>NC_136424.1:189892552-192292552 GCF_052625555.1 Lactuca saligna | reverse complement strand
CATTTTTCCTTCCTTTAAACTTATGGACTAATTAAGGTATAAACCTAGGAGAGTTTGGACACTAAAACACAAGGAATTGAAGCCTAAAAAGGAGTTTACGGCCCAAGCTTGTGCTTAGGCCGTAAACACCTCAAAAACCCCAAAAACCCTTGTTTAAAGTCCCAAAACTCATCTAGAGTGTTTGGTAATTTGGACTTGACACTAAGGAAGGTTTAAATGCATCAAACAACATCATTTGAGGACAAAAAGAGGAGTTTATGGCCAAGGCTAAGCTTGGGCCATAAACACCCAAATTTTTGTGTCAAACAAGTCCCAAAACTTCTCAAATGCATGTAAGGAATTTAGCTAAGGCCCTTGGATGTGTGTTGTACCACTAAACTTCTCATTTTGATGCAAAAAGAAGAGTTTACAGCCAAGGATATTCTTGGGCCGTAAACTCCTCAATTTTCATGCCAAATTGTCCCAAAACTCATTTTAAGGCCTTCTAGAATTTACCTAAGGTGAATGAGAACATGTTGTACCATTTAAACATCCATATTGAAGGATTTAATGGAGTTTACGGCCCATGAACAAGTCTTGGCCGTAAACTCCCCAAAAATGTCACAAAATAATAGTTTAATCCTTCCATATTGGTCCAAGACACATACCATTAAAGTAAGGAAGTGAAATAAGGCCTTAAACATGCAATTTGGAAGACCACATGAGCTTACGGCCAAGCCTAGGGGGCTTACGGTCATAAACTCCCCAAGGAGTGGCCTTTGGGCCATAAACTCCAAGGGAGTGAGCTCATGGACCCTCCCGTAAATCCTCCTTAGCCTTAAACCACTTCCGGGAACCCCTGCTAGACCCTAAAACCCCGAATTGATGCTAGAATGCCTCAATACTTAAACGGAAAGCATAAAATGATTAATTTATTGTAAAACACATATTTTCATATGATATTAGGGTCCTAAAGGTGTACAAGTCATTATTTGGAACAAACCGCTCAACCGACACTTTTACCCGATTCACCCGATTTACGCGAATTCAGGTGAGTTCATACCCCTTTAATGAACCTTTCAAATGTTTTATATGTTTTAGGGGGGGATACAAGTTGAATATACATGTTTATGAAAAGTTATACAAGATAATTTTTCATATTACAGAATTAATCACATGTGATTCACTACTTGTAGTTCAAATCACATGTGATTTATCACTATGCTTTATAAATAAATCAATTGTTTTCAAAACTATCTTGGATAAACAAACAAGCTTTAAATGTTTCTTTTGTACAACACTTTTGTTTAATAAAACTCCTTATAAAAATGTAACTACACTGATATATTTATATAAGTAAGACTTGAAGGACTTAAGACCGATAGCTCGCCTTATTTCCTGTTCTTGTTTGATTGTGGGCTTAGGGTAGTGGTTATCTGTCCGACTGTCGTTGAATTCTTAATTATATATCTTGTATATTAGTACGGATTACGAGCACTTCTTATTTCATTAGATGCCTAAATCACTAACCTGACTAGAACCACACACACTAATTTAACTATAATAGGTATAGTTAAGGTCTCTATCCCTTGTTTTAACTACTACTCTACACTACTATAATTCTCTCTATTATGAAGCTATACACTAATAAGAGAATACAATACATGTTATACAAAAGACTACTACACTATAATACAAGAGAATGTACTAATCATGAGATAATTCATTAATCCACTACGAGATACTCTATTCGCTACACACTACGCCCAAAGTTTTCCGATAGGAAGACGACACTATATGTATAGATCTATACGGGGCAGACGCTATTACATCCCGACTGATAACTTCAGTCCGAGCCGCTCAGGTCCAGGGATGCCTTTACTCTACTACACTATGCATGACTGGGAAGGTCATGAGGGTCCACTATTACTCACACTATTGGTAACATACAAGAAAGACACAATAACCGCACTAAAATACTAAAAGAAAGATGAAGTTAATATCCCGAAGTAAATAAGTATCTAATACTAAAGGATGCTGCACCACTATTATGTACTCCAAGAATAACTCACTATATTGCCTTACTTATTGGTGAGTCACTATTATACTTCTACGATAAATGGCTTTCAAAGATAGAAACACCATATTTCTTGAAGATTTTCATTTACTATACAGTTCTGGAAAATATTGGATTTTCTAGGTTTTACCACTACTTATGATTACAAACTTCAGTTTTCATACTAATGATTCTAATGCTTTTTATACAAGAACTCACACTAAACTCTTATGAACTCACTAGCTTTATGCTGATATTCTTTTCAAAATAAGTTGTATCTTCAGGTCAAAGATAGACAGGTACAACTGCAGCATTTTTGGAAAAAGATGGACCATGCAAGACCCATCTCTTATTTTTGTTTACTTTTGGTGTTTGTCAAACATTACAAAACACACTTGTAAATACACTTACTATGTAAATGAAATGGTTGTATGTTTCTTGCTTTTACTATTATACAATTGTGATGATACTGTACACTACGTCATCCACCCCGAAACGTATTCCGCCGTTATCGATTTTGGGGTGTGACATATTGAGCTATTTCTTGCCATTTTGAGTGTTATTTGTGTCTTTTGAAGCTTGTGGATGAAGTAGAAGATAGAAGGCTCAAGAAGGAAGGAGTAGATCCAGGAACTATACTCCATTTGCTACATTTTCTGGTAATCAAGTTCCTAACTTTATCATCCTTCTCTTAGATTAATTTGTTTCCATTTTCTGAAGGTTTTGGTTCAAGAACCTTGGTCCTTGGGGTTGGAACGTACCAGGTGACTTATGTCTCAGATCTAGGATCTAGGAAGGGTTCCATGGCATAAAGGTGCAAACTTAATGACCATGGATGCCCCATACAAGCTTATAAGCAAATTTATGGCCTTTTAAGACCTAAAATACAATGCATGGAAGGAAATCTCGGGACTTTATGTGTCCAACAGATGTTAGAACCCTAGATCTAGGTTTTCATGTGTGGATTTGAGATTCTAAGGCTTTTTGGACAAGATCCATGTCGTAATGGAATTAGGGTTTTGTCTAAACCCTTTAAGAATAGTTATGAACAGGTAAAGTTGGAAACTTTACCCTTTGAATGGCCTTTCCAGTGGCAAACGAATTAAGGACTTTGATCTAGAAGATAGGTGATTAATCTATTAAGATGGCCAAATAGACAGAAGGACTCGTCGAGTCCATAAGGGAACTCGACGAGTCGTGTCGTGTTGTCCCGATCCCAGTTTATAGTAGAACTTGATTAGTCTGTAGAGGGACTCGACAAGTGGATTAGCTAAGTCACGATTGAGCAGCTCGATAGGACTCGACGAGTCCTTGGAGCGACTCGGCGGGTTGAGCTGTGATTCCATGATTTCTGAGTTCTAGAACTCGACAAGTCATTAGGCTGACTCGGCAAGTTAGGTCAACCTGGAAAGTTGACTTTGACTAGGATGTTAACTTTGACCAGGGTTAAAATGGTCATTTTACCCTAATAAGGATTATCAGATTTTGATTATGTGTTATTATGGAATTTATAGTCGGAGATTCATCGGAGCAGCAGACAGGGATTCCTCACTCGAGTTTTCAACAGTTAGTCTTGCGAGGTGAGTTTCCTTCGGTAGGAACGGGTCTAAGGAACCAAGGTCGGCCCGTAGTATGATATGTTAGAAGCTGGGTGTGGGCGAGGCTTGTAGCTCATAATAGCCGAGTGTGGGCATGGCTCGTATCTCACAGTTTAGCTTGATTATGGATATATGCCTGACTGATAGATTTAGTTATACTTGTTGTCTGTGTGATATTTGTATGTTTGTTTAGTAGCTGAGTGTGGGCGAGGTCAGTATCTCATAGCAGTTGAGTGTGGGCGGGGCCCGTATCTCATAGTAGCCGAGTGTGGGGGGCTCGTATCTCGAAGTAGCTGAGTATGGGTGGGGCCCATATCTCCCAACTAGTGGAGTGTGGGCAGGGCCCATATCTCCCAGCTATCGGAGTGTGGGTGGGGCCCGTATCTCTTAGTTGCATGTTATATGTGTATGATATGTGGTAGTTTGGGGAGACTCACTAAGCTTCGAGCTTACATTTTTCAGTTTTGGTTTTAGGTACTTCCACTAGCAAAGGGAAGGGCTTGTGTAACAGCCGGATTTTATCAGGTATCTTGTTTGTTGTATTTTGTTGTTTTGTGAGGGGGGACTCGGCGAGTTGGAGCTCAGACTCGCCGAGTAAGGATGCGGATTTGGACGCAGGATCGCGCCTGGACTCGGCGAGTCCAGGATATGGACTCGGCGAGTCAGCGCTGTGTAATGAAACCCTAATTTCTCGGGTTTGAGACTTATTTAAAGGGCCTAATGGCCGTCATTTGTGCTCACCAGCCCCTTGAGTGAAACCCTAATCGAGTGTGAGCATTGGAGCTAAGTAGGAGGCCATTATTGACCTTGGAGGTGCCATTTTTGCAAGGAAAGGAGAAGAGCTAGCCAAGGGAAAGCAAGAAGGAGCAACTTCTGTGGGTTTGGAGTCCAGAGCATCACTTTTGTGGTAATAAATCCGAGTTACCTTCTTGTTGTTGTTGCTTATCTAGATTTAGGGTTTGTTGAACCCTTTTATGGCAAGATTTGGTATTCTTTTGGTCCCTTATGAGGTTGGAACCATAGATCTGGACCCTTAGAGGTCCAGAGTGTCCCTTTACCCAAAGCTTTTGGGGATCAATGGAGTCTTTGGATTGGAATCCTCATGCCTTGGGTCAAAAACGCCATTATTGAGTTATAGGGTGTGTTATGAGCACCAAGATAGGAGCTTTACGTGATGAATCAGTCAAGGGAGGCCAGATCTATAGTTTTTGGAAGCAGATCTGACCTTAGAAGCGACTTGGAGTAGTTGCATGGCATGGACTCGCCGAGTCTGTTCATCCGACTCGGCGAGTAGCTTGAAGATTGCCTTGGGACTGCTCAACGAGTGGTCCAATCGAGTCATGGGTAGACTCAATGAGTCAGGGTGAGTTGGAGAGGGATGACGAGTGGACTGAGTCAAACCTGGACTCGCCGAGTTGTCCTTGAGACTCGGCGAGTTGAGTCGGGGTGGCCCCGCGATTCATTCAGGTGAAACTCGTCGAGTAAAGGGGGGGATACTCGACGTGTAGTAAGAGGATTTCAGAGGGTTGATAAAAACGTCTAGACTCACCAAGTCACCTTGGTACTCGCCGAGTCTGGTCAGAGTTGACCGTTGACCGTTGACCAGAGTTGACCTGTGTTGACTCCTTATAGATAGTCAACCTTAGAGATATAAAGTGTTAATTAGAAGCATATAATGTTATAGGAGGATTAGAGCTCGGAGGATCGAGCACGAGGGATTTCCAGGATTCGTGAGATACCGAGATACGCGAGGTGAGTCTTCTCACTATACTATATTACCTTGAGTAGGTAACCTGAGTTATGTGATAGAGTATTGTATGTTATGCATGTTATGTGTTGTACTACATTATTTCTATGTGATTTATGTAGTGCATGTTTATCAGAGCTAGAACCTGAGGGTTCACAGATTTTGGGTGCACGGACCCACAGAGTTATAGCCTCGAGTGGCTAATATGTGTTATATGTGGTATTTTAGGGAACTCACTAAGCCTTGTGCTTACAGTGTTTGATGTTATTGTTTCAGGTACTAGTGACGATCGCGGGAAGGCGCCGGCTTGATCCGTACACACACACACTCGGAGTTTCTACATTGTGATCTTGGGATTTTGTATTGACCTATTTTGGATAATTAATATGGTTGTTTGATGAATATTGATGGAATTATGTTTTATAAAAATTGAAAATTTTGTTTTGAAATTTACGGTGTTACAAATTGGTATCAGAGCCTTGGTTTGAGGGATTCGGGTACACCTTCGGGAGTATTTGAACTCAAACTGAGGAATTGGAAAGATATTTTCAAAATAAAACCAAAATTTTCTAAGAGTAAAAGACTTTCTTGAAAAAGAAACAAATTCCAGGAAGAAACGTGTGTACGATCAGTCAGCACCCGAACGGTGAATTCCCAAAATACCTTTATATTACGTGATATTAATATTAATATGATGTATTTGCATGCTAGAGTAGGCTAGGTATTGCTAATAGGACTAGAGTGGCCTGATTTGTGATGCCTTAGCCTAGGGAGGGGTGAGCTGCTATGAGATGCTGAGAGTGAGTAGGTAGCAGCAAGGGGTTTATGAGAGATCTGTTAGAAAGTGGTTTACGCATGATAGAGTACTTGGGAATTGGGATCCGAAGAGGAAGGTTTGGGGTGTGTACTGAGACGGTGTGGACAGTAGTATTGGGCCCGTACTACTGAAAGCACCGGGGCAGTACACAGTCCAAATAAGAATCTTGGGATACCAAGAATCAAGGAGGGGTGGATTGTCGGGTGTAAGAGTGTTCGAGTGAATTCTAATTTATCGCATGTTGTATTTCAGAGGTTGATCATGGTGAGGATACGTCATATGCCGGAGGATGCCGGAGCTAGTGATGAGGAGATTCGACAGATCATTCATGAGGAGGTGGATGCGGTCATCAGAGCTGAGATACCAGAGATGTTCGGGTCTATTAAGACCGCGCTGATTGAGACATTTGACGAGCGTTATGCCGCTCTTTCTGAGGCTGCTGTTGCAGCGGCTACCGCAGCGATCGCTGCGGTGAGACCCCAGGGAGGTGATGCGTCACTGTTTCGGGAGTTCAGCAACACCAAACCACCAGAGTTTGATGGTACACAGGATCCAGTGGCAGCTATGAGGTGGATATCTGATATGGAGGGGTGCTTCTTCACTTGCTCATCCCCTGAGCATTTGAAGGTTCGGTTCGCGCTGAACCAGCTTCGCTTGGGAGCGAAGGACTGGTGGAAGTTTGTGACGGCGCACTTCACGCCTACTGAGCTTTCGGCAGTGACCTGGGAGAGGTTCACTACCATGTTCCGAGATGAGTACGCTCCCCAGGTGGAGAGGGAGCGTCTGGCACAGGAGTTTCTGACCCTCAAGCAGGGTACTGAGTCAGTTACAGCGATCACGAGGATGTTTCATGAGAGGGCGATGTTCTGCCCTGAGCACGTGTCCACTGAGCAGGCATGTATGAGCCGCTACCTGAGCATTTTGAGATAGGATATTCGGGAGTTCGCTGCGAACTCCTCGTATCGGACATTTGCTGAGCTTCAGGCAAATGCCCGGAAGAGGGAGATTGAGCTTGAGACTCAGGCCAGGGAGGAGGCGGAGTCTCTAAGGAGGGATCGGCGGCCGGCACAGCTTCAGCCGGCAGCCAAGCGGGCCAAGCCCGCTGATCCCAAACCCGGGAGCCAAAAGGGTCACGATGGAGTCTGTCGAGCAGGATCTTGCTACAAATGTGGCAAGGAGGGGCATATGGCCAAGGACTGCCCCAAGGGGTTTGCAGTGTGTTTTCACTGCAACCAGACCGGACACCGGAAGGCGGAGTGTCCGCTGCTGCGTGGAGCGTCTCAGGGATCTGCTCCCGCCGCCATCAAAGCTACAGAGAGTCGGCCCGTGAAGGCCGAGGCACCGAGAGCTCGGGGGAGAGCCTTTCAGCTGACTGCGGAAGAGGTCCGCGCTGCACCCGACGTTGTGGCTAGTACGTTTCCTTTTATATATATTTATTTTTGGTGTTGAGATATTATGCTTATATTATGCTATGCATAGGTACCTTCCTTGTGAACTCTGTGCCTGCTTTAGTGTTATTTGACTCGGGTGCGAGTCGGTCTTTTGTATCTTTGGCCTTTAGTCAGCATATCAGTGTTAGTCGTGAGGCGTTGAGTCGGCCTCTGCGGGTTTCCATAGCCGCCGACAGAGTAATTTGTGCTACGGAGGTCCTCCGGGGATGTGTGTTAGAGATTTTTGGGGTCGAGTTTCCGATCGATCTGGTTCCTATTGCGATGGGTGATGTTTGTGTCATAGTGGGCATGGACTGGTTGAGCCGATTCGGCGCGGTTATCGACTGCGAGCATCAGCTGGTGACCATACGAGATCCTAGTGGGGGAGTTCTTTCGGTATACGGCGAGGGTACACGTTCTAGATCAGCCTTTTGTTCGGCCGCTAGGGCGAGGCAGTGTTTACAGCAGGGCTGTAAGGGTTTCGTGGCGTATGTGATGGATACGCGAGTGATCTCCGAGAGACCGAGCTCAGTGGATGAAGTTCCGGTGGTGCGTGAGTTTCCAGATGTGTTTCCCGAAGAGTTACCAGGTGTGCCTCCCGTGAGGCAAGTGGAGTTCGGTATCGATTTGGTTCCGGGAGCTGCGCCTATCGCTAAGGTGCCTTATCGCCTTGCACCTCCAGAGATGCAAGAGTTATCCTCGCAGCTTCAGGAGCTGTTGGGGAAGAGGTTTATTCGGCCGAGTAGCTCGCCATGGGGAGCACCCATTCTGTTTGTGAAGAAGAAGGACGGCTCGCATCGAATGTGTATTGATTACCGAGAATTGAATAAGTTGACGGTCAAGAACCGTTACCCGTTGTCGAGGATCGACGATTTATTCGATCAGTTGCAGGGAGCATCTTGGTTCTCCAAGATCGATTTGAGGTCGGGCTATCATCAGGTGAGAGTGCGGGACGAGGACGTCCAGAAGACAGCATTCAGGACGCGTTATGGGCATTATGAGTTTGTGGCGATGCCTTTTGGGCTCACCAATGCCCCGGCTATGTTCATGGACCTCATGGACAGGGTATGCAGACCGATGTTGGATCGGTCGGTGATTGTGTTTATCGATGATATTCTGGTATATTCGAGATCTAGAGAGCAACATGAGGAGCATTTGAGGGAGGTTCTTGGAGTTTTGAGATCGGAGAAACTTTATGCAAAGTTTTCCAAGTGCGATTTCTGGTTGCGGGAGGTCCAGTTTCTGGGGCACCTCGTTAATCAGAAAGGGATATTGGTCGATCCGGCCAAGGTTGACGCGGTGATGAGGTGGGAGGTGCCAAAGTCACCTTCTGAGATCAGGAGCTTCCTTGGGTTGGCAGGGTACTATCGGAGGTTTATCAAGGATTTCTCCAAGATTGCAGTGCCACTCACCAGATTGACCCGGAAGGGTGTTACATTTTTATGGGGTCCCGAGCAGCAGACCTCCTTTGAGACGCTTCGCCAAAGGTTGTGCGAAGCTCCGGTATTAGCTCTTCCAGAAGTGATAGAAGATTTTGTGGTATTCTATGATGCATCGATTTTAGGGCTGGGAGCGGTGCTGATGCAGAAGGGACATGTGATAGCATATGCATCGAGGCAGTTGAAGCCTCATGAGACGAGATATCCCACACATGATTTAGAGCTGGGGGCAGTGGTATTCGCTCTCAAGATTTGGCGGCACTACTTGTATGGGGTTTGTTGTACGATATACACGGACCATAAGAGCTTGAAGTACTTGATGGATCAGCCTAACCTAAATATGCGGCAGAGGAGGTGGTTAGATGTAGTCAAGGATTATGATTGCGAGATCTTGTATCACCCGGGCAAGGCTAATGTGGTAGCCGACGCATTGAGTCGCATGACGGAGAGTACTCCACTGCAAAATGTATGTTTGAGACTGACCGTGATAGCTCCAGTTCTGGACGCCATTCGTGGGGCACAGGCCGAGGCTGTGCATCCGGAAATGCAGAAAAGAGAACGGGTCGTTGGGTTGGTTTCTGAGTTCGTGTCGGATAGTCGAGGGCTCATGACTTTTCAGGGCCGGATTTGGGTACCGTTTGTGGGCGGTACGCGTACTACATTGATGGAGGAGGCTCATAGATCGAAATTTTCGATCCATCCTGGGGCTACAAAAGTGTATTTGGATTTGAGGAAAGAGTATTGGTGGCCTTGTATGAAGAGGGACGTCGCATGGTTTGTCGAGAGGTGTTTGACCTGTCGAAGGGTGAAGGCCGAGCACCAGAGACCGCATGGCAAGTTGCAGCCATTGGAGGTTCCCGAGTGGAAGTGGGAACAGATCACTATGGATTTCATCACCAAATTGCCGAGGACTGCCAGAGGAGTTGATGCAATTTGGGTGATTGTGGATAGGTTCACAAAGAGCGCTCACTTTCTTGCCATCAGTGAGAGTTCTTCGGCGGAGAAATTGGCGGAGATTTATGTGAGGGAAGTTGTATCTCGGCATGGGGTACCGATCTCGATTGTTTCGGACCGTGATGTGCGCTTCACTTCCCGATTCTGGAAGAAATTTCATGAGGAGTTGGGTACTAAGCTGCATTTTAGTACCGCGTACCACCCCCAGACAGACGGCCAGAGTGAGCGGACGATTCAGACGCTTGAGGACATGCTTCGAGCATGTGTATTGGATTTTGGGGGTAGCTGGGATACGTATTTACCCTTGGCAGAGTTTTCCTACAATAACAGCCATCATTCGAGCATCGGTATGCCGCCCTTTGAGCTGTTGTATGGTAGGAGGTGTCGGACTCCCATTTGTTGGGGAGAGGTTAGGCAGAGGGTAATGGGCAGTACAGAGATCGTGATTTAGACAACATAGAAAATACAGCAGGTCAGGCAGAGGTTATTGACCGCCCAGAGCAGACAAAAAAGTTATGCGGATAGACGCCGGTCCGAGCTTGAATTTCAGGTCGGCGACTTCGTTCGCCTGAAGGTTTCTCCTTGGAAAGGGGTGATCCGGTTCAGGAAGAGGGGCAAGTTGGGGCCCCGGTTTATAGGTCCATTTCGTGTGATTGCAAGGGTAGGCCGGGTAGCCTATCGGTTGGAGTTGCCAGCAGAGTTGGGACAGATTCACAATGCTTTTCATGTATCGTAGTTGAGGAAGTGTATAGCCGATGAATCGGCAGTGGTTCCGTTAGAGGATATTCAGGTAGATGCAAGCCTGAATTATGCCGAGAGACCAGTGGCCATCAGGGATCGGAAGATCAAGGTTTTGAGAAACAAGGAGGTACCTTTGGTGTTGGTTCAGTGGCAACATCGGAGGGGATCAGAGATGACCTGGGAGCCAGAGCGTATGATGCAGGAGCAGCACCCGGAGCTGTTTTTAGAGCGAGACTTCGAGGGCGAAGTCTAGTCCAAGTGGGGGAGAGTTGTAACAGTCGGATTTTATCAGGTATCTTGTTTGCTGTATTTTGCTGTTTTGTGAGGGGGGACTCGGCGAGTAGGGATGCAGATTTGGACGTAGGATCGCGCCTGGACTCGGCGAGTCCAGGATATGGACTCGGCGAGTCAGCGCTGTGTAATGAAACCCTAATTTCTCGGGTTTGAGACTTATTTAAAGGGCCTAATGGCCGTCATTTGTTCTCACCAGCCCCTTGAGTGAAACCCTAATCGAGTGTGAGCATTGGAGCTAAGTAGGAGGCCATTATTGACCTTGGAGGTGCCATTTTTGCAAGGAAAGGAGAAGATCTAGCCAAGGGAAAGCAAGAAGGAGCAACTTCTGTGGGTTTGGAGTCCAGAGCATCACTTTTGTGGTAATAAATCCGAGTTACCTTCTTGTTGTTGTTGCTTATCTAGATTTAGGGTTTGTTGAACCCTTTTATGGCAAGATTTGGTATTCTTTTGGTCCCTTATGAGGTTGGAACCATAGATCTGGACCCTTAGAGGTCCAGAGTGTCCCTTTACCCAAAGCTTTTGGGGATCAATGGAGGCTTTGGATTGGAATCCTCATGCCTTGGGTCAAAAACGCCATTATTGAGTTATAGGGTGTGTTATGAGCACCAAGATAGGAGCTTTACGTGATGAATCAGTCAAGGGAGGCCAGATCTATAGTTTTTGGAAGCAGATCTGACCTTAGAAGCGAGTTGGAGTAGTTGCATGGCATGGACTCGCCGAGTCTGTTCATCCGACTCAGCGAGTAGCTTGAAGATTGCCTTGGGACTGCTCAACGAGTGGTCCAATCGAGTCATGGGTAGACTCAATGAGTCAGGGTGAGTTGGAGAGGGATGACGAGTGGACTGAGTCAAACCTGGACTCGCCGAGTTGTCCTTGAGACTCGGCGAGTTGAGTCGGGGTGGCCCCGCGATTCATTCAGGTGAAACTCATCGAGTAAAGGGGGGGATACTCGACGTGTAGTAAGAGGATTTCAGAGGGTTGATAAAAACGTCTAGACTCGCCGAGTCGCCTTGGTACTCGCCGAGTCCGGTCATAGTTGACCGTTGACCGTTGACCAGAGTTGACCTGTGTTGACTCCTTATAGATAGTCAACCTTAGAGATATAAAGTGTTAATTAGAAGCATATAATGTTATAGGAGGATTAGAGCTCGGAGGATCGAGCACGAGGGATTTCCAGGATTCGTGAGATACCGAGATACGCGAGGTGAGTCTTCTCACTATACTATATTACCTTGAGTAGGTAACCTGAGTTATGTGATAGAGTATTGTATGCTATGCATGTTATGTGTTGTACTGCATTATTTCTATGTGATTTATGTAGTGCATGTTTATCAGAGCTAGAACCTGAGGGTTCACAGAGTTTGGGTGCACGGACCCACAGAGTTATAGCCTCGAGTGGCTAATATGTGTTATATGTGGTATTTTGGGGAACTCACTAAGCCTTGTGCTTACAGTGTTTGATGTTATTGTTTCAGGTACTAGTGACGATCGCGGGAAGGCGCCGGCTTGATCCGTACACACACACACTCGGAGTTTCTACATTGTGATCTTGGGATTTTGTATTGACCTATTTTGGATAATTAATATGGTTGTTTGATGAATATTGATGGAATTATGTTTTATAAAAATTGAAAATTTTGTTTTGAAATTTACGGTGTTACAGCTTGTGATGATCGCATGACACACACCACAATCTTTAGCCTGGGAGTTTTACTCTAATATTTCGATATGAGATTTTGATATGTGACAGATATTATGATATTCTGAGACACACGGTTTATGATTTTATACTATAGCGATGATATTATAGTTTTAATAATGATTTAAAAACGAAATTTTCGGGTTGTATTTTTGGGAAGTTTCAATAATATTTTTAATATTTAATAATACAATAAAAAAATTAATCTACTAAAAAGAAATAAAAAAAAGAATTATTTAAAAGTAGTTAATAATCCAATAAAATAATATTAATTAATACATAAATATTATATACTAAAAAAATATTTATTAGTATGTAATAATTCAATAAAAAAAATTAAAAAATTATTTAAAAGAAATTAAATATGCAAGAAAGAAAGAGACAAAGTTTATGACACAATTTTCTTTCCAGCCTATTCAGCCAGAAAGATATGATTTTTGAGTTTTCTGGGAAAGACATATCTTACCAGGAAAGCCCATTTTTCTGTGCATATCAAACAGTCTTTTCGATCCATTCAGCCATAAATATATGTTTGGACCTGTCTATCGAACGGGGCCTTACTCCATAGATGCCTCCAAAATTAAATATATATCTTCATTCGACAATTCATTGTTGATATTGTGATAATTTTTGTTGAATATATTTACCTGCATTGTTAAATTCTTAAAGTTAGTCTTCACTCCTTTAATATGTTCTATACTTAATTCGTAGCGAAATATATTTGTCAGACGGACCCAAAGTGATCCATACATTAAATGTAGGAGATTGGTAACAATAATATCATTCTTAATGATAATCGAAGACCGAACTGGTGCGATCTCCTCTTCTAAAGTTTATGGAAGTGATTTATTTGCTGCCATTTCGAGTTGTATAATTGAATAACTCTTAAGTCTTATTTACAACTGATAAAAACAATTAGTATCAGTTTGACTACGAAATACACTTTGATTATGAAATTTAGATATTTAATAAAATTTGTCATTTCACCAATGACTTGACTTTCAACACGGAGTTGTCATGTTAATTTGACTACTTTGGACATAAAAAGTATATATTCCCGACGTCCACATGTAAAATTTTATATATACATAGATAACATTTGTTACATAGAACACAATTAAAAAAAACCCACCTCAAATGGACTTTGTGTGAAAGAGTTATAAAGGTTCAAAGTTAGGTATTATTTCATATTTTTCACTAAGGAGCCTACTTTGAAATGGATAATGACTTAAAAGGGTAATATACTTTTCGATTTGTACATATTTGGTCACTGAGTTTTTTCGTCCATATTTGCCCCCTTCAACTTGTTTAAATATACACATTATGTTCTTACGACGAACTACTCTGGGTAATTTGGAAAATTGACTTGATCGGGTAATATATTTGTCACTTTGTACACATTTAGTCCTTAATATTTTTTTGCATATTTAATCATTAATATTTGTTATTGCAAAATAGGTCATTGTTGTTTTTATACACATTCAGTACTTATGAACGGTTTTTTTTTAGATTTTTCTCACGACATCTTACTTATGACAATCATTAATAAGATGTTTAGGGTTGTTCATGCTTATGGCCTCGATTGTTTGGTGATTCGGTCTTATCTTTTGAACGTTGGAATTTTCTCATACAATCTCGGATCTTAACGATATATCCAGGCCTTCGTATTTGAGTCTACTAAAATTTTCGTTTGGATTACTCCCGTTAAAAAAATAATATGTTTTTACTTGCGATTTTAGAAAAAAGAACTGTTGAGTCTACTAAAATTTTCGTTTGGATTACTTCCATTAAAAAAAATAATATATTTTTACTTGCGATTTTAGAAAAAAAAATATGTTCATACATTCATTCATAAAGAATGCATGTAGAAAAAGATCATAGGTAAAAATATATTACGTTTTAACGTGAATAATGTAAACGAAAATTGTAGTAAACTCAAATACGAACATGTGGATATAAATATCGTTAAAATCTGAGATCGTATGAAGAATTACGGTGTTTAGAACACAAGACCTAAGCAACCAAACAACTTAGATTATTCCCTTTAAAAAAAATTATATTTTTACTTACAATTTAAAAAAACATAAAAAAATAAAAAAAAATAAAAATAAAAATAACGTTCATGTATATATTCATAAAGAACACATGTATATAAAGAACGTAAGTAAAAATATATTACTTTTTAAAGAGAGTAATCTAAACAAATTATAGTAGATTGAAATATAAATGCGTGGATATACAGATCGTTAAAGTCCGAGAACATATGAAGAAGCTACAATGTTTAGAAGACAATAACTAAGCACCAAGCAATCGAGGTCGAGGTGGCCATAAGCCTGAATAACCTCGAACTCCCCATTAACGAGTGTCTCATGTAGGATATCATGAGAAAAACCTTAAAAAGTCGTTTATAAGTATTGAATGTGTACAAAAACGACTTATTTTGCGCGCACACACACACACACACACACACACACACACACACACACACACACACACACACATATATATATATATATATATATATATATATATATATATATATGGGGGACTAAATGTGTACAAAGTAAAAAATATATTATCATATTAAGTTATTTTTTCCAACTTACCTGAACCAACTAGTCATAAAGACTAAATGTGTATAGTTAAACAAGTTGAATGCTCAAATGTGGACGGAAAAAAACTCAGTGACCAAATGTGTACAAATCAAAAAATATATTACTCTTTTAAATCATTATTCGTACTTTGAAACTAAAAATTATGTTTTCCCGACATCCAAGATTGGAGTGTGATATTATGGACTAGGGGTGAGCATTTGGACCGGTGGACCGGACCGGACCGGACCATTTTTTTGGACCCCCGGCCGGTTCCCGGTTCTAAGATTTCTCGCCAGTCCGGTCCGGTTTTTTTTCCGGTTCGGTCCGGTTTTTACCGGGTTTAGAATCGGTTGGACATGATTAAGATTTTTGTGACGTTTTTTAAACACACATAACTCATTCGTTTTAAGTCGGATTGACCTGCGGTTTTTTCCAACATTTAGTTTACAGTTTATAGATGAATTTAGACTATAATTTTGTTTATTTTGGTATTATATTTACCGTATTACAATCCTTCAAAGTAGAGCTATCAAAGCTGAAAAAATTCAGCTTTTTAGCAACATTTTGTAAGTTGTGACGTCTTTTAAACACCCATAACTCATTCGTTTTAAGTCGGATTGATCTCCGATTTTTTCCAACATTTAGTTTACAGTTTGTAGACGAGTTTAGACTATAATTTTGTTTATTTTGGTATTATATTCACTGAGTTACAATCCTTCAAAGTAGAGCTATCAAAGTTGAAAAAATTCAGTTTTTTAGCAAGATTTTATTATCTGTGACGTTTTTTAAACACCCATAACTCATTCGTTTTAAGTCGGATTGACCTACGGATTTTCCAACATTTAGTTTACAATTTGTAGATGAATTTAGAATATAATTTTGTTTATTTTGGTATTATATTCATTGAGTTACAATCCTTCAATGTAGAGCTATCAAAGCTGAAATATTTCAGCTTTTTAGTATTATTTTATACTATAATTCCGAGTCCGCGTTTAGCACTTGTGGTAGAGTTGTAAGTGAGTATCATACTAGTTTATTGACATTGATAGTTGAAGCTTTGTTATGTACCCAAGATTGGGTGATAATGTTTACAAATCCGATAGTTGACAACGTTGATGACATCTTGAACGATGATGATATAGCTTTGGGTAAAAAAAATTACAATCTTTATTCTTTTTTTATACAATTTTTCCTTTTTATTAAATACTAACAACATTTTCATTTGTGTTTATGTAGAGATTGTACAAGCTTTAAATATGTTACATATGGATGACAATGATATGGGAAAGAGGCCAATGGAAGATTAGATTATGGGTTTATGAAATTTGTTAGTTTGATTGATTTTAAAGTTTAAACTATGATTTTTGTTGTTACGGTAATACTTTTGTATGTTTGTCTTAAAATTGTTTAACTTTTGTTGGTGAACTTGATTTATATGTTAGTTGCTTTTATTTGGAAAATTAATTTTTGCAAATTGCAAGTTATAATATTATACATCAATGTAAATTAGTTAGGCGTGAAACGGAAACATATTAATTTTGCAAGTTATAATATTATACATCAATGTAGATTACTTATTATACTCTAAGCAATTAAAGTTGTACCGGTCAAAACGGATCCAAAAACCGGAAAACCCGGACCTGGACCCGGACACGGACACAGACACGACTCATCCGGTCCGGTCCATGGTCCACAAAATTCTCCATAACCGGTCCGGTCCAAGAGCCGGTCCGGTCTGGTTCGGTTCGGACCGGTCCAAATGCTCACCCCTATTATGGACAACCTTTTTTACATAGAACACCATAAAAAAAAAAAAAAAAAAGTATAATTCCCAAATGAAATTTATACGAAAGGTTTAAAATTAAGAAAAAACTATATTTTCATAAACCAAAACTAGGAAAATCTATATAAATTTCCTAACAAACTGAGCAAAATTACATCCCTTTGCTAAAAACAATCTTAGTAACACACATTTTTGCAAATAGTTATCTGCAGAAATAATCTATTTAGATTATTTTCTATTTTTGGCTATTTTACAGTAAAAAGAAATTAAAAATAATTATTATCATTATTTTCTTATTTGAAACAACTTTCTTGTTATAAAATAAAGAATGATTTTTTTTTTTCATAAAAGATATTGAAAAAGCTCCCCTGTATCGTTAGATGCTCTAAATCATTAACATAATTTAAAACATTCCATTAAACAATTATAAAGAACATGGTGGCCTCGAAATCAACAAGAATCACGCTGCAAATCAAACACCATGAGCCTGGTTTTAAACTTTAAACGTAGACTTGGACTTGACATTTATATCCCATCCCATCCCATCCCATCCATCCATTCATCGCCATAGCCTTTAGCAACTGTAAACAAAGCTTAGCCTCTCTCTCTCTCTCTCTCTCTCTCTCTCTCTCTCTCTCATCTCGCTTTTACAATTAATGCAACTGTCCATCAACCAGCAATGCTTTCCCCTCTTCTACTTCAATTTTCAACACCCAGATCGTAATCGTTCACAAAGGTACCTCTTTCCTCCCTAAATTTCATCTTTTTTCTTACCTGTTTTTCGTAGTTTAAGTTGATTTGAAATCCCCTTTTCCTTTTTGTGAAAAGCGTCTTCTAATTTCGCTGAATTTGTATAATTTCTTTAGTTTAATCGGTGTATATGACCTGGGTTTCTTAATTTCCGCTTTAATTGTAGTGGGTTTTCGATCAAATTTGAATTTGAGCTTCTTTCTGTGTGTTAGAAGGTGTACAGAAATGGGAAAGTCGATAGCTTCTTTTACTTGAAGTGATTCATGCTTTAATTTATGCCCGATTTGGTGCTAACTTTTGTATGTTCAATGGAAAGATCTGTCGATTGTTTGAGTTTATTCTCTCTTTATTTTTTTTCCTAAAGCGTTGCACTCAAAAAACTTGATTTTGTATGGTGGAAATACATTTTAAAGAGGGGAGAAACGTGACAAGATTGAATTTTGGCATTCTTCTTGGATTTTATATCATATTGAAACTTTTAGGCTCCAAAAAATTGAGCATTGTTGCTGATACCCTTTTTTATTTGTGCTTTTTCAAGATTATTCTTGAGGGGATATAAAAATAAAATGTGCTATAATCAACAGAAAGAATCTTGGTTTTTCGTTATCTCTTTCTATTTGCATTACTATTATATAGTAATTCTTTCACTTGTCATAATATGTTTGAACTAAACACAGTTATTGGATAAGTTTTGTTCTTTTCTTTTTTATATTAAATAAGATACCAAGAATACAACTTTGCTTACCTATGCGTTGGTCAATTGACTATTTTCCATGATTCTTGATCATATTCCCTTTATTTCCTTGCTTTTCTTGTCATCTTCACATGACAACATTTATACCCATAAAAATTTCCCAGTTGTTATATTATAATAAGATTCTTTTCAATCGTCACATGATCTATGCATTATCTAAATCTTGTTCACATGCAATTATTCATTATATATATGTATATTTTGTTATAAAGTAGTCATTTGTATCTTTGACTTGGGGTTCAAACTGATTCCGATACCATTTTCTTGATTGTCTTTTCAGAAGTTTGTGACTTTTGACCAAGTTTTCCGAATCTTTATCTAAATTCACAACAAGATTTTCCTTCTTTTGTTGACTGGATTTTGAGAGATTGAAAATGGGGTGTTGTGCCTCAACGGGTAGTAGGGGTAGTGGTGGAAAAAAGAGAACAAGAAGAACATTTTCCGATCATGTGAGTGCCTTTCACCACACTTCTTCTGTACCCAATAGGATTTTTGCAAATGGGAAGAGCCGAAGTTCTTGCATTTTTACTCAACAAGGTCGTAAGGGAATAAACCAAGATGCAATGATCGTGTGGGAGGTAAATTTATCTTTTTTGATTGTTCTGTTATTCTTCCAGTAACCCTTGAGCTGACACACTCTATCCCAAAAACATCATGTTAGATATAAATCAATAAGGTACACTGTGGCCCACTAGATGACTAACTGACATAATATGTCAATTAATAAGGTACACTGTGGCCCACTAGATGACTGACGTAATATGTTAGATAGCTCAATCCATATTGGAATTGAAACTCTCAAACTGTGTTTATAGCTGCTGAGACTCGAACCCTGTAAGGCTTGTTGATTATATTTTATGGTTTGGAATCTTTTTGTAGGATTTTATGGCAGAGGATGTGACATTTTGTGGGGTATTTGATGGGCATGGGCCCCACGGACATCTTGTTGCGCGTAAAGTTCGTGATACGTTACCCGTAAAGTTGTTTTCATTTCTTGATTCTTATGAATCAAAGAAAAAAGGGTCTACTACTTCTATTTGTTGCAATGGGGACAATCATGGATTAGAGGGGGATGATTGTGAGGAGGAAAAACCGGAGTTATTATGGAGAGAAGCTTTTTTAAAATCTTATAAAGCAATGGATAAAGAGTTAAAGTCTCATCCCAATTTAGATTGTTTTTGTAGTGGAAGCACTGCTGTGACAATCGTTAAACAGGTATCGTTTTTTTTTTTCTACAAAATTAATGTTTATTTATTTATTTATTTAATGGATAGATCTTAATAGAGTTTTTTGAACATTTTGAATTTAAGGGATCGAATCTTTTTATGGGAAGCATTGGAGATTCACGTGCCATCATGGCATCTAAAGATACCAACAATTCACTCGTAGCAATTCAGTTGACCATTGACCTAAAGCCCGATCTTCCAAGTATGACAAAAAAACAAAACAAATCTTTTTAAATCTTTATTTAGTCAATTTTTTTTTACTATACTAACTTGATTTTCATGTTATAGGAGAGGCCGAAAGGATTAAAAAATGTAAAGGGAGAGTTTTTGCATTACAAGATGAACCGGAGGTCCCGAGAGTTTGGTTACCATTTGATGATGCACCGGGGCTAGCAATGGCACGAGCTTTTGGAGATTTTTGTTTGAAGGAATATGGAGTCATATCAATTCCTGAAGTCTCTCATAGGATTCTTACAGAAAGTGATAAGTTCATTGTTCTTGCTTCCGATGGGGTACATAAAACATTTTTTTTTAATCGAATTGATTGCTTCCTTTTTTTTCTCTTGAACATAAACAACTTTTGTCTTGTACTGCATTTGACGTGCATTAGACTAGGACTGTGACTCATGTCAATAGAATAAATATCACATTTTTTGTCCTACACACAAAAAGGTGAAACAATGTGGGACAAAGACCGGTCTTGATATCTTGTCTGGGTAAAAAGACGTCAATGCCCTTCTCATTCGCATCATTAAAAATAACCCTAGAAAATTTGTCAGGTAATTCTTGTACGATGTGACAAACGCAGCCTTGCTGCGTTTGTTACGTTATACAGGATGGATTCGACAGACTTTCTAAGGCTATTTTCGATGAGGCGAATGCGGAGGGCATTCACGTCTTTTTACACAGACAAGCTATCAAGATGGAGTCTTTATTCCGCATTGTTTCACCTTTTTGTGTAGGACAAAAATTGTGATATTTATTCTATTGATATGAGTCAGAGTCTGATTCAATACATGTCAAAATGCAATACAAGTTTTTTTTTACCCTTTTGATGATTGAACTCGTGCTATGTTGCTGACGTTACGTGTATTGTAGATTTGGGATGTTTTGAGCAACGAACAAGTGATTGAAATCGTATCCTCATCTCCAACTCGGTCAACAGCTGCCCGGATGCTGGTTGACTCAGCTGCCCGTGAATGGAAATCCAAATACCCGACATCCAAAATGGATGATTGTGCGGTTGTATGTTTGTTCTTAGATGGAAAAATGGATTCAGAATCCGATAATGAAGAACACGGTTTCTCTTCCGCTACCCTCCAAAGTATTGCTGGTGAATCAGACGATGGTCAGAATCCTGAACCCGTTTTGCAAAGAAATTTCACAGTGAGATCAGCGGAAGAGAGTAGAAAAGACCAAAACGACGTAGTTTTGGAAGGGAATGGGGAAAATGAAACGGGTGTGGTTGAAGATCAGAACTGGTCGGGTTTGGAAGGGGTCACGCGAGTCAACTCGCTTGTTCAACTTCCGAGATTTTCAGAAGAGCAACCAAGGACTTAAAAAAAAATATTTCTTTCTTAATGTTAGTTATTATCATTTGATTTTGTGTTTTTCGGGAAGTTGGAAAATGTATAATATTTTCGCTAGGGTTGTTGGCATTGCGTGGGATGTGGATTATTTTATCATATAAAAGAGTTTTCAAATTCGTGGTTTTGCTAATTGCTCATGTTTTAATACAGTTAATTATTTTTAAAAAATCATAACAAATTATGTCAAAATTTTCTATAAAGGTAAATCAGTACTGTAGTTTAAATTTATAACAAGCTATTTACATTTTCTTTCCGTTTATAGCAATGAATTTTAAAATTTTACTTTTAATAACAATATACTTTCATTAGATTTCTAATAAGCTTTTCAAAATGGTTTAACTCTTGTATAAGTCCAAAATAGTCTATTTGGGCCATTAATCCCTATTATAAAGGTCCGACAATTTCGGGTCTTTCTTGCAGGCGTCTTCTTTATTCTCTGGCAGGGTCAAACATCGGGGTCTTTTTCTCTTGTGATTATTTTTGGCGACATTGATGGTTGGGAATGGGTCTGTGAGTCGGTCTCCTGCAATTGATTGAAAAGGTTTCTTCCCCGTTTTATGTGACAAATTTTTCTGTTGATTTCGGAGTGAAGGAATTATGGGATGCATGTGCGAATGTGGGGACTCTGGCTGATGTTTACATTGCAAAGAAGCTATCCAAATTAGGTAAACGTTTTGCCTTTGTTTTTTACATTAAAGTGTTAGATGAGTAATTGTTGGAAAGTTGGATTAGAGATATTTGGTTGGGTTCATACCATTTGTTTGCTTCAGTAGCATGTTTTCAGCGAGAATCTTATCGTAAAGGGTAGTCTAATTCACATGTGCATGGTGATCAGGTGGTGTAGAAACTTAATGAGCAGGGCCTCGGATCCTATGCGACTGTGGTTAAGGGGGCTAAGGGCATGCATGGGCTGAAAGGGCCTAAACCTAATGTTTGTACTTTGTCTGGGAAAGAGATATGCAATTATCTATCCTTAAAGGCTTCGGTGTTTGCGAAACTCAGGGATATTAGGTTGATTCAAATTTTGTTTGTGTTATTGAAAGAAGAAGGTTTTGATGATCTTAAAATCAAGTATGTTGCTAGTGATTGGGTATATTTGACTTTTTTGTCTGAAGAGGTTTGCGCCAGGTTCAAGAAATGTAATGCTATTAAGGCCTATTTCTCTTTGTTTAGGCCGGTTGTAAATGAGTTTTTTTGTTAAGGAAAGAGTTGTGTGGATTGAGATGATTAGGTTGCCTTGTTGTGCACGAAATGAAGATGTTGTTTCTAAGGTGGCTAGCATGTGGGGGTGATGTATGTTTTCTAGATGATGATGGGGATGCTCCTTTGGCAATCAAGAGGGTGTGTATTAGGACTTCTAAGTCGACTTCGATCCATGAGGCAGTCAAAGTGGTTGCCTAAGGTATTGAGTATGATGTGGTAGTTCGGGAAGTTTCTAATTGGGATCCGGATATATTGGAAGAGTGGGAGGTGGTTTCGGATATTCTAGACTTGTCTGATGAAGAGGAAGCCACTGATTTTTTTTTATGAAGATGTGTATGATCTACAAAAGGATTGTCGGGAGGGTAAGGATGATGAGGAGGTAGCAGATTTTTTAATATAGATAGCACTACAAATTTAGTTGATAGAGGATCCGGTTTTGTAGATAGAAAAGGTCGTTTTTTTCAAACTAGTGAGAGGAAGAAGAAGGTGGATAGATGCTTTGAAGATGATGAACGGGTCGCATCGATCCTGGTTGATGCATCGGTGAAGTCGTCAACTAGGCCTGAGAGGGTTTCTTCGCCGGTTGAGGAGGCAGTTCAACAGGGTGGGGTAGTGGGGGTGGGGCTTCAGAATCTTTATCTCAACCTCCAGGGCTCCAGCGTGAGAAGCTACATGGGGATTTTAATCTTAATGCCTCGGCTTCGAGATCCTCTGGTTCACATGTTTCTTCTACGTTGTTAAAGAAGAGAGTTCTGATGGGTGTAGAAGATTTTGAGGATGTCTTGAAACAATACTTTGAAATGGATGATCTTCTTGGGTATGACATGAAATCTCATAAGGATAAGGTTTCTAAAATCTTGTCTAGCGTTGGTGTGGTAGAAGTGGATAGATGAATTATCTATCTTTGAATATTTGTGGTGCCCGAACTTCTCTAAAAAGAAGTTGGGTTCATTCGTTGTGTATCCAGAATGGGGTGTCGTTTCTAGAGTTACAGGAGACTAAATGACAAAAATTGATTTGTTCAAAGTCAGGAGTATATGGGGTAATCCTTGTTTTGATTTTGCGTGTAGTTGTGCTCGGGGTCTCTTAAGGGGTATTCTTTCTCTTTGGGACCCTAATGTGTTTGCGAAAAGCAGTGTTCATTGTACGAATAATGTGGTTATAGTTGGAGGAGTTTGGGTTCCTTTTAGTTTTCCTTGTTACATGGTTAATATTTATGCTCTTCTAGGAGTCCGGGAGAAATTTTGACCTGTGGTGTAACGCCTCATTTATGGTATTTGATTTAAATAAAGTAATTTCATTTGAGGGGTACTCGACAAGTTTGTAGCCCGAATCGTCGAGTAGAGACAGGATGATCACGCAAATTGACACTACTAGAAAACAACCCTTTAATGACGCGTAAACAATGACACGCGGTGATTTACGATACGCAAAAGCGTGTGCCCTAAAAATAATGTTATCTCTTCTAAAATTTGAAGGATAATGGACACGCTTTTATGCGTGCCCTAAAATTAATGTCGAACAAAAAAAAATAAAAACACAGAGGGCACTTATTTAAAAATAGGTGTCGTCTAGAAATGTCGCTTTATATTTTTTTAATGAAAGGCGCGTTCTCTTCTTTTGCAGCTGGGGGAACGAAAATCCGAAAAGTTTGAAAGGCCGCCATTGTTACCCTCTGCCTTATTTCCATCGTTCTTCTCTCTCTCTATCTCTCTCTCTGTCTCTCTCTCTCTCTCTCTCTCTCACTCTAATACCCAAAAAACCCTAATAACATCACCAATCCTCTTTTTTCCCACAACAGAATCACAATATGATCCCGTCTTTTGAACAGATCAAACCCACAGGGGTTCTCGACGAAAGAGATACCGCTTCATACGAGCCCTAATTTCTCATCTGAATTCGTTAACTTCTTCAAATGGTTCTCAAACTTTTTTCTCTCTCTACATTTTCTTCTCCTTCATTTCTCGATCCACAGAAGGTCAGGAGAACGCTGCGTCTGCAATCAGATTGCTAGGTCGTAATCCTGAGAGCGTTGAACGCCGGTGTATGCTCGGTGTTTAAGGTCCCATGAAAGAGTAAGCAGTTGTCGCCTAGGCTATATTGTTCGATTAACACAATTCATCAAACCCTAGAATCGTAAAGGAAACCTAGCCCCCATAGCTTTCTTCACACTTCACCTCCTCAAATCTCACCTCACGCTCTTATAGTTCTCTATTTTTTGTGACTCGTTTCAAGGAGGTTCTTTTTCATTTCTCTTCAATGTTCGATATGTTTGATGCTACTTTAGATCATCAAGATAAGGACAAGTTGAATATCGAGAGGTAGTTTTATGGGCGTGAAGCTCTAAATGTGATTGCGTGTGAAGGAATGGAATTGAGCATTCCTCCCCCTAGGCTAATTCCCCTAGCCATGGCCTTCTTCACTCCAAACCAGGTATGAACATATATTTATGTGTATATATGTAAGTTAATTCATCGATGGTTGATTAGGTGTGTTTATGTTTTCAGTTGATACATATTAATGCTTATTTGATCAAGGAAGTGGCAGGAACTTACAAAATGGTTCCTGTGTTAACCATGTTTAGTCAAAAATTGAATTCTTTTACAGTTTCAGTCCTTGGAACCTTGAAATAAATACTAAAATTGAAATGAAACCTTGAAATTAGGACCATAACTGAAAAATGCACCAACTTTGGACCAAACATGATAAACATCAGAAAGCACATAGACCATTTTTGTAATGTACTCTAATTTTAGGTTGCAAGGGCATTTCAGGCAGCGCCTAAACTTCTATGTTTGAAGATAAAGTTTCACTTCTACGTTATGCTTTGCAAAGGGCTATTCAGGCAGCACCTAACCGGCTTATGACTAACAATGCCTACCTGGCTTTATTGGGCGCCTCGGTATGACTTCATATTCAGTATTGTATATATGATTTTTTTTCCCGTTTTAAGAAACTAAAAAATAGTATCTTTTTGTACCAGTTAAATGCATCCACAATAGATGAGGGACTAAACTTCTATGACTCACAACATCGCTTTGAACACTCATAACTTCTGTTGGTTCTTTTGAGTTCACTTCCACATGCGCCAAAGACTTTTCAGTGTCTCGTATTACAGGTACTGTTGTTTCCATTTCTACCCTTGTCCCTAGAAAATGTTTTTTTGTATATTTACTTCTCCATTTGATTTCAGGATCTTTTGATTTTGGCTTGCAGTCATGCTGTTTCCATTTATACCCTTGTCCCTGGGGAGTATCCTTATATTCTTATACTCATTTCTCATCTTCTATATATAATTTTATTAGCTTTTCTATCTTTCTGCAGTTATATTTAGTCGATTGGATCCAGGAGAAAAACTTGTTATAGGTTGTCGAAAAGCAACAATTTCTGCTGAAACACAGGTATAATTCTTTTAACACACACATACATACATACATTTATGCATGTATTATGTTAATGAGTGAATCTCTATGAAAAAAACAAGCAGAAAGGTGAAACAGAAGCTGTCAATGGTGTAATATTTTAAGGTGAGCTCTGATCTTATTAATACAACTCAACAAAGATATGAATTCAAATAAAATTAAAATTAAAATTAAAATTGATTTTATAGGATGCAAAGTCGGATCGATTGAAGCAACTATTGAAAGAGACCGAGAAGTATCTCCAGAAGTTTGGATCAGCAGAGCCTTTGAAGCAGATAATGGTCTAAATGATAATAGTGAATTTACTATTGAGAATGAAGATGAAACAGATCAGGCCAAGGTATGTTCTATCTTTTGTTACTTTACACTCTTATAACCTTTGTTTGACTTTTAATATCTTATTAATAAATATTTTGGCTTCTACAACATTACATGGAGAGCAATGAAAAGTACTATTTGATGTTTCATAGGTACTTCATTAACTTTTTTATTTCCTTGTATGTTATTGCTCTTGGCTTTAATCAGTTGTTTTATTTTTTCAAACTCATCATCGGTTCAATGTTGTAGTGTCAAAGAACTTCTAGCAGATGAAATGTGCTTGGGGAAAACTGTTAAGGTAGTATGAGGTATAGGTGGGCAAAACAATTAGTCCAAACTGATCCTAAAAATATGTATATGAACTAAATTGGTCATGGACCAGTCTTGGACTGTTCAGTCCGGACAGAAGTCCTGCTCTGTCCTTCAAAATGTTACACATGGCAGTCCAAAACCGATCCTAAACAGGTCCAAAATTAAACTGGTCCAAAAACAAACCGGTCTCTTTTAGAGCGAATCCAAACCAGTCTCTTTTAGATCAAATCTAAATTGTGAAGGAGGTTTGTTCTATGCCTCTATTCAACCCCAAAATCTATTCTTTTCATGATAAACAAACCCCATTTCTTTTAAAGGTAAGTTTTCAAAGATCAAGGGTGTAGGAGTCTTTGGTAATGATGCACAGGATACAAATATTCCAGTAGAAGTGTGGAGATACTATTTGGTAACTAATAGACCAAAGGTGTAACTTTTATTCAGTATATAAATTAAAAATGTGATCTCTCACTTTTTTTCTTGTTTCCTTCTCTTTCATTGATTATTGGGTTTACTTGTGTAGGTATCAGACATATTATTCACATGGACGGATCTTCAAGCAAAACTCAACACTGAGTTGCTGAATAATTTAGGCAATTTCATTAACCGTGTCTTGAGCTTTATTTCTAAAGATCTAGGTTAGTAATTGCCACCAATTTAACCTAAATTAATGGGATTAAGATTTTAAGGGTGCAATTTACATTAGTTTCTACTTTCATGCCCTAAACCCTAAACCCTAAATGCTAGGTTCTTTTCTTGCACTACTATCTTATCTTTTTTACTTGAAAGTGGTATGAAGTGAATATTTGGATATGATGTTGAAGATTGATTATTGGTGATTTTTTGATTAAATCTGAAAAGTTTTGTTTCTGTTGACAGATTCAAGAGGTGGTAGAGGTTCAGGATAAAATTCCATCATTCTGGATGCTCCATCTGTTATCAAACACACTAGGAGATAAAATTGGTGCTTATGTGGAACAATATGTGGAGACACAGCTATAGCAGGTCAAGTTGCTGCACTTGTCCTTTGCCACACCAGAGAACTAGCTTATCATGTCATATTTTCATTTGTAACCCTCCAACAATTTGAAAATGTTAATTTTCACCCATGTCTTACTCTTTGTATCTTGGGTGAGATTTGTTGCAGAGAACTAGCTTATCAGGTAACTAGCTTTCTTATTTCTATAAATTATACAAGATTGTATCTCATGCAAAATATTTATAATGTCTCTATTTTTTATTGCTGAACAAAGGAAGGATACCCTTCAATATGATGTCCTTGTTCAAATAATTGAGATTTATAACGAGCAAGTTCGGGATACCCTTCAATATGATATTCTTTTCATTTAATAAATTTTCTCATCTCATTAAATGAAATCCTTGCACCGAATCTTCTTGGTTGGTTTCCGGTTGATCAAAATAATTTTTCATTTTTCATACTGCTGATTTTGATCCTAGTCAAGACTCTTGGGTAATGAGTTTCATTAGAGTTTTTTACAAATTTTCTTTTCATGCATATGCCTCCAACAAAGCCACTTAGTGAAATGATGCCATTCTAGTACGTGTAAATCTTGAAGAAGCTAAGTGTTACTTTTTCTCTTTGAGGGAATAATAATATTCATTGATATTATGATATATGATGTTGCCTTCTCAGGAACTGAAGTCAATGTAAGTCAAAACATGAGAAATATATAAGATCTACAGGAAAAAATTACTGATAGATGTGTCTGGATGGCTTCATCAATACATAAGGGTAAAGAAGAAGGTGATGTGATGATTAACTGATTACTAAAACTTTTAACATTCTTTTAACAGAAGTGCTAATACATTTTGGGTGTTATTTGGTGAATCTTTGTTAGGCATGTGCTATATCAACTGATGAAAAATATGTTAATTTATATCTCCATCATTATACAGGTAAGATTGGTGAAAAACAAGGACAACAATGAAGTCAAGGGTTTTTGTATTAATTTGTAGCAATCAGGCATCCATGGAATCAATTCATGACTCTCTTGCTGAGGCATTGGTTAATTTGATAAAGGAGGTAGAGTTTCCTTTCTTTTCATCATGTTATACATTTTGGATGATAAATGTCTGTATTACCCTTTGATCTAATATGTTTTTTTTTGGTGCAGTGTGAAAAATTATGGTCAAAAGTGTATGTTGTCTGGCCTAAAAGCAGAACTAGAAGCATTAAGACGAAGGCACTCTAATGTACTGGAGTTGATGGGTGAAAGAGATGAGGAGGTAAAATTACCTTTTCAATGTGAGTTGCTGCATCTTTAGCCTTACTTACAGTTTTGACTTCTGACTTCACTTATATACCTCTATGTGGTGTTTATAGAGAATTATCCATATGCTCACACAAATTTTTGTAGCTGATTACACATTAATTTAATTATGCAGGTTTTGAAGTTTTTGATGGAAAAAAATAGTGTTAATGCTCTTCATAGAAAAGTATGTTGGTATTTTAGGAAATTTGGCTAATAATTTAGTTAATTATATAAAAAATGTTGAAATGTTACATTTGTCTACTATTGGAATGATTATTTGTATTACATTAACTTTTGTGCAATGTATTGTATTTTTTGTATATGATATGTTATTCTCTATTATGAGACATAAAATACAAATTTAATTTGAAAATCAGTAAATCTATAATTAATTTTTTTTAAAAAAAATTTAAATTACGATACGCAAAAATGTGTGTCGTGTTCATTTATGACATGGCCTTTCTTGACACGGGCTTCCTTGATACGCATTATGTATCATAAACACGCGCGTCGTAAGGTTACGGCATGCAAATGCGTGTCATCTTCCTTTATGACAGGGCCTTCCTTGATACGCATTGCGTGTCATAACCGCGCGTCGTAAATGCGCATCGTCTATAGACGACGCGCAAAAGCTCGTCGTCTCTCTTTATGACATGGCCTTCCTTGACGCGCATTTGCGCGTCGTCTGAGCGTTTTACGACGCACAATGAGCGTCGTAAAAGGCTTTTTTTCTAGTAGTGTGAGTTGGCTACTCGATGAGTCCATACGTTGGGACTCGGCGAGTCTGCCTGTCTGGATGAAGCCCCAATTTTAAGGGTTTACACCCCCATTTAAACACACTTATGCACCCCCAACCTCGCCTCTATCACTCTCAGAACATTTCCCATGTAAACCCTAGCCCCATTGTTGAGTTTGAGTGTATTTGTGCTAGCTTGGAAGCCTTGGGAAGAGAAAGAAGGAAAGAAGGTCCATAGAAGAGAAGGGAGATCCAGGAGTTAGCTTCCATCTGTTTCTCATTTAGGTAATGAAGATTTGACCTTGTGCATTCCTCCATCAAAATGCTTGTTATGCCTTCTTTGTAGCCTCTTATGATTTAAACTTGAGATATGGACTCCCCTTTGTATGGAAACTTTAGATCCGGACCTTCATTGTATTCTAGAAGTGTAAAGTTTCAATCAAAATCGTGATTGAGATCCCTCTTGAGCTTAGAACCCCATTAATAGCTTAGTTTTGTTGTTTGAAGCCTTTAAAGCCATGCATGCACGTAAAGTTTGCAACTTTACGTGATAAGCATGCCCTAGAAGCTTGGATCTGTGATTTGGAGCCGCTGCATGGCTCAAATCAGGTCTGTATGGAAAAGGGACTGAATGGTCTCGGCGAGTCGCAAGCTTGACTCGGCGGGTCATATGAAGATATCTGTGGACTCGACGAGTTGGATGAGCAACTTGACGAGTCCAATGAAGATTGCCTTAGACTCGACGAGTTGCTTGAACAACTCGGCGAGTCGGATGAGTTTTCCTGAGTAAAGTAGTGTTTGAGTGAAATAGCTTCATTCCTTCTTAGTTACACGTAATGTTAGCAACTTTATGTGTTTAGATGGTTCCAGGGGCTCATATCTATGAGTTAGATGCTCTGGAATGGATTAGAATTTGATTGCATGGAATCTGCACAACAGAACTCGACGAGTTGTTCTTTGGACTCGACGAGTAGAGTCGTGAGTCCCCATCTTTCTTTGGTTTGTGAGTTTAGGGTGAATTAGTGAGTGGGAAAGAGGACTCGGTGAGTTAAAGTCAGAGTTAGTGATGAAGGGACTCGACGAGTCTGCGCCCTGACTCGGTGAGTTCGGTCAACTGGAAGTTGACTTTGACTAGGGAGTTGACTTTGACTAGGGGTAAAATAGTCATTTTACCCTGAGAGCATTTATCAGTAACTGATCTAGTGTTTTGGAATTTGTAGCCGGATAGTTTCGGAGCAACAGTCGGCCACTTTTAGAGTTAGCATCTCAGCAGCCAACACTACAAGGTGAGTGTTCCTTCCCGTAGGAACGGGTCTACGGCCATAATGTCAACCCGTCTAGTTAGCAGTAGTTCCGTACTTTGGTATGATGCAGTAGTTCAGTGTGCTTGATGTCTTTGTGATTCAAGCATGTCTTTGTATTATGTGTTCCGGACTTCGGTCCGATGCAGTATGTAGTATATGTGTTTATGCTAGTTGATATGTTTATGCTACGTTATGTTATGCTCAGTCAGTTTCCGGACTTCGATCCGATGCAAGGGACAAGGTCCCAATCAGTTCCGGATTTTAGTCCGATGCAGTTAGTTCCGGACTTCGGTCCGATGCAGGGGACAAGGTCCCAGTTAGTTCCGGACTTCGGTCTGATGCAGAGGGCAAGGCCCTGGTTAGTTTCCGAACTTCAGTCCGATGCAGTTTCCGGACTTCAGTCCGATGCAGTGGGCAAGGCCCAGTATGTGCTTTATATGTTATTGTATGGTATGTGGTAGTTTGGGGAAGCTCACTAAGCTTTGTGCTTACAATTTCAGTTTTGGTTTCAGGTATTTCCGCAAGCAAAGGGAAGAGCTCGGATGATGGCATTGCACACACCATAGCTTCAGCTTTTGTCCTGAGAGTTTATTTCAGATACAATGTTATGTTGTTACAGTTCTTTTGTTATGAAACATCTATTATAAGTTTTTGGGATTTATGACGTACGATTTCATGATATATTATAAATCGTTGATAACCTTAGTATTATTTAAACACAAATTTTTGGGTTGTTACATGTGGCAATATCTTAAAGATTTTAAAAGTAGGAACGGGGGGAATTACGTGTTTTTTTTTTTGGAGACTTTAATGTTGTTAAGGAGGTGACTGAACGAATGGGTTCGTTTTTTGTCCTATTACAGCTTCTGCTTTTAATGATTTTATTGATGATATGGGTCTCATAGATGTGCCTATGATTGGGAAGCGGTTCACTAGAATCGACCCTATTGGTTCAAAATTAAGTAAGTTGGATAGGTTTCTGGTGGATGAAGCTTTTTATTATAGATTTGACCTCCTTCAAGTTTCGGTTCTTGATAGAAGGTGGTCTGATCACTGCCCTATTTTCTTGCATGTGTCTCTGGTGGATTATAATAATTCATCATTTAAATTCTTCAACTCTTGGTTAGAGCTTGATGGGTTTAATGATATAGTGAAAGATGCTGTCAAGGAGTTCGTGGTTGACAGGTCTTGGAGTAAGTTTGTTGTGTTCAAAAATAAACTTAAATTCTTGAAAGACTGTGACAACCCGATATTTCGAATAGATGTAATGACCTAAAAAGTCAAGATTGTAACCTTTTTTGATATATAATGAAATTATTGTCAAAAATAAAATGTTCGAAAGTCGTCTACTGGATTTCATAAATGATAGATATCGTGTCCAGGGTTTCAAAAATATAAAAATCACTAAGTTATAACGAAGAAGTTATGACTAAGCAAAGATTCACAACAAAAACCATCAATACAGTTAAACGTAAAACGAGAAATTTCAATAAAATACTTATTAGCCTTAGGTATCTAAATAAAAGTCGTAGATATCATTAAACCGTGAACACACATAAAAAGAACGCCCAAATCTGACTTCGTATGAGGAAGTTATGATTTTTCAAAGTTTCGGGATAGCAGTAGACAACTAAAAACTTGAAATAGAGATCGAGCGATTTTTAGCCAAAACAACCTAAACAAGAATCGAAGATCTCATCAATAGCAGTACAACGGTCTGTTAAAAATAATATATTAAAAATAAAGTCAAATTTAGCAGACGATGTCTAAATGAAAGTTGTAGAGTACATTCTCACCTACACGTGCATATAAAAAATGTCAAAGATGGAGCTCGTATGCGAAAGTTACGGATTTTACAAGTTCGAGGTGCACAAACAGAGACGAGTTACGCTCAACATACCCTCGTACGCCCAGCGTACTCGGGTGCTAGGCTTCTGATCGTACACGTCGCCCCTTTACGCCTCTATGCCCCGTCCCATCCGAAGTACGGAAGACGAGGATGCAGTCATGCATGACATCCGACATGCCCTGCGTAACCCGGAGTTACGCCCCGCGTACCGAGGGTTTCCAACCCCTATAAAAGGGAGGCGAGGGTTCCAGGCATAATTGCTCATTTTCTCTCATTCTCTTGCGTTTTTACCCCGTTTTGCGTGCAAGAAATATCTCGAAGCCCCGGTCTTCGCATCCAATTCCCGAAGGAAGGTTTTACACTCCTGAGATTCTTGAGAATCCTGAGAAATCCGTTTTCTCCTGTCGAAGTTCTGCTCGGTTTTCATCTCACCATCTTCACTCTATCAAGTGAGTTCATACCTCTACAAACACACTTTAAATACATTTTAATTGCTTTTTAAATACTTTTAGGGTGGGGGGATACAAGTAAACACCCGGTTATTATCGTGTGAAAATATCTATCCTTTTCTATGCATTTCATACTATTATTTTAAATGTCATATGAAAATGTTCGCATGCAACAAATATTACGATAACACCTTGTCTTTTGTAATGAAACACGTTGTTATATAAATATCAAACACTTTATTTATATTTTGAGTATAAATGTTCAATAATGTTATTACAAATGTTATACTTTACATACAAAGTCAACACTACACTAGGGTTTATTATACAAACGAAACACACTTTTGGAAAAACTATTATAGGTATAGTTTACAAGGAAATCATAAGATTTTTACATACTATAAGTACTATATCAAGGAAATACTTTCATATACAAGAACGAATGGACTTTTCATACGTAAATCTATTTGATACTAAGTTTTGTGAGACATTCAACTTCACGTACTTTTAAGTATGCAGTTAAAGTCCTGTTTTATATACCATACTCTCTTGTAGGGAGAGTGCGATACTTCTGTATAGATCTATACGGGATTGACAATCCCGCACTAAAACTGTTAGCTACAGTTAGACCGTCAGGTCTGGGGTGACAAACATCATAACATTCCAACGCCTGAAGAACATTGTTACAGGCAGTCTAGGTCAATAGCATGGTTATAAAACTCACATGGAGTATTAAAAATACAATGATTTACGGGGTTATAAAATGTCTTAGTGATTTTATACATACGTAAATATATTATTCTAGGCATGACAACTACTAATGCATTACAGTTTTGGAACTTTTAAACTACCACACACTCATGGAAAAATATTGGACTTTTCAGAAGTAAACTCAGTGATTTTATACCAAACTTACAAATTTTATACCTAAATGCTTATGAACTCACCAACTTAGTTGTTGACACTCTTTCAAAACTACTTGTATTTCTTAGGGATTCAGTAATACATGTAGACTTCAGCTTTTGGAGAAGTGACGCTAAGTCGTCAGTTTAAAACTCATTTTTGTCATCATATTGTAATTTGTTTTGAACAAGTATCATTCAACAATGTAACTTTTAAATTATATATATGATGGTTGTTTTACTTTCTTTACTATGTATTCACTTGTTACGATACTACATGAAGTCATCCGCCCTCGAATGATTCCGTTGTTCTGGTTTGGGGGTGTGACAAAGACCGAATAAAAAAAAGGGTTGTAGGTTATAAGGAGGAATCTAGAGTTTCTAGTAACTATCTCCTATATAGATTGGTTGATATTAATAAGAGCTTTGATGCTGGTGGCTCGTGTGATGATTTGGCTCGGGAGAGAAGGGCTATTCTCGATGATCTGGCTTCCTTGGAAAAGTCTCGGTCTCTTGATTCAGCCCAAAAAGCTCGATTTAAATGGGGTATCGAGGGGGATGAGAACTCAACTTTTTTTTTTCATGCTATGTTGAAGCAACAAAGATGTCAGAGGCTTATTAGAGGCATCTTTATTGACGGGGAGTGGGTTGCGGACCTACCTCTAGTAAAAAAAAAGACTTTTATGATTTTTATGCTTCTAAATTCCAACCTTTTAAGGGAGTTTTGATGGGACGTAAGAGTGATAGATTCATATCTCTTGATCTGGGTACGGCTATTTCTCTAGATTCAAGGTTCTCTAGGGAAGAGATCAAGAGTGCGCTATGGGATTGTGGGCTGGACCGGGCGCCAGGTCCTGATGGATTCTCTTTCCGGTTTCTCAGGCATTTTTCGGAGATTTTGGGTGATGATATTGTGGCTTTTGTGCAAGAATTTTGTGTCAATTCTAGGTTTCCCATTGAGTGTAATTCTTCTTTTATTACATTGATTCCTAAGATTGACAATCCTATTCGTATCAATGATTATCGGTCTATTAGTCTCACTGGCATGCAGTTTAAGATTATTGCTAAACTGCTGGCTAATAGGTTAGCATCGGTCTTGCATGATGTTATTGGGTTGGAGCAGTCTGCTTTTCTCAACTCCAGGCAAATTCTAGATGGTCCTCTTCTTGTGTATGAGATAGTTCATTGGTTCAACCACAAGAAGAAGAAATTTACAATTTTTAAAGTTGACTTTGAAAAAGCGTATGATTGATAGTTGGGATTATATTGATAGGATCATGATGTTTTTTGGTTTTAGGGAGAGACAGAGAGTGTAGATCAGGGGGATGTTTTCTAATGCTTGTTCTTCAGTTCTTTTGCATGGTTGCCCTACGGGATGAGTTTCAATTGTTTAGAGGGTTGAGATAAGGTGACCCTTTGTCGCCTTTTCTCTTCATTATTGCTATGGAGGGCCTTCATATCGCTATGGAGGATGCGGTGTCGGAAGGTGTGTTTATGGGGGGCCAACTTGAGTCACATGACTTAGCTATCTCTCATTTGTTTTATGCAGATGATGTTATTTTTCTGGGAGAGTGGAATGAGAATAATGTCCGAAATTTGATTCGGGAGTTGAGATGTTTTTATTTAGTCCCAGGTCTAAATCTCAACCTTTCTAAATCTAGTATATATGGCATGGGGGTTGGTAGGTCTGAAATCACCAATCTCGCTTCTTTTACAGGCTGCTCGGCTGGATATTTTCCGTTTGTGTATCTTGGTTTTCCGATTGGCGAATCTATGGTGCGTGTCAAAGGATGACAAATAATTATAGATCGCTTCAAGAAGAGATTGGCCTCTTGGAAAGCTAGATTTTGATCTATTGGTGGTCATTTAACTATTGTTAAGTCAGTCCTGGGTAGCATTGGTATTTATTACTTATCTATTTTTAGGCCTCCTGTTGTTGTTTTGTAGGCTTTAGAGAATATAAGGGCTCATTTTTTTGGGGTATGGAAGAGGGTCAAAAACGTATTCATTGGGTTAAGTGGAATTTGGCGTTAAACTCTTTTGACCAGGGTGGTTTGGGTAGGGTGGTTTGAGTATTGGTAGTTTAGATGCTTTTAATTTGGGTCTTTTATATAAATGGAAATGGAGATTCTTTAATTCGCTTGAAGCCTTATGGATGAAAGTTTGAAAGTTTTTTTATGGTGAAGGGGGAGGTTTTTCTGGGGGCTCAAGAATACAAAGTGGTGGTGGTGTTTGGCAAAAAATTGTGGGGTCTATTAATCATCTTCATGAGAGTGGTTTACTACCTTCGAATGCCATGGCTAGAGTGATCGGTAATGGAGCTACTATTTGGTTTTGGCACGATGTTTGGTGCTTGGATGTTCCTATCATGGTGCAATTCGGAAGATTGTTTGCACTAGCTTCTAACCAAAATTCTTTAGTTAGAGACTATTGGTCGCCGACGGGTTGGGTTTTTGCTTGGCGTCGTGATATTAGAGGACGGGTTGAACAGGAGCAACTTGTGAATTTGATGTCTTTATTGGATGGCTTTTAGCTTGGCACGGAGTCAGACAAATGGGTTTGGAATCTTGATAATTTGAGGTGCTTTTCGGTTAAATCGACCAGACTTCCGTAGGTTCCTTGCCTAGTCGATGGAATCGCTCGGTTCCTATTAAAATAAATGTTTTTATTTGGCGTTTATTGATGGGTAGGCTCCCTGTTAGGTCGAAGTTGTTGGAGAGGGGTGGATCTTGACTCGGTTTTGTGTCCATTGTGTAACGATGCTATTGAAGATGTGTTGCACTTGTTTATTCAGTGCACAATTGCAACTCAAATTTAGAGGCGGGTTAGTTGTTCGCTTGATTTGGATATCATTGTTTTTCTCACTATGAGAGACATGATGGACTGGATTGATGTGAGGCCTAATGTTAGACAACAATGGGTGATTGTTGACTCGGTATTTTCTTTGGTCATTTAGGTGCTTTGGACATTCCTTAATATCATTTTCTATGGTCATTTAGGTGCTTTGGACATTCCTTAATGATATTTTGTTTAGTAGTAATAAGCCTAGAAAAGATAGGATTTTTGATTCCATTGTTGATATTTCGTTTCGTTGGTTCTCGTCTCGTAACTCTAAGGCTAGGATAATTGGAGTTTGTGGCTTCAAAATCCTACTCAGTCTTAATGATCTGTACTCCTAGCATCTTGCTAGTTTTGTTTTAACATATTTGTTTGCTGCCGTTCAAAAAAAAATCCTATTATAAATTCATATTTTCTACAACTTTTATTTCTTCTTAATCTCGACAACTCTTTTATTCATTTTTTTGGATTTTTGCTACAAGAGCTCTATGTGCAATAATTATCTGACACATTACCGAGTTCATCGTTTGGTCATCTTCAACGTCCTACATAGCTTCAAAAATATAATCAGACATCTTATATGAAAATGGTTTATCATGGTAGAAATCCTGTTAACCTGGGAGACTTGGGATAACATAATAAATATTTTAAGAATGACCATTGACTTTCTTCATCTTCGTAATGATAAGCAACCTTATTGTTATAGATATTTTTTATAACAAAAAAATAGACTGGTGAATGAATTAGTGTGAGCTTTGGTGTAAAATAATGTTATGATTTTAGTATGTTTATATAGTAGTTAGATAAGATGGTATATGAGGATTCATAAAGAGGTTAACATGTATATATATATATATATATATATATATATATATATATATATATATATATATATATATATATATATATATATATATATATATATATATATATATATATATATATATATATATATATATATATATATATATATATATTACTTAGGTGGGAAAGTTAATTAGATTTATTAATGATAGTGTTAGGTTATAAACAATTGGTCAATTGTGAACTCCAAAATACATGACAGTTTTAAAATTAAACAAAAAACGATAAAATAGTGTGATACAAGAGCATTTATGATTGGTATGTTTGTGAAAATCTCTAAAATTTATCCCGTTCTTGAGTTGTCATATAGCTTTCATTTTGCTTACATGTAGAAAAATAGGTGGTTGAACTAGAAAGGATTGTACGTGGCTCAAAAATTACAAAAATAAGGTCCTACCGAGATTTGAACTCGGGTTACTGGATTCAGAGTCCAATGTCCTAACCACTAGACCATAGGACCAATTGATGTTCTCAAGGATCCACAATATATATTTAATGTGAAAATTATATTTCGAAAACCTCGTAAAACCCTGATTACAGGTTTCGAAACTTCAATTCAGAGCAAAATCGATTTCAAGCTACAAATTCAATTTTAACGCAATGAGAAAAACCCTACTGAAATCCCTCTATCCCATCGCAACCAACAGACCTCACTCTTCGTCCATCAATGGCGGAAGAAAGATTAATCACCCACATCACAATTCATCAAAACCCGACCCGAATCCACCTCCCATCTCAAACTCCAGATGGGTTTTCACCACAACCGCACCCCCACCACCGGAATGGGTTCAACCCATCAACGACACCTCCGATCTCATCACACCACACCCCAAACCTTCAGCATGGGTTGACCAGATCCTCAATCTTTTAAACGACGATTCATCCCAAATGGAACCCAAATTGGATGATTTTTGTCGCAAATGGTTCATCAGATTATCACCCAATTTCGTTTCCTACGTTCTTAGTTCTAGTCGGGTCAAAAACCAGCCCGAATTGTGCCATCGGTTCTTCAAATGGGCAGGTAAGCAAAAGGGTGGTGGATACACTTACTCTCATAATCTTGAATCTTATGCTTTCTTGATTGATGTTCTATCTGTTTCTAAAGATTTACATAGGGTTAAATCTGTGTTCATTGAGCTTAAACAAAAGGGTTTCTTGATGAACATAAAGTCTGCAAATTTATTAATCAAATCATTTGGGAATCTCGGAATGGTTGAAGAATTATTATGGGTATGGAAACAAATGAAAGAAAACGGCATCGAACCCAGTTTGTTTACTTTCAATTTCTTGATAAACGGTTTGGTTAATTCAATGTTCATCGAATCAGCCGAACAAGTTTTTGAAGTTATGGAAACCGGGGCCATTAAACCCGATACTGTAACATATAACACAATGATCAAAGGGTATTGTAAATCCGGAAACACAAAGAAAGCCATGGAGAAATTTACGAAAATGGAGGAAAAGAACATAGAACACGATAAGATCACTTATTTAACTTTAATCCAAGCTTATTATTCAGACAACGATTATGATTCTTGTTTGAAACTTTACAATGAAATGGAAGAAAAAGAACTAGAAATCCCACCACACGCTTATAGTTTAGTAATTGGAGGTCTTTGTAAAGCCGGGAAACCAATGGAAGGGTATATGGTTTTTGAAAACATGATCCGAAAAGGGCGTAAAGGTAATCTCGCAATTTACACCGCTTTAATGGATGGATATGCAAAAGCCGGACACGTAAACGAGGTGATACGAATTTTCGAGAGGCTAAATAATGACGGTTTTACCCCTGACGAGGTCACTTACGGTGTAATCGTGAACGTTTTATGTAAAACCGGACGATTATCCGAGGCGTTACAATATTTTAATTTATGTCGTGAAAATAAAATCGCGATTAATTCGATGTTTTATTCGAGTTTAATCGATGGATTCGGAAAATCCGGGAGATTATTAGAAGCCGAAAAGTTATTCGAAGGAATGGTTGCCAATAAAATTACTTGCGATTCGTATTGCTATAATGCGATTCTTGATGCGTATATGAAGAACGGGAAGATCGATGAGGGATTGTCGGTTTTTGAAAAGATGGAAATCGACGGTTGTGATCGAACGGTGTACACGTACACAATTGTAATGGATGGATTATTTAAAAAACATAGAAATGAGGAAGCTTTAAAGATTTGGGATTTGATGATTGATAATGGAATAACACCGAGTTCGGGTTCGGTTCGGGTTCTTTTGACTGGGCTTTGTTTATCGGGTAAAGTGGGCCGGGCGTGTAGGATTTTGGATGAGTTGGCACCAATGGGGGTAGTTGTGGAAACGAGTTGTGAAGATATGATTAATGTTTTGGTCAAAGCAGGTAGAGTTGACCAAGCGTGTAAATTGGCGGATGGGATTGTGGATAGAGGGAGAGAGATACCCGGGAGAGTTCGTACGGTTTTGATTAATGCGTTGAGAAAAGTTGGGAATGCTGACATGGCGATGAAGTTGATGCGTAGTAAGATTGGGATTGGGTATGAGAGGATGGGTACGATTAAGAGGCGTGTGAAGTTTAAGGTGCTTGTTGACAAGTGAGGTGTTGTTTCTTTTTTTACTCAAAGAAGGGTAAAACGGTCATTTACTTTTACTCATTAAATCGAGAAAAAGAAATAGCCTTTGTTTATGTAACAGTCACTCTTGACAAATATATATTTATCCGTCGAGTACTTTATCCATACACGGGAATAAAGAAAAGCCATTAATTTGCTAAGCTATATTTGAGTGTTTCTTTTTTACTTAACACAGAAAGAACGACTTAATCGAGAAAGTCAAGGGGATGGGGTTTTCCATTAAGTACCAACTTTTTGCAAATTTGCACACATTTTTTTTCATTTTTCTAAGTGTGCCCCAAAGTTTTTCAAATAGGATTTAGGGCAAAATGCAAAAATAGCAACGTACTTTCATATATTTGTTTGTTATAGTTATAACATTCTATTTCCTTATATTTGATGTTGCAGAATGACTGATTTGCCCCTTAGTAGTAGTTGAAAGGTCGGAGGAGGGCATTTATGTCTTTTACAAAGTTGTTATTTTTGTCTTATTAACATCTCTTATGGTCCTGGTCCAATCTACCACATACCAAACACAAGATAACTTGTTTTACAGTTTCTTGTCTTATGTAACAAATGGGTTTTACAGTTTTCAAGTTTTTTCATGCAAAATGACTAATTTACGCTTGACATTGTTCCAAACCTTACAGTCAAAAACATTATCTGAGCAGATTGGCTTACCCTTCTTTTTTTCTATCATGTCAAAATTTGATTGTTGCTCACTCCTTTTTCTCCTGACACGTCTAGTCTTTTTCTATTTGTTTTGCTCAGGACAACCCTTGTGAAATGACTAATGTACCCCTAGTGTCATGCGGATTAAAGATGCACAGACTGGAGAGATACGTATCAGCTAAAAGTGATTTTATGTTAGATACGCGTGTTGTATAGGTATCTTGTAAAGCTTGGGTTTTGTAAATATATAGAAATTAGGGATAATTAATTTTACGAAAGATGAAGATTGTATTTATCTTTTATCAAGTAAATAGAAAAGTATTGTAATTTCGTTTCAGACAAATGAGCTACTTGTTAATGTTGTTAGAATGTAGTGTATAGATATTTATTAAAAAAATATTATTGATTTTAATCAATCATAATTAAATAATTAGCAATTTAGGAATACTAACCAAGACTAAAAACGGTAGTTTTTACGGACTTAATAAGAGGCGTGTCAAACAATTCATTTACTTATTAAATTTAGTTTAAATTATAAAAAATCATTGAAATTGTTATTTATTTATTTATTTTTTGACAAAAGTTAAGCAATCAAGAGACATTTGCTGAATCAAACTATCAAAGGGTTTCTAAGGAAGACAAGTCGTGCCCTGAACACGAATGTTTGTAATTAAGAGTCGGTTTTTGACAGAATATTTCAATAAATAAGATCAGAATTTTAACATTGCTACTTACACATTACAGAATTTAGAAAATAAAAAACTAAATTCCTAAAAATAAATACATTTTCACGTCACATCATTTTTTTTTTCTCTACAAAAAATTCTCCAAGTCAAACGGAACGAAAACGACGTCATCATCATATGAAACGGTGTCGTTTCAGGAAGATATTTCATCTCGAGTTACAGGAATATGAAGCACTCCAACGAAACACGGGGATTCTCCAGCGATTCACATGTCCCCGGCTCCTCCGGCTCCGGCACGCCATCGCCACCGCCTTTAATCTTCTTTAACTTAACATTTCCATTATTCTCCGCCATGTTCACCGGTACCCGGTTGCCAGACTTCTGAACAGGACTTCTCTCCGTAACTTTCGTAAGTTTTCCTGCTTCCCCCCGCAACGCCGGCGATCTCGATCTCCGAGCTGGAGGTTCACGTCGGATGGCACTCGATGGTACCAGGTTTCCTTGGCGTTGTGCAGTGGTTACATTTCTGGACGGAAAGTGGGGTTTTTTATCCGTGGATGGAACAGCTGATCTTCTAGCCGGAGGCCTAATACCTCTTTCTTTCCTAGTGGCGCGTTCGCCGGAATAGTTCGTCGGCTGTCTTCTCGACACCATCTTGGCAGGCGGAAGCTTTTTTACTTTCTGGGTAACTTCTCCATCTTCATCTATTGTTCCGGTTCCGATCGTCGTCGTCGTCGTTGCAGCGGAAAAGCTCGCACTGTAAGTATACATCTCCGACGAGATCTCAGAAGCATTTTCTTCAATTGGGTTCTTGGTCAACTGAACGACAGCGTTTTTAGACTTAAAATCTTGTTCGGGATGAGGAATCTGTTGGTAGTCGGCGGTGATTTTTGTTGGGGAGGAACTGATCAACGGCGATGGTTTTTTGGAGGCGACTGGAATTTCGGAGAGGACTTCTTTCACTGTTTCTTCTTCAAATGGCAACGATGGAGGAGCATCACGGCGTTTTGAGCTGGTTTTGGAGTCGTGTGCGGCAGCGGCGGCGGCGGTGGCGGCAGTGGTGGTTAAACAGCAACCCATTTTTTTGTGAGGTTGATTTTACATGGAAGGTAGAATGCAAAGTGAATCTGGGAGTGGTTTGAATAATTTTCGCAATATGTGACCATGTGGGCTAAACCTTTGATTTATTATTGAAAAAATAGATCACTTTTTAAAGGTTTAAACGGATATTAATTAATTAGACAAAATTATATAAATGGTCCATATGTTTAGAAAAAGTGATAGTTTTGTCCTTATGAAGATTTTGTTGCATAGATTCCCAATGTATGAAAACAAATGTATGAAAACCCGGAAATTAATTAATTAGACAAAATTATATAAAGGGTCCATATGTCTAGAAAAAGTGATAGTTTTGTCCTTATGAAGATTTTGTTGCATAGATTCCCAATGTATGAAAACCCTTGCAATCATGGTCCGTATGACATTAGATCTGTCATGTTGATGAGTGAGTTGTGCTCTTCACGTGAGGGCATTTTCGTCATTTTGGTTCTTACTCCATCGTTATAATTGAGATCAATCATCATTTCTAAGTATGGTCTTAACAAGAAATTCTTGATCTTATATGATTTCTTCCTCGTTTAGCTCGATTGTCCTCTTTATTTGTTTTTACATTTTATCCTTATAAAATCAATTATATTTTTTGATTCATTATTACACGTTTTAAGGGTTACGATCATTATTTATTACTGTTTGGATTTGAGCTATTGTAATTTGAAATATAACTTATAATGGAAACAAATTGCTTTAGGTGAAGTTGATGATGCGGTTTCTTCAATGCAAAAATTTGTTTCCACTGCATAATTCGTTGTATGTATTTTGTAACTGTCACATCATCATGTATGCCACATATAAGTATCATAGCGCCCAAATCCTGGTAAGTCGGCGGCTCAAGTAATCTTTTCGACTAAGGGAATCTGCTACTACATTGGCCTTTCCTAGATGATAGCGAATTTCGCATTCATCATCGTTTAGTAGTTCTACCAATCGTCGTTGCCTCATGTTGAGTTCCTTTTGATCGAAAATGTGTTGGAGACTCTTATGATCCGTGAAGATTTTGCACTTCGTACCATAAAGGTAGTGTCTCCAGATCTTCAGAGTGAATACCACTGCTACCAGTTCGAGTTCGTGTGTGGTATAATTGACTTCATGATTCATAAGTTGTCTTGAGGCATAGAAAATGACATTGAGGCATAGGAAATGACATTTCCTCATTGCATAAGAACACAACCTAGCCCTTGCTTGGACGTATCACAGTAAACTACAAAATCTTCCGTCCCTTTGGGAGGGACAAGATCAGGGCGCTGCATAGGGCTTGCTTTAGCGTCTGGAAAGCAGCTTCTTGTTTCTCCTCCCAGTTGAAGGTTGCATCCTTCAGAGTCAAGGTAGTGAGTGGCTTCGCGATCTTTGAAAAGTTTTGTATGAATCTCCTGTAGTATCCAACAAGGCCTAGAAATTGACGAATTTCTATTGGTGTTCTTGGGGTCGCCTAATTTTCGAGTGCCTTGATTTTGGAGGGATCTACGTGTATCCCTTTCTCGCTGACCACGTGATCTAGGAAACCCACCTTTCGAATCCAGAATTCGCATTTCAAGAATTTCGCATACAACTTCTCTGCCCTTAATGTTTCCAAGACTTGTCGTAGGTGTTGAATGTGTTCTTCCTTATACGTCATCAATGAAAACTATTATGAATTTGTCTAAGGTCGGCATACACGGTTCATCAGGGCCATGAATACCGCGAGTGCATTTGCTAATCCGAAGGGCATTACTATGAATTCATAGTGACCATAGCGATTTCTAAATACGGTCTTGGGAATATCTTCCTCATGGAATTGCAGCTGATGATATCCTGATCTTAGGTTTATCTTTGAGAAGTAACTTGCTCTTTGTAGTTGGTTAAAAAGATCGTCGATTCGAGGTAAAGGGTATCGATTTTTGATGGTGAGTTTATTTAGTTCATGATAGTCTATGCACATGCAGAACGATCCATCCTTCTTCTTCATGAACAAGACCAGTGTTCCCCAAGGAGAGAAGCTTGGTCTGAGAATCCTTTGCTTAGCAATTCATTCAGTTGATTAGACAATTCCTGCATTTCATACGGTGCTAAATGGTATGGGGATTTGGCTATGGGGGTGGCTCCAAGAATCAAGTCAATTCTAAACTCGACTTGGCGTTCTGGAGGTACTCCTGGAAGGTCGTCAGGAAATATGCCTGGGAAGTTACAAACTTCAGGAACATCTTTGATGTCTGTCACTTCTTGCTTCTCATCCACCACGTGAGCTAAGAAAGTAGAGTATTTCTTGCGTAGATACTTTTGAGCCGTGATGCAAGAAATGATTTGAAGGTTCATGCCTGGTTTGTCTCCATAGATGATGAGGGTTTCGCTATTTGGCAGATTTAGGCGTACGAATTTTTCGTAACACAAAATATTAACATGTTAAGGACTTAACGAATCCATGCCAATGATGACGTAGAAACTTTTTATTGTGACTAGCATCAGGTCGATTTGGGAAGAGTATTTGTTTAGAGTGAGGGTACATCCTATGTATATATCGTTAATGCTTTCTACTTTTCCATTTGCCATTTCTACGGTGAATGTGTCTTTTAGTGATTGGGGATTTTGTTTAAGTGTTTAAACTTGTGGGTCACGAAAATTTTCTCCGCACCACTAACGAAAAGTATGCATGCATATGAATGATTGAAGAGGAATGTAACAATCACCATGGTAGGATCATTCATAGCCTCCTCATGGACCCATTGTTAAAACTCATCTCACGCCTCCGGTATTCCTTGCTTTTAGGCAATCTCTCTTGAAATGCCCCATTTCACCACATCCGTAGCAAGCTTGGCTCACTCCGACATTAATGCTTTGATTGATTTGTTGTGCCGGTGCCTTAAAGAAGCGAAAAATATGCCCCTTTTGTTGCAGTTATTGCATTGCATCTCTTGGTAGGCTCCATAGTGATGGAAGTTGCATTTATTGCATTTTGGGAGGGTTCATGCATACTGTTTGGCAGGTGCTGGAGTGGTAGGAACAGTAGAAGCATGGATTGCCACAGTTTGCTGTTTCTTTGTGGGTTCTTGTGTTGGTTGGCTCTTTCTCTTGTTCCAAAACTTCTTCTTATTTTCACTTCCTTTGGTTTGCTCAGGAGTAGCTGTTATAAAGCCTGGTGGACTCCATGATCCACAAGTGTTTGTAGCAGGCGTTTGGCACTGTCAAACGCATACGGGTTGGATGATATCACATTTCCTTGAATATGGGGGGATAATCCTGAGATGTATCGCTCCACCTTTTAACTTTCCGGGGTGACCATCCCGAAACATAGTACTACTAGTTCGGTAAATCTAGCAGTGTATGCTGCAATGTTGGAGTCTTTCATGGTAAGGTTCCAGGGCTCTTTCTCTAGCTTTCGTACTTCACCCCTCGGGCAGTATTCTGCTAGCATCATAATTTTCATGTCCTCCCAGCTCATGGCATTGCCCATTGGGAGAGTCAGCGATTTGACATAACTATTCCACCAGGAGAGGGCTCTATCCATGAAGGTGCAGGCTGCGAATTTAACTTTTCTAGTTTCTGAGCATGCACATACTTCAAACACCAACTTTGTCTTCTTGAACCACATTGTTAAAGCAATGACACATCCGATACCATCGAAAGAATTTGGTTTGCAATTTGTGAAGTCTTTGTAGGAACATTCCCTCGAGTGTCCCTGACTATATCCCTGTGTAGCATTATTGGTATCGCCTACTGACCCACTAGCACCATTCGTGCTGATCTATGCAATGATGGCTGCCACAACAGCTGTTATAGCAACTTGGAAAATAGCAGTGTCCATCTGCTTAGATGGTGGTTGTGGTGGAGTTGGTGTTGTGTTGTTGACACTCCTGATAGATTTACGTGGTGGCATCTTTTTTCCATAAGGTTTAAAGATGGTTTTAGATTAGAACATCTTAACTATAGGTCTGTCTATGTTGACTGTATATGAATAATGGTATAAAGACTCATGAAAAGTCTAGTTGTATAGTTCTATAGTGTCATAAAATACTCCTATAGTGTCTTAATTTTATGTTATGTTCTAGAGTTTGTTGGCATATAGTGTTGGTAAGTTTTAGACTTGTTGTTCACCACGATCATTCCCAAACATATGTTAGTCATATCTCGCATAAATATAGTTGATCGGGCTATATTTATCCCCGATATTATTACATAGCTATCTAAGCTTAACCACAACGTCCAACTTATCTAAATACTTTTATATGGTTCTTACTGTGATACTGTTTCTAGTATGTATGTATGTATGTATGTATGTATGTATGTATGTGTAACACCGAAATTTTTCAAAACTAAAATTTTCATTTAAAATTGCTTAATCTTAAAATACTTTTCGTAAAAATCTCATTTTGATTAAATTACAAAACAAAACTCCATATTCAATTAAATAATAATCCATGATCCTCAGAAACATAATTCTTCCTCTGGTGTGTACAATCGAGTCGGTGTCGTCCCGTGATCCTGAGAGAAACCTGAAACACATAACATATAACACAGTAATCATGAAGCTTAGTGAGTTCCCTAAAATACCACGTACAGCACATACGCCTTTCCAGGCCATAGCTCTATGGGATCTTCCGATCCAAGTGTCTCAGGGGATTTCCATCCCATAACTCTGTTGACCTTCTAGTTCATGCTCCGTTGACCTTCCGGTCCATATCATCATACTCATATTATAACATATTACATATACAACATACATCACATTTTCATCATACACATAAGACCTTCTGGTCACACATAGTTACCCCATCGAGTAAGGCATAGTGAGAAGACTCACCTGGCAAGCAAAAAACGGTTATCTTTACACTTGAATCTCGAACTTGCCACTACCTAACACATAAGGGAAATATATCTAATTAAGACTCGAAGTCTCAACTCTAATTAAACCGGCGATTACTTTTTCCCTTTCTAATCGGGTAGTGGGTAAAAGACCATTTTACCCCTTCAAGGTCTCTATTACTTATGTTGACCAAACCCCAAAGTCAACAGAAGTCAACGGTCAACTCTGACCAGATTCGTCGAGTACACAAGGGTGACTCGGCGAGTCCATGTGTGTCTTTTGACTCCTCCAAGGCCTCACTTGACTCGTCGAGTGAACCTTCCACTCGTCGGGTTTCCACTGGATTCAAATCGCGGGGCAACCAGACTCGACTCGTCGAGTCTTCCCATGGACTTGGCGAGTTGCTCTCATGACAACCTTTATTCAACCTTCTGAGGTCAGATCTGATCCTCTAATCCATATATCTGGCTTCCTTACGACCAATAACCACGTAAAGGTCGAGCTTAACATACATGCAAAGCTCACAAGGCTTTCCTGGGAGAAATGGCTCCTAAAATGGCATCAAAGTCTCATTCCCTCAATGAACCAACATAAAGCATACAAAATAAGGCTTTATGGACCTCTATGGGTCCAGATCTGGGATCTCTCACACAAAGGGACCCTATTCTCATCACTACAAGCCATAGAAAGGTGTAGAAACCCTAAATCACCAATCTTAACAAAAACAGAAAAGGGAATTCGATTTGATACCTCTACATTGAAGATACGAGCTTAGGAACTCTGAATCAGCAACTCCCTTGACCTCCCTTTGCTGGAAATGACTTTTCCCTTGCAATATCACACCAGGAATGCTTAAAAGGGCATTATCTCTCTCACTCTTCGATTAAGCTCTCTAGAGTATCTCTCTATGGATTGGTAGCCACACAAGAGGGCTATAAGGTCCTTTAAATAGGGCTCAACCCGGACAATTAGGGTTTCCCTTAACAGCGCTGACTCGACGAGTCCAGATACCCGACTCGTCGAGTCCCTTCATTAAACAAGTTTCAAAATTGCGATCCTACTCAGCGAGTTGAGGCGTCAACTCGCCGAGTCTCTTCATATCCCAAAATAAAATACTTAAATTTCCAAGCCTGGATATCTGGATGTTACAATTCTCCACCACTTGAATTAGATTTTGCCATCGAAATCATTCCTTAACCACTTATAGATTGAAATTATCAACTTGAAAGGCACTACCGAAATTATCTTCATACTACAATGATATCTTTCTATATGGACACCCGAAACCACATAGAACTTCCAAAACCAGAGTTTAAACCAACTCTTTCATCGTTTAAATACTCCTTCCCAATACCCGGAAACTCTAGTGGCCTGACCCGCCGCCAGACCGCCTACTCGAGCGATCACCATAATATTCGCTCCTCGAATATCAACCATGTTTACTCATTGGCTCTCTGATTCTCATAAGACCACATCCAACAATCGGATATCGCCCCTACAAACCGATCATGCTAAATCATATGAATCACGCCCCACGAATAAAAGGGTTCACACTCCACTGGGCACATCTACTAAACTGCTATCAGAAACCATCCGAACAAAGATCCCCCAACACTCTGCCCTCAGACACAAAAGCATAACCAGGCTCGCTCAGAAGTGTCCTCAAACATCATATTCATAAGCCTCAGCTCCAAATTCAATATCTCTTTTAACACCACACGAGGTCTGAACTCAACCCCATCCATAGCAAGATCCAAAATGTCTCACTGAGTTCCTCCTAGCATCAACTATCTCGGCCCAGTGACACACAAGTCACAAACTCCTCTTTACCCCAAACAAATACTTTACTCTCAACTGGAATCGTCTCATGTACCCCATGGTATTTCCCGCACCCATGAACTGACCCTGCTCAGGTCTAAGATATTGGGTGACAACATCACCCCACCCTCTTAACACAGAATCCATCTCTAAATCTGAAACTCAACTCACTTACCTGACGCATCACTAGAGCCAAACTCAACTTGAGAGTTTGGTTTTCCCCAAAGTTGTAACTACGCATCCCAATGAAACAATCATCTCATAACTCATGACTCGCAACCTGCACGCAAACCACCTCTCTAATTCCCTTTGGTTGCGAAAACCACCACTCAATTCGGAATATAGCGATTTCCGACAAAGACGGAGACCCTAGTCTCGCCCCTGGTCCAACCACCATGCTCCAAAAACTCAATACTAGGGCTACTCAAGCCTAAAACTCTTTTGCAGCATACTCTGATCAGAGAACACTTCATCATCACACTCTCTTGTCTTCTAGTGTGTACTATGGCTCCCCGCAGCATCGCGATGACCTCTCGATGACTAGTGAGTACTACGACTCCTCGTAGCATCACAACAGCCTCTGACTAGTGAGTACTACAACTCCCCATAGCATCACAACACCCTCTGACTAGTGAATACTATGGCTCACCGTAGTATCACGACTCCTTCTCTCTGACTTTTGAGTACTACGACTCCCCGTAGCATCACAACACCCTCTCTCATCACCCCATAATCTCATTCTCATTACAACACCACACTACGTCCACTAACTCATGCTCCGCAGACTATCATAGATAGCTACACACACTTGACCCAAATATGCATCTCAGACTCTGTCGGCAACCGCCATAACAAAATAACTTCCCCTACTGAGATCCACATTCTTAAATAATCCCTCTTGATGATAATACTCGAAGGGCTCCCACTGGAACCATAGATACTTGATACACCACTTACCGTCTCAAACTCAAGATTCTAAAATAATTCCGAAGCCAGGACATTATACCCAGATTCCTCAGAGCACTAACACAGAACGTTACAATGTTCTACCCCAACCACTAGTCTCCTACTCTCATCATCTTACAGATACATCAATACATTCCCTCTGAACCCCATAATTAATTCTTCATTTTACCCAATGCACAACTTTGGTGTATCCAAATACTCAATTGGAACATAGAGAAAGCGCTAACGCTTCAGAACACATTGATGATCTTTCTGAAATTCTTTCCTTTACGGCTCAAAACCCTTGCAATAATACACATACCGGCCCGGAAGTTGGTTGCTCGATCATCTTCTATCTGCCCCCAAAAGGGAATATACAATCCATACTTCGACTCAGAAGTTCTCAACTGCCCATACTCTCCTTACGAGCCTTCTACATGGAACGAACCTGACCACTACCAGGTTCCTGACCATTCACCACCTGCCGTGGAGACACTCATCCTTTCTCAGTCACATACCAGATGTATCATCTTGCTATGTACCTCTCCTCGATCACCAATAACTCCGGTCTCATGAATTTATACCGCAGGTCTCTAAATCTCACCTCCTAATCGCTCTTGAACAAATCTCTGCTTCTTTCAATACGATACCATGTTCTCCCCCACTTAGAGTTCGAACCATCATCAATTGGCGCACAAACCATCCCACATACTGTTTCCACTAGCAACATCGCACCTACCCTTGGAAGGTGCTACGCAATGCCCAATAATCTCCTTTAAAGAGATCAAGCACCCTCAAATACTCTGAATCTCAGATGAAATCATCAGGATCTTCTCATCACGACTGCCACTAGTCATTCAAAGTCTCATACCATGCCAATACCAAACATCTCAACTGTCCAGTAATATCACTGACTCTTATACTGAAACAATAAATCATCATACTCCTCTACCTCGACTTCTCAACCCGTGTTCCAACACATGAATCATCACAAGAACTGGGACTCCACTCCCATACTCAATACCCATCATAGACAGAAGAGCCACCGCCCTGATATACTCATCTGGATTACCCGCTGATACTGCTACCACACACCATACTATACTCAAATAGGGTGCAACGTGGTCGTTGATCACCTCAGTCCCAACCGACTACATGCTCATGATATATCCTTACCTCACGGCAGACATGCTGCCTGATACTCTGGTGGAAAATCGACATAAATGTCAATCCGTAGGGTTTTACTCCTAAACCCCAAAACCGAAATCTCACACCTCTTATGTTTCCCACTAGAAACCGAAATAGCACCACTCGGATCACAGAAGGTGACATCTCTTCTATCGGCTGGTTGCTCAACTCAGACTTCAATCCCCTATAAACGTCATCTCTACTTATCCTTGAGTTTCGCGACTACATCTGACATCTTACCAAAAATACTTGAAATGCTCTCAACCTACCTCTCAAGGGATGCCTCTTCGGACTCAATCATGGACCTCAGGCCTAAAACCCCATCGCGTCTAATTTCCAGCAAATCAATCATGACCGGATAACCGGAGACCCATAAGCATCATTCGCTACGAACCATGGTACTCAGCCCATGACATCTCTTCTTAATCTGCTACGATGTATGTTACTCAAACCATAACATCACCCATCAATATGCTAAGATGCATGGTACCCAAACCATGACATCACTCCTCAATCCGCTATGATGCATGGCACTTGAACCATGACATCACTCCTCAATCTGCTCTGATGTATGATATTCGAACCATAATATCACTCCTCAATCTGCTCCGATGTATGGTACTCGAACCATAACACCACTCCTCAATCTACTCCGATGTATGGTACTCGAACCATAACATCACTTCTCAATCTGCTCCTTAGAACCTTCAGGATACTCCTTGTATCGAGTATGGGTCCTATGCTTTCGGTAGTACGGGCCCATACTACCTGCCACATCTACCCATACTTTCCACATGGCCCATCCCAGAGCTCCTAAGTAGCTGCTCAACCTTCTCGTTCACTAACTCTGTCACGCGTGCTTGCTTCTCAGCAAAAGGCTCTACTCTTCCAGCATACTCATCTGACTAAGGTTACTCCATAGGATTTTCCAAGGTTCTCACACTTCTCCTCCATCAGCTGCTGAAGAGCTCCTATTGATTCCAACCATCTACCTCCTAAATATCGTCATATTCACTTAGTAGCTGACTCCCATCATCGAGAGTTCCACAAAGCAGGAAGCTAGCAGCATTCGGGCATCGAAGCATCTCCTTCAGCACGTAAAACCTCCTTAGATTATTATCCACTCACTTTCCTCATACTCGAAGGATATCAACGAACTCTAACAACTTCTCCCCACATGGCATCTGGCTACCCTCTCGGCATGCTCCTCGTATGCTCATATAGACACCTCTTCTAGATTACTCCTCTACTCGAATCCCCTAAAAGGATTCCTGTTGAACACTCTTACTCAGCACGTAGTCGAATGCACACCACATATAATCGTTGGATTAGTGTCTAAGCCCGTAACCATATTTGGTAAGTACTTGACCCGATTGTGCATGGTCCTTTTGGGTTGCCTTCACCGAAGCAACTTGACTAGAGAAATAATAAAGAAAGAGGTTATTATGATTTATTAATATGTTATAAGAATAATATATTAAAGGACAAATCATATATTTTTAATTAATATTAGTCAATAATTAATTAAGAATTAATTTTGTGATCAAATGTAATTAATTAAACTAGAGGGGCTGAATTGTAATTATGTGATAGTTACAAAATAGGGTAATGGTTATCCTTGATATGGGTTGGACGAATTCAAGGGATAAGATATCCTTGAAATCGTCCAAAGGATAAAGGATAAGGGTTTTCAAGGCTTATCTTATGATTGCTTGGTGGGCAAGCAACTAAAAAAGGATAAGGACTGAAACCCTAATCTCTACACCTATATAAAGACCCCTAAGGCCATAAGAATTCGTCCATGCCTTCCTAAAGGGTTCTTAGGGCCGATTTCATACCTCCTCCCTCTCTCTCTTGTCTCTCCATTTTCTCTTGGTGTTTGTGAGCCATTAGAGGTACTGCACTTGTGGTACTTTCTTTCAAGACTTAGAGTTTGAAGATTTGAGTTGTTATTGCAATATAACAACAAAAGGTATGTAATCTAATATACTATATGAATTTTGAAAATACTAGGGCATACTAGGGTTCCTTTATGTGTTCATAATGTTGTGTATCTAATAGTGAAAACACAGATCCAATTCTAGGGTTGCATGCACACATAGGATTGTTTGTACGAAACCCATCAGTGGTATCAGAGCCTTTGGTTAACTTGTTTTCAATTAGTATTATACAACTTTATGAACTTGACATATTAGGGTTTATAGCCAATAAACCCTAGGAAGCTAGAAATTTCGAGATTAGGGTTTCTATACCCTAATTTGCGAAAATTTGAAAGGGTTTTCAAATCCTTTCCTTAAGCCTCAAGATTTCGAAATCTAGGGTTTGCAAAACCCTATGATTTTCGAAATTAGCCTCCTCCCCAAGATTAGATCCTAAATTTTAGGGATTTGGATTATCCCATATCCTGTAATTATCCTTTAATGGTTATATATGGTAATTAAAGATTTTGAATTATCCTATCCCATGATTTTCGAAATTTAGAGGATTTTAAAAGGATTAGGATAAATTAATTGTTTAATTTGTAATTATCCTTTATGATTTAGATAATTCCTTATGATTTAATAATTTAAATTAATAGTTTAGTTCAAGATAATTATTAAATCAAGAGTTTTAATATTTTAAATTTTAATTTAAATAGCCTTAAATTCGAAAATTTTAAAGTGAGATTAAAACCTAATTGTTTTGAAAAGTTTCAAAAACTTGCCCTCAAGTTTTGGAATTTATATTATTTGATTAAAAGTTTAATTTTGAAAAATGTTAAATTCTAAAACCCTAATTTTTGAAAAGTTCAAATTACACCCTTATACTATATATAACATTTAAAGTCTAATATTATATATGTATAACTAAAATGCTAGTTTTACCGCTAGTAGGCCTCATTCACGAAGCCGATCTATAAGGGGGTATAAGGTTATGGCCTATAAAATGGCCATTTAATGGGTATCCACTCTTACCCACAGCTTCCTTGATTGGTGGAGGGTCGTTAGTCAAATGGGTAGGATAGGGCAATCCTCTCTTCATTAATAAATATAATGAATCTATGTAAAGCAACTAAACAATTTTGCAAATTCCCAATCCTAGTTACTTTAGGAAAAAGTGAAATTGATGCAATCCCATGAAATTGCACTTTGCACCCTTTCTAAGAAGTAAGTGGAGCGTGTGTGGTTAACCGACACACTAATTGGGTTCTAAGCAAAGGTGGCAATGGGTGACTCAATGTTTTTCATAGTTCGATGGAGCGTGTGTGGTTTACCGGCACATCAAATAGGTGACTGTAACAATGAGGGCACCATGTACATTTGCATGGTTATTCACACCCACTTTGTTATCCTCGGCATCCCAGTAACAAACGAGAGGGACATATCAAGGTTTAAACATGCCATTGAAAAGTTCAATGAATCTTAAAGGAAATCTAGGAATTCTTAAAACTTAAGCCTTTATGTTTTTTCATGGTGAAGAATTAGTGAATCGTCATTCACTTACCTCCAAATTATTTGCATGTTGGATTACGGCATCCCTCTTCTTATGTGTAAATAATGTTGTTGGATCCTAACCTTAATGTCTCATTTGGGTGTTTCATTAAGGACTCAATCAACTAACTTGAAATTTCTCCCGTTTTGTAGATGTCTGACTCTTACCGTGGTCTTCCTGAATCCCAAGGAAAAGGTGTTCATGTTGAAAGTAAAAGCATGTTCCAAAGTGAAGGATCAGTGTGGACTAGCTTGATTTCACTCCCTCCTCCTCCTCCCGTTGTTCTCCTTGACCCACAAGATTGAAGATTTGAAAGGTTCAAGATCACCGAAACCCTATTGGCAATGGAATATGAAGATGGTAAACTCGTGTGTGCTCACGCCCTATGGATGAAATCACACATTGATAGGTTGATTATGTTGGGTGCGTCTTTTCCCAATAAGTTGGCTGTGGACTGGGTTCTTCAGTCACTCCCTAAATCATATGATAAGTTCAAAAGAGAGTATTATATGATGGATCTTGACGTGACCCTCATTGACTTAACTTACATGCTTATTGCTACTGAATCAGAAATGATTTAGCGAAGTAATGGTGCATATTTGTCTGGTAATTCAACCAACCATGCTTCCGTGGATATTCTAGAAGAACCCACATGTTTCTGCTTCCAAGAGAAGGGGCAATGGATACGAAGCTGCCCAAAGGACCTGAAGAGTCTAAGATATGAGAGAGTCAAGAAGTATGGCTCTACTTCAGGATTAGAGAAAAGAAAGGAAGTTTGATGGAAGAGCAAGATGAGTCTGATCATGAAGAAATGGATTACGATCACATGGATTCAAAGATCAGATTTTGAGCTTAGGAAGTTATGATATATTTGTTAGGAGTATTTGATTACATAGTTTTTCATTCGAATTTTGCATTGTAAGGACATGTTTTCCGCTACTTTTATAAATAAAATAAATTTTGGTTATTTGTTTATCCTTACAATGGCGTATATGAAAAATTAATGTTTGTGTACTTCTATTATTAGCAAAATGGAGTTGATTCTTAATTAGGTTATTTGTGGAAGTGTCAAGAGTTTACAAAATAGGGAGAGTTTCTCATCACCCAAGTTTCAATTGGATAGGAACTTGTAATCGTGCAACAAGTATTGTATGATGAATGAAAACTTTCACATTTGGAAAATTTAGACTAATTTATGACAAAGCGTCAATTTAAGGATTAAGAGATTGAGTACACTAGGTCGTACGTTGATCAAGTCTACCACAAGAGTAACAAAGATATTCGTCATGATTTACTAAAGTTTAGTGAATATGGTTATACTTATAAGATTGAGTATAATTCTGGGTTGATTAAAAGAGTTTCAATCAATAGCAGAACGAATAAGAAGAGTCAAGTAGGCAGAAAGATAAAAGGTTCTCCGCTATAAGAAGAAGGGAGAGTACCTTTTATTATGTTTTATGATAGGTCTTAATGATTAAGAACCATATCTCAATTAATCCTCTAAGTGAGTCTTAGTACAATTTGTATGTCTAAGAAGAGGAATCGGGAATTGTGGAAATGGTTAAATCAAGAAGTTAATCATACTTCGTTCCAATATCAAGTCTTAGAGTTATACTCCAAGATTGTGAATTAAGTGACAAGTCTTAAGAAGGTCTTTAACATTCATCAAATGTGGAATTTGGAAAAAGGGTTTTCCTTATTCTTGCACATTTGAAATTGGTAAGTTGTGATGTCTTGGATAAGACAAAGACCGACTAGGACCAATCATATGAAGTGTTTTGTCTTGATGAAAGCTACACTAACTCTTGAATATTTCTTTGTCAAGAAATGGTTCTTGACAAGAGAATCTTATATGTCAAGGAGTCAGTGGGAGTCTTAATGGTCTTGAAAGGTTTCAAGAACAAATCAAGAATAGACCTTATCATTCATCACTAGCACACGACTTGAGGTCTACAACCTATCGTGTTGACACTATTTTTGTTTCTGTGGCATTCCAATTGAGTTAATTATGCATGTGAGTTCTACGAGTTCTAGATGGATTGTATAGGGGCAAGTCACCTTGTTCAATGGAAAGTACATTGAAATGAAGGGGTGGGCTGCTCAATAACTTGGAAGTAATGGTGGGACCATTGATGGAAAGAAATTAAGAAGAACAAGTTCTATCCATAAGAGTTTGGATTTGTCACTGACATTATCTTGTGATTATGGTTATGACGAATTCACATGGATGGGAATGTATACACCACAAAATCTAAGTGTAATAAGGTTTCTATCATTCATGAAAATGATTGTGAGGAAACACTTTCACTAAGAGAGATTTTGAAGATAGCATTATGTGATTTGGGTTTCTCAAATTCAACTATGATTACGGCATACCTATTCATAGTTCGAATTGTGGGAAATGGCAAATAGGTCTGAACATTTTAGACTTATTGATATGAGTCCTATAATCGTTTAGACATATACATATGAGCTGTCCAAGGAAAAGTGTATGAGTTTGAGAAGCTTAGATAGAGTCTTATCGAAGCATCTAGTATTAGAAATATGAACTTAAGAAATTGTTTTCTAGAAGTTCAACTGATTTCTAAATAAACGTCGAAGCTAGTGGGAGCATAAGTGTTATGCTGGTAAAGAAATAATCATCATGTAAGTGGGAGCATGATTATTATGGTAAGTATTGCAAGTTAGCTATATCAATTATAGAAAACAAGAGTTATACTTTGCAAAGTTGTAAGAGTTGAAAAGTTGTTTTTCTATAATTAAAGGAGAGAATATTGTACATCGTTTCAAAAATCTAAGGCTTAGATTTTGAAATTTTAATAAATTTAGTCAAAGGATACATAGTAAGTTCTTAAATTTCGATTAAGATTATGGCATCCCTCTTCATAGTTCGAATTGTAAGAACGTGACACATAAAATATTATGGCAGAAGATTGATAGAGTATCATATCTTTATGTAAGACATTATGCATCATGTCCCATACGCTTCGGGTATAGGAATAATTGCATATGCTATAACATTTAACCGTTCTAAAATTTTCCAAATGCCAAGGGCATTAGAGAGAAAAGAGACTAGAACTGGTTTTGACTGAAATAATTAAAAAACTATCAAAGGACGATCCAAAGTTCGCTGAGGATTGGTCACTTGTGAGTAGTTGGAAGTATGGTATTGGATGGACCATATCGACATTATTATGAACAGATAAGATTCTATTAAGAATGAGTTGTCATATGGTAAATATGGAAATGTTTCCATAATTGGGAGTTGGAAATTAAGAATTTATGTCTAGATTAACAAATTTTATGCAAAAGCATGTTCAAAGGAATGTACTTTAAGTGAGAGACATCACATCTATAGAATTGTTCTGTAACAATTTTGATCGAGTACCTTGTGATTTCGTTGGCCGAGTCTTTGTGATTTTTTGTGTTGTGACTTCACAAGAGAATCATTGCATGGAATATTAGAATTTGACATATTCTAAAAGGTGGCAAGAATTTGGTATTCTTACACTAATTATAAAGATTTGGGATTGTGAAATGAGTTTCATTTGAAAAGTTTTAATTGATCTATTTCACAAAGTATGGACCATAGGAAACCAAAGTGTGCATGCTTGGAGCATGGGACAATTGTGGTTATGATTCGAGTTATAAAATTGTTTATCTGAAACGTTGAACAATGGATAATGAGTAATCAATATGGTGATTAAATAAAGGTGTTTTATTTATACTCACAAGTTTGGGGTCATATAAGATTAAGTATTATCATTGTGTTTCTCTTTGCATGTTTTGACTTCCAGAATAATTGAGTTTATTAAGATTAATCAAATTATTCAAACGGGCCACAATCGGTCATACGTTGAAAGTAGGTATGAAAGAAAACTGTCATGAATTGGTTTGTAGATTGTCTAAAGTCTATTGAACATAGCAAAGGTTTGCTGCAATGTTCATGAGTGCTTATGAATATGATTTTGAGCATTGGATTAAACCCACGCTCACCTAGATTGTTTCATGAATTTTGTCACGAGCGATTGGTGAGATGATAATATCTTGTATTCTTGAAACCAAGATGTGTGAGTTGTATCTTGCGAATCGGTTACACATTGATAATATGTAAACGCACCAGTAACTTGGTGTTATAAAACTTATTGTTGTGTGTGATTTGGTGAGTGAGTGCAAGCAAGCATTTAGTCAAAGTTTATCCATTCCTTTTACCCAAAGTGGGATAAAAGCGATATATGTGGGCCCCTCGATGATTTAGTGATGACAAATGTAAATGCTCGGACGGGTAGGGCTAATTTGATTTGTTTAATTAATCAGTCATCGTAAATCAGAAATCAGGAAACAATACATAGATTAAGAGAATGATTTCGATTCATGTCACACTTCTATACGATATCTAGAATGGAGGAATATATAATCCCTTATCTAAAGGACATGTTACTGATAAGATAAGAGTTCGACAACATCGTTGAGAGCTACGATTGCTAATCGAGTTGTACTTACATTTGTGGTTACTAGACTTATCCAAGTGGGAGACTGTTGGATTAGTGTCTAAGCCCGTAACCATATTTGGTAAGTACTTGACCCGATTGTGCATGGTCCTTTCGGTTGCCTTCACCGAAGCAACTTGACTAGAGAAATAATAGAGAAAGAGGTTATTATGATTTATTAATATGTTATAAGAATAATATAATAAAGGACAAATCATATTTGTTTAATTAATATTGGTCAATAATTAATTAAGAATTAATTTTGTGATCAAATGTAATTAATTAAACTAGAGGGGCTGAATTGTAATTATGTGATAGTTACAAAATAGGGTAATGGTTATCCTTGATATGGGTTGGACGAATTCAAGGGATAAGATATCCTTGAAATATTCCAAAGGATAAAGGATAAGGGTTTTCAAGGCTTATCTTATGATTGCTTGGTGGGCAAGCAACTAAAAAAGGATAAGGACTGAAACCCTAATCTCTACACCTATATAAAGACCCCTAAGGCCATAAGAATTTGTCCATGCCTTCCTAAAGGGTTCTCAGGGCCAATTTCATACCTCCTCCCTCTCTCTCTTGTCTCTCCATTTTCTCTTGGTGTTTGTGAGCCATTAGAGGTACTACACTTATGGTACTTGCTTTCAAGACTTAGAGTTTGAAGATTTGAGTTGTTATTGCAGTATAACAACAAAAGGTATGTAATCTAATCTACTATATGAATTTTGAAAATACTAGGGAATACTAGGGTTCCTTTATGTGTTCATAATGTTGTGTATCTAATAGTGAAAACACAGATCCAATTCTAGGGTTGCATGCACACATAGGATTGTTTGTACAAAACCCATCAATAACAGCAACTCCTAGACTAAGGCATCACAAATATGGCCACTCTAGTCCTAAAATATGAAATAACTAGCCTGTCTCTCGCATGCATAATATCTCACAAAATGTCTCATAAATATCTAATATCACAAAAGTAAGGGTATTTTGGGAAATCACCGTTTGGGCTCTGGCTGATTGTACACACTGCTCTTTCGTTTTCTCTTGAACTCTTATTCGCTTTTACAAAAATCATTTATTTGAAAACCTTTTCTCAACTCCTCAATTTGAGTCCAGATTTACCCGAAGGTGCATCCGAATCCCTCAAACCAAGGCTATGATACCAACTTGTAACACCGAAATTTTTCAAAACTAAAATTTTCATTTAAAATCGCTTAATCTTAAAACACTTTTCGTAAAAATGACATTTTGATTAAATTACAAAACAAAACTCCATATTCAATTAAATAATATTCGAGGATCATCAGAAACATAATTCTTTCTCTGGTGTGTACAATCGAGCCGGTGTCGTCCCTTGATTCTAAGAGAAACCTGAAACACATAACACATAACACATAACACATTAAGCACGAAGCTTAGTGAGTTCCCCAAAATACCACGTACAACACATACACCTTTCCAGGCCACAACTCTATGGGATCTTCCGATCCAAGTATCTCAGGGAATTTCCATCCCATAACTTTGTTGACCTTCCGGTCCATGCTCTGTTGACCTTCCGGTCCATGCGGTGTTGACCTTCCGGTCCATATCATCATACTCATATCATAACATATTACATATACAACATACATCAAATTTTCTTCATACACATAAGACCTTATGGTCACATACAATTACCCCATCGGGTAAGGCATACTGAGAAGTCTCACCTGGCAAGCAGAAAGCAGTTATCTTTACACTTGAATCTCGGACTTGCCACTACCTAACACATAAGGTAAATATCTCTAATTAACACTCAAAGTCTCAACTCTAATTAAACTGGCGATTACTCTTTCCCTTTCTAATCGGGTAGTGGGTAAAAGACCATTTTACCTCTCCAAGGTCTCTATTACTTATGTTGACCAAACTCAAAGTCAACATAAGTCAATGGTCAACTCTGACCAGATTCGTCGAGTACACAAGGGTGACTCGGCAAGTCAATGTGTGTCTTCTGACTCCTCCAAGGCCTCACTTGACTCGTCGAGTGAACCTTCCACTCGACGGGTTTCCACTGGATTCGAATCGCGGGGCAACCCGACTCGACTTGTCGAGTCTTCCCATGAACTCGGCGATTTGCTCTTATGACAACCTTCATCTGACCTTCTAAGGTCAGATCTGATCCTCTAATCCATAGATCTGTCTTCCTTACGACCATTAACCACGTAAAGGTCGAGGATTGACATACATGCAAAGCTCACAAGGCTTTCCTTGGAGAAATGGCTCCTAAATTGACATCAAAGTCTCATTCTCTCAATGAACCAACATAAAGCATATAAAATAAGGCTTTATGGACCTCTATAGGTCCAGATCTGGGATCTCTCACACAAAAGGACCCTATACTCATCACTACAAGCCATAGAAAGGTGTAGGAACCCTAAAATCACCAATCTTAACCAAAACAGAAAAGGGAATTCGATTTGATACCTCTACAATGAAGATACAAGCTCAGGAACTCTAAATCAACAACTCCCTTGACCTTCCTTTGCTGGAAATGACTTTTCCCTTGCAAAATCACACCAATAATGCTTAAAAGGGCATTATCTCTCTCACTCTTCCCTCAAGCTCTCTAGAGTATCTCTCTCTAGATTGGTAGCTGCACAAGAGCGCTATAAGGTCCTTTAAATAGGGCTCAACCTGAACAATTAGGGTTTCCCTTAACAACGCTGACTCCGCGAGTCCAGATACCCGACTCGTCAAGTCCCTTCATTAAACAGGCTACAAAATCGTGATCCTACTCGACGAGTTGAGGCGTCAACTCGCCGAGTCTCTTCATATCCCAAAATAAAATACTCAAATTTCCAAGCCTGGATATCCGGATTTTACAGTATGTATGTATGTATGTATGTATGTATGTATGTATGTATGTATGTATGTATGTATGTATGTATGTATGTATGTATGTATGTATGTATGTATGTATGTATGTATGTATGCATGTATGCATGCATGTATGTATGTATGTATGTATGTATGTATGTATGTATGTATGTATGTATGTATGTATGTATGTATGTATGTATGTATACTTTTTATAAAATACTTATATTTAAAAAGTATACTTTTAGTTAGAGTGTTTTAGTCCCATTGTATTTATAGTTGTATATCTTATGTGGGTTTATATACTTAGTTCTCTATAAAGAATGCTCTGACACCAATCTGTCACACCCCAAAATCGGTAAAACAACGGAAACATCTTCGGGCGGATGATGTCATGTACAATATCATAACACTTGAATAATAGAGATAAAAGCAAACACAACCATCATAAATATAATTGATAAAGTTATATGATTTTTAAGTGTTACATGTTTCAAAAATCAATTGCAATATGATGATATAAGACTTGACTGACGCCTTAGCATCTCATCTTAAAAAGCTTGTTGTTACATATCTTAGTGATTCCCTGAGAATACAAGTAGTTTTGAAAAGTGTCAACAATTAACTTGGTGAGTTCATAAGCATTTGTATGAGAATACTGTCGTTTTTCCTTGTAAAATTAATGAGCGTGATGCCAAAAAATCCAATATTTTCTTGTAAAATGAATTATAGTCTTAAATACCTTAAGATCGAAAATGTATGAATATTATTGCACTTGAAAGTAGTTTTAATAGTTATAAAACTATTAAAATGTATGTTTCCTGAAATGTAAGTTATATTATACTAAAATATAGTGTACTGTAATTGTATATGTGTAAATCCCTTTGAATATATGTATATCGAACTACCAGTTGTACTGTAGAATAGTGTAGTATAGTTTTATTATTTAATAAAACTGGTTGTATGTAAGTTAGTCACATAAATCAAATGTATTAATACCCCATGTGAGTTATTATAACCATGCTAGCGCCTAGTGGCCTGTAGGACGTTCTTCAGGCGTCGGAATGGTACGACATTTGTCACCCCAGACCTGCTAGTCTAACTGTAACTAACAATTTAGGTGCAGGATTATCAATCCCAAATAGATCTATACAAAAGTGTCACACTCTCCATACAAGAGACTCTAGTTATAATACATGACTTTAGTGTGTACTTTGGAAAGTATGTGAAGATAGTGTCTCACAACCTTGTATTAACCTGTTTACGTAAAGTGTAATGAAATCCCATTTTCTTGTAATTGTATATATTACCCTTTCATAATGTTTACATAGTGTGAAAATAATTATTCTTTTAAAAAATTATTTCTATGTCCCCAACAGGTAAAATAGTGTGAATGTTCCATAAACTATACTTATTATAGTTTATAAAAACGTTTTGTTGAAATAATGAATCATTTGTATGCTTTTATCATTTTTACTATGATAATAAAATGAATGAAATAATTATATACATATTTTTTTTATATAATTATACCCTTTTTGCTCAACATGTTACTGAAGGATTAAAGTAATTATTAACTACTTTTATATAGTCTATTTATTGGAAAATTCATTTGTACCCGTTTCTATATATATATATATATATATATATATATATATATATATATATATATATATATATATATATATTATTGTAAGAAAACCATAGTGTATTTTTACAAAAGATTTGTATGTTTACATTCCAGAATTCGGTAATAAAGATATTTTGTGTATTTTAGCATTCTCGCATAAAATATAAGAAAGTATGTATATAACAATTTGTATTTTAACACAAGTTTTTCTTGTGTTTTACTTGTATTCCCCCCCCCCCTCTTAAAACATAGAAAAATCATGGAAAATATAGGGGTATGAACTCACATCGAGTGTGTTCTTGGCCGGATAATGAAGTGAGTGGCGATGTTCTTAGAGTTAGTACACGTGAATATAGTCGTCTCCTAATTTGTTTTAAACACGTAATACATGTGCAAATTAGGTAGCTAACAATTTAAAGTGTTAAATAACACTAGTTTATGTAAGGAATACTTACAATAATTCTAGGAATTAGCTTTAAGATTGGTTTCCAGGGAATTGTTCTTATGATGTTACTGGGCAAAGATATGAAGATTTGAAGATGTGCTTATGAATTTTGAGAGAAAAGTGATGAGAATTTGAGACGTAATATGAGAAATGGGAACTGATATATATATATATATATATATATATATATATATATATATATATATATATATGGATAAGGGTGATGTGATATATGCATTGGTATATGTATTTTATCCCATAGGATAGTATGTAATCGGATATGGTTTGGGAATTTGGCAAAAGTACCCCTGAAATCTCCATGTTTTCGGTTGAATCTCCAACCGAGAACCGCAAGGACTTCTGTATAGTGGGTTCTCGGTCTAGGGAGGTGATTTCGGTCAAAGGTGATTTTCATTCCTAAAACTGAAAACCCTTAAAATGGGGTATAATTCATTATTTATTTTTAACTATTTGACTTTTGTTGGATCAATTGACTTTTGTTTGACTTTCTTTGACTTTTATTTACCCGAAATAACCTGTTGTTACAGGTATTTGATGTTTGGATCTGATGAGAGATAAAAGGAAATGTAGGTCATTAGATATTGTAGGAATGTAGGTCTAACTATGAGGAAACGTAGGTCATTAGATGTTGTAGGAATGTAGGAATGTAGTATTACAACAAAAGAAGATTGTCCTCATAGTTAGACAACGAAAGACCGACGTGTTGAGCTAGTGGAAGTTATTGGTTGACGTAATACTATGCTAAACGGGATCTTCTGGAGATCAACAACAAATTCAAGAATCTGAGGAAAGGAAAAATGAGTGTCAACGAGTACAGTGCAACTTTCACTGGAAAGATGAAGCTAGTTCCTAACTTGGTTCCTATCGAACTTTCCAAATTAAATAATTTTGCTTTTTGATACTAGTGGATTATGGGCCAACGGTGAAGGTAGCAACCAATCTGAAAGCAACCATCTCGGCGGCTAAGAATATAGAGACCCAAATAAGGGAAAAGGGTCAGGAAAAAGCTTAAACAAGAGAGAAAAGGAAGAATGAATAACTCTCTAAATCAACCAAGAGGAGTTAATTCTCAAAGTTTAACCCCAACAACAAGAGATCTGGGAGTAACAATGAAGCAAAATGGTGTGATAAGTGCAAAAAGAAGCACTTTAGGAGATGCGAGGGGAGGTGACCTGCTACAAATGTGGAAGAACAGGTCACTATTCCAAAGATTGTACATTCGATGATAATAAATGTTACAAATGTGGAGGTAGTGGGAATATTTCAAATAATTTCCCAAAGAAAAATGAAGCATCAAGGTCGAACGCGCCGCCAAAGCCAAATGCAAGAGCATTCAAGATGATACTTGATGGAGCAGTTGACGCTGCAGGAAATCAAGAATATGGAGGTGCTTATCCAAAGTACAAGATATGAAGAGTACATCATATATAGATAGTAATGGGTTGTGTAGCCTAATATAAAAGATATAGAGTATAATAGACCTTGAATATGATTGTAATCATTTTCAAAAGCTATAAAAATCCCTAATTATGTTTTACTATCCAACATGTTAAGTATCTATGTGATTTTTCTTGGATGGTAACTTGGGTACCGCAAAGCAATTCTTTGGACGAGTATGAGTAGGTGTGAAACGTAGTAGAGGCCTATACTTTTGGAAGCACATGACTCACACATAGACCAGGAAGAGTCTCAAGGTTACTAGGACACTAGTAGTTAAGTTTGTTTTGTTTGTTTCCCTCGATACCATCATTTCGGTAAAATGACTAATAAAATGATTGTTCTTCCAGCCCTAGTGGTCATATTAAAATCGAGTCCGATTAAGATAAGTCTGCAAAGTAAGTTACTTGGTTTAGAGAACCATGATCGATGTAGATCCCAACTTTAGTTAAAGGAGTGAAGGAAAATATAATTGAAGCAACCAATAGCAGTAATGCGGTCATTAGCATGCAGCTAGAAATTTTACATATTATGATGTGATTATATCACATTAGAACATAAAGGAAAGTGTCTTCCATGATAGAGTCCGACTCAAAGGGACCTGAGTCTGTCCAATTGCATCATACGATGAGAGGTCATTAGAGAATGACCTTTCAGTCTATTACGATAGTCAAGACCATATCATAGGTTAAGTCTATTATAGAAGGAGTAAGAGTCTCCGATAAAGATCGGATTTAGAATGAAGAGCATGTGTAAGATTGAGCACTGCCAGTAGTCAAGAAGTCTAAGAGTTAAAAATATCATTTAAAAAAGACATAATAGTTATGGTTATTACCTAGGATGGAAAGGTAACACGCAAAGTCATTATATAATCCCTGTTTTTCTGATGATTCTGAGATGTAATCATCCTAAGGGGGAGATAATTGTAACGCTTGCAGATTCAAGCTAGAAAAATAAAATAGAATAAGCAATAAAAAACAAAATTTTGATATAAGGTTATTTAGGATAAATAACCTTAACTAAAGTTATAGTATATGTGACATGTACATATAAAGAACTCTGAAATCCGACTCTGTATGAAGAAATTATGATTTTCAAAGTTTCGCGATTAAACAGACACGCTTATACATGTGTTAAAAAGTGAATTTTATATAAGTTGCTTACCAACCTAATAAATCTAAACGAAAGTTGTAGTAATCGTAAAACCAAGAGTTTGTGTATAGAGAACGTCCAAATCTGACTTCGTATGAGGAAGTTATGATGTTTTGAAGTTTCCGTGCAATGGTGGTTACATAGAAATCTAAATTCGAATCGAATGATTGTTAGCCATAATAATCTAAGCGATAATTGAAGATCTTGTGAATATGAGCCCATCGATATAAAGATAGTCAAGGATGGAGTTTGTATGAAGGAGTTATCAATTTTGCACAGACTTTAACAGTTAAAACTGGTCTAAATATGAATTTTAGTTAGATTAAGAATTAGATGTTGAGGCCTTAATGAAAATTATAGAGCTCATCGACAGGATTCTAGGTTTATAAAGAATATCGTAAAATGGAGCTCGTATGCGAAAGTTATGGCCATCCGAAGATCAATGAGAAAATACTTATGTTGATGATGTGATAGCACTGGAGTGTGCCATGTGGCCTGGTTGGCGATATATATATATATATATATATATATATATATATATATATATATTATATATATATATATATATATATATATATATAATGGCCATCCGAAGATCAATGAGAAAATACTTTCGTTGATGATGTGATAGCACTGGAGTGTGCCATGTGGCCTGGTCGGCGACTAATATTGTCATATATATATATATATATATATATATATATATATATATATATACACACACACACACACACACACACACACTTATTTAGGATTTATTTTAATACATTTAAGATAGATTTTGGTAAAGTGCAAAGATACTTAGTATTTATAATGTTAAGTTCTAATTTGCAACCAAAAAGGATGTTTCCGAAGAAAAAGGACCAAAATTGACTAAAGCTGGAAACTTGGGGGACTGGAACTAAAAATAGAAGCTTAAGGAAGAAAAAATCGTGCAAAAGGAAGTTCCCATGATGTAGATATAAGATTCCCATGGTGTGGCATGAAGAAAATTCTCGAAACCTAGAAAAAAATCATTCTCTCGACGTGAAGCAATCCTTCTCACGTCGTGACCATGTGTCAATCTAAGATTCTTCTATGGCAAAGAAAAAATTACTTGGCGCCTACGTGATTACCATGAATCCCACAACGTGGCACCTATTTCTCATCTCGTGGCTATCAGATTTTGGCAAGTATATATATCTCGATCATTATGTCGAAAGACAGAGTTCGGGACAGAAAGCTACGATTAAAGAGTGAAAAATAACCTTCTAAGAACCCTTGGAAGGAAGGAGAAGATTGGAGATCAATAGATCAAAAGATTGGTGCAAGGAATTCACATCATTCATTTGGTTTGCATAGATCTAATCATGTCTAGCTTTGTTATCCATGCGATTATGTATTTCTTTTCTACAATGATGAGCTAAATCATTAGAATTTTGTTTAGTAATGATGAACCCTAATACTATGTGTTAGTTTCTATTTTTCATGGATGTATGAATTTGGTTTATCGTGTGTTTTATATACTAAAGCCTAGCATGTTGATAGTTTAAATCCTTGTTTCTTACATCTTCAAGTTTTGTGTAGTTGAATGATCACTTGAATTGCATGAATTTGTTTACCTAGTTGTTTATGAATATTAAATTTCTAGAGCTAGTGATCGACCAAATACTAAAATAGGTAATAAATGTAGGTACTTTAATTATGCTAGAGAACATTATTGGGTCATAATTGTGTTTTGGTAATTTTTATAGATCATAGATAATTAATCTTAGATATATCCTACATAGCCCGATAATCTTAATAATCAATTTAGTGTTCACTTGTGTAAGACCATTTCATAGTAGTTCATGAAATGGTGAAAACTTTAGAAGATCAGACCAAGACTTCTATAACTTTAATATTGGTAACCAACTAAAATGAATCCATGTCTTGAAACTAACCATAGGAAAATAGGTGATTCAAAGCTAAACGAAAGTGTCTATATTCTCTTGATTACAATCTTCTTTAGTTATTTGTTTGTTTTAGTTTTTAGTTATTTGAGTAAATTATGTTAATCTGATCTTCCAAAATCAGATAAAATCCCCCACTTTTAGTTGTTTTATTAGATTAATTTTTAACAATTATTTTATTAGTCACATACCGCTCCATGTGATCAACACCCGACTTTCTATTTTATACTATAGTTTGCGTCATCAAAGGGCGCGACACAACCACTGAGATGTGTAGCGCACCTTCCCCAAAATCTTATAAATACCCACATATTTGGCTTTATTTCTCACATTTATCTTCCAAAACACTCTCAAACAACCCAAACCCTCGAGTTCCGATTCTAGTTATTTTTAAGAGTCACTAGCAAGGCTCTTGAGCACTAGAGAGCCTGAAGAAATAGAGCTTTCGATTTTAGAATTCTTCCCATGCAATTTCTCTCTTTTCGCTAAAATCTATGTAAGTTAAGGTAAAGTTGATTCATTTCAAGTATAACTTATATTTATGTTCATATTTATTATTATGAACCTATAAATAATATTTATCAGTAATTCCAACTCATTATCTGACTGGTTTACTTACAGGGATGATGTCTATGCTGGATTGAGTGACGTGTTTAAAGTGGGATTTCCAAACAATGCTCTATATATACTAAATGGACTCTACCTCCGATATGATCCTACCTAGTTGTTCCTTACTTGATAGATGTTGATGTAGACATTGGTGTTGGATTAAGGTGTCTAAGTCAGTAACTAAATTGGTATATTCTTCTAATTAGAAGCAAAGTCATTTTTGAGTTTCCCTTACAATTAGAACTTGATTAGAATGACATTTATAGAGAGAGGATGATTTATTAGATTATTATATGATTAACAAAGTAATTGGAAATTATGAGGAAATGATTTGTTAATATATTATATGATTAATATATTAATTGGAAATAGATAGTTGATTTGTTAGTTTATTATGTGATTAATAAATTAATATGAGATCAATTGTTAAAGTAAATGATTTGTTAATTTATATGATTAATAAATTAATGATAAATCAATTTGAATTGATTAATTGTTAATTAGTATTAATTTGTAATTAATTTGGGATTAATTTGGATTAAATAAAGGTGCAAGGGGTGAATTGTAATTGTTCAATAACTAAACAAAAGAAGCAATTATAGAACCCTCCATTGTATAGATGGTTTTGGAGGATTTCCTAGGGTTTTTTGGAAGCCTCCTGATTGCATAAAATGAAATGACTTGAATTGGAATTAAATTCAATATTTAATTATTCAAATCTTTTTTTGTCCCTAAGTTACCTAAACTATAAATACGACCCATTGTGCATCAGTTTTGTGGTTCTCTCTTCCAATAGAGCTATGAATGAAATTATCCTCTCTCCTTAAGTGTCTTCTAGTTCTAGGGTTTGGGTGTGAGCCATTAAAGGCATCATCATTTTGGTGCTAGCTTTCCATGTTCTTCAAAGGAAAGATTGAAGTAACTTCTTGCTACAACATGTTTGAGGTATGTAAACCCTTAACCTTAATTTCTAGATTTAGAAATTGATAGGGTTCATGTTAGGTATTTTGTTATTCAAAATATGTTGCCTTAATGTGAAGACATTGATCCTTTTAGGTTTCATTTGCCCTCTTCTTAATTGTTAAGTGATTTTCCGTATTGAGCATTTTGTTGTAACCTAATAAACCCATCAATTGGGATTAGTGAGGAATCTAGACTATCATTAGTTGCTAGGAATGTAAGACTGAGACTTAGTGATATGAGCATAGGTCACATCAAAGGAAATGTTAAGTACTGAAGCGAAACACTGCCCAACTTTCCAATTATCCTCGTTTAACAAGTGAGTGCATAGTTACTTTCATCTTACACATATATATGAAGTATTTAGATAATTAAATGTTATATGTGCCTATTATCTGCAATACATGTTGGATGAACCAATATGACATGATTTTACTTGATGTAATTATATAAGTATTTTAGTGCTTATATATATATATATGTATATATATATATATATATGTATATATATATATATATATATATATATATATAAGGTAGTGATGGTCGATGAGAGATAAGAAATGACCAATGAGATATGTGATATGATTAGGAGATGCCATGACTTTTAAATGTGATGTTTACGGTGTGGTAATATAACAGAGTATAGATGAAGACCACTGGCTAAACCAGACGGTCCAGTGGAAAACTGGGAGGCTCACAACCTGTAGGCGATGAATTACGAGTTCATGCAATGTATTAACTAAGTATTCATGCGATGTACTCTACTAAATTATATTGTAGAGGAATCTCCGAAGCAGCAATGTCTATGCAATGTAGGCGATGATTCTTAGGATAGGTCCTTAGTGATGAAAAATATAAGAAAAAGAGATGTTAGGCGATGATACTTAGGAGAGGTTCTTAGCGATGAAAATATAAGAAAATATGACGTTGGCAATGACCTTTAGAATCACTTCCATAGAAATGAATATAGAAGAAAATGCGGTGGGTAATCGGGTTAACTATTTGATAATTAAACATCTTAACCGTAGTGTTGTGGATTGAAAACCCTATCTACTTACCAGGTTTCTCACCCCGACCCACTCAGTTTCTTTGTATAACATGTATTGATACGAAGGTATTTGTTGTTAGGATCTGATGATAGATTAAACGACATTTAAGCCATTAGATGTTGTAAGGTCAGTAATATATATATGTTTATTCTTATGTTTATTGTATCATGTATGACATCCTAAGTTTTAATAATCAATGAAAAAGATTTCTTCGGAAATACTTTTTATGGTACATATTCCGCAAAATAAAGAATAGTCTGTTTTAGAATAAGCATAAATAAAAGTTCTTTTATGACCGTGAAAATAGGGATGTCACATCCTAGTCTTGAATATTAATTTGGATTAAATATTATGTATTGAATCAACTAACAAAAATTTTATCTCTCATTTTAATTGTGTGGAAATGGTGATCTTTTTCCTCCTCCTCCACCCACTCACAAGTTTACTCTTTTGTCGATCCTCTCAATGGACAAGCTTACTAGTCCAAACTATATGGATTGGATGTGAAATTTGAAGATGACATTACGTTATGAGAACAAAGAGTATTTATGAGGAATTGGCTTAATACAACCAACATTGATGATGCCACTAAGGTCGCTTACATTACGATTGCAACCATGGCACCTGATCTTCAAACATCCAATGAGGACTATTGGCCCTATAAAATCAACTTGACTCATGCTCAAATGTTCCGAAAGATAGAAAGGAAAAATATTTATGAAGTCGTCAACGCCTTGATGGCGTACAAATTGAAAGAATGGGAATCTATGTGTGCTCATAATCTCTTGCAAACTGTGGATGTTGGAATGAAGAAGTCTCATTAAAATAGTTCTTCAAGCACCCCAGTCATGGATATTCAACAAGGAAAGGGAAAGAATAGAAAGGCATATTACCAACCCACATGGAAAGGGAAGGCCACCTTGAAGAGTCCAATCGGTCAAAGGGAAAGGTAAACTTCAGTTCTCCTCCTATCGGTGATCCAAAAGATCTTGTATGCTTTCATTGTGGCTAAAAGGGACTTTGGAAGATAAGTTGCCACAAGTACCTAAAATAAGTGAGAGAGGCTAACGGAAAGGTAGTTGTCTCTTCAACTGGTATGTACTCTATTTAAATCAATAACACTTATGTTTCAAACTCTTAGATCCTTGATACGGGATGTGGTTTCTGATGGGTTTTGAGCACTATAACATTCCTCTGGTGTACATGCAAACCTAATGCTTCAGATCTAGGTTTTTCTCAAGTTATATATGAAAATTTATTATCCAAATCATAAACCCTAATCTAGCATACAATTTTCGAGATTTATAACTAAAACAAAGTTAGATGAATACCTTTTCCTTGTAGCTTGTAGATCTTGACCTTCAAGAGCTCAGTGCCTCAATAGTTGCACCTCTAACGAGTCATAAACACCAAGTAGCAATTAGAAGAATATGGGAGAGGGAAGGGAGGCTCTGAAATTGGCTAGGGTTCTTTCTTGAAAGCATTAGCCGATTTCAAGGAGCCAGGGGATGAATTTATAGCTGAGCTGCTAGGGTTTCATGTAAAACCCTAATCTGATTCCTTAAGCCTTAAGAAGTCCAATAGAATCTTCAAGAAGCCCCCTTTGGAAGAAATCTATATGGGCTACACATAGAATTTTGTCCACCCCTTCCAAGGGATCCATAAGCCCAACTTACAACTATTAGATAATTGCAATATCAGTCCCCGTAATTTAATCAGTCTCTTTTGATCACCAAATTAATTCCAAATTAATTTTTGATCAATACTAATTAAATAACATGATTTATCAATTAATATATTATTCTTATAATATATTAATAAATCATAATTAACCTCTTTCTACATAATTCATCCTATCAAATTGCTATGGTGAAGGAAACCCAAAAGGACCATGCTACTATCGGGTCAAGTACATACCAATTATAGTTATGGCCTTAGACACCTAATCCAACAGTCTCCCACTTAGATAAGTCTAATAACTATAACTGCAATTATGAATTCAAAATCTTATTAGCAATCGTAACTCTCAAAAGCCGATATTGAACTCTGACCTAGTCAATGACGCATCCTTTAGATAAAGGATCATATAATCCTCTGTTCTGTATGATTTCGTGTGAACAATGACATGAAGCATAATCATTCTCGATGTCCAGCAGTTCGTTCATGACAACCTCTCGGAATCTACAAATCTTCGGTGTCCAGATCCGATTCATGAAGGAACGAACTCCGTCATCTCTGATTTCTAAGTTTTTCTCCATTCCTCTTAAGGCTTCATCCACCACATTATCCAACTTCAAGGCTTCTAACTAAGCCTCCTTGATTTGAGTGGACAAATGTGAATGGATTGTCATGGATAGTGCCTTCACTCTACGACTTGAGTACTCCTTTCGAATAAGGGCAACAACTACTACATTGGCTTTATCGAGATGATAGAGAATTTCGCATTCATAATCATTGAGTAGTTCTACTCATTGTCGTTATCTCATGTTAAGAACTTTATGATCCAAGATGTGCTGAAGGTTTTTATGGTCGGTGAAGATAGTGCACTTGGTACCGTAGAGGTAGGGGCTGTTTGTTTTTTTTGTGAAGAGCTGCGCAACCACTTTTGTCTGCGCCGCGCAGACAACGCGCAGACATATGCCCTCGCAGAGTGTTTGTTTTTTGGAAGTGCGCAGACCAAAAAACGTCTGCGCGAGGTCTTCCTGGCGCAGACATGAGCCACTGTCTTCAAAGGTCTTCAGACCTCATTTTAACCAAAAAAAAAAAAGACCACCCGTTTTTTTTTCTTTCTCTTTTTACTGAAAATGCATTTTTAATCGTTATGACATGAAATTAAGTTTGAAAAATTAATTTATTTCAATAGCTGCAGACGTTAAAAACAAACAGTCTTCTTATTGCAGACTGCAAACATTTGGTCCACCTCTTATGCTGCAGAGGCTTGCAGATGTGGTCTGTAGACTGCAGACTTTTTGGCTTCAAAAAAACAAACAACACCGTAGTGTCTCCAGATCTTCAGGGAAAATACTATTCCTCCTAACTCAATATCATGAATGGTGTAGTTGATCTCGTGTGTCTTTAGCTATCTCAAGGAATAAGAAATAACTTTTCCTCCACATAGACTAGCCCCTGATTAGATGCATCGCAATATACTACGAAATCTTTTGTCCCTTCAGGAAGTGACAAGATAGGTGTGCTGCAAAGGCCTTGCTTCAATGTATGGAACGCAGTGTCTTGTTTTTCGACCCAACTAAAAGTAACACCCTTCTGAGTCAGGGTAGTAAGCGGTTTAGCGTTTCTGGAGAAGTTTTGTATAAACCTGCGGTAGTAGCCAGCAACTCCTATAAATTGACGGATTTCTGAAGGTGTTCTGGGTGCTGTCCAGTTTTCTATCGCCTTTATTTTGGAAGGGTCCACGTGCATTCCTTCTTCGCTGATGTCACACCCCAAAACCACGAACGGCGGAAACGTTCAAGGGTGGAGGACGTCATGTACAATATCACAATAGTGTAAAATAGTAAACAAGCAACGACATCATCCATTGCATTATAAGTAAAGTTTTAATACATGTGTGTTCTTTCATTGTAATAAGACACCAAAAATATAATCAAAATAAGAGACGAGACTTGTCTGCTCTGTCTTCTCAAAACCTGGCCACCGTACCTATCTACTGATGACGTGAGAATACAAGTTATTTTGAAAGAGAGTATCAACTTTAAAGCTGGTGAATTCATAAGTATTTAAGTGTCATTGTATTGCTTTGAAGAATTCTTATGAATGTCATGTAAAACCTTTAAGTAAGACAGTTGATATAAGTATGAAAACCCTAGAAAATCCCTTATTTTCTAGTATTATGAAATGTAGTCTTCAAACGAGACCCAAATGCTTTGTAAGTAAAATGATAGTTTTTCCTTCTATAGACTAGTACTAAAGTACTGAGTCTAACTCACTGTTTATGTGAAAGTATCACAAAATAAAGTAAACAGGAAAAAGTATAACCATGTAAGTATTATCCTTGGATTATCATGACTAACACGACATCGCCGAACGAAAGGTATAACCTAATGAACATCCGAAGATTGTCCAATTAACCCGTGTAGCGAACAGTGGTCCCAGGAATGGTTAGTCCCGTAACTGACTCTACATCGCTGTAAGCGAAATAGATAACCTAATGAACATCCGAAGATTGTCCAATTAACCTCTGTAGCTAACAATAGGTTCTAGGAATGGTTAATCCCGTAACTGACTCCTAATATAAGTAATAACCTTAGGCATCCGTAGATGTCCATTAACCTCTGTAGCGAACAGTGGTTCCAGGAATGGTTAATCCCGTAACTGACTCCCGTTGAACTGGGATGGGCTGGATGATTTACTGAAGGTACTAATAAATCATCTTTACGAATCGAGTTACAAGTATTCATGTAAGTATACACAGGTAGATGTATCTACGTAAAGGTATTCAGGTAATGTGTTCATGTAAGCGTATTCATGTATCATGTAAACGTATGTAAAGGTACTCATGTATCAGGTAATGTACTCGTAAACACTCATGAATGAACTGACTCTTGTGTGATTCCTTGTGATAGGAATAATGTTTTTTTCTTCTAACTATCCCTATGATAATTAACTAGAAAGTAATTGGCTGTTCAAGTAGATTTACGCACCCTCGATACACCAGGGTGTGGGAAACTGAACGAAGGATGGAAACTATAACATCAATACATATATAAGAACATATATGTATAAGTGTAGTTTTGTTCAAGAAGGTAAAAGTAATGCTTTTGCAAGATATCTAGGAGTTTTGAACAATAATTAAGAGTGACTTGATGTCATTTTAATAAACATTTCAAAACTAATACTTTTGTTATCAAGATATTTTAAGACAGAAAACCATTTCATGTGTCACCTTTTGAAGTATATGAAATCTACTGAGTGAAAACACAATTATAAAATACATAAGATTGATTTAATAACATACTATTTTCTACTTGTATTCCCCCTCCCCATTAAAGCATTTAAAATCATTTAAAACATTCATTAGGGGGTATGAACTCACCTAAAGATGGTTGTTTGGATGAACTGAACGATGTAGGATTGTTAGGTGTCAAGTGAAGACTTGTTCACACTCAAAGATCCTAGTTAACATATAATCACACATATATGTATTCAATTAGACTTTAAACCACTAATTGATAAATTTAAGACATCCTAAGGTATGTAAAACACCTTATATAAGTGCTACAAGCCATAAGGATTGCATCTAAGTGCTAAAGGACCTTGCTATGGTGTTTGGGGTTCAAGGGTAAACTCCCTTGGAGTTTACGGTCTAAAGGCCTTTACCCTAGGAGTTTACGGCAGTAAGCTATAGAGTTTACGGTCTAAACTCTAGTCTTAAGGTCCAAGTGTTGTTTCTTGGTTTAGCAAGCCTTTTGAAGCAATTCTACTAAGTGGTTTTAGCCTTTGGAATGGACTAGGGCCACAAAACACCCTCTTTGAGGAGTTTACGGCCTAAGGGAATTTTCCTTTGGGTTTACTACTGTAAACCCTTATGGAGAAGTGTATTATCATGTTTTCAAGTCCCTAACAGAAGTAGGTAAATGTATGTGCTAGTTTCTAAGCCTAAGGAAGGAAAAATGACCAACTTCTACATACTTTAGGGTGTTTACGGTTTTGGGAGATCCCCAAACCGTAAACACCTATATTTGTTGGTTTTAGATGTTTTTCAAGGCTTAGACACATCCAAGGAAGGTTTAATCAATTCAAGGAATGCTTAAACATCAAACTAGGGATTAGATAAAGACTTAAGCACACTTTGGTGCACTTTATGGTGTTTACGGCCCAAGCATCTCCTTGGACCGTGAACACCTCAAGCCTTGTGTTCTTGACACATTTTCTTGGTGCTAACTTGTAATACTATCTCAATAAGACTCAAGGAGTGATGTACTTACAATAAGGAAGCTTGAAGTATGCTAAAAGTCCAAGAACACTTAGTGTGTGTTCTTGGTGTTTTTAGAAATCTAATAAAAAACACAAATGTAAATGGATGAATAGATGCACAAACACTAGATTAAGTGTTTAATCAACTTGAAATGGATAGAACACTTACAACTTGGAAGAACTTAAATTGATTCAAGTTTGCTACTTGAGAGTGTTTCTTGAGTTTACTCTTTTAGGAGTTTACTCTTTTGGATAAAATGGGGAGTAAACTCCTTTTGACTAGACTTAAGGAGTAAACTCATGGATAAGCATTAGTTTTCAGATTTTGGTATGATTTTTTGACTCAAACTAAATAGTTTAGCTGAGGGTTTCTAAGACGTGCGGTGTTTGCGGTTTTTAAATTTCAAAACCCGAGACAGCCCTTTCTTACACCCGTTCGTTTAAAGAATAATATTAAAATAATCCAACGAACTCCAAATTTGTTAAAATAAGTAATAATGACATTAACTTATAATAAGAAGTGATTTACTTCTATGGTTTGACCGAATGAAAATTTCAGGTTGTTACAGCTGACGAGTAGCGACAATCATTAAAATCTAATCCTAAGCCACTACTAAGCACTAAAGAATAAACTCCCATCTTGGTGATTGGCGCTGCGTATCAAGCCCATCCAGGGTGAGAACTTCAGTAGAACTCGGTCGCCCACCTGGAATTCCAATGGTTTCCTTTGCTTGTCAGTGTAGCTTTTCTATTGGTCTTTAGAGGCTTTCAATCGTTCAGTAATTTGAACGATCTTCTCTATCGTTTCCCGAATGATCTCCGGACCCGTGAGAGTGCTTTCGGGAACTCGTCCCTTAGCTAACTGGGTATCACCCACCTCAGCCCAACACAGAGGGGATCTGCACTTTCGGCCATAGAGGGCCTCAAATGGAGTTGTCTTTATGCTCGTGTGATAACTGTTGTTGTAGGAAAATTTGTCACACCCCCAAACCAGAACGGCGGAAACGTTCGGGGGCGGAGGACGTCATATTCGATATCATAACAGTTCATAGAAAGGAAAGTACACACCACCATATATATATTAAAGTTTCCAAGATGTTTACATAATTATATTCATTACATGTTCAAAAGTTAAATACATAAACATCATTCAAAAGAAGTAATTAACGCCAGTGCGTTAATCCCAAAAGTTGATTCCCAAACCTGCTTAGCGGTTTCCTGAGAATACAAGTTAATTCAAAGAGAAAGTGTCAACAATTAAGTTGGTGAGTTCATAAGTAGTTTAGAAAAATTTGATGCCATTCCAAAATGGGCGTATGTTTTCCAGAAAACTCAGTGTTTCAAGTGTGAAGAGTTATGACTTGTGTTGTTGAAAAATGAATGTATTAGATCCAGAAAATCCCATATTTTCCCTAATGGTTGAGATATGATTTGTTGTGTCTTCCCATAAAAACCCTTATTTTCTTATAAAAGTATGGAATGCATATGAATGTTCGTGTCTTAAGTTGTAAACAATTGCACCAGGAAAATCCCTTATCTTCCTATTAGTTGTTTGGTTTGTATACAGGAAAAACCCTTATTTTCCTAACATGACTAGCACTCTCTAAGACCGAAATCCGCAAGAAAACGACGTTCTTAAAAGTTGCGTCATAGTTTTATATAATAAAGCTATACGAAGATCGCGTTTGTTAGATGAAGAATAGTTTTAATAACCACTCGTTCAAAACAGCATAATACCATGATAATTGTATATCCGATGAGTTTTATAACCATACTAAACATAATATGCCTGTAACGACGTTCTTCAGGCGTCGCAGCGTTATGACAACTGTCACCCAAAAAGACGGACTGTAGCTAACAGTCAGGGCGCGGGATCATGACTTCCCGTATAGATCTATACACATTTGACATGTTCTCCGAACGGGAGACTCTGGTTATAGACAGGACTTGCAGCATTACTTTCTAATAAAGAAAAGTAACGTTTGAAGATATACACGTCTCATGGATTCTCAACTAAGCCTGTATTAAAGTGACAGTTTTTTTTTGTATGCAAAGTGTATCCTTTTTCACAATGTTTGACAAAGCATAAATCATAAGTTTTTAGAATGTATAAAACGACTTAACAATGAAAGGTACTTTGAAATCATTATATACTTTGCATAAGTCTAATGCACACAAAGTATGAGAAGAGTTTTCCATAATAGTAATGAGTTCCAAGTGATTTATTCGGTAAAACAAGCGAAGTGAAACTTTATAAAATACACGATAATAACCGTATGTTTACTTGTATCCCCCCCTAAAGAAGTATAAAAGCATTTAAAATGTATTTAAAGTGTGTTTGAAAGGGGTATGAACTCACTTGAAAGTTTGAAGATAGCAAGATGGAAAACCGGGCAGAGTTTTGTCTCGGGAAATGGATTTTCCTCGGGATTCTCGGGATTCCTCGGGAGTAAAATCGACCTTCGGGACTTGCACAAAATGACCAGGGCTTCGGGGTAGTGCGAGCACGGAAAACGAGGTAAAACGCAAGAAAAAAGAGAGAGAATGAGCCATTTTCCCGGGAACCCTCGCATCCCTTTTATAGGGGGCTGAGAAGCATGCGTACGCGGGGCGTACTCCCGTACGCGGCGTGTACGGGACGTCACTGCTGACCGCATCCTCAGCTGCAGCGCTTCGGACGGGACGGGGAGGGGGTAGCTCGCATAGGGGCGACGTGGATGATCCGAGGCCATGGCCTCGAGTACGCGGGGCATATGAGGGTACGCGGCGCGTACTACGGCCCTAAGCTGACTCTCCTTCGGACAATACCGAATTTTTAATAAAAATTATATATAAATTATTTATCAAACTTCAAAAATTCATATCTCCTTCATACGAACTCCGTTTTTGACGTTCTTTATATCCCCGCGAAGGTGAGACTACGATCTACAACTTTCATTTAGATTCCGTTGGCAAATTCCGGAATTATTTTTATTATTTATTTATTAAAATGACGTGATTAAGGAATTTCCTTAAAAATTCATAACTTATTCATACGATGTCCGATTTGAGCGTTCTTTTTATGCATGTTTGTAGTTTAACGATATCTATGACTTTCATTTAGACACCTAAGGTTAGAAAGTGTTTTATTGAAACTTTGCGTTTTTACGCAACTTCGTATTGTCGGTTTTTGTCGGAAAACTTAGAATGATCATAACTTCTTCGTTATAACTCGGATTTTTGTGTTATTTATATGTTTGGAAACCTTAAGAAGATACCTACCACATAGTGTACTCCAAATAGAGTTTTTGAACACTTCATTTTTCGATGATATTCTAATTCCTTTCTCAAAGAGGTTACAGGACTCGATTTTTGCTGACTTGAAATAACGGGCTGTTACATCGATTTTTGCTGACTTGAAATAACGATTTTTGCTGACTTGAAATAACGGGCTCTGATACCAATCTGTCACACCCCCAAACCAGAACGGCGGAAACGTTCGGGGGCGGAGGACGTCATATTCGATATCATAACAGTTCATAGAAAGGAACGTACACACCACCATATATATATATTAAAGTTTCCAAGATGTTTGCATAATTATATTCATTACATGTTCAAAAGTTAAATACATAAACATCATTCAAAAGAAGTAATTAACGCCAGTGCGTTAATCCCAAAAGTTGATTCCCAAACCTGCTTAGCGGTTTCCTGAGAATACAAGTTAATTCAAAGAGAAAGTGTCAACAATTAAGTTGGTGAGTTCATAAGTAGTTTAGAAAAATTTGATGCCATTGCAAAATGGGCGTATGTTTTCCAGAAAACTTAGTGTTTCAAGTGTGAAGAGTTATGACTTGTGGTGTTGAAAAATGAATGTATTAGATCCAGAAAATCCCATATTTTCCCTAATGGTTGAGATATGATTTGTTGTGTCTTCCCATAAAAACCCTTATTTTCTTATAAAAGTATGGAATGCATATGAATGTTCGTGTCTTAAGTTGTAAACAATTGCACCAGGAAAATCCCTTATCTTCCTATTAGTTGTTTGGTTTGTATACAGGAAAAACCCTTATTTTCCTAACATGACTAGCAGTCTCTAAGACCGAAATCCGCAAGAAAACGACGTTCTTAAAAGCTGTGTCATAGTTTTATATAATAAAGCTATACGAAGATCGTGTTTGTTAGATGAAGAATAGTTTTAATAGTCACTCGTTCAAAACAACATAATACCATGATAACTGTATATATCCGATGACTTTTATAACCATACTAAACATAATATGCCTGTAACGACGTTCTTCAGGCGTCGCAGCGTTATGACAACTGTCACCCCAAAAGACGGACTGTAGCTAACAGTGAAGGCGCGGGATCATGACTTCCCGTATAGATCTATACACATTTGACACGTTCTCCGAACGGGAGACTCTGGTTATAGACAGGACTTGCAGCATTACTTTCTAATAACGAAAAGTAACGTTTGAAGATATACACGTCTCATGGATTCTCAACTAAGCCTGTATTAAAGTGACAGTTTTTTTTTTTTTTTTGTATGCAAACTTTATCCTTTTTCACAATGTTTGACAAAGCATAAATCATATGTTTTTAGAATGTATAAAACGACTTAACAATGAAAGGTACTTTGAAATCATTATATACTTTGCATAAGTCTAATGCACACAAAGTATGAGAAGAGTTTTCCATAATAGTAATGAGTTCCAAGTGATTTATTCGGTAAAACAAGCGAAGTGAAACTTTATAAAATACACGATAATAACCGTATGTTTACTTGTATCCCCCCTTAAAGAAGTATAAAAGCATTTAAAATGTATTTAAAGTGTGTTTGAAAGGGGTATGAACTCACTTGAAAGTTTGAAGATAGCAAGATGGAAAACCGGGCAGAGTTTCGTCTCGGGAAATGGATTTTCCTCGGGATTCTCGGGATTCCTCGGGAGTAAAATCGATCTTCGTGACTTGCACAAAATGACCAGGGCTTCGGGGTAGTGCGAGCACGGAAAACGAGGTAAAACGCAAGAAAAAGGAGAGAGAATGAGCCATTTTCCCGGGAACCCTCGCATCCCTTTTATAGGGGGCTGAGAAGCATGCGTACGCGGGGCGTACTCCCGTACGAGGCGCGTACGGGACGTCACTGCTGACCGCATCCTCGGCTGCAGCGCTTCGGACGGGACGGGGAGGGGGTAGCTCGCATAGGGGCGGCGTGGACGATCCGAGGCCGTGGCCTCGAGTACGCGGGGCGTACGAGGGTATGCGGCGCGTAGTACGGCCCTAAGCTGACTCCCCTTCGGATAATACCGAATTTTTAATAAAAATTATATATAAATTATTTATCAAACTTCAAAAATTCATATCTCCTTCATACGAATTCCGTTTTTGACGTTCTTTATATCCCCGCGAAGGTAAGACTACGATCTACAACTTTCATTTAGATTCCGTTGGCAAATTCCGGAATTATTTTTATTATTTATTTATTAAAATGATGTGATTAAGGAATTTCCTTAAAAATTCATAACTTATTCATACGATGTCCGATTTGAGCGTTCTTTTTATGCATGTTTGTAGTTTAACGATATCTATGACTTTCATTTAGACACCTAAGGTTAGAAATTGTTTATTGAAACTTTGCGTTTTTACGCAACTTCGTATTGCCGGTTTTTGTCGGAAAACTTAGAATGATCATAACTTCTTCGTTATAACTCGGATTTTTGTGTTATTTATATGTTTGGAAACCTTAAGAAGATACCTACCACATAGTGTACTCCAAATAGAGTTTTTGAACACTTCATTTTTCGATGATATTCTAATTCCTTTCTCAAAGAGGTTACAAGACTCGATTTTTGCTGACTTGAAATAACGGGCTGTTACATCGATTTTTGCTGACTTGAAATAACGATTTTTGCTGACTTGAAATAACGGGCTCTGATACCAATCTGTCACACCCCCAAACCAGAACGGCGGAAACGTTCGGGGGCGGAGGACGTCATATTCGATATCATAACAGTTCATAGAAAGGAACGTACACACCACCATATATATATATTAAAGTTTCCAAGATGTTTACATAATTATATTCATTACATGTTCAAAAGTTAAATACATAAACATCATTCAAAAGAAGTAATTAACGCCAGTGCGTTAATCCCAAAAGTTGATTCCCAAACCTGCTTAGCGGTTTCCTGAGAATACAAGTTAATTCAAAGAGAAAGTGTCAACAATTAAGTTGGTGAGTTCATAAGTAGTTTAGAAAAATTTGATGCCATTGCAAAATGGGCGTATGTTTTCCAGAAAACTTAGTGTTTCAAGTGTGAAGAGTTATGACTTGTGGTGTTGAAAAATGAATGTATTAGATCCAGAAAATCCCATATTTTCCCTAATGGTTGAGATATGATTTGTTGTGTCTTCCCATAAAAACCCTTATTTTCTTATAAAAGTATGGAATGCATATGAATGTTCGTGTCTTAAGTTGTAAACAATTGCACCAGGAAAATCCCTTATCTTCCTATTAGTTGTTTGGTTTGTATACAGGAAAAACCCTTATTTTCCTAACATGACTAGCAGTCTCTAAGACCGAAATCCGCAAGAAAACGACGTTCTTAAAAGCTGTGTCATAGTTTTATATAATAAAGCTATACGAAGATCGTGTTTGTTAGATGAAGAATAGTTTTAATAGTCACTCGTTCAAAACAACATAATACCATGATAACTGTATATATCCGATGACTTTTATAACCATACTAAACATAATATGCCTGTAACGACGTTCTTCAGGCGTCGCAGCGTTATGACAACTGTCACCCCAAAAGACGGACTGTAGCTAACAGTGAAGGCGCGGGATCATGACTTCCCGTATAGATCTATACACATTTGACACGTTCTCCGAACGGGAGACTCTGGTTATAGACAGGACTTGCAGCATTACTTTCTAATAACGAAAAGTAACGTTTGAAGATATACACGTCTCATGGATTCTCAACTAAGCCTGTATTAAAGTGACAGTTTTTTTTTTTTTTTTTTTTTTTTGTATGCAAACTTTATCCTTTTTCACAATGTTTGACAAAGCATAAATCATATGTTTTTAGAATGTATAAAACGACTTAACAATGAAAGGTACTTTGAAATCATTATATACTTTGCATAAGTCTAATGCACACAAAGTATGACAAGAGTTTTCCATAATAGTAATGAGTTCCAAGTGATTTATTCGGTAAAACAAGCGAAGTGAAACTTTATAAAATACACGATAATAACCGTATGTTTACTTGTATCCCCCCCTAAAGAAGTATAAAAGCATTTAAAATGTATTTAAAGTGTGTTTGAAAGGGGTATGAACTCACTTGAAAGTTTGAAGATAGCAAGATGGAAAACCGGGCAGAGTTTCGTCTCGGGAAATGGATTTTCCTCGGGATTCTCGGGATTCCTCGGGAGTAAAATCGATCTTCGGGACTTGCACAAAATGACCAGGGCTTCGGGGTAGTGCGAGCACGGAAAACGAGGTAAAACGCAAGAAAAAGGAGAGAGAATGAGCCATTTTCCCGGGAACCCTCGCATCCCTTTTATAGGGGGCTGAGAAGCATGCGTACGCGGGGCGTACTCCCGTACGAGGCGCGTACGGGACGTCACTGCTGACCGCATCCTCGGCTGCAGCGCTTCGGACGGGACGGGGAGGGGGTAGCTCGCATAGGGGCGGCGTGGACGATCCGAGGCCGTGGCCTCGAGTACGCGGGGCGTACGAGGGTATGCGGCGCGTAGTACGGCCCTAAGCTGACTCCCCTTCGGATAATACCGAATTTTTAATAAAAATTATATATAAATTATTTATCAAACTTCAAAAATTCATATCTCCTTCATACGAACTCCGTTTTTGACGTTCTTTATATCCCCGCGAAGGTAAGACTACGATCTACAACTTTCATTTAGATTCCGTTGGCAAATTCCGGAATTATTTTTATTATTTATTTATTAAAATGATGTGATTAAGGAATTTCCTTAAAAATTCATAACTTATTCATACGATGTCCGATTTGAGCGTTCTTTTTATGCATGTTTGTAGTTTAACGATATCTATGACTTTCATTTAGACACCTAAGGTTAGAAATTGTTTATTGAAACTTTGCGTTTTTACGCAACTTCGTATTGCCGGTTTTTGTCGGAAAACTTAGAATGATCATAACTTCTTCGTTATAACTCGGATTTTTGTGTTATTTATATGTTTGGAAACCTTAAGAAGATACCTACCACATAGTGTACTCCAAATAGAGTTTTTGAACACTTCATTTTTCGATGATATTCTAATTCCTTTCTCAAAGAGGTTACAGGACTCGATTTTTGCTGACTTGAAATAACGGGCTGTTACATCGATTTTTGCTGACTTGAAATAACGATTTTTGCTGACTTGAAATAACGGGCTCTGATACCAATCTGTCACACCCCCAAACCAGAACGGCGGAAACGTTCGGGGGCGGAGGACGTCATATTCGATATCATAACAGTTCATAGAAAGGAACGTACACACCACCATATATATATATTAAAGTTTCCAAGATGTTTACATAATTATATTCATTACATGTTCAAAAGTTAAATACATAAACATCATTCAAAAGAAGTAATTAACGCCAGTGCGTTAATCCCAAAAGTTGATTCCGAAACCTGCTTAGCGGTTTCCTGAGAATACAAGTTAATTCAAAGAGAAAGTGTCAACAATTAAGTTGGTGAGTTCATAAGTAGTTTAGAAAAATTTGATGTCATTCCAAAATGGGCGTATGTTTTCCAGAAAACTCAGTGTTTCAAGTGTGAAGAGTTATGACTTGTGGTGTTTATAAATGAATGTATTAGATCCAGAAAATCCCATATTTTCCCTAATGGTTGAGATATGATTTGTTGTGTCTTCCCATAAAAACCCTTATTTTCTTATAAAAGTATGGAATGGATATGAATGTTCGTGTCTTATGTTATAAACAATTGCACCGGGAAAATGCCATATCTTCCTATTAGTTGTTTCGTTTGTATACAGGAAAAACCCTTATTTTCCTAACATGACTAGCAGTCTCTAAGACCGAAATCCGCAAGAAAACGACGTTCTTGAAAGGTGTGTCATAGTTTTATATAATAAAGCTATACGAAGATCGCGTTTGTTAGATGCAGAATAGTTTTAATAGCCACTCATTCAAAACAGCATAATACCATGATAATTGTATATCCGATGAGTTTTATAACCATACTAAACATAATATGCCTGTAACGACGTTCTTCAGGCGTCGCAGCGTTATGACAACTGTCACCCCAAAAGACGGACTGTAGCTAACAGTCAGGGCGCGGGATCATGACTTCCCGTATAGATCTATACACATTTGACATGTTCTCCGAACGGGAGACTCTGGTTATAGACAGGACTTGCAGCATTACTTTCTAATAAAGAAAAGTAACATTTGAAGATATACACGTCTCATGGGTTCTCAACTAAGCTTGTATTAAAGTGACAGTTTTTTTTTTGTATGCAAAGTTTATCCTTTTTCACTATGTTTGACAAAGCATAAATCATAAGCTTTTAGAATGTATAAAACGACTTAACAATGAAAGGTACTTTGAAATCATTATATACTTTGCATAAGTCTAACGCACACAAAGTATGAGAAGAGTTTTCCATAATAGTAATGAGTTCCAAGTGATTTATTCGGTAAAACAAGCGAAGTGAAACTTTATAAAATACACGATAATAACCGTATGTTTACTTGTATCCCCCCTAAAGAAGTATAAAAGCATTTAAAATGTATTTAAAGTGTGTTTGAAAGGGGTATGAACTCACATGAAAGTTTGAAGATAGCAAGATGGAAAACCGGGCAGAGTTTCGTCTCGGGAAATGGATTTTCCTCGGGATTCTCGGGATTCCTCGGGAGTAAAATCGACCTTCGGGACTTGCACAAAATGACCAGGGCTTCGGGGTAGTGCGAGCACGGAAAACGAGGTAAAACGCAAGAAAAAGGAGAGAGAATGAGCCATTTTCCCGGGAACCCTCGCATCCCTTTTATAGGGGGCTGAGAAGCATGCGTACGCGGGGCGTACTCCCGTACGCGGGGCGTACTCCCGTACGCGGCGCGTACGGGACGTCACTGCTGACCGCATCCTCGGCTGCAGCGCTTCGGACGGGACGGGGAGGGGGTAGCTCGCATAAGGGCGACGTGGACGATCCGAGGCCATGGCCTCGAGTACGCGGGGCGTACGAGGGTACGCGGCGTGTACTATGGCCCTAAGCTGACTCCCCTTCGGATAATACCGAATTTTTAATAAAAATTATTTATAAATTATTTATCAAACTTCAAAAATTCATATCTCCTTCATACGAACTCCGTTTTTGACGTTCTTTATATCCCTGCGTAGGTGAGACTACGATCTACAACTTTCATTTAGATTCCGTTGGCAAATTCCGGAATTATTTTTATTATTTATTTATTAAAATGACGTGATTAAGGAATTTCCTTAAAAATTCATAACTTATTCATATGATGTCCGATTTGAGCGTTATTTTTATGCATGTTTGTAGTTTAACGATATCTATGACTTTCATTTAGACACCTAAGGTCAGAAAGTGTTTTATTGAAACTTTACATTTTTACGCAACTTCGTATTGCCGGTTTTTGTCGGAAAACTTAGAGTGATCATAACTTCTTCTTTATAACTCGGATTTTTGTGCTATTTATATGTTTGGAAACCTTAAGAAGATACCTACCACATAGTGTACTCCAAATAGAGTTTTTGAACACTTCATTTTTCGATGATATTCTAATTCCTTTCTCAAAGAGGTTACAGGACTCGATTTTTGCTGACTTGAAATAACGGGCTGTTACATCGATTTTTGCTGACTTGAAATAACGATTTTTGCTGACTTGAAATAACGGGCTCTGATACCAATCTGTCACACCCCCAAACGAGAACGGCGGAAACGTTCGGGGGCGAAGGACGTTATATTCGATATCATAACAGTTCATAGAAAGGAACGTACATACCACCATATATATATTAAAGTTTCCAAGATGTTTACATAATTATATTCATTACATGTTCAAAAGTTAAATACATAAACATCATTAAAAAGAAGTAATTAACGCCAGTGCGTTAATCCCAAAAGTTGATTCCCAAACCTGCTTAGCGGTTTCCTGAGAATACAAGTTAATTCAAAGAGAAAGTGTCAACAATTAAGTTGGTGAGTTCATAAGTAGTTTAGAAAAATTTGATGCCATTGCAAAATGGGCGTATGTTTTCCAGAAAACTTAGTGTTTCAAGTGTGAAGAGTTATGACTTGTGGTGTTGAAAAATGAATGTATTAGATCCAGAAAATCCCATATTTTCCCTAATGGTTGAGATATGATTTGTTGTGTCTTCCCATAAAAACCCTTATTTTCTTATAAAAGTATGGAATGCATATGAATGTTCGTGTCTTAAGTTGTAAACAATTGCACCAGGAAAATCCCTTATCTTCCTATTAGTTGTTTGGTTTGTATACAAGAAAAACCCTTATTTTCCTAACATGACTAGCAGTCTCTAAGACCGAAATCCGCAAGAAAACGACGTTCTTAAAAGCTGTGTCATAGTTTTATATAATAAAGCTATACGAAGATCGTGTTTGTTAGATGAAGAATAGTTTTAATAGTCACTCGTTCAAAACAACATAATACCATGATAACTGTATATATCCGATGACTTTTATAACCATACTAAACATAATATGCCTGTAACGACGTTCTTCAGGCGTCGCAGCGTTATGACAACTGTCACCCCAAAAGACGGACTGTAGCTAACAGTGAAGGCGCGGGATCATGACTTCCCGTATAGATCTATACACATTTGACACGTTCTCCGAACGGGAGACTCTGGTTATAGACAGGACTTGCAGCATTACTTTCTAATAACGAAAAGTAACGTTTGAAGATATACACGTCTCATGGATTCTCAACTAAGCCTGTATTAAAGTGACAGTTTGTTTTTTTTTTTTTTTGTATGCAAACTTTATCCTTTTTCACAATGTTTGACAAAGCATAAATCATATGTTTTTAGAATGTATAAAACGACTTAACAATGAAAGGTACTTTGAAATCATTATATACTTTGCATAAGTCTAATGCACACAAAGTATGACAAGAGTTTTCCATAATAGTAATGAGTTCCAAGTGATTTATTCGGTAAAACAAGCGAAGTGAAACTTTATAAAATACACGATAATAACCGTATGTTTACTTGTATCCCCCCCTAAAGAAGTATAAAAGCATTTAAAATGTATTTAAAGTGTGTTTGAAAGGGGTATGAACTCACTTGAAAGTTTGAAGATAGCAAGATGGAAAACCGGGCAGAGTTTCGTCTCGGGAAATGGATTTTCCTCGGGATTCTCGGGATTCCTCGGGAGTAAAATCGACCTTCGGGACTTGCACAAAATGACCAGGGCTTCGGGGTAGTGCGAGCACGGAAAACGAGGTAAAACGCAAGAAAAAGGAGAGAGAATGAGCCATTTTCCCGGGAACCCTCGCATCCCTTTTATAGGGGGCTGAGAAGCATGTGTACGCGGGGCGTACTCCCGTACGCGGCGCGTACGGGACGTCACTGCTGACCGCATCCTCGACTGCAGCACTTCGGACGGGACGGGGAGGGGTAGCTCGCATAAGGTTGACGTGGACGATCCGAGGCCATGGCCTCGAGTACGCGGGGCGTACGAGGGTACGCGGCGTGTACTATGGCCCTAAGCTGACTCCCCTTCGGATAATACCGAATTTTTAATAAAAATTATTTATAAATTATTTATCAAACTTCAAAAATTCATATCTCCTTCATACGAACTCCGTTTTTGACGTTCTTTATATCCCTGCGTAGGTGAGACTACGATCTACAACTTTCATTTAGATTCCGTTGGCAAATTCCGGAATTATTTTTATTATTTATTTATTAAAATGACGTGATTAAGGAATTTCCTTAAAAATTCATAACTTATTCATATGATGTCCGATTTGAGCGTTCTTTTTATGCATGTTTGTAGTTTAACGATATCTATGACTTTCATTTAGACACCTAAGGTCAGAAAGTGTTTTATTGAAACTTTACATTTTTACGCAACTTCGTATTGCCGGTTTTTGTCGGAAAACTTAGAATGATCATAACTTCTTCTTTATAACTCGGATTTTTGTGCTATTTATATGTTTGGAAACCTTAAGAAGATACCTACCACATAGTGTACTCCAAATAGAGTTTTTGAACACTTCATTTTTCGATGATATTCTAATTCCTTTCTCAAAGAGGTTACAGGACTCGATTTTTGCTGACTTGAAATAACGGGCTGTTACATCATCCCCCCGTTAGAGGGAATTTCGTCCCGAAATTTTAATACAAAAGAAGAGTCTTAGGGGCTGAGGAAGAGATGTGGATACTTCTATTGCATTTGATCTTCTCGTTCCCACGTGAACTCAGGTCCCCTCTTAGCATTCCATCGGACCTTTACTATTGGAATGCGACTCTGTTTAGTTCGTTTAACTTCCCTATCCATGACCTCGACTGGTTCTTCCACAAAGTTAAGATTTTCATTTAGTTCGATCTCATCGAGTGGAATTACAAGTGTTTCGTCGGACAAACACTTCTTCAGGTTTGATACGTGGAATACTGGATGTACTTTGTTAAGCTCCATTGGAAGTCGGTGTTTGTAGGCTACTGGACCAACCCTTGAAATGATTTCGAAGGGTCCAATGTACCTAGGATTTAGCTTCCCACGTTTTCCAAAGCGTATCATGCCCTTCCAGGGTGAGACCTTCAGTAGTACCCGATCGCCAATCTGAAATTCCAAGGGTTTACATCTTTTGTCGGCATAGCTCTTTTGCCTATCCCTCGAGGATTTCAGTCGTTCTCGTATTTGCACGATCTTTTCAGTAGTTTCTATGATGATCTCTGGACTAGTGAGGGTGCTATCAGGGACTAGACCTTTTGCTAGTTGTGTGTCGCCCACTTCCGTCCAACACAGAGGTGATCTGCACTTACGGTCGTAAAGGGCTTCAAATGGAGTAGTATTGATACTAGGATGATAACTATTGTTATAAGAGAACTCAACCAAAGGTAAGTGAACATCCCATGCTTTACCGAAGTCGATTACACATGCTCGTAACATGTCTTCCAAGGTTTGGATTGTCCTTTCACTATGTCCGTTAGTTTGGGGGTGATAGGCTGTACTCATGTCCAATCTTGTTCCCATGGATTTTTGCAATGATTGCCAGAATCTAGACGTGAATCTACTGTCTCTATCCGAGATGATAGACATTGGCACTCCATGGAGTCGTACGATCTCTCGGATGTAGATTCTCGATAGCTTTTCCATTTTATCAGTTTCCTTCATCGGTAGGAAATGAGCGGACTTGGTTAATCTATCGACGATTACCCAAATAGTATCTTGGCCACCCTGAGTTTTGGGCAGTTTCGTTATGAAGTCCATGGAAATCTGCTCCCATTTCCATTTAGGAATTTCAGGTTGTTGGAGTAGTCCTGAGGGTTTCTGGTGTTCTATTTTGATCTTGGCGCAAGTCAAACACTTGCTCACATATGTAGCGATCTCTGCTTTCATGTTTGGCCACCAGTAGAGTTGTTTGAGATCTTGATACATCTTGTCTGACCCGGGGTGTACGGAGTATGGAGTCTTGTGTGCCTCTCTCATAACTACCTCTCTAAGTCCACCAAACTTAGGTGTCCATATTCGGTTCATGAGGTAGCGTGCTCCGTCACTCTTGATTTCTAAATTCTTGTCGATTCCCCTAAGGGTCTCACCTGTCACGTTTTCGGGTCTCAAAGCCTCTATTTGAGCTTCCTTGACTTGTGTTGACAGGTGCGAATGGATCGACATGGCTAATGACTTCACTCTTCGGCTAGAGTACTCCTTACGACTAAGGGCATCTGCCACGACGTTAGCCTTTCCTGGATGATAGCGAATCTCACATTCGTAGTCGTTGAGCAATTCAACCCAACGTCGCTGTCTCATGTTCAACTCCTTCTGGTCGAAGATGTGTTGTAGGCTCTTGTGGTCTGTAAAGATAGTGAATTTGGTACCATATAGGTAGTGTCTCCAGATTTTAAGAGCGAAGACCACCGCCCCAAGTTCTAAATCATGAGTGGTGTAGTTGACGTCATGCGTTTTCAGTTGTAGTGAGGCATATGCAATGACCTTTCCCCTCTGCATTAGTACACAACCCAGCCCTTGCTTCGAAGCGTCGCAATACACCACAAAATCTTTGGTCCCTTCTGGGAGAGAAAGGATGGGTGCACTGCAAAGGGCCTGTTTCAAAGTCTGAAATGCAGCATCTTGCTTTTCTCCCCAATTGTAGGTCACACCTTTCTGGGTTAAGGCGGTAAGAGGCTTTGCGATGCTGGAGAAATTCTGAATGAACCTTCGGTAATAACCAGCAAGACCTAGAAATTGGCGAATTTCCGTTGGTGTAGTTGGTGCAAACCAGTGTTTGATAGCCTTGATTTTTGATGGATCCACGTGGATTCCTTCTTTGCTGACCATGTGACCGAGGAAGTCCACCTTTCTAATCCAAAACTCACATTTTGAGAATTTTGCATACAGTCTCTCAGTCTGTAACGTCTCTAAAACTTGCCTCAGATGTTGACCATGCTCTTCTTTATTCTTTGAATAAATGAGTATGTCGTCTATGAATACTATCACGAATTTATCCAAGAATGGACGACATACCCGATTCATTAGATCCATGAATACGGACGGGGCATTGGTTAGTCCGAACGGCATCACTACGAACTCGTAATGTCCGTATCGTGTTCGGAAGGCCGTCTTGGGAACATCACTCTCCAGGACTCGCAGCTGGTGATATCCCGACCTCAGATCGATCTTGGAGAAGTAGTTGGCTACTTGGAGTTGGTCGAATAAGTCATCGATTCACGGTAGGGGGTATCGGTTCTTGATGGTAAGTTTGTTGAGTTCTCAGTAGTCGATGCACATTCTGAATGATCCATCCTTCTTTTTCACGAACAGTACGGGTGCTCCCCATGGCGAGAAGCTCGGCATGATGAATCCCTTTCCAAGTAGTTCATTTAGTTGGCTGGATAGCTCTTGCATCTCTGCCGGGGCTAATCGATAGGGTGCTTTGGCTACTGGGGTAGCTCCGGGAACCAGATCGATTCTGAACTCAACTTGTCTCACGGGAGGTATTCTCGGAAGGTCCTCTGGAAAAACATCGGGAAAATCGCATACGTCGGGCACATTCTTGATGTCATGGACTTCGCGTTTCACATTTACAACATGTGCCAAGAACGCGTGACACTCCTTGCGTAGGCATTTCCGAGCTTGGATACTTGAGATGATACGAAGAGTGGTACTGGGTTTGTCGCCCAAGACAATGAAAGTTTCGCCGGTTGGCAGATTAAGGCGAACGGCCTTATCGTAACATAGAATGTCCGCATGATGAGAACTCAGCCAATCCATGCCAACGATGACATCGAAACTCTTAATCGAGACTGGCATGAGGTTGATTGAAAAGGGATTATCGTTTAAAGTTAGGGTGCAGTTTACGTATATCTCCTTAGTGCCTTCGGTTTTCCCGTTGGCCATTTCTACTATGAATGGTTCACTTAATGATTATGGTATTGATTTTAGCAGGCCTTTAAAGTCGTGACTCATAAAACTCCTTTCTGCTCCACTATCAAACAAAATGCATGCATACGAGTTATCGAGAAGAAACGTACCCGTAACAACAGTAGGGTCCGCAATGGCTTCATCTTGTCCTATTGCGAATACTCGGCCCCTTCCGCCGTTATTCCGGTTGTTTGCCTTTGGGCAGTCCCTGCGGTAGTGCCCCGTGTCTTCACACTCAAAGCAGGCGCAGCTTACCCCAGTATTAGTAGTGGGGACGGATGGTTGGGTTGGCTCTTTGCAATAGCGGGCTGTATGTCCCTTCTTATTACACTTGGTGCATTGAAGATCATGGCAAGGACCGCGGTGGTGGAAGCTGCATCGGTTGCACTTAGGAAGTTTCCCATTATATGAGCTTGTGGGGGCAGGGTTGGCAGGTACAGTCATAACGTGGGTCGCTATTACTTGTTGTTTCTTGGGGTTTTCCTGGAGGGTTTGTCCCCTTCTTTTGTTCCAAGGCCTACTCTGGCCCTGAGCCTCCCTAGGTGGATTTGCAGTTGTTGAAATGATACCGTGTTTTATTCCGTGGTTGATGAGTCGCTGAGCCAGGCGTTTAGCGCTGTTGTAGGTAACAGGGCCGGAAGTTAGGACATGCCCTTGAATCTGGGGTGACAACCCCCAAATGTACCTTTAAACCTTCTTTGATTCTGGGTTGACCATGGTAGGGCACAGTGCAGCGAGGTCGTTGAACCTAGCTGTGTAGGTGACTAGGTCAGACCCAGTCATTTTCAGATTCCAGAGCTCCTGCTCAAGCTTTTGCACTTCGCCGCTTGGGCAGTATTCTTCCAGTAGTAGAACCTTTAGATCGTCCCAACTCATGGCATTGGCGACAGTGAGCATCACCGAATTCACATGGCGTTTCCACCAAGTGAGGGCTCGATCTACGAAAGTGCAAGCAGTGAACTTGACTTTGCTTGCTTCCAGGCATGAGCAGATCTCGAAGACCGTTTCGGTCTTCTCGAACCATTGCATTAGTGCAATGACTCCCCCAGTTCTATTAAAAGTTTTTGGCTTAGCGTTAGAGAACTCCTTGTAAGTACATTCTCTTACTTGGCTATGACCAGTGCCATGATTTGGATGATTCGTGCTGCTTCCCGCCCCTCCATTTCCGTGGGAGTTTATTTGCGAGAGGGCTGCAGTTACTGCTGCTGTGATAGCAGCCTGGACCATGGCTAGATCATAAGTTGGTGGTGGAGGTGGTGGTGGTGCCGTGCCCGACCTGGGCCTTAGGTTTGGACGAGGAGGCATCGCGCTGCCAAAAGAAAAATGGAAAATTTATAAGTTTTGGCAGTTCAGAGTTGAATGATATTGAGTTAACTTCTAATAGTTCTAAGACGATGGGTTTGACCGACACAATGTTTTGAGCTTGAAAGTAAGTTTTGAATAGATGTACCAATGAATTGAACGAATTGTGCATGATTAACAACAACAAGAAAATGGATATACCCTTATATATATTAAACATATAGTTGTGTTACAGCGTGGTCTAGACAAAAGTTCTTGGCTTTTCTAAAGGCCTCCGATTACAGAACAATTTAAAGAAAATAATACTTTTATCCGAAGTCCTAATTTATAACAAAATTTGAGAGTCGGGCAAGTACTACTTGCGGCGCGCTTTGCGTTTGGAGCTCGACTCCGTGTCGGACTGCTTCGACTCCATGAGGCGTCTATCAAACGCAGCTTATTGTTCTTTCAATTCTATGAAGGCCGCATTTGCTTGTGCTTGAAATGCTTCAGCGCGAATGTGGATGTCGTTCTGCAACATCTCTAGGCGGTTGATATCGGCCGTGTGGATTTGTACTTCCACATTGACCTCTTGGATTCGGTTGGCTTGCACTCCGGATTGATAACACTGGTTGGCGAGTTTGCCAACCATGATCGGAAGTGCTCGGTCGGCTGATCCCCCGCCTCTCACATCATAGAAGTCTCGGCACATGCCGTAGGGAGGGCGTAAGCTTTGTTGTTGGCTCCAATGATGGAGGTGACTTCCCCACATAGGAGTGGGTCCTTGGAAGTTCCTCACGTGGACGGGAGGTTGTGGGATTTGTGGATTTATAATTTCTAGCTCTGAATTCGTGCCAAAGTCATCCCCTCCCTCCAACTCTATAGGCTCTTCGTCTTCTTCAGGATCTTCTTCGATCCATCCTCCATTACCTTGGTTGGGGTAGTAGGGGTCATTGGGGTGATGGAATCCTGCCATTTAGACTGTACGAGAATAGGGTTAAAAATTTACTATAAGCTAGAGCACATGAAACTTACCCTTAAGTTTGACGGCAACACAACCACTCCCATAGTATTATGTAATGATGTGCTTTTGGTAAGTTTTTAAAATCGTTGTCCACTGCAGACACTCCTTGGCATACGTTAGTCGGCTCTTGGACAAACATAGTTGATCATGCTATATTCTTCCCAGTTCCGATTACATGTCCCAAGGCGTACCTGTACTGCACAACTTATTTATAATACTTCTAAAGTTATTTACTATGAAACTGTTATTAGTATAAAATGAGTGCATGCTTACCTTACAACTAAATAAATTTAATTTCACAAGTATGACTTTTCTCAGAGTGCTTTTGCCCAGTTGAGTTTATAGTTGTATACCAAAAAGAAATGGTTTTGATATACTTAATTCCCTATAAACAAAGCTCTGATACCAATCTGTCACACCCCCAAACCAGAACGGCGGAAACGTTCGGGGGCGGAGGACGTCATATTCGATATCATAACAGTTCATAGAAAGGAAAGTACACACCACCATATATATATATATATATATATATATATATATATATATATATATTAAAGTTTCCAAGATGTTTACATAATTATATTCATTACATGTTCAAAAGTTAAATACATAAACATCATTCAAAAGAAGTAATTAACGCCAGTGCGTTAATCCCAAAAGTTGATTCCCAAACTTGCTTAGCGGTTTCCTGAGAATACAAGTTAATTCAAAGAGAAAGTGTCAACAATTAAGTTGGTGAGTTCATAAGTAGTTTAGAAAAATTTGATGCCATTCCAAAATGGGCGTATGTTTTCCAGAAAACTCAGTGTTTCAAGTGTGAAGAGTTATGACTTGTGGTGTTGATAAATGAATGTATTAGATCCAGAAAATCCCATATTTTCCCTAATGGTTGAGATATGATTTGTTGTGTCTTCCCATAAAAACCCTTATTTTCTTATAAAAGTATGGAATGCATATGAATGTTCGTGTCTTAAGTTGTAAACAATTGCACCAGGAAAATCCCTTATCTTCCTATTAGTTGTTTGGTTTGTATACAGGAAAAACCCTTATTTTCCTAACATGACTAGCAGTCTCTAAGACCAAAATCCGCAAGAAAACGACGTTCTTAAAAGTTGCGTCATAGTTTTATATAATAAAGCTATACGAAGATCGCGTTTGTTAGATGAAGAATAGTTTTAATAGCCACTCGTTCAAAATAGCATAATACCATGATAATTGTATATCCGATGAGTTTTATAACCATACTAAACATAATATGCCTGTAACGACGTTCTTCAGGCGTCGCAGCGTTATGACAACTGTCACCCAAAAAGACGGACTGTAGCTAACAGTCAGGGCGCGGGATCATGACTTCCCGTATAGATCTATACACATTTGACACGTTCTCCGAACGGAGACTCTGGTTATAGACAGGACTTGCAGCATTACTTTCTAATAAAGAAAAGTAACGTTTGAAGATATACACGTCTCATGGATTCTCAACTAAGCCTGTATTAAAGTGACAACTTTTTTTTTTGTATGCAAAGTTTATCCTTTTTCACAATGTTTGACAAAGCATAAATCATAAGTTTTTAGAATGTATAAAACGACTTAACAATGAAAGGTACTTTGAAATCATTATATACTTTGCATAAGTCTAATGCACACAAAGTATGAGAAGAGTTTTCCATAATAGTAATGAGTTCCAAGTGATTTATTCGGTAAAACAAGCGAAGTGAAACTTTATAAAATACACGATAATAACTGTATGTTTACTTGTATCCCCCCCTAAAGAAGTATAAAAGCATTTAAAATGTATTTAAAGTGTGTTTGAAAGGGGTATGAACTCACTTGAAAGTTTGAAGATAGCAAGATGGAAAACCGGACAGAGTTTCGTCTCGGGAAATGGATTTTCCTAGTGATTCTCGGGATTCCTCGGGAGTAAAATCGACCTTCGGGACTTGCACAAAATGACCAGTCAAAGGCCACGCCTTTCTGGGTTAGGGTGGTAAGAGGTTTCACTATGCTGGAGAAGTTCTGAATGAACCTGTGATAGTAGCCAGCGAGACGTAGAAATTGATGAATTTCTGTAGGTGTCTTCGGTGCTGACCAGTTCTCAATGGCCTTGATTTTCGAAGAGTCCATGTGTATTCCTTCTTCACTAACAACATGGCCCAAAAATTCGACTCGTCGGATCCAAAATTCGCACTTGGAGAACTTCGCATAGAGCTTCTCCGCTCGTAATGTTTCTAAGACTCTACAGAGATGTTGACTATGTTCCTCCTTACTTCGAGAGTACATAAGTATGTCATCAATGAAGATGATGACGAACTGATCCAAGTAAGGACGACACACCCGATTCATCAGATCCATGAATACTGCAGGCGCGTTATTTAATCCGAACGGCATCACTGCAAACTCGTAGTGCCTATAACGAGTTCGGAAGGTTGTCTTGGGAACATCCTCCTCTAACACTCGTAGCTGGTGATACCAGACCGTAGATCTATCTTCGAGAAATAGTTGGCTCCTTGAAGTTGATCAAATAAATCGTCAATGCGGGGCAAAGGATAACAATTTTTAATGGTAAGCTTGTTGAGTTCTCTATAGTCGATGCACATGTGAAATGATCCATCTTTCTTCTTGACGAACAAGACTGGTGCTCCCCATGGTGAGAAGCTTGGCCTAATGAATCCCTTCTTAAGGAGTTCGTTAAGTTGACTGGAAAGTTCCTGCATCTCGGCCGGTGCCAGACGATAAGGAGATTTGGCTACTGGAGTAGCTGCTGGCACTAAGTTGATTCTGAACTCGACTTGGCGTTGTGGTGGTAAACCGGGAAGTTCCTATGGGAAGATGTCGGGAAAGTCGCGTACTTCTGGTGTCTTTCATTTCTTGAATCATATCCATGACGTGTGCGAGGAATGAATGATATTCCTTTCGCAAGCACTTCTGGGCTTGAATGCACGAAATGATGCGAAGACTCGTACTAGGTTTTTCGCCGTAGATAACTAATGTTTCATTGTTAGGAAGGTTAAGACGAAATGAATGCTCGTCGGCGTGAAGAAGACTCAACCAATCCATGCCGATGATAACGTCGAAACATTTAATTTGGATTGGCACGAGATCTATTTTGAAGGTATGGCCATCTAAAGTTAAGGTACAACCTACGTATATGCGGTTAGTACTCTCTGTCTTCCCGTTAGCCATTTCTACCGTGAATGAACTATCTAATCCACATGGTTTTTGTTTAAGCAGGTGTGCAAATTTGTGACTTACGAAACTTCTCTCTGCTCCACTGTCGAAAAGTATGCAAGCATATGAGTTATCGAGGAGAAACGTATCAGTAACTATCGTAGTATCAGCTACCGCTTCCTCATGGCCTAGGGCCATAACTCTTCCTACCCCTCCAGCCATCCCTACTTTAGGGCAGTTCCTCTTGTAGTGGCCCACTTCGCCACAACCGTAGCAAGTTTGGCCCATACCGGCGTTAGGAACCTGGGCGGCCTGAGCTGTTGGCATCCTGCAGACACGGGTTGTATGCCCCTTTCTGTTGCAGTTAGAGCACTCCATCTCCTTGAAAGGTCCGTGGTGGTGGAAGTTGCACTTGGTGCACTTCGGAAGGGTTCCAACATATGTTTTTGTTGGTAAGGGGTTCGCAGGGACATCATGAGTTACTGTGGCAACATTGATTGCCACAAGTTGTTGTCTCTTGGAGGATTCCTGCGAAGGCCCTCTTTTCCTCTTGTTCCACCCCTTCTTGTGGTTGTCGGGGTTGGACTTTTGTGGTATGGATACAGGGATTGTTGGGTTCCTGTGTTTCCCGTGGTCTATGAGAGACTGTGCCAGCTACTTGGCACTATCAAAAGTGGCATGCTTGGAAGCTAATACACTTGATTGGATCTACGGAGACAGCCCCCAGATATATCTCTCTCTATCTTCTTGCTTTCGAGAGCAACCATATTAGGGCATAGGCTTCCCAGATCACAGAACCTATTTGTGTAGGTTCCTATGTCTGATCCAACCATTTGCAGGCTCCAGAGTTCATGCTCGAGTTTTCATATTTCTCCCCGAGGATAGTACTCTCTCATCAGCATGTCCTTCAAGTGTTCCCAGCTGATGGAATATGCCACCACCAGAGTCAGATACTTAACATGGCCGTTCCACCATGTTAGTGTTCTGTTAGAGAAGGTACAAGCTGCAAACTTGACCTTGTTGCCTTCCTGGCAAGCGCAGATTTCAAAGACGGATTCCATCTTTTCAATCCATTGTCTCAACACCATAACACCCCCAGTTCCATTGAAGCTGTGGGGTTTGGCATTCGTGAAGTCCTTGTAGGTGCATTCCCAAGGGTGTCCATGGCTTTCGCCGTGGTTCGAGGGAGGCGCACCTGTTCCTGATCCACTAGGGATAGGAGTGTTGATTGCTGACACAGCAGCTGCAACTGCTGCTGTGAAAGCTTCCTGGAACATGTTAGCATCGAAGGGGTTAGGTGGTTGAGGAGGTTGAGGTTGTGGTGGTGGTGGAGGTATTGGTGTTTCGTTGATAGGGTTACGCTTGAAATTCCTGCGTGGTGGAATCTTTAACTATACATTTAAAAGATGACGACATGGATAAGAATAAATAAATAATGAATGTGTCTCATGGACTAACTCCCCATAGTCCAACAACAAAATGAATAGTATGACTAAATAAAGATGACAACATTTGGATAATAATTTCCATATGATTAGATATCTGTCAATTACACTGGGATTACAGATGTAACAAGTTCAGGAAAATGGCCTATAAGTAGGCCTTACATTAACCAAGATAGGAAAATTTTGACAGAATTATGACTAGATCAAGACCTAACAGGTTTAAGATTTACAAAGATAGGAAATTAGACCAAAGTTTTTAGATAAACTAGGTTATATTCAAAAGATGAGTCGACGAGATTCTATCGGCGACGAGAACCGCTAGCATGAGTCCTTGATCCTGATAGTAGACGTTCCATGTCCCTCACACGCATGTCAGCTCTTGCTTGCTGAGTTCGAAGTTCCCTAACTTCAACTTGAGTTTCAGCAAGTTCTCTTTGTAGGGCTGCATTGCGGACCAGAGTTCTTTCATGAGCAGACTCTAGTTGGCGAATGCGTACTGTGTTGACGCTAGAGTTGGCATCAATCTCCAAGACTCGATTGATAGTTGATTAACCCAGTATCGTGTTCCGAGAAATCCTATGAACCATGATGGGTAGGACTCTGTCAGTAGAACCTCCTTCAGTGAGGTTGTAGAAACTTTGGTCTCCATTGTAGGGAATGGGCTGACCCTATTCATGACTCCATGTATTCAAGTTAGTGGCCCACAGAGGTGTGGGTCCTTGAAATGCGGGATGGGGGTTCATGTTCGGGTTTTGAGCAGATGGCGGTAGGTTATTGACTTCAGGCTCCGAGTCAGAACTATCGGAAAAACCCTCAGCATGGTGATCATCCAAAGGGATTGGGTGATCATCTTCTGGTTCTTCATCTAGCCAGCCAGTGTTGCCTTGGTTTGGGAAGTATGGATTGCCATGGTGAAATCCAACCATTTTAATCTATGCGAGAAAAGGGATATAAGGAATAGCTTAAATAGACGAACTGACTAAGATAATTATAGTAAGACTAAATACCCCTATGGTATTTCTTTATGGTTGTGTTGGTAAGTTTTTAGACTTGTTGCCACATCACAACCATTCTTGGGCATATGCTAATCACTCCTTGGACCAACATAGTTGATCAGGCTATGCCATTCCCAAGACTGACTATATATCCCTAGGCTTACTTGTGATATTCAACAATCGTAATACTTTTGTTCTTGTTATTGTGACACTGGTTTTAGTATGAATGCAGGCACGTATACTTACTTAAATATTTTATTATTTATAAGTAAAACTCTTAGACAGAGTGTTTTAATCCCAATGTATTTATAGTTAGTATATCTTTTATGGGTTGATATACTATATTCACTATAAACAATGCTCTGATACCAATCTGTCACACCCCAAAACCACGAACGGCGGAAACGTTCAAGGGTGGAGGACGTCATGTACACTATCACAACAGTGTAAAATAGTAAACAAGCAACAACATCATCCATTGCATTATAAGTAAAATTTTAATACATGTGTGTTCTTTCATTGTAATAAGACACCAAAAATATAATCAAAATAAAAGACGAGACTTGTCTGCTCTGTCTTCTCAAAACCTGCCCACCGTACCTGTCTACTGATGACCTGAGAATACAAGTTATTTTGAAAGAGAGTATCAGCTTTAAAGCTGGTGAATTCATAAGTATTTAAGTATCATTGTCTTGCTTTGAAGAACTGTTATGCATGTCATGTAAAACCTTTAAGTAAGACAGTTGATATAAGTATGAAAAACCCTAGAAAATCCCTTATTTTCTAGTATTATGAAATGTAGTCTTCAAATGAGACCCGAATTTTTTGTAAGCAAAATGATAGTTTTTCCTTTTATAGACTAGTACTAAAGTACTGAGTCTAACTCACCGTTTATGTAAAAGTATCACAAAATAAAGTAAACAGGAAAAAGTATAATCATGTAAGTATTATCCCTGGATTACCAAGACTAACACGACATCGCCGAAGCGAAAGGTATAACCTAATGAACATCCTAAGATTGTCCAATTAACCCATGTAGTGAACAATGGTTCCAGGAATGGTTAGTTCCGTAACTGACTCTACATCGTTGTAAGTGAAATAGATAACCTAATGAACATACAAAGATTGTCCAATTAACCTCTGTAGCTAACAGTAGGTTCCAGGAATGGTTAATCCCGTAAATGAATCCTAATATAAGTAATAAACTTAGGCATCCGTAGATGTCCATTAACCTCTGTAGCGAACAGTGGTTCCAGGAATGGTTAATCCCGTAACTAACTCCCGCTGAACTGGGATGTGCTGGATGATTTACTGAAGGTACTAATAAATCATCTTTACGAATCGAGTTACAAGTATTCATGTAAGTATACACAGGTAGATGTATCTACGTAAAGGTATTCAGGTAATGTGTTCATGTAAGCGTATTCATGTATCATGTAAACGTATGTAAAAGTACTCATGTATCAGGTAATGTACTCGTAAAGACTGATGAATGAACTGACTCTTGTGTGATTCCTTGTGATAGGAATAATGTTTTGTTTCTTCTAACTATCCCTATGATAATTAACTGGAAAGTAATTGGTTGTTCAAGTAGATTTACGCATCCCCGATACACCATGGTGTGGGAAACTGAACGAAGGATGGAAACTAAAACATCAATACATATATAAGAACATATGCGTATAAGTGTAGTTTTGTTCAAGAAGGTAAAAATAATGGTTTTGCAAGATATCTATGAGTTTTGAACAATAATTAAGAGTGACTTGATGTCATTTTAATAAACATTTCAAAACTAATACTTTTGTTATCAAGATATTTTAAGATAGAAAACCATTTCATGTGTCACCTTTTGAAGTATATGAAATCTACTGAGTGAAAACACAGTTATAAAATACATAAGATTGATTTAATAACATACTATTTTCTACTAGTATTCCCCCCCCCCAATTAAAACATTTAAAATCATTTAAAACATTGATTAAGGGGTATGAACTCACCTGAAGATGGTGGTTTGGATGAACTGAACGATGTAGGATTGTTAGGTGTCAAGTGAAGACTTGTTCACACTCAATGATCCTAGTTAACATATAATCACACATATATGTATTCAATTAGACTTTAAACCACTAATTGATAAAGTTAAGACATCCTAAGGTATGTAAAACACCTTATATAAGTGCTACAAGCCATAAGGATTCCATCTAAGTGCTAAAGGACCTTGCTATGGTGTTTGGGGTTCAAGGGTAAACTCCCTTGGAGTTTACGGTCTAAAGGCCTTTACCCTAGGAGTTTACGGCAGTAAGCTCTAGAGTTTACAATCTAAACTCTAGTCTTAAGGTCCAAGTGTTGTTTCGTGGTTTAGCAAGCCTTTTGAAGCAATTCTACTAAGTGGTTTTAGCCTTTGGAATGGACTAGGGCCACAAAACACCCTCTTTGAGGAGTTTACGGCCTAAGGGAATTTTCCTTTGGGTTTACTACCGTAAACCCTTATGGAGAAGTGTATTGCCATGTTTTCAAGTCCCTAACACAAGTAGGTAAATTTATGTGCTAGTTTCTAAGCCTAAGGAAGGAAAAATGACCAACTTATACATACTTTAGGGTGTTTACGGTTTTGGGAGATCCCCAAACCGTAAACACCTATATTTTTTGGTTTTAGATGTTTTTCAAGGATTAGACACATCCAAGTAAGGTTTAATCAATTCAAGGAATGCTTAAAAATCAAACTACGGCTTAGATAAAGACTTAGGCACACTTTGGTGCACTTTATGGTATTTACGACCCAAGCATCTCCTTGGACCGTGAACACCTCAAGCCTTGTGTTCTTGACACATTTTCTTGGTGCTAACTTGTAATAATATCTCAATAAGACTCAAGGAGTGATATACTTACAATAAGGAAGCTTGAAGTATGCTAAAAGTCCAAGAACACTTAGTGTTTGTTCTGGGTGTTCTTGGTGTTTTTGGAAATCTAATAAAAAACACAAATGTAAATGGATGAATAGATGCACAAACACTAGATTAAGTGTTTAATCAACTTGAAATGGATAGAACACTTACAACTTGGAAGAACTTAAATTGATTCAAGTTTGCTACTTGAGAGTGTTTCTTGAGTTTACTCTTTTGGGAGTTTACTCTTTTGGATAAAATGGGGAGTAAACTCCTTTTGACTAGACTTAAGGAGTAAACTCATGGATAAGCATTAGTTTTCAGATTTTGGTATGATTTTTCGACTCAAACTAAATAGTTTAGCTGAGGGTTTCTAAGACGTGCGGTGTTTGCGGTTTTTAAATTTCAAAACCCGAGACGGCCCTTTCTTACACCCGTTCGTTTAAAGAATAATATTAAAATAATCCAACGAACTCCAAATTTGTTAAAATAAGTAATAATGACATTAACTTATAATAAGAAGTGATTTACTTCTATGGTTTGACCGAATGAAAATTTCGGGTTGTTACAGCTGACGAGTAGCGACAATCATTAAAATCTAATCTTAAGCCACTACTAAGCACTAAAGAATAAACTCCCATCTTGGTGATAGGCGCCGCTCTCCTATTCCCCATGATTAAGTTCATTTTCTCATGCTCCACATCCCTACTTCTTATCCTTTGCAAATCAGAACAAATGTGAAAACCACATCATGTATCATAGAACCAAGAACTAGCATACGATGAGTTATTAGATTGAATAGTATAAATACTTGCGAAGGTGGGCTTTATCTTCCCATCCTTGATATCTTGCAGATACTTCAGGCAGCATCGTTTCCAATGCCCTTTGTGGTGACAGTGGAAGCACTCTGCTTCCTTTGGATCGTATGAGGGAGCAGCAGAACCACATTTTTCTTTGGATCCATTTGAAGAAGATCCATCATGAGACTTTACCTTGTGACTCTTAAAGGGAGATTTCGTCTTCTTCCCCTTCCCATGTCCAATAGACAAGATTGGGGCAACAGTAGTAGGAGTGGTTGCGACAACTTTGCCTTTTAACCCACTTTCAGCAGTTCTTAACAACCCTTGAAGCTTGCTTAAAGTGACTTCCTCCTTGTTCATATGATAAGTCATCTTGAACTGATCATAATAGGGAGGTAAAGAGTGGAGAATGATATCAATCGCCAACTCTTTGTCAAATTTGACATTCAACTTGAGCAAACGATCCACATACCTCTGCATTCTTTGCAAGTGACTCATGATGGACTCTCCGTCTTTCATCTTGGTCGTTATCAACAAGGCAACGATCTCATACCTTTCTTGATGCGCACTTTGATGGTATTTTCCATCAAAAATTAGCACATCTCGAAAGGCCAGTAGGCCTTGTAGAACCGTTGTAGCTCAGGAGTCATAGTGGCTACCATTATACACGACACCTTTGTTGTGTCCTTTTCGTGAGCCCTATACTCAGTTATTTCTTTAGCGGAAGTTTTAGTTTTGTCTATCACTTTGAACTTTTCTTCAAGGACGTATTCTTTCTCCTCGTATCGGAGGGCCATGCGGATGTTATGGATCTAATCATCGAAATTGGATCCATAAAAAGTGACCCTCCCACAAATGTTCATAATAGAAAAGGAGCTTGAGGGGTTCAAGGTTGAAGTGTTGTTTGAGCCATACATTTGAAAAAGAAAAGGCACAAAGTTTACATTAGATAAGTTATCCTTAATATAACATCCAAATGAAATATTAAGGCTACGACCCAACACTATAATTCATAATTTGGAAGAAGGATGTTGTAATCCAATTGCGAATTATATGAAGGTGGGTAAATGACGATTTACCCACCATGAAAAATGAAATGAACATTTAGGTTTTAAATGAAATGAAATTCCTAGATTCTTTTATGATTCACTGAATTTTTCAATGGCATGTTTAATATCGATTATGCCCTTCATGTTTGTGACTGGGATACCGAGGATCCACTACTAGAAAAACAGCCTTTTAGGACGCTCATTGCGCGTCGTAAAAGGCTCAGACGACGCGCAAATGCGTGTCAAGGAAGGCCCTGTCATAAAAAGAGACGACGCTCAGTTACGACACGCGCTTATGACACGCAATGCGTATCAAGGAAGGCCCTGTCATAAAGGAAGACGACACGCATTCGTGTGTAGTAACCTTACGACGCGCGTGCTAATGACACGCAATGCGTATCAAGAAAGCCCCCGTCAAGAAAGGCCATGTCATAAATGAAGATGACACACATTTTTGCATATCATAATTTTAAATGTTTAAAAAAAATATTATTTATAGATTTACTAATTTTCAAATTAAATAATACATTAAAAATCTCATAATACAAAATAAAATACCATAAATAACAAAGATAATTCATTTCACTAATATGTCAAATACAAATAATTATTCCAAAAGTGAGTATATGTTATAAAAAAATCAACTCATTTATATACAATTGCATCATCTAGCTTACTATGTGCCAACAACTCTCTGTGTGTTTACTTTTGCTTGAGTCTCGTTTACTCCAAAGCTTCTAGCGATGCCAAAATATGATATCTTGAGTCGCGTTTCAAGAACCAAAATCACCTTTAATCACCCAATTAAACTCTAATGTTGGTAGACTAAGAGTTCCAGAATCAAGTTTACATCCATCACCTTCAATCACCCAATTAAACTCTAGATCTTCTGTTGTTTGAAAGAAATTGGTGTTTGTTATCTATGAAAAAGAACGCAAAGACCAAGGTTAACATTTTCTATATAGAAATAGCTATCAATCAAACAGAGCCAAAAGTGTTTACCGATAAATTAATGCCCCCCTACAACAGTTTGTCTTTGATTCCTCTGATTCACATGACATGATAACTCAGCAACAAACTCATGAGCTTCAGTAATTTTTGAAGCATAATTATGTTTCATGTGAAGTACACCCCCTGGTCATCTTCCTTGTATCCAATAACTAATGCCATTCAGTTGTTTCCAGTCCTCATCAGTGAATTGCAAAGCTTGATTTCATCTTCCATTAAACCACACAGTGAAAATATATTTCTCATTGAATAGAAAAAAAAAGTAACTAAACACCTGAAGTACGATGACATGGAAGCTGCAATCTAAAAGATCAATTAACAATGGTGAATATAAAGTTAATCAGAAAAGAAAGGCTTCCATATCTTCAGAAGAAAAGTTAAACAGAAAAGAAAGGCTTCCATATCTTCTCCTGACTTGAAGTTTTGGGGATTTCATTTTCCCCATTATCTACTAAAACCCTGGCCTAGCACGTGCTAGAGAGAAGGGAGGTGGCGATGGCTTAGGGTTTACAGAGAGACGGGAGGTAGAGAATGAAGGGAGATCTAGAGGAGAGAGTACCAGAGAGAGGAGAGTGGATTGCAAGGATGAAAGATAAATATAAGATAGAAAAAACAAGGCGGGTTTTCAAAATTTTAGGGATTTCGTTTCCACCTTGTCTACTAAAAGCGCGTTTCATTAAAATTATAAAGCGACAGGTAAAGACGATGCGCGTTTAAGATAAAGGGCCCTCCGTGTTTTTAATTTTTTTCTTGAGACACTAAATTAAGGGCATGCAGTAATGCGTGACGTAAATCCTAAATTTTTTTGAAGAGTTGACACTATTTTAAGGGCACGTCCTTTTACGTATCATTAATCAGCGCGTGTCGTAAAAAGCGTGTCATTAAAGGTCTATTTTCTAGTAGTGGTCACAAAAAAGGTGTGAATAACCATGCAAATTAGCTTGGTACTCTCGAGTCATTTACCACCTAATCAATGTGTCGGTTAACCACACACTCTCCATTGATCTATGATAATTCTCAATCTACCCTTTGCGACCCTTGTTAGTCCAAGTTAGTGTGTCGGTTAACCACACACACTCCACAAACGACTTTGACAAGGTGTAAAGTGCAATTTTATGGAATAACATCATTTTCAATTTTTCCTAAAGTAACAAAGATTAGGAATTTATAAAAACATTTAGTCACTTTATAATAATAATTATACTTATTAATCAGGAATTAATGTTCTATCCTCCTGTTCGGCTAACGACCATCCACTAGTCATGAGTGCAGTGGGTAAGAGTGGATAATCAAAGGCGGTCATTTTATAGGCCGCTTTCTTAAACACCCCTTATAGGCCAGCTTTGTGAATGAGGCCTACTAACAGTAAGACTGACTCATCTTATATATATATATATATATATATATATATATATATATATATATATATATATATATATATATAAGTATTACGATTTTAATATTATAATAGTATAATGGTTGTATTTTAAAGTTTTTAAAACACTAGGGTTTTAGAATTTAATATTTCAAAATTAAAACCTTTTAATCAAATTTTAAATTCCAAAACTTGAGGGCAACTTTTGAAACTATTCAAAACTTCTAGATCAAATTTAAAATAATTAAAATAATCATATAATTTTATCAAAATTTGACCTAATCTAATTTTATTTGATAAGATAAATTCAAATCAAATTTTACAAATAATTAATTTATCACATAATCTTGTAATTATCTTAAAATTTGGCCATTATCTTTCAAATAGATGATGATATCCATCACGATATTAGAAAAATCGATGTTAATCAGTTTAAACAACTTATGGTAATTATCCTTATCTTATTTAGGCTTAAAATTCGAAAATAGTGCAATCAGACGAGTCAACTCGTCGAGTCAGGCTTTGGACTCATCGAGTTGCGTCAGCTCGCCGAGTTCCACATTGGACTCGTCGAGTTCATCTGGCAGAGTCCAGATTTCGGTTGTTTTCAGCTTTGAACCATTAACCATGACATCAAATATAAAAGAAAAACACCCTTAGCTCTGATACCACTGATGTGTTTTGAGAAATATAACATTCATATGGTGTACATGCAAACCTAATGCTTTGGATCTAGTTTTTTCTCAAGTTATACATGAAAATTTATTATCCAAAGCATAAACCTTAATCTAGCATACAATTTTCGAGATTTATAACTAAAACTAAGTTAGATGAATACCTTTTCTTTGTAGCTTGTAGATCTTGACCTTCAAGAGCTTAGTGCCTCAATTTTTTCACCTCTAATGAGTCACAAACACCAAGAAACAATTAGAAGAATATGCGAGAGGTAAGGGAGGCTCTAAAATCGACTAGGGTTCTTTCTTGAAAGCATTAGCCAATTTCAAAGAGCCAAGGAATGAATTTATAGCTGAGCTGCTAGGGTTTCAGGTAAAACCCTAATCTGATTGCTTAAGCATCAAGAAGTCCAGTAGATCCTTCTGGAAGGCTCCCTTTGGATGAAATCTATATCGGATACACATATCATAATGTACACCCCTTCCTAGGGATCGATAAGCCTAACTTGCAACTATTAGATAATTGCAACATCAGTCTCTGTAATTTAATCAGTCTCTTTTGATCACTAAATTAATTTATGATCAATACTAATTAAAGAATATGCATTCTCAATTAATATGTTATTATTATTATTATTATATATTAATAAATCATAATTAACCTCTTTCTCCGTAATTCATCCTATCAAATTGCTATGGTGAAGGCAACCCAAAAGGACCATGTTACTATCGGGTCAAGTACATACCATTTATAGTTATGGGCTTAGACACCTAATCCAATAGTCTCCCACTTGGATAAGTCTAATATCTATATCTGCAAGTATGAATTCAAAATCCGATTAGCAATCGTAGCTCTTAAAAGCCGATGTCGAACTCTAACCTAGTCAATGACGCATCCTCTAGATAAGGGATCATATAATCCTCCATTCTGCAAGATATCGTGTGGACAATGACATGAAATATAATCATTCTCAATTTCCAACAGTTTGTTTTACGACTTCTAATTCATTTGACATAGAACTTAATTGAACATATCAATTCAGTCATGACCGATCCCGGCACATAAGTCAACACAAAATGATCGGAGGGCCCAAGATATTGATTTTACCCTCTTAGGATAAAAGGAACAGATAAACTTTGACTTATATGCTTGTACTATTTACTCACTAAATCATACACAACAACATGTTTTATAACATCAAGTTACTGATGTGTTTACGCATTATCAATGCATAACCAACTCGCAAACAACAACTCATATATCTAGTTTTAAATATTATACAATATTATCATCTCACAATCACTCGTGATAAATTCCATGAAGTGATTCATATGAGCGTGGGTTTAATCCAATACTCAAATCTTATTTCGAGAGCACTCATGAATGTTGCAACAAACCTTTGCTATGTCTGAACACTTAGACAATATGAAAACCAATTCATGACAGTCTAACCTTATAACTTACTCTCAAAGTATGATCGATTGTGGATAATTTGAATAATCTAATTATTATGGAAGTAAAACATGCAAATTGAAACAACAGTAAACAATTGACACAAGATAGTAAACTTTACTCATAAATAAAACTCCTTAATTTAATCATCAAATGGAAATTATATTTTATCTATTACAAGTTTCTAAACAACTATCCAATCACTAAAACTAATATCGTCCTTCAGACTAATGCCCCTCGCATGCTGTAAGTGCTTAACCCTGCTCAGATCCTTTGTGTGGGGATCTGTTGGGTTCTCTTGACACTCCAGTCCTAGAAATTGATAAAGAAACTGCTATTCCTGATGAATTGGCTTAATACAACCAACACATTGACGATGCCACTAAGGCCGCTTGCATTATGATTGCAACAATGGCACCTGATCTTCAAACATTCAATGAGGACTATTGGCCCTATAAAATGAACTTAACTCATGCTCAAATGTTCCCTAAGAAAGAAAGGAAATATATTTATGAAATCGTCAAGACCTTGATGGCATACAAATTGAAAGAATGGGAATCTATGTATGCTCATGTGAATAAAATGTTCAGACATGTAGAGAGATTGGAGAAGCTCAATGTAAACTTTGACAAGGAGCTTGAAATTGACATGGTATTCAGCTCCTTTCCCGCTAGTTATGATCAGGTCATCCTAAACTATCATTTGAACAATACAGAGACCATATTGATTGAGCTTCATAATCTCTTGCAAACTGTGGATGTTGGAATGAAGAAGTCTCATTCAAGTAGTTCTTCAAGCACCCCATTCATGGATATTCAACAAGGCAAGGGAAAGAATATAAAGGCATATTCCCAACCCACATCGAAATGGAAGGCCAAATTGAAGAGTCCAATCGGTCAAAGGGATATGTCAACTTCAGTTCTTCTCCTGTCGATGATCCGAAAGAAGTTGTGTGCATTCATTGTGGCTAAAAGGGACTTTGGAGGAGATGCTGCCACACGTACCTAAAAAAGTGAGAGAGGCTAAAGGAAAGGTAGTTGTCTCTTCAATTGGTATGTACTCTATTTAAATCAATAACACTTATGTTTCAAACTCTTATATCCTTGATACAGGATGTGGTTTCTGATGGGTTTTGAGCACTATAACATTCCTGTTGTGTACATGAAAACATAATTCTTTGGATCTAGGTTTTTTCTCAAGTTATATATGAAAATTTATTATCCAAAGCATAAACCCTAATCTAGCATACAATTTTTGAGATTTATAACTAAAACAAAGTTAGATGAATACCTTTTCCTTGTAGCTTGTAGATCTTGACCTTCAAGAGCTTAGTGAAAAAGGCATAGAATGTTTTAGGTTGCATGCACCCATAAGTGTTTATATGAAATTCTGCAAGTACATTGTTATTGTAACCTAAAAACCACAAGGGATTGATTATGATGAAACCTTATCACCCGTAGCTAAGATCAAGTTCATTAGGATAATGCCTGCCATAGCTGCATTCTATGATTATGAGGTATGGAAAATAGATGTTAAAACCACTTTCCTTAATATAAAAATAATAGAGGACATGTATATGACACAACGAGAGGGTTGTGAACATGACAAGTATTCTAATAAGGTGTGCAAGCTTGAAAAGTCAGTCTATAGACTTAAACAAGCATCTTGTAGTTAAAATATTTGCTTCCATGAAAAGGTCAAAGGGTATGGAATTTTTGGAAGTGAAGATGAGTCATGAGTAAATGTCAAAGGCAGTGGTAGTGTGTTAACTTTTATATGTTTTATGTGGATAACATACTACTTATTGGAAATAATATACTAAATTTACAAGAAGTGAAATCTTAGGTTAGGAAATGTTTCACTATGAAGGATTTAATAACGGAAACATATATACTTGGGATAAGAATTTACAGAGATAGATCAAAAAGTATAATATAACTTAGCCAAAGTGCTTACTTGGATAAAATTTTCATGAGGTTCAATATGGAAAAATCAAGAAAATGGAACTGCCTATGCATCATACTGTAAACTTGAGTAAGACTCAATGTCCCAGTGGTGATAATGAAATGGATAGAATGAGTCGAGTCTCATACGCTTCGACTATAGGATCGATCATGTATGCTATGACGTGTACTTGTCTTGATGCCTCATATGCTTTGAGCATGGTGATTCGATATCAAGATAACTCTAGCAGAATTCATTGGGTAATAGTAAAGAATATTCTTAAGTATTTGAGAAATACAAAAAATATGTTCTTAATTTTTGGTTGCAAGTATGAACTAAGAGTGAGTGGGTATAATGATGCCTTTTTCAAACGGATAGAGATGCTAGTTGTTCATAATCCACTTGGGTATTCTTATTGAATGGTGGAGTGGTGACTTGTAAAAGTTCCAAGCAGAAGATAGTGGCAATCTCTACATGTGAGTCCGAGTATATTTCAACTAGTGAAGCCGCAAAGGATGCGACCTAGTTAAAGAATTTCATTGGAGATATTAGAGATATTTATCAATCCAAGAACCCATGGAAATCTTCTATAATAATGAGGGTGCAGTCTCCTTGACTAAAAAACCTAAGGATCATGGGAAAGCAAGTCACATATCCTAGAAATACCACTACATCAAAAATAGGGTAGAATACGATGACATCGTGGTGAATAAGTAGAGGATAATCCAATTGATCCTTTCACAAAGGCATTGAGTAAAATCAACCACTTTGATCATGCTAAGAGCATAGTCATGAGAGATGGTATTGTTTTTAGTAGTTAGTTGATATTTGATACAATTGTAATAGTGATCAATTCTAATTGATTTTGGTGATTAAATAATACTGATTTGTTTATGTGTTAGTCAAAGACCATCTTCGATTGTTTATTGTTGTGTTTTGTTTTTGCATGTTTAGAATCTACTTCCCGAGTATTAAGTTACTCAAACCTTCACACACGGTCATACTCCTGGGAATAAGTAATGATTAAAACTATCATGGAGTATTAGTATATTGTCCATGGTTATTAGAAATAGCATAGATAATGCAACTAACACTCACGAGCACTTAACGGAGATTCAAGTATTGGAAAACCCGCACTTAGAGAGATTACTTCATGGACCCAATCACAAGTAATTCTAATATGATAATATCTTTTATTCTTGGAGCGAAGATGCATAAGTTATAATTTACAATTATGTTGTGCTATGGTATTACACAAACGCAACCATAAATGGTTGTTATAAAATGTATGTTCATGTATGACATGATGATTCAATTATAATTATGTAGTAAAATTTTATTCGTTCTATTTTCCTTAATAGGATAGTGGATATGTTGGGCCCTCAATGATTTGATGTTGACATTATAGTATTGGGGCCAACCTGGAGTAGATTAATGTGTTCAAATCATGTAAGTCTAATAAGGTCATTATAAATCGGAAATCGGGAAACATAGTATTGGACCATGAAATTGATTTATATCCATGTCTCAGGCTCATATGATATCTTATAGAATGAAGGAAAAGATAGTCACTTATCTAAGTGTTCTCTCTAAGAATAAGATTCAGAGTTTAGCAGTAGCTATGGAAGCATGCTTTGTTGATTAAGTGGGAGCCTTGTGACCAATAATAGGTGATGAATTAAGTAGGGGGCAGTTAGAATAGTGTCCAATTCCATAACTAATTGGTAAGACTATCTATTCATATCAAGGTCCTTTTTGGGTTGCCTTTAATGATCCAAATAGAATTAGGATGTTATAAGAGAGAAATAGGAAAAAAATTAAGTGATCACACAATAATAAATTATTTAGAAACAAGTTTGAAATTAATTGGATTTAATTAGAATTAATCTAGAATTAATTTTTGTAAATTAAAAGGTGCATAGACTAAATGTTAATTATTCAATAGTTGGATAGTGGGAAAGTTTTGGATCCCTTGGGAATGGATGTATGAAAATTGCAAGGATAATCTGTGTCAATTTCGTCCAAGCTATGGATAAAAAAAGAGATTGAATTCTAGGGTAAATTGAATTATTTAATTATTCACATATGCTTTCTTTCCAAGCAACCAGAAAGTATAAATATCCCCACCCTAGAACCTAGAGAAATTGTACCACTCCTTATACACTAGAAGTTTTCTCTTTTCTCTTGATTAATTCCTTAGTCAATCTCTATTATTCTAAGCGATAATTTCTAACATCAATAATTTTTTATTATATTTTTGAATCATTAGAGGCAATCTACTTTGCTTGCCATCTTCCTTAGCTTGTTGGAATTCGATATATATCAGTAGATCTTCAAGCAAATTGGTTTTGCTAAAGGTTAGTAATTCATGATCCGTCTTGTAGCTGTTCATATTATTTAAGTTAAGATCCTTGTATGTTTTAATAGTTTGCTTGCCTTAGATTAAAAGTACTTGTTTTCACTGCCATATGACAAACTAGGAAGGATATAGAAAGCCTATCAATTATATCTTTCTAAAAAATATATTCAATACTTTAGAAAATTCCAGAAATAAATACTTAGCAATGTCACAACATTCATAAGTACTTGTGTACTAAAAATTTATATCATAAAAATACTCTTACTTTTTTCATGTATCTCATAATGGGAAAAAAAGCTTTATGTACTCACCTTAATAATTAGGTTAACTAACTATAATGCCTAGCCCTCTACTTCCCCCATTTCTTCTTAAATTCCTATAAAACTGTTCCATTAATAATTTAATAAACCAATTATGTTTCTAACTATAAACTATGCACTTTTATACACAACTTAGTCATTTGGTTCTTTTAACCAATATGACAACTCCCTGGATAAGTTTGTATCTCAGTTTGTATCTCACAATGTGAATCGATTCAAATGCACGTGGATTAAATAAGCAACTTGTACTATTCTTGTTAACAAACTATAATAACATCAAGAAATCTATTTATCTAATTTTATGAATTTTTAGTTCAACCCTTAAGTATCCAACCATGTAATATTATATAATACATGTTTTTTCTTGTGAATAAAAGGTTTACTCAATTTGTATTGCAATTATCCAACCTTAATTTAACCATATAATTAAACCCTAAATATTAGTGTTCATGAATGCTTTTATAATTCTCAAATTAAAACGAATCAAAAAAGAGATAATTGCTTCTTACCATGATTTCTTGGGTTAGATGACAAAAGCTAATTGTTTCCCTTTGATTCTTACTGAAAATCACCTTTGCACAGGTAGGTTCACCAAGAATGCCTACATTTGAGCTTTAGAGAGCTTTGGAGGTGAAGATTGATCAAACTAAAAGGATTTATGCTTAAAATCCTTGGGTTAGCAAGTGAAAGTGGTGCATGCAATATGTCAACGCAACTTACTACAATTCGTACCATAATAAAAAAAATTGACTTTTGGGCCCACTCACACACCCTAATATGTCGGTGCAAGGTGAAGGTATCCTTACCTAGTTGACCCAACCAATTAACTCATTGTCTTTGATTTTTCATTTTTCTCTCAACTTTTACTCTAATAACTTCCTCATACAAGCTCCAAATGACCCGGTCCATTTGTTCATCATGTTCTTAATAGCAAGGGCTTTCCATTGATATATTATAATCATTATTTTTAAATTATGAAGTCACCCTTTTAAAGCTCTGAAATAGGCATCTCGAGTTGTTGGGATATTTTCCCCCAACTTAAGCTTCTTTTTTTTTAGTTTATAAACTATTTGCCCTATCTTCGAACGTCCACGACTCTCACATATAAACTCGAATTTGGTTGATTCTTTTAGATAAGGGTCCTTTTAAAGTTACTACAACTTTCGTTTAGAAAGCTACAACATACAAGCCTAATACCTCGAGTTATAAGGCCATAAATATAAGGTGTTGCATACTCATTAATATTTTTTAGAATATTAACATTTTTCATGCTTAATAATATTCTTTATAACTATTAACATTTTTTACAACGTTAATATTCATTATAATATTAACATTCTCTATAATGTTAACATTCTTTGTAACATTAACATTTTTTATAATGTTAACATTAATTACAATGCCAATATTCTTTTTGATAGTAACATTCTTTAGCCTTTCGCATAAAAACTTTTAATATCTCTTACTAATATTCAAAATTTACAACATACTATTTATAAGATGTCATAACTCTTTTATTTTGAATCCAAATGACTATCTTTCTAAATTACTTTATTTATTGTATTATCCTTCCATTGAAACATTTACTCTAGAATTCTCATACCTTTAGGCCTGATTTTTAACTCAACTTACGACACTTATAACTTTTGTGAGATTTGTACATTTAACTTATTTATAACATTTATCTTAACTTCACTAATATATACACTCTTAACTAGTACATTTCTACAAAACATATTCAAACATACATTACATACAAAATGACCAAAATACCTTTTTTGACCAACCTACCCTTTTATACCTCTCACACTTTTACATAACTATTTCATACATTTGAATCATTTTATTTTATTACTTTAACATCCTAAATATCCTAATGTTTAGGATGTTATATATACACAACACGCACTTATACACTCTCACAAACACATTATTTCCCCATCTATTTCCCTATCACAATTTGTTAGGTTTTATTTAAAATCGTTTACCTAAAAACTCTAAAAAAGGCAACGGATGCTTTCAAAATAGAATAAATCAAAAATTATTTTTAAAACAACAAGGATCATTTTCAAAATCATGGAAAGATTAACAAAAACCATAGAACGAAAAAGTGTTACAAACTTTTAAGACTTTGATTCCTCTCGGGAAGTTGAAAGTTGATGAAGATGGCAAAAGACTCAAAATAGAGCTTCTCTAGAAGTATCCACCAAGTAAGGATAAACTACTTCAAGATGCTGGTCTTCACTTGTATTAAGTTGTTCTTATGCCATTATGACTTATACCAAATAAGTTTAAAGGAGAATCAACTGATGAACCTTTAAATCTAGCACCAAATTGCAAGAAAGAAGTAGATGGAGAGAGGCTCTCAAACTCGGAAATAGCAGCCGAAAAAGAGAAGATAACAAGTGGAAAAAACTCACTAGTTTTTGCCTTATATACTTCTTTATATACTTTGACACATGTAGGAAAGCACCATATCATCTACCTCAAAGGAAAAGTATGGAACTTAAATGGAAGACCACAAGCAATCTTATTCCTCTTGTGTGTACCTACAATTTGGGTGGCAAAAGTCAAGACCAAATGTGTTAAACACTCCACCTCCTAACTAGTTAGTTACATCTCTAAATAAATGGTTATTCAAAGTGCCCAAATAGTTGTACATAACATTTATATTCATACCTTATGAATATAACTAGCTTTGTTATCTTTTACTACCATTTCCACTAAATAATAATTTCCTAATTAATTGTTAAAATATTATTTTTATTAAATAATAATTCTTCAGTTAAATACAAGTATTGATAATATTTTTTAATAATCAAATTACTCTAATAAATAATCAATAAGTAGTAACTTGTTATAAAGATCATTCTATAATAAATTAATAACTCTTTGGCATAAAGATCTTTTACAATTGCAACTAAAGATTTTGATTGGGAGAAAAATAGGGAGATAGTGGTCGACGTTTTCTTGTTGTTCTTTTATTGTTTAGAGATTAATCGATGTTGATCAAAATGGAGGCGGTGATGTAACATCCAAAATTCTGGTATGTCTTGAAACCCTAAGGAATGATGATTTTTGCATAATTGGTCCCTTCAGTACGTTGGGCATACTTAAGTGTACGCTTAGCGTACTGCATGTTTGTGGCCGCGAGGAATCAAGGTACGCTTAAGTATGCGAGGCGTACGCGCCACGGACGCAAAACCCTAAATCTCAAACTTGAGGCATATTTAAACATCTTTAAGTCCCTTGGACTAAACCCCAGAGAGGCTCCCTAACTATAGAATGTTCATATACTACTGGAAACCTTGTGAGATCAGTCTTGAGCCTTAAAGAGTGCAATTGTGGCCTTTTTAGTATGTATTTCAAAAAGAAGGGGTGGTCAAGCAAGCTTGGATCAAGTGAGTGCTTCAAGATCTTGCAACAAAATCATCTTGCAAAGCTTCTAGAGGTAAAAAGCTTGCATATTTCCTTTCTAATATTTAGATCTAGCTAGGGTTTTGGTGGTTTGTCCCTTTGGTGAAATTTCGACCTCTTTTGTTGAGCTAAGCCTCCCCATTCGACATGAGAGGCAGATCTGAGGTCCCCTAGTCATTTAGAAGTATAAAAATGGAAGCTTGATGAGATATATGACCTCATACATGGGTAAAAGACCTTGTAAAGGTCTTAATGGACTAGTTGGGTGTGTATGAGACACGCAAGGGCATAAAGTTTCCAACTTTAAGCCTTAGGACATCATGTTAGACTTAGATCTAGCTTTTAGACATGAAAGATTCGAGCATTAAGCACTTAATGGAAAAATTGCTTAAAATGGTTATATGTTGGGCGTAATTGGTTGTACGCGGCGCGTAGTCCCTAAGCCTTCATTACGCTGCGCATACTAGGATAGTATGCTGGGTGTATGCAACTCAGTTGGGCCCTAATCTGTTTTGGGTCTTTGGGCCTCATTTGGTTGTTGGGCTTCATTGGATTCTGTGAGTTAGAGGCCTTTTCATATGTTTGTGTCGTGGATTTATCGATTGGGCCTTCTTGGGCCAAGGGGCCCATTAAGGATGTTGGACTTGGACTTTAGGGCCCATTTGCAAGGAAAGGGTAATTGGGCCTTAGGGGTAGAATTGGAAAGTTAGGCCTTTCCTGGAATAATTTAATGTCTTATAATTGATTATATTACTATTTTTATTATTCAGTTCGGGAGGTTGCAGATTATTAAGAGGAATGTATTCATATTCATCGGATGGAGGTGAGTCTTCTCACCATAACTATGGGTCTACGGCACCAAGGTCGGTCCATTATGTGATCATGTTATGTGTGTGTTATTCATTTATGAATTGATATGTTATGTGATATTATTTTGGTACGGAAGACCCCGGGGGGGGGGGGGAGCCCGTGGCATTGGATATAAGACCACGTGGGGTAGCCCATGGCATTCCTAGGGAAAGACCATGTGGTGTAGCCCATGGCATTGGATGTAAGGCCATGTGGGGTAGCCCATCGCAGTCCTAGGTAAAGACCATGTGGGGTAGCCCATGGCATTCTTGCTGAATCATATTGCATGGTTTCTGTGGCATGTTTATAGCTTTATTAGCTAACATGATATGTGTATATGAATATGTGTGGTATGCTCTGGGAAACTCACTAAGCATTTCGCTTACAAGTTGGTGATTTGTTTCAAGTACTTCTGAGCCGAAGGGCAAGGGCAAGGTGTGATGACGTGGCGCACACTCTATCTCTCGTTTTAATGTATTTGGGACCCTCTGATGTTTTAAAAAGGAAAACAATGATGTAATGAATGTTAGTTGAAAACATATGTTTGGGAATATATGGTTTATGAGATTGGTTTTGATTAACTCAAAAATGAAATTTTTTCTTTGCAAAATCAGGTCGTTACAAGTTGTTATCAGAGCCTTGGTTTGAGGGATTCGGGTACATCCTCGGGTGTGTCAGGACTCAAACTAACGAGGTGATAAAATGTTTTCAAAAGTAACCTAGAAGGAATTTAAAAGAAACCCAAAAGATGAGAGTGCGACGCACGTGATTAGTCGAGCCAAGTAAGTAGTTTCCCAATTTGAATAACCATGTGATACTGATATTGAGCTTTGTTGATTATATGGAACTTGCTAAGTGTATGTTTTTAAAATTGTATACGGTTATAGCTCCAGAATGATCGATTTGTCCTTATTTTCTTTTCCTTGTTTGGATATAGTCTTAGGGTAGAATCTCTTATTCGAAAGTCTATTTGATCCTTTCTGTGTATAATTTCCATACATAAAAGTAGCCTGTCATGATTGGTTTGGTTGATATGAGTAGAGTGAGTCTTAGGACAGCTCGAGGCTGATGTGTTCGGTAATTGTGGGGTATGGTTGGGTTGTGGGGCAAATTGAACTTATCAGCTAGAGCAGTGGGGAAAGGTACATGTAGGTGTGGAAGGTAGTGTTGGGCCGGTACTACTGGAAGTACAAGACCTGTACCTGAAGCATTGTTAGACCTGACGAGCTCGAGGAGGACCAGTGTGGGATGATCCCTTATATGGAAATCCTGATCATTTTAATTTATGAAATTTCAGTTCAGCATGGTGATGACACGGTTGGGAACAGGGGGATCAGGATCGGGATCTTGATCTGGGGATGGGTCAGGTGATACTACTGATGGTATTGATGAGAGGCTGAGAGAGTTGATTGCGGCTGAGGTTACAAGGGGCATTGTGACATCCCCAATTTCACGCCTAGAAAAAATCAATTTGTTTATGCTTTGTTTTTAAAATCAGAGTAATCCTCTAAAGAAAATAGTTGCGGAATTATTGCCGAAACAAAATATGATAAGAATTTATCAAAGCGTTTCTTTAAAGAAATGTATTTTCATTATATAACAAAATCTCGGGATGTCATGTTCAATACAGACCAAAAGCATAAACAGAACAAAATAGACCTTACAACAGTTATTCATAACTACTGGCCTATAATCCAAAATCTCTCGTTATGTCAGCCAACTTATGCTCTCGTGCCATAAACTGTAATACAAAGAAAACTGAGAGGGTCAGGCTTGGGAGCCTGGTGAGCATAAATGGTTTTCAACCCACAGTAATATAATTATTATATTCACTTATCAAACAATCAATCCAATTACCCACCCCCATTATCTTCCTTTATTTCTTAAAGATTTACCCTAAGAACTAATTACCCTTCTCCCATTCATTCCTAAGGATTTCCCTAAGGAATTGGCACAAAGTCTAGTGCTGCCAAGGTTCTTAGATTACCTCTGGTGAACACGCAGTTCACAATTATTAATGAACACCTAGTTCAAGAACACCTAATGAACACTTAGTTCCAATATTACTTAATGAACACCTAGTTCACAAACACTTAATGAACACTTAGTTCAAATATCCCTGATGAACACTAAGTTTAAATATCTAATGAACACTTAGTTCGAATATCGCTAGTGAACCCAATCACTTAAGGAACACAGAGTACGAAAGCTCTTAGTTCAAACAATGTGATAATAAAGTATATCTCGATCCTTCAAAACCACTAATATTATAAACACATATAAATCATATTTCTAAAACAATATATCCCATCCCGTCGATCCCCACATACTGACCTTATACAATGATCTTATGAGATCTAGCCTAAGGAATCGATATGAACCACAAAATGACGAAGCTACTTTGGAAATTCCCTGGCAGCAAACAAGGATCAATAAAGACATGATACCTTATTGAATGAACACATAGTTCAAAAATACATAATCCGTACTCCCGGATCTTAAATTTGCCTCATTACCTAATCCATAATCTCAGATCTAAAACTAGCCTCTTGATCTGACCCATACTCCCGGATCTATAACACGTTTATCTCTTTACCCTTTTATATCATGATCCAACTCATCTTTTATCACATACCAACTACCCATGTTCTACCCAACATATTTGTAGATACAAAATACATATACGACTTAACTCATTAAAACCTATATAATTCATCCACTCCACAATCATCTCAAATAAGAAACAATATATACACACATAACACGTATTTCATAGCAAATACTTAATATTTATGTGTTAGAAGAAAGTGACTAAACACTCACTTGATTAGAAGATGATTGGGCAGCACTACGGCTTGTAGAAGTAGTATTCTTTGGTGAAACTGTGATCTCTTCACACACCGGGATTCTCGCGGTAAGAGCTTTGACTTAGAAACCCTTTTCTTCTTGGGATCTTCAGAACTTCGGGATTTGCTTCAGGTCTCGGGATGATATCGGGGCTTCGGGGGGGGGGGGGGGTTAAAAAGGGCTTAGAGAGGGTATCGGGAGTGAGAGAGTGATAAAGTAGCAAGCTAAATCGGCTGCCCTCTGATTTCTATTTATAGGGCTGATTTTCTAGATTCACATCATGAATCTCAAATATTCACATCGTGAGTTCAGTCTTCATCGGGTGTATCATTGCAACTTGCGTCTATCAGGCTCCAGAAGGCGTCAGAAGTCAGTTCACGTCGTGAACTCTGACACAACTTTGTGGTTCGCGCCCCGAATTTCATAAATTCATAACTTTTGCATACGAGCTTCATTTTCAACGTTCTTTATATCCATGCATAGGTGAGATTATTCTCTACAACTATCATTCAGACTCTGTTGGCTAAATTTGAATTTATTTTTAATATATTATTAATATATTGTTTTTTAGTAGGCCGGGACAGGAAAACTCCGTTCGAAATTCATAACTCCTTCATATGAACCTCGTTTTCATCTGTCTTTTTATTGTTACGCTACTATTAACAAGATCTTCGATTCTCGTTTAGGTTGTGTCGGCTAAACACCACTCGATCTAATATTTGAATTATGGGTTGTGCACTGCTAAGCCGAAACTTCAAAAAATCATAACTTCGTCGTACGAAGTCAGTTTTGAGCGTTCTTTTTATGTATGCTCTCGTTTTAATGAACACTATGACTTTTGTTTAGATCTCTAAAGATAAATATTGCTCTAACGTAAATTCACTTTTTACATCATTCAACATCGTGTCGGTTTTGTCGCAAAACTTTGACAGGTCCTAACTTCTTCGTTATAACTCGGATTTTGGCATTCTTTATATGTACGAAATCCTTGTAACATATACTATAACTTAGTTAAGATTAATCCTTCTAAATAATCTTCCATCAAAAAGTCGTTTTTGATGCTTATCGTCTCTAAATTGACTAGTCTGGATCTACGGGCGTTACAGGCATCCTGGACGCTACCCTAGTCATCTTTGGGACGTTCAAGGAAGATATGATGGAGATCATGGAGGAGAGAATTAGGGCATTCAGGGATGATATTGTTGCGAGTCACGGTGGTGCCTGAGCTCCTTCGTTTCGGGAGTTCAAGGCATGTAGAGCTCCATAGTTCTCCGGGGTCAGGGACCCCATTATGAGCAGAGGCTAGGTAGCAGACATTGAGAATGCCTAATGTATGAGTTCTTGCCCGGAGGAGGCAAAGGTTGGATTTGCTTCCTGTATGCTAAGGGATAGGGCCCTAGATTGGTGGGGTGAGGTTACTAGCCAGGTGGGAGCAGCCGGTGTGGCTGAGATGTCGTGGGCTAAGTTTGTTCGATGTTTTGATGCGGAGTTTGCACCACCTATCAAGGTGAAATGGTTGGTGAGGGAGTTTCGTAGGTTGCAGCAGACCACCAAGACTGTGGTAGAGATCACCACCAAGTTTCGAGAGCAAGCTTTATTGATTCCTCAGTATGCTACGGATGAGGAGATGAGGTGGACCCGATATCATGCTATTTGAGGGACGATATGCGGGAGTTTTTAAGCTTTACAGGGTGCAAAACCCTGAACGATATGGTAGAGAAGTCCCGTGAGAGGGAGATAGAGTTGGAGTCTCGCACAAAGCAGAAAACTAAGCAGGTTCAGGCAGCAAGGGCTCAAGCTAAGAAGCCTAAGACCTTTGATTCTTCGAGTAGGGGCCAACAGGGCCGGGGACAGTATGGCAAGTGCGGCAGGTTTCATAGTGGGGCTTGTCGGATAGCCGGGATATCAGGATGTTACACTTGTGGCCAGCAGAGCCACATGTGTAAGGATTGACCCAAGAAGGGATTGATATGTTTCCGTTGTAACTAGACATGACATAAAAAGGCTGATTGTCCGAGGTTGAAGGGAGGAGGAGGATTAGTGGCAGCACCCGTGCCCACCACTATGAGGATTACTGACGGCCACCCTGTCAAGGCGGAAACTCCAGTGGTGAGAAGCCGTGCTTTTCAACTAACTACCGAGGAGGCTCGGGCAGCACCAGACGTCGTGACTGGTATGTATTTATTCTTCTCTATCTTGTGTTTGATAATTGCTTATATGTATGTATTATGTTTTGCATAGGGACCTTTTGGTCAATGGTATGTCAGATCAAGTTTTGTTTGATTCGAGTGCTATCTGATCGTTTGTGTCTCTTGCGTTTAGCAAGAAGTTCCGAGACGTGCTGGGGACTCTAGATACCTCGCTTGAGGTGGAGATTGTAGATGATCGCACTGTGAGTGCTGCGAGGGTATTTCAAGCTGTCTCTTGAATGTGCATGGCGAGAGGTTTCACATGGATTTAGTTCCTATACCGTCAAAAGAGTTATGCTGATCGATGATGATCAGACCTTGAGTTTCAGGTGGGGGATTTCGTTTTGCTGAAGGTGTCACCCTGGAAGGGGATTATCAGGTTTCGTAAAAGAGGCAAGTTGGGGCCTCGGTTTATAGGCCCGTTCAGGATCATAGCCCGAGTGGGCAAGGTTGCCTATCATTTAGAGCTTCCAGAGGAGCTTAGTCAGATTCAAAACCCCTTCCACATTTCTCTGCTTCGTAAGTGTGTTGCTGACGAGTCCGCAGTTATATATTTGGATGACATTCAGGTGGATGGGGGCCTGAATTATGTCGAGAGGCTGATTGCCATACTAGACAGGAAGATGAAGGGAATTCAGAACAAGGAAGTAAAGTTGGTAAAGGTGCAATGGCAGCACCGAAGGGGCTCTGAATGGACTTTAGAGCCAGAGGAGGAGATGCGGGAGCATTACCCCAAACTATTTTCAGCTACGGACTTCGAGGGCGAAGTCTAGTTCAAGTGGGGGAGAGTTGTAACATCCAAAATTCTAGTATGTCTTGAAACCCTAAGGAATGATGATTTTTGCATAATTGGTCCCTTAAGTACGCTAGGCGTACTTAAGTGTACGCTTAGCGTACTGCATGTTTGTGGTCGCGAAGGAATTAGGGTACGTTGGGCGTACCTTGAGTTATGCGAGGCGTATGCACCAGGGACACAAAACCCTAAATCCCGGACTTGAGGCCTATTTAAACATCTTTAAGTCCCTTGGACTAAACCCCAGAGAGCCTCCCTAGCTATAGAACGTTCATATATTATTGGAAACCTTGTGAGATCATTCTTGAGCCTTAAAGAGTGTATTTGTGGCCTTTTTAGTGTGTATTTCAAGAAGAAGGGGGTGGTCAAGCAAGCTTGGATCAAGTGGATTCTTCAAGATCCTGCACCAAAATCATCTTGCAAAGCTTCTGGAGGTAAAAAGCTTCCATCTTTCCTTTCTAATCTTTAGATCTAGCTAGTGTTTTGGTGGTTTGTCCCTTTGGTGAACTTTGGACCTCTTTTGTTGAACTAAGCCTCCCCATTCGATTAGAGGCAGATCTGAGGTCCCCTAGTCATTTAGAAGTTTAAAAATGGAAGCTTGATGAGAGATTTGACCTCATACATGGGTAAAAGACCTTGGAAAGGTCTTAATGGACGAGTTGGGTGTGTATGGGACATGCAAGGGCATAAAGTTTCCAACTTTATGTCTTAGGACATCATGTTAGACTTAGATCTAGCTTTTAGACGTGAAAGATTAGAGCATTAAGCACTTAATGGAAAAAGTTCTAAAAATGGTTATATGTTGGGCGTAACTGGCTGTATGCGGCGCATAGTCCCTAAGTGTTCATTACAATGCACGTACCAGGATGGTACGTTGGGTGTACGCAACTCAGTTGGGCCCTAATCTGTTTTGGGACTTTGGGGCTCATTTGGTTGTTGGGCTTGATTAGATTCTGTGAGTTAGAGGCATTTTCATCTGTTTGGGCCGTGAATTTATCGGTTGGGCCTTATTGGGCCAGGGGGCCCATTAAGGATGTTGGACTTGGACTTTAGGGCCCATTTGCAAGGAAAGGGTAAATGGGCCTTGGGGGTAAAATTGGAAGGTTGGGAGTTTCCTGAAATAATTTAAGGTCTTATAATTGATTATATTATTATTGTTATTATTCAGCTCTGGAGGTTGCAGATTATTAGGAGGAATGTATTTGTATTCATCGGACGGAGGTGAGTCTTCTCACCATACCTATCGGTCTACGGCACCAAGGTCGGTCCATTATGTGATCTTGTTATGTGTGTCTTATTTATTTATGAATTGATATGTTATGTGATATTATTTTGGTACGGAAGACCCCGGGGGGAGCCTGTGGCATTGGATATAAGACCATGTGGGGTAGCCCATGACATTCCTAGGTAACGACCATGTGGGGTAGCCATGCCATTGGATGTAAGGCTATGTGGGGTAGCCCATGCCAGTCCTAGGTAAAGACCATGTGGGGTAGCCCATGACATTCTAGCTGAATTGTATTGCATGGTTTCTGTGGCATGTTTATAGCTTTACTAGCTAACAGGATATGTGTTTGTGAAAGTGTGTGGTATGCTCTGGGAAACTCACTAAGCATTTCACTTACATGTTGTTGATTTGTTTTAGGTACTTCTGAGCCCAAGGGCAAGGGCAAGGCGTGATGACATGGCGCGCACTCTATCTCTCTTTTAATGTATTTGGGACCCTCTGATGTTTTAAAAAGGAAAACAATGATGTAATGAATGTTATTTGAAAACATATGTTTGGGAATCAATGGTTTATGAAATTGCTTTTGATTAACTCAAGAAAGAAAATTTTTCTTTGTAAAATCGGGTCGTTACAGGTGACTTCTACCGAACCGAGAATTGAAAAGTGAAGCAGTAAGGTTAAAATAAATATGCATATGCATATTCTTAAAAGAAAAAAGAAAAAAAAAATTCTACATTTGCATAAACATATTTTTTAAAAACAAATATGCATATGCATAAAAAATATGAATATACATAAAAAAATTATTATTTTAAAAATTATTTTTTAAATAATAATTCGAAATATGTATAAAATATTTGCAAAATTAAAAAAAAATAATAAATAAGAAAAAACTGCAAAAATGGTCCATGTGCTTTGTATTTTTTCAAGTAAAATGTCGAAACCACTAAAGATTTGGATTGGTGGTCTTTTTGAGCTAGTATTGTTGTATATTTGGTCCCTTCGAAAATTGAAATTACTGTAATACCCTTGTGTATTTATTTGTTATTTTTATTTCATTTTTTAAAAAATTTAATATTTATTTATGTATTTAAATAATTAAAAAAATAACAAAGAATCCACCTCTCTCTTTCTCTCTCTGTCTCTCTCTCTCCCTATTTCTCTTTCTCTCTCTTTCTCTTTCTCTCTCTCTCTCTCTCTCTCTCTCTCTCTCTCTCTCTCTCTCTCTCTCTCTCCCTCTCATCTTCGTGTTGAAACTCAAACACACACACATACACATACACACACTTAAATATCTTTCTCTTTTTCTACCACTGTTCATCACCATCCCTGTTCACCCATCATTATGAACTTAAGGGTGAGTTTACCCATTTTCGCTCCTCATCCCCTTATCATTGACCTAATAAGCATCCATCACCGTAATGACAGAATGATCTTTATGAGATGAATCCAACCACCACCCATCATCACTTTACTGTTATCACGATCACCACAACCTCCAACATCTTTACTAGAATCGAAGCCATCAGTATCACCATCTATACTGAAATTAAGGCCACCACCACCATTGACTTCACCTCTACACTCTATCTCTATCTGAAATGTGAATCAAAGCAAAAAAAAGATGGAGGAATAGATTTCACCTTTCTACTTTACCTCTCTCTGAAACTTAAATTAAAGCCACTACCTACCTCACATCCCTCATATTCCACTTCTAACCGATGTACGTGAGGATCTCACTGGCTCTGCAACAGGAACGGATGCAGTTAGTGGCTCTAGAACATGAACGAAAAGCAACTTCAAGAAACCATCGATGGCGGTGATGATTATTATGGTGCTTGATCTTTGAATCGTACCTGAGGAATCATCGAAGGGGGAGGCGTTGTCGGAGTGACTGCTTTGTAGATATTAGAGATCCACCATTAAATTGGGAGTAAAGATCCACCGTTAAAGTCACCTTATGAACAACATGCAATACATTGATTTATTATATCGTAAAAGTCTAGAGAGAGAGAGAGAGAGAGAGGACATATTTATTATTATTAATAAAACTTTAAATTAAATAGAAAAAACATAAAATATATATAAAGATGACATTTTAGTCTTTTCAGATTTTTCGAGGAACCAAAACTACAAATAAACTTGCTCAAAAGTGTGGATGTTTTTTCTTTTTGAGAAAATGCATACCACATGGACAATTTTTGTCTAAAATTAAATTAATTTATTTATTTCAAAAAAAATCTTTTTCAATTTAGCGAAAATATTGTATATATTTCAAAATTAATATATTTTTTTTCCAAAAAAAAACTAAATTTTTAATGCATATTCATATTGTTTTGTGTATATATACATTTTAAGAAAATGTACATACACACATGAAAAAATTGTTTTTTTTTCAATTTATTTAGATAGTCTTAGATATATCAAATGATATTTTTTGTTGTTTGTTTCCATAAATATTATATAGAAAAAAAGTTCTTAAGTCCTTCATATTTTTGTAGTTCTAAGGGAAATCTCCAGAAAAGTCCTAAAATTTTAGTCCAATTTATGAAAAAGTCTCAAACTAATTTTTGTTTACAGAAAAGCACAGAATACCGGCTAAAACTTTGAAAAAACCCTTTTTTGGCCGGTTTCGTAGATTTAGCCGGTATTCTGTCCTTTTTCGTTAGTTTGCTCAAAATATTAGGACTTTTCTGAAAATTACCCGATAACCAAAAATATTGGGACTTTTTTGAAAATTACTATGGAATTAATGGATATTATTATTAACAAATCATTTATAAACATAAAAAATATTTTTTTATTATAAACAAAGGAAATACATTTGTTGTTAATTTCTAGAAATAGAATGGTCGACTATGTACTTCTCAATTGTTTGTTGACCACTTCAAAGTCTTTATGTTCTTCATATGTATCGTTGTGGGTGTCATAGTGAGAAGTACTCTATTAGGCGTGACCAATACAAGAGTTGATAATATCTATTAATACACAATCAATAAGTGTCTACTTGCTATTAAGCATGATGCTATATGATCATGTGTTATTAGAAAATATCATTACACGAACATATAGATCTTTCATTATGTTCTATAACCTAACTACCACCTAACCTCCAAACATTACCCGGTAACAACCATAAAATTACACACATCTATCGAGAGTGAAAAGTAAACTTTGAATGACAATTTAAATAGATAATCACCCTTCACTTGTTTCCATATAAATTATCATGCAGGGTTCACTTTTCACATTTTATAGATGTGTGTTAGCCGATGATTGTTAACATGTAAGCTATGAATGTTGGTTGGTAGTTAGGTTAAACAACATAAGAAGAACACCAACATTAGAGGAATGCTAACTAACTTCATCTCACCATCATACCCACAACAATGCATAGGAAGAACGTAGAGAGTTTGAGTGGTCAGGAAACAATAGAGGAGTACTTAGGCCAACAATATTTTGGTTATTATGTAATTTATAAAAGATTTGTTAATAATAATATCCATTAATTTCATGGTAATTTTCAAAAAAGTCCAAATATTTTGGTTATTATGTAATTTTTGGAAAAGTCCCAAAATTTTGAGCAAACTAACGAAAAAGGACAGAATACCGGCAAAATCTGCGAAACCGACCGAAAAGGGTTTTTTCGAAGTTTTAACCGGTATTCTATGCTTTTCTGTAAATAAAATTTATTTTGGGACTTTTTCATAAATTGGATTAAAATTTTGGGACTTTTCTGGAGATTTCCCTAGTTCTAATTATAACTTAACTCTCTCTTTTTTTTTTTTTCTCTCTCTCTCTTTATATATATATATATATATATATATATATATATATATATATATATATATATATATATATATATATATATATAAGTTCAGGTTCATTTGAGATCATTCTAATTTTGTGAGACCGTGAGACAAAATCTAAAAATAATTTTAAAATGCAAAATAAATGGAAAAATCCAAAAATTCTTTTTTTAAATATTATTTTTGGAACTTGAACTAATTAAAAATAAATAAAAAATAAATCTCGTTTTTTTGAAAAAATACGTGAAATATTCTAATAGAATATTACACTGACATATTCTAAAAAATAATTTTAAAATACAAATTAAATGGAAAAATCTAAAAAAAAATTAAATATTATTTTCGGAACTTGAATTAAGTAAAAAAAATAAAAAAAATAATAAAAAAAATCATATTTTTTTTTAAAAATACGTGAAATATTCTAATAGAATATTATACTGTACATATTCTAAAAAACAATTTTAAAATGCAAAATAAATGGAAAAATCTAAAACTTCTTTTTTTAAATATTATTTTCGGAACTTGAATTAAAAAAAAAAAAAATTTTAAAAAATCCCGTTTTTTTTTTTTTTTAAATACATGAAATATTCTAATTGAATATTACACTGTACATATTCTAAAAAATAATTTTAAAATGCAAAATAAATGGAAAAAATCCAAAAATTCTTTTTTAAATATTATTTTCGGAACTTAAATTAACAAAAAAAAATTAAAAATAAATAAATAAAATAAAAAAATACGTCTGACGGTCTCACAAAATATAGGTGGTCTTAAATGAACCTCTATATATATATATATATATATATATATATATATATATATATATATATATATATATATATATATATATATATATATATTGGATGTACTAAAGGAAATAAAAGATATAATATAACTTTATTGTAATTGTAATTGTAGTTGTAAGTAATCGAAAAAATAATAGTAGAATTCTTATAACCTGTGGAAGAGCCGAAGAGCGGAATGGGACAAATATGATGTGTAAAGGACAACATATTTAAATCACAAAAAGCAATAGTAATGATGATGTTACCAATTTCACTCTTTTGCCTCCATCATATTTTGAGTTTTAAATCAAGGAGAAAAGTAAAGTTTTGGTTAAATTTAGTATGTAATCATATGTCAATTTTATATAGATTTTGTTAGACATGGAATCACATGGTTCTTACACATAATAATATGGATTTTATATAGATTTTTTTAAGACATGGAATTACACGGTTATTATTACATAAAAGGAAAAAACGGTAAACCGTAATATCCAAATAAATCACGTCGATGTGTTCCAAAACCCATGTGAAAAAAGAATATTTGAAAAATGAATACCCACTGACAATAATGATTCATACAAAATTGTTCAAAAGGTATTTTGATTTTGGTTAAAATTCCACTTTTAACGGTTCAAATGGTTAAATTTAATAGTTTATACTTAGGTTGAAAATACTTGAAAGAAAGGGATCGAATATACCAAACGTATTGAAAAATCGTCCAAACTAACTTAAAATTAAAATATGTAGTCTTCAAATTGTTCCAGAAATTAAACTGTTGTTTTAGTAATATAGTTTATGTTATAATATAGTACTTGTTAAGTGAAAATGTTACAACCCAACTTTATTATATTTTTTATAATTTGATCATTAAACTCTTTTTTTGTACGGTAAGGGTTAAAGTTGTATTTCACATATTAACTAAGGAGGAATTCCCGCTTTGTGGGGATGGATTCGCCAAAAAAATGAACAAAACATGAAGATTTTATTGAGTTTCAAATAGCTGATTACAGAAAAATCAATTTTTAATGTTATAATGACCAAAAAGATAACTTGTATTCATGCATGCCCAACTATCTTTGTAATTAAATCATTGATTCATCGAAGCAGCAACCAATGAAAGCTAAAAGAAATTAACACAGGTACAAAAGTATCAGAGATGCGTAAATATCAAAATTCAAATGATTAAAGTTCATATGAAGAGAAAATTTGTCTTTTTTGTTCAATAAAGTAAGTATTAAGTGCCAACCTCTATTGTTTTTATAACTCGAGGTGCAACATCTGCATAGGATCCAATTTCAATCTTGTTATGATATATTGAACTTAGATATTCGTATTATTAATTAAATATATTGAAAAATGAACCTTGGAAAAAGGCATAATATACAATTGGCTTGGAGGAACAAAAGTAGTTGGAATGACCAAAAGGAAACTAATTAATATTTGAATAGATTAGATAAAAAAACAAATAATCCCATATAACTTGTTTGAGGAAATATCCTATAGCTACATAGAAACTTTAACATTTAGTGTCTCGTAGAACCCTATACATGTTAGAACAGGAGGAAATATAAATCCAAAAAAATAACCCAAAATCTAGCTATAGCTTTGATCAAATCTAAAGTTAAAGCATAGATTATCTCTCTGTCAACATACTAAGCATAATCGTCTAGATAAGTCAACATAGTTCATCACAAAAGTCAAAACCGACTCCTATTATTGACATTGCATATAGCTCCATATGAAGGTAATGTTCATTGTTGTCGGGACAATGTAAATCAGATCAAAGAGAAAAGAATATGAACAAATGAACAAAACTTCCATTTCAACTGTAAGTAAAAGACTTGTAATCACTAAGATAAACACAAATCAACTATCATTACTCATAATCAAAAGTGTCCAGGTTATAAACTTATAATTACATGTTCTTTAAAAAAATGTACCCAGTTATAACAAATTTTATCCAATACAAAGAAAGTTTCACTGTAATAATTAGATAGGTTTTTCGAATACTATGAAAAATGTAATGTGGTGTCACACCCCCAAACCGAAACGGCATAAACGTTCGGGGGTGGAGGACATCATGTGTAGTATCACAACAATTGCATAATAGTAATCAAGGTAAACACAACCATTACAATATAATATGAATATTTACATTTGATTGTCTCATTGTTTGTATACATCAAAAGTAGCAAAAATATAAAGACGAGACTCTGAATGCCCCGTTTTGTCAAAAAGCCGATGAGAGTACCTGTCTACTGATGCCCTGGGAATACAAGCGATTTTGAAAACGTATCAACATAAAGCTGGTGAGTTCATAAGAATGTTTTGTAGTGAAAACTTGTTAATGAATCTGAAAATTGTATGCATGTTTCCCAAGAAAATCCAATATTTTCTAACATGCTGTTCATTACTGTATGTATAGTATGTTCTATTTGAAAATCCTGTGTAACACCGTAAATTTCAAAACATTTTTTTTTCAATTTTTATAAAACATAATTCACTTGATATTCATAAAACAACCATGTTTGAAAATCAATCCAAGTAATACAAAAATCGCAAGATCTCATAATCGTAAAATCCCATGCATGTGTACTGATCAAGCCGGCGCCTTCCCACGGTCGTCACTAGTACCTGAAACAAATAACACCAAACACTGTAAGCACAAAGCTTAGTGAGTTCCCCAAAATACCACATATAACTCTGTGGGTCCGTGCACACAAACTCTGTGAACCCTTAGGTTCTAACTCTGTAGACATGCACAACATAAATCACAAAGAATAATGCGGCGCAACACATAACACATATATAACATACAACCACTGTATCACATAACTCTAGTTACCTATTCAAGGTAAAGTATAGTGAGAAGACTCACCTCGTGTATCTCGATAGCTCCCAAATCCCTGAACCCACTCGTGCTCGATTCCCCGAGCTATAATCCTCCTATAATACAATACATCTCTAATTAACATTTTCACAACTAAGGTTGACTGACCCCACTAAGTCAACACAGGTCAACTCTGGTTAACGGTCAACTTTGAGCAGACTCGGCGAGTACATTAGAGCGACTCGGCGAGTCTACACGTTTTCGCTAACTCCCTCGGATTCTCTCTTGGCACGTCGAGTACTCCCCTGACTCGACGAGTTCCACCTGGCATGAATCGCGGGGCCACCGCGACTCAACTCGCCGATTCTCAAAACAACTCGGCGAGTTCCAGTTTGACTCAGTCCACCTGTCAACCCTCTCTGAGTCTCCCTGACTCACTGAGTTAGCCCCTTAACTCGGTAAGACCACTCGCTGAGTGGTTATGGACAATCTTCATGCTACTCGCCGAGTCTATTCTTCGGACTCGGTGAGTCTATGCCATCCATGAACTCAAACTCACTCCTGAGGTCAGATCCGTTCCAATAACTCCTAGATCCAGTCCTTCCAAGCACATTCATCACGTAAAGTCACAATCTTGGTGCTCATGCAAAGGTTCAAAGGCCTTATTTGGTGATATGATCTCTAGAATGCTATTCTAAGATCATGGCCTCCATTAACACTCATAAAGCTTGAGGGAAAAGGGTCTCTGGACCTCTTTGGATCCAGATCTAAAGTACCAACAACAAGAAGAGGCCAATCACTCCATGGATCTCTCCACAAAGAAACCCTAACTCTAAGATTCACAACAAGGATTGAGAAAGGAACGAATGGATACCTCAAATGAAGTCCCTGAGCTCAGAAATCACTGGATTAGCACCTTCTTTGGTATCCTCTTGCCTTAATCATCTTCTATATGCAAAAATACCCACAAAAAGTCAAGGATCTTCCTCTTCTCTCTCACAAAATGCTCACAGGCTCTTTAGGGTTCTCTCTAGGGTTGGTGGCCGCAAATGACGGCCATAAACCCCCTTAAATAGGTCTCATACCCCGAAAATTAGGGTTTCATTAAACAGTGTGGACTTGCCGAGTCCATTCCTTGGACTCGCCGAGTCCAGAGACGAACCCACCAAATCGCGATCCTACTCGGCGAGTTTGAGCTCCAACTCGCCGAGTCCACTCACAATTCTCCAAAATATAATAATAATAAATACCTGGGAATCTGGGCTGTTACAATTCTCCCCCACTAGAACTAGACTTCGCCCTCGAAGTCTCGCTCTGCAAATAACTCCGGATGCTGCTCTCGCATCTCACGCTCCGGCTCCCAAGTCATCTCGGACCCCTTCCGATTCTGCCACTGAACCAAAACCAAAGGTACCTCCTTGTTCCTCAGAACTTTGATTTTCCGATCTCTGATTGCCACTGGTCTCTCAGCATAAATCAGACTTGCATCCACCTAAATATCCTCTAATGGAACCACTGCCGAGTCATCGGCTCTACACTTCCGCAATTGCGACACATGGAAAGTGTCGTGAATCTGTCCTAACTCTGCTGGCAATTCCAATCGATAGGCTACCCTGCCTATGCTCGCGATCACCCGAAATGGACCAATATATCGGGGCCCCAACTTGCCCCTCTTCCTGAATCGAATCACTCCTTTCCAAGGAGAGACCTTCAGAAGCACAAAGTCGTCGACCTGAAACTCAAGTTCGGACCGGCGTTTGTCCGCATAACTCTTCTGTCGACTCTGAGCGGTCAATAACCTCTGTCTGACCTGCTGGATCTGCTCTTTCGTCTGAAGTACGATCTCAGTGTTGCCCATAACACGCTGTCCGATTTCTCCCCAGCAAATGGGGGTCCGACACCTCCTCCCATACAACAGCTTAAAGGGTGGCATACCAATGCTCGAATGATGGCTGTTGTTGTAAGAAAACACTGCCAAGGGGAAGTACGTATCCCAACTCCCCCCGAAATCCATCACACATGCCCGCAACATGTCCTCAAGCGTCTGAATTGTCCGCTCACTCTGTCCGTCTATCTGGGGGTGATATGCGGTACTAAAATGCAGCCTAGTACCCCGCTCCTCATGAAACTTCTTCCAGAATCTGGAAGTGAAACGTACATCCCGGTCTGAGACAATCGAGATCAGCACCCCATGCTGAGATTGTTGGATTAGTGTCTAAGTCGATAACTATTTTGGTATGTACTTGACTCGATGGTGCATGGTCCTTTTAGGTTGTCTTCACCAAAGTAACTTGATAGGATGAATTATGGAGAGAAAGGATTAAATATGATTTAATAATATGTTATGAGAATAATATATTAAAGGCGAAATCATATTGTTTAATCAATATTAGTCAATAATTAATTAGTAATTAGTTTTGTGACTAAAAAGATTAATTAAACTTAAGGGAATGGAACTGTAATTATAAGATAATTATAATTTGGGCCATGGATTTCCTTATATAATAAGGTGGACGAATTCTATGGGGAAGCCCATATGAAATCGTCCAAGGCCTTGAGGAAAGGGCTCCATGGGTTGCTTAGGGCTTAAGCATCCAATTTAGGGTTTCCTTCTTAGATAACCCTAATAGCCTTACTATATATAAGACCCTTATGACCCAAAAACGTGGCTAATGATCTTTCTAGGGTTTCACACGTTTTTGGCAGCCTCCAACCTCTCTCCTCTTCATCCTCTTGCTTATGGTGTTTGTGAACCATTAGAGGAGTAACACTTGTGACTCTAAGCCTTCTAAAGTCAATTCAAGGAGATTTGGGATTGTTATTGCTACATAACAATCAAGGTAACATTATAAACCTATTCTCATGTTAATATGATTATTTGAATGCTAGAATTAGGGTTTATAGTCTTGGATAACTTGCATGTACAATAGAGAAACCTAGATCCAAGCATTAAGGTTTGTATGAGCACATAAGATGTTCTTAGGACCAAAACCCATCAGTGGTATCAGAGCCTAGACTGGTTTCTATTGTATTGATGCATTACATGTTCAAAAAATTCGATTTTTGGTGTTTTGGAGGATGGACTCGACGAGTCAACTCGTCAGATGGAGGGTATCTCGGGTTTTCTTGTTGTTTTTGCCTATGGATAGTTACCTTATCATGTTAGATCAATATTAATCTGATTATATGATATATTTGACTATAATTTTGATCTAATTGAAGATATTTATCAATTAATAAGATAATTGTTTCCTTATGTGATAATTGATTAATTGTTTTGAGTAAATTGATAAATTGTTTTGCAAGAAATCATTAAATAAATCAAATATGGATAATTATGTGATTAAATGTTAATTTAGATTATTTGTTATTTGATCCTTGTTGTTATGAAAAGTTTCATATTCTCCCATTTAGGTTTTATAGTTTAAATTTGAACCCAAAAGTTTTGTTGTTTTGAAATTTAGATAGTTGAAACCCTAATGTTTTGAAAAAGGTTTCAAAACTTGCCCTCAAGTTTAGGAAATTAAATTTTGATTAATAGTTTAATTTTGATGTATATTTAAATTCTAAACCCTAATGTTTTGAAATGTTTCAAAACTTGCCCTCAAGTTTTGGAATTTAAAAGTTGATTAAAAGTTTAATTAGGAATGCTAAATTCTAAAACCCTAGTAATGTTTTGAAAAGTTCAAATCACACCCTTATGGTTTTATTAATTAATTAAGGAGTATAATTAAAGAATTTTAATAAATCCATAAAAGTTTAGGTTTACAATTTAATTGAATTAAAAGTATAATTGTTAAATTTGATCACCTAGTATTTTAAAAGTGTAAAATGCACCCTATACTATATATATAACATTAAAAGTATAACATTATATATATGTATGAGTAAAAGTCAGTCTTACCGTTAGTAGGCCTCATTCACGAAGCTGGTCTATAAGGGGTGTTTAAGGAAATTGCCTATAAAATGGCGATTGAATAGGTATCCACTCTTACCCACCGCACTCTTGACTAGTGGAGGGTCGTTAGCCGAACGGGTAGGATAGGACGAAACCTTCCATTATAAGTATAATGAAATACAAAAGTAACTAAATGTTTTTACAAATTCCCAATCTTAGTTACTTAGGCAAAGTGAATTGATGCAATTCCATGAAATTACACTTTGTGCCCTTGCGAAGACGTTAGTGGAGCGTGTGTGGTTTACCGGCACACTAAATGGTTCTAAGCAAAGGTAGCAAAGGGTGACTCAATGTTTGTCATAGTTCGGTGGAGCGTGTGTGATTTACCGGCACATCGAATAGGTGATTGTAACATGTGAGGGCACCATGTAAGTTTGCATGGTTATTCACACCCGCTTTGTGATCCTCAGCATCCCAGTCACAAACAAGAGGGGCATATCGAGATTTAAACATGCCATTGAAATGTTCAATGAATCTCATAGGATCTAGAAGTTTTCATAGATTTAAAACTTAAATTTCTTTTTTGTTTTTCATGGTGGAAATTAGTGAATCGTCATTCACTTACCTTCAAATATTCTGCAACTAGATTACGACATCCCTTTTCTAGGTTGTAGTGTATTGTGTTGGGTCCTAGCCTTAGTATCTCATTTGGGTGATTTACTAAGGACTCAATCGATCAACTAACTTGAATTTGTTTTCTCCCGTTTTGTAGATGTCAAAGTTCAACAACCATGGTCTTCCCAAATCCCGTGGAACAAGCATTCCACATGAAGATGGTATTCCACGATTCGATCGAGGAACAAGATATCATGTTTCATTTCCTCCTCCTCCTCCAATTGTTCTCCCTAACCCACAAGATCGAAGAATTGAAAGGTTCAATATCACTAAAGCCCTTTTGGAAATGAAACATGAAGATGGTAAGCCCGTGTGTGCCCACGTTCTAGGAATGAAATCACACATTGATAGGTTGACAATGTTGGGTGTGTCATTTCCCGATGAGTTGGCTGTGAACTGGGTTCTGCAATCACTCCCGGAATCATATAATAAGTTCAAAAGAAAGTATTATATGATGGATCATGACGACAACCTCATTGACCTAACTTACATGCTCATTGCTGCTGAATCAGAAATGATTTGGTGAAGCAATGGAGCATATTTGTTGGGAAAGTCAACCGACCATGCTTCCGAGGACGTTCTAGGAGAACCGACCTGCGTTTGCTGCCTAGAGAAAGGAAGTTGGATAGAAGTCTGCCCCAAGAGCCTGAAAATTCCAAAGATGGGAGAGTCAAACAGTATGACTGCGCTTTAGGTAAAATCCTCTATCTAACTTCATTAAGTTCCTATTCATTGATTCAAAATACATGATGTGATAAGATTGCATTTGAATGTTTTTGTAGGATCGGTGAAAAGAAAGGAAGCTTGGTGAAAGAGCAAGATGAATCTAATCACAAGAAATAGATCTTGATCGCATGGACTTGAAGATTAGATTTTGAGCTTAGATAGTTATGATAAAGTTGTTAGAAATTTTCCTTTTGAAATACATAGTTTTCAATGGATTTTGCATTGTAAGGACAAATGTTTTCCGCTGCTTTTATAAATAAAATAAATTTTGTTTGACTTATTTATTTATTTGTTCAATTCCTTGCAATGAAATCGTTATGAAAATTGATGTTTGCATATTTCTACAACAAATGGATATGATTCTTATTTATGGTGATTATGGAAATGTCGAGAATTTACCAAATAGGGAGAGTTTCTCATCGCCCTGATTTCAATTGGACAGAAATTCGGAATCACGCAACTTGGTTGCATGATGAATGAGAAATTTCATATTTGGAAATTAGACTAATTCGTTGACAAAGTGTCAAGTGAAACGACTAGGAGATCGAGCACACAAAGTTGTGTGTTGATCAAGTCCACGATAAGAGAAACAAAGATATTCGTCATGATTTACTAAAGGTTTAGTAAATATGATTATACTTATAAGATTAAGTATAATTCGGAATTGATTAAAAAGGTTTAAATCAATAGCAAAACGAATAAGAAGAATCAAGTAGGCAGAAAGATAAAAGTTTCTCCATTCCAAGAAGAAGAGAGAGTAGCTTTTATGCTTTATGATAGGTCTTAATGATTAAGAACCATATCTCAATTGATCCTCTAAGTGAATCTTAGTATAATTGTATGTTTAAGAAGAGGAATCAAGGATTGAAGAAATGGTTAAATCAAGAAGTCTATCATACTTCGTTCCAATAACAAGTCTTAAAGTTAAGATTGTGACAATGAGTGAAAAGTATTAAAGGTTTATAACATTCATCAAATGTGGAAAGTTGTGATGTCTTGGATAAGACAAAGACCAACTAGGACCAATTTATGAAGTGTTTTGATAAAAGATACACTAACTATTGAATATTTTTTTGTCAAGAAATGGTTATTGACACAAGAATCTTATATGTCAAGGAGTCAGTGGGAGTCTTAATGCTCTTGAAAGGTTTCAAGAACAAATCAAATAAACCTTAACGATCATCACTAGCACACGAGTTGAGTTTTACAACCTATCGTGTTGACAATATTTTTATTCTGTGTTGTTCCAATTGAGTTAATTATGCATGTGAGTCCTATGAGTTCTCATTTTGAATGCATAAAAGGCAAAGCACCTTAATCAATGAAAGGTACATTGATAGGAAAAAGTGAGCTGCTTAACTACTTGGAAGACGTGGTGGGCAGCTGTGCTACCATAAGGCAAGAAATCAAGATTAAAAGAGTTCGGTCCATATGAGTTTGAATTTGTCGTAAAATTTGGTTTTGACAAATTCACATGGATAGGAACATATACTCCAATAAAATCTAAGTGTCATAAGATTTCCTCCTTCATGAAAATGATTGTGAGGAAATGCTTTCACTAAGAAATATTTTAAGAAGATAGTGATTGTAAAGTTGCATTCTCGGATTCAATTATGGTTACGGTATCCCTTTCCATGATTTGAATTGTGAGGTTTGGCAATTAGTCTTAATTGTTTAGACACACATATGAATTATCTAAGGCAAAGGTGTATAAGCTAGCTTAAGAGGCCTTGATAAAAGCATTAAGTATTAGAAACATGGACTTAAGAAATTCAATAGGTAATGTTTTTCTGGAAGTTAAGATGTTTTGAATACATGTCGAAGCTAGTGGGAGCATAAAAGTTATGATTGTATGATTATTATGGAAAGTATTGCAAGTTGGCAATATTAATTATAGAAAACAAGAGTCATTCTTTGCAAAGTTGTAAGGATGGAATAGTTGTTTTTCTATAATTAAGGGAGAGAATATTATGCTTCATTTCAAATCTAAAGGCTTAGGTTGAGAAATGTTGATAAATTTAGTCAAAGGTACATAGTGTGTTCTTAAATTTTCGATTATGATAACGGCATTCCTCTTCACAATTCGAATTTTGAGAACATAACAAATAAAATATTATGCACCGTGTCCAATACGCTTCGGGTATAGGATCGATTGCAAATGCTTTAATGTTTGACCATTCTAAATTTTTTTTAAATGCCTAGCGCATTTAGAGGGAAAAAGGACTAGAATCGGTTTGGACTAAAATAATTAAACAACTATCAAAGGACAATCCAAAGTTCGACGAGGATTGGTTGCTTGTGAGTAGTTGGAAGCATGGTATTGAATGGACCATATCGACATTATTATGAATAGAAAAGATTCTATTAAGAATGAGTTGTCAAATGGAAAATATGGAAGCGTGTCCATATTGGGAATTGAATATTGAAAATCTATGTCTAGATTAGAAACTTTTATGCAAAAGGATGTTCAAAGAATGTACTTTGAGTGAGAGACATCATATCTAAGGAATTGTCTTGTAACAATCTCCAATAGAAGATTTTGTAATATCATTGGCAATAGTCTTTGTGACTTTGGTGCAGTGACATTACGAAAGGATCGTTGCATAGAATGTTAGAATCTAGCATATTCTATAAGTAGCAAGAATTTGATATTCTTTCACATATGAAAAAGGATTTAGAGTTGTGAAATGAGAATGATTGGAAATGTGTTCAATTTGATCTATTTCACAAAGTAAGAACCATAGGTAAACATTGTGTGCATGCTATGAGCATGGGATAAGTGTAGAAATTCAAGTAAGAAGTTGATTATCCGAAACGACAAATAATGAGTAATCAATATGGTGATAAATAAAAGGTGTTTTATTTATACTCAAAGGTTTGAGGCCATATGGGATTAGTATTATTCTTGTGTTTCACTTTGCATGTTTTGACTTCCTGAATAATTTAATTTATTAAGAATAATCGAATAATTCGAACGGGCCACAATCGTTCATATGTTGGAAGTAGGTATGAATGAAGACTGTCGTGAATTGGTGTGTGGATTGTCTAAAAGAGTATTAGACATAAGCAAATGTTTGCTGCAACGTTCATGAGTGCTTATGAATATGAATTTGAGCATTGGATTAAACCCACGCTCACTTGGATCACTCCATGAGACAATAACATCTTATATTCTTGAAACCGAGATGTGTGAGTTGTATCTTCGTAATCGGTTGCACATTGATAATATGAAAACACACTAGTAACTTGGTGTTATAAAACATATTGTTGTGTGTGATTCGGTGAGTGAGTGCAAGCAAGCATTGTATCAAAGTTTATCCGTTCCTTTTATCCAAAGTAAGACAAAAGCGATATCTTTGGGCCCCTCTATGGTTTAGTGATGACAAACGTAAATGCTCGGCCGGGCTAGGGCTAATTTGATTTGTTCAATTAGTCAGTCGTCATAAATCGGAGATCGAGAAATAGTACAAAGAGAATGATTAGAAATCATATCTCAGACGATATCTAGAATGGAGGAATATATGATCCCTTATCTAAGGACACGCGTATATGATAGGATCAGAGTTGACAACGGCTTTGGAAAGCTACGATTGCAGATCAGGATCTGAAGTCATACTCATAATAGTTATTAGACTTATCCAAGTGGGAGATTGTTGGATTAGTGTCTAAGTCCATAACTATTTTGGTATGTACTTGACCCGATGGTGCATGGTCCTTTTGGGTTGCCTTCACCAAAGCAACTTGATAGGATGAATTATGGAGAGAAAGGATTAAATATGATTTAATAATATATTATGAGAATAATATATTAAAGGAGAAATCATATTGTTTAATTAATATTAGTCAATAATTAATTAGTAATTAGTTTTGTGACTAAAAGAGATTAATTAAACTTAAGGGAATGGAATTGTAATTACAAGATAATTATAATTTGGGCCATGGATTGCCTTATATAATAAGGTGGACGAATTCTATGGGGAAGCCCATATGAAATCATCCAAGGCCTTGAGGAAAGGGCTCCATGGGTTGCTTAGGGCTTAAGCATCCAATCCAGGGTTTCCTTGTTAGATAACCCTAATAGCGTTACTATATATAAGACCCTTATGACCCAAAAACGTGGCTAATGATCTTTCTAGGGTTTCACACGTTTTGGGCAGCCTCCAACCTCTCTCCTCTTCATCCTCTTGCTTATGGTGTTTGTGAACCATTAGAGGAGTGACACTTGTGACTCTAAGCCTTCCAAAGTCAATTCAAGGAGATTTGGGATTGTTATTGCTACATAACAATCAAGGTAACATTATAAACCTATTCTCATGTTAATATGATTATTTGAATGCTAGAATTAGGGTTTATAGTCTTGGATAAATTGCATGTACAATAGAGAAACCTAGATCCAAGCATTAGGGTTTGTATGAGCACATAGGATGTTCTTAGGACCAAAACCCATCAGAGATACCACTTCCCTCACGTACATCTCTGCTAACTTCTCTGCGGAAGAACTCTCGCTGATAGCAAGGAAGTGAGCGCTCTTCGTCAACCTGTCCACAATCACCCAAATTGCATCAACTCCCCTAGCAGTCTGATATGTGCATAATTAGTTAATTATTTAGCATATATTCTTAGTTATTTTTTATTAATTATGTGAATAATGTGGACAAAAGGTACTTAAAATGTTGTGAATTGTGTTTTCAGTCCAAAAGATGTGCTTGGAAGCAAAAAGGAGAAAAGGAAAGCAATTGAAGATTAAAGAGTGAAAGAAGGAGTTCTACTCGGCAAGTAGATCGACTCTACTCGGCGAGTACACGAGGATATGCCAGAAGATAAATACGACTGCTGATTTAAGACGGATAAGTATGGATCTACTCGGCGAGTTGATTCTGCTACTCGCCGAGTACACCTTGTTTTGGGATATCTATAAAAGACGAATCCTTATCTCATGGGAAGGGACCCCTAGCGATTTTTGAAGGATTAGCTGCGACTAAGAGATTCAGAAGGCGTTAAGGAACCCTAGGCTTCAAGGGTTGGAAGAATTCAAGCAATTAGGTTAATTCTACCTCTTAGACTTAGGAATTGAACATGTTTGCTTTAGTAAACTTTGTTTTTATGTTTGTTTCTGCTGCAATTATGAACTAAATTCGTTTTTGTTTCTGTTTGGGGAATACCAAAGAACTCCTATGGTTTAATTATTGATTTTTGCTTAATTGTCTATTGGTGATTTATTAAATTAAGTTTGTTAAAGAACCTTATGTATTAATCACTACTATTTTCTGTTAATTGGAAGGCAATTAGGTTGCATGAACATCACTTAATTGTTAACCTCATATGTCTATGTGAATGCTAAACCATATGCTTAGAAGTAATGATTATGAAACTAAGATTAATAAGAAAATAGGAAGATTAATGTGTGAGCTTGTTTGAGAAACCATCAACAAGAGGTTAATTGAATTAATAACTTAATTAACCATTACAAATCTTATTTAATCCAAATAATTAATCTAGGGAATTAATTAGTTTAAACACTTGATCAACGCTTAAATTAGTAAATTGTCTAAGGGTTAGGAGTAATGAATATGAACCTAACTATTATAATTGGTAACCAATAGCAATTAAACCACCTTAACTTAAATAACCATAGGAGTGAATTGGTTGAACCTAAATAGAAACATCTTTATCAAATTTGGTTAATAGTTGTTGCTTTAGTTAATTAGTTAATTTAGTTTGTCTAAGTTTCTAGTCTTGCAAAACTAGAGAAAAACCCTTTACTTTTATTATTTGTTTTATTTAAAATTAGCTATTAGTTTAATTTTCCGTTCCCTGAGTTCGATACCTTACTTAGCAATCTATACCACTTAAAGACAGGTTCACTGCCTTTGTGTGCTCAAATTATTAATAAAAAGTAGGGATAAAACTAGTTGAATTTACACACATCAAGTTTTTGGCGCCGTTGCCGGGGAACGGTTCTAAATAATTAAGCTAATTCCTAATTTTTTCGATCCTTTGTGTGAGTTTACTTGCATAAAGTTCATTTATTGCAATTTAGTAACTGGTAATTAGGTTTTAGTATCTGTTTTAGTTAGTTTAAAGCTTAGAAATTTTTTTTGAAAAATCACTGATACTCGTCGAGTGCAATCGCACCTACTCGGCGAGTAGCAGTTTAGTCAGCAATTTTTTTTTTATAATCTTTTTGTTCTTTTTACGATTTTTTTTTATTTGATTGATTTCAGGACTTTCATGACCAGAGGAGCAAACACACCACTGGTACCCCCGTTTGAAGACCCCGAATCCGCATTGAAAAGAAACAAAGGGAAGGACGTGGAGAGTTCAAGCACACCAAAGAAATCACCATTGTCCAACTTGAAGACTGTTTTTGGGAAAAAGAAGAGCAGTAAATCAGGAGCTTCTAGCTCTTCTTTGATAATTGAGGAGCCAATTCAAGAAGATATTGGATACGAGACCGAGGAAGAAGAGGAGGCAACGTACGAGCAAGAAACCGAATCGGAGGAAGAGTTAGCGTTCACTATGGCTAACATTGATGAAATCCCCATGGGAGAATGGAAGAAGAGGATGCGCGACGACTATGGCCCGGGACTTGTGCAACCCGCAATTCCCGCGACTGCCACCTTCGAGCTAAAAGGGCATATCCTAGCTTCACTCAAGGAAATACCTTTCTATGGGAAAGATCATGAAGATGCCTACAAACATTTGGATGAAGTAAATGATGTTGCTGATTACTTCAACATTCCAAATGTAACCCGCGAAACTCAACTACTTCGTATGCTTCCGGTAACCTTCAAGGGTGCTGCTAAAGACTGGCTCAAGTCACTTCCCCCCGGATCAGTCACTACTTGGGCCAGAATGAAGGAAGAATTTATTGATCACTTTTGCCCACCATCCAAGATAGCCAAACTGAAGAAGGCCATTGCAAACTTTGAACAACAAGCTGGAGAGTCTTTATATGAAGCATGGCAGAGGTACAAAAGTCTGCTAAGAAATTGCCCACACCATGATCTAAACAGCCAGCAAGAAGTTTCCATCTTCTATGATGGAGTCAATGTCACGACCCGGCAGTTGCTAGACTCACAAGGCCCACTTACAAAGAAGCCACCCCTGGTGATTAAAGAATTGATTGAAGAATTCTCTAAACACTCTAGAGAATACCACAACCCTAGGAATGATGTCACGAGGGGAGCCGCGTACGCTGATACTGAAGATTTATCCGCGGTCATGGCCATGTTAAAAACCATGGATAGGAGAATGGACAAAATGGATCAAACTATCCATGCTATACGGGTGGGTTGTGAAAACTGCAATGGACCTCAGCTCACTAGAGATTGCGATTTGGATGAGAATGGCAACAAAAAGGCACAAGCATGTTATTCGAGCGGTGACCGGTATGATGAGGACTGGCGCAAACAAAAGAAAGAGTGGCTGCCTTACGAAGAGTACAAGAAGGCCAAGGAGGAGAAGTATAGACAAAAAGGGAGAGGCTTTTACCAAAAGGAGGAGCCGGTGCAAGAGAGGAAGCCAAGCTTGGAAGATATGTTAACTAAATTTGTGGCTGCTTCCGAGAAAAGACATAGTGACCATGATGCTGCTATCCAAGAAACAAGGACAATGCTCAGGAACCAGCAAGCATCCATCCACAACATAGAAACACAGCTTGGGCAACTTGCTCAACAACTAAACCAAAGGTCACCGGGTGAGCTTCCTAGCAAAACCGAGAACAACCCACGAGGCGCACAAGTAAATATTGTTACAACAAGAAGTGGGAAGATCATTACTCCCCTAGCCCCCATTCGAACTGAAGTAACCAAGGACTCACAGAAGGAAGGAACGGAAGAACAAGTAGAAAACCAAGATTCACAATCTGAGAGTCCTACTCGCCGAGTAGGGCCGATGGACTCGGCGAGTACCTCTGCTAAAACGAATGAAGAGCCTCCCTTGAAACCATACCAGCCTCCAATGCCATACCTAGCCCGAGCCAAGAAAGAGAAGCAGGAAGAGGAATATCAGAAGTTTCTAGACCATATTAAAACTCTTCAAATCAACATTCCTTTCATTGAAGTCGTCATGCAAATGCCCAAGTATGCTAAGTTCCTTAAGGAACTCCTCACTAACAGAAGAAAGATGGAGGAAGTGCAGAAGGTAGTGCTTAATGAGAACTGCTCCGCCGCAATGCTAAACAAGTTACCAAAGAAGAAGGGTGATCCGGGGAGCCTAACTTTGCCTTGCCAATTTGGCAACTTGGCTGCAATTCATGCTTTAGCTGATTCTGGAGCAAGTGTCAACCTCATGCCATACTCGTTCTTTAAGAAGCTGGACCTCCCGGAGCCAAGGCCAATTCGAATGGCAATTCATTTGGCAAACAAGAGTGTTACTTTCCCAAGAGGCATTTGTGAAGATTTGCTAGTGAAAGTGGACAAATTTGTCTTCCCGGCTGATTTCATCATTCTCGACATGGAGGCGGATCCGCAAGTGCCAATTATCCTTGGAAGGCCCTTCCTCAACACCGCTAGCGCTATCGTAGACATGAGAGATTCTAAGCTCACATTGCGAGTTGGGGACGATTCAGTGACATTCGGGGTAGACCAAGCCATGAAGTACTCAAGGAGTAGTGACGACACGACTTTCTCAATCGACATGCTTGACGAACTATTGGAAGAAGACATACCTGAAGATTCCAGCAAGTTTGCAGCTTTGGATGAAGTATTTGACCCAGAAAAGGACTTACTAGAGATTGAAAGACTGTTGGAAGAAGCGGAGTATGAAGAAGTAAAGAAGCAATCTGAAAGCCTTACTCGCCGAGTAGACCCGATCTACTCGCTGAGTATATCTGAAGAAAAGCCAGAAGTCATGAATGCAGCTACCAACTCGCCGAGTACCAAACCTGCACTTGGGGACTCCGTCACTATGCACAACAAATTGGAGCTTAAAACACTACCTGACCATCTGGAGTATGCCTTTCTGGAAGAAGGAAACCAGAAGCCTGTGATCATAGCCTCGGACCTATCCAAGACGGAAAAAGAGGAGCTTGTACGCGTGTTGAAGAAAAGGAAAAGAGCCATTGCATGGAGCATCTCCGACATCAAGGGAAAAAGCCCATCCTACTGCTCTCACAAAATCAATTTAGAAGAAGGAGCAAGGCCGGTGGTGCAACATCAAAGACGATTGAACCCGAACATGCAAGAATCATCTACTCCATCTCCGATAGTCCATGGGTGAGTCCGGTCCAAGTGGTGCCCAAGAAAGGAGGAATGACGGTCATCACCAACGAAAAGAACGAGTTAATTCCAACGCGAACGGTAACCGGTTGGCGAGTGTGCATCGATTATCGAAAGCTAAACGATGCCACTCGCAAAGACCATTTCCCCCTTCCTTTCATAGATCAAATGTTAGAGAGACTATCGGGCCATAGCTACTACTACTTTTTAGATGGGTTTTCAGGGTATTTTCAAATACCCATAGACCCAATGGACCAAGAAAAGACCACCTTTACATGCCCAAGTGGGACTTTTGCCTATAGACGCATGCCATTTGGACTATGCAATGCACCTGCGACATTTCAAAGGTGCATGACCCCCATATTCCATGATATGGTGGAAAAGTTCATGGAGGTCTTTATGGATGACTTTTCTGTATTCGGATCTTCTTTCAATGACTGCCTCACAAATCTTGACTCAATGCTTGCTAGGTGTGAGAAAACCGACTTGGTCCTAAATTGGGAAAAGTATCACTTCATGGTCAAGGAGGGTATAGTTTTGGGACACAAAGTCTCTAAAAAGGGAATTGAGGTGGATCGGGCAAAGATAGACACCATTGCCAAATTACCCCCACCAACTAATGTGAAGGGCATTAGAAGTTTTTTGGGACACGCAGGTTTTTACCTGCGTTTTATAAAAGATTTTTCCAAAATCACGAAACCTCTAACACAATTATTACTAAAAGATGCACCCTTTAATTTTACTAAAGAGTGTTTAGAGGCATTTGACTTTCTAAAGGAAAAATTAACTAATGCCCCGATCATTATAGCACCAAATTGGAACTTACCCTTCGAGATCATGTGTGATGCTAGTGACTATGCACTAGGAGCGGTCCTTGGTCAAAGGGTTGATAAGCACTTTCAACCCATCTATTATGCAAGCAAGACCTTAAACCCCGCCCAAGAGAATTATACTACTACCGAAAAAGAATTGTTAGCCGTGGTTTACGCTTTTGACAAGTTTCGCCCTTACTTGGTTTTATCTAAAACCACTGTTTTTACTGACCACTCGGCTATCAAGTATTTGTTTTCCAAACAGGATGCCAAGCTAAGACTAATACGATGGGTGCTGCTTCTTCAAGAATTCGATATAGAGATACGAGACAAGAAAGGAATGGAGAACGTAGTGGCCGATCATTTATCTAGGCTCGAGAACCCGCAATTGCAAGAAGATAAGGATGGAGACGACTTTCCGGATGAATACATTATGGTGTCCGTGGGAGAGGAGCCATGGTTCACAGACATAGCTAACTATTTAGCTACAAATTACGTCCCGAAGGATTATAATAGTCAACAAAAGAAGAAATTCTTTGCGGAGATCAAATATTACTTTTGGGACGATCCATACCTCTTTCGAAGCTGTGCGGATGGAATTATAAGAAGATGTGTGTTCGGGAAGGAAAGCCGAAGAATACTAGAGCATTGCCATAGCGGGCCCACGGGAGGACATCATGGAGCACACTATACCGCAAAGAAGATCTTTGACATTGGGTTCTATTGGCCTACAATCTTCAAAGATGCAGCCCAATATGTCAAAGAATGTGATGCTTGTCAAAGGGTTGGAAACATTTCATCTCGAAATGAAATGCCACAACATAGCATTCAAGTGTGCGAGGTGTTCGACGTATGGGGCATTGACTTCATGGGACCTTTTCCCACATCCAAAGGAAACAAGTACATCCTAGTGGCGGTAGATTATGTCTCGAAATGGGCGGAGGCGCAGGCTTTACCTACAAATGACGGACGGGTAGTGGTACGATTCTTAAAGAAACTATTCTCCCGGTTTGGTGTCCCGAAGGCCCTAATTAGTGACCGAGGCACACACTTTGCCAATGATCAATTGGAAAAGGTGCTCAAGAAATATGGAGTGACCCATAAGTTCTCCACGTCATACCATCCACAAACGAGTGGACAAACTGAAGTGACCAATCGAGCCTTGAAGCGTATTCTAGAGAAGTCGGTAGGAAGAAACCGCAAGGAATGGTCGGATAAATTGGATGACGCGCTATGGGCATTTCGTATCGCTTTCAAAACACCTATTGGTACTACACCATATAGGTTAGTTTATGGAAAGCAATGCCATTTACCGGTTGAGATCGAGCATAAGGCATATTGGGCGTTAAAGTGGTGCAACTTTGATATAGAAGAATTGAAGACCAACCGTTTAATGCCAATGAATGCCCTTGAAGAACTCCGAAATGAGGCTTATTCTAGTTCGTGGCTCTATAAAGAAAAGACCAAGAGATGGCATGACAAAAGAATCAAGAGTAAAGACATCCATGAAGGCCAAAAAGTACTACTTTTCAATTCCCGATTAAAACTTTTCTCGGGCAAACTTAAATCAAGGTGGGATGGTCCCTTTTTGGTCAAGACGGTGTTTCCTCACGGGGCTATAGAATTGATATCAAGAGACGGCACACCATTTAAAGTCAATGGTCATAGAGTGAAGAAATATGAAGAAGGAGTCCCCCGAAATGAAGGATTGGAGGAGCTGCTACTGTGCGGAATCACAAACACGTAGACGGGGCAGAGTCCAGCTAATGACTCCATCAAAAGAAGCGCTTCTCGGGAGGCAACCCGAGTTTCACGTTTGCATTTTCTTTCCTTTTCTTTATTTTTCATATTGTTTTTTTTTCATTCTTCTTCATTTATTCTATGTCTCTAAGTGCTTGAGGACAAGCTATGCTTTGAGTGTGGGGTGGAAGGGCTAAACAAATGAATTCATACAGTAAAATTGGCAAAATTAAAAAAAATTTCAACCTGTGACATCTACTCGGCGAGTATATCGACTATACTCGGCGAGTAAATGTCCACTTACAGCCAAAAGTCGATAATACGCGTGTCTACTCGGCGAGTAGACCCATTCTACTCGGTGAGTAGCCGGTTCAAACCCAGTAAAATAAAACCTGTAAAAATTATTATTACTCACCAATTCATCCCAACACTCGCCGAGCATTTCCTCTCAGCCGCCTCTCTAAGCATTCTTCAAGATCTCTCCAATTTTCTTCTTCTTTCTCTTCATTCAAGCAACAAGGTAACATCTTTACCCTTTAATTTTATGAAAGGTCCAATCTTTATCACATATCTTCCCATATTTGTTATGATTTCGGATTTGGGGAGTTTTTCCCAATTTTTAGGGCTTTGATTTACTCATGAATTAGATGTTGTTAGGAGTAATTTCTTCAAGATCTATGGTTAGATAAGTAATTACAACAAAACCCTATGAATAATTTGGACTATTACATAGATTACACAGATCCGATCTCGATCTGTCAAGAAGTTCATACTACTCGGCGAGTATGTTCGTGTACTCGGCGAGTAGGTCACAATAAGATGAAAAATTTTCCTGTTTTAATTATTGGGTGTTGTTTGTTGCTGTGTTTTTGGTATGTTTATGCAGATAGCATGGCAAGAAGAGGTCAATCATCACGTGGAGGAGGCCATGGTGATATGCCATGGTTAGCATTTCAACAAATCATCTCCAAATCCTCCAAAACTCGAGCCCTAAACAGGTTGGAAGCGCTGCGACAGAAAGAAATCCACTTACCAAATGCAGTGGATTGGGGATGGATGGGTAATGTCGGCTTGGAAGAGGAACTTACTCCATATTTGGTGAAAGATTGTAACTTGGGTTATGCCAACATCACTTGTGATGGTTGGTTGCAATTGTTCAAAATCCAAGAGCCAGTATACGCGGAGTTGTGCTGGGAATTCATTGCTACCATTTCATTCCGAGGTGGTAGTGAGTTTTACAATCCTAACACGATCTCGTTTTCTTTGGGAGGAGAGTTGCGACAATGCAGCATGGTTGAGTTCTCTTGGCGGTTGGGCATCTACGATCAAGACATGTCGATGACGGATTACTTTGAAGCCTTTTTGGAGAATACCTACAAAGAACTTCCCGAGGAGGTGGTGGCATCGACATGGTGGAGTACAATTGCTAACTGGGTCTACATACCTTCCACTGCTCAAGAAGATCATATCCGTTCTCCAATCCACCGACTCATTCACCGGTTCGTTGCAAGCACGATCAACATGCGGAAGGATGGGGACAAAGTTCCCACCCTTGATATCTTTTACTTGTGGAGTATCATCACTCCCGACGTCTTCTGCAACCTCCCGTACTGCATTGCTGAATTCCCCTACGGTCAAGGAGAAGATAAACTCGAAGATCAATGGGGTCATGTTCATTACTCGGCTTGCGAAATCATTTGGGATCTTGGAATTGCCGCAAGCTCAAGCGCTAACTATTATCCACCCTCCTCCATTCAACATTGCACTTTATAGGAGGGCTCGGATAGTTGAAAATTTTGGTGATTCTTTTACTATCCCGAATGAGGATGAGCCGGCGGTCCCTGAGGAGCCGGGAAGGCGGGTTAGGCCAAGGAGCGAGCGGGTACGAGAAGACCCACCGGTTATTCCGTTGGAGGATAATGAGGGTTGGAACCAAGTGGAGTACTGACACTACTTGGATGATATTGGGCGAGGGGTTAATTACACCAATCAATCCTTCGAGTATCTTTTCCAACAAATGCATATTGCTCCGCGACCGGGACCCGGCTACCCTTATATTATGGATTGGGACGAGAGGATGTGAAGAAGGGGTGGAGAAGGAGGTAGTGGAGCTGGAGGAGCCGGGATGGAAGAGGAAGATTGAAGATTTTATTTTATTTTGTTTTGTTTTGATTGTGATGTTTGTTTTAAGACAATTGTGGACATGTTGAATTTGGTTATGTGGTTGGAATATTAGTGTTACTTTTAGTTTTCTTTTCAGGTACTGAAGCTAGGAAGCATGCTAATTAGGAAGGGTCAAGAGAGGAATGAGAGTCTTTATGAGTGATTGTGGAGTCTTGTTCCTAGGATTGAGTCCATACGAATCGAGAGTTTTATGAAGTGTTGCTGCTTAGTAAGTTCTCGGGAGAGTACATTTCTATTTCCATGTCAACACCAACGTAAAGAGAGACAGCGGTTTAAAGAGTTCTGGAAATATAAGCTCTACTCGCCGAGTGCACTAACACTACTCGGCGAGTACATCTGCTTTTGCACGAATTGCTTTGCCATTGAATTCTACTCGCCGAGTTTTCTCACCTACTCGCCGAGTAGCCTGCTGCAGGAGGAGTTTCTGATTTGTTTGGGCTAGTTTTTCTGCACCATTAATATACTCTTTATGAATTACTACTGAAGATTGTTCAACAACCCTTTTCCTTGGAGTTTTTCGAGTTATCAACCACACGAGACGTATGATGCCCGTGCCATGGATGAGCTGTTCCCATGGTTAACGTCACTAGAAGAAGGAGTTGAAAAAGAGAGTGTAAACCTAGCAACTGCTACCCCAGGGGAGTTTGTTCCAACTTTCTCTCTATTTGCATTTTTAGTTGGTATAATATGCAATGAGGGCATTGCATAAAATAAGTGTGGGGTAGGGGGTTAGTCACATCTTAGAACACTTAGAATCTTAATTTAGGCTAATTTTTAAAAAATTTGTTGCATACCAAAAATGCTTAGGTCTTAAATTAGAAAATTTTGGTAAAAAAATTAGGATTCCATATTAGAATTGTGTTAATAATTGCATGAAAACCCAAATGTTTAGTTGAGCCTATATACGTTCTAGTGCATTTGTGGCTTCCTTATTTCAGTGAAATCATGAGACAAAAACACGACCTTGCTCAGCCTGAGGGATGCAATATGTTTAGCAGCCTAAACCGGAAATGTATCCAGGAAAGTTTTTATCATTAGCCAATAAAGGTTGAGATTGAGCGCCCTGCTTAAGCATGTAGGGATTTGAGTGAAAAAAAAAGTAAATATTGAGAAATACATGAGAAAAAAAAAGAATTACTAGAAAAAGTTATAGGAATTTTGGAGCAAATGAAGTGAAGATCTAAAGATCAAAATTCCAAGAAATCCAAAAAAGTTGAAGATACCAAAGGTCAATACAAGTTGGTGAAGTCGAAGATATCAAAGATCAAATGTCAAGAAAGTGAAGAATTTAAAGAGCTCCATAGTGGTATCAAAAAGTTGTAATTCTAGAATATGTGTGCTTGGGTTGCTCAATTAAAAATACCTTGAGGGTAAAGAGATTTTCTGAGGATGGATTCGGAGGGTTGCATAAAATGAGCATAGTTCGGGGTGAGTGGGCGAATGTTTATGAGTATTGTGAGTATTTGAAGTATGGGGGGTTTTTAGGAAATTTTAGACACAAATGCATGCGTTGCGGTCTTGGCATAATGGCTGGGTTGGATTGGAGTTATTACATATGATTTTAATATGTTTAAAATTTAGTTTTGCTTGGGGGCAAGCAAAAGTCAAGTGTGGGGTATTTTGATATGTGCATAATTAGTTAATTATTTAGCATATATTCTTAGTTATTTTTGATTAATTATGTGAATAATGTGGACAAAAGGTACTTAAAATGTTGTGAATTGTGTTTTCAGTCCAAAAGATGTGCTTGGAAGCAAAAAGGAGAAAAGGAAAGCAATTGAAGATTAAAGAGTGAAAGAAGGAGTTCTACTCGGCGAGTAGATCGACCCTACTCGGTGAGTACACGAGGATATGCCAGAAGATAAATACGACTGCTGATTTAAGACGGATAAGTATGGATCTACTCGGCGAGTTCATTCTGCTACTCGCCGAGTACACCCTGTTTTGGGATATCTATAAAAGACGAATCCTTATCTCATGGGAAGGGACCCCTGGCGATTTTTGAAGGATTAGCTGCAACTAAGAGATTCAGAAGGTGTTAAGGAACCCTAGGCTTCAAGAGTTGGAAGAATTCAAGCAATTAGGTTAATTCTACCACTTAGACTTAGGAATTGAACATGTTTGCTTTAGTAAACTTTGTTTTTATGTTTGTTTCTACTGCAATTATGAACTAAATTTGTTTTTGTTTCTGTTTGGGGAATACCAAAGAACTCCTATGGTTTAATTATTGATTTTTGCTTAATTGTCTATTGGTGATTTATTAAATTAAGTTTGTTAAAGAACCTTATGTATTAATCACTACTATTTTCTGTTAATTGGAAGGCAATTAGGTTGCATGAACATCACTTAATTGTTAACCTCATATGTCTATGTGAATGCTAAACCATATGCTTAGAAGTAATGATTATGAAACTAAAGATTAATAAGAAAATAGGAAGATTAATGTGTGAGCTTGTTTGAGAAACCATCAACAAGAGGTTAATTGAATTAATAACTTAATTAACCATTACAAATCTTATTTAATCCAAATAATTAATCTAGGGAATTAATTAGTTTAAACACTTGATCAACGCTTAAATTAGTAAATTGTCTAAGGGTTAGGAGTAATGAATATGAACCTAACTATTATAATTGGTAACCAATAGCAATTAAACCACCTTAACTTAAATAACCATAGGAGTGAATTGGTTGAACCTAAATAGAAACATCTTTATCAAATTTGGTGAATAGTTGTTGCTTTAGTTAATTAGTTAATTTAGTTTGTCTAAGTTTCTAGTCTTGCAAAACTAGAGAAAAACCCTTTACTTTTATTATTTGTTTTATTTAAAATTAGCTATTAGTTTAATTTTCCGTTCCCTGAGTTCGATACCTTACTTAGCAATCTATACCACTTAAAGACAGGTTCACTGCCTTTGTGTGCTCAAATTATTAATAAAAAGTAGGGATAAAACTAGTTGAATTTACACACATCACAGTCCTTGGCAATTTGGTGATGAAATTCATGGTGATCTGTTCCCACTTCCATTCAGGAACCTCCAACGGCTGCAACTTACCATGCGGTCTCTGGTGTTCAGCCTTAACCCTACGCCAGGTTAAGCACCTCTCAACAAACCACACAATATCCCTATTCATACAGGGCTACCAATACTCCTTCCTCAAATCCAAATACATCTTAGTGGCCCCAGGATGGATCGAGAATTTCGACTGATGAGCCTCTTCCATCAAAATGGTACACGTTCCTCCCACAAACGGTACCCAAATACGCCCCTGAAATGTCATAAGCCCACGACCATCAGTAATGAACTCTGATACCAACCCAACAACTCGCTCTTTCTTCTGGTTCTCCAACCTCACTGCCTCAGCCTGTGCTCCCCGAATGGTGTCCAACACCGGATCCATCACGGTCAGTCGCAAACATACATCTCGCAACGGGGCGCTCTCTGCCCTGCGACTCAGGGCGTCGGCTACCACATTAGCCTTGCCCGGATGGTACAGGATCTCACAATCATAATCCTTAACCACATCCATCCACCTTCTCTGTCGCATATTTAGGTTGGGCTGATCCATCAAATACTTCAAACTCTTATGGTCCGTGTATATCGTACACCGAACCCCATATAGGTAGTGACGCCAAATCTTGAGAGCGAACACCACTGCCCGCAACTCTAGATCATGGGTGGGATATCTTGTCTCATGAGGCTTCAACTGTCTCGATGCATCTGCTATCACATGCCCTCTCTGCATCAGCACCGCTCCTAACCCCAAAATCGATGCATCACAGTATACAACATAGTCCTCCATTCCCTCCGAGAGGGCTAACACCGGGGCCTCGCATAACCTTTGGTGAAGCGTCTCAAAGGAGGCCTGCTGCTCGGGGCCCCATGAAAAAGCGACACCCTTTCGGGTCAAACTAGTGAGTGGCACTGCGATCTTAGAGAAATCCCTGATAAATCTCCGATAATAACCAGCCAACCCTAGAAAACTCCTGATCTCGGAGGTTGACCTCGGCGCCTCCCAACTCATCACCGCCTCAACTTTGGTCGGGTCGACCAATATCCCTTCCTGGTTAACAAGATGTCCTAGGAACTGGACCTCTCGCAACCAGAAATCACACTTGGAGAATTTGGCATAAAGCCTCTCCGATCTCAGAACTCCGAGGATCTCCCTCAAATGCTCCTCATGCTGCTCTCTAGATCTCGAATATACCAAAATGTCATCAATGAATACAATCACCGACCGATCCAACATCGGCCTGCACACCCGGTTCATGAGATCCATGAACACTGCTGGGGCATTGGTGAGTCCGAAAGGCATCACCACAAACTCATAATGCCCATAACGCATCCTAAATGCTGTCTTCTGGATGTCCTCATCTCGCGCCCTCACCTGATGGTAACCAGACCTCAAATCGATCTTGGAGAACCAAGATGCTCCATGCAACTGGTCGAACAAATCGTCGATCCTCAGCAACGGGTAACGGTTCTTGACCGTCAGCTTGTTCAACTCCCGGTAATCAATGCACATCCGGTGTGAACCATCCTTCTTCTTGACAAATAGAATAGGCGCTCCCCACGGTGAGCTACTGGGCCGAATAAACCCCTTCCCCAGCAGCTCCTGAAGCTACGAGGATAACTCTTGCATCTCTGGAGGTGCAAGACGATAAGGCACCTTGGCGATAGGCGCGGCCCCCGGGACCAAATCGATACCGAACTCTACTTGCCTCATGGGAGGCACACCCGGCAACTCCTCTGGAAAGATTTCCGCGAACTCACGCACTAAAGGAACCTCCTCCACCGACCTCGGCCTCTCGGAATCAACCTGCGTATCTGACACGTACGCCACAAAACCCTTACAGCCCTGATGTAGACACTGCCTCACCCTAGCGGCCGAACAAAACGCTGATCCAGAACGGGTACCCTCACCGTACACTGTAAGAAATCCCCCACTAGGGTCTCGTATGGTCACCAGCTGTCGCTCGCAGTCGATAACCGCACCGAACCTGCTCAACCAGTCCATGCCCACAATGACACAGATATCCCCCATGGCAATAGGAACCAAATCAATCGGGAACTCCACACCGAAAATCTCGAGTACGCACCCACGGATCACCTCCGTGGCATATATTACACTCTCGTCAGCTATGGAAACTCTCAGAGGCTGACTCAACGCCTCGCGACTCACACTGATGTGCTGACTAAAAGCCAAAGATACAAAAGACCGACTCGCACCCGAGTCAAATGACACCAAGGCAGGTACAAAATTCACAAGAAAAGTACCTACGTATAACATAATATAAGCATAATATCTCAACATTAATATAAATACACTAAAGAATACATACCAACCACGACATCAGGTGCTACGCGGACCTCTTCCACGGTCAACTGAAAAGCTCTCCCTCGTGCCCTCGATGCCTCGGCCTTCACAGGTCGACTCTCGGTAGCTTTGATGGCGGCAGGGGCAGATCCCTGAGCTGATCCCCGCAACTGCGGACACTCCCCCTTCTGGTGTCCGGTCTGATTGCAGTGAAAACATACTGCAAACCGCTTGGGGTAGTCCTTGGCCATATGCCCCTCCTTGCCACATTTGTAGCAAGATCCAACTCTACATACTCCATCATGACCCTTTCCGCACTTTCTACAAGTGCGGCCCTTCTGGCTCCCTGATTTGGGATCAGTGGGCTTCGCCCGCTTGGCTGCCGGCTGGAATTGTGCCAATCGCCGATCCCTCCCCTGAGACTCAGCCTCCTCTCTAGCTTGAGTCTCCAGCTCGATCTCCCTCTTCTTGGCATTTGCCTGAAGCTCAGCAAATGTCCGGTACGAGGAGTTCGCCACGAACTCCCGAATGTCTCACCTCAAGATACTCAAATACTGGCTCATACATGCCTGCTCAGTGGACACGTGCTCAGGGCAGAACATCGCCCTCTCGTGGAACATCTTGGTAATCACCGTAACAGACTCAGTACCCTGCTTGAGGGTCAGAAACTCCTGGGCCAAACGCTCCCTCTCCACCTGGGGAACATACTCATCTTGGAACATGGAAGTGAACCTCTCCCAGGTCACCGCCGCAAGCTCAGCAGGCAAAAAGTGCGCTGTCACAAACTTCCACCAGTCCTTCGCTCCCAAGCGAAGCTGGTTCAAAGCGAACCATACTCTCAAATTCTCAGGAGATGAGCAAGTGAAGAAACAACCCTCTATGTCAGAAATCCATCTCGTAGCCGCCACCAGGTCCTGGGTCCCATCAAACTCTGGTGGTTTCGTGTTGCTAAACTCCCGGAACAGCAACACATCATCACCTTGCGGCCTCGCAGCAGCAACAGTTGCGGTGGCCGCCGCAACAGCAGCCTCAAAAAGAGCAGCATAACGCTCATCGAAAGTCTCAATCAACGTGGTCTTAATAGACCCGAACATCTCTGGTATCTCTGCCCTGATGGCTGCAGCCACCTCCTCGTGGATGATCTGACGGATCTCCTCATCACTAGCCCCAACGCCCTCTGGCATATGATGTGTCCTCACCATGATCAACCTCTGAAATACAACATACGATAAATTATAATCCATTTGAGCATACTCACACTCGACATGTCATCCCTCCTTGATCCTTGGTATTCCGAAGATTTTTACTTGGACCGTACACCGCCCAGGTGCTTTCAGTAGTACGTGCCCAATACTATTGTCCACACCGTTTCAGTATACACCCCAAATCCTCCTCTTCGAATCCTAATTTCCAAGTACTCTATCACTTTCTAACAGATCTCTCATAAGCTCCTCGCTGCTGCGTATTCTCTCTCAAGCATCTCATAGCAGCTCACCTCTCCCTAGGCTAAGGCATCACAAATTAGGGCACTCTAGTCCTAATAGGAATACCTAGCCTACTCTAGCAAGAGAATACATCATAACAATCTCATAAACATATAATATAAGGGTATTTTCGGAAATCACCGTTCGAGCGCTGACTGATCGTACACACGTTTCTTCTCTGAATTTCTCTAGAAATCTTTTACTTTTAGAAAATTTGGTTCTCTTTTGAAAATATTTTCCAAATCCTCAGTTTGAGTTCAAATACTCCCGAAGGTGTACCCGAATCCCTCAAACCAAGGCTCTGATACCAACTTGTAACACCGTAAATTTCAAAACAATTTATTTCAATTTTTATAAATCATAATTCACTTGATATTCATAAAACAACCATGTTTGAAAATCAATCCAAGTAATACAAAAATCCCAAGATCTCATAATCGTAAAATCCCATGCGTGTGTACTGATCAAGTCGGCGCCTTCCCACGGTCTTCACTAGTACCTGAAACAAATAACACCAAACACTGTAAGCACAAAGCTTAGTGAATTCCCCAAAATACCACATATAACACATATTAGCCACTCGAGGCTATAACTCTGTGGATCCGTGCACCCAAACTCTGTGAACCCTCAGGTTCTAACTCTATAGACATGCACAACATAAATCACAAAGAATAATGCAGCACAACACATAACACATATATATAACATACAAGCACTGTATCACATAACTCTAGTTACCTACTCAAGGTAAAGTATAGTGAGAAGACTCACCTCGTGTATCTCGATAGCTCGCAAATCCCTGAACCCACTCGTGCTCGATTCCCCGAGCTATAATCCTCTTATAATACAATACATCCCTAATTAACATTTTCACAACTAAGGTTGACTGACTCCACTAAGTCAACACAGGTCAACTCTAGTCAACGGCCAACGGTCAACTTTGACTGGACTCAGCGAGTACATTAGAGCAACTCGGCGAGTCTACACGTTTTCGATAACTCCCTCGGATTCTCTCTTGGCACGTCGAGTACTCCCCTGACTCGACGAGTTCCACCTGGCATGAATCGCGGGGCCACCGCGACTCAACTCGTCGAGTCTCAAAACAACTCGGCGAGTTCCAGTTTGACTCAGTCCACCTATCAACCCTCTCTGACTCTCCCTGACTCACTGAGTTAGCCCCTTAACTCGATAAGACCACTCGCTGAGTGGTTATGGACAATCTTCATGCTACTCGCCGAGTCTGTTCTTTGGACTCGGCGAGTCTATGCCATGCATGAACTCAAACTCACTCCTGAGGTCAGATCTGCTCCAATAACTCCTAGATCCAGTCCTTCCAAGCACATTCATCACGTAAAGTCACAATCTTGGTGCTCATGCAAAGGTCCAAAGGTCTTATTTGATGATATGATCTCTAGAATGCTATTCTAAGCTCATGGCCTCCATTAACACTCATAAAGCTTGAGGGAAAAGGGTCTCTGGACCTCCTTGGGTCCAGATCAAAAGTACCAACAACAAGAAGAGGCCAATCACTCCATGAATCTCTCCACAAAGAAACCCTAACTTTAAGATTCACAACAAGGAATGAGAAAGGAATGAATGGATACCTCAAATGAAGTCCCTAAGCTTAGAAATCACTGGATTAGCACCTTCTTTGGTCTCCTCTTGCCTTGATCCTCTACTATATGCAAAAATACCCACAAAAAGTCAAGGATCTTCCTCTTCTCTCTCACAAAATGCTCACAGGCTCTTTAGGGTTCTCTCTGGGGTTGGTGGCCACAAATGACGGCCATAAACCCCCTTAAATAGGTCTCATACCCCGGAAATTAGGGTTTCATTAAACAGCGTGGACTCGCCGAGTCCAGACGCGAACCCGCGTCCAAATTGCAATCCTACTCGGCGAGTTTGAGCTCCAACTCACCAAGTCCTCTCACAATTCTCCAAAATATAATAATAATAAATACCTGGGAATCCGGGCTGTTACACCCTGACTACCACCAATAAGCAGTGTAGTTTTATTATTTAAAATAAAACCTAGTAGTATATCCCTGGAATCCTCTAGTATAATGTATGGTAATTTTATTACTTCAAATAAAACTAATGAAGAATGAAATCCCGTAAACAAATGTTAGTTTATACTATTGTGAGTTCGTATAACCATGCTTGATATGACTGATGACCTCAATGATGTTTCTTTAGGCGTCGTACGATATGATATTTGTCACCCCAGACATGCCTGCCTAATTGTAGCTATCAGTTTAGGTGTGGGATGTCAATCCCGAATAGATCTATTCACAAATCCCACGCTCTCCCTCCAGGAGACTCTGGCTATACTAAATGTTGAGGATTTAACCAGTCCCCCGAAGGGTACAAATGAAGAGATGTCTCACAATCCAATATTAACTAGTTTACGTGTTTTTCTGTATCGTGTTCTTGTAATTGAAACTGTTTGTATACTTGGTAGAATATAAATAATTATACGCAAAATAATTATTTAGTGTTATACTCTTGTTATTTGAACGGAGTAATGGATATCATATACTAATATGTCATAGTTTATGTGATTGACCAAGAAAGTGGTTTGTATCAGTAAAACTGGTAATGAATTCCCGAAACTATACACATTATAATTTGACTGAAATGTTACGTTCGTGAATTGTTCTGAAAACTATGCAATTATATTTAGAAAACGTCCCTTATGCTCTGCATAATACAAAAGTGATAAAATATCTATATATTTTATGGAAATCATTGGATTGTATCAATTGCATAAGTTTTAAACTGGTTGAAAAACCATTTTGTTTTAGTTCACAAAATCATTTGTCTTTGGGTTGTATTCTCCCCCCCCCCCCCCCCCCCCGAAAAGACTAAAAATCATAAAAACGTAGGGGTATGAACTCACTGTTAGTTATGTGGAAACGTCGATTGGAAACAAAGATCCTCGAGTTGTTGTATGTGGCACTTAACAGAATCCTAATATCAAATAAGTACATACATGTATCTAAATTAGCGATTTTGTTAGATAAAGTGTTAGAAAAACACTTGTTTTCGGTTAAGGAATGTTACCGGGACTTGAATGAATCGAGGAAACGGGGTTTTCACCACTTAGGAGGTGTGTACGACTGTGAACAAGGGTTTACGACTGTGAAGAGTGGTTTACGGCCAACACGCATTTTACGGCCGTGAACAGGGTTTACGGCCGTGAACTCCTCTTTGAAGGGTTTACGGACCGAGCAGATTTGAAGGGTGTACGACCGTCAACTCAAGAACAAGGGTGTTTGGTGTCGATGAAAACATGTTCTGGATGCTCCCAATCGACCCCAAATGATGATTTTTGATGTTTTTCCGGAAGAAATAAGACGTTTTTGGTGTTTACGGTCAGAGGTTCTAGAGAGAGAATCAGAGAGTTTTCGGCCAAGAAGATTCAAATGAAGGTGGGCGTCCCGTATTTATAGGCTGGGGGTATGGTCGGTGGTGGGGTCCACTAGGCACCTACCGTACATGGGTTTACTGCTGTAAACAGGTGTACAGCCGTAAACAGGTATACGACCGTATACCCACCTAGGCCAAAAAATGGTTTGTTTTTCAAGGACTTCAGGTTTTTTTTTGTGTGATTTGGCTCCGACTCGCTTATATAAATTTAAATATATAAGACTAGATGATTTCCTAAACCATGAAGATTTGACGGAAACTTAATAAAATTCAAATTTTATTAATGGGAATCGGTTAAAGATAACATAAAAAGTTTCGAGTTGTCACATGTGGTGTGTGATCTGCAATCATCCCAAGCTCTTCCATTTGAAAACCAAAGTACCTGAAACATAACTGAAAACCGTAAGCACAAAGCTTAGTCAGCTCCCCAAGATACCACATGCCATACAAACCTAAATCACACACTAGGCTCCCGCCCTCCATCGGGCCTCCCTCGGTATCGAGTCCCACTCGGCCTTGGGCCCCGCCTGACATCGAGCCCCACTCGGCTTCGCCCCCCCCCCCCCCCCCCCCCGACATCGATCCCCGCTCAGATTACAGATTGTGCATCACCAGGCCCCACCTGGCCCCCGATACACACATAATCATATAACCATATAACCATGTAATCATATAAACATTTAATCTTACTAGCACATGCAATAATCACAAAGGCTATAGCATACCATTCAGTCATCGAGCCCCGTCCGACATCAGGCCTCGCCTCGTAAGTATACAAACAGATACTAATGACTAACCTACAATCTACTCATCAGGCCCCGCCTAGCATCGGACCTTTCCCAGTAAGCATACCATCACACAACACATGAAAGAGTCACGGATGCATCTAGCATCCCAACATATAAACCATGGACCGGTATTGGTGCCTTCGACCCACTAAACCCAGTGAGGAAACTCACCTCGCACTGCCGAATCTCACAGAAAGAACCTCTGGCTGCTAGCTCGCAAGAATCCCCGTGCTATCAATCATAAGTTAAACATCCATCAATAATCGGATATGACCCACACTAAGTTTCCAAACTAGGGTAAAAGACCTTTTACCCTCTTTATAACGTAGCCACAAAGGCAAGGCCCAATTCAACAATCCAAAAGGACCAAACATGGCCTAAAACATCCCATGGTCAACCCTGACCAAACTTTTGGTCAAAGTCAAAGTCAACAGACCATGTTGACCAAACACGTTGTGTTTCACCATCATCCAAATAATTGGGAAAACCCCAGCCAACATGTCGTGTTGGCTTGTAAACATGTCGTGTTTGTATGAGTTCCAACAACTTAATACATTAAGCGGGTTTATTCGACTCCAAGAGCTCCAAAGCTCATATCTAGGCCAAAATGAGATTTAGAAGGGAAAAAGATTCCAACTTTATCCATTGGGATTACCAAAAGGGTCCAAAACCCACCTAAACCATAAAGCTTGATAATGTAATGGCTTAACCAAAAAGCACTTACTCCTTAAAATCTGAAGTCCATCCTTTACAGAAGTGATTCTAACCCCCCAACCATCTCAGGTTGGTGCTTTTTAGACATACATGTCCAATGCATGTCTTGAACCCTAGACATCTTATTCCTTTAAATAGGGAGAAAACCCCAAAAGATTAGGGTTTTCATTACAGCTGTCAACACGTCGAGTTCCAAGAGGCAACACGCCGTGTTGAGCTTAATGAATGTCATGCTTCTTCTTATCTAGACACGCCATGTTGGTTCCTCCAACACACCATGTCCAATCCTCAAAAGGGGATTTATTCCTAACAATTGTTTCTTAAGATTTTGGGTGTTACAAGTGTAGCCAGTTCATCCTTATTCTCCCGAAGTAGTCGTTTGGTCTCCTCCATTTTCTGGTCCAACGTGGTTCGCATCATTGCCTGAACTTTTGCCATTATGATAGGTTCGGGTGCAGGTGCAACGACCGATGCATGACCCATCACATGCTTAGGCTCAATCTGTTGACTTCCGTTGATATTTCCTAGTTTTCTACGAGTCTTCACCATGACGTTATGTACACCAAAGCAGCATTCAACGTACCGAGACGAGAATATAGATAGGGAAGGTTTAGATGTATAATTCTCCTTATCACCCTAAAAAGTTATATGCCAGTTCTAATATCGTGATTAAATGTTTAGATGTATAATTCTCCTTATCACTCTAGGTCAGCAACAAACCTTAAACCTAATAGCTGCAATTTAGATATGTAACCTAATGCATGTTACAATACAAAACATTTAGAACTTAAAATCAAATTAGGCATCTTGTCCTAATGTAAGCTAGCGCTTGTGTCAATTTAGGTGTATTACCTAAACTATAATAGTCACTCATTTCACGACCATCGCTTAGCATTCTAAGTTTAAGTCTAGAAATTCTCTGAATTCCTAGTTCGCTTAAACTAATGCTTTGATACCAACTGTGACATCCCCATTTTTACAGTCATTTTAAAACTTTTTATTTATTCTTATTTATAAATGCGGAATTTGGTCCCGTAAAAAGTATTTCCGAATAAATGTTTTTCATTGATTAATAAAAGTTTAGGATGTCATAACCGATACTAAACATAAGCATAAACAAGCCTTACAGTATCTAGGACTATCAATATACATCTCCATGAATCTTTCATCATGCATGTACCTTTGTACCGCTACCTGTAATACAAAGAAGTTGAGTGGGTTAGACTTCGGGAATTTTCTCTCCTTGTTAGACCTTGAAGATACTTCATGCTTCCTTTTCTCGCTAACTTCAGCTCTCTCTAGACACTTCTCTCTTATCTAGGTCTCTACATTCTTAGCAGCCTAGATGGCGGCTTTCAGAGTGGTTGCTTGCTTGACCATTGGACCAAAGTCCGCTGGTAATCCGTGAACAAACTTGTTGACCTTGGAGAGCTCAGTTGGAACTAGATAACGAACGAGCTTCATCTTCTCCGTAAAATTGGAAGCATACTCGGTGACACTCATCCTCCCCTTCTTCAGATTCTGGAATTCATTGTTGATCTCCAGAAGATCCTGCTCAGAGTAGTACTGCATCTTTAATTGCACTAGGAAATCTTCCCAAGACATCTTGCTTGCTTCTCCCTTGGGTATCGTGTTAGCTAGTAGCTTCCACCAGCTCAATACTCCAAACTTTAACTGTGACAACCTGAAATTTTTTACTTTTAAAGCTTAGTCAATCAACTCAACTGAGTGTCATACTCATTGGACATGAGTTCTAGCCCAGTTAAAGGTCATTCTAAGGAGTTTTAAGCCTAATACCTACTAGAACCACAGTGTAGCAAATCAAACCATAATCTCCTCAAAATGAGTTCACGACCACAAGACCATGAGTTTACGACGTTAAACTCATGTGCCCGTGAACTCAAGTGTATATAGATGATACTTGGCCATTTTTCTCATTCTTTCCTTCCTCGGCTGATTTTTCCTTAAAATCCTCTCAAGCATCATCAAGACTTTCTTCCAATATCTTCAAAATATGTAAGTATTCTTCCTAGATTTATTGATACATCTCTTTGTCTAGTATCCTTACATGATTTCATCCATAGAAATCATTCTTTTCTGATATCCTCATGAACACCAAGAACACTTGTGTGTTTTGGACCTTAAACACCCAAAAAAGCTTCTACATTGTAAGTACTCTTGCCCTAACTTGTGGTGTACTAGATTGAACTTGTTTAGGCCTTAGAAACATCAATAATTATGGGTTGGAAGAGAGTTTATGGCCAAGGATCTCCCAAGGCTGTAAACTCCCTATAAGTATGTAATAATATCCTAACTTCCTTCCTAATGCTTGGAACCTAGACTAGCACCAACCACCATTGAAGTAAGGACCTAAAACTTCGACTTTGTGGAGTTTGCCATGGGTTTACTGCCGTAAACCTACTACGGTCGTAAACCCTAGGTCGTAAACTCCTTAAGGAGTCGTCCTTGGGTCGTAAACTCATATGCAATGCCTTACACTCCTTTGTTGCAACCCAATGGCCTTCTAACACTTAGACCAAAGTGTTTTCCATGTTTTAGGGTGTTTATACTTGCTTAATTAATGTGTTAATCACTAATTAGATACATACATACATATATATATGTCTTTATAAGCTAAATAGGAGCATTGTGTGTGTTCAAGTCTTCACTTGACACCTAGCACTTTGTCCGACACTTCCATATAATCCACTCACTACAGGTGATTTCATACCCCTTAACCAACCTTTTAAATACTTTTAAATGCTTTTATGGGGGGATACAATTTGAATATCATAGTTATTATATCAATCAGATGTGATTAATAACTATCAAACTATGGATTTACTACACTTTTAGCTATGTTACTAAGCGTACTATTTCTAAATGATTTCTCAAAACGTTTTTTCATGTTAAACTCTTTATCAAACTATATTACATACTACATCTTTCATTTCAAACTCTTTAATAACTATGTTTCAAATAAAGGTTATCATGTACTTCAAACTGTGTTTCAAACAAAGGATTTCTTATACTTTAAACTATTCTTATCAAACAAACTACTTTTAAATCGTTTTATAAACTGACACCAAGTCATCAATTATTATTTATTAAACTTTTCAAAGGTTTTACAAAACTTCTTTTAAACTTTTATATTATAAAATGAATGCCTATATATGCATAGTTATATAAGTAATGTTTAAAGGACTTAGGACTGCTAGCTCGCTTTAATTCCTTTTCCTTGTTTGGATGTGGCCTTAGGGTATTGGTTATTTTTCCGAATGTCGTATAAATATTAGTTATATATTATGTATACATATATAGAAATAAAAGTTCTATAAGTCAATTCAATACCTTTGGGTAGCAAAGGCATACTTTCGGTTATACACGTACATTACTAGTAACTATAATAGGTATAATTAGCAGATGCTATTTACTCTTCCTAGTACAAGGAATCACACTAAAAGTCAGTTCATACATGAGTCAATGCATACTCTAAACAATACATACACTAAACTAATACATACACTACTCTAATACACACTAAATGAGGAGACACTAATACACACTAAAGGAAGAGTCATTATTACATACTATATGAAGAGACACTATTACATACTATATGAAGAGACACTATTACATACTTTATGAAGAGACACTATTACATACTATAATTAAGATACACTACTACATACTATATGAAGAGATACCACTACACACTCCTGGACTGACCATCCTACACCTGACTGCTCGCTACAGCAGGTGTGTTCATCTACGTATGTTCTTGGTTGTACTGTTCGGCGATTTACCGTGTCGTGTTTATCCTAGACAAATGGATACATTTTTAAGGAATATATAATTTTCCTTATTACCTTTACTTTGTGACATGTTCACATAAATGATGAGGTAGAATATATTTTGATACGATTTCAAATGAATATATTATTTTCCTTATTACCTTTATTTTGTGATACATTCATATAAACGATGAGGTAGACTATATTTTTATAATAATAGTTATACATGGGAAAAACCATCATTCTTACAAAGAAGCATATGTTCAAAACAGTCGGGTCTTGGTCGAAGACAACATTTACTACTAATAGGAAATATAGGATTTTCTAGGGTTTTCATACTTATACACACTTTTCATTAAACATTTACAAGTCTGTTCTTTATAGTTTTACAAATCAATGACACTAAAATACTTATGAACTCACCAGCTTTATGCTGATAAACTCTTTCAAAATAACTTGTATTCTCAGGTCAGCAGTAGACAGGTACACTGATCAGGTTTTGAGAAGATAGAGCAGTCAAGACTTATCTTTTATTTTGATTATTTATTATGGTGTTTTATTCTATGAAAGAACACACTTGTATTAAAATTATACTATTAATGTAATGGATGATGTTGTTGCTTTTTTACTACTTTACACTGTTGTGATACTTTACATGACGTCCTCAGCCCCAGAACATTTCAGCTGTTCTTGGTTCTGGGGTGTGACAAATTGATATCAGAGCATTGTTTATAGTGAATTGAGTATATCAACCCACAAAATATATATAGACTATAAATATAATGGGATTAAAATACTCTGACCAAGATTTTATACTTTTAAATAATAAAATATTTAACTAAGTATACATGCCTGCATTCATACTAAAATCAGTGTCACAATGACAAAAACAAAAGTATTACGATTGTTGAATATCACAAGTAAGCTCGGGGATGTATGGTCAGTTCTGGGAGTGGGATAGCATGATCAATTATGATGGTCCGATGAGTGATTAGCATATACCCAATAATGGTTATGATATGGCAACAAGTCTAAAAACTTATCAACACTACTACAATGAAGACATTAGGAGTATACTGTGTTACTATAATTACTTAGTTGAGAACTAAAAAGATCTTCCTTAGTTGGTCAATAGTTGCTAAGTGGATACACTAAGGTTATATGTAACTAGGATGAGATAGACTTAGAATGTGTGAATTTTTGCTTTACCCCTGTTCCTTGTGAATTTGGAGTTAAGATCACTTATTCGAAGGCCTATCCTATTTTGATTACATATAATTGGTATGCAATTTACAAATAGTGAAGTAACAAATGAATATTATCTTATAATTATCTAGTTAGTACGTATAATAATTATTTCTTTACCCCAATTCTCGTGTAGATAACATGGCTAGACTCCATCCCCACGACAACCCGTACCTTCCGAACGAAGGCAATGGTGGATGGTTTGAAGAACAACCAGAAGATGATCATCCAATCTCTTTGGATGATCACCATGTTGAAGGCTGTTTGGATGGTGCTAACTCCGAGCCCGAGGTTGAGAACCTACCCCCCCCCCCCCCAGTGACTCCCAACCCAAATCTTAACCCTCATCCGACTTTTCAAGGGCGGACGCCTCCTTGGGTAGGATGCTTGGAAACATTGAGCGAAGAGCAAGATCAACCTATGTCGTTTAATGGAGACCGAAGCTTATATAACATAAGTGAAGGAGGCTCAGCAGACATAGTTCTGCCAAACTTGGTCCGTAGAGTTGCTCGAAACGAAATCTAGGGTAGGACAACTCTCCATCGTATTGCAGAGGTTGATTCCAATGCAGGAATGCATACCATCCGCACCATTCACCTTGAAAATGCTCGTGATAGATCTAAGAGAGACCACGAGGCTCTGCTGCAAGCACTAGCTGAAACTTGAGCCGAAGTCATAGAGCTTCGAGTACGCCAGAGGGTGTATGAAAGACACCTGCTAGATATGGAACGTCAACTGGCTGAACTAAGGGTTCACCAGATGACCATCACCAGTAGGAGATTCTTTATCTTTCCTTCCTTGTTATAAGGAATCGTTTTTCTTTCCATGCCTTATGTAGCACTTTTCTATGTAACTACCCCAGTACCGTAAGTACTTTTGGTTAGGCCCTTATGCTGTCAAAACTTTTCTACTCTGGATATGATGTAAGACCTACTACAAGGTCAATTTTCCTGAACTTATTACATCATAAATATCAATGATATTAACAGTTGGCTAATTTCTGTGGCAATCTTTGTTCAAATACTTTCATCATACTATCGTTATAATTCTATCTGAAACTCACCCTAGTCAAGCTATTGAACTATGGTAATTTAGCTCCGGGATCATTTCCAATGCTCTTACAAAAGTTCGATCATGTTATCCACCAACCATTGATGCCCTAGTTTGGACGACAAACGTCTTGTGACCATTCTATGAACTTACTTCTACTCTTTACTACGACTGCATCATACGGATGTAGGTCAAACCCTCGAGAACATATTTCTACCCTTTACATGAATGATTGGAATACATCTAGGTTCAACCATAATCACTCACGCACTCATTTTCTTTCATATAACAGAATCATGTCGTCATTCAGAAATAGTCAACCGAGCAAAAAAACCCCTATCCTTCATATCGACGCCGCTACATTCTAAGCCGCGGTAACAGCTGCCGTGACAGATGTCCTTGCAAATCTCAGCGCTGACAACGCAAACAAGACTAGCAAAGGGGTTGACAATTACGATCGTTGTATAGATCTGGGAAGCCAAGAAATGATAACAGTCACAAATTTGCAAAGCCGTAAAACTGAGAATAGGAAACGAAAGTGTCAAGCCCAAAAGGAGCGGAAGCGATCCCAAAGACTTTCCATGAAACAACAACAAGTGGCAACCCCTGCCACTTTAGCACCGATCAAATCATATCACGGAGCGCTCCCGAAATGTGACAAGTGTAGCTTTCATCATAACGGAGCTCGCCGTGAATTACAATGCAGAAATGTCAACCAAATGGGGCACAATACTCTTGTTCGTAGGGCTTCTGCACGAACCATCTTCCAGACCACCAACATCGAGGTTAGCCCGGCATGCTATGCTTGTGGTGAAACTAGACACTATAAAAGGAATTGTCCAAAAGGGAAGAAAAACGAAAGCACTTGTGTCCACATAACTTCGACCCGACACATCACTTCCACCACCGATGCTGGAGCAATCCAGATATGTCACCAATGTGGTGAGATAGAAGACCTCGAGAAGGATTATAAAATAACAAAGAATTCTTGTGCATACAGGAAGATACTAAGGATCACTGCCTCATAAGAGACAACTCCGGACCCATGATGAAATAACTATGGCGTTTTGTTGTAATAGACTCATAAAATGTTAAAAACTAGTGCAACTCGAGTCTTGTCTTTTGCAAGATCTCGTCAGTCAAGGGGCTCTCGTGCTACGTGTACTTGCTTTTTGTAGTATACCTTGTTCACAGTAGTAGTCTTTTAGTTAATCTAAAGTATTGAAACTCCGTTAAAAGTTGCACTGTTGTGTTTTGTCTGTAACTCCTTTATGATCTAGTCTAATACCTTTATTTCAAAGTGAGTCTGATTTTATCATACAACTTGAGTCAATTCGATCCTCATAATACCGGTTTCGTGCGTAAATCTCTTTCTCCATAATTGCCTTTCTAGCGTAGCCATCATTCCTGAACTCCAAGGTACTCATGCATAGAGTACCTTACATTTCATGTCCTTCCCAAAGAAACCTCAACAAACCTCCCTGGAATACCACACATATAGTACGTCAAGTTCAATCCGCAGACCCATCCGGTTAATCTATCGCTGAAGAAGGTATATGCAAGGGTGGTATATAATATAGGTTCTACAGGCTTACAATTGATGATTCCGCTTGAACTTATTTTCCTTGTTTGGATGTTAGCTTAAAGAGGATTCATTTATTCGACTGCCTTTTCAATCTTAAATATATACGACTCGTGTACGCGAAACTGCGATTGATGAAGCAGGTATGACTTTCGATATGAACTTCAGGATAGAGACTATGCAAGAGTACGAGTGATCGTGCTGCCACACGAATAAACTTCGGAATCAGATTAGTTGCAAGGGCTACCCTTGTAACCACATCGCCCTATAGTCTAACACCTACAAAGATGCAACAAATTTCCGGTCAATTCAACGAACTACTCAGTAATGGCTTTGTAAGACCAAGCTCCTCACCCTGGGGAACTCCCATTTAGTTCGTCAAGAGGAAAGACGGATTGTTTAGTATGTGCATCGACTATAGAGACCGCGACAAGATTACCATTAGGAATCATTACCCTCTGCCACGCATAGCTGGATTGTGTACCCAATCACAAGGAATGAATTACCTTTCGGAGATGGATCTAAAATCTGAGTATCACAACTTACGAGTGTTAGAGGAGGATTTCCTGAGAACGACCTTCCGAACTCGATACGGACGCTACAAGTCCGTAGTGGTACATCTCGGATAAGACCAATGCGCCCGCAATATTCATGGACTTAATGAATAAGGTATGCCGCCCTTACTTGGATCAGTTCGTCATTTTCCTTATAAATGACATACATATCTACTCTCGTAGTCTGAAAGACCATGGAAAGCATATATGACAGACCATGGAAACTTTACGATCAGAGAAGCTCTACGCGAAGTTCTCTAAATTCGAGTTCTGGATTCGAAGAGTCGAATTCCTAAGGCACGCTATTAGTAAACGGGGAATTCATGTGGGACCTTCTAAAGAAAAACCATTGAGAGCTGGTCAACACCAAAGACGCCTATGGGAATTCGCCAATTTCTAGGTCTCGCTGACTACTGTCGTAGGTTTATTCAGAACTTCTCTCGAATTACGGAAACTCTTACGAATTTGCCCCAGAAGAGAGTGGCCCTTAACTAGGAAGAGAAGCAAGAGAAAGAAACCTTTGGAATTCCAAGTGAGAGACCATATTCGGTTGGAAGTCTCACCCTGGAAAAGCTTGATACGCTTCAGAAAGCGTGGAAAGCTAAACCTAAGGTACATAGGGCCCTTCGAGATTCTTGCCAGAATCGGCCCTGTAACTCACAAATCCAACCAACCCCACAAACTCATTAATGTTCATTCTACTTACCACTCCTTGAAACTGGAAAAAGTACCTTTCCATCAGGACTCTTGTAATCCTACTCGATGAAGAGGAGATCAACGAGAGCCTCACTTTCGTGGAAGAACCGTAGTGACCATGGACCGAGAGGTCAAGCGGACGAAGCAAAGCCGCTTCCCATTAGTGAAGGTTTGTTGGAATGCCAAGCGAGGACCTGAATTTACTTGGGAGCACGAGGACCAATCGAATAGGAAGTATCCTCCTCTCTTTACTCGATTATTCATACCTACTTCCTTGTCGAAACTCTAATTTCGAGACGAAATTCCCACTAACGGGGGGATGATGTGACAACCCGAAATTTTTTTACTTTTAAAGCCCAGTCAATCAACTCAATTGAGTGTTAGACTCAATGGAAATGAGTTCTAGCTTGGTGAAAGGTCATTCTAAGGAGTTTTGAGCCTAATGCACTTAAGGAATAAGTGTTAGAAAGTACCTGCTAGAACCACAATGTAGCAAATCAAACAATAACCTCCTCAAAATGAGTTCACAGCCACAAGACCATGAGTTTACGACCATAAACTCATGTGGCCATAAACTCAAGTGTATATAGATGATGCTTGGCCATTTTTTTCATTCTTTCCTTCCTTAGCCGATTTTTCCTTCAAATCCTCTCAAGTATCCTCAAGGCTTTCTTCCAAGATCTTCAAAATATGTAAGTATTCATCCTAGATTTGTTGATACATCTCTTAATCTAGTATCCTTACATGATTTCATCCATAGAAATCATTCTTTTCTTAGATCCTCAAGAACACCAAGAACACTTGTGTGTTTTGGACCTTAAACACCAAAACAACCTTCTACAGTGTAAGTACTCTTGCCCTAGCTTGTGGGGTACTGGATTGAACTTTTTTAGGCCTTATAAACATCAAGAACTATGGGTTGGAAGAGAGTTTACGGCCAAGGATCTCCCAAGTCCATAAACTCCCTATAAGTATGCAATAATGCCCTAACTTCCTTCCCAATGCTTAGAATCTAGACTAGAACTAACCACCATTGAACTAAGGACCTAAATATTTGACATTGTGGAGTTTACCATGGGTTTACAACCGTAAAACCACTAGGGTGGTAAACCCTAGTCCGTAAACTCCTTAAGGAGTGGTCCTTGGGCCGTAAACTCATATGCAATGCCTTACACTCCTTTGTTGCAACCCAATGGCCTTCTAACACTTAGACCAAAGTGTTTTCCATTTTTTAGGGTGTTTATACTTGCTTAATTAATTTGTTAATCACTAATTAGATACATATATATATATATATATATATATATATATATATATATATATATATATATATATATGTCTTTTTATGCTAAATAGGAGCATTGTGTGTGTTCTAGTCTTCACTTGACACCTAACACTTTGTCCGAAACTTCCATACAATCCACTCACTACAAGTGAGTTCATACCCCTTAAACAACCTATTAAATGCTTTTTTGGGGGTGGGGAATACAAGTTGAATATCATAGTTATTATATCAATTAGATGTGATTAATAACTATCAAACTATGGATTTACTACAATTTTAGCCGTGTTACTAAGCGTACTACTTCAAAATGATTTCTCAAAATGTTTTTACATGTTCAACTCTTTATCAAACTATCTTACATACTATATATTTCATTTCAAACTCTGTTATAACTATGTTTCAAACAAAGGTTATCATGTACTTCAAACTGTGTTTCAAACAAAAGATTTCTTATACTTTAAACTGTTCTTATCAAACAAACTACTTTTAAATCGTTTTATAAACTGACACCAAGTCATCAATTCTTATTTATTAAAATTTTCAAAGGTTTTACAAAACTTCTTTTAAACTTTTATATTGTCAAATGCATGCCTATAAATGTATGTTTATATAAGTAATGTTTAAAGGACTTAGGACTACTAGCTCGCTTTAATTCCTTTTCCTTGTTTGGATGTGGCCTAAGGGTATTGGCTATTTGTCCGACTGTCATCTAAATATTAGTTATATATTATGTATACATATATAGACATAAAAGTTCTATCAGTCAATTTAGTACCTTTGGGTAGCAAAGGCATACTTTCGGTTATACACGTACATTACTAGTAACTATAATAGGTATAGTTAGGAGATACTATTTACTATTCCTAGTACAAGGAATCCCACTAAAATTCAATTCATACATGAGTCAATGCATACTATAAACAATACATACACTACTCTAATACACACTAAATGAGGAGAGACTAATACACACTAAAGGAAGAGTCACTATTACATACTATACGAAGAGACACTATTACATACTATATGAAGAGACACTATTACATACTTTATGATGAGATACTATTACATACTATATGAAGAGACACTATTACATACTATAATGAAGATACACTACTACATACTATATGAAGAGATACCACTACACACTCCTCGACTGACCATCCTACACCTGACTGCTCGCTACAGCAGGTGTGTTCGTCTATGGATGTTCTCGGTTCTACTGTTCGCCGATTTACTGTGTCGTGTTTATCCTAGACAAATGGATACATTTTTAAGGAATATATAATTTTTCTTATTACTTTTACTTTGTGACATGTTCACATAAACGATGAGGTAAAATATATTTTGATACGATTTCAAATGAATATATTATTTTCCTTATTACCTTTATTTTGTGATACATTCATATAAACGATGAGGTAGACTATATTTTTATAATAATAGTTATCCATGGGAAAAACCGTCATTCTTACAAAGAAACATACGTTCAAAACAGTCGGGTCTTGGTCGAACACAACATTTACTACTAATAGGAAATATAGGATTTTTCTAGGGTTTTCATACTTATACACACTTTTCATTAAACATTTACAAGTCTGTTCTTTATAGTTTTACAAATCAATGACACTAAAATACTTATGAACTCACCAGCTTTATGCTGATAAACTCTTTCAAAATAACTTGTATTCTCAGGTCAGCAGTAGACAGGTACACTGATCAGGTTTTGGGAAGACAGAGTAGTCAAGACTCGTCTGTTATATTGATTATTTATTATGGTGTTTTATTCTATGAAAGAACACACTTGTATTAAAATTATACTATTAATGCAATGGATGATGTTGTTGCTTTTTTACTACTTTACACTGTTGTGATACTTTACATGACGTCCTCAACCCTAGAACGTTTCAGCTGTTTTTGGTTTTGGGGTGTGACAGATTGGTATCAGAGCATTGTTTATAGTGAATTGAGTATATCTACCCATAAAAGATATACAGACTATAAATACAATGGGATTAAAATACTTTGACCAAGAGTTTATACTTTTAAATATTAAAATATTTATCTAAGTATACATGCCTACATTCTTACTAAAATCAGTGTCACAATGACAAAACAAAAGTATTATGATTGTTGAATATCACATGTAAGCTTAGGGATGTATGTTCAGTTCTGGGAGTGGCATAGCCTGATCAACTATGCTGGTCCGATGAGTGATTAGCATATGCCCAAGAATGGTTGTGATATGGCAACAAGTCTAAAAACTTACCAACACTGCTACAATGAAGACATTAGGAGTATACTGTGTTACTATAATTACTTAGTTGAGAACTAAAAAGATCTTCATTAGTTGGTCAATAGTTGCTAAGTGGATACACTAAGGTTATATGTAACTAGGATGACATAGACTTAGAATCTGTGAATTTTTGCAAAACACACTTCCGACGTCTGAAATTCGTAACTTTCACATACTGTAACGCCCGGGTTTTCAGGGCTAAGCATTTTTGTCAATGTAATAGTCTAGGTCAACTATTGTAACTCTTTTTGAAGTAATAAATATGAAATATTTGAGTATTATGTGAATTATGTGTGTTTATGTGTTTATTATTTAATTATAAATGTATAATTAATAAAGAATAAAAATGAGCATCAAAATTAAAGTGTGAGATAATCCCGATATCTCTACATAAAGTTGTAGAATATGTCTCAAGGTTTCCGTGCATATAAAGAAAGCCGAAATCCGAGCTATAAAGAAGAAGTTATGGCCCGCCGAAGTTTTACGACAAAACCGGCACGACACCGGGAAACGTAAATAGTGAATTTACGATAGAAGACTTTTTAGCCTTAGCAATCTAAACAAAAGTCGTAGAATATGTTAAACTAAGAACATCGATAAAAAGAACGCCCAAATCTGACTTCGTATGAAGAAGTTATGATTTTTCTAAGATTCGGCTTAGCAGTGCACGGCCTGAAACTCGAATTTTAGTTCGAGCGGTTTTTGGCTTATGCAACGTAAATGAGAGTTGAAGATCTCATTAATAGGAAATCAACGGTAAAAAGACAGACAAAAACAGAGTCCGTATGTAGAAGTTATTAATTTTACGCAGACGTTTAACAGTATAATCTCCTTGTACTGTTAAATTTAAGATCGGTCGAGAATTAGCTGACGGTGTCAAAATGAAAGTTGTAGATCTTATTATTACCTACGCATGGATATAAAGAACGTCAAAAATGGAGGTCATATGTGAAAGTTACGGATTTTAGAAGTCGGAAGTGTGCTGTGCGAAAATGGGTGATGTGGCACAATCTGGGCCATTGCTTTCTCCCCAAGGCTTACCACCAGATGGTGACATGTGGCACCAAGTTCAGCCACATTTCACCCTATAAATACCACCTCTCCCACCCTCATTTTCTTCACACCTTTCCCATTCTTTCTTCTCTTTACTCTCTCTCTCTCTCTAGAACCTCTCTCTAGCCCCGAAATCCCCCGAAAAGCCTAGGGAACCTCCCTAGCACGAGGTGGAAGCCCCGGAGTGCTCGAAGTCTCTGAGAAGAAGAGCTTTTCGGCTCGGGAACGCTGCTCCAAGCAAAGCCCGGTTTTCTATAAAACCCGCTGTAAGTGAGCTACGCCTACGCTATTTTTAATATAACTTTTATTTAATTATAGTAACGTTATTAGGAACTTATAATAAATACTTGGGCTATTATTATGGGTTATATAAGTATTTTTTTGACGCTTATATAATAATAATAATAGCTAGACTATTAATTAGTCTCGACGAATAATAAACTAAACTCTAGTGGTAATAATACTAGGTTTCGTCGAAGAAAAATTCTTTTTAAGAAGCGAAGCGTTGTCTGAGTTCGGAATCACCACCTTTTCCGGTGAGTGCATAGTTACCTTCAACTTACACATAGATATGAAGTATTTTATATAAATTACGTGCTATGTGTGCATATTATCTGAATACTTGCTATCTATGCTAGATGAACGTTGTTATACATGTTTTCAATGATTTAAACTGTATATGTATTTTATATCTACGAAAATGTTGGGGTAAAACATGGGTAGATGTAATAGGTGATGTGTGATAAAATGATGAGAGGCCTCGATGTTGTTGTTGTTGATCCAGTCATCTAGCGGAGTATAGATGACGACCACGGACTCTTCTAGACAGTCCAGTGGAACACTAGCAGGCTCGCAACCTGTAGGTGTTGTGAACGATGTGTTCACCGGTGTACTCCATCCCCCACATGGTTGCCTATTAGGACATTTATTGCTGAGGAATCCCCTTAGCAGTAGTGTCCGTCCCGATGATGATCCTTAGGCTAGGTCCCTTATGATAGGTGTTTAGGGACGTAAAGTGAGGATAACGGGAACGGGTAATCGGGTTATTGTTGATTGATGAAATTAATAAACTTATTGTGGGTTGAAAACCCTATGTGCTCACCAGGCTCCCAAGCCTGACCCACTCAGTTTTATGCATTACAGGTAGTGGTGCATGAGCATAGGTGTGATGTTTTGGACGAGGGATTACGGATATAGGCCTGTAGATATGAAATAATGTAGTAAGGCTTATATTGTACTGTTTATACTTTTGATCTATACGAACATGACATCCCGAGTCTTTTAATGAAATACATTTCTATGGAAATGCTTTTGATAAATCTTTATCATATTATTGTTTTGGGACAAATTCCGCAACCCTTTTATTAAAAGATAACTCTGATTTTGAAATAAAGTATAAACAAAACCGGTCTTTTCTGGCCGTGATTTTGGGGATGTCACAGTTGGTATCAGAGCATTAGTTTAAGCGAACTAGGAATTTGTAGGATTTCTAGACTTAAACTTAGAATGCTAAGCGATGATTGTGAGGTGTGAGCACTAGCTTATTTTAGGAATTGTGCCTAAAATGCTTTTATGTGCTAAATGTTTTATGCATGATATGCTGTTATTTTGTTCGGGATCTATGGTCTGTTGCCGACCGGATCTGGAACCTTATGTGTTTAGGATTCTAAACGTACGACTACGATATTAGAACTAGCATGTAAACGTTTCGGAGTGATAAGGATGATTTAAAACGTCTCTCCTAAATAAAGATCTAAATCCACCTTATTCGGTATATAGATCAAGATGGTAAGGACCCGTAGCGGAAACGTAAACGCAAATGGGAACGGACACCAACCCCCCGTGATCGAGCAAATACCAGTTGTGGAAGCCGCCGCCGGACCAATAACGATGGCCGGAGTGCAAGCGATGATCCAGGCAATGTTGGATCGTCAAATGGAGGAAACCAGGCGTTTGCTCCAGCAAAATCGAGAGGAAGCGACTATTCAGCTCGAACAGCCCGAGTTGAACGAAGGGCAGACTGAAGAAGGAAACTACAGTGGGACTATTGGTCAAGCCAACCCACCGATAGTTAGGCAAAACCACCAGGATGGAGGAAATGATGGACGTGGATGCAAATACAAGGATTTCATGGCATCCAAGCCACCGAGTCTATCCGGAAGCCCGACGCCGGTGGAAGTCATGAACTGGATCTCTGAGATGGAGACAATGTTTGAGAGTTGCGAGTGTAGCAATAGGCAGAAGACTGCTCTTGCAGTCCCTCTATTGAAATCTGGAGTACTAAGCTGGTGGAAGCTATTAGCTGATTCAATGCCCAAAGGTGAAGCAAGCAAAATGTCGTGGGAGGATTTTCTGGTACAGTTGAAGATGCAATACTGCTCTGAGCAGGATCTTCTGGAGATCAGCAACGAATTCCAGAATCTGAAGAAGGGAAGAATGAGCGTTACTGAATACGCTGCAAGCTTTACTGAGAAAATGAAGCTTGTTCCTCACCTCGTCCCAACTGAACTCTCCAAGGTTAACAAATTTGCCCTCGGATTACCAGCGGACTTCGGCCCAATGGTCAAGCAAACTACCACTTTGAAAGCTGCCATCTGGGCTGCTAAGAATGTGGAGACCCAGATACGAGAAAAGGGTCTGGAGAGAGCGGAAGTGGGAGAGAAACGGAAATTTGACGGATCCTCGAGGTCCGGTAAGAAAGGTAGATTCTCGAAGTCTAGTTCGAGAGGAGGAGGATCAGAAGCAAAGTGGTGTGACAAGTGCAAGAAGAAGCACTCTGGGAAGTGTGATGGAGGGGTCACTTGTTACAAATGCGGAAAGCCTGGGCACTATGCCAACGAATGCACTCTTAACCAGAAGGCCTGTTATGGGTGTAATGAAGAAGGGCACATTTTGAAGGACTGCCCGAAGAAGAAGGAGGCAGGAAGACCCAACATACCACCAAAGCCGAAGGCGAGAGCCTTCCAGATGACGCTCGAGGCTGCAAAGGAGGCAGCAGACGTCGCTTCAGGTACCTTTCTTGTAAATGGTTTGCCTGCAAATATACTGTTTGATTCCGGAGCCAACTACTCCTTTGTGTCGCATAAATTTAGTGCGAAATTAGCATTACCTGTAGAAAAACTTGATAACGCCCTAATTGTAGAAGTTGCCAGTGGCAAATTCGTACCTGTTAGTAATCGTATTAGGAACATCGTCATTGACCTAAACGGAAACGAATTCCAGGAGGAACTATTACCCATAGAGTTAAACGGTTTCGACATCGTTTTGGGTATGGATTGGCTTAGCGCCAACGATGCCGAGATATTATGCCGAAAGAAGATAGTTAGGATAAACCCACCCGGAAAGGAATCATTTATGGTGTACGGGGACAAACATAGAGTGAGTTCTGGAATCATATCCTTGATGAAAGCTAGGAAATGTTTGTCCAAGGGATGTGCATCGTACTTGGCATTCGTAATCGATGCTAAGAAAGAAAAGAAAGAGGTGCAGAATATACCGGTTGTGTGCGATTATCCGGAAGTCTTTCCCGAAGATCTTCCTGGATTACCACCTAATAGGCAAGTAGAATTTCGTATAGACTTATTACCAGGAACAACACCGATAGCAAAGGCACCTTACCGATTAGCACCGACGGAGATGAAGGAGCTCATGACGCAACTTCAGGAGCTGTTGGATAGCGGTTTCATTCGACCTAGTTCATCACCCTGGGGAGCTCCGGTGTTATTCGTGAAGAAGAAGGACGGAAGCATGAGGATGTGCATAGACTACCGAGAGCTGAATAAGGCAACGTTGAAGAACAAGTATCCATTGCCGAGGATTGATGACCTATTCGATCAGCTGCAAGGTTCAAGCTACTTCTCAAAGATCGATCTTAGGTCAGGATATCATCTGCTGAAAGTGAGAGAGCAGGATATTGAGAAGACTGCATTCAGAACAAGATATGGACACTACGAGTTCTTGGTTATGTCATTCGGACTAACCAATGCTCCCGCAGCATTCATGGATTTGATGAACAGGGTTTGTAAACCATTCCTCGATAAATCCGTGATAGTGTTCATCGACGACATTCTCATATACTCGAAAAGCCAGGAGGAGCACGACAAGCATCTACGAGAAGTGTTGGAGGTGTTAAAGAAGGAGAAGCTTTTTGCAAAGTTCTCCAAATGCGACTTTTGGATACGGGAAGTCCAATTCTTGGGTCATGTTGTTAACCAAGAGGGAATAATGGTTGATCCCGCCAAGATCGAGGCTGTAATGAAGTGGGAACGTCCGAAGAATCCCACGGAGATTCGAAGCTTTCTAGGATTAGCCGGATATTACCGACGATTTATCCAAGGCTTTTCTTCGATAGCTGCTCCATTAACAGCTTTGACCCATAAAGGAGCTACGTATACATGGAGTGAGAAACACGATGAGGCGTTCGAGAAGCTAAAGAAGAAGTTATGTGAAGCGCCGATACTTTCTCTACCCGATGGAGTCGAAGATTTCGCAGTTTATAGTGATGCATCTGGAGTCGGGTTAGGTTGTGTTCTGACCCAAAGAGAAAAGGTGATAGCATACGCATCTCGACAATTGAAAGAGCACGAAAAGAACTACCCCACTCATGATCTGGAGTTGGCAGCGGTAGTATTCGCCTTAAAGATATGGAGGCATTACCTCTACGGCACGAAGTGCAAGCTCTTCACTGATCATAAGAGTCTCCAGTATCTCTTTAATCAGAAGGAGTTGAACATGAGGCAACGACGCTGGCTAGAACTTCTCAAGGACTACGACTGTGAGATACTTTACCACCCAGGTAAAGCAAATATTGTTGCTGATGCTCTCAGTCGGAAAGTCAATCTTGAAAGAAGAAGGCCAAGAGCGTTAAGAATTGAAGTCGTCTCGACGATTGTGGAAAGTATCAGGAAAGCTCAAGAAGAAGCCTTAGAAAAGAATGACCGAAAGGAAGAACGTTTGGGAAAAACGTTAGTGTTCGGTACGAACAGTCGAGGACTGAAGGTATTCCAAGATCGAATTTGGGTACCTAAGACGGGAGGAATAAGAGATCTTCTAATGGAAGAAGCACACAAGACCATGTACTCGATTCATCCCGGTAGCACTAAAATGTATAGGGACCTAAAACCCTACTACTGGTGGCCGACGATGAAGCTCGATGTTGCGAAGTATGTGGCTGAGTGCGTAACATGTGCGAGGGTTAAGGCACAACATCAAAAACCGTATGGGAGTTTAGAACCCTTACCTGTACCCATGGGTAAATGGGAAGACATCACCATGGATTTTGTGACTAAACTGCCCAGAACGAAGAATGGTCACGACATGATTTGGGTAGTCGTGGATCGTTTCACCAAGAGTGCACACTTCATAGCAGCCAACGAGAAGTGGTCTATGGATAAGCTCGCAAATGCTTACGTGAAGGAAATTGTAAGACTTCACGGTGTCCCTCTTACTATTGTGTCAGATCGTGATAGTCGTTTCACATCGAGGTTTTGGAGGAGTCTACAAGAGGAGTTGGGTACAAAGTTGTGTTTGAGTACTGCTTACCATCCGCAAACTGATGGTCAGAGTGAAAGAACGATTCAGACGTTGGAAGATATGCTGAGAGCATGTACCCTCGAATTCCAAGGGAATTGGGACGAGCACTTACCTCTGGTAGAATTTTCCTACAACAATAGTTTTCACTCGAGCATCAAGATGGCTCCTTATCAAGCCTTGTATGGGCAGAAGTGTCGTACGCCGTCTTGTTGGCTTGAAGCTGGAGAGAAGCAGTTTATGGGCCCCGAGATAGTCCATGAGACTGTTGAGAAATTGAAGGTGATTAGGGAAAGAATGTTAGTAGCTCAGGATCGTCAGAAGAGCTATGCCGACAAGAAAAGACGACCGATAACCTTCGAAGTTGGGGATTCCGTTTTACTTAAAGTCTCACCGTGGAAGGGACTTATACGATTTGGGAAACGAGGAAAGTTGAGTCCAAGGTTTATTGGACCATTCAAAGTTCTTCAGAGGATTGGGAACCAAGCTTACAAGCTGGAATTGCCCGAAGAACTCAATGGTATTCATAACACCTTCCATGTGTGTTATTTGAGGAAATTCATGGGAGATGTTCCCGACATAATTCCAATCTCGGAATTAAGGATGGATGAGAATAAAAGGCTGATCGAAGAGCCTGAGGCAATTATTGACCGTAAGACTAAGAAGTTACGACGCAAGATGGTCGACTAGGTGCTAGTCCGATGGAAACATTCGAATGGGCCGAATCTCACTTGGGAAACAGAGGATGACATGATGAGTCGCTATCCACATCTGTTTGCTGATGCATGATTCCGGGACGGAATCATCCTAAGGGGGTGAGAATTGTAACGCCCGGGTTTTCAGGGCTAAGCATTTTTGTCAATGTAATAGTCTAGGTCAACTATTGTAACTGTTTTTGAAGTAATAAATATGAAATATTTGAGTATTATGTGAATTATGTGTGTTTATGTGTTTATTATTTAATTATAAATGTATAATTAATAAAGAATAAAAATGAGCGTCAAAATTAAAGTGTGAGATAATCCCGATATCTCTACATAAAGTTGTAGAATATGTCTCAAGGTTTCCGTGCATATAAAGAATGCCGAAATCCGAGCTATAAAGAAGAAGTTATGGCCCGCCGAAGTTTTACGACAAAACCGGCACGACACCGGGAAACGTAAATAGTGAATTTACGATAGAAGACTTTTTAGCCTTAGCAATCTAAACAAAAGTCGTAGAATATGTTAAACTAAGAACATCGATAAAAAGAACGCCCAAATCTGACTTCGTATGAAGAAGTTATGATTTTTCTAAGATTCGGCTTAGCAGTGCACGGCCTGAAACTCGAATTTTAGTTCGAGCGGTTTTTGGCTTACGCAACGTAAATGAGAGTTGAAGATCTCATTAATAGGAAATCAACGGTAAAAAGACAGACAAAAACAGAGTCCGTATGTAGAAGTTATTAATTTTACGCAGACGTTTTACAGTATAATCTCCTTGTACTGTTAAATTTAAGATCGGTCGAGAATTAGCTGACGGTGTCAAAATGAAAGTTGTAGATCTTATTATTACCTACGCATGGATATAAAGAACGTCAAAAACGGAGGTCGTATGTGAAAGTTACAGATTTTAGAAGTCGGAAGTGTGCTGTGCGAAAATGGGTGATGTGGCACAATCTTGGCCATTGCTTTCTCCCCAAGGCTTACCACCAGATGGTGACATGTGGCACCAAGTTCAGCCACATTTCACCCTATAAATACCACCTCTCCCACCCTCATTTTCTTCACACCTTTCCCATTCTTTCTTCTCTTTACTCTCTCTCTCTCTAGAACCTCTCTCTAGCCCCGAAATCCCCCGAAAAGCCTAGGGAACCTCCCTAGCACGAGGCGGAAGCCCCGGAGTGCTCGAAGGCTCTGAGAAGAAGAGCTTTTCGGCTCGGGAACGCTGCTCCAAGCAAAACCCGGTTTTCTATAAAACCCGCTGTAAGTGAGCTACGCCTACGCTATTTTTAATATAACTTTTATTTAATTATAGTAACGTTATTAGGAACTTATAATAAATACTTGGGCTATTATTATGGGTTATATAAGTATTTTTTTGACGCTTATATAATAATAATAATAGCTAGACTATTAATTAGTCTCGACGAATAATAAACTAAACTCTAGTGGTAATAATACTAGGTTTCGTCGAAGAAAAATTCTTTTTAAGAAGCGAAGCGTTGTCTGAGTTCGGAATCACCACCTTTTCCGGTGAGTGCATAGTTACCTTCAACTTACACATAGATATGAAGTATTTTATATAAATTACGTGCTATGTGTGCATATTATCTGAATACTTGCTATCTATGCTAGATGAACGTTGTTATACATGTTTTCAATGATTTAAACTGTATATGTATTTTATATCTACGAAAATGTTGGGGTAAAACATGGGTAGATGTAATAGGTGATGTGTGATAAAATGATGAGAGGCCTCGATGTTGTTGTTGTTGATCCAGTCATCTAGCGGAGTATAGATGACGACCACGGACTCTTCTAGACAGTCCAGTGGAACACTAGCAGGCTCGCAACCTGTAGGTGTTGTGAACGATGTGTTCACCGGTGTACTCCATCCCCCACATGGTTGCCTATTAGGACATTTATTGCTGAGGAATCCCCTTAGCAGTAGTGTCCGTCCCGATGATGATCCTTAGGCTAGGTCCCTTATGATAGGTGTTTAGGGACGTAAAGTGAGGATAACGGGAACGGGTAATCGGGTTATTGTTGATTGATGAAATTAATAAACTTATTGTGGGTTGAAAACCCTATGTGCTCACCAGGCTCCCAAGCCTGACCCACTCAGTTTTATGCATTACAGGTAGTGGCGCATGAGCATAGGTGTGATGTTTTGGACGAGGGATTACGGATATAGGCCTGTAGATATGAAATAATGTAGTAAGGCTTATATTGTACTGTTTATACTTTTGATCTGTACGAACATGACATCCCGAGTCTTTTAATGAAATACATTTCTATGGAAATGCTTTTGATAAATCTTTATCATATTATTGTTTTGGGACAAATTCCGCAACCCTTTTATTAAAAGATAACTCTGATTTTGAAATAAAGTATAAACAAAACCGGTCTTTTATGGCCGTGATTTTGGGGATGTCACACATATGAGCTCCATTTTCGACGTTCTTTACATCAACATGTAGGTAAAAATAAGATATACAACTTTTATTTTGACTTCGTCGGCTAATTCTCGACCGATCTTAAATTTAACAGTACGAGAAGATTAGCCTGTTAAATTACCATGAAAAATTCGTAGCTCCTTAATATAGACTCCGTTTTTGTCTTTCTTTTTACCATTAAGTTCCTATTAATGAGATATTCAACTCTCATTTAGGTCGTGTAAGCCAAAAAACCGCTCGAACTAAAATTCGAGTTTCGGGTCGTGCATTGTTAAGCTAAATCTTATAAATATTATAACTTCATCATACGAAGTCAGATTTGGGCGTTCTTTTTATGGATGCTCTCAGGTTAACATATTCTATGACTTTCATTTAGATCACTAAGGTTAAAATTCACTTTATCATAAATTCACTATTTACGTCTCCCCGGTGTCGTGTCGGTTCCTTCACATAACTTCGACGGGTCATAACTTCTTCGTTATAACTCAGATTTCGGGGCTCTTTATATGTACAAAAACCTTGAGACATATTCTAAAACTTGGTTAAGATTATTTATTCTAAATAATCTTTTGTCAAAAAGTCATTTTCGACCCCTATTATCTCTAAATTGACTAGCCCGTATCTACGGACTTTACATTATCATAGTCATCATTGTTGATACTATTGTTACATGGATTTATGTAAAATACATGTTAGTAGGTTTTCTTTCTATTTTCATTCCTAAGGATTTATCCTAAGGACCATCTTAATCATCATTGCTGACAATACTATTATAGTAATTTTTCTACAATACGTGTTAGTAGGAAGTAGAGTACATCATATGGAAACAAAGTCTCTCACCTACAAGAATGGTACAATAGTACCATTACTAAAGTCATGAGATCCTATTATTGCCTACATATTTCATCACACTATGGCATATTATCTTTCATAGTACTATGACATCTTTCACTACCCTGTGTTACCCAAAGTATTTTATTTATAAAGTACATATTCGATATATACCATATAAAGTTTATCTTTATAATGTTTCATCTAACATAGAACATTTTTGCACACAAGCACATATAACAATCAATTATCTAAATACTTTTGTATCTATGTGTAAGATGAAAGTAACTATGCACTCACTTGATAAAAGTGGATGCTTGAAATTTGGGCAGAACTTCGCATCGGTTCTTTATCTTTTATTCTAACATGACCTAGGCTCACATTACTAAGTCTTAGTCTTACATTCCTGGCGACTAATGATAGTCTAGATTCCTCACTAAACCCAATGTCCATATCAAGATATATCGAGTAAGGAACAACTAGGTAGGATCATATCGGAGGTAGGGTCCATTTGGTATACAGAGTATACTATTTGGAAATCCCATTTTAAAAACTTCACTAAATCCAGCCTAGAAATCATCCCCGTAAGTTGATCGATCAGTATAATGATTTGGATATATTGGTAAATCTTATTTATAGGTTCATAATAACGACTTATGACTATAAATATAAGTTACACCAATAGAAAAAGAGTGTAGCTTAACTTACATAGGTTTTAGCAAAAACCAAGAAAAACATGCGTATAGAACTCCAAAACCAAAAGCTTCCATTAGCCTTGCTGGCTTATTTAACCTTCTAACACATGTTTTGAAAAATTTTGGTCCACCTCACTCCTTCTAAAAGTTTGCCACATGTCCAAATCTTAGAGATCCACATTGTAGATTTTTGTAGTGCCATGTCACCTTGGCTCTTGGAGGAGTGGGCGGCCAACTTGCCAAGTGGCGCACTTTGATGTTGCCACATCATCAATGCATGCATTTTCTTGCAAATCTTTGAAGGACCATAACTTTCGCACACGAGCTCTGTTTTTTATGTTCATTATATCCTTGAAATCCTCTCGACGATCTCTACAACTTCCATTAAGGTCTCAACATCTAATTCTTTCTTTAACAAAAATTCATGTTTAGACGGGTTTAGACTGTTAAAGTTCATGCAAAATTCATAAATTATTCATATGAACTCCATTTTTTACTGTCATTCTATCGATGAGATCATATTTATGAGATATTCAATTCTCGTTTACATTATTTCGGATAATGGTCAACATATTTGAATTCGATTTATGTGTTCACATTGTTGCGTTGAAACTTTGAAAAACCATAACTTCCTTTTACGAAGTTAGATTTTGATGTTCTCTATATGCACAATCTCGATTTAATGACTGCTATGACTTTTATTTAGATTACCTAATCTAAAAAGCAATTTATCAAAAATTCAATTTTAAGATACGCAGAGTCGTGTCGGTTTAATCATGATGCTTCAAAGAAGCATGACTTCTTCATACAAAGTTAGATTTCAGTGTTCTTTATATGTATGGAATCTTTGTCACATACACTACAACTTTGGTTAAGATTATTTATCCTAAATAATCTTCTATCAAAAAGTCATTTTTAACATTTATTATATCTAGATCATATAGCCTGAATCTATGGATGTTATGTATAGAAGATGGCATTCCGGACTTGTATGGTCATTACGAGCTCGTGGTGATGTAGTTTGGTCTCACCAATGCACAAGGGGGGTTCATGGATCTCATGAACCGAGTATGCATACTAATGATGGATCGGTTGGCAATTGTGTTTATTGATGATATTGTGGTCTACTCCAAGACCAGGAAGCAACACAAGGATTATTTACAAGAGGTATTGGAGACTTTTAAGAGGGAGAGGTTGTATGCCAAATTCTCCAAATGTGAGTTCTGGTTGCATGAGGAGCAATTCTAGAGGAACATCATCAACCAAAAGGGTATATTGGTCGATATGGCCAAGATTGAGGTCATGATGGGGTGGGAGGTTCCAATGACACCATCTGAGATTTGAAGTTTTCTAGGTCAGGCGGGTTATTATCAGAGGTTTATCCAGGATTTCACCAAGACCGTTGTACCACTGTCCTGCTTGACGAAGAAGAATGTCACTTTTCGATGGGGGTTTGATTAGCAATCAACTTTTGAGACATTAAGATAGAGTGAATGGTTGATTAAGACACTTGAAGATATGCTCAGGGTGTACGTGGTAGATTTTGGCTAAATTTGGGATACTTATCTTCCACTGGATGAGTTCTTATACAAAAATAGCTATCATGCAAATATTTATCGACCACCTTTCGAGATGTTGTTTAGAAGGAAGTGTAGGACTCTAGTTTGTTACTGTGAGGTTGGGCATCAGTTCATGGGGAGTATTGAGGCAGTACTCAAGACCACTAAGTTGATACAACAGGTGCATGATCGGTTGCAAATCATGAAAACTCAATAGAAGAGTTATGTTATCCGACGACGATCGGCCTTGAGTTCTGGGTGGGGGATTTTGTGCTTTTGAATGTATCAACTTGGAAAGGTGTCATCCGGTGTCAGAAGCGGGGAAAGCTAGGCACCTAGTTTATTGGTCCCTTCGGGATTATTGCTCGGGTGGGCAAGGTGGTATACCAACTAGATTTCTTGATGAGCTGAGTCAGATCCATAACACTTTCCAAGTCTCTCAGTTACAAAGGTGTTTATTCAACAATTTTGTGGTTATTACTCTGGATGACATTCATGTTGATGCATTCCTGAACTATATGGAGAAACAGATTATGATTCTCGATAGAAAGACAAAGACTATGTGCAACAAAGTGGTGACTTGGTAAAGGTGCACTGGTAACACCGGAAGGGCTCTGAGTGAACGTGCGAGCCTGAGTATGAGATGAGCGGGCATTATCCCATGTTATTTGAGGTAACGGACTTCGAGTATGAAGTCTGATTCAAGTGAGGAAGAATTGTAACATCCGCAACCTGAGATACATTTTAATCTATGAAAGTTTGACTTTTATAACTCTCCACAGCATGGTAAAGGATCTCCACGATATGGTGAGTCATTTTTAAGTCTCGAGTGGATTTGAACTAGCACGACATGGTAGGTATTGGCCACGACGTGGGCCCCGACGATGACTAAACCCAACTTTTCTAGGGTTTGTTCCCTATTTAAAGGAATGAGGAGCTAGGGTATGCTCATCCTCATCCTCCATCATTCCTCCGTTGTTAAAGCCCTTTTCTGCTCTTGGAAGTCTTTTGAAGGAAGAAGGAAGAGGAAGTGATGAAGATTCAGCATGCAAGAATTCATTCTTCATCCTGACACTCTTCTAGACCTTTTTAAGAGTCCAAGGCTCGATTATTATGATAATAGGTTGCTATATCTTGATTTTTGTACCATAATCTTAATATTCTAATTAGTTGGAGTGGTGAAATCTCACAAAGTTTGCAAATTTATGAATCTTTGGATCTGTTGGTATGATTATTGTTTTGGATCTAAAGTATAATTGAGTTTTTGCTCCATGCATGTGATCTTTATCAAAAACCTTTATTTTGAATCTTTAGGGCTTCAAGACATGCATTGGACATGCATGTCCATAAAGAACCGACCTTCATGATGGTTTTGATATTAGAAACCCTTCTGGAGTAAATGAACTAAGGATTTGAATCCATGTCTTAATTAGCCTCTTTGGAACCTAGGATTTGAGATTTTGACCCTTTTAGGTGGTCTTAATAGATAAAGTTAGAAACTATATCCTTCTAGATCATGTTTCAGACCAAATATGAGATTTGGAGCACTGTGAATTGAAGAAAACGGCTTAACCCACTAAGTTGTTGGAAACCTAGTGCCCACGACATGGCGACTGGGAAAATTTCGACTGTCTGGAAGTATGAGGGCCATGGCGTGGCAGTTGACTAAAGTCAACATTGACTGTTGACTTTGACCATTGACTTTTGTCTTGAGTTGAATTTTAGTCAAACACCTAGTTTTGGAAGAAGAGTTAAGGCTTTAGCTAGTTTGGTTGTATAGGTGGAGCATAGCATCAATATTCTGGAAGTGAGAGCAGTAGCAATTGAGCATTGGTTGAGAGGTGAGTCCTCTCTTCGTACTTGTGGGTCAATGACACCAATGTCAGTCCACTGGATCATGCTATGTAGGATGCTAGCTGTCTTTGTCACTCTTACATGTATGATTAGGTTGAAAGAAACCCCAGGGTTAGGCTCATGTATGTATGATTAGGTTGAAACATACCCCAGGTTGGCCCGGTGATTGTATGTTGGGTTGGAATATACCCTAGAGCTGGACCCAATTATATGCATAGTATGTGGTACTTTGGGTAACTTACTAAGCTTTATGCTTATAGTTTATGTTTATGGTTTCAGGTACTTTCGGTACGAAAAGGAAGGGCCAGCATGACGTGTCACATCCAAAAAATTTACGCCAAATTAAACTTTTTCAATCATAAATAAAACCAAATAGTATTTGTTTACAAAATGTTTTCAAATCATTATTCATCAGAGTGTCCCAATAACTAGATCAAAAGGATGAGGAGCGGTACGGTCACGCCTTCGCCTTGCCATGATCTCTTGACGTAGCTGAAACAATAGAATGAAAACTGTCAGCCCAAGGGCTTAGTGAGCTACCCCCAAAATACCAATACCACCCTGATAACACCATATCAGTAACAAATAATCAATAACATGCATACTGGGCCATTGGCCTGACTGGACCGCCCTGCAGGGCCTACAGTCTATCTGATCCTATCCCGAGCCTTCGGTGTGACTGGACCGCCACGTGGGCCTACATTCTCCCCGGACCGCTCATAGGGTATGTTGGCCTTCAACACAAAGTAGGACCGCCTCAACCCAACCAGCAAGCAAATAAATAAGTGCGCATAAATTATCATATACTGGCATATCCAAAATCAAACATATCTATCTCACTGATTATCAATCATAGAAATTTCTCGTAACTAGAGCACCGACCTATCAGGTCACTAATATACCAATCCCTACGGATCATAAGAGCATAATATATTGTCTATCCTGATTCTGATTTAACAGATCATAACCACATGTAGCACACCATAGCAATAACAACTTAAGGGCCATCATTGGTGTGATAGACCCTATTGATATAGTAAGGATAACTCACCTTGCAGATGTCGACTTGGTAGACGAACTCTAACTCTCGGATCACTGTCAAAAACTCCACCACCTATTACCATAATATAATTATACCCATAAGTTCCCAACCTTACAAGGTACCCCAAAAGCAACCTAATCAAACCCTGGTCAAAATCAAAGTCATCAGTCAAGGTCAACAATACATGTTGACCCTAACTCTCTGATTACCCTCGGCTACTCGCCGAGTTTCTTGAAGTACTAGCCCACTCGCCGAGTCACATAGTGACTCGTCGAGTTCCATTGGTTTATGATTGAACTCTAAGGCCACTCGTCGAGTTTCCTTCTTGCAACTTGACGGTTACACATTCATACATAAATTGGGGAATCCTCAACTGACTCGCCGAGTTGTTCATACAACTCGTCGAGTTCTATGGCAATCTTCATCGGACTCGCCGAGTTGTTTATCCAACTCGTCAAGTCCAGGCCTATCTTCATATGACTCACCGAGTCGACCTTGCGACTCGCCGAGTTCCTTTAGTCCTTAAGCCATACAGACTCTTTTAAGCCATGCAGTGGCTCCAAATTTCAGATCCATGCTTCTAAGTCGTGCATTTCATGTAAAGTTGCAAACTTTACGTGCATACATGGCTAAAAAGGCTCTTAATGTCAAATCCAAGATCACAATGGGGGTTTCATACTCAAGGATGCTTGATACATGACCAAGCTTGGAGTTTTATGACTCTAGAACCCAAGGAGGGTCCAGATATGAAGTTACAACTTCAGATCTAGCTCATATCCCACACTATCATCTCAATAAAACCATAAAAACCCTAAATCTCAACCAAATGAGGTCTAGAAGGAAAATGTAGTAAAGGTGATGACTTGATACCTCCAAATGATGCTAACTGAGGTAGATTTCCGATTCCCATGCCTTCCTTGCTCCTAGACTCTTGCCCTTCAAGTTCTTCCTTTCCAAAGCTTAAGACACACAAGGATGAAGCACCACATGAATTAGGGTTTTCTGAAGTCTCAAGGACTATAAAAAGGCCAAATGAGGCTTATGCTTCCTTAAAAAGGGTGCAAAACCCCGGGATCGAGGATTTCTTCTGCCAGCTCTTACTCGTCGATTTCTTCATGGACTCAATGAGTAGGCCACTAAACATGCGATCCCACCCCGCTGGTACTCGACAAGTAGGGCAACCAAATCGTTGAGTAGATCTTAAAACCAAATAAACTTTCATTTAAATCAATACATGAGAATTGAGGTGTTACAATTCTCCCCTACTTGAACTACACTTCGCCCTTGAGGTCTGTTGGAGTAAACAATGATGGGTAATGTTTGCGCATCTCCGCCTACGGCTCCCAAGTCCACCCGGATCCCCTCCGATGCTCCCACTGCACCTTCACCAAAGGTATTTCTTTGTTCCGTAAAATCTTCTTCTTCTCCAATATGGCCACAGGCCTCTCCACAAAATTCAGGCACTCATCGACCCGAATATCATCCAGCAATACTACCGCCTCCTGGTCCATAATTGTCACACCCCAAAACCATTGAACAGCGGAAATGTTCTGGAGCGGAGGACGTCATGTACAATATCACAACAATGAAAAGTAGTAAACAAGCAACAACATCATCCATTGCATTAATAATATAATTATTATACAAGTGTATTCTATCAAATTTTGATAAACACTAAAGCATAAATCAAAATGAAAGATGAGTCTTGAACGAGCTCCATCTTCTCTAAACCTTGCATCGGTACCTCTCTATGTTTGACCTGAGGATACAAGTTATTTTGAAAGAGAGTATCAGCTTTGAAGCTGGTGAGATCATAAGTATTTTAGTGTCTTAATTTGTATGTAAGAATTTGTATGTATAAGAATTGTAAGTATTGAAAATGTATGTAAAACAACTGTAAACGTTTGAAAAACTCTAGAAATCCCTATGATTCCTACTATTATAACAGGGAGTCTTCTACCAAGACTTAACTGATCTATATGTAGCCTTCTACCAAGGCATCTAGTGTCTGTGTGTGTCTCTTGTAAGAGTGTGTATTTTCCCAAGTATGACTATCATTAACCAAAAATATAGTTTCTACATTACCGTGCGTCGTGTGAATGTTCACGAAGTGAATGTAATGGAAAAATGAAATAGTACTATGGTGTAGTGTCGAACTACAACCGTACTAATTACCTTAAGTCTAGGGTAATCTCGTAAGTACTGCAGTATTTGTAATAAGTGACTGCCTCTGTACTCCTATTGACTTATTTGAGGGATAAGGCATAATTTGATGGCTAGATCCCAGGCTAAACGCTCCCTTGTCAAAGGGATTTTGAGACTTTACACGCCCATGCATGTATGCATGCCGTGAACATCCAAATTACTATGATCATGTATACCCGATATAACTATCACAATGCGTTGCGATTCATCGGTGTAGTTAGATCCTGAATTTGTTCTATGCTATAACACCTAGTGATGTCTGTCCTATCAAAGTATATGTAACCGCACTCATGTAAACGTATATATGTAAACGTACTCATGTAAGCGTAATCATGTAAAACATATCTATGTAATAGTATAGTAATGTACTATAATGTTCTGCGTGTCCTAGCTGTAACGTGTGTTCTCTCTCTATCTAGCATGTATAGTAATGTACTGTATGTACTAGCTGTAATGTATGTTCTCTCTATCTAGCAAGTATTAACTCATGAATGAACTGACTCATTGTATGATATCACGTTCTAGTAATAGTCCTAGTATCTTCCTAATATGGTAGCTTACTAGTAATACAACTGGTATGTATGAACATGGGTGTATACCCTTGCTACCCGAGGATATTGAATGAACTGGAAGAACCTTTATGACTATATATGTACACATGATATATGGCTAATATTTAAACGACCTTCGGACGGGTACCCGATATCCCACCAGACCACATCTCAAGCGCGAAAAGGAAATAGGGTGGATAGCCTTCCTAAGTCTTTTAAACATTCCTTATATAAATATACATATATAGGCATGCAATTTATAATATAAAAGCATAAAGTAAGTTTTGTAAAACCTTTGACCATAATTATTATCTAATAAAGGATTGACTTGATGTCAATCTAGAAAACGGTTTGAAGGCATGGGTTTGATAAAACAGTTTAATATAAAGAAACATTTTTTTGAAACACAATTGTAAATGAGTTTGAAATGAAACATACAGAGTAAAATGTTCAGTGTAATAAGAAGTTTTAAACATATAAAGTGTTTATGAAAAAACATTTGAAGTAAACTGTTTGGTAAAACGGCTAATGAGTAGCCAATCATTTGAATGCTGCTTAATAATCATATGTGATTGATATAGTAACTAGCATGATTCTACTTGTATCCCCCCCCCCCCCCCATAAAACATTTGAAAACAATTAAAACGTTGATTAAGGGGTATGAACTCACCTTTTGTGGGTGATACGGATGAACTGAAGAGGTAGGACTGCTAGGTGTCAAATGAGGACTTTAAACACACACAATGGTCCTAATTACATATGAAGACATATGTATATAAACAATTAGTGATTATAACATTAATTAAACATGTATAAAGATCCTAATGCGAGGAAAACAATTTTGGTCAAGTGCTAGGAGGCTAATGGGTTGCAACAAAGGAGTGCAAGACCTCTTATGGGAGTTTATGGTCAAAAGACCATATGTGTTGGAGTTTACGGCCCAGGGGAGTAAACTCCTGGCCGTAAACTCTTTATAGGGCCCCTAAATGAAGCTTAACATTATTACAACTCAAGTGGTGAAGTGCTTCAAGGCTTAAACAAGTGTTTGGGTGGGTTTATGGCCTTAAAATGGCCATGCTTGATGTTAACGGCCCTGGGACCACTCCCCCGTGAGTTTACAGCTGTAAACTCGTGGTAAGGAGTACCATTTGATGTTTTGAGGTTCCGAACACTTCAAGGATAGGATCTATGTTGGGTTCTTGGCATAAGGAAAGAGTTAGGGTGTCATTTGTCCCATTTATAGGGGTTTACGGCCCAAGAACTTGTCTTGGCCGTAAACTCCTTTATCCTTGTGATTCCTTATGTTTTCTAGTCTATAAACACTTTAGGGTACATGTCTAAATTAGTCTCTTGCCTTAAGGAAGGTTTTTAGGGCATTTTGGCACATAAATATGGAGTTCACGGCCCAAGAACTTCCTTGGTCGTTAACTCACTTTCACCCTTGATTCTTAATTGTTTTGTGGTCTAAAACATGTAATGGTAGCTTCTAGGTTCATTTCCAAGGCTTTGAGGGACATTGGGCACACTTTGGCCCTTAAAAAGGAGTTTACTCTCCAAGTGTTCTTGGGCGGTAAACTACCAAATCTTGGGGTTTTGATCCAATTTTGATGTTATAAAACACAATCTAAGCTATATAATATAACTAGATAGAAGTACTCACGATTTGGGATAAAAACCCGAAGATCCGTGAGAGAGAATTCGGCTTTTGACTAGTTGGAAATGCAACTAATGAATGAATATTGTTTAGATTTCTATATATAGTCCTGAGATTTCTGGCAGAAAATATTTTATTCCCGGAATGAACTCTAATATCATAGAGTATTGGAATAACAGTGTTGCAAAAAACCCTAGTGCATCCACTCTCCTGATATCTCCTTAAGTGTTAAACCTGAAATACTCAAACTTATACCCAAAGTCTGGAATTTCACTGTAACTGTTCTAAGTTCTATTGGCTTGATATGGTTTGTTCAGAATGGAAATTTCGAGTTGTCAGATCATCCCCCTGTTAAAGGGAATTTCATCCCGAAATTAGAATTTAGATAAGGAAGTAGGTATGAATGATCGAGTCGTGAGGTGGAAACTTCCTAATCGATTGGTTCTAGCGCTCCTATGTGAAATAAGGTCCTCGATTGGTATCCCAACGAACCTTCACTAATTGGCGACGGCGTTGCTTCGTCTACTTGACCTCTCGGTCGAGGGTCACTACGGTTCTAATACGAAGGCGAGGATCTCGTTAATCTCGATCTTGTCGAGTGGAATTACGAGAGTACTAACGGAAAGGTATGGTTTCACGATCGAGACACGAAGAGTAGAATGTACGTTACTAAGTTCGCAGAGTAGATCTAGTCTGCGAGATACGGGACTGATTCTTGTGAGAATCTTGGAGGTCCTAGCTATCTTGGATTTAGCTTTCCACGCTTTACGAAGCATATTAAGCCGTTCCCAGGGTGAGACTTCCTAAAGAACTTGGTCTCTAACTTGGAATCTCCAAGGTTTCCTTTTCTTGTTTAACTTCCCTTTCAAGGGCCACTCCTTGCTGGGTCAAGGTCGTACGGTTTCCTGTGATTTGCGAGGGCTTCTAGATGAACTATGACAGTAGCTTGGTAAGACCTAGAATTTGGCGAATGACTGTCGGCATCTCTGGTGTCGACAAATTCTCAACGGTTTTGACATATTGTAAGAGTACTCAAAATCTCCTTCATCACTAAAAGTGTGTCATAGAAATTTGACTCTTCAATTTCAAAACTCATGCCTAGGGTACTTTGCGAAAAGTACCTCTGAAGGTAATGTTTCCATGGGTTCCTTCTTACTATGAGGGTAGATAAATAAGTCATTTCATGGAGTAATGACGAACTAATCCAATTAAGGAAGATGTACTCTACTCATTTAGCTCATGAATACTATGGGTGTATTGGTCCTATCCGAAGGGTATCACTACGGACTCGAAGTGTCCGCATCGAGTTCGGAAGATAGTCTTCCGAACATCCTTCCCTAACACTCAAACTAGTGATATTCGGATCTCAGATCCATTTCTAAAAGTAATTATCTCCTTGCATTTGCTCAACCGCTTCATCTATGCGAGGTAGAGACAACGATTTCTAATGGAAAAATCTTGACGGAGTCCTCGATGTCTGAGGTACATACGATGCAATCCGTCGATCTCTGGAAGAATAAGACCGGAGTTCTCTAGGGTGAGAAGCCTAGTCTTCTAATTCTATTTCTTTGAAGTTCGCTAATTTGTCTGGGCTGTTCTTGTATCTCCGTAGATGTTTAGACTGTAGGGCGATCGGTTTACAGGAGTCGTGCTGGGTTCTAAGTTTGTTTACATGCCGATGCGATTACTCATAGTCTTGGGCAGTCTCCGTCCTGAAGTTCATATTTAGGATTCATACATGGTTTCACAATCACTATCTCGTGTATACGAGTCGTATATAATTAAGATTGAAAAGGTAGTCGAATAACTGACTCTTCTTTAAGCTCACATCCTATCGACGAAAAAGAAGTTAAAGCGGAATCATCAATTCTAAACCTGTAGAACCTTAATTGCATATCGCATCTATGTATACATTCTTCAGCGATAGATCAACCGTATGGATCTTTGGATTGAACTTGACGTACTGTACGAGTGGTACTTCGGGGATTTCTTCGGAAAAGAGAAGAACTATGAGGTACTCTACGCAAGAGTACTTCGGTATTCTGATATGACGGCTTTGCTGGAAGGGAGATTTCGAAGAAAGAGATGTACGTATGAAGCTAGTATGGTGTAGATCAAATTGAATCTAGTTGTATGATAATGTCAGAATCATACGGAAACTTAAAGACGTTAGATTTGGACATAAGACGTTTACAGATAAAAAAAACCGTGCAACCTTGAATAGAGTTACAATACTTTAGATTTACTACAAGACTATTGCTGCGAATAAGGTATACTACAAAAGACAAGTATACGCAGCACGAGCATCTCTATACAGATAGGATCTCGCAAAAGGTAAGACTCTAGTTGCACTAGTTTTGTATAGTCTATAATTCTATTTCAACAACATGCCTAAATTACATTAATGTGGTTCTGGAGCAGGTTCTCCTGCAACTGTGATCCTAAGAATCTTCCCATCTGCGCCAGAGTTCTTTGTTACAGGGCAATCCTTCTGTAAGTTCCCTATCTCACCGCATTGGTGGCATGACCGGCTAGTACTGGCATTGTTGGCGGAAGTGCGGTGTTTAGCCAGTGTTATGTGGACACGAGTGCCTTCCTCATTACTTCACCTTGGAAAATGCTTTTTAAAGCGTTCTGCAGGGGTTGCCACTTGTGGTTGTGGCATGGCAAGTATTTTGGCTCTCTTGCACTCCTTTAGGGCTTTTACGACTTCGCAAGTCCATGACTGTTGTCATTTGTTGGTTTCCCGGTTTGGCATTACCATCGGAACTCTCGACTCCTTTGTCAGTCTTGCTTGTGTTGCCTGAGTTGATGTGTGTAAGAAAAGTTGTCAAAGCAGCTGCTACTGTAGCTTGTAACGTAGCGGCGTCGATATGGAGGATAGGGGTTTCGTTGTTCGACTAATTGTTTCCGGATGACGGCATGATTCTGTAACATGAAAGATAAGGCTTTTGTGAGCGATTCTGGTTGACCCTAGATGTACTTCGATTGTCTAAGTAAAGAGCAAGACTATGTTTCTCGAAATTTTGACCTACATCCTTATGATGTAGTCCTAGCACGGAATGGAAGTATGTTCACGAAGGGTTGACCTACATCCCTATGATGCAGTCCTAGTAATGGAATGGAAGTGAGTCTGTAGACTGGTCTCAAGACGTTTGTCGTTCAAGCCGAGATATTGTTGGTTGGTGAATAACATGATCCAACCATTAAAAGAGACTTGGAGATCTCTCCAGAGCTAAATTACTATAGTCCATTGACTTGACTAAAGAATGAATTTAGATAGACTCCAATGAAAGTATGCTAAAAGAACTTGAATGAAGAATGACATGGAAGTTAGCCGACTGTCAAAATCTTTGATATTCATGACGTAAAAGTTCAGGAAAATGACCTTGTAAAGGTCTTACATCATATCCAGAAAAGATAGTTCTTGACAGCATAAAGACCTAACCAAAAATACTTACAGTACAAGGTAATTTCATAGAAAATGCCACATCGGGCGTAGACAGAAAAACGATTTTTTTTAACAAGGAAAAATAAAGTAAAGCGTCTACTACCGGCGACGGTCATCCCTCTGGTGAACTCTCAGTTCAACCAGTTGATGTTCCATATCAAGCAGGTATCTTTCGTATACCCTCTAACGTACTCGGAGCTCTATGACTTCGGCTCTGGTTTCAGCTAGTGCTTGTAGCAGGGTTTCGTGGTTTCGCTCAAATCCCTCGCGAGCATGTTCAAGGCCGTTTTTGCGAAGGATATGCATCCCTCCATTGGTGTCAACTTCCGCGATCCGACGTAGAGCTGTCCTGCCCTGAATTTCGTTTCGGGCAACTCTACGGATCAGGATTGGTAGAACTCTATCTACTGTGCTCCATTCATTTACGTTGTAGAAGCTTCGGTCTCCATTAAACGGCATAGTTTGGACGTGATCTTCGCTCCATGCTTCCAAACATTCAACCCATGGAGGCGTTGGGCCATGAAAAGCTTGACGAGGGTTAGAAATTGGAACGGGAGCTGCCTGGGGTAGGTTCTCAACCTCGGGTTCGGAGTTAGCACCATCCGAAAGGTCTTCATCATGGTGATCATTCAAAGGAATTGGATGATCATTCTCTTGTTCTTCTCCAAACCATCCAGTGATGACTTTGTTCAGAAGGTACTGGTTGCCGTGGGGATGGAGTCCAGCCATGTTATCTATGCGAGAATTGGGGTAAGAAAATAATTATTAGACAAAACTATCTAGATAATTATTTAGAAAATCTTCATTAGTTACATCGCTATTTGTGAAGTGCATACCAGTTATATGTAATCGAAACAGGATAGGACTTCGAATAAGTGATATTAACTCCAAATTCACACAGAATAGGGGTAAATTAAAAAATTTCATAGATTCTAAGTCTATAACATCCTAATTACATATACCCTTAGTGTATCCACTTAGCAACTATCAACTTAGTAATGAAGATCCCGTTTTAGTTCTCAAGTATAAAGTACTTATAGTAACACCAAATACTCCTATAGTATTTTAAGTTTAATGTTATGTTCTACTGCTCTCATTGTGGTAGGGTTGGTAAGATTTTAGACTTGTTGCAACCACACAACTACACTTAGGCACATGCTAGTCAACCCTCGGATAATATGGGTAATGTTTGCGCATCTCCGCCTACGGCTCCCAAGTCCACCCGGATCCCCTCCGATGCTCCCACTGCACCTTCACCAAAGGTATTTCTTTGTTCCGTAAAATCTTCTTCTTCTCCAATATGGCCACAGGCCTCTCCACATAATTCAGGCACTCATCGACCCGAATATCATCCAGCAATACTACCGCCTCCTGGTCCATAATTGTCACACCCCAAAACCATTGAACAGCGGAAACGTTCTGGGGCGGAGGACGTCATGTACAATATCACAACAATGAAAAGTAGTAAACAAGCAACAACATCATCCATTGCATTAATAATATAATTATTATACAAGTGTATTCTATCAAATTTTGATAAACACTAAAGCATAAATCAAAATGAAAGATGAGTCTTGAACGAGCTCCATCTTCTCTAAACCTTGCATCGGTACCTCTCTATGTTTGACCTGAGGATACAAGTTATTTTGAAAGAGAGTATCAGCTTTGAAGCTGGTGAGATCATAAGTATTTTAGTGTCTTAATTTGTATGTAAGAATTTGTATGTATAAGAATTGTAAGTATTGAAAATGTATGTAAAACAACTGTAAACGTTTGAAAAACTCTAGAAATCCCTATGATTCCTACTATTATAACAGGGAGTCTTCTACCAAGACTTAACTGATCTATATGTAGCCTTCTACCAAGGCATCTAGTGTCTGTGTGTGTCTCTTGTAAGAGTGTGTATTTTCCCAAGTATGACTATCATTAACCAAAAATATAGTTTCTACATTACCGTGCGTCGTGTGAATGTTCACGAAGTGAATGTAATGGAAAAATGAAATAGTACTATGGTGTAGTGTCGAACTACAACCGTACTAATTACCTTAAGTCTAGGGTAATCTCGTAAGTACTGCAGTATTTGTAATAAGTGACTGCCTCTGTACTCCTATTGCCTTATTTGAGGGATAAGGCATAATTTGATGGCTAGATCCCAGGCTAAACGCTCCCTTGTCAAAGGGATTTTGAGACTTTACACGCCCATGCATGTATGCATGCCGTGAACATCCAAATTACTATGATCATGTATACCCGATATAACTATCACAATGCGTTGCGATTCATCGGTGTAGTTAGATCCTGAATTTGTTCTATGCTATAACACCTAGTGATGTCTGTCCTATCAAAGTATATGTAACCGCACTCATGTAAACGTATATATGTAAACGTACTCATGTAAGCGTAATCATGTAAAACATATCTATGTAATAGTATAGTAATGTACTATAATGTTCTGCGTGTCCTAGCTGTAACGTGTGTTCTCTCTCTATCTAGCATGTATAGTAATGTACTGTATGTACTAGCTGTAATGTATGTTCTCTCTATCTAGCAAGTATTAACTCATGAATGAACTGACTCATTGTATGATATCACGTTCTAGTAATAGTCCTAGTATCTTCCTAATATGGTAGCTTACTAGTAATACAACTGGTATGTATGAACATGGGTGTATACCCTTGCTACCCGAGGATATTGAATGAACTGGAAGAACCTTTATGACTATATATGTACACATGATATATGGCTAATATTTAAACGACCTTCGGACGGGTACCCGATATCCCACCAGACCACATCTCAAGCGCGAAAAGGAAATAGGATGGATAGCCTTCCTAAGTATTTTAAACATTCCTTATATAAATATACATATATAGGCATGCAATTTATAATATAAAAGCATAAAGTAAGTTTTGTAAAACCTTTGAACACGATTATTATCTAATAAAGGATTGACTTGATGTCAATCTAGAAAACGGTTTGAAGGCATGGGTTTGATAAAACAGTTTAATATAAAGAAACATTTGTTTGAAACACAATTGTAAATGAGTTTGAAATGAAAAATACAAAGTAAAATGTACAGTGTAATAAGAAGTTTTAAACATATAAAGTGTTTATGAAAAACATTTGAAGTAAACTGTTTGGTAAAACGGCTAATGAGTAGCCAATCATTTGAATGCTGCTTACTAATCATATGTGATTGATATAGTAACTAGCATGATTCTACTTGTATCCCCCCCCCCCCATAAAACATTTGAAAACAATTAAAACGTTGATTAAGGGGTATGAACTCACCTTTTGTGGGTGATACGGATGAACTGAAGAGGTAGGACTGCTAGGTGTCAAATGAGGACTTTAAACACACACAATGGTCCTAATTACATATGAAGACATATGTATATAAACAATTAGTGATTATAACATTAATTAAACATGTATAAAGATCCTAATGCGAGGAAAACACTTTTGGTCAAGTGCTAGGAGGCTAATGGGTTGCAACAAAGGAGTGCAAGACCTCTTATGGGAGTTTATTGTCAAAAGACCATATGTGTTGGAGTTTACGGCCCAAGGGAGTAAACTCCTAGCCGTAAACTCTATATATGTCCCCTAAATGAAGCTTAACATTATTACAACTCAAGTGGTGAAGTGCTTCAAGGCTTAAACAAGTGTTTGGGTGGGTTTATGGCCTTAAAATGGCCTTGCTTGATGTTCGCGGCCCTGGGACCACTCCCCCGTGAGGTTACGGTCGTAAACTCGTGGTAAGGAGTACCATTTGATGTTTGAGGTTCCTAACACTTCAAGGATATGATCTATGTTGGGTTCTTGCCATAAGGAAGGAGTTAGGGTGTCATTTGTCCCATTTATAGGGGTTTACGGCCCAAGAACTTGTCTTGGCTGTAAACTCCTTTATCCTTGTTCGTTAACTCACTTTCACCCTTGATTCTTAATTGTTTTGTGGTCTAAAACATGTAATGGTAGCTTCTAGGTTCATTTCCAAGGCTTTGAGGGACATTGGGCACACTTTGGCCCTTAAAAAGGAGTTTACCCTCCAAGTGTTCTTGGGCGGTAAACTACCAAATCTTGGGGTTTTGATCCAATTTTGATGTTATAAAACACAATCTAAGCTATATAATATAACTAGATAGAAGTACTCATGATTTGGGATAAAAACCCGAAGATCCGTGAGAGAGAATTCGGCTTTTGACTAGTTGGAAATGCAACTAATGAATGAATATGGTTTAGATTTCTATATATAGTCCTGAGATTTCTGGCAGAAAATATTTTATTCTCGGAATGAACTCTAATATCATAGAGTATTGGAATAACAATGTTGCACAAAACCCTAGTGCATCCACTCTCCTGATATCTCCTTAAGTGTTAAACCTGAAATACTCAAACTTATACCCAAAGTCTGGAATTTCACTGTAACTGTTCTAAGTTCTATTGGCTTGATATGGTTTGTTCAGAATGGAAATTTCGGGTTGTCACAATAATTCACTTTCACAATTGTGAAACATGGAACGTGCTGTGAATTCGGCTGAGCTCCTCCGGTAGCTCTAGCCTATAAGCCACTTTGTCAACCCTGGAAATGATCCTGAATGGCCCGCTATAACAGGGACCCCCAATTTTCCCCTGTTCCTGAAACGGATCACACCCTTCTAGGGCGAGACCTTGAGAAGTACCATGTCACCAACCTGAAACTCCAAATCCAATCGGCGGCTATCAGTGTATGTATTTTGCTGACTCTGAGCGGTCTATAGTTGTTGTCTGATCTGTTGGATCTTTTCGGTAGTGTGCAAGACTACCTCCATCTGACCCATTACTCTGTTTCCAACCTTACCCAAACAAATTGGGGTTCTACATCTTTAACCATATAACAACTCAAAAGGCGGGGCGCCAATACTGGAATGATAGTTGTTGTTGTAGGCGAACTCTGCAAGCGGTAGGTGGGAATCCCAACTCCCACCGAAGTTAATGGCGTACGCCCTCAACATATCTTCGAGGGTCTGAATGGTTCGCTCACTTTTCCCATCAGTCTGTGGATGGAACATTGTACCAAAGTGCAGCCGCATACCCAGTTCTTCATGGAACTTCTGCCATAAATCAGAAGTAAACCTGACATCCCAATCGGAAACAATGGAGACCGGAACTCCATGTTGAGAGACAATCTCACTGCCGTATATGTTGGCCAATTTCTCAGTCGAGGAACTCTCCTGTATGGATAAGGAATGGGTACTCTTGGTCAACCGATCCATGATGACCCATATAGCATCGAACCCCTTCGCCGTCCTCGAAAACTTCGTAATGAAGTCCATTGTGATCTGCTCCCATTTCCACATGGGAATCTCTAGAGGCTGCAGCTTACCATGTGGCCTCTGATGCTCGGCCTTGACCATCCTATAGGTCAAGCACCTCTCAACAAACCAAGCAATTTCTTTCTTCATTCCGGGCCCCTAGTAACTCAAACTCAGGTCGCAGTACATATTGGTGGCCCCCGGCTGTATAGAAAAGTGAGACTTATGAGCCACCTCCATCACTGTTTTTCGAATCCCTCCGGCCATCGGAACCCAAACCCGAGCGTGTCGGGTTAATAATCCACGGCTGTCTTGAACAAACAGGGTGCTCTTGCCCTTAATCATCTGCAACTTCTAGCTCTCTGCTCTCATACCCTCAACCTGAGCATCCCTAATCAAGCTCACAAGCGGGGAATTCACCGCTATCCTCATACACTTTGCCAGGGTATAAGACCCAGCCAACTTGCGGCTTAATGCGTCTGTAACCACATTCGCTTTACCAGGATGGTAAAAGATCTCACAATCATAGTCCTTGACAACATCCAGCTACCTGCGCTGCCTCATGTTCAGGTTTGGCTGATCCATTATGTGTCTCAAACTCTTGTGATCCATGTATATATCGCAATGGACCCCGTACAACTAATGCCTCCAAATCTTGAGAGCGATTACCACCTCTCCCAAATCAAGACCGTGTGTAGGATATCTCGTCTAATGCGGCTTCAGCTTCCGCGATGCATAGGCTATCACTCGTCCCCTCTGCATGAGGACTACCCCCAAGCCTCTGATGGATGCATCCCAAAATACTACAAAATCCTCAACTCCCACGGGGAGCGTCAACACTGGCTCCTTACATAAACACAGCCGGAGGGTCTTAAACGCCCTCTGCTGCTTAGGGCCCCACCAGAAATCTACCCCCTTCCTCGTTAGACGAGTGAGGGGTAATGCAATCTTTTAGAAATCTTGAATAAATCTCCGGTAGTACCCTGCTAATCCCAAGAAACTCCTGGTGTATGATGGAAATTTCAGAATATCCCACTGCACGATTGCCTCAACTTTGGCCGGGTGGACCAAAATCCCCTCCTGGTTAATGAGATGTCCGAGGAACTGGACCTCTCGTAACCAAAACTCACACTACGAGAACTTTGCATATAGCTGTTCTCACCGCATAACCTACAACAGCTCCCTAAGGTGTTCCTCATGCTGCTCTCGGGTCTTGGAATACACCAAGATATCATCTATGAACACAATGAACGAGCGATTGAGCATCGGTCTGCAGACTCGGTTCATCAAATACATGAACACTATCAGCGCGTTGGTGAGCCCAAATGGCATTACAACGAACTCGTAATGACCTTAACGAGTCCGAAACGCGGTCTTCTCCACGTCATCCTCCCTCACTCTGACCTGGTGATATCCAGATCTCAAATTGATCTTGGAAAACCAAGATGCACCCTGTAGCTGATTGAAAAGATCATTTATCATCAGGAGTGGATAGCGGTTCTTCACCGTTAACTTGTTCAACTCCCTATAGTCAATGCACATCCCGTGCGAATCATCCTTCCTGACGAAGAGGATCGGTGCTCCCCATAGAGAACTACTCGGGAGAATAAACTGCTTACCCAGCAGCTCCTGCAACTGAGATACCAACTCCTGCATCTCTGGCGGTGCCAGACGGTACGGCGCCTTAGCGATAGGGGTCGCACCCAGCACTAGATCAATCCTGAACTCTACCTACCTCTCCGGAAGCACTCCAGGTAACTCCTCTAGAAACACATCAGCAAATTCTCTACCCACTGGAACCTCTGAAACTGAAGCATGATCCCCAATTCGTATATCCATCACATATGCTAGATAACCGGCACACCCATGCTGAATGAACTGCCGAGCTCTGGCGGCTGAACAAAACCCTGCTCCCACTCTGGTGCCCTCACCATACACCACCAGTTCTCCCCCACTTGGGGTTCGAACTACCACTCGTTGTCCCTCACAGTCGATCATAGTGCCAAACCGACTGAGCCAATTCATCTCTCAACAATCACACATACTTCCCCCATGGGAATAGGAATCAAATCTATCGGGAAGGATACCTCGAAAATCTCCAACTCGCATCCCCGGTATACCGAAGAAGCAGAAACCCCGTGCTTGTTGGCGATCAAAACTCGCAACGGACACTCAAGCTCATCTACCAACACATTGAATTATCTACTAAAGGTCTGAGATACAAATGACCGACTCGCCTCTGAGTCGAATAAAACCAAAGTAGACAAACAGTTTACTAAAAACATACCTAATCATAGGTACAACTAATAAGCATACCACATATATCATAACTGAAACAGAAAACAGAAACATACCAGCAACCACATCTGGTGCTGCTTTGGCCTCCTCAGCCGTGAGCTGGAAGGCGTGCCCCTGAGCCTTCATAGGCTCCCCCTTGAATGGCCTCCCATCCCCAATACTCAAAGTAGCTGATGCGGATCCATGTGTCGGCTTGGCGGCGAGCTCCGGACAGTTGGTCTTCATGTGACCAACTTGATGATAATGGTAACAAATCCTCATATCTGCTGGAGGGGCGGACTGGCGACAGTCCCTGGCATAGTGCCTCTCCTTGCCACATTTGTGGCAACCACCTCCTACTCGACAAACAGTAGAATGACCCCTGCCACACTTTCCACAAGTGCGACTCTGCTGACCCCCGGTCCGAGTATCAGCGGTCTTGGACCGCTTCGGTGTCAGTTGATACTATGTCAGAACCTGACATTGCTCCTTCAACTGCAGCTCTATCTCCAACTCACACTGCCTCACGGCTTCCTGAAGATCCAAAAGTGTCTCACAACATTATGTAGCAACAAACTGCCGAATATCCGTCTTGAGCATACTCAGTTAACGAGTCATCTGAGACTACTCTGAAGCAAACTCCAGGAAAAACATAGCCCTCTCTGTGAACATACAAGTGATCTCCATCACTGACTCCCCATTGTGCCTCAATGTCAAAAACTCCTGAGAAAGCTGCTCCCTCTCAACGCGTGGAACGTAGCGGGTGCGGAACATATCTCGGAACTGCTCCCAAGTAACAGCAGCTCGTTGATCATCAGTGTACAACCCTGTCATCGATCTCAATCAATCCTTTTCCCCAAGCCTTAGCAGGTTCAGGGCACACCTGACCTTCTGATCAGCAGGACATGACCACATGAAGAAACATCCATCCACGTCAGATAACTACCTCATAGCCCTAATCGCATCATGTGTACCATCAAACATTAGGGCTTCGTGTTATCGAAGTCCCGATAGTAGAAATCCCTACCAGCTCCTCCTCCAACCCCTGTCGTCGTAATAGCCGATGTGGCTATAGCGGAAGCTGTCTCTGCTAGAGCTACATACCGCTCATCTAAGTACTCAACTATCACAGTCCTAATCGACCCAAACATCTCTAGCAGCTGCGGTCGGAACGCCGCAGCAATCTCATCATGCAGAATCTCCAGGATCCTGGCATCCAACTCCTCTGTCCCTATCTGTACCACGGGCTCAGGTGCTACCGGCACCTCCGACCCTCCGTCCCCCGATCCTGATCCTAACCTAATCTAGACCGAGTAGTAAAATGTCTCGTCACCACCATACTGAAAAATATAACCAAGACGTCAGATAAATGACATAATATCGGGATACCAATTCCCATAACCCTAGGGGTTATGACTTGCTTGCTATGCGTATGGGTCCTTGGCTTTTAGTAGTACGGGCTCATACAACCTTCCAAACCTACCTATATTTGTCTCAAGTATCACCACAATGCCCTAACACTATCATCAACATATTATGCACTCAACCATCCCTCCTAGGGGAATATCGACTATCTCGCAACTGGTCTCACTGCTCACACATTCATGAAACTTTCACCAACCCTGCAGCACTAGTGTATGCTAGCCACACATAACGATGGAACCGATAGACTTTCGAATATCCAATCCTACACTAAGGTTGAATCAGACATTCTCAGGCTATAAGATATTGATTATACACAGCCGTGATGCATACACTAAACATCTATAGTTATGATGTCAATTCCATATACAAGAAACCCTAGGCTAGTAGTCATCATATAACCAGGCTCCGGCTGATCGTACCCTCTGCATCCTCCATCCTTTATTTTGAAAACCTTTTTAGTATTTATTCCGAAAATTCCCTTGATTTAAGACTGGATTCACACGAGCGTTCCTCCAATTCACTCAAACCAAGGCTCTGATACCAACTTGTCACATCCAAAAATTTTATGCCAAACGTAAACTTTTTCAATCATAAATAAAACCAAATAGAATTTGTTTACAAAATTTTTCCAAATCATTATTCATCAGAGTGTCCTAATAAATACAATAAAAGGATGAGGAGCGGTACGGTCACGCCTTCGCCTTCCATAATCTCCTGAAGTACCTGAAAAAATAAACTGAAAACTGTAAGCCCGAGGGCTTAGTGAGCTACCCCCAAAATACCAATACCACGCTGACAACACCATATCAGTAATAGACAATCAGTAACATGCATACTGGGCCATTGTCCTACCTGGACCGCCCTGCAGGGCCTACAATCTATCTTATCCTATCCCGGGCCTTCGACATGACTGGACCTCCACATGGACCTATAATCTCCCGGGACCGCTCATAGGGTATGTTGTCCTTCAGCACAAAGCAAGACCGCCTCATCCCAATCAACAAACAGATAACTAAGTGCGCATAATTTATCATATACTGGCATATACAACATCAAACATATCTATCTCACTGATTATCAATCATAGAAATTTCTCGTAAGTAAAGCACCGACCTAGCAGGTCACTAATATACCAATCCCTACCGATCTTAAGAGCATAATATATTGTCTATCTAGATTCTGATTTAACATATCATAACCACATGTAGCACGCCATACGTACCGCCCGTAGATCAAGGCTAGTCAATTTAGAGACGATAAGCGCCAAAAATGACTTTTTGATGAAAGATTATTTAGAATGAGTAATCTTAACTAAGTTATAGTATTTGTTACATAGATTCCATACATATAAAAACGCCGAAATTTGAGTTATAACGAAGAAGTTATGACCTGTCGAAGTTTCGCGACAAAACTTGCACGACACAGCGCAACGTAAAAAGTGAATTTACGTTAGAGCGATATTTAGCCTTAGAGATCTAAACGAAATTCGTAGAATACGTTAAACCGTGAGCGTGCATAAAAAGAACGTCCAAATCTGACTTCATATGACGAAGTTATGATTTTTCTAAGTTTCGACTTAACGGTATGCAGCCCGAATACTTGATTTGAGATCGAGCGGTTTTTAGCCGAAACAATCTAAACGAGAATCGAATATCTCATTCATAGTAGTGAAACGACAAAAAGATAGGCGAAAATGGACGTCGGATGAAGAAGTTATGAATTTATAACGGAATTTTCCTTTCACGGCTTACTAAAAATAAATAATAAAAATAAAGTCAAAATTAGCCGACAGAGTCTAAACGAAAGTTGTAGATCATAGTCTCACCTATGCGGGGATATAAAGAACGTCGAAAACGGAGTTCGTATGAGGGATATATGAATTTTTAAAGTTTATTAAATAAATTCGATATTAAATTTAAATATAAATTTCCGATATTATCCAAAGGGGGGAGTCAGCGAGCTTATCCAGGTTACGCCCAGCGTAACTTGAATTACGCCCAGCGTAATTCGGTGGTTCAGCCCCTATAAAAGGGATGTGAAGGCAGCCGAGTTCTTTGCTCATTTCTTCTCTTTCTCTCACGTTTCTGCATCGTTTTTCATGCAAGAAATATCTCGAAGCCCTGGTATCATTCCCGAGCCCCGAAGCAAGTCGCGCGCCCTGAAGATCCCGAGAAGTGAAATTTCCGAGCCGAAGCTCTGCCTGCGAGGAGCCCGGTTTTTGTGAAGATATTGCACATCTACCGAAGAATACTACTTTTACAAGCCATAGTGTTGTCCGATCATCTTCTGATCAAGTGAGTGTATAGTTACTTTCTTCAAACACATAAATATAAAGTATTAGCTATGAAATACGTGCTATGTGTTATGTATTATTTGTCTATTTGAGATGGGCTTGGAATTGATGTTTTTATACGGGTGTTAAATGATTTAAACTGCATTTGTATTTATATCTACAAAAGTGTTGGGTAGAACATGGGTAGATGGAATAGTTGGTGATGATGCGACTTCGTGCCTATTTGATAAACCTTGGTGACGATGTGACTTCGTGCCTATTGAGTAAGCCTTGGTGACGATGCAACTTCGTGCCTATTTGATAGACCTTGGTGACGATGTGACTTCGTGCATGTTGTGTAAACCCTGGTGAATATGAGAGGTAGTGTCTGTTGTGTCAACCTTGGTGACTATGAGACTGTGACATCCCCAAAATCTCGGCCAGAAAAGACCGGTTTCATTTATGCTTTTTAAACATTTTCAGAGTAAATCCTTTTAATTTTAAAAGAGATGTGGAATTTGTTCCCAAAAACAAAACATGATAAAATAGATATTTATCAAAACATTTCATAAAGAAATATAATTTCATTTCATAATCAAAAGTCGGGATGTCATGTTTCGATACAGATCATAAAGCATAAACGATAGCATTACAAGTCATTCAACAATTATATACATATACGCACTTGTAAACAAAACAACTTGATGATTCGTCCATCTTAAGCTCTTGTGCCACTTCCTGTAATACAAATAAACTGAGTGGATTAGGCTTGGGAGCCTGGTGAGCATATAGGGTTTTCAACCCACAATAAATATTTTAATTTCAACAATCAACAAATAAACCCGATTACCCATTCCCGTTATCCTCACTTTACGTCCCTAAAAATAACATCTATTATAAGGAACCTAATTCAGGATTTTCATCGGGACAAACCTTACTGCAGAGGGGCTTCCTCAACAATAAGTGTCCTAAAGGCAACCATGTGGGGGATAGAGTACACCGGTGAACACGTCGTTCACAACACCTACAGGTTATGAGCCTGCTAGTGTTCCATAGGACCGTCTAGAATAGTCTGTGGTCGTCATCCACACTCTGCTGAATGACTAGAATAACACCAATAACACTGAGGCCTCTCATCTGTTTATTACACACCAATTATCTACCCACGTTCTACCCAACATATTAGTAGATAAAAATATATGTTTTTATACATTGTTTAAAAACCTGTATAGCATGCTTTAATCGACACATATTCCACATAACAGATGAGGCATACACACATAACACGTATTTCATAGAGAATAAATCAGATCTATAAGATAGAAGAGAGTGAATATACATTCACACATATAACAACAAAATATATACACATAACACATGTTTTATATAAAATACTTCATGATATTGCGTTGGAATGAAAATGACTACACACTCACATGATCAGAAGATGATCGGGCAGCACTACGGCTTGCAGAAGTAGTGTCTCTCTGTAGATCTGGAAGATCTTCACAAAAACCGGGCTCCTCGCGGGCAGGGCTTCGGCTCGGGAATAACGCTCTTCGGGATCCTCAGGGCTTCGGATCTTACTACGGGGCTCGAGAATATTATCGGGGTTGCGGGGTATAAACGGCACGCTAAACGAGGAAAAACTAGAGAGAAAAGGATGGAAATTGTAAAAGAAAAGAAGCTTGCTTCGCATCCCCTTGTATAAGGCTGATGCTCGGGGTTACGTTGGGCGTAACTTCGGGGTATGTTGGGCATAATGCCTCGGTTGCCGTCATCCCTTGCGTCATCGGACCTCTACGTCATCGCTTACGACTCCAGAGCACTCGAGTGGTACGCTGGGCGTACTTCGGATGAGTCTGTTGACTCCTCTTCGGATAATATCTAGATTTAGAATTAAATTTAAATATTAAATATTTAATAAACTTTGAAAATTCATATCTCCCTCATACGAACTCTGTTTTCGACGTTCTTTATATCCACGCGTAGGAGAGACTACGCTCTACAACTTTCCTTTAGACTCTGTCGGCTAATTTTGAGTTTATTTTTTCTATTTATTTTTAGGAGGCCAGGACAGAAAAACTTCGTTATAAATTCATAACTTCTTCGTCCGACGTCCGTTCTCGCCTAACTTTTCATCGTTTCGCTACTAACAACGAGATCTTCAATTCTCGTTTAGAATTTTTTAGGCTAAAAACCGCTCGATCTCAAATCGAGTATTCGGGTTGCATACTGCTAAGTTGAAACTTCGAAAAATCATAATTTCCTCATATGAAGTCAGATTTGGGCGTTCTACATATAATCGAAAACCTCGTTTCAACTACTACAACATTATTCAAAGATATCAAGTTTATTTTACACTTAAATTTTGACGATCTTTTTATTCTTAATTAATCATATCACATAATTAAGCAATTAAGCACGAAACACATAATACTCAAATAATACGTTCTTATTATTTCAAATTGGGGTTACAAAGGTTAACCTAGACGATTACATTGCTAAAAATGGCAAGCCCAGAAACACGGGCGTTACAGAGACGTAGTGCCAATTGTATGAACCCTGGGGACTATGTGACGTAGTGCCTGTTGTATAAACCGTGGTAGCAAATGGACTTTGTGCCAATTCCTTAGGTAAATCCTTAGGAATGAATGAATGAAGGATAGTGGGTTCTTAGGGAAAACCCTTGAGAAAATTAAGGAGACATGGGGATGGGTATTTGGGTAGCAAGTTTGATAATTGAATATAATAAATGTATTATTGTGGGTTGAAAACCCTATATGCTCACCAGGCTCCCAAGCCTGACCCACTCAGTTTTCTTTGCATTACAGGTAACGGCACAAGAGTATAAGTTGGTGGACCTGACGATAGATTTTGGATTATAGATCAGTAGTTATAAATAACTGTTGTAAGGTCAATTTTATATAGTTTATGCTTTTGGTCTGTATCGGAACATGACATCCCGAGATTTCGTTATTTAATGAAAATACATTTCTTTAAGAAATGCTTTGATAAACTTTATTTTATCATATCTTGTTTTGGGAACAAATTCCGCAACCGTTTTCTTTAAACGATTACTCTTATTTATAAACCAAAGCATAAACAAATCGGTCTTTTCTAGCCGTGAAATTGGGGATGTCACAGTTGGTATCAGAGCATTAGTTTAAGCGAACTACGAATTCTGTAGGAAATTTCTAGATTTAAACTTAGAATGCTAAGTAATGATCGTGAGGAGTGTGTCTAAAATATGTTAGGTAGTACACCTAAATTGACACGGTCACTAGTTTATTTTAGGAAAGTTGCCTAAAATTATTTTGTGTGCTAAATGTTATATGTTGTCATATATGATATTATTTGTTCGGATCTATGGTTTGTTGCCGACCGGATCAGGAAACCTTATGTGTTTAGGATTCTAAGCGTACATCTACGATATTAGAACTAGCATGTAAACATTTCAGAGTGATAAGGATGATATATGTATCTATCGTGAATGAGGATCTAAATTCACCTTATTTGGTGTATAAATCAAGAATGGAAAGAACTAGAAGCGGAGTTGGAAACGCAAATGAGAACAAGAATCAACCACCAGTGATTGAGCAAACACCTGTTGTAGCTGCAACACCTAAGCCAATGATGATGGTTGGTTTACAAGCATCCAAACCACCGTGTCTTTCTGGGAGCCCGACACCGGTGCAAGTCATGGACTAGATCTCCGTGATGGAGACAATGTTTGAATGTTCCGAGTGTAGCAACAGACAAAAGACCGCTCTTGCAATTCCTCTGTTAAAATCTAGAGTAAAGAATTGGTGGAAGTTACTGGTTGGTTCGATGCCTAAGGGGAAGCTAGAAAGATGTCTTGGGAAGAGTTCGTGGTGCAACTGGAAATGCAATACTGCTCTGAGCATGATCTTCTGGAAATCAACAATGAGTTCCAGAATCTGAAAAAGGTAAAATTGAGCGTCACTGAATACGCTATAAGCTTTACAGAGAAGATGAAGCTTAGTACATAAAGTAAACCCTTGAGAAAATAAAGGAGATATGGGGATGGGTATTTGGATAGATAGTTTGATAATTGAATATAATAAATGTATTATTGTGGGTTGAAAACCCTGTATGCTCACCAGGCTCCCAAGCCTGACCCACTCAGTTTTCTTTGCATTACAGGTAATGGCACAAGAGTATAAGTTGGTGGACCTGACGAGAGATTTTGGATTATAGATCAGTAGTTATAAATAACTGTTGTAAGGTCAACTTTATATTGTTTATGCTTTTGGTCTGTATCGGAACATGACATCCCGAGATTTCGTTATTTAATGAAAATACATTTCTTTAAGAAATGTTTTGATAAATTTTATTTTATCATATCTTGTTTTGGGAACAAATTCCGCAACCGTTTTCTTTAAACGGTTACTCTGACTTAAAAACAAAGCATAAACAAATTGGTCTTTTCTGGTCGTGAAATTGGGGATGTCACCCCATAGCAATAACAACTTAAGGGTCGGCCTTGGTGCCGTACACCCTATTGATATAGTGACGATAACTCACTTTGCAGATGTCGAATCAGTTGATGAACTCCAACTCTCGGTTCACTATCAAAAACTCCACCACCTATTACCATAATATAATTATACCCATAAGTTACCAACCTTTTAAGGTACCCCAAAAGCCAACTAATCAAACCCTCGTCAAAATCAAAGTCATCAGTCAAGGTCAACAGTCCATGTTGACCCTAACACACTGTGTAACAGCCCGGAATTTCAGGTATTGCTTTAAAACTATTTTTGGGGCATTTTAGGAGGGGACTCGGCGAGTTGGTGCCTGACTCGCCGAGTAGGACCACAGGCTTGGTCGCGGGTTCGCGACTGGACTCGACGAGTCCAGATATGGACTCGGCGAGTCGACGCTGTTCAGCAAAAACCCTAGCCGTCTGGTTTGGATCGTATATAACGCCTCTTAGGCCGTCATTGTTCGTTTTTGCTCACTGAGAAGAACCCTAGAACGATTGTGTGCACCTGGAGCAAGGATTGAAGACCATTGTTGGGTTTGGAAGAGTTGTGTGCAAGGAAGAGGAAGGTTTAGCTAAAGGAACAGCAAGAGAATCACGTTCTGAGGATTGGGGACACAGAAAGTGCATCAATCAGGTAATATCTCGGATTTCGTTCTTCTGTGATTGATGTGTATATGAAGTTAGGGTTTATAGAACCCATTTGATGATTAGATGGATTATTATGTTGTTACCCAAGTGTTTATACCCCAGTAATAGGATGTTTAGAGGTCCAGATAGTCCCATGAGTGTGTATTTCGGGACCATACGTGTTTCAGGAAGCAGTTGATCGACTGCATGGCATGGACTCGCCGAGTCGGATGAGCAGACTCGGTGAGTAGCTTGAAGATTCACTGGGACTCGCCGAGTTGTTCTTCAGACTCGGCGAGTGGAGTCGGGGTGGCCCCGCGATTCTTCCACGAGGACCTCGTCGAGTCAAGAGGGATACTCGACGAGTAGAAAGGGGAACAACAGGAAAATTGGGGAGGACGTCTAGACTCGCCGAGTCGCCTTTGCACTCGACGAGTCCGGTCAAGTTGACCGTTGACCAGAGTTGACCTGCATGTAATTTCGTAGGGTCAGTTGTCTTGTTTGATAAGATTATTAATAAGGGTATATGGTATTATATGGAGACTGCAGATCGGCGGACCGAGTGCGAGTGGTTTCAAGAATTTATAGTTACATTACCACGAGGTGAGTCTTCTCACTATACTGTACCCGGAAGGGTATCTATGTGTGACCGGAAGGTCGAATATGTTATGTGTTACATATATGCTATAATTGAAAAGGTAGTTGCTATGCATGCTATGTATGTTCTATGGGCTGGAAGGCAAAGTATTATGTGACAGAAAGGTCAGGTATGATATATGATATATGTGTTATATGTGTTTAAGTAATTGTACTATGTGTTGCATATGTTCATGGGCCGGAAGGCAATATGTTACGGGCCGGAAGGCAATATGTTACGGGCCGGAAGGCAATATGTTACAGGCCGGAAGGCAATATGTTATGGGCCGGAAGGCAAAATATTATGGGCCGGAAGGCGATTATCTCATGGGCCGGAAGGCGTTGTTCTGTGGACCGTAAGGTTCGGGCCTGGAAAGGCGTATGTGTGTAGTGGTATACTGGGGAACTCACTAAGCATTTATGCTTACAAGTTGTTATGTATGTGTTTCAGGTACTAGCGAGGACCGTGGGAAGGCGCCGGCATGATGCATACACACTGCTGCTAATTGAGATCTTGGGGATTTTATATATGTTTTTGATATGAAACATGAAACAAATACTATTGGTTGAATGAAATCACTTTGTTTTAAATGAAAATTTTATTTGAAAATTTGCGTTGTTACAATTGGTATCAGAGCCTTGGTTTGAGGGATTCGGGTGTACCTTCGGGTGTAACTGAACTCAAACCGAGGATTTGAGGAAAAATCTTTTAAAAATAATAAATACATAAACTTTTATAAATGGTAAAGTGGTAAACAAGAAAGACGCAGTGTGTACGATCAGCCAGCGCCCGAACGGTAAAGATCCCCAGAATACCTTACAATGTTATGTTATGCACTGAATTATGAATTGTTATGCATGCTAGAAGACTAGGTATACATGATAGGACTAGAATGGCCTGTTTTGTGATGCCTTAGTCTAGGAAGATTGCTTATATGAGATATTCGGTAGCGTGCAGGTAGGTAGTGCATATTAGAAGTAGAGTACTCACTATTCGGGGTTCGGGGAGGAAGATTTGGGACGAATGCTGATACGGTGTGGTCGGTAGTATTGGGCCCGTACTACCGAAGACACCGGGTCGGTGGGCGACCCAAGTAAGAATCCCTGGATGTCGGAGACTGAGTAGGGTTGCGTTATCGAGTGCAACAGTATTTGATGGAGTCTCTGATAACCTTATGTTATATTTCAGAGACATTATGGTTACGACACGCCATGGAGCGAGTTCGAGCAGTATGAGTGACGAGGAGATTCGTCAGATGATTCAAGAGGAGGTAGCTGCGGCGGTTCGGGCTGAGATCCCGGAGATGTTTGGGTCCATTAAGACCACCCTGATGGAGGAGTTTGAGGAGCGGTACGCCGCACTGACTGAAGCTGCAGTCGCTGCCGCTACCGCAGCTGTGGCCGCTGCTAGGCCGCAAGGGGGTGATTCGTTGCTATTCCGGGAATTCAACAACACGAAACCCCCTGAGTTCGATGGGACGCAGGATCCGATTACGGCGATGAGGTGGATCGCCGACATTGAGGGGTGCTTCTATACTTGCTCATGCCCGGAGCACCTAAGGGTACGGTTCGCCTTGAACCAGCTCCGTCTGGGAGCGAAGGATTGGTGGAAGTTCGTAACGGCGAACTTCACTCTGGCGGAGATTTCAGCGGTGACATGGGAGAGGTTTACTGAGATGTTCAGGGATGAGTACGTTCCCCCAGTGGAGAGGGAACGATTGATTCAGGAGTTCTTGACCCTTAAGCAGGGTACTGATTCCGTTGCGGTGGTCACACGGAAGTTTCACGAGAGGGCGATGTTCTGCCCCGAGCTGGTGTCTACAGAGCAGTCACGGATAAGCCGGTACTTGGGCGTGTTAAGGAGGGATATCTGGGAGTTTGTGTCAAACTCCACCTATCGTACTTTTACTGAGCTTCAGGCGAACGCCAGGAAGCGCGAGATCGAGTTAGAGACCCAGGCCAGGGAGGAGGCCGAGTCTCGGCGGGCGGACCGACGACCGGCTCAGTTTCAGCCGGCAGCCAAGCGGACCAAGTCCGCTGATTCGAGGATGGGAGGTTCGAAGGGCCGCACTTGCGGAAAGTGCGGAAAGATTCATAAGGGGGCGTGTCGAGCGGGGGGTTGCTACAAGTGTGGCAAGGAAGGACACATTGCCAGGGATTGCCCTAAGGGGTTTATGGTTTGCTTTCATTGCAACCAGACAGGCCATCGGAAGGCCGAGTGCCCGCAGCTTCGTCAGGGATCTACACCTACTACCAGGACTACCGAGACACGACCGGCGAAGGTCGAGGCCACAACGGCTCGCGGGAGAGCCTTTCAGCTGACTGCGGAGGAGGTCCGCGCTGCACCCGATGTTGTGGCAGGTATACTGTAATTCGCGTATTTATTTAAAGTTGAAATGTTATGCTTATGTTAATGTATGTATAGGTACTTTTCTTGTGAACTCTATTCCTACTCTAGTGTTATTTGATTCTGGTCCGAGTAGATCCTTTGTATCGTTAGCTTTTAGTCAGCATATCAGCATTAGTCGTGAGCCGTTAAGTCGGCCTCTGAGCGTTTCTATTGCGGCCGAGAGGGTGGTTTGTGCCACGGAGGTTCTTCGGGGATGCGTGCTAGAGATTTTCGGGGTTGCGTTTCCGATTGACCTAGTTCCTATTGCGATGGGGGATGTCTGTGTCATCGTGGGCATGGACTGGTTGAGCCGATTCAGCACCGTCATCGACTGTGAGCGTCAGCTGGTGACTATACGAGACCCTAGTGGGGGAGTTCTTACGATATACGGCGAGGGTACCCGTTCGGGATCAGCTTTTTGTTCGGCCGCTAGGGCGAGGCAATGCCTACAGCAGGGATGTAAAGGTTTTGTGGCGTATGTGATGGATACGCGGGAGGCTTCCGAGAGACCGAGGACAGTGGAGGAGGTTCTAGTGGTGCGTGAGTTTCCAGATGTTTTTCCCGAGGAGTTGCCGGGAGTACCTCCTGCGAGGCAACTGGAGTTTGGTATCGATCTGATTCCGGGGGCTGCGCCTATTGCGAAGGTGCCTTATCGTCTTGCACCTCCAGAGATGCAAGAGTTGTCCTCGCAACTCCAGGAGTTGCTGGGGAAGGGATTTATTCGGCCGAGTAGCTCGCCGTGGGGAGCACCGATTCTGTTCATCAAGAAGAAGGATGGTTCACACCGGATGTGTATTGATTACCGGGAGTTGAACAAGGTGACGGTCAAGAACCGCTATCCGTTACCGAGGATCGATGATCTATTCGATCAGTTGCAAGGGGCATCTTGGTTTTCCAAGATCGATCTGAGATCAGGGTACCATCAAGTAAGAGTGCGGGATGAGGACGTCCAGAAGACAGCATTCAGGACGCGGTATGGGCATTACGAGTTCGTGGTGATGCCTTTCGGGCTCACCAATGCCCCGGCAGTGTTCATGGACCTCATGAACAGGGTATGCAGGCCGATGCTGGATCGGTCTGTGATTGTATTTATCGACGACATCCTAGTATATTCGCGAACTAGAGAGCAGCATGAGGGACATTTGAGGGAGGTCCTTGAGGTACTGAGGTCGGAGAAGCTATATGCAAAATTCTCCAAATGTGACTTCTGGTTGCGGGAGGTCCAATTTCTTGGACATGTTGTTAATCAGGCAGGGATATTGGTCGATCCGGCCAAGGTGGAAGCAGTGATGAGTTGGGAGGCACCGAAGTCACCTTCCGAGATCAGGAGTTTCCTTGGGTTGGTGGGGTACTATCGGAGGTTTATTAGGGACTTCTCCAAGATCGCGGTACCGCTCACCAAGTTTACCCGGAAGGGTGTTACATTCTCATGGGGACCCGAGCAGCAGACTTCCTTCGAGACACTTCGTCAGAGACTGTGCGAAGCCCCGGTATTAGCTCTCCCGGAAGGGATGGAGGATTTTGTCGTATATTGCGACGCGTCGATTTCGGGACTGGGTGCAGTGTTGATGCAGAGGGGCCATGTGATAGCTTATGCATCGAGGCAGCTAAAGCCTCACGAGGCGAGGTATCCCACGCAGGACTTAGAGTTGGGGGCAGTAGTGTTCGCTCTCAAAATTTGGCGTCACTACCTGTACGGGGTTCGTTGTACTATATACACGGACCATAAAAGTTTGAAGTATTTGATGGATCAACCCAACCTAAATATGCGTCAGAGGAGGTGGTTGGACGTGGTTAAGGATTATGACTGTGAGATCCTATACCACCCAGGCAAGGCTAATGTGGTAGCCGATGCATTGAGCCGTAGGGCGGAGAGCACTCCATTGCGAGATGTATGTCTGAGACTGATGGTGATGACGCCGGTATTGGATGCTATTCGTGGGGCACAGGCCGAGGTTGTGAGATCCGAGATGCAGAAGAAGGAGCGGGTCGTTGGATTAATTTCTGAGTTTGTTAAGGATGGACGAGGACTTCTGACGTTTCAGGGTCGGATTTGGGTACCATTCGTGGGTGGTACGCATGCTACTTTGATGGAGGAGGCTCATAGATCGAAATTCTCGATCCATCCCGGTGCTACGAAGATGTATTTGGACTTGAGAAAGGAATATTGGTGGCCTTGCATGAAGAGAGACGTCGCTTGGTTCGTTGAGAGGTGTTTGACCTGCCGTAGGGTTAAGGCCGAGCACCAGAGACCGCATGGTAAGTTGCAGCCCTTGGAGATTCCTGAGTGGAAGTGGGAACAAATTACGATGGATTTCATCACCAAATTGCCGAGAACTGCCAGAGGAGTCGATGCAATTTGGGTGATTGTGGATAGGTTGACGAAGAGTGCACACTTCCTTGCCATTAGCGAGAGTTCATCAGCGGAGAAGTTGGCGGAGTTATACGTGAGAGAGATAGTATCTCGGCATGGAGTGCCGATCTCGATTGTTTCAAACCGTGATGTACGCTTCACTTCCAGGTTCTGGAAGAAATTCCATGAGGAGCTGGGTACTAAACTGCATTTTAGTACCGCATACCATCCCCAGACAGACGGTCAGAGCGAGCGGACGATTCAGACATTGGAAGACATGCTTAGAGCGTGTGTGTTAGACTTCGGGGGTAGCTGGGATGCGCATTTGCCTTTGGCTGAGTTTTCCTACAACAACAGCTATCATTCAAGCATTAGTATGCCACCTTTTGAGTTGTTGTATGGTAGGAGGTGTCGGACTCCCATTTTCTGGGGAGAGGTGGGACAGAGAGTGATGGGGAGTACAGAGATCGTACTTCAGATGACCGAGCAGATTCAGCAGGTTAGGCAGAGGTTATTGACCGCCCAGAGCCGACAGAAGAGTTATGCGGACAGACGCCGGTCCGAGCTAGAATTCCAGGTTGGCGACTTCGTTCTCCTGAAGGTTTCTCCTTGGAAGGGAGTGATCCGGTTCAGAAAGAGGGGCAAGTTGGGGCCCCGGTTCATAGGTCCATTTCGTATAATTGCAAGGGTAGGTCGGGTAGCTTATCGGTTGGAGTTGCCAGCAGAGTTGGGACAGATTCACAATACCTTTCACGTATCACAGTTGAGGAAGTGTATAGCCGATGAATCGGCGGTGGTTCTGTTAGAAGATATTCAGGTGGATGCGAGCCTGAATTACGCCGAGAGACCAGTAGCTATCAGGGATCGGAAGATCAAGGTTCTGCGGAACAAGGAGGTACCTCTGGTGTTGGTTCAGTGGCAACACCGGAAGGGATCGGAGATGACTTGGGAGCCGGAGCGTGAAATGCGGGAGCAACATCCGGAGTTATTCGCAGAGTGAGACTTCGAGGGCGAAGTCTAGTTCTAGTGGGGGAGAATTGTAACAGCCCGGAATTTCAGGTATTGCTTTAAAACTATTTTTGGGGCATTTTAGGAGGGGACTCGGCGAGTTGGTGCCTGACTCGCCGAGTAGGACCACAGGCTTGGTCGCGGGTTCGCGACTGGACTCGACGAGTCCAGATATGGACTCGGCGAGTCGACGCTGTTCAGCAGAAACCCTAGCCGTCTGGTTTGGATCGTATATAACGCCTCTTAGGCCGTCATTGTTCGTTTTTGCTCACTGAGAAGAACCCTAGAACGATTGTGTGCATCTGGAGCAAGGATTGAAGACCATTGTTGGGTTTGGAAGAGTTGTGTGCAAGGAAGAGGAAGGTTTAGCTAAAGGAACAGCAAGAGAATCACGTTCTGAGGATTGGGGACACAGAAAGTGCATCAATCAGGTAATATCTCGGATTTCGTTCTTCTGTGATTGATGTGTATATGAAGTTAGGGTTTATAGAACCCATTTGATGATTAGATGGATTATTATGTTGTTACCCAAGTGTTTATACCCCAGTAATAGGATGTTTAGAGGTCCAGATAGTCCCATGAGTGTGTATTTCGGGACCATACGTGTTTCAGGAAGCAGTTGATCGACTGCATGGCATGGACTCGCCGAGTCGGATGAGCAGACTCGGCGAGTAGCTTGAAGATTCACTGGGACTCGCCGAGTTGTTCTTCAGACTCGGCAAGTGGAGTCGGGGTGGCCCCGCGATTCTTCCACGAGGACCTCGTCGAGTCAAGAGGGATACTCGACGAGTAGAAAGGGGAACAACAGGAAAATTGGGGAGGACGTCTAGACTCGCCGAGTCGCCTTTGCACTCGACGAGTCCGGTCAAGTTGACCGTTGACCAGAGTTAACCTGCATGTAATTTCATAGGGTCAGTTGTCTTGTTTGATAAGATTATTAATAAGGGTATATGGTATTATATGGAGACTGCAGATCGGCGGACCGAGTGCGAGTGGTTTCAAGAATTTATAGTTACATTACCACGAGGTGAGTCTTCTCACTATACTGTACCCGGAAGGGTATCTATGTGTGACCGGAAGGTCGAATATGTTATGTGTTACATATATGCTATAATTGAAAAGGTAGTTGCTATGCATGCTATGTATGTTCTATGGGCTGGAAGGCAAAGTATTATGTGACAGAAAGGTCAGGTATGATATATGATATATGTGCTATATGTGTTTAAGTAATTGTACTATGTGTTGCATATGTTCATGGGCCGGAAGGCAATATGTTACGGGCCGGAAGGCAATATGTTACGGGCCGGAAGGCAATATGTTACAGGCCGGAAGGCAATATGTTATGGGCCGGAAGGCAAAATATTATGGGCCGGAAGGCGTTGTTCTGTGGACCGTAAGGTTCGGGCCTGGAAAGGCGTATGTGTGTAGTGGTATACTGGGGAACTCACTAAGCATTTATGCTTACAAGTTGTTATGTATGTGTTTCAGGTACTAGCGAGGACCGTGGGAAGGCGCCGGCATGATGCATACACACTGCTGCTAATTGAGATCTTGGGGATTTTATATATGTTTTTGATATGAAACATGAAACAAATACTATTGGTTGAATGAAATCACTTTGTTTTAAATGAAAATTTTATTTGAAAATTTGCGTTGTTACACACTGAGTACCCTCGGTTACTCGCCGAGTTCCTTGAAGTACTAGCCCACTTTCCGAGTCACGAAGTGACTCGTCTACTTCCTTTGGTTTACGATTGAACTTTAAGGCCACTCGTCGAGTTTCCTTCTTGCAACTCGATGGTTACACATGCATACATAAATTTGGGAAACCTCAACCGACTCACCGAGTTGTTCATACAACTCGTCGAGTTCTATGGCAATCTTCATCCGACTCGTCGAGTTGTTCATCCAACTCATCAGGTCCAGGTCTATCTTCATATGACTCGCCGAGTCAACCTTGCGACTCGCCGAGTTCCTTCAGTCCCTAAGCCATACAGACTCTTTTAAGCCATGCAGTGGCTCCAAATTACAGATACAATCTTCTAAGGCGTGCATTTCACATGAAGTTGCAAACTTTACGTGCATGCATGGCTAAAAAGGCTCTTAATGTCAAATCCAAGCTCACAATGGGGTTTCATACTCAAGGATGATTCATACATGACCAAGCTCGGAGCTTTATGACTGTAGAACCCAAGGAGGGTCCAAATCTGAAGTTACAACTTCAGATCTATCTCATATCCCACACTATGATCTCAATCAAACCATAAAAACCCTAAATCTCAACCAAATGAGGTCTAGAAGGAAAATGAAGTAAAGGTGACGACTTGATACCTCCAAATGATACTAACTGAGGTAGATTTCTGATTCCCATGCCTTCCTCGCTCCTAGACTCTTGCCCTCCAAGTTCTTCCTTTCCAAAAACCTCATTTCCAAAGCTTAAGACACAAAAGGATGAATCACCACACGAATTAGGGTTTTCTAAGCTCTCAAGGACTATAAAAAGGCCAAAGGACGCTTATGCTTCCTTAAATAGGGTGAGAAACCCCAGGATCTAGGGTTTTTTCTTCCAGCTCCTACTCGTCGAGTTCTTCATGGACTCGACGTGTAGGCCTCTATACATGCGATCCCACCCCGCTGCTACTTGACGAGTAGGGTAACCAACTTCTCGAGTAGATCTTAAAACCAAATAAACATTCATTTAAATCAATGCCTGAGAATCGGGGCGTTACTTGATGTCACATCGTCCCCCTTATTATTTTGCGTTTATGATTATTTTTACTATGATGATTCTGATACTTTGTATTGTGATTGACTTTGAGACATCTGATGTATGGAACTAATGATTTAAAAAATAGAAAAAATTTATCACCATTTTTGGAATGTTACAATTAGTGTGATAGGTCTATCCTGGACTAAACTGATGTTTTCAATTTATAGTTTGAATTTAGTCATCATAAATTGGAAAAAGGAAACATATTTTTTTACTATGAAACTGATTTGTATCCATCTCTTGTGTCCACGTGATATCTTGTAGAACGAAGTAATAGATGATCACTTATCTAACGGCCAACATTTGATTATTTTAGATTCAGATAGTGGCTATAAAAAGCACACTCTGTTGATTAATCAAGGTCTATGTTTACAATTATAGTTGATGATTTGTCCAAGTAGGAGACTGTTGGAATAGGTGTCCAAGGACATAACTAAATTGATCATGGTCATAACTAAATTGGTATACCTTTATGGAATAAAAGTAAAGTTCTTTTTGGGATGCCCTCAGTAACTAGAAATAGCTAGGAATGACTTTAGTAGAGAGAGAGATAGATAGAGAGAGAGAGAGAGAGATATAATGATTTATTAATTTATTATATGATTAATAAATTAATTAAAAAGATTGGTATTTATTAATTATTAATCAGAATTAATTTAGAATTCATTCAAGATTTATTGGGATTAATTAAAGGTGTAAGGGCTGAATTGTAATTATTTATAATTGAGAAAGAAATGCAATTCTAAACGGTTCCTATGGGGTAGGCGGTTTCATAGGGCTTTGAAAAGGCTCTAGAAGCCTCTTGGTAACTGATATAGATAAATGCCTCAGGTAGATTAAATTTGAATATTTGAAATTAGGGTTTATCCTGGAGATCCATAAGCTAAAAATAATACAATTTGGCATCATAATTTCGTGGCTAAGCCTCTTGGAATGATAAAATTTGAATTTCATATTTCTCATTCTCTTTCCTATTGATTTCTAGTGTTATAAGGTTTTGGGTGTGTGTCATTAGATGCATCCACATTATTAGGGATTGCTTTCTATGAGTCCTTGAAGATCAAAGGAGTAACTATATATGATTATAGTTAAGTGATGTTTACTAATCTGATTTATAGTTTCATATAAGTATATTTACTAATCTGATTTCTAGTGTTATAGACTATAATGAGAAAATGTCATAGATTTCTAAGTTGCATGTTCCCACAGATATTTTTTTGTTTTCCGCTACGTTGTTTTATGTTTTATTGTAACCTAAAAATCTCATCACAAGTCTCTCTCTCTCTCTCTCTCGCTCTCTCTCTCTCTCTCTCTCTCTCTCTCTCTCTCTCTCTCTCTCTCTTAAGCTAAAAACCCATATGTCTAAATAGGTCTTCCAAGTCTTATTTTTATCATCCTCCATGAAGAACTTTGCATCCTGAAATCCCCCCCCCCCCCACACACACACACACCCTAAAAATTTGTAATGGATGATGAGACTCTAAAATCTCGAAAAGCATCTAACAAACAACAAGTTCGCCTATCATATCATAATGAGAAGAAATGATGAAGAAATTTGCAAAATTGAATCTTCGGTAGTTAATAAGCGTCGATGGGTTCTAGGATATTTCTAAAACATAAAATAAGCTTCAAGGGTAATGGTCAACCTAAGCTTGGAAAGTAATCCCAAAAATAATTCTTTTTAGTCAAAATCCACTTTAGAAATAAGTATTTGAATAACTAATATGCTTCCCAATTCCTTTTAAGAACTCCCCACAACATCACACCTGTCTTCAAAATAATCATGTGGAACATTCGCTAATGGCATGAAGATCAAAAAGCTGTATGTAACAAATAAAGATCAAGACTGTCAATCAAACTCAACCAAGAAGAACCAAACTCGAGTCAATAGCACAAGTAGTCAATCACAACACATAAACTCCAATATACTCATCGAGACACCAAAAAATACCAGACTTTAATAAATCATTTTCAAGCTTTACTAAAAATCGCAACGTTGAAAAGTCACAACCTTCTTTTGAATGACTATACCAAATTATCCCTTTTATAATCAAAATTTTAATGTCCCAAAAAGTCCGATAAAAATTTTCTTTTTAAACCATCAAGTCATACAACCAACTGTTCCAAAACCAATCAGATTGGAATGTATTTTTTTAAACATCAAAGTAAAACATTAATAGTCAGTGTAGAAAAAGCCATCAGAGGATGTTGTGCAGTCAAGCCAGGCCCCTCCCTCTAAAACTGGAAGTACCTACAAAATGTTTAAACCACAAACCATAAGCACAAAACTTAGTGAGTTCCCGAAAATACCACATAGCATACATATCAACAAGCCCAACCCATCATAATGGGTCCATCGTTATATATCAATGGGCCCAGCCCAATTTGCAAATGGGACCAACCCAACATGATACCAATAAGCCAAGTCCAACATGCAAATAGGCCCAACCCAACGTGCATACCAATATGTGAGAAGACTCACCTGACTCACGAGATCAGCTAAACCATAGCTTAATGCCTCACAACAGATGCTACAACACATCTATCAAAACACACAAAGTCCAACCTTAGTCCATACATTAACACCAGCAATCTTGACCAAAATTCAACCCAAGTCAACAAGTCAAAGTCAACGGTCCAAAATCAAACAACCAAAAACACTTTAGTGATTCGTCATGTCGTGGCAGCAAGAAGACAAAACAGTTGGGGCTCACTCTAGTCGTCATGTCGTTGCGGAAAAGTGTCACGTCGTGGGAACTTTATCTACAACAGCTTAATGCATTAAGATGCATCCCATTATAACAAGGGCTCCAAATTTCATATCTACTTCTTCCTAAGGTCTTGATGGATAAATTTTCCAACTTTATCCCTTAGGACATCCCTATACACCAAGGTCTCAAAACCTAGGTCCTAATGGCAACTTAAGGTATGACTCAACCTTTAAGCACTTAATCATAAAATCCATTTCCCAAAGTTTCCATAATGGTTTCCTAAACCTAATGGAAAAAAAAATCATAGCTTTATGGAAATTCATGTCCAATGCATGTCCTTCCTAATGGCAACTTAAGGTATGACTCAACCTTTAAGCACTTAATCATAAAAGCCATTTCCCAAAGTTTCCATAAGAGTTTCCTAAACCTAATGGAACAAAAAATCATAGCTTTATGGACATTCATGTCTCATGCATGTCCTTCCTAATTTAGGTCATAATCTAGATAAAATAAGCTAAAACGTTTGCATGGGACCGGATTCTCCAAGATAATCCAGATCTACAACATATGACCTCAAAGAGAACTGATGGATCCATAATGTTGCCAGATTTATGGAATCCATTCCATCTAACATTCACAATCATGAAGAAAAGGGACAAGAAATCTAGATCTAGAAGCATATTTGTAACGTCCCGATTTTCAAGGCAAATTTTTCATTTTTATTTATTAAACGATATCAGAGTGTGATCACATTGTGCGGAAATATGTTGCGAGTGAGCATGTGTAGAGTAAAACCTCATCCTACTCACGAAGTACCTAAAACATTTATAAAAACTGGGTAAGCACTAGGCTTAGTGAGTTCCCTAAAATACAACATACCACAATACACATACATGCATACAAACAATGGATCACGATCTATCAATATATATTGGAATAAGTTCCTAGACACTTTAATCGTTCCACCACCATCCCTAACTAAATCTATGTAGGTCAATAGGTTCCCATCTTTAACCGTTCCACTATCAACCCCTACCTAGGTCTAATATCACAACAATTACGCATATAGAGACTACACTTTAGATTCTACTAATATAGGCACATTTATACTTTTTTCTACTAGATCCCTATCCTAACATACATGGATATATATTATACTACATGGTATTGTGAGATAACTCACCTCGACAGGTTCTTAGAAGTCTAATAGCTTTCTGGGTGATCCTACTGGTGGTCAATGCACCTAACGAGTATTAACATATAATACTTTAACGTGTTAATTCTTATAACAATATAGTAATGAAACTAGATCTTGAACTAATCCCAATGAATACCTAGAGATCTATCAAACAAGGTTCAGTCAGGAAGGTTAGTTGGGAGGCAGGATCATTTCATCGTATATCCTTTTTGAAATCTAACAACCAACCCAATGTGACCATTCTAGACACCTCTCTCGTATGTAGATCATTCAGTATTATAAATGGAATTACTGATATATCTTATTTAGAGATCACAATAACGACTATGACTATAAATATAAGTTACACTTAAAAGCCTAGTAAATGTAGCTTAACTTATAGAGATTTCCTGATAAAAGTCTGGAAATTATACTGGCATAACTCCGGCCTAATAGCTACTAATGTCGAGCGCTCAGGGACTTCAGATCTTGCCAAAATATCCAAAATACTAGAGATTTCTAGGCCCAAATGTAGAAAGATTCGATAGGGAAAGTAGGAATATTGTGGGAGAAATGAAAGGGAGTTGCAACCTATTTATAAGCAAACATAAGGGAGGGTGCGTCGCGCACCTCTTATAGGCGTGCTACACCTATGGGTGCAACAGGATCCATCCTTCTTTCACTATTTGTCTCATCCAGGTTCGTCCACACCACCTCTTCTAGAAGCATGCCACGTAACAAGCTTTTGTGGCACCACATGTATCAACCTCATGGTGCCACGACATCATGTTGGGTAGAGTGTCTAACATATCTTCTGCCTTGTGGCAGACTCTGGTGCCACATCATCGCATCAGGTATGTTCTTGAAATCTTTGGATGGTTAGAACTTTCGCATACGAACTCCATTTGCGACATTTTTTTATTTCCCAAAAATCCACTCGATGAACTTTACAACTTTCCTTTAGGTCTCAACAATTAGTTCTCACTCTAGCTAAAATTTATATTTAAACTAATTTAGACTGTTAAAATCCTTCCAAAATTTATAACTCCTTCATACGAACTCCATTGTTGACTGTCTTTATATCGATAGGTTCATATTCACAAGATCTTCAACTATTGTTTAGATTGTTTCGGCTAACAATCCACGGGTTTGAATTTTGAATTATGTATCCGTACTGCTGCGTAGAAACTTTGAAAGAATCATAACATCCTCATACGAAGTCAGATTTGGACATTCTTTATATGCACACTGTAACACTCGGTTTCGGATTGCTTCATTATTCGGGGTTGTGGCCCAATCATATGTTTTTTAAGGCTTAGGGCCTTGAGGAAAGATGGGATTTGGCCCTTTTGGATGTGGGTGTTAAGGTTTAAGAGATCCAAGTGTTCGAGGATGTTTCTGAGCCCAAGGGTATAATCATAATTTGTTAACGCAATCCTTGATGGATTTTGGGTTCTTGTTCGAGAAATTTTAAGTCGGGGGTGAGTTGATAGAAGCGTAGGGCTTCTCGTCGCCTTTTCGTGGATATAAAGGTTGTAGAAATGGACTTAGGATGAAGGGGCTAGGGCCGAGTGAGATTCTAAGTGTGGGAAGGTCATCTAGTACGCAGTGCGTAGTAGTTAAACTCGTCGCGGGTAGTTCATGAGTACATCGAGCGTAATAAGGGGTATGCAGGACGTACTCCCTTCAGAGCCAGACCCTAATTTTGGGGTTCTTACCTTATATAAGCATCATTATGACCTTCCTTTGGGTCTTTTAAATCAGCCTCCATCCCTTTCATCTACCTTGAAACCCTAGAGCGCCTCAAGTGGTTCTTGGAACTAGGAAGAGTGTTTGTGGTGGCTTGTGTAAGAAGGTTGAAGACTCGCTATTTTGAAAGGAGCTTAGAGATCCATAAGTTACATCATATTTTTGTGATCTTGAAGGTATAAAGTCTCTATCTTGGTCACTCTTTGGTTAGATCTTCTTTTGGGTTTGTTCATAGCCTTTTAACCTCTTTTTGTGGTTCGTGTGAGCTATGGTTGTTTTAGAGGTTTGATCTTGTGGATGTAGATGTTTTAGGTGTCCTAAAGGCATAAAAATGTGATCTTTATGGTTTATTTGGATTTATGCATGTTTTAAGACCTTTCATTAAGCTCTTTTGAGCTCTAGAGTCCCATTAAGCAATGTATGCAAGTAAACTTGCCTACTTTATATGATAAGTCATCTATGGGAATCAAATTTGAGAGTTTAGAGCAAAGGATTTAGTGATTAAGTTCTTTTTTGTAATGGTTAGGGTTCAGAGGAGTACGTTGGGCATACCCATCTGGTATGTTGTGCGTACTTGCCCCAAGAGGTGTATATTGGGCATACCAGTTGAGTATGCGGGGCGTACTCGGCCAGTTTGGGGTTCCTTGAACTGTTAACTTTTAGACATTTGACCATTGATCAGGAGTTAACTAGGGTTAAGCATTCATTAATTCGTGCCTTTTTAGATATTGGGCCTTCTCGGGATAGGTCCATGATGGATTTAGGCCTAATTGGGATATTGGGCCTTATTAGGCCATGTGGTGTCATTTTGGGTTTGGGTTATCGTTTGGGCTTGTATTGCTTGGGGTTTTGTTGGAACAGCACTGAATATGTGTTTTGGTTTAGGAAAAGTTTTTGGGCTTTAGGGTAAGGCCCATGTAAGGGTTGCGCCCAATTTGAAAAATTGGGCTATAAGTGGGCTTTGGATGATTTTTTTTGTGGGCGTTTATGATGGGGAGTTTGGGCCTTAGTCTTGGACCAAACTAGGCAAGGCGTAAAATGGTATTTTTACCCCATTCATGGATTATTGTATTTGGTTTAGAACCCAATTGTTAATAGGGTGTTATATGCTTGATAGCATGGGGATTCTAGCAGATCTGCAGTCTGAGATATTTTGTGGGTTCATGTGACATCCCCATTTTCACGGCCAGAAAAGACCGATTTTGTTTATGCTTTATAAAAATCAGAGTACTTCATTTTATAAAAAGGTTGCGGAATTTGTTCCCAGAAAAACACGATAAATACGTTATTAAAACATTTTCGAAGAAACGTATTTTTATTCATTTAAAACGTTTGGGATGTCATCGTTAATACAGAAACATAAGCATAAACAGAACTTACATGTATTTACACTAGTGATCTACATCTCTTTAAATCTCTCAGTGTAAAGTGACTTCGTATCAACACCTGTGATATAAATAAACTGAGTGGGTCAGGTTGGGAAACCTGGTGAGTACATAGGGTTTTCAACCCACAATAATATAATTATTATGTTCAATCAAAGAATCAACCCAATTACCCATCCCCGTTATCTTTTTTTTTTACTCTTTAAGGATTTATCCTAAGAGTCATCTATTCTTCATTCGTTTATTCCGAAGTCCCTTACTTCCAGGGTTCTAGGACTGACACTAAATCCATAGCTGCCAATGTTCGTTCATAAAGCACTAATTCCATAGCTGCTATAGTCTATTCATCGGGTACTAAATCCATAGCTACCAGTCTTTATCTAATAGGTACTAAGTCCATAGCTACCAATGTTCAACAGGTACTAAATCCATAGCTACCAACGTCTAACAGGTACTAAGTCCATAGCTACCGGTGTTTGTCCCATAGGCACTAAGTCTATAGCTGCGAATGTATACTCACATCATCTTCTATCTATCATCATTTATCTACCCATCATCATACCCAACATATTCGTATATATAAAATACGTATACAGTTTAAATCCTTTAAAACATGTATAAAACGTTCATCCAGCATAGACAGCAAGTATTCAGATAATATGCACACATAGCACGTAGTTTATATAAAATACTTCATATCTATGTGTAAGATGAAAGAGACTATGCACTCACAACACGTAAATTATATAATAAATACTTCATATCTATGTGTAAGATGAAAGGGACCATGCACTCACCTGAGAAGGTGGTGACTCGGTACTCGGACAGCGCTTCGTTTACTTTAAAATAATTTCTTTCGACGAAACCTAGTATTATCACCAATAGATTTTAGTCTATTATTCGCCGAGACTAATTAATAGTCTAGCTATTATTACTATTATATAAGCGTTAAAAAAATACTTATATAACCCATAATAATAGCCCAAGTATTTATTATATGTTCTTAATAACGTTAATATAATTAAATAAAAATTATATTAAAAATAGCGTAGGCGTAGCTCACTTACAACGGGTTTTATAGAAAACCAGGCTTTGCTTGGAGCAGCGTTTCCGAGCCGAAAAGCTCTTCTTCTCGGAGCCGTCGAGCACTCCGGGGCTTCCGCCTCGTGCTAGGGAGGTTCCCTAGGCTTTTCGGGGGATTTCGGGGCTAGAGAGAGGTTCTAGAGAGAGAGTAAAGAGAAGAAAGAATGGGAAAGGTGTGAAGAAAATGAGGGTGGGAGAGGTGGTATTTATAGGGTGAAAATGGCTAAACTTGGTGCCACATGTCACCATCTAGTGGCAAGACTTGGGGAGAAAGCAATGGCCAAGATTGTGCCACATCACCCATTTTCGCATAGCACACTTCCGACTTCTAAAATCCGTAACTTTCACATACGACCTCTGTTTTTGACGTTCTTTATATCCACGCGTAGGTAAAAATAATATCTACAACTTTCATTTTGACTCCGTCGGCTAATTCTCGACCGATCTTAAATTTAACAGTACGAGGCGTTTAGACTGTTAAATGACCGCGAAGAATTCGTAACTCCTTCATACCGACTCCGTTTTCGTCTGTATTTTTACCGTTGAGTTCCTATTAATGAGATCTTGAACTCTCATTTAGGTCACGTAAGCCAAAAACCGCTCGAACTAAAATTCGAGTTTCGGGTCGTGCACTGCTAAGCCGAATCTTAGAAAAATCATAACTTCCTCATACGAAGTCAGATTTGGGTGTTCTTTTTATCGACGCTCTTAGTTTAACATATTCTACGACTTTGGTTTAGATTGCTAAGGATAAATCTCGCTCTATCGTAAATTCACTATTTACGCTTCCCGGTGCCGTGCCGGTTTTGCCGTAAAACTTCGACGGGCCATAACTTCTTCGTTATAACTCGGATTTCGGCGTTCTTTATATGTACGGAAACCTTGTGACATATTCTACAATTTGGTTAAGATTATTTATTCTAAATAATCTTTTGTCGAAAAGTCATTTTCAACCCATATTGCCTCTAAATTGACTAGCCCGGATCTGCGGGCGTTACAATTATCTCCCCCTTAGGATGATTACGTCCCGGAATCATCAACGAAACAGGGCTCGTATATTGACTCCATACGTCATCTCTTCATCCTAGGTAATAATTATAACTTCTTTATTCATTCGAGTCTATCTTTTAGACTTATTGTCTGTAAGTAGTACTTAATTGTGCACCTGCTATCTTCTTCAGGTTAGACTCTAGATTACGACGTATCATCATGTGATGCTCGTTTAGACTTAGGTCTTTTAGAGTTAAATTCTGAAATAAACTATTCCTTCCTTCACGTTCTAATGTGATATAATCATACTTTAACATGTAGCATTTCTAGCTACCAACTTCTTTAGCGTCGAGCCGATACTTCTATTGGTCTCTTTGATTTTTAATCGTTTGGTTTAAGTCGGACGCTATATCAAACTTGGTTCTCTGAACCACGTAACCTACTCATCGTAGTCGGACTCAATGTAACATGACCACTAGGGTTGGGATAACAACAATCTTCTTAGTCATTACCGAAACAATGGTAACGGCATACTTGAATAAAACGAAATCAATTACTGGCTTCTTGGTAACCTTGTGACTTTCCCTGATCCAAGTGTGAGTCCTGTGCTTCCGGTAGTATAGGCCTCTACTACCATTCACACCTACTCATACTCGTCCCAAGTATTGTCCCGCAGTTTCCCAAGTCACCATGCAACAATTCATACAATCATTCAACACATCAGATAACAAAACGAAGGTTTTATATCATTTCTTGAAACGATTACATAGGTGTTCAAGTTCACCCTAGACTATGCCTCTACTAGGCTACATCATACGAAACTATGACTACTGCATAATCCGATCCTCGGGTAAGAAGTCCTCATTCTTGATTCCTCGCATGGTTCTCTGCTTCGTCGAGGATCATGTGAAATGCCCTTGGCCTTGGTGGCGTTTCTGGTCTTGCTGCTTTATTTTTCTTTGGGCAGTCTCTGGACATGTGCCCCTTGCCTCCACATCTATAGCATACTTTGTCATTATGCGTGCAGTCTTTGGAATAGTGACCAGTCCTCCCACACTTGTAACAAGTCACTTCTTCGTTGCACTTTCCACCATGCTTCTTCTTGCATCTATCACACCATCTTGCTTCACCTCCATTTGCTCCTCCAAACTTTGAGAATTTGCTTTCCTTGTTCGGCCTCGAAGATCCTTCAAACTTCCGCTTCTCTCCTACCTTATCTTTTTCTAGACCTTTTTCTCTTATCTGGGCCTCTACGTTCTTAGCTGCCCTAACAGCTGCTTTCAAAGTAGTTGCCATTTTGACCATTGGGCCAAAGTCAATGGGTAGTCCGTTAGCAAACCTATCAATCTTGGAGAGTTCAGTAGGCACCAAGTAGGGGAATAGCTTCATCCTTTCGGTGAATGCGGTGGCATACTCGTCAATACTCATCTTTCCTTTCTTCAGGTTCTGAAACTCGTTGTTTAGGTCTATCAGATCTATCTCCGAGCAGTATTGCATTTTCAACTGTTCCAAAAACTCTTCCCACGACATCCTTAAGGCTTCTCCTCGTGGCATCGTATCTGCCAATAGCTTCTACCAGCTCAAGACTCCAGTTTTCAGCTGTCTTACTGCGAAGACAGTCTTCTGTTTCTCGTTACAGCTGCAGCTCTCAAACACCATCTCCATCTCAGAGATCCAATCCATAATCTCAACCGGCTTCGGGCTTCCTGAGAGATTTGGGGGTTTCGCACCCAAGAAATTCTTGTATATCCGCCCATCCTTGTTGTTTCTCCCTTCAGGGTCATCCCTTTGCTCACCTTGAGTCCCTACTTGACTCACTTGGCGGCTGTAGTTCCCTTCCTTTGATTGCTCGGGAACTGGCTCTGTCGGTTCAACATGTACGGTAGGTTCGTCCCTATTTAACATTTGTCTCATTTCTTCCCTTTGTTCAGCCAACATAGCCCGAATCATGGCTTGAACTCCAGCCATGGTGACTGGATCAAGCGCAACTTCTTCTACAATAGGTATTTGCTGAACCACTGGGGGTTGGATCCTGTTCCCATTTGCGTTTACGTTTCCGCTACGGGTTCTTGCCATCTTGATCTATACACCGAATAAGGTGAATCTAGATCTTAATTTAGGATTGACGTCTTAAATTATCCTTATCACTCCGAAACGTTTATATGCTAGTTCTAATATCGTAGTCGTACATTTAGAATCCTAAACACATAAGGTTTCCAGATCCGGTCGGCAACAGACCATAGATCCGAACAACTAACAGCATATCAGGCACAAGTATTTAGCACATAAAAGCATTTTAGGCATAATTCCTAAAATAAGCTAGTGCTCACACCTCACAATCATCGCTTAGCATTCTAAGTTTAAGTCTAGAAATAGATTCATATTCCTAGTTCGCTTAAACTAATGCTCTGATACCAACTGTGACATCCCCATTTTCACGGCCAGAAAAGACCGATTTTGTTTATGCTTTATAAAAATCAGAGTACTTCATTTTATAAAAAGGTTGCGGAATTTGTTCCCAGAAAAACACGATAAATACGTTATTAAAACATTTTCGAAGAAACGTATTTTTATTCATTTAAAACGTTTGGGATGTCATCGTTAATACAGAAACATAAGCATAAACAGAACTTACATGTATTTACACTAGTGATCTACATCTCTTTAAATCTCTCAGTGTAAAGTGACTTCGTATCAACACCTGTGATATAAATAAACTGAGTGGGTCAGGTTGGGAAACCTGGTGAGTACATAGGGTTTTCAACCCACAATAATATAATTATTATGTTCAATCAAAGAATCAACCCAATTACCCATCCCCGTTATCTTTTTTTTTACTCTTTAAGGATTTATCCTAAGAGTCATCTATTCTTCATTCGTTTATTCCGAAGTCCCTTACTTCCAGGGTTCTAGGACTGACACTAAATCCATAGCTGCCAATGTTCGTTCATAAAGCACTAATTCCATAGCTGCTATAGTCTATTCATCGGGTACTAAATCCATAGCTACCAGTCTTTATCTAATAGGTACTAAGTCCATAGCTACCAATGTTCAACAGGTACTAAATCCATAGCTACCAACGTCTAACAGGTACTAAGTCCATAGCTACCGGTGTTTGTCCCATAGGCACTAAGTCTATAGCTGCGAATGTATACTCACATCATCTTCTATCTATCATCATTTATCTACCCATCATCATACCCAACATATTCGTATATATAAAATACGTATACAGTTTAAATCCTTTAAAACATGTATAAAACGTTCATCCAGCATAGACAGCAAGTATTCAGATAATATGCACACATAGCACGTAGTTTATATAAAATACTTCATATCTATGTGTAAGATGAAAGAGACTATGCACTCACAACACGTAAATTATATAATAAATACTTCATATCTATGTGTAAGATGAAAGGGACCATGCACTCACCTGAGAAGGTGGTGACTCGGTACTCGGACAGCGCTTCGTTTACTTTAAAATAATTTCTTTCGACGAAACCTAGTATTATCACCAATAGATTTTAGTCTATTATTCGCCGAGACTAATTAATAGTCTAGCTATTATTACTATTATATAAGCGTTAAAAAAATACTTATATAACCCATAATAATAGCCCAAGTATTTATTATATGTTCTTAATAACGTTAATATAATTAAATAAAAATTATATTAAAAATAGCGTAGGCGTAGCTCACTTACAACAGGTTTTATAGAAAACCAGGCTTTGCTTGGAGCAGCGTTTCCGAGCCGAAAAGCTCTTCTTCTCGGAGCCGTCGAGCACTCCGGGGCTTCCGCCTCGTGCTAGGGAGGTTCCCTAGGCTTTTCGGGGGATTTCGGGGCTAGAGAGAGGTTCTAGAGAGAGAGTAAAGAGAAGAAAGAATGGGAAAGGTGTGAAGAAAATGAGGGTGGGAGAGGTGGTATTTATAGGGTGAAAATGGCTGAACTTGGTGCCACATGTCACCATCTAGTGGCAAGACTTGGGGAGAAAGCAATGGCCAAGATTGTGCCACATCACCCATTTTCGCATAGCACACTTCCGACTTCTAAAATCCGTAACTTTCACATACGACCTCTGTTTTTGACGTTCTTTATATCCACGCGTAGGTAAAAATAATATCTACAACTTTCATTTTGACTCCGTCGGCTAATTCTCGACCGATCTTAAATTTAACAGTACGAGGCGTTTAGACTGTTAAATGACCGCGAAGAATTCGTAACTCCTTCATACCGACTCCGTTTTCGTCTGTATTTTTACCGTTGAGTTCCTATTAATGAGATCTTGAACTCTCATTTAGGTCACGTAAGCCAAAAACCACTCGAACTAAAATTCGAGTTTCGGGTCGTGCACTGCTAAGCCGAATCTTAGAAAAATCATAACTTCCTCATACGAAGTCAGATTTGGGTGTTCTTTTTATCGACGCTCTTAGTTTAACATATTCTACGACTTTGGTTTAGATTGCTAAGGATAAATCTCGCTCTATCGTAAATTCACTATTTACGCTTCCCGGTGCCGTGCCGGTTTTGCCGTAAAACTTCGACGGGCCATAACTTCTTCGTTATAACTCGGATTTTGGCGTTCTTTATATGTACGGAAACCTTGTGACATATTCTACAATTTGGTTAAGATTATTTATTCTAAATAATCTTTTGTCGAAAAGTCATTTTCAACCCATATTGCCTCTAAATTGACTAGCCCGGATCTGCGGGCGTTACAGTTCACCTGTTATGGTGAGTCTCCTCACTGTACTATGGATCGAAAGCACCAATGCCCACCTATTTGGATTATGTATTATCGGAAGACCCAGGGGTGGTCCTTGGCATTTATATGAAAGACCAGGATTTAGCTCCTAGCAATCTGTATGCAAGGCCAGAGTCTGAACTCTGGCAGTTAATTGGTTAAGTAGTTGTAGATTTTATGCTAGTTGTCTTTGTGATGCTTGCATGGAAGACCAGGAGGTGGCTCCTAGAACTTTTCTATAAGACCCATGGTTTTGGACCCCGGCTTGGCAAGAAATACCATGATACGGCTCGTAGCTTAATGGCAAGACTATGGTTGGCACATAACACCTCATGTTGTATGTTTGATATGTATGGCTCGTATGATATGTATGGTATGTGGTATTTGGGGAACTCACTAAGATTTATGCTTAAAGTTTGTGGTTTATGGTTTCAGGTACTTCCGGTTTGAAAGGGAAGGGCCAAGCTTGATCGTAGCGCTTATACATGTGTTTTCTGCAATTTGTGATTTTGGGAATAAGCTCTGATAATTGTTTTATTTTGAAAAAAATTCTAAATTTTTGAATAAAGGGTAATGAATGTTTGAATATATGTTAAAAAATAAAATTTTTACCCTATAATTTTCGGGACGTATTACGACTTTCATTTAGATTGATTAGGCTATAAGCAACCTATCTCTGATTCGTATTTTACGATGTGCATAGCCATGTTTGTTTAATTTCAAAACTTCAAATAAGTATGACTTCTTAATATGAAGTTGGATTTGGGTGTTCTATACATCTACAGAAACTGTATTGACATTTCCTACATGTTTATGACGATTACTTTGGCTAAAAGTAAGATATGTCTACTTCGAATTTTATAAACCACCATTTATATTGAATTCTATCATAATGTGAAATGGGTGTTACAACTCTCCCCTACTTACAAAGATTTCATCCCTAAAATCATGCTCCTTGCTCTCCTAGATGTCACCATATCTGATTTACCAATATTAACTTATGGTCTAGCCGACATTGTTACATTGATATTTCTTGTAGAGCTTCCTTTTCTAACTTAGGCATACTCCTAAACTCCTCATGAAGTCTTCCAAAACCGGGAATTCATTAGTTTGGACTTCTAGAATTTACATGCTACGATTGACGATCTCCTTCAGAAGTGAAATGTTGACACATTCGACTTGATTAACTACGGAAATTTATGTACGAAACCGTAACAGAATTCATTTTTTAGTAACATGCCTCTAAAAGTCTTAGGGCATGACCTTAATCCACACACAAATCCATATTACAAATAGTTTCTTTTCCTAGTTCAGCGGTTCTATTATCCTGAATTTTAACCAAAGTTAATACAACGGGTTTATTGGTTTAAAAATGTTGGAACCAATACTCTAATATTGGTGACCAACTCATTATAAGGGTTACCTTTTTAAACTTTTGCACTTACTATTAAAAGCAATAACTAATTCAAACACATAATCTACCCTGATGCCTAAAGTAACACTGAAGTATTGCTTAATGGGCATAGTCCTTTTTCGAAAGGTTTGTTCTAATGTGTCCCAAATCATACTCACGAAAACATTCTCTCCATTAACATTGATCATATAGCTAGAATCTTTTGGCATGGATTAGCTAAATCCATACTATGGTTTGAATCAAATCTATAAGTCAGGTAATTGTCTTGAGTACTTGACGCTTTTTACGGTGAACAATGTGACATGCTACATTTCTTGTCTAGAAACTCCTATGTTGTTCAGATAAATCCAATATCCCAAAGGGTACGAACCTATCGGGTTCTCTTGGCTATCTGATTCGTACCCGGGAATTTGGTTAGTTCCTTAATCCTACATGATGCTTTAGGGGGAAAGACCAACCTTCGTTGAGAAGCAAGAAGCTCATAGCCTATGGTAAATCATAGTAGAAAACTTCCTTCTACTTTTACCCTGAATAACTAATCATAAGCGAACAACTTTTATCTACGTGTGTTTCATCATCCAAGAAAGTTGAACTTTTATTCATACGTTCGTCCTATGGGTTGGTTATCCCCACTTGGGTTCGACTCATTGCTCATGGTTTTTCTTTCCTGATTGAAGTCCAGGTTATCTTTGTCAATGTGATATGTGGCTCCTTTTTGACTTTGAAGAAACTCATTTTGTCATATTTACTGACCTTCAATATCCATATCGAAATATTACTTACTTGTGCCTGATGTAAGCGATTTTTACGCATCGTGACCAAAACAGGATAATATCATTAAAATCACTATTTATTTTGAAATGTACTAACTTGATACTAGTAATGACATAAAGTTAACATTCCATCTTTATTATACTTTATCATCATATATTTATTACATGGGATCCTAACTAAATCTAGAAGCATTTTTAATCTCTTCGATGCGATCACATTTATGTCGGAGCTTTTCCCCGATGAGAAGAACAACCAGCTATGAACTCTGGTGCTTCCCCTGCTTCCTCTCCCTGAGTTGAAAGGCTCATCTTTTGGCTCTTGGAGCTACGACTTTTTCATATTTATTATACTTTATCATCATATATTTATTACATGGGGTCGTAACTAAATCGAGAAGCATTTTTAATCTCTTCGATGCGATCAAATTTATGTTGGCGCTTTTCCCCGATCAGAAGAACAACCAGCTACAAACTTTGGTGTTTCTCTTGCTTCCTGTCCCTGAGTTGAAAGTCTCACCCTTTAGCTCTTAAAGCTACGACTTTTCCTTGTTTTCTATCGGTTATCCTTAAAGTTGCAGGTGCTAAAGCTTGTATTGCGCCTATTTGATTCAGAAGAGGATAGTTTGCCTTGATGTGACTTATTTGGTTGTAGTGGAAACAAATACGCACTCCTTGTACTCCCTACTTACAGTCTCTGTTGTAATGTCCCTCCTTGCCGCACTGGTAGCATATTATAGCATAACAAACTCCTTCGTAGGACTTCTCACACTTGTTACACCGAGGAACTCTCTGTCCTCCATACCTTGATTCGTCGTGCTTGAATTTCTTTGATGTTGGTAGAAACCGATCTGGAGTTTGCCTCTTTTCCTTTCGTTGGGTTTGCAACTCAATTTCCCTTCTCCTAGCATGCTCTTTCATTTCTGCTTAGGTCTTATATTGATTGTTTGATATGAATTCCTTGATGTCAGTTTTAATCATGCTTAAGTATCAACACATCTGAACCTGTTCTGATGGGGCATACTTTAGGCAAAATTAGGCCCTCTCAGTGAACATCTTGGTGATCTCGTTCACCAATTTAGTGGTCCATTTGAGTGATAGATACTCTTTAGTGAGTCACTATCTCTCTCTCTCTCTCTCTCTCTCTCTCTCTCTACTGGTGGAACGTACTCTGCCTTGAACTTCTCTACAAACTACTCCTAAGTCACCGCGCTCGTCCCCACATGTGAATAGTTCTTAGTGACAAAGTTCCACCTGTCCTTTTCTCCTAAACTTAGAAGATTCTATGCATATCTAAACTTCAAGTTCGTTGGACAAGTACAAGTGTAGAAGCATCATTCCACATCCGAGATCCACCTCATGGAAAAAATTGGATCTCTAACACCATCAAATTTTGGGGGCTTAGTGTTATTGAACTCTCAATAAGGCATCTCCTTTTCTCCTGGTGAACTTGTAGCATTGACAAAAGTAGTTGTTATGGCGACAATGGTACTAGAAACAACAACGTACCGTTCATCAATCAGGGTGATTAGTTCAGTTTTGATAGTTTTGAACATTTTTAGAACTATTTCTCTTATTGTTGTTGATACCGTTGTCTCAATCCAATTGTGTATCTCAACCTCACTAGGTCCTGACCCTTCAGATCCAGAACCTGACCCACTTGCTTTTGTGATCATTACCATGTCGAAGGCGTAACGAGAACATGTAAATATGAATCGAACTAACTCTAAAGGGATATTTGAATCATCTCCAGTTCCTTAGCAACTTTGTGGCATTTCTTGATTCCTGTATGAACCTTGTTCTTCCAATAGTACGGGCATGTCCACACCTATCCATACCAGATCCAAGAATTGCTCCAAGGTTCCCAAGTCACTACACTCTGCTATTGATAGGTCTTTCACACACATAGTGTTACAAGCACCTAATTATTTCTTTCCTAAACTTCACTTGGATCTTGCATCTCTATCGAGGCCATATCTTAGAAATATATGATTATCAAGCCTATATTAAACTTCCTAGACTACTCTTCTAGGATTCCTTCCACTCCTTTCCACTATTGGCTGAGGAAGAACTTCTACCAATATTAACTAATTATCGGACGAATACGATTATATGCATCTAAAATCAAATAGTCCATCGACTAAAAGATCCGACACTCTGACGGTTAGACTCAGATGAGAGTTGTGAAATAGAGCCAATCAGGAAATCTAAAATTATTTAATTTTTAGATCATGCAACCTAACATATTTTTCAAATAACTAATTAATATCAATATAGGTTCTAAGCAACAATTAACAAGCAAATCCCTAAGCTATAAGTCATCTATTTTATTAGGTAATTCTATTTAGCAATTCTTGAAAAGATTCCAAGCCTACATACTAGCATGCATTTCTAACATTTCACATATCAGTAATCATAACAATATGGACATTTTGGGAACCACTTTTGTTTCTAAGCTTTGGCTGACTGTACGTATCACATTCTTTCCTTTTTGTATGATTCTTTTATGAAAAGATTTATTAATTACTCAGATCCTTAGTTTGAGTATGGAACCACACGAGTGTTTACCCAGTTCTCTCAAACTTGGCTCTGATACCAATTTGTAATGTCCCGATTTTCAAGGAAAATTTTTCATTTTTTTATTAAAACATATCAAAGTGTGATTACAATGTGCAAAAAACATGTTGCGAGTGAGCACGTGTATAATCGAACATTCCCCTACTCACGAAGTACCTAAAAAACATTTATAACAACTGGGTAAACACTAGGCATAGTGATCTCCTCAAAATACCATAACCACAATCCATATACATACATACAAACAATGACTCACGGTCTATCAATTTATATCTTGGAATAGGTTCCTGGCCTCTTTAACCGTTCCACCATCGTCCCCTAACTAAAGCTTTTTGGGTCTATAGGTTCCCGTCCTCTTTAACTGTTCCACCATCAACCCCTACCTAGGTCTAACATCACAACAATTACGCATATAGAGAGTGCACTTTCAATTCTACTAATGTAGGCACATTTAGACTTTCTATTCTACTAGCTCTCTATCCTAACATACATGGATATATATTGTACTACATGGTATAGTGACATAACTCACGTCGAAAGTTTCTCAGAAGACTAATAGCTTTCTGGGCGATCCCATTGGTGGTCAATACGCCTAACGACTAATGAGTATTAACCTATAATAATTTAACGTATTAATTCTTATAACAATTTAGTAATGAAACTAGATCTTTCACTAATCCCAATGAATACCGAGAGTTCTATCAATTAAGGATTAGTCACGCCAGTCAGTTGGGAGGCAAGAGCATTTCAGCATACATCCTTTCTGAAATCCAACGACCAAGCCAACGTAACCATTCTAGACACCTCTCCTGTAAGTAGACCAATCAGTATTATAATTGCATTACTAATAAATATTATCTATACGTTCATAATAATTTCTATGAATATAAATATAAGTTACACTTACAAGCCTATTAAGCATAGCTTAACTTACAGAGATTTTCTGATAAAAGTTCGAAAATTGTACTAGCAGAACTCTAGTCGAATAACTACTAATGTTGGGAGCTCAAGGATTTCTGATCTTGCCAAAATATCCTAAATACTAGAGATTTATAGGGCCAAATGCAAAGAGATTCGAGAGGGAGAGTAGGAAAGTTGTGGGAGAAATGAAAGGGAGTTGCAAGATATTTATAGGCATATTTAAGGGAGGGCGCATCACGCACCTCTCATGGATATGCCGCACCTATGGGTGCTGTAGGCTACATCCTTCTTTCACCACGTGTCTCGTCCGAGTTCGTCCACACCACCTCCTCTAGAAGCATGTCACGTGCAACATCCCAAAAATACAGTCCAAAAATTTCGTTTTAATTTAATATTAAAACCTTAGTCATCGAACATCATATAAAAATCATAAATAATGTATCTCAAAATATCGTAACAATTTTCAAAATATCAGAGTATAAACATCCCAGACTGAAAAGATGGTGTGTGCACTGCAATCTTTCCGAGCTCCTCTTTTGAAAACTGAGTACCTGAAACCAAAACTGAAACTGTAAGCACGAAGCTTAGTGAGCTCCCCCCCCCCCCCCCCCCAAAAAAAAAAAAAAACTACCACATACCATGCAATAACATATAAATCACATACTGGGTCTTGCCCACTACATCGGACCGAAGTCTGAAACTGAATAGGGCCTTGCCCACTGCATCGGACCGGAGTCCAGAACTGACTAGGACCTTGCCCACTGCATCGGGCCAAAGTCCGGGACTAACTAGGGCCTTGCCCACTGCATCGAACTGGAGTCTGGAACTGATTGAACATAGCATAATATAATCATAGAATATAACAATAACACATATACTGCATACTGCATTGGGGCGCAACCCGGAACACACAACACATAGACATGCCTGAATCACAAAGACATCAAGCATACTAAACTACTGCTATCTAAACAGGCCGACATTGTGGCCGTAGACCCGTTCCTACTGGAAGATAACTCACCTTACACTATTGAACCCTTGCTGATATCCCTCTGGCTACTATGTGACAATTCCCGAACCGCTGCCCCTTCGGCTTGCCGAGCTATCAATACCAAAACATCACTCAGTCCAATACAATAATTCTTCATAGGGTTGAATGACCATTCTACCCCTCCTAGCCCAACTTGATACATATCTAAGGTCCAGTACCATGATTCACAAGGCCTAATACTAGGTAAGCTTCTCAAGCCCACTAGTGGCCCAATTTGCTATATTGGGCCCAATCCCTTTAATGGGCCTTATATTAAGCCCATAACATATTTTTGGCCCATAACAACTGACTCCAGCTGACCCACTATGGCCTAAAGGCCCAGAGTCCAAAATAAAGCCCAAGCCAAGGCCCAAAAATGCAAAACCCAAACTGGCAAAGTACGTGGGGCGTACTCCTATGTACGCTAAGCGTACTGGCTAATGGCTTGTACGTCGTACGTACATCCTTGTACGCCCAGCGTATAGACCTGTTAAGCCACTTTTCCATTAAGTGCTTAATACGCCATTCCAGAAGCTACAAACACATATCTAAGTCCTTTTCCATGTCCTAATCCATAAAGTTGCTAACTTGGTGGCTTGCAACCCACCAATTAAGCCCAAAATCAAAATGTGACAACCAACTTCCATAACAAGGGCTAAATCTCATGCATGAGCTCATTAGGACCATCACGATTGAGACTTTACTATTTATGGGACACTTTTAGCTCTGAGAGTGGCAACCCCACGCTTAAAGACGAAGTTGCATCATAAAGGTCCATCCTTTGGACCCAAAAAGATCCAAAGCTCCATAAACCTAGATCTAGAAAGTTTCAGACTTTATACCTCAAAATGGTCTGAAATGGAATCACAATCTTGGATCTACTGCTTCCCCTTCAATCTACCACCTTGCTAATCTCTTCACTTGCTTGGAAATGGCTTCACAACACCCAAAATGCTCTCTAATGACCCCCAAGGTTTCCAGAACACTCAAGAGAGGTTTAGGGTTTCGTGGTGGCTATATGAAGATGAGATGGAGGCTGTTAACCTGGGTGTTATGTTCTTTATATTGTGGCTTGGCCCTAAAATTAGGATTTCTAGACACTAGGTGTACTTCCTGTACGTTGGGCGTACGCCTTAAACACCTACGATCCTTTTTCCTTTATACGATGGGCGTACCCACGCACCTTCCACTTTGCATGTATGGTCCTTTTTGCCAACTTTTCCATTAAGGGACCATTAATGTCAATAACTTCAAAGTGCTATAATTATTCATTCCAAGTCCGTTCCCGACGAACTTTATATCCACGAAAAGGTAACGAGAAGCCCTACACTTCTATCAGCTCATATCTCCCTAAATACCTTCCGAACAAAAGTATATTTTCCACAAAAGCCCAAACTGATAGTTTACCGAAAAAAAAACCCCTAGGCTCCAAAACACAAATCGAACATCCAGAATGCTTCTAATACATCGCTCGCACCCAAAATGGCCTAGATCTTACCCTTTTCAAAAGCCATAATCCTTACGATGACCGGCCTTCGGGCCACAGCCTCAGACTAGGAGTCAATTCAGAACAGGGCGTTACATCACCTGTCGCAACCTCATGGTGCCACATCATCGTGTCGGGTAGAGGGTCTAACGCGGCTGCTGCCACGTAGCGCACTTTGGTGTCGCCACGTTATCATAACAAGTATTTTCCTGAAATCTTTAGATGGCCAGAACTTTCGCATACGAGCTCCATTTTCGATGTTCTTTATATCCCCAGAATCTCGTCGAAGAGCTCTACAACGTTCCTTTGGGTCTCAACAATTGATTTTCACTGTAACTAAAATTCATGTTTAGTCCGATTTAGACTGTTAAAGTCTATGCAGAATTAATAACTCCTTCATATGAACTCTGTTCTTGATTGCCTTTATATCGATGGTTTCATCTTCATGAGATCTTCAACTCTCATTTAGATTGTTTTGGCTAACAATCAACCAATTTGAATTTTGATTTATGTATCCGTACTGCTGCACTAAAACTACGAAAAATCAGAACTTCCTCATACGAAGTCAGATTTGAACGTTCTTTATATGCACACTCTTGGTTTTACTACTACTATTATGAATTTTGTTTGGATTGCTTAGGCTAATAAGCAACCTTTCTCAGATTCATATTTTATGACATGCATAGCTGTGTCAGTTTAATCACGAAACTTCAAAGAAGCATAACTACTTCATATGAAGTCGGATTCGGGTGTTCTATATATCTATATAAATCGTATTGACATTTCCTACATGTTTATGATGATTACTTTGGCTAAAAATTAATATCTCTACTTCAAATTTTATAAACAACGATTCATATTGAATTCTATTGGAATGCAAAAATGGGGTGTTACAATATTAGCAAAAAGCTAAGATCTTGAACACTTACAAAGGTCCGGAGAATGCAAAAGAGAAGGATGATGAGACTTGATTGCTAGATCAAGACACTAGAACACTTTCTTATTCTTCTTTAAGCCACCAAAATCACCAAAATAAGCTAAATTACCAAGAGAGGCTACGATTAGGTTTTCTGAGGTTTGAGGGTAATGGAGGCTGAGGAAGATGACCTAAAATGGGAGTTAAGGTTTTTATATACGAGAGAAGCCCTAAAAATCCCAGGTTTTGGGCTCCAACGGCTGCTACGCCATGACCATTCTTTGCCACGCCGTGGAGCCCACTAAAACGCGTGTTCCAGAATAACCTTTCCACATCGTGGGCTTCCATGCGCCATGTCATGGCATGGAGTTTTTCCTAACAATTCCATATTTGATTCCGCAAAGTTTCAAGCTAGACCAATTTGGAAAACGAGTGTTACATAAATATAATTATAAAACCTTCAAATAGGCATGAGAATGTGCTTAAATCGGATGTATCAATGTTATACTTCCCCTCAACAAGTCGAATAAACATGAAGCTTCGAAACTAAAAAAAAAAAACTCGAAAAAGGTGACAATTTTCGAAATTTTGAAATTTCGAATTGACTTTGACTTGAGCCGGAATCCAATATGTATTGTTCACATGAAATTTTCTTGCAAAAAAATTACTTTGGAAGTAAATCAGATAATAAACTAAATGACACACACATAAAGACATATTATTGCCATAGTTCGATCAATGTGACTTACGTCCACATGCAGAAGGGGGGTATTCTTATTTACGAGTTCTCAAAACAGATATTACAAGTATAAATTCACATAGATTCGCCTACTCACTAGAATTCAAGATACAAATAAATGACTCGCATACATCCTTATTTATAGACAAGGTATCATACCTAAAACCCTAATGGGCGAAGCCCATCAGTCCATAGATCCATGATAGGTGTCAACCAATCACATGTTGCCATACAACTGCTTCTATAACCTTCTTCCTTAGGAGATGTGCATGGCTAACCACCATGCACCTAGGACATAATAACCATGCTAGAAATAACTTCTCACCAAGAGAACCTTTACTCCAAGAGAGCACCTTTGAACAACCATGAGCACATTTCCACCATCGTAACATATTCAAGCTTCCAAGAAGCATCCCTACGCAATCAACATGGCAAGGAGCACATTTAGAGGTCCCAATATATTCTCCATAACACCTTCACACATGTAGCATGTTCAAACATCAATTATAATGCATTTAGACCGGACAACGCCAACACCAAATGACCTAGCACATTCTTGGACCCCAAAGGAACCTCCCTAGTGTATTCTCTTCTATGTAATGCATTCAGTCATGGCTTAGAGCATTCAGAAATGCCATAGCACATTTAAAAATGCCCTAGCACATTTAACAATTAATAATGCTTTACCCTATGAGAGAATACTCTACCTTATGTCAAAATGTTTCACCTTATGTCAGAATGCCTCACCTTGTGTCAAATGCTTCAATTTATGTCAGGATGCTCACCCTATTGTCAAAATGCTCATCCTTGATTTCGAATGATCAAGCCACATTAAAAAAATTCAGATATGATTTTCCTGATAATTTGCCCCGAAAATGTAAGCTTTAGTGAAAATGCCTGAAATTTGAACTTCTTTGAAATCCAGGGACCAAAACTACCATTTTGCTGAAACTAAGAGGACCAAAAGTGTAACATGGTCGTCTTCTTCCGCAATTTTTTGGTTAAAGCACAAAGCAACGAGGTGTTTGGGATTGCTTTTGAACATCAAAGTCCTTTTTGTAGAATGATTTTTTACAAAAGAAACTCTTTAAAATGTGTTTGGATTAACAAAAAGACTTTTGGTTTAACTTTTTGATATAAAATCACAAAATGTCAGGTTTTTATGATTTTTTAAATCTCTTCATTTTCCTCTATGCAAAAAATCATTTTAAAATGAACTTTTCTATTATCCAAACATTTTTTTTTTCTTTTAATTTTTTGAAAAATTTAAAAGTCCAAATGTGATTCAGAAATCAATACCAAACACCCCCAAAGTCCAAAGCACTCCCGAAAATACATAAACCCGAATAGATATAAACCCCGAAATTTATGTTCAACTTTCCAAGCACGAAATGCATTTCAATCCGAAAGTGATAAACCTGAAATCTATTTCATTATCCCGAAATGAAATTTTATTACCCAAAAATACATATCTTTTCATAAGTCTCAAGAAAGAAATCTTGTTTGGACCCGAATCAGAGATCAATATACTGTGAGTCTAAAATAAGATTGTAAACTTTAGTCTGAATGATTAAAGTAAGAGTGAAACTGAGTGCATCACTGTCATTACTGAATTCAATCTTGACTTTTATCTTTGACTTTTACTTCTTCAATTCGAGACTTGATCATCGATTGTTGATTGAGAACAGGAGATGATCAAACACAAACCAAAATAGAATGACTCCATTGAATCATAGAAAAAAAATCGATAATCAAATGGAGCAAATGAAGCAAATTCAACCGAAAGTCAAGATAATCGAGAATAAGATCGGAAGGATATACGATCATTAAGATTAAAGCTACTGAATCAAGAATACGATCGACCAAAACGAATTCATATAGACCGAGGACAAAATTACTGGACTTTGAACAATTTCATAACAAATAAGCTGGATGATAATAAAATCATGATCTGGACGACTGGAAGTATTAAATTGAATGAATAAACCAAATTAAATTCATATCTCGATGAATGATATACGAACTAGAAAGAAGGATCGAAAAAAAATCGGAACAAATGATTTAGGAACAAGTATTGGGCTCAAATAATTGATTCATGAACAGTGTATGGCTAAACAATTTGGATTGGGCTTTTCAAATGAATTAGCAAATGATTTTTGTTTTTTTTTTTTGCTAAATCAAAAAATATTTAATGGATCAACAACCGGGTTTGAAACAATAAGATCCAATTAGAAAATCGATGAACAATAAAAAGGAAAATAAAAATGTGATTCCATAAAATTGAGAGAAATATCAAAATGGTTCAAATTGTGTAGAAATCGTGAATTGTTCCATGAAATAATTGTTTGAATTGCCATGGTTTGGTCATCATACCACTAGTTAGGACATGAAAACTTGATTTAACATGCAGAATAATCAAAAAACAATTGACATGATGATTTTGGTGCTAAAAAACATTATCTGTGGAACTACAAAAAAGAACCAAAGCTAGTCTAAATAATTAATTCAACTCACAACTCTCAAAGATTACATCTCTCAACCACGCTCTACAATGAATATGACAATCACTATCTATAGAGGTACATGTACAAGTCTCTCTCTCTCTCTCTCTCTCTCTCTCTCTCTCTCTCTCTCAAGTCATAAGCTAAAATTCTGTATGCCAAAATAGGTCTTCCATGTCTTCTTTCTATCATCCTCCATAAGAACTTTGTATCCCAATAGACACACACCTATTGATATTCATAGGTAGCACTTGAGTTCTTAACCCATTTGTAAAGAATAAAGGAAGTATGAGACGAGTGTATAACTTTCTTTGGATCAAGGTGAGTACATACATGGGGTATATGTCCTCTTGTATGTATGAAAATGTTTTTATAGTATTTTTTACACTTATATGCATTGATTGTTATGTGGCCTTATGGAATATGTGTGTACTACATGAAAATTGTCACACCCCAAAACCATGAACATCGGAAACGTTCTAGGGCGGAGGACGTCATGTACAGTATCACAACAATGAATAATAGTAAACAAGCAACAACATCATCCATTGCATTAATAATATAATTTTAATACAAGTGTTCTGACATGTTTAATAGACACTAAAGTTTGAATCAAAATGAAAGATGAGTCTTGAACGAGCTCCATCTTCTCTAAACCTTGCATCGGTACATGTCTACTGTTAGCCTGAGGATACAAGTTATTTTGAAAGAGAGTATCAGCTTTAAAGTCGGTGAGATCATAAGTATTTTAGTGTCTGTATTTGTAATAATGTATTTGTAAGACTGTATTTGTAAGTATGAGTATGTAAAAGTTTTGAATAACCTAGAAAACCCTATGCTTCCTACTGAAAGTAGCCTTCTACCAAGGCATCTAGTATCTGACTCTGTCTCTTGTAAGAGTGTGTATTTTCCCAAATCTAACTATCATTAACCAAAAATATAGTATTTACATTACCGTGCATCGTGTGAATGTTCACGAAGTGAATGTAATGGGGAAATAATAATGTAATGTAGTTTTATAATAAGTGACTACTGTTGTACTAACTACCTTAAACCAAATGAAATTTAAAGTAACATGTGATCGGCCTGTATCCTGCTACCGACTCAATAGTAAAACGACGATGTAAGACGCCGTAAGAAATGACATTTGGCACTCGTAGACTTGCAAGTCCCACTGTAGCGAGCAGCAAGGTGTAGGATAGTTAATCCAGTATAGATCTATACGCAAACTCATACGCTCCCCAATTAAGGAGATTATGGATACAAAAACGGTCATGGCAGGTAGTGCCATGACCCGTTTAATGGCTCACATAACTGAATGTAATATATATGTAATGTATGCTAGCTGTATTGTATGATCTCCCTCTGTCTAGCCTGTATGTTCTCTCTGTATAGTATTGTAATGTATTGTGTGTACTAGCTGCATTGTGTGTTCTCTCTATTTAGCAAGTATTGTAATGTTATGTGTGTACTAGCTGTATTGTGTGTTCTCTCTATCTAGCAAGTATTGGAATGTTTTGTATGTACTAGCTGTATTGTGTGTTCTCTCTATCTAGCAAGTATTGTAATGTTCTGTGTGTACTAGCTGTATTGTGTGTTCTCTCTATCTAGAAAGTATTGACTCATGTATGAACTGATTCTTTGTATGATTCATTTTTCTAGTATTAGTATTAGTAAAACCCTAAACTACGCCTATTATAGCTTACTAGTAATATAACTTTTTTGGAAAGGGAACTTCCCTAACGAGGGTTTCCGGGCCAGCTTTCGCGCACCGACTAATCTCCCGCTGCAAACATAAAGCTTTGCCTCATGCCCTGAAGTCACTGCAGGCGAACCTCCATGGCCACAAGGGCTGAGTGGTGCCAGGATTTGAACATGGGTCAATAGGTAATATAACTTGTTCGTATGAAAATGGAAGTATACTCTTGCTACCCAAGGGTATTGAATTGACTGGAAGAACCTTTATGACTATATATGTACACATGGTATATAACTAATAGTTAAACGACCTTCAGATGGATACCGGATACCCTACCAGACCACATCCCAACGGGGAAAAGGAAATAAGGCGGGTTAGCCTTCCTAAGTCCTTCAAATATTACTTATATAACTATACATATCTAGGCATGCAATTGACAATATAAAAGTATAAAAGAAGTTTTGTAAAACCTTTGAAGAGTTTAAGAACTAAGAAAATGTGACTTGATGTCAGTTTGTAAAACAGTTTATTTGATAAGAACAGTTTAAAGTATAATGAATCCTTTGTTTTGGTAACACAATTGTAACAGAGTTTTTTAAAGAAACATTCAATATGTAAGACAGTTTGATAAAGAGTCGTAAACTAGTAAAAATGTTTTGGAAAGTCATTTGAAGTAATCTGTTTGGTAAAACCGCTAAAAGTGTAGTAAATCTATTTGCATGCTAGTTATTAATCACATGTGATTGATATAATAACTAGCATGTTTCAACTTGTAGCCCCCCTCCCCCCCCCCCCCCATAAATCATTTAAAAACATTTAAAACATTTAAAAAAAGTTAAGGGGTATGAACTCACCTGTAGTGAGCAGATCGGATGGAAGTGTCAGGCAAGTGCTTGGTGTCAAGTGATGACTTAGACACACACTATGAGCCTATTTAACATATAATCAAACATATATGTATCTAATTAGTTAATTAATAACTAAATAATCAAGTTAATACACCCTATATTATAGAAACACTTTGATTCAGGTGCTACAAGTACGAAAGGGTTGCACCTAAGGGTTGTATGACATGGCATTGGAGTTTATGGCCCATGAACCACCCCTTTATGGATTTTGCGGCCCATGACCATTTCCCCATGAGTTTAGGGCCGTAAACTCATGTTAGTAAGTGCCAAATTGTGTTTTGAGGCCTTACAAGTCATGATTGGGCATCAAATGATCAAGTCCAAGCCTTAGGAAAGCATGAGGGGCATAATAAGACCACCTTGTGGAGTTTACGGCCAAATGACCATATTCTTATGTGTTCACGGTTGTAAACTCTCTTAGGGACATGTTTTGATTGTTGTTTAAGGTCTTAAACACTTCTAGGAAGGTTCAAGGTTGGCATCCAAGGCTTAGGAAGGAGCTAAGGTCCAATTTACCACCTTGAAAGGGGTTTACGGCCCAAGATCATCCTTGGTCGTAAACTCCTTGGTTCTATGGTTTCTTGATGATTTTCAAGTGTTATAAGGTTCATACTAAGCATACAAGAAGCTATAGCAAGTTCACTTACAAGATCGAGCTCGATTGGGGTTTAAGGTCCAAGAACACTAGTGTGTGTTCTTGGTGTTTTGAAGATCTAATGAAAATCAACAATTGAATGGATGAAATGATTTATAATCACTAGTTGTTATGATATAACAACAAATCAAGCCAAGGAGTACTTACGTTTTCGGGAAATCGGGTGAAAGACGGGATGGTAGTTGAGAGTGTTTGGAGTTTGCTCTTGAGATTGCAAGTAAGAAGTGAGGTGTTTTGGGCAGTAAACTCATGCATAAGGCATGATTTTACGGTTTTGGAAGGATTTACGGCCCAAACATAAAAGTTTGGCCGTGAATTCCTAACTACGTGGTACTTGCGGTTTTGGAATTTCAAGACTCGAGACGACACTTCCTTTCACCTGTTCGTTTGAAGAATAATTATAAATATAATCAAATGCACTTTAAATTTTCTAACAACAAATAAAATGAACTTGACTTATAATTTGAAGTGATTGACTTTAGGGTTTGACCGAACGAAAAATTCGGGTTGTCACAAAAGTTATATTTTGAGACATGCAAACTTGATAAAATATACTCCCTCCGTCCCAAAATTATTGTCCACAGACAAAAATATACAAATTAAGAAAACATTAATTATCACTAACTTTATTAAATGAAATGATAGTCTTACCCTTTTGTTGCATTTAATTTCGTGGTGTTTGCATTTATTTTCATGGTAGTTTAACTAATAATGAGGGTGTTTTGGTAAAAAGGAATATTTACTTTTAGAAGTAGGCTATTATTTCGGGACAAATCAAAAAGGAAACATGGACCATTAATATGGGATGGAGGGAGTATATGTTTTGGAAAAAGTAATTTTTGAAGCATCCTTACTTATGCATTACTTGTAGGATAAGGATTGAGAGTGTCCTTAAATAAGGAGTGTTGCCTTAAAGGACAAAGTATGAGATGGAGCATTACTTGTGAGTGGGCGGAAGTGATTTTCATGACTCACAAGCTACAAGCTTGGGGATGGAAGTAACTCCATTCCATGAGAGTTATGGTAATGGTCACATGAATCTCTAAAGTATATCCTAAGGAGTGATTCCTTTTATATGAACTTGTTGTCATGAATTGATTCATTAATTGAGTCAATGGAAACAAATGGATTAGCATGAGGCGTGAATCCAAGTAGAGCCTTAGACCATTATCCCATAGAAAGTGAGAGAGTTGCTTAAGAGTATATGATTGGAATGGGTTAGTTTCATGTATGTTTGCATCTTGATTAGGAACTTATATACTCTTAAAGTTATATATCACTATTATGAAATGATAATGTAAAGGCTTTACCAATGTTTTGGAAATCTTGACTTAGGAATTGTAGATCATCATCCCTAATTCCAATCCAAGGTTGGAGTTCGGTATTAATCACTAAGCTTCCCAAGCCTAATGTACTATTTTGACATGTACTCACAGATTGACCATTAAAGACTAATTGCATGCATTTGGATATTTTGAAGGCGATGTATGTATGGTTCAATTAAAGATATGTTATGATTATTGACTTGAAAACCCTCGCACTTTAAACTCTAATAAAAAAAAACATTTTATGATTTAGGACCAAATTATTCTACATATGATGATAAAAACTTAAAATACTTTTCATTTGATTAAACCTAATTGCTAATAGCTCATACGAAAGGTGGTGCAGTTGGTATCAAATCATAAGATTAAGTGAACTAAGTGCTAGTATTAGTACTTAGACTTAAACTATAAGTTCTCTAGTTGTAATTGAGATTTTATGTATGTAGATTCCAAAATGTGGTATTATTATATTAGGACTAACATATAACATCTCATGATGGTAAAAAACATATAAGACTTTATAAATATTTGATATAATATTCAAGATTTAGCAATGTTGACTTATCAAAATGGTGAACACTCATGGAAATCGGATGCCACCTAGAGTTACAAATTCGAAAACCCCCGATGTTAAAGATGCAATACCAATAGTGCTTAATAACTTATGTTTGATTCTTAATGAAGTATTGGAATGACAATAAATGAAAATCACAAATCAATTTTAAGGTATGTTTGAAGATCAAGAAGGGAGGATTAATGAGGAGGTGAAGAGGATGATGGAAGGAAATCCTATTCAAAATGAGCTTGTAACTAATGAAAGAGAGCATGGAAGTTGATATAATAATGGGGAGAGAGGAAAAAATATGGAAAACAATTTATATGAAGAAGAAAAAGAAGTAACAAGAAAGTGTTACACTTACAAAGATTTTAGTATGTGCCAACCTCCAAGCTACGAGGGGACACTTGATTAGGTCGTTGTACATGAAGGATTTTGTTGCATAAAATAAATAGTTTTTCATAAAAAAATCGGCAATGTAATTTTTAAAAATTTCTTATAAATTTTGAGTGTGACAACAAAAATAACCATCAATGATCCTTTTAAAGAGGTTAGAATGATATTATAACAACCATAGGTGTTTAGAAACAACAACCTTTGTAGCCTTTGGACCCTCTTATATTTGGGGTGTTGAAGTAGATGGCAAGAACAAGAAGCTTGATCTTCTTTACAAGTAATCCACCAACAATAATAAGGTACCAAAATTGATAGATTTCTTCTTGTATAACTTTGTTCTTTAAGCCTTAAGTGCTTAATTAATTAAGCACTAAAGGAAGACACAAAATTAACACCAAAAGCAAGTAATGTCTTCAAAAGAGAAAAGAGCTCCAAGCTCTTATGTTGCTCACGGTTTTAAGAGAAAAGAAGGAGTTTTTAGACCAAAAAACTTGCTTCTTCTTCATGTAAGAGACCCATTATTTATAACCACATCCAAGCATGGCCTCTTGAATATAATATTCAAAAGTATGGACTATAAAAGAGAGGCATGGGGAACATCATGATGGAGGTTGACAAGCAACCTTCATACTCTTACAACTTTCGGCCATATGGCCTAAATTATATAAATAATGTTCACTAGTCCTTTAACCATGGTAGAGTACGCCTTTGATTTAATCAAGGTTACCCAAAGTGTCCAAAACTTTGTACATGACTTATTATATTATACCTTATCATATAAATACTATTTTTCTACTTCTTACAATATTGTTTTCAAAGAACAATATTTTTTCTCTAAATACAAGAGTTGAATTTATTTATTAATAACCAATTACTTAATAAATATTCCATAAATACCAACTTGATTAAGGTGTGACCTTATAGGATCATATGTCATTAGCAATGTCACTCAATAATGATTCTTGGGTATATAGATCTAACAGTACACAGGTGCATTATAGAAATGGAGATTCCTTTAATGCATGTTAATTCAAGGATGATAAAAGAAATAAAAACTCAATTATATGGTGACCAAATTCAAGAAAAGAGCTTTGACATGGTGGTTGGAACTTAAGACTAACACTATCCACCAAATATTTAAACAAATAACATAAAAGGACTTTTAGAGAAATTTAAAGAGAGGTTTCGTATACCTGAAGAAATTAAACAACTAGAAAGAGCATTAACTAATTTGAAGAAAGGGAATATGACTATAGGTTAGTATAGTGAGATATTCCACAACCTCTTCAGATTAGCAAGAACACTCTTACTGAATTACTACAAAGGTGATGTAATTTGTTACAGACTTACCTTGGAACTATCAATTCAATTTTGTTGAGGAAACCACTCTTAATATGGCAATAAGGAAAGAAAAGAAGATGAAGAGAGAATTAGAAGAAATAGACAATAGGCAAGGCTTTAAACGCAAGAGTGAAAGTGAAAACTGTGGGAAGACTAGCTAGTTTTGATTCCAAGAAGAAGAAGTTTGTGTCGGATCTATATGCTCAAGAATCATTTTAGAATGATATTTGCTAATTACATATGATACTATAGAGTCACATCAATAAAAAATTGACATAAATACGTTATTTATAAGAATTTGATTTTGATAAATGATTATAATTCTTGCATTTAATTGAAAATTATTTATTTTGAGAATATAATATTATTCCAATGAAAGTATCATGGTTTATATCATAAGGTGTGATATATAAAATTGTGTACATCTTTTTAGACTTAAAGGTCTTTTGTCTTTTAGCTAAGATGCCATGAATTTATAAAATATAAAAGTTATAAAGTATTTTTTTTATAAAAACTTACTTTTTTTTATATAAAAACCAAAGCTAGTGAAAAAGGAGACAATGCATGGTCTCTTAATTATTTTATTAAGAAAGACATGTTTCTAAAGCATGTATTGACAAAATAATGAAACATGGGTCTTAAAGTGTTAAGACCCAAAGGATAATAATTTGTTAAAAGCTTTAATAAAGGCTTTCATTCTCCTCCTTGTTTTTCATGAAAATTACATGGTTTTGTATACTATTTTTTTCCTCTCTCTTTCTCTCTCTCTCTCTCTCTCTCTCTCTCTATCTATCTATCTATCTATCTATCTATCTATCTATCTATCTATCTATTTATCTTGTTCTTAAGGGGTTAAGACACTAGTATAATTTTAATGCTTTGATCCTCGCCTTTAAAACAAAAGAATGGCTTTTGTTCTCAAAGGCTTAAGAGTTTATTTTGCAAGAAGAAGAACTAGCACCCAAGTCAAGTTGGTAATTATTGGTGGATTAGTTCTAGAGGAATTGTTTTTTGAATTATTGACATCACTCCATCAACTTCCAACCTCCCAAGATGATCAAATTCTTCAAAGGTTGGAGTTTTTTCTTCCTATGGTTATATTAATCTTTCATGTTGATGCAAAATGATCATTGGTGGGATAAAATAGTTTTATGTTTATTCAACATTTTAAAGCTTCTGTTGCCGTTTTCAGTGTTTAATTTATAGAGACTGATTTTTGAATAAAACTCGATAGTTTGTATCAGAGACATTATTGCAAGCATGGTTAGATTATTTGGATTATTCGAATCATCTTTTTTTTTAAGCATGGATGATTTTCTTTTTGTAAAAAGATATCATACATGTTTTCTATGACAACTTTAAAATGCTTATTTCGATTATTTGAATCATCTTTGTTTATATGCTTGCGATGCTTGTTATAATGCAAGATAATATTTTGAACATAAAAAAATGATCACATAAAGTTTGGTTTTATTAAAATTGTCTTTTAATAAAAGATGGTAATTTTAGTTTAAAAAAATGAGTTCTATCATTTAAAACTATATAATGGAAAATTTCGACTATTAAAAGTTATAAGTTAAAAATTGGGATTTTAGAGAGTTATTCAAACTCCAAACTTTAAAATAATAAAAGAAAGTTTTATTAAAAGATTTTTATAAAAGGTTCTTTAACGCTCATACGTCAAGCCTTAATATATAATATTTATTTTAAACTTTGAATGCGTCGAAATGAAAATTTGGATTTTATAAAGAACCTAACAATAAAAAGTAATTTTAATAAAAGGATATCAAAGATTGTTGGATGCATGCAATAACCATGATATCATATGTTTTAAAAACTAAAATTATAAAACATAAAAATACCCCTTTCAAAAACGCAAGTCAATGTCGTCCTTTTGAAAGACACTCGCGCGTCACTTGCATGGTCCTTGTGGGATAAAGTTCGCCTAAACACTTGGATTTATCTTTTGATGCTCGAGGTGGTTTAAAATTTTCTAGTGGCATAAATGTTATCTAACCGCTAGTTATGTGCCGGTTCTATATGTTTTTCAAATTAAATAATTTGATCGGAAATATTTTGTGATAAATGTCACCTAAGCAATAAAGGTCTGAGGCATAAATTGGATGAAACAATGCATATCAATTAACAAAATTTATTAGTGATCTCATGCCGCAAGAATTATATATTAGAATCTAATTAATAATCGCTATCTACCTTATTGAATTTAATAAATTGGATAAATGTCACCTAACCATTTATTTGTTTTGCAACTTGGATCCTTGACTTTAATAATTAATGTTTTACAATTATGAAGGGTATTAAGTATTGAATATATAAATATTGATAATACTAAATGAATTTTGTTAACATTTTGGAGATGACCCATAATGCAAACACACCGAATATTTTAACCCCACGATCCATCCTTAAAAATGAAAATCTATACATCTATAACTTCTTTACTTTATATTGAAAGTTAAGAATGGTCCAGACTACTCTCACCTCTATATAAGCTCATAAAGCATGGTAGAGACTTGAAACATTGTAATGATTCAAAGTATGTATCATGCATTACACTTGAATCTATGTTTCCATACTTTCGAAAATGACTAGAACATTTTTTTAGCACCTGACATGATAATTCACTTGTACGAAATGTTTCAAAGACAAGTAAGACTCAAGTTCTTCTTAAAGATGAGAGAAGATTGTGTAACATCCCCCTCAAGTATGTATCATAATATTGTCTGCTTTAAGATCCTGACATGAAAACTTCCTAGGGGTCACCCATCCCTGAATTGTTCTGTAACATCCCGTAAATTCAAAGGTAAAGTTGAAGGACTAAAAGTGTAAATAAGATGATCAAATCGGCGAGTCGATGGATAGACTCGGCGAGTTGAGTCGCGTTCAGGTCGCGTGTTAAGTGACCAACTCGTCGACTCGCATGGGTGGACTCGGGGAGTTGGTGCGGTGTGGAGAAAACCCTAATTCCGGGGGTTGAGACCTATATAAAGAACATAATACCCTCTCCCCAGCCTCTTTACTCTACCTTGAAGTCCAGAAACCCTAGCTTTCGGTTGTGAGAGAGTTGGAGAGCATTTGGAGTCTTGGAGGAGGAAATCTTGGAAGGGAAGTGAAGAACAAGAAGGTTGGAGCAAGGGGATTTGCAGAGATTTAGCTTATTCTTCACTTGGAGTTTTCATTTGAGGTAATAATCTATTTTTTGAGCTTTTGTGCTTCTAGATATATCAATTGTGGGGTTTTGTGGTGGGAATGAGGTCCATCTCAAGTTTGGTGTAAGATCTGAGGTTGCTACCTCAGATCTAGGTTGTTAATGATCCAGAAAGCCATAAAGCCTATGCTCAAGAGTCGTTGGTGAAGTTCTTTTGTCCCAAACCCTAGCCCTAGAGTATATTATGCTTAGATCTCTTTGGATTCACGTAAAGTTTGCAACTTTACGTGAGGAATAGCTTGTGGAAGAGTAGATCTATGGATTGGAGCCCCTGCATGGCTTGGAAAGCCTCTGTATGGGTTAAGAGCTAGTGGTACTCGGTGAGTCAAATGGGTGTACTCGGTGAGTTGCATGTAGGGATGTCAAAAACCCCCGTGGAACCCCGCTCCCGTGGGACCCCGATCCCGTATGGGACTAAATTTTTAAAAAAAACGGGAGCGGGAGCGGGAGCGGGAGCGGGGGCAAAATTAAACCCCGCTTATTTTCGGGACCGGGAGCGGGAGTTGGTATTCCTGTCCCGTACTCCCGCGGGGCCCCGGTTGTACATTTATGTAAAAAATATATATTTAATATAAAATACATATACAAAATAGATTTTCTAATTTAAATGTAGGTTAGGTTTCACTTTCCCGTTTTCAATTAATAGATATTGAAGAGGTAGTGAATTGATCATATATTTTTGGATATGTAAGTATTTTATATTTGTAATATTGGATTTGTCATATTTTATATTTTTAAAATTGATGGAATTGTCGTTTTGTAATATTGAATTCGTAATGTTGAATTTTTAATTGTTTAGTTTCTAAAAGATTATGTTTTAAACTTTTAAAGTTATTAAAAACAAGCTTTTTAGCCTAACACAAAGTAGTCGTTTAGCAAAAAAAACAAATTTTAAGAGGGGGAACCGGGGGAACGGGGGCGGGACCGGGGGTGATGGAGGTAACCGGGAGCGGGACCGGGGGCTATGTAAACGGGGGAGCCGGGGGCGGGACCGGGAGCGGGGGCAACAATTGATTTCGGGGGCGGGAGCGGGGGCAGCTATTCCCGCTCCCGTTTGGTCCCGTTGACATCCCTAGTTGCATGAAGACAGGAAGAACAACTCGGCGAGTTGGTTGAAGATAGCCTTGGACTCGGCGAGTCTGTTCTTGGACTCGGAGAGTCTGGGACTCGGCGAGTCTGGTCTTGAGGTCCTAGCCTTTTCTGGTTAAGCTGAGAATCGGTGAGTCAAGGGATGACTCAGTAAGTTGAGATGGGATTTTTTTTCAAAGTTGAGGAACTCGGCGAGTCAGCAGACTGACTCGGCGAGTAGGGTCAGTTAGGAAGTTTGACTTTGACTTTGACCAAGAGTTGACTAGTTGACTTCCAGGGGTAATTTGGTAATTATTGGTAGTTATTGAGTTCAATCTTTTGGTATTATCAATAGTGGAGTTCGTGTCGGAGGTTGCAGCAGCGTGATCTTATCTCTTCAGTCAGCAGTTGTGAGGTGAGTTATCCTCACTATACTAAGGGGTCTAAGGCACCAAGGCCGACCCATTGGATTTGATATCCTAGTAGTCATTGATATGTTGAGTTGAGTTAGTAATGTATGCCAGTTGATATGCTAGTCGGGTATATCTGTAGGATTGCCTGTGATACTGATTGATTACCTGTATGTGCATTTATCTGTTACATGTCGACATGTTATGTGGGATAGGTTGAGGTTGTACTGCTCTGTGCGGTAGCCAACAAACCCTAAAGTATTCCAGATATGAGCTGAGGTCCCGGTAGGCATTCCAGACTCATACTGAGGACTCGGGAGCATTCTAGATACGAGCTGAGGGCCCGGTAGGCATTCCAGACTCATACTGAGGGCTCGATGGCATTCCAGATACGAGCTGAAGGCCCGGTAGGCATTCCAAACTCGTACTGAGGGCCCAGGGGTAGTCCAGCTTGTAAATTTGTGGACCCAGTGCATGCTGTTCTGTTTTGATTCATATGATATGCTAATGTTGATATTGCTATGTGGACTGTATGTGTATCGATATTTTGGGGGTATCTCACTAAGCTTTTGGGCTTACAGTTGTGGTTTAAATGTTTCAGGTACTTTAAGAGACTGTGGCAAGGCGAAGGCGTGATCGTACCGCTCCTCATGTCCTTGTTTTATGATATGGTTCTGGGAATACTCTGATAATAAATGTATTGAAAACCTTTTTGTAATAACTTAATGAAATTGGGGGGTTTTTGAAAAGTTTAAGCTAGCTTGAATTTTTAGAGTGTGACAAGTTGGTATCAGAACCTTGGTTTGAGTGAATTGGAGAAACATTCGTGTGAATCCAGTCTCAAATAAAGGAGAATTTTCAAAAGAGAATTTAAAATGGTTTTCAAAAATGAATAAAGGAGGACGCAGAGGTACGATTAGTCGGAGCCAGTAAGCAGCCCCAAAATACCATACAAGTTATTTGTTTATGAGATATGATAGAACAACATGCTAGTACTAGGCTAGGGATCTTCAGGAATTGCATGATAGAATTGCCTGATTATATGATGCCTGCTAGCCTAGGGTTTCCTTATATGAAATTGACATCATTACTTTAGATATTTAGTTTATGCATCACGGCTATATGTAATTAAGATATTATAGCCTGAGAATGTTTGATTTGGCCTGATGTTCTGTTCTTGTTTGATTGGGAGCTTAGGGTAGGATTGAATATTCGAAAGTTTATAGGTTCCAGCGTTATGTATGACTAGCATACATTAGTGCTGCAGGAGTTGGTGGAAGTTTCATGGTCAGGTGAGTTGTGGGACCGGTAGGTCAGTATGAGATATCTAGTATTCCTCTAGGATTGAGAATTTGTTGCTTGTTATGTATACTCATCTCTAGGGTGTTGTGGTGATACTTGATATAAATATGGGTAGGTGTGGAAGGTAGTATGGGCCTCTACTACTGAAATCACAGGACCCATAAGTGTATCAAGGAAGTCACAACCCCTAGGGTTGGGTTGGGGGTCGATTCTCTGATTAGTGGAAGGTATGTGATGTTTTGCGGTGTTTTTTCACTATGGTGGTTACAACGCATGCTGGGAATGGATCCGAGTCAGGATCGGGAGACGGAGAGGGCAGTAAGGGTGGATCAGTGCCACCCGAGATCATCGGTCAGATGAGTAAGGATGAGTTAGATGCTAGGATTCGTGTGATCCTGCATGATGAGGTTGCTGCTATGTTCCGGGCTGAGCTTCCGGAACTGTTTGGGTCGCTCAAGACCGCCATGGTCGAGTATTTTGATGAGCGCTATGCGACTCTAGCAGAGATAGCGGCCGCGGCAGCCGCAACGGCTGTAACAACGGCAGGGGGAGGAGCCAGTCGGGGCTTCCAGTATCGGGACTTCGATAACACAAAGCCCCCTAACTTTGATGGAGTTCATGATCCAATCGTTGCTAGGAGATGGTTGTTTGGTGTGGAGGCATATTTCTTCACATGCTCATGCCCTACTGATCAGAGGGTGAGGTGTGCTCTAAACCTTTTGAGGCTTGGGGCGAAGGATTGGTGGAGGTTGACCACGGGATCGTATTCTGATGCGCAGCGAGCTGTGGTTTCTTGGGATCAGTTCAAAGAGATGTTCAGTACTCGCCATGTTCCGCGAGTTGAGAGGGATAGATTAGCCCAGGAGTTCCTGGAGCTGAAGCAGGATTCCGAGTCGGTGACGGAGATCACCAGGATGTTCACTGAGAGGGTGATGTTTTGCCCTGAGTTTGCTTCTGAGTAGGCCCAGATGTCCCGATATCTAAGCATGCTGAAGAGGGATATTAGACAGTTTGTGTCGATGCAGAGGTGCGAGACATTGTTGGAGTTGCAGGAAGCCACCAGGCGGCGGGAGTTGGAGATCGAGTTACAGTTGAGAGAACAGAGGCAGGCTCTGGTACAGTCGCAGCCAGCACCGAAACGGTCTAAGACTGTTGATTTCAGTTTGAGCAGTCAGGGCAGCCGCATTTATGGGAACTGCAGGAAGGGTCACATCGGAGTTTGTAGGACTGGAGGTGCGTGCCACAAGTGCGGGAGAGAGGGGTATCATGCGAGGGATTGTCATCAGTCAGCCCCGGTTCAGGATATGAGGATTTGTTACCAGTGCCATCAGGTTGGTCACATGAGGGCCAACTGTCCGCAGCTTACTGCAGGACCGGTGCGGGCTCCGACACCGGCCACGTTGAGGATTATTGGGGGAGGTCACGGTGGAGCAGACCCCCTGATGGCTTAGGGTCGTGCTTTTCAGCTTACAGCAGAGGAGGTCAGGGCAGTGTCGGATGCAGCTGTGGGTATGTTTCCTTCTTGATATTTATTTATCTTGTGATTATTATGGAGTATTGTATATCTGCTAGTCTCGTGGTGTGATTTTTGGTAGTGTAATTGTTGTTCCTCGAGGGTTATGGTATGGTTAAGGGTCTTGGTATTGAGAGTTTCGTTGGTTATCATTCATGGAGTTTATCAGTGGGGAATCAGGTTCCTGGTCTTAATGTCGGGTAGCATATGCGGTCTGAAGAATCGCTAGCTGAAGGTCAGACTTCTTTCAAGTCCGACTTGATCAGTGTTGATATGGGATTTTATGAAGGTTGTTCGTTCTGATGGGGATCAGTTCGTATGTAAGGGAATGTGTTGTGTAGGGATGCTAAGGGAGGTCGGATATGGCGACTGGTGGTTGATAGTAAGAGCTCTAATTTGGGAGAATTGGAAAATTCTCCAGAAGGTCGACAAGCATGAGAAGTTGATTAGCTGTCTGGGATTCAGCAGCGGTTCTGTCAGCTAAGAGCGTAGGCTGGTTTGAGCAAGTGACAGGCAAGCGGGGCGTGATACGGACCAAAGGTTTTGTAAAAAGGGCGATTGATTGTGGAAGGCCTAGGATCAGGCCGGGAGTGAGTACGTAGGATGGAGTTAGAGATCGGAACCCCTAGAGGGCTAGAACAGTATGCATGGGAGAGTTTTTCCAAAGGGATAATTCGGGATGATAATTGCTAGTCGAGCGGTCCGGATAGACTGAAGGCCGGTGGGCGGACCAGACAGGCTGAAGGCCTGGAAAGGCAGTCTAGTCATGCTAAAGACTCTGCATGTGTTGATAGATCTGTATTAGGATATGGAATGAGTATGTTGTGATGTGATAGCATCAGAAGTTCTGGCCCCGGGTATTAATCATGATTAGTGGAAGGTAGTGCATGGACTCGAGAGTCCTTTCGAGCAGATTCAGAGTATGTGGGGTGCATGGGGTAGCGGTTATGCTATAAAGGAATGGTGTAGCGTGGGCAAGCACGTGGCACTTGTCGTAGTGACAAGACAACCAAGTAGATTTCTGGGGATAAGGAAAAGGAAAGGTATGTAGCTCCGAGAGGGGGTGTAAGTTCACGGAAGTGAGAGCAGTAGCGTGGAGGTATGATTGAGGTGTCCCAATCATGGTTGTTGAGCAGTGTGTTTGCGCCAGTGGTATGGAATCACATCCGGGTTGGATGTCTGCGGAGGTCTCGGAAGGAGTTCCGAGGGTTTAGAATCAAAGTGGCTCAGAAGGGATGCAAGGATGGAGCCTTGGAGTCCCAGTTTGGTATGAACAAGAAATTATGCACGTAGTGGTAATTCATCATGGGGGATGTTTGGAGGTGTCGTCAGTGTGTCAGGTTTTCCCAACCCGAGGATGCTAGAACTAGTTCAGCATGTGCATGTGATTGTAGAGGAGAACTCATGGGAGTTGCTCTGAGGCTGAAGGATGTGTCATTCTGTCAGCATGGAAGGGATAAAGAGGACTCGAAAAGGGAGCAGGTTAAGTCTCAGCCATGAATTCGGTGAAGGATATGTCTGACGACAAAGATGATAGCAGTGCGGTACCGGGACGGGATTCCGGTGGTTCAGGGTTATATCTAGCTCGTAAGAGTCAGGTGATTGTTGTGATATGGAACGAGTGAAGTACCATGGAGTGGTACCCGGTTGACAAGTGTGGTTATCAGAGGATGAAGCTAGTGGCTGGCTTGAGGCGGTGGTCAGGACACCGCAGGGGAAGAGTTGGGTTTCGGGTTTCGATGGTAGTGTTTTGAGGAACTTAGTTTGGTTAATGCCAGGTGGTGCATTGCGAGAATAGTTTCTGGAGTTGTGTTGCCGCATGATTCGAGGATGAAGCCTAAATTAACTGGGAGAGAATTGTAACATCCTGGAAATTCAGAGGTAAAGTTGAAGGACTAAAAGTTTAAATAAGAGGGTCAACTTGGCGAGTCGATGGATAGACTCGGCGAGTTGAGTCGCGTTCAGGTCGCGTGTTAAGTGACCAACTCAGCGACTCGCATGGGTGGACTCGGCGAGTTGGTGCGGTGTGGAGAAAACCCTAATTCCGGGGGTTGAGCCCTATATAAAGAACATAATACCGTCTCCCCAACCTCTTTACTCTCCCTTGAAGTCCAGAAACCCTAACTTTCGGTTGTGAGAGAGTTGGAGAGCATTTGGAGTCTTGGAGGAGGAAATCTTGGAAGGAAAGTGAAGAACAAGAAGGTTGGAGCAAGGAGCTTTGTAGAGATTTAGCTTATTCTTCAGTTGGAGTTTTCATTTGAGGTATTAATCTGTTGTTTGAGCTTTTGTGCTTCTAGATATATCAATTGTGGGGTTTTGTGGTGGGAATGAGGTCCATCTCAAGTTTGGTGTAAGATCTGAGGTTGCTACCTCAGATCTAGGTTGTTAATGATCCAGAAAGCCATAAAGTCTATGCTCAAGAGTCATTGGTAAATTTCTTTTGTCCCAAACCCTATCCCTAGAGTATATTATGCTTAGATCTCTTTGGATTCACGTAAAGTTTGCAACTTTACGTGAGGAATAGCTTGTGGAAGAGTAGATCTATGGATTGGATCCCCTACATGGCTTGGAAAGCCTTTGTATAGGTTAAGAGCTAGTGGTACTCGGCGAGTCAAATGGGTGTACTCAGTGAGTTGCATGAAGACTGGAAGAACAACTCGATGAGTTGGTTGAAGATAGCCTTGGACTCGGCGAGTCTGGGACTCAGCGAGTCTGGTCTTGAGGTCCTAGCGTTTTCTGGTTAAGCTGAGAATCGGTGAGTCAAGGGATGACTCGGTGAGTTGAGATGGGATTTTTTTTTCAAAATTGAGGAACTCGGCGAGTCAGCGGACTGACTCGACGAGTAGGGTCAGTTAGGAAGTTTGACTTTGACTGAGGACTTTGACTTTGACCAAGAGGTGACTAGTTGACTTCCAGGGGTAATTTGGTAATTATTGGTAGTTATTGAGTTCAGTCTTTTGGTATTATCAGTGGTGGAGTTCGTGTCGGAGGTTGCAGCAGCGTGATCTTATCTCTTCAGTCAGCAGTTGCGAGGTGAGTTATCCTCACTATACTAAGGGGTCTAAGGCACCAAGGCCGATCCATTGGATTTGATATCCTAGTAGTCATTGACATGTTGAGTTGAGTTAGTAATGTATGCCAGTTGATATGCTAGTCGGGTATATCTGTAGGATTGCCTGTGATACTGATTGATTACCTGTATGTGCATTTATCTGTTACATGTCGACATGTTATGTAGGATAGGTTGAGGTTGTACTGCTCCGTGCGGTAGCCAACAAACTCTAAAGTATTCCAGATATGAGCTCAGGGCCCGATAGGCATTCCAGACTCATACTGAGGACTCAGGAGCATTCTACATACCAGCTGAGGGCTCGGTAGGCATTCCAGACTCGTACTGAGGGCTCGATGGCATTCCAGATACGAGCTGAGGGCCCGGTAGGCATTCCAGACTCGTATTGAGGGCCCAGGGGTAGTCCAGCTTGTAATGTTGTGGACCCAGTGCATGCTGTTCTGTTTTGATTGATATGATATGCTAATGTTGATATTGCTATGTGGATTGTATGTGTATCGGTATTTTGGGGGTATCTCACTAAGCTTCCGGGCTTACAGTTGTGGTTTAAATGTTTCAGGTACTTTAGGAGACTGTGGCAAAGCGAAGGCGTGATCGTACCGCTCCTCATGTTCTTGTTTTATGATATGGTTCTGGGAATACTCTAATAATAAATGTACTGAAAACCTTTTTGTAATAACTTAATGAAATTGGGTGGTTTTTGAAAAGTTTAAATTGGCTTGAATTTTTAGAGTGTTACATGTTCTCGCTCAGGCACACTTAACTGCAGAGTTCTTATGGGACCTGCTGCCCTCACGACTTTAAAACGTGTTGTGACATGGAAGATATCCACACCCTTTTAACGATGGTTTCGCTCTCCTTCCCAACCGATGTGGGATCATGTGTAACCTACCTTTATCCATCATTATAGGGTTCAACATCCCTGTTGAATACATTGAATCGTGCCCTAGCTCTGATACCATTTGTAACATCCCCCTCTGACACGTATCACAATATTGTCCGCTTTGGGCTCCCGACACGAAAACTTCTGAGGGGGTTATCCATCCCTGAATTGTTCTCGTCTGGGCCCGCTTAATTGCAAAGTTCTTATGGGACCTGCTGCCCTCACGGTTTTAAAACGCTTTGTGACAAGGAGGGTTTGGGTACCTTCCGTGTCACAGCGCGTTTTAAAGACATGAGAACAACAGATCATATAGGAACTCTACAGTTAAGCGTGCTCGGGCGAGAGCAATTCAGGGATGGGTAACCCCCTGGGAAGTTTTCATGTCGGAAACCCAAAGCGGATAATATTGTGATACGTGTCAAAGGGGATGTTACATATTGTCATATTCTACTAAGGATTTAATAAAGAAAATTCCCATAATTGGCACTTTAGTTATCTATATAACAGAACTTTTACTTTTTATATAACACTCGAATACTTGATATTAAGTGTTAAACTAATATTTGTAAATGTGTTACAAATATTTAAGAAGAGTAAACGGCTGAGAAGAAACAAGTTGGCACTCCATATGGCCAATAAGCAAAAGTTATACACTATGCATTTCAAATTTATTATTTATGTTTTGAGCATAACAGAATTGTATTATAAAACAATAAGTATTTTGAACAATGTATGTTTAAATTTTGTTGACTAAATATATATCTAAGTTATATGGGTAGATGATTGATAAGTTACTTAATCGTTTTTCAAAACGATAGCATCCATATTCTGGAATTGATTATTCTTATTTCAAGAATCACATCTCTTAATAAAACTATAAAGTAAATATGAATGTTTCTCTAAACAATAGTTCTATATGCAAAAACCTTATAATCAAATATGATTTAAATCAAACTTATCTATAACTTTGTTATATTAATTATACAAACAAGATACGCATATTCCAACATCAAAAAATGGATTTTTGAAGGAAAACAAATATTGTATTTGACATATAAGAATCTTATTTATATATGAAAGATTACTAATATTATTTTCTATAAATAGTAAAAAAAAAAAAGAATTTTGTTAGGAATAATACATAGTGATGTATTGCGCTCTTACAAAAAGAATGTCCATATACAAAGCAAGATACCTCATGAACTTCATTAACAACTATAGTTGTTGTAATTATATTTTATATGATAAAACATAAATGTGAAACTTTTAAAATGTTCAAAGTTGTTTCAATATGAAGTTGAAAAATCGTTCAATAGGATCATCAAAGGCCTTGGCAATAATAAATAATGAACCAAACCTTTTTAGATATCATTTAATTTCTAATGAGCAGAAATATTCTTACTTTATCATTTTATGATTATGTCTTAATCATTATCACTCGTATTTTGAATACAACTCCAATTAAGAAGTAGATAAAACACTTTGTGAGATTTAACATAAAAATGTTTCATCCTTATCTTAATTAATATTTTGGGGATGTGAAGCTTATGTAAGACAAGAAGCTTCTAGACCTAAGATCTACTAAGTACATATTTATAGGATATCTTAAAGATTGTTTATACTATTACTTCTATCCCACTAAGATAAGATCTTTATTTAATGGACAAAGCAATTGAGAGACATGAAACTTGAAATAGATCAAGAACCACAACCTCTTATAGAAAAAATTGTCATTAGTTTTCAACAATAAATCGTTGAATCTAAATAACTGTTATTCAAAAACACAAATTATTTATAAATATGGTTTAGGTCATTTTTGGTCACTTAACTTTTAGTTTTTTGCTCATTTGGTCACTTAACTCTTTTTAAGTTTTAAAAGGTCATCAAACTTTTGATTTTGTGCTAATTTAGTCACTTAACTTTTGTTTTGGTCACTTAACTTTTTGAATTATGCTCATTTAGTCACCTAACTTTTAAAATTGTGTTCATTTAGTCACTAAACTTTTGAAAAAATTTAAACGTTTAGTGACTAAATGAGCACAATTTTAAAAGTTAGGTGATTAAATGTGATCAAGCCAAAAGTTAAGTGACTAAATGAGCACAAAGCTAAAAGTTTGATAACATTTTAAAACTTAAAAAGAGTTAAGTGACCAAATGAGCACAAAACCAAAAGTTAAGTGACCAAAAATAACCTAAACCCTTATAAATATGGTAGAATTTGTGAGAAATATTTCTAGTTGCTAAATGTTTCCAGATTCTATCTAATGACCCATTGTTTATTAGTATAGATTTGGTAAGAAATGCAATAAAAAAACACTTATTTTTTATGATTCTCGATTACTAACTTTTTAGGATGATAAATAATTAACTTTTAGTTTATAACGAATCTATAAAATAGGAAGATTGCTCTTAAAATAACTTTTAGAAATTGGGATATGCACAACATCCGATTGTTTTTGGGTTGTTATTCCAAATATAAGATAGATATTTTATTATTATTGGTAAAAATAAAAATAAATGTATTGCAATGATCGATGATAGATTTAGAGATAAAACATCAAATTATGTATAACGATAATTGTTTGGGAATGTATGATTAATAATTATAATTTTTTTAGAGGGTTTGATAAAAACAAAATGATATTTTATAAATTAGAAGATTTCTTTAAATATCATTTCAATTACTTGATGCACCATTCTTGATAAGAAATTTAAAAGTTATTTTTAAAATACCCCTTTATTTCATAATTATATGTAAGACAAAATCTCGTATTTATCCTGTCACGAAATATTTAACTTGCAAAATTAAAATAACGTTCGTACATATCGGTCTATAATCAAACAGAGATTGATGATACTCTTTGACCAAAAAAAAAAACCTAGTCGGTTTGATTTGACATATAAAATAAAACAAGACAACATTGCATACGATTAGGATAAGATTATTTTGTAATAATTATATCTGATTAGGATTGTGAGGTTATCGTTAATGCTAATGTATTAGGTTTAGTCATGCAGTCAATGTGTTAACCAAGACGTAAAGATCTAATATGGTCTTTAAAAAATGTTATATTTGTGTTTGTCAAACATCATTAATGAATATTAATTGAATATACCTTTTTTTATTGCAATGTGAACAAATCAAAACTAAGTTTTGATATACGAATCAATTAAATTTTGGAATATTCAAATGATTTATTTGACTTTAAAAATCAATTGTGTTACATAAACTGTTTTGTTGTTTCTAATATTTTAGTTAATTTAATTGCTAGAAGCATAAACCGATTTTACAACATTAAAAATACTGTGAGAGCATTTAAGAATTATAATGAAATTATTGGTTATGATAAAGTGATTAAAGTGATGAATATACCATGTAACTTTTACATATATATATATTTTTTTAAAGTAAATTTTATTGCATAAAAGTTTATTTCACAAAAGTTAAATTCTACATTAGAAAAAGTTAACTATTATGACTTTAAGTAATAATAATCAAGTTTGTAGCCTGTAAAAAACAAAATGCATAAAATTGGGTGTAAAAATGAATTTTCAGATAATTTCTATTTTATAAAGTATATTCTAATAAAATCAACATCTAAAACTACGTTGTTTAAAACAACAACTGATATTAATATACCTTTTTATATGTAATATATATTTATTAAAACAATAGAAATATTAATTTATTATGAAATTACAAGGAAAGTGAAATAAATTTCAAGGAAAGCGCAAGGAATCGGATTCAATCACGGAAAAGGAAGCATAATCCTCAAGTCTGAACCAAAATAAGTATCATTTTCATTTGCTGCCTTTCCACGCGCCATACCACCAGCCCATGTTTTTATATAAAAGTTGAATTTAACTTAAGTTTTAAACTTGAATACAATTGCGAGGTCGAAAAAAGCTCACATAAATATCAAAACGGGGAGTTTTATTTGAAAGTAGTCAAGTACACTATATTGAGAAACAATTAGTGGTCCATAAAATGCCCGGGCCAGCTAGGTTGGTCCGACTCGACATGTTCAATGGGTGCATAAGACAGATGCGAGATTTTAAACTGACAGTGGGTGCATAAGACAGATGCGAGATTTTAACTGACAAATTTTTCAAAGGTGTGACAGGCTTCAATGGGGTTGTACCCATGCTTTATGTGAGCTATACCTGGGTCGGATGGGATTGTAGGCTTATACATGTTATTTTACTAAAATTTTGTTTTCTTTTAACATGAAATACATAAAGATTTGTCAACAAATTCAAGTATACAAAGATATATGAATCTTGATACAAAATCTTACTTTTTGCTTAGAAGGAGTGAAGGACAATAGATTATTAAAACAAAAGTCAATAGATTGCAGAAAAAAGTATAAGAAATGAAACAAAAGAACCGAAAAATAACAAATACCAACACCAATACACAAACGAATTTGCCAAATTGGAGAAGGCAAAGTACTAAGTAGCACTTCCATGACTATGGCAAGGTAAAAGGCGTAACTTGGATACCAAAATAACAACTATAGGTGGCGCAACAAAGTAAGCATCTCCATACACCCGAGATAGTACCCGAGAGATGAAGACTTCAAGACTTCACGATTTGTACTAGAGGTATAACAAACAAGCAATATAAAACACCACAACACTTAGAAACCTATATGAACAACAACCAATCCAAAAGTTAGTATCAAAATCACAAAACTGAATCATAGGGCATGATGGTGGTGTAAACCTGAGAAACCAACGACATTAAATACCAAGATTCCTATATTGGTTTGTGGCCCGTGGAGCAATAACAACAGTCATAACTTAACATGGGCATACTAAATCATCCCGGTAGCAACAAAATTTTTGAAGCAATCGAAAACATATAAATTATATCAAAAATCCATGTAGTGAAAGTCCCAAGATATATATGATGTTTATGATCCGTACATGTAGGACAAATTAACCAATGTGTATATACAAAAGAAGCCCAACACCAATACACAAACACTTAATTGATAATTAATACCACACATATATGCTCACTACACAACAACCTAGAACCAAACAATATAACTCATATCGAAAGTACATATGCATATCATATTTGCAAAGGGGGGCATAACACGAAAATGTCAGGTTAAAATAACACTTTGATAAACGATAAACGATTTCACCAGAGTAATTAATTCAAAATCAAATGAACAAGACACAATAAATTTACGTGGTTCACACGATCATGATGATCGACAACGTCCATGGCGAACACAAGAGAGAGAGAGAGATGTATGTTTATTATTTCATGTTGTAAAAGGATTTTTTGTACAATCACATTAGTGTTACAGTAAATGAGACTATTTATACAGATTTTGACCTAATAATAATAGGCTAAGAAAATGTCGTGGGTGATATGTGCATATCTACATATATCTTTCACATCATATCTTAATATTTTTAGCTATATTTATGCTCATTATAGGACAAAAGATACTTAATCTATTATATATTGTAGGGGTGAGCGCGGTGCGGTTCGGTGTGATTATTAGCCAAAACCTCACCACTAACCGCAAATGCGGTTAATTCATTTTCAAAACCGTTTGGTACGGTTAGACGGTTATTTTTGCGGTACGGTTTTGTTTTTTTTTTTTTTTGGTTTTTGTGTTGCGGTTATTAACCGCATGGATTTGGTGCGGTTATAGAACTCGAAGGGTTTTAAAAGTTCAAACATATTACCTGTAATGATAAAAAAATAAAAAAAATAAATAAATAAATAAATAAATAAATAAAAAACCATAAGGTATAAGACAATTAACTTAAATCACAAATAACTAATATCTTAAAAACATAAAATCAATAGTAATTAACAATAAATATCTTAAAATTGTCTAATTTCACAAATTTTCAAAGTTAAACATAACAAAAAACCAATATTTTTGTCTTCTAATATTTTATGCATATTTCATCCATGAAATTTGTCTTATTTTTAAAATTTAATTTATAAATAATTAATAAAAAAATTTGTATATAATATATGCGGTGCAGTGCGGTTTTTGAAAACTAATAACCGCACCGCACCGCAAATTTGCGTTTTTTGAAAAACAGAAAACCTCACCATCGGTTTTTATTGCGGTTGTGGTTTATCACTTGCGGTTTTTGCGGTTCATTTTAGTTGAGGTGCGGTTTTTGCTCACCCCTAATATATTGTGTTGTAGAAGCAAAAGACATGCTCGGGAATGAAAAGGAAGGAATTTGGAAGCCGGAAGCAAGGAACTTGGATCAAGGCCAAAAAGAAGAAGAAAAGTTTTGTTACCACGTCGCGATGACATCCACCACGACGTGGCGTTATGAAAAATCTTGATGAACTTTGAAGACTTACTGGTTACGCGATAAACCCAAAGACTACGATGTGGTGAGAATTACCACGACATGGTGAACCAACTTCGAAAAATTGTAAATAGAATGCAGATTTCTCCAAAAACCTAACTTGTGTTGGGAGCTTTAGTCAACTTTTGAAGACTAAGGGCGTTATTAAGAAGCTTTGAAGTGTAGATATTGATTAAAAGCTCGATTTTGGAAGATTTTGAGGAAATACTTCTTATATTTACTTATTCTTCTTGTGTTTGATCATGGATTACAAGTTGAATTTCATTTTTACATGTTTGTTTGCTGAAGTTATGGGCTAAATACCCTTCGTTTAGACTATAGTACTTGCTTGACTATGTGTTGATTTTATGGTTTGGATTATGCTAAGTTAATTATTTGTTATGTTAGCTTGTTAAAGAACGTCTCTATGTTTATGATAGCCACTTCTCTATTTATTGTTGAGTTTAATTAAGATTTATGAACCATGGGGTCTCGATTGACACTTGGACCGAAATCACCATGGGATCTCAGTTGATACTAGCGACGTGATTGATGCATCTATTCTCAACGAAAAATATTATTCAGCAGGTATCAAAGCTATTATCCATCAAATAACAATGCAAACATCACTTCACCCTCCCACTCTTTATTTCGGCCGAGAACTCCCCAAACCCCCCACCATCTCCATTTTTCTTCAACTACTCCATATTCTCTCAAGAACAAAAGCTCCTCCTCATTAGACAATTATTCTAAGTGATTTTGACATTTGGGTAAGTGTTTTCTTCATAATCTAGTGTTTCTACACACTTTCATACTAGTTTCATCTCATTTACACACATTATCATGTGTTAAAATTCATAGGATAATACCATCTTCAAGTGTTCTTCAAACCACCTTCAAGTATTCTAAGCTTGAGGATCTCCATCTTCATCTCTTTATCCAACCACAAACACACTCAATGTGAGTTCATACCCCCATATTTTCGAGTTTTCCAATGTTTTTTTTTTTGGGGGGGGGGGGGGGGGGGGATACAAGAAATATGTGGAATATTTACATAAATGTTTATATGTTTCATTTCTACGCTGAATATAAAGCATCATATGCGTGGGATACGGTTATTACTAGTTTTTAGAACATTTATTTGTGTCATGTTGGTTAATCATACAAAACTAAGAAAAACAAAACTTAAACTATGATATATGTTCATAAGAAGAAGTTATATTTATAAAACTACAAAGACTAAGATTTTTATGGACAAGATATAGCAAAAATGATTATAACCTAGTTATTATATCATTTTTGTGGGATAAAACCCAAAATATGTTGTTTTGGTCATATATTTAGAAACTTGACAAAATATTAAGGAGTTAGCTTTAAACACACACACACACACACACAAAAATCATTTTATGTAAAAATGGATTTTTAAACAAAAATGGACATAACAAGCTTATGACATCATTTTGTGAGTTTTTACTAAAAACATATGGTTTAAAAACATATGAAGCTATTTTAAGTTAAAATCTCAAAAAGATTAGAAACAAGTTTTATCAAGTTTATATTTTCCTAGTTACCGGTAAATATCGTTAAAAAAAAGGGGGGAGGGGGGGGGGGAGTTAGAAATTGACTTTTTTCATACCAACTTCTCATACTTGTGTTAGATGTAAGTCTTTATGATATAATCTTTTAAAAACATCTAAACAAGATAACTATTACTTATTTATATAAATGATTATATAAATGGATTTAACAAAACAATCCTAATAAACTATAATTGGTATAGTTTAGGAGTCACCACTACTACTTTATCATTTCGGACGAAACATATAATTATTTAAATGTATAGTTAATGTTATACTATGTAACCACTATGGAAGATGTAACATCCCAATACCAGGTATAGCTTATAAACCCTTGTTTTATTGTAATTGACAAATTTAGCCCTTTATTTAAGAAAAGGTGACAGTTGAGTACGCGGGGCGTATGCATGTGTACGCTCAGTGTACTCATGTGCGTGATTTGGACGCGGAAGCAACCTAGTACGCTAGGCGTACTAGGCTCAGAGTGAAAACCCTAATTGAGGGGTGTGTCCCTATTTAAGGAACATGATGGCCTCATTTCTGCACCATTTCCAGCCTCAACCCTCTCAAAACCCTAATTTTCGTCCCTTGAGATTGAGTTTCCATTTGTGACCTTCTTAGTGTTCTTGTGGCATCCTTGGAGTGAAGAAGGAGCATTGAAGAGAATAGAGTTAGAGTCCAGTCTTTGGATCTGAGCTTTTCTGTGGTTGGAGCATCAGTTGAAGGTATAAAGCTCAAAGCTTTCCCATCCTTTTTGATTTGTGCATAACATGGTCCATTTTAGGGTTTTTGGTCCCAAAGCTTGAAGCTTTATGATTTGTTGAACTCCATGGCCTAATATCTGTCCATTTGAGTGTTTTTAATGGAGTGGATTCATAAAAATGGAGTATTAGACGTCAAACCACCCAATGCATGAGATATGAGCATTTTTGGGAGAAAAGAGTGTGAGATTTAGGGTTGGGGATTTTCTCAGCCATGCAAAGGCTTAAAGTCACGAACTTTATGGAGTATGAGCCTTTAGGGAGCCCAGATCTGAGAGTAGAGCTATGGTCTTAACAGATTAATACCAAGAGAATGGGAAGACAAAGTCTGTGACGTACGCCAAGCAGAATCCTAGTACGCGCAACGTAGGGTTGAGGATCCTCGATGCATGGCGAGGCAGTGCGCCCAGTGTAGAGGGGTTGTATGCCTAGCGTACGCACTGCGTTTGACTTTTGTTGACTTTTAGGGTTTGGTCAATTATAGACTATAGAGAACATGAAAGGGGTAAAATGGTCTTTTATCCTTCTGTGAATTTATAGAGGGTTTAGCCTAGTTTCTTTGAGGCTCATTTATTAATTATAGATAACTAACGTATGTGTTAGGCGGAGGCTAGACCGGTGGTTCGTGTACGAGGTTAATTTGCTTGCTTAAGAGGTAAGTCTTCTCACTATACTTACCATGAGTGGTAACTTTTGAGACCGGAGGGTCCTGTATGTTTATATTGACTATTGTGATATCCTGAATTATATTTTTGTGATCTATGCTCTGTATTATTCTGAGCTTACTGAGTTAGGACCGGAGGGTCCACCCGAGCTGTGGGACCGGAGCGTTCCACTGAGACACATTGACTGGAGGGTCTTATTTGAGTATAGCCATGAGAGGCTAATGAGATGTGTGTCGTGTTTTGGGGAACTCACTAAGCTTCGTGCTTACTGTGTTATGTGTTATGTGTTTTAGGTACTTCTCAGGATCATGGGAAGGCACCGACTTGATTGTACACACGAGATAGAGTTAAGTTTGAGGATACTGGATTTTGTTTTTAAAATTAAGAATAAGTGTTTTTGATAAATTGACATTTTGGGGATTTTGTGAAATGTTTTGATGAGATTCATGTGATGTTAAAATGAAAAATTTTGTTTGAAAATTTACGGTGTTACAGAAGAGTAATACTTTCACCAACAAGGAAAAAAGGTTTTCATTACACTAGACGTAAACCGGTTGATACAAATTTTATGAGACATTTGGCTTCACCGTACCTACCAAAGAACACACTAAAGTCCTGAATTATAACCAGAGTCTCGGTAAGAGAGCATAACAATATGTATAGATCTATACATTACTGGAAACCCTGCACCTAAGTTGTTAGCTACAGTTAGACCAATAGTACTAGGGTGACAAATGTCTAACATTCTGACGCATGAAGAACGTCGTAGCAAGCTACTAGTCGCTAGCATTGTTATGATTACTTACATGGGGTATTAACAATAAATTTGGTTTACAGGGCTAACATACATTCAATTAGTTTTATATAATGATAAAACTTCATAACACTATCATCCAGTACAACACTACTTACATTTTTGGTCTTTGTACTTAAGACTCACAGCTCATTTTTAAAGAAAATCTTGGATTTTCTCAAAGTGCAATCTATCATTTTTACTAGGAAAAGTTACCAATTATTCTCATTTTTACTAGGAAAAGTTACCAATTGTTGACACTTTTTCAAAACCACTTGTGTTCTCAGGAAATCAGTAGACATGTAACCAAAAAGGTTATGAGGATGGAGCATCGCCACGTCACAATATTTACTTTTGACATATGTATTTAATATCAAGCACACAATGTTTTGTGTATAATGTATACTAATTAATTATCAATATGATGGTTGTATGGCTTGATCACTATTATTCATTTGTTATGATATTGTACATGAAGTCATCCACCCCAAATTTTTCCGCCGTTTTGGTTTGGGGGTGTGACAGATTGGTATCAAAGCATTATTTATAGTGAACTAAGTATATTAAACCATGTAAGATATACAACTATAATTGCAATGGGCTAAAACACTCCGACTAAAAGTATACTTTTAAAGTATAATGATATTTATATAAAAGTATAGGTATATACATATATACTAGGACTGTGTCATAACAAGAACCATATAAAAGTATTATGATAAGTTTAACACTACGTGTAGGCCTTGGGGTATGTAATCAGATCTGGGATAAATATAGTCTGATCAACTATATTTATCCAAGATGTGACTAGCATAGGCCGGGGAATAGTCATGGTGAACAACAAGTCTATAACTTACCAACATCCCATACAAATAAAGATTAGAACCAAACACAAAGTTTAAAAATACTATAGGAGTATTTTATGATACCATAGAACCATACACCTAGATTCTTTATGTGTCTCTTATAACTCAATTCTTGCACAATCGACATGGCTAGATTTCGCCAGGAATACCCCTATTACCCTGCTTTGGCAGCCTACGGATGGATCGAGGAAGAGCCAGACGAGGTTCATGAGGAGAATTCAAAAGAAGAGCCCGAGGAGTACCAAGAGTTGGATTACGAGGACGAGGATTCTGATGAAGGATCAGACAAGGAGGAAGGCGCTAGGGAGATCGTTAATAAACCTTACCCTATCAGGAGTAGGCATGAGCCCCTTCCACCTCCCTACTTCCAAGATGTGCCTCCACAATGAGCAACCCGACTGTATTCATGGGCTAGAGAAGACGGCTGACAATCCACATTCGGCATGCACCCACTACACCATGCTACGGGCCCCAGCACCCTCACAGATCAAGCACTACCTCTTATTGTACCACAAGTGGCCTGTTTAGACACTCGGGTTCAGGCTTTCTGATGGGTTTTGGTCATAAGACATCCTATGTGCTCATACAAACCCTAATGCTTGGATCTAGGTTTCTTTATTGTACATGCTTTGAATCCAAGACTATAAACCCTAATTCTAGTATATGGAAATTGATATTAACATATAATTAGGTTTAAGATATTACCTTGATTGTTATGTAGCAATAACAATCCCAAATCTCCTTGATTTGACTTTGGAATGCTTAGAGTCACAAGTGTCACTCCTCTAATGGCTTACAAACACCAAGAGCAAATGGAGAAGGTATAAAGAGAGAGGAGAGAGGTTAGAATTCGTCCTTAGGACTCCTTGGGAAGGGATACCCGAATTCATAAGCCTTGGGGTCTTTATATAGGTGTAGAGATAGGGTTTCAGTCATTATCCTTATCTAGTTGCTTATCCACAAAGCAACCATAAGATAAGCCTTGAAAACCCTTATCCTTTATCCTTTGGACGATTTCAAGGATCCTTATCTCCTTGAATTCGTTCAACCCATATTTAGGATAACCATTACCATATTTTGTAACTATCACATAATTACAATTCAGCCCTTCTAGTTTAATTAATTACACTTGATCACAAAATTAATTCCTAATTAATTATTGACCAATATTAATTAAGCAAATATGATTTCTCCTTAAATATATTATTCTTATAACATATTAATAAATCATAATAACCTCTCTCTCTTTATTTATTTCTCCAATCAAGTTGCTTTGGTGAAGGCAACCCAAAAGGACCATGCACCATCGGGTCAAGTACATACCAAAATAGTTATGGACTTAGACACTAATCCAACACTTTCCACCATAAGGTAATGGACAGTGGCGAAGCCCAGAATGCGACAATGCGAATTCGACACACCCACGAGAAACAAGAGCACCATACGGGTGCCATAATGAACCAGCAAGCGGAGCATAAGAACATTATCGACCGCCTACACTCCTTATAGGAAGAGATGGCCACCATGAGACAACAAATCCTTGCAGCTGAAACTAGGGAATTCATAGCAGAACAAAGAGCAGAGGAGGCCACTTGCGAGATGTGTGAGATGGCAGGGCACCTTGTGCGTTATTTTGGTATATGATAGACTAGTATAGCCTAGTATGTTAGTGACTACACTACTCACAATATGTGTTATGTTTGTTGCATATTTCATCACAACTAGTAGCAGTAAATCAAGCGAGGTACACCCTCCAAAACCAATATAATTTGACATCTATGTTCTACTTTGGTAACTTAACATTTGTACAATACCTACCATTACTTACTACCATAAGTACATTATGATCATTTTGGTCGAAACATTGGGAATCGTACAACAAAACATGTAAACTTATGTATATATAAACATAAATATAGACGGGATACAACTAGCAACGACTATAGTTACTTACGAACTCGTTTCATAGCATCCAATAGAATCATGCCACCACACGAAAGTAGCCAGCATACCGACACAACACCAGTTCTATAAATGGACCCCGCTACATTCCAAGCCATTGTAGCAGCCATCGTGGTAGCCGTTATGGCACAACTTAGCGCTAACAACACAAACAGAAACGGGAACGGTGCCAACAGTCCCAATCATGGTGACAACTAAGGAAACCAACGAGTTGCTCCTGCAAAGAAACCCCAAATTATAAACCTAAGAACTCCCATGACAATGGAGGAATGTTGCCCAAGAAACGAAAGTTCTGGAATAAGAAAAAGGGCCAACCCACTCAAGATCCTGCCAAGAAACAACAAATTGTGGTCGTCCATGCCGTCAATGCCCCTACCGCCCCTGCACCAGCCAAGCAATTTGATGGGACTCTTCTGAAATGCAACAAGTGCAACTCCCATCACTATGGAGCCTACCGAGAGATGCATTGCAATAATTGCAACAAGAAGGGGTATACCGCCCATTTCTGTAAGGTGCCAGCACAGTAAACCACCCAAGGCGTTAATGCTCGGGTGGGTTAGGCCTGCTAAAGATGTGGGGAGGCGAGGCATTTCTAAAGGAAGTTCCCAAAGACTAGAAACAAAAATGTCAAAGGCATCAGGAGATTTTCGACAACGGGACATGAGGAAGCGATGAGGAACCCCGTTGTGATTACCGATACGTTTTCCCCCTCAAATAACTCATATGCATGTGTACTTTACAATAAGGGTGCAGAGAGGAGGCCTGTGAGTCACGAAGTATAAATACATACTCAAACAAAAACCTTAAACATTCACTAAAATATTCATATTAGAGATGGCTAGGGGAAGAACCAAAACCACCAACGACACATACCTAGGATGCACCCAAACTCTAAACAATCATTCCTTCCAAATCAATCTAATACCGGTGACGATAGGAAACTTAGACATGATCATTTGCATACTTTGGGTAAGTCCTCACCAAACAAATATCATGTATTACGAAAAGGCCATTCAACTTAACTTACCAAATAAAGAAACCCATGTCATCCATGATGACAAACCCGACACAAATCTCCAAATCGTCCCTTGAATCAAGGCTCAGAAGTACCTATGCAAGAAGTACCATGCCTTACTTAACCACAATAGGAATGAGAATCAGGAAGTGAAAGACATCCAGGATATTCCAAAAGTCTGTAACTTTCCCGATGTATTCCCAGAAGACCTTCCGAGAATACCACCCGGGCACCAAGTCGCGTTCAGAATTGACTTGATCCTCTGGGATCACTCCCATAGCCAAATCCCCATGTCGATTATCACCGAAGGAAATGTAGGAATGGTCCAGTCAATTGAACGAACTAATGAGTGAAGGATTTATTAGATCGAGCTTCTCACCTTGGGGAGCGCCAGTCTTGTTTATAAGAAAAAGGATGATCATTCCGTATGTGTGTTGACTGTCAAGAGAGAACAAACTCACCATCAAGGACCAATACCCCCTACCCCGAACCGACGATCTATTCAACCAACTTCAAGGAACGAGCTACTTCTAAGAAATTTGATCTAAGGTTGGGATACCATCGACTCAGAGTTCCGGAGGAAGATACCCCCGAGACAACTTAAGACTCACAAGGTCAACTACATCACACACAACCTTGATTTTGGGGAAATAATGTTTCCCTTAAAAATATAGAGGCACTACCTTGATGGTACAAAGTGCACAATCTCCACTGACCATAAGAGTCTCCAACACATTCTCAATAAAAAAGAACTCAATGTGAGACCATAATGCTGGGTGGGACTGCTAAATGACTACGAATGCGCAATTCATTATCATCCAAACAAGGCCAACGTAGTAGCCGACGCCCTAAGTCGAAAAAATACTCGGTCCTTTCGAGATCCTTTTTAGAATTGGCTCGGTGGCTTACAAACTTCGACTACCACAAAAACTGAGTAACATACATCCCACCTTCCGCATGTCCAACCTGAAGAAGTGTCTGTCCGGCAAGACTCTTGTAATATCACTCGATGAAATCGAGGTAAATGAGAGTCTACACTTTATGGAGGAACTTGTGGAAATGATGGATAGGGAGGTCAAAAGGATGAAACAAAGCCGCATACCCATAGTAAAGGTCCGTTGGAATACCAAGCGAGGGCCTGAATTCACCTAGGAACGAGAAGATCAATGAAACAGAAGTACCCACATCTTTTCCCTAGCTCATGAGTACCTAATATAGAACTAATTTCCAGACGAGATCCCCTCTGTAACAACCCAAAATTTCCATTTGGTCAAACCCTAAAATTCAACCCTTCCTTATCATAAGTTAATGTCATTATTTCTTATTTTTAAGAAATTTAAAGTTCGTTTGATTATTTTAATATTATTTTTAAGCAAACGGGTGAAAGAAAGTGTCGTCTCGGGTTTTGAAATTTAAAAACCGCAAACACCTCGTGTCTTAGAAGTTCACGGCCAAACTTTTAAGTTTGGGTCAGGAAAACTTCCAAAAATCGTAAACTCATGTATACACATGAGTTTACTCCCCCAAGTTATTCACTTTTCACTTTTCACCCCAAAAGAGTAAACTCAAGAAATCCTCTCAAGTAGCAAACTAGAAACAATTCAAGATCTTAAAACTTGTAAGTGTTCTAACCATTTCAAGTTGGTAAAACACTTAATCTAGTGTTAGTACATCTATTCATCCATTCATTTATGTATTTTGTCTAGATTTCCAAAAACACCAAGAACACACACTAAGTGTTATTGGCCTTTTAGCTCAAATCAAGCCTTCTAATAGTAAGTACTTCCATCCTTGAGTGTTATTAAGCTAGTATTACATTTAAACATCAAGAAATTATGCCAAGAACACAAGGTTAGAGGTGTTCATGGTCCAAGAAGGTTCTTGGGCCGTGAACACCATAAATGGCACCAAAGTGAGCCTAAGTCCCTTGTTTAGCCCTAGTTTGATGTTTAAGACTCACCTTGACATGTTTAAACCTTTCATGGATGTGTTCAAGCCTTGACAAAACACCAAAGATCACCCTTTTTAGGTGTTTACAGTTTGGGGAGCTCCCAAAACCGTAAACACCCTAAAGTATGTATAAATGGGTCAAAATCCTTCCTTAGACTTAAAAACCAACTTAGACAATTACCTTGTTGTGATAAGGACTTGAAAACATGGAAATACCCTTTTCCATAAGGGTTTACAGTAGTAAACCCAAAGGGAAATGACCATGAGGCCGTAAACTCCTCCAAGGAGTGTTTTTGTAGCCCTAGTCCCTTCCAAAGGGCAAATCACATTGTAGAAATTCTTCAAAAGGCTTGATAAACCACAAAACAACACATGATCAATAGGAGTAGAGTTTACGACCGTAAACCCTAGAGTTTACTGCCGTAAACTCCTTAGGTTATGACCATCAAAACCGTAAACTCCAAAGGAGTTTACCCTTGAACTCCAAACACCCTAGCTTTGCCCTACCAACACTTGGAGCAATCCTTGTGATCTTTAACACTTGAAACAAAGTGTTTTCATGTTCTAGAGTGTCCCAACTTAATTTATTAGTTATAAATTGGCTAGTTATATATATATATATATATATATATATATATATATATATATATATATGTTCATTATATGATAACTAGGCTCGTGTGTGTGTACAAGTCTTCATTTGTCACCTAGCATCGTACCCGACACTTCAATCCAATCCACTCACCACAAGTGAGTTCATATCCCTTTAACTAACCATTGAAATACTTTTAAATGTTTTAAATGCTTTTATGGGGGGAATACAAGTTGAATACTTATAGTTATTACATCAATCACATGTGATTAATAACTACAAAACGAATGATTTTACTACTGTTCAAACTGTTTATCAAAGCTGTTTTACTTGAAACTGTTTTACAAACTCTTTTACTTATCAAATACTTTTAGTTAAACTTTGTTATACTTATTATAAATTGCATGCCCGTATATGTATAGTTATATAAGAAATGTTTAAAATGCTTAGGAAGGCCGTCCTCCCTATTTCCTTTTCGCGCTTGAGATGTGGTCTGGTGGGATATCGGGTAGCCGTCCGAAGGTCATTTCAATATTAATTATATATCATGTGTACATATATAGTCATAAAAGTTCTTCCGGATTCTTTCGTACCAGTTACTTCATTAGTGTGTTACCATATGGGTAGCACGGGATAATACTTATACAATTGCTAGATCAATGAGTCAGTACTTATTACTATGAGAACATATACAACTATACTAGAAGAAGAACATATACAACTATACTAGAAGAAGAACATATACAACTATACTAGAAGAAGAACATATATAACTATACTAGAAGAAGAACATATACAACTATACTAGAAAGAGAACATATACAACGATACTAGAACGAGTAACATTACATTACATATACATGAATACGTTAACAAATTGTGATCCACTGTATCGGAGCATGCCTTCAATGTCATGGCCCGATTTGTAGCCAAAATCTCTTGAATGGAGAGCGTGAGTTTGCATATAGATCTATACTGGATTGACTATCCTACACCTTGCTGCTATCTACAGCCGGACCTGCAGGTCTGCGGGTGCCAAACTTCATACCTTTTTACGACCTACATTTGTCGTTGTTACCTAGTCGATAGTATGGTACAATTTATCACATGATACCTTAATATAAATCCGGTTTAAGGTAGTTAGTACAATAGTAGTTCCTATAATACAACACTACAGTACTACATTAATTTACCCTTTACATATTTAGTGATCTTTTCACTTAAACATTAATATACAAACTATATTTTGACAATGATAGTTACACTTGGGAAAATTACACACTTGTACAGTAAACGAACATACAAAACAGTTACGTCTTGGTAGAAGGCTACTTTTAATAGAAAATATAGGTTTTTCTAAGAGATTCAAACTTTTACAAACACTTACAAACATTCACCTACTTATATCACAAATGTTTACAAACTCGTATTTATAACTACGTTCAAATGTTTTGACACAAACACCGACACTAAAATACTTATGAACTCACCAGCTTAATGCTGATACTCGCTTTCAAAATAACTTGTATTCTCAGGTCGTCAGTAGACAGGTATCGAGGCCAGCTTTTGAGAAGATGGAGCGCATTCAAGACTCATCTTATTATTTTGATTTACTTTTTGGTGTCTATAACTGTACGAAACACACTTGTATTAAAATTATATATTTAATGCAATGGATGATGTTGTTTGCTTATTTACTGTTATACTGTGTTGTGATACTTTACATGACGTCCTCCGCCCCAGAACGTTTCCTCCATTCTTGGTTTTGGGGTGTGACACCCTCTAACGGGGGGATAATGTGACAACTGGCAGTTCTGGGTCAATCAAAGTCAACAAGTCAAAAAAAGTCAAACAAGTCGATGAAAGTCAATTGATTAAGACATAAATTGTAACTTCTGTGTTTCGAGGCTAATCATTGATGCGATGATGTAATAGTCTAAGTCAACCGTTGTAACCTATTTTAAAGTAATAAAGATGAATTACTTGAATATTATGTTAGTTATGTGATTATATACTTGTTTGTAAAGATATAACAAAAATAAGCAGCAAAAACAAAATATTATATAAACTCGATATCTATGAAGAAAGTTGTAGTGGTCATGACAAGGATTCCAGAGATATAAATAACGCCGAAATTTGAGTTATAACGAAGAAGTTACACCCGTCGAAGTTTCGCGACAAAACCGGCATGACAGTGCATGACATAAATAGTGAATTTACGATAGAATACTTTTTATCCTTATCAATATAAATGAAATTTGTGTTCTACGTTAAACCGAGAGCGTTCATAAAAAGAAGGCCCAAATCTGACTTCGTATGAGGAAATTATGATTTTTCTAAGATTTGGCATAACAGTACACAGCCCGGAATTCGAATTTTAGATCGATCGGTTGTTGGACAACGTAACCTAAATGGAATTGAATATCTCATGAATAGGAGCTCAACAATAAAAAGACAGACGAAAACGGAGTATGTATGTAGAAGTTATGAATTTTACGCAGTCATTTAACAGTATAATCTTCTAACACTGTTAAATTTAAAACCAACCGAGAATTAGCCGACAAGGTCAAAAGAAAAGTTGTAGATCTTGTCTTTACCTACGTGTAGATATAAAGAACGTCAAAAACGGAGTTTGTATACGAAAGTTATGAATTTTTAAAGATTGGTTGTTTTACCTGCGTCCGACACCACGTGTCAGCACCAGACTTTGCATTGGAGTCTACGCAAGGCTCACGGCTTGAGAACCCTTTTCACGACATGAATCAAACCAGACAGCCTATAAATAGAGGCATAAATCACCCCCAAAACTCACACCTTTCATACTCTTTCTCTCCCATTACCCCTATAACCTCTCTTCCATTCCCTAGTACATACTAAGTGCTAGAAGTAAGTTCCGGAGCACCTGAAGGCTCCAAGAAAAAGAGTTTTTCGGTTTGAAACTCTGCGCGTGTAGAGTCCGATTTTCAACCAAACCTCCTGGTTTCATCAAAGAAGATTATTTTAAGAAGCAAAGTGTTGTCCGAATCACCCCCTTATCAGGTGAGCGTATAGTCACTTTCATCTTACACATAGATATGAAGTATTTTATATAAATTACGTGCTATGTGTGTGTGTGTGTGTATATATATATATATATATTGTCTGTTTACTTGAGATCTATGGTGGATGAAAGATTTGAACCTCTTTCTTTTCAAATCTAAACTTTTTCCTTCAGATCTAAAGTTTTTCTTTCGGATCTAAAGTTTTTCCTTCAAATCTAAACTTTTTCTTCCAGATCTGAACTTTTTCCTTTAGATCTAGACCTTCTCACTTCAGATCTAAACTTTTCAAATCTAACCCTTATATATTAATAATTTATACTTGAGATCTATGATGTATGAAAGATTTAAACTTCGTTTTCATATCTGAACTGTATATGCATTTTATATCTACAAATATGTTGGGTAAAAAATAGGTAGATGAAATAGTTGGTGTGTGATGAAATAAAATGATGAGAGGTCTCGATGTTTACGATGATCTAGTCATCTAGCAGAGTATAGATGAAAACCACAGACTATTCTAGGCAGTCTAGTGGAACGCTACCAGGCTCGCAACCTGTAGGTATTTTTGAACTAAGTGTTCACCAGATGTACTCCATCCCCCCATGGTTGTCTTATTTGACAGTTATTGCTGAGGAATCCCCTAAGCAGTGTTGTCACCCTGAAGAAAAATCCTTAGGCTAGGTCCCTTAGAATAGATGCTTTAGGGACGTAAAGTGAGGATAACGGGAATGGGTAATCCGGTTAATGATTTAATGAAAATAAATAATGAACTTATTATTGTGGGTTGAAAACCCTATATGCTCACCAGGCTCCCCAGCCTGACCCACACAGTTTCTTGTATTACATGTAATGGCAAAAGCATAGTTGGATGATCTGACGATAGATTATGGATTTATAGGCCAGTCTAAAATAAATAGTATTTTGTAAGGCCTATATTGTTTTGAGGCCAATTTTGTTTTTTGGTTTATGATGTTTTGTTTATCCTTTTGATCTGTATTGACGATGACATCCCGAGTTTTGTAATGTAATGAAAATACATTTCTTTAAGAAATGCTTTGATAAAATTTTATCATATATTGTTTTGGGAACAAATTCCACAACACTTTTCTTTGAAAGATTACTCTGATTTTATTATAAAAGCATAAACGAAATCGATATTTTCTGGTCGTAAAAATGGGGATGTCACATATATCGAGATTTATACTTTGCTTTTAGGGTTCTTGGCTTAGGACCAAAAACACTATGATTTCGGTTGATACATGGACCGAAATCATCATGGGATCTCGGTTGACACTTGGACCAAAATCACCATGGGATCTCGGTTGACACTTGGACCGAAATCACCATGGGATCTCAGTTAATATTGGCAACATGATTGATGCATCTATTCCCAACAATAAATATTATTAAGTAGGTATCAAAGCTATTATTCACTTCACCCTCCCTCTCTTTAATTCGGCTGAAAACTCCCTAAACCCCCCCCCCCCCCACCATCTCCATTTTTCTTCAACTACTCCATATTCTCTCAAGAACAAAAGCTCCTCCTCATTAGGCAAGTTATTCGAAGTGTTCTTAACATTTTGGTAAGTGTTTTCTTCATAATCTAGTGTTTCTACACACTTTCATACTAGTTTCATCTCATTTACACACATTATCATGTCTTAAAATTGATAGGGTAATACCATCTTCAAGTGTTCTTCAAACCACCTTCAAGTATTCAAAGCTTGAGGATCTCCATCTTCATCTCTTTATCCAACCACAAACACACTCAAGGTGAGTTCATACCCTCATATTTTCGAGTTTTCCATGTTTTAGGGGGGGGGGGGATACAAGAAATATTTGGAATATTTACATAAATGTTTACATGTTTCATTTCTATGTTGAATATAAAGCATCATATGCGTGGGATACGGTTATTACTAGTTTTTAGAACATTTATTTGTGTCATGTTGGTTAATCATACAAAATTAAGAAAAACAAACTTAAACTATGATATATGTTCATAAGAAGAAGTTATATTTATAAAACTACAAAGACTAAGATTTTTATGGACAAGATATATCAAAATTGGTTATAACGTAGTTATTATACCATTTTTGTGGGATAAAACCCAAAATATGTTGTTTTGGTCATACAATTAGAAACTTGACAAAATATCAAGGAGTTAGTTTTCCAAAAAAAAAAGAACACAAGAATTTATCATTTTATGTAAAAATGGATTTTTAAACAAAAATGGACATAACAAGATTATGACATCATTTTGTGAGTTTTAACTAAAAATATATGGTTTAAAAACATATGAAGCTATTTTGAGTTAAAATCCCGAAAAGATTAGAAACAAGTTTTATCAAGTTTATATTTTCCTAGTTACCTGTAAATATCGTTAAACAAAGCAGGGGGGGGGGGGGGGAGGGAAGCTACAAATGGGCTTTCTCATACCAACTTATCATACTTTTGTTAGATGTAAGTCTTTATGATATAATCTTTTAAAAGCATCTAGACAAGATAACTATTACATATTTATATAAATGATTATATAAATGGATTTAACAAAACAATCATAATAAACTATAATTGGTAAAGTTTGGGTGTCACCACAACTACTTTATCATTCCGGACGAAACATATAATTATTTAAATGTATAATTAGTTTTACACTATGTAACCACTATGGAAGAGTAATACTTTCACTAACAAGAAGAAAAGGGTTTTCATTACACTAGACGTAAACTGGTTGATACAATTTTTGTGAGACATTTGGCTTCACCATACCTACCAGAGTACACACTAAAGTCCTGACTTATAACCAAAGTCTCGTTAAGAGAGTGTGACACTTGTGTATAGATCTATACGGGACAGACAACCCCACACCTAAGTTGTTAGCTACAGTTAGACCGACAGGTCTAGGGTGACAAATGTCTAACATTCTAACGTCTGAAGAACGTCGTAGCAGGCCACTAGTATGGTTATGATAACTCACATGGGGTATTAACAATAAATTTGGTTTACCGGGCTGACATACATTCAATTTGTTTTATATAAAGATAAAACTTCATAACACTATCTTCCAATGCAACACTACTTACATTTTTGGTCTTTGGACTTAAGACTCACAACTTATTTTTAAAGAAAATATTGGATTTTCTCAAAGTGCAATATATCACTTTTACAAGGAAAAGTTACCAATTATTCTCATACAAAACTTTTATGAACTCACCAAATTAATTGTTGACACTTTTTAAAACCACTTGTATTCTCAGGAAATCAGTAGACATGTAACCAAAAAGGTTATGAGGATGGGGTGTCGCTGCTTCACGATATTTACTTTTGACATATGTATTTAATATCAAGTAAATAATGTTTTGCGTACAATGTATACTGCTTAATTATAAATACGATGGTTGTATGGCTTGATCACTATTATTCATTTGTTATAATATTATACATGAAGACGTTTCCGACGTTCTGGTTTGGGGGTGTGACATATTGGTATCAGAGCATTGTTTATAGTGAACTAAGTATATCAAACCATGTAAGATATACAACTATAAATGCAATGGGGCTAAAACACTTTGACTAAAAGTATACTTTTAAAATATAAGGATATTTATTTAAAAGTATAGATATATACATATATACTAGGACTGTGTCATAACAAGAACCATATAAAAGTATTAGATAAGTTTAACACTATGATTAGGCCTTGGGGTATGTAATCAGATATGGGATAAATATAGTCTGATCAACTATATTTATCCAAGATGTGACTAGCATACGTCGGGAAATAGTCATGGTGAACAACAAGTCTAAAACTTACCAGCATCCCATATAAATAAAACTTAGAACCAAACACAAAGTTATAAATACTATAGGAGTATTTTATGATACCATAAAACCATATAGCTATATTATTTATGTGTTTCTTTTACCTCTATTCTCACACAGATGACATGGCTAGATTTCGCCACGAAGACCCCTACTACCTTGATATGGCGTCCAATGGATGGATCGAGGGGGAGCCAGACGAGGTTCATGAGGAGAATTAAGAAGAAGAGCCTGAAGAGTATCAAGAGTTGGATTACGAGGAGGAGGATTTTGATGAAGTGTTAGACTATGAGGAAGGCGCTAGGGAGATCGTTAATGAACCTTACCCTATCAGGAGCAGGCATAATCCCCTTCCACCTCTCTCATTCCAGGATGCGCCCCCACAATGGGCAACCCAGCTGGATGCATGGGCTAGAGAAGACGACTGGCAATCCACATTCGGCATGCACCCACTACACCATGCTTTGGGCCCCAACACCCTCACAGATCAAGCACTACCTTTATTGTACCATAAGTGGACCATTTAGACACTCAGGTTCAGGCTTTGCACCACGAGGTAATGGAGATCAGTGGCGAAATCCCGGAACGTGACAATGCAAATTCGACGCATCCACGAGGAACAAGAACATCATACGGGTACCATATTGAACCAACAAGTGGATCGAGAGAACATTACGGACCACCTAGACTCCTTAAAGGAGAGATGGTTGCCATGGGACAACAAATCCTTACAGCTAAAACTATGACAGTCGTAGCGGAACAAAGAGCGGAGGAGGCCACTTGCGAGTTGTGTGGGATGTCAGGGAACCTTGTGCGTCATTTTGGTATATGATAGACTAGTATAGCCTAGTGAGTTAGTGACTACACCACTCACAATATGTGTTAGGTTTATTGCATCTTTCATCACAACTAGTAGCAGTAAATCAAGCGAGGTACACCCTCCAAAACCAATGTAACCCGAATCAGTTTAATGTTTTGACATCTATGTTCTATTTTGGTAACTTAACATTTATAAAATACCAACCACTACTTACTACCATAAGTACATTACGATGATGTTGGTCGAAACATTGGGAATCGTATAGCAAAATATGTAAACCTACCAGAGTACACACTAAAGTCTTGAATTATAACCAGAGTCTCGGTAAAAGAGCGTGACACTTATGTATAGATCTATACGAGACTGACAACCCTGCACCTAAGCTGTTAGCTTTAGTTAGACCGGTAGGTCTAGGGTGAAAAATGTCTAACATTCCGACGCCTGAAGAACGTCGTAGCAGGCCACTAGTCACTAGCATGGTTATGATAACTCACATGAGATATTAACAATACATTTGGTTTACGGGGCTAAGGTACATTCAATTAGTTTAATATAATGATAAAACTTCATAACACTATCTTCCAGTACAGTACTACTTACATTTTTGGTCTTTGGAATTAAGACTCATAGCTCATTTTTAAAGAAAATATTGGATTTTCTCAAAGTGCAATCTATCATTTTTACAAGGAAAAGTTACCAATTCTTCTCATACAAAACTCTTATGAACTCACCAACTTAATAGTTGACACTTTTTCAAAACCGCTTGTATTCTCAGGAAGTCAGTAAACAGTTAACCAAAAAGGTTATGAGGATGGGGCTCGCCGTGTCACATTATTTACTTTTGACATATGTATTTAATATCAAGTAAACAATGTTTTGTGTACAATGTATACTACTTAATTATCAATATGATGGTTGTATGGCTTGATCACTATTATTCATTTATTACGATACTATACATGAAATCATCCACCCCCAGATGTTTCCGCTGTTACGGTTTGGGGGTGTGACAGAAGGTGGGTTGCACTTGATCCCACATCAGCTAGGAAGGAGAACTAAACATTCCTTATAAAGGGTGTGTATACCTTCCCTAACCCAACACGTTTTAAAGTCGTGAGGGCAGCAGATCCCATAAGAACTCTACAATTAAGCGTGCCCGGGCAAGACCAATCCAGGGTTGGGTGACCCCTAGGAAGTTTTTGTTTCGGGAGCCTAAAACGGACAATATTGTGATACGTACCAGAGGGGGATGTTACAAATAGTATCTGAGCTAGGGCATGGGTCAATGTGTTTGACGGGGACGTCGGAACCTATAATCGGGGGTGAAGGTGGGTTGCACTTGATCCCACATCAGTTGGGAAGGAGAACTAAGCATTCCTTATCAGGGGTGTGGATACCTTCCCTAACACAAAGCGTTTTAAAGCCATGAGTGCAGCAGATCTCATAAGAACTCTATAATTAAGCGTGCCTGGGCGAGAGCAATCCATGGATGAGTGACCCCCTGGGAAGTTTTCGTGTTAGAAGGCGAAAGCGGACAACCACCGTTTCGCTTGAGGGGGGATGTTAGACTAAAATGATACTTTGTGTATATATTGTATTGATCTCATTTTTCAAGTACTATTATTGTTATTCATTGTTACATATATATACGTATCCCACCTATTTTGGTGATAAGATTTACCATAATCACAAACTGAAACTTTAGTTGGCGATGATGTTGTACTCTAGAACGAAATACTTGTATATTAACTTCTAGTTATGATTATGAGATCAAATCCATGTGATCTAAATTAGCTATTTATGTCATTTGGTTAATGATTGGATTCTAGATATGATTTCATATGTCCTTTAGATGTTTTTAAAAGAAATTGATGATTCTAATGGTGATTCAACATTGAAATGGAATAATGAAGTTTTTGGAATTAAACTTATTTAAAATGGTTTGGGAAATGTTTGAATGAAAGCAAACATTTTATAACTATGTATGTAACGTCTACGAGTTTTCAAGGTAACAAAAGGACCGATTAAGCTTACAAACTCTAAAATGATTTTAAGCTTCTAAGTCCCATTAATGAGCTTGAATCATATTTGTTGGAATGGAATCATGAACTAGAAATGAAATTAGGGTTGTTATGATGTGTTAATTATATTTTAGGGAATACTTATTGAATATTGATCAATGAGACTTGAGAAAATGATTTAAAGGTGTTTTCATATTTACACTCTTGAGTTCATAAAGACATTAAGTTCTTTATTGATTAAGACATGCGAGTAATGTGATATAAAATGACATTAAATTCGAGCCAATCTACATCAAGCTCATAATAGATCGAATTATTAACACCCTCCCATACATATAATGATATAAATGGAATTTATTTTCTTAAAGTGCGACTGGTAATTGGTGAGAAGACTACCACGCGCTCTCTCACTGCGCGTGGGCATAACAGTTTCACTTTTCTTTAAGCAAACTTGTTCATTAGCAGATATGTATGACTTCCATACACACACAATCACCGAGCATCCATTCATTTCCTTTCCAGAGAGAGAAAGTAGAGAGAGAATTAAACTTTTTCTGTCTGTCATCTCTGCAACTTTCCAACATTTCTCTCACCTTTCCTCTGTTCTTCACCTCTTCAAGGTGATCGATTTTTTTATACTATCTAGATTTCATAATCTTAATTCTCTGCAGCATCTGCTATGTGTTCGATTAAATGCCCCAAAGAATCTTTACCTCTTTGTGAGTGTTTTACTTCACCTACACTCAAATCTAGTCAACACTCACATGAGCATGTTGTGTTATTTCGTCATCCAATGCCATTATTTCCTCATAAGATGCTTAGCATTCAGCTTCAATCACTATGTTTTTTACTTCAATATTTGCTTTAAATCAATCGACTCCTGATCGTTTGTTTGTTAAATCTTCTTGTAGGTTGAATTGGATATGCAGAGGTTAAATTATCCGAAGAAATAGCACTTTTTGGATCAATGGGTGTCAAGAGATCTATAATTTACTTGTTGCTGTTCTTAGGGTTTGTATTGATCTTCGTGGGCCCAATTTCTCTTGCTACCAATCCTGCAGATGGTAAGTCTTCTCGTAGACTAAATTAAGGTCTTCTCTCTATTATTCTTTATTAGAAAAAAAGATGTGTGTATGTGTGTGTTTCCGTGTGAAAAAGACTGAACTAGATCTGCCTAATAAACACTATTTCCGATGAACGGAAGTGCACCCAATCTTGACTTCTTCCTATTAATCTTGATCGAAACTGATGAAAATCGAAAACCTCATATTTAAGTTCTAAGTAGCTATAAATCCGTTTTTATCTTTAATAACCTTAATATTTTGCATAACTTAAGAAAACGAATAGTTCAATAAGATTCCATAAAAATTTACACTTAAAGCCGTTGGCAATTTAACTTCAAAAATTAGGATGACAAAACCTTTTGAAACTAACATTTTGAAACATGGAAATAAGTAGTTCATAGTCATTGACTCCTTGTGTCTTGTTTGTGGAAGTTTACATATTACTTTCATATGAATAGGGCAAAGATAATTACCTTTTAAGTTCTTGAAAAATTTCAAATCCACCTGTCTTTACAACTTCTCTTTTTCTTTTTTTTTTTTCTTTATGTGATAATACCCATTTGGAATTGATATAAAGTTATAAAAGGAACAATGATGTTTTGTCCTTCTTTTTATCGTCTTTATCTTTTTGTCGTTAAAAAATTAAATGTTTGATACTGTTACTGGTATTGATACTGATATTGTTTTTTTATCCACACAGTCAGTGCGATAAATAAACTGTATGTTGCATTGGGATCTCCACTACTCCCTGGATGGACAGCTAGTGCTGGAGACCCGTGTATCGAGGGTTGGCAGGGTGTTGCATGTGACCCTACTAATACAAACATCTTATCAATGTATGTAACTCATTTTTCTCCTTTTTTTTTAATTAATTAATTATCTCTTATAATATTTTTGTTGTTATTATTATTATTATTATTACAGAACTGTTATTGGTGCAAATATAGTAGGAGAACTTGGTGAGAGCCTAGGATCTTTTACTTCACTTCAAAGCATGTAAGATATACTAAGATCCCACTTCTTTTTTATATGTTGTTTGGATAAAGGGTTGTTGTGTAAATAAATTATATATAAAAAAAAAGATTTCTTGATGTTTGACTAATATAACTTGTCTTATTTGATTATAGAGATTTGAGCAATAATCATATTGGGGGTTCCATTCCAACTGAATTTCCTGTTACCATTATGAATATGTAAGTTTTTAACTTTTCCTATTATTCTTGACACGCATGGTTTAAGCAGTGTGGGAGTTTCAATTCCAATGTGGAATTGTGGATTAAGTTGTACTGTTATGTGGGCCACTGTGTATCTGATTTGCATTTAATGCTTTTAGGGTGAGTCAGTGTGGGCTATCTGATTTGCATTTAATGCTTTTGTAGAAGCTCCTTCCTTATTTGATAAAAAAAATAACAAGAAGTTTTTTATAAAAAGTAACACTTGACATAAAAATTAAAATGACTATTTTAACCTTTTTCTCTGATGGCTAAACATGTGATGGTCTTTACCTTTGGCAGTTTTCTTGCAGATAACAATTTCACGGGAAGCATTCCGGTTTTTCTAACCTCTCTAACACAATTAACAGCCTTGTAATTAATTTTTTTTTTATTACTGTGTATTCGGTTAAATGTAAGAAATAGCAACATACTTTCATTTATTTGTTTATTTTAGAATCCTACTTTCATTTTTTCATATTAGGGTTAATCTAAAAAACGACCTTATATTTTGTGTTTTTTTTTTCCAGATTAAACCTCAATTTTTTTTTTTCATTTTTCCCGATCTGGCCCTTTTAGTCATTTTTTTCCAAAAAAAATTGTAAAATGTGATGGTTTTCTCGATAAAAACTAAAAAAGTTGAGGGTTTATTTGGGAGCATTTAAAAGGTTGGGTTTTTTTTTGGAAAACAATACAAAGTTGAGGGCTTTTTTGGAAAGAATGAAAAAAAAATACAAGGTTTTTTTCTGGCAAAAAATAAATTTGAGGTTTAATCCAGAAAAAAAAACACAAAATATAAGGTCATTTTTGAGATTGACCCTCCATATTACAACATTATAGAAAGAAATGAAAGCAAGATGCTTTAATACACAAATAAATGAAAGTACTTTGCTATTTATAGCATTTAGCCCATGTTTTTATTTGCTTAAATGTTTATTGGAGTTGTTAATATAATACTAATATGTTATGTGTCTTGCATTTTAGGTCTCTAAATGATAACAATTTATCAGGAGAAATACCGGATTCCTTTGAAGGCCTTACGGGTTTGGTTAATCTGTAGGGTCCATTATCTTAAAAATATCACTTTTTTTCCTCTTTATTATTTTAGTTCCAATGTGGATTAGGCTCTTATGTCAGCAACTAGTGGGCCATGGGCCACTGTGTACTTGATTTACAGTGTGGGCCAGCTCAGGGGTTGTTGGAACTTGGAGTAATACTAATAACCTTTTTTAATTTTCCTTTTTTGTAGTGATTTGTCTAGTAATGATTTGAGTGGAGAATTACCTTCCTCTTTACAACATTTATCTTTTCTAACTACTTTGTGAGTAATCATTTTTTATTAATTACAAAAGTTTTATGACATTTATTTACACGAGTGAAAGCTGACATGTTCATGGGCAGTCATTTGCAGAACAATCAACTCTCTGGGACTCTAGATGTTCTACAAGATCTTCCATTGACTGATCTGTAAGCTTCTCAATTATAACAATGAAGAGAATAACATGTTCAATGGATGAAAATAAGTTGCTATTGGCAAACTTTTAAGTAAAAATTACCTTTTTATCCTTTGTGATCATTAAAACTATTGATTAGGTTATTGATATCATCCACCAGGTTTCCCCTAGTTTGTTTATTTATTTATTTATTTTTTTATCTTCTATTGATTTGTTCTTTTTCATACTTTCAGGAATGTAGAGAATAACATGTTCAATGGACCTATACCTGAAAAGTTACTAGCCATTCCTATTTTCAGGTGCATAAGTAGTTATGCTCATAAACTTTGGGCTCATTTGAATATACTAGTCTTGAACATGACTTTTTTGTGTCTGTGTTTGTTACACGAGCTTTCTAGGGTTATTTTTGTCGTTTTTTTTTTAACGATGTAGATGAGGAGGGCGTTTATGTCTTTTGCACTGAGCTTGGCATGCATTGGACTATGATTTGGATTCATGTCAAAACAAAAATCGTAATCTTTTGTCCCTTCCAAAAAGGTGGGACATGGACTCCCTCTTGATCTCTCGTCCGTGTAAAAAGACAAGAATGCCCTTCTCGTCATTATTATCAAAATTAGCCCTAGAAAGCTTGTCTTGTCACATTCGACCTTGTCTTGTGTAACAAACGCAGCCGAAGGCTGCGTTTGTTACACGAGACAAGTAACGATTGTACTGTTTAAACTTTCTAGGGCTAGTTTTTGACGATAATGACGAGAAGGGTATTCTTGTCCTTTTACATGGATGAGAGATTGAGAGGGAGTCCATGTCCCACCTTTTTGGAAGGGACAAAAGATTACGATTTTTGTTTTGACATGAATCCAAATCATAGTCCAATGCATGCCAAGCTCAGTGCAAAAGACATAAACGCCCTCCTCATCTACATCGTTAAAAAAAGACAAAAATAGCCCTAGAAAGCTCGTGTAAACAAAAAAGTCATGTCCAACACTAGCATAAGAAACGGGCCTAGAAGGCCCAATATGTTTTTACCCAACCAGACTTCCACTTGCTAACTTAAAAATCCTGTTGGATACCAGAAAAGACGGGAACTTATTCAATACCACAAGTGCAGCTCCACTATCTCCACCTACATCCCCAATCCCACTCACGCCCCCAGGCACCACCGGAACGCCTTTTTTCCCGTCACCTCGACAGACACCCGGGAAACAATCGCCACCTGGCAAACAAACACCATCACAACAAGCGGATGGTCCATCGTCAAATGAAGGGTCGAAATCTAGCTCCACAAATAAGTCATGGAGTTCTAAAAAGAAAGTTTGGGTGTCAATTGCATCGATATTTGGTTTTATAGTTTTGGGATTACTCTGTCTGCTATTTATACCACCTTGCTTTAGAAGAAAACGACTTCCCGGTTTGATGAACAAGCGACATGAGATCGCTCCGTATAACCGCGAGAGTCATATGGAGAATGGGCCTTTGGCTCAACCACCTAATCAGGTTGATAAAGGTAAGAAACTAAGAATGTGAGAAATAGCAATGTACTTTTTTTAGATATGTTATAGCATCATACTTTCATTTCTTTCTATCATAGCTTTTTGCTTTTGTTTTTTTTTTCTTGTTAAAGCATTGTATTCTCATTTATACTTTTAAAAGTCTACCGGATTATAAAGGGTTAATCTCGTAAAAGACCTTATATTTTGCTTTTTTTTTTTTCCGGATTAAACCTCAAATTTATTTTTTTCTTGAAAAAGACATTGTATTTTTAAATTTTTTTTCGATCTGCTCCTTTTAGTCATTTTTTCCAAAAAAATTGTAAAATGTGAGGGTTTTTTCGAGAAAAACTAAAAAGGTTGAGGGTTTATTTGGAAAAAAAAAATACAAAGTTGAGGGTTTTTTCGGAAAAAATAAAAAAATACAAGGTCTTTTTTAGGCAAAAAATAAATTTGAGGTTTAATCCGGAAAAAAAAAACACATAATAAGCTCTTTTTTAAGATTAACCCAAACAGTTGAGGGTTTATTTGGAAGCAATTACAAGGTTGATGGGTTTTTTCGGAAAAAAAGACAAAAGTTTGAGGTTTAATCCATAAAAAACACAAAATATAAGGTCTTTTGATGAGATTAACCCTTTATAAAAGTGAAATTTGCTCAGTATTTAGATAATGTTGTGATAGGAAGAAATGAAAGTAGGATGCAATAAAAAAGAAAGCAATAAAAGTACATTGCTGTTGTTTGTTAATAATATAGCTAAATTCAAGAAATAGCAATTTAGTTTTATTTATCATTGTATTATAGCATCATACTCTACTTTTTTCTATCATGACATTGTACTTTCATTTTTCTTTTTTTCATATTAAGACATTATAATTTAAAAGTTTCCCAATAATCACTTTTCTGATATGAAGAAATGGAAGTATGTTACTAATTCTTGAAATTTAACCTTTAATAATATTATTCTCACTTGTTCTTTCAGCACCCCCAAAGAAGGCGGCAATTCCACCACCAAAGGAGGAGCAACAACAACTGCTTTCACCACCACCACCACCACCACCACCACGAAGAACAGTTCCAATGCAAAGATTCACCGCCTTACCAAAGCAAGACAGTCAGGAGATAGATTTCACCAGATTTGATATAGATTCCATGCGACCACCACCTCCACCTCCACCACCACCACCACCACCTCCTCCACCACCACCAGTTTCATCATCAGAACCAATTCATCTACCTTTCGAGAAGGTTATTGTGGAGCCTATAGCGGTGGCTGCCGCCGCCTCTGCCGCCACATCAGCAAGAACTTCCACCAAACCTGTTGTGCCTCAGACGTATGTGAGATCTTATACAATTGCATCTCTTCAGCAATACACAAACAGTTTTTCTCAGGATAATCTTATTGGTGGAGGAATGTTGGGGAGTGTTTATAGGGCACAGCTTCCTGATGGAAAGGTATGAATTCTACATTTTACATGTATATAATATATTCAATCATTAATATGCAATAAAGTAGTTTTTTATACAGAATATGCAGTGTTTTATTCCATATATATACTTATTTATGCAACAATGTTTCACTTTTCCTTTTAGTTTTTACCAGTTTATGCAAAAATGTTTTTTGTTTTACAAACTTATAAAACTGACATGAATTATGCAACTGTGTTTCAATTGGTAAAATATTTACATCTTTTGGTCCTAAAATGAAATATTTTGTTTAAAAAGTCATTTTGTTGCATAAATTGGGGAAGGAAATTCGAAACTTTGTTAAATGTGCATTCAAGGGTTAATCTCATAAAAGACCTTATATTTTGATGTGTGTGTGTGTGTGTGCGTGTGTTTTTCAGGATTATACCTCGAAATTTATTTTTTGACTGAAAAAGACCTTGTACTTTTTCATTTATTCCCGATCTGGCCCTTTTAGTCATTTTTTTTACAAAAAAAATTGTAAAATGTGAGGGTTTTTTTGAGAAAAATAAAAAAGTTCAAGGGTTTATTTGGAAGCATTTAGAAGGTTTAGGGTTTTTTTCGGAAAAAAAAGATACAAAGTTGAGGGCTTTTTCAGAAAAAATGAAAAACTACAAGGTCTTTATCAGGCGAAAAAATAAATTTGAGGTTTAATCCAGAAAAAAACACAAAATATAAAGTCTTTTATGAGATTAACCCCACATTTAACCCTTTATAGAAAGTTTCAAGATGTGTATTGCCTATTTCTCATTACAAATGAGAACTATTTGTTTAAAAAATCACTTTTATAGCATATCATACTTCAACTCAAATCTAGTCTTCCTTTTTTTTGTGGTTGTATAAAGTTGTAATGAACTTATGATTAGGTATTTTTTTTGAAACTACAAATCTTGTAATAAAAAGATACAAAACTACATTACTATTTCATACATTTAACCCTATCTTCTAAAATCTCAACATCTTATGTACTTTTGAAAATGTTTATTATTTAGTTTCTTGCTGTGAAGAAATTGGACAAAAAGGTTATCAATCAGCAAAAAGAGGAGGATTTCATTGAGCTTGTTAATAATATTGACAAAATTCGTCATGCAAATGTTGTTGAACTGATGGGTTATTGTTCAGAGCATGGTCAAAGGCTATTAATTTATGAATATTGTAGTAGTGGGACCCTTCAAGATGCTCTACACTCTGATGATGATTACAAAAGAAAATTTTCATGGAAAACACGCATTCGAATGGCACTTGGAGCTGCAAGAGCCTTAGAGTAAGTCAAACACACAGTTTTAACAATTTCATCATTTTTTATCAGTTTAGCTGCTTGACTGTTTATTATTTTATATAGTGATTCATTGAACAATGAATACATATGTATTTTATATGTGTTAATATTTTGGGGGGTGAAAACGTACATTCACCGTTTTCTGGATTTAGACACTTCCATATTTTTTTATTGATTAAAAACATTACACTTTTTTTTGACCTTATAAAAGAACAATTTTTCCCAATAACATATTTTCACCATTTCGTTGGTTTACTCATTGAACTATTTTTTGTTTATTATTATTATTATTTCTTTTCGATTTAGCCCTAAAACTATTATCATAATAATCATAAAATAAAAAAACAGTTCGGCAGCTAAATCAATAAAAATGGGGTTTAATCTCCAAAAAGACGTTATATTTTATGTTTTTTCTAGATTAAACCTCAAATTTATTTTTTAACTTTTATTTTTTCATTTTTTCCGGAAAAGCCCTCAACTTTGTACTTTTTTCCGAAAAAACCCTCAACTTTTTCAGTTTTTCTCAAAAAAACCCTCACATTTGACAATTGTTTTTGGAAAAAAAAAAAGACTAAAAGGGCCAGATCGGAAAAAATACAAGGTCTTTTTCAGGCAAAAAAAATAAATTCCGAGGTTTAATCCGGAAAAAAGCACAACATATAACGTCTTTTTTGAGATTAACTCTAAAAATGGCGATTATATTTTACCTTTTATCAAAATTAGAAACCAGGATAAAGGGTGTTTTTTAATAATCAAGTGGCTAAATTCATAAAACAGTGAAAGCAAATACCACATAGTATGTATGGTTGAAAGTTGACAACTAGATAAAAAGTTTTCTAGATTACTTCAGTCTTATGTATTTATTTATCTAGAAAAAATAATTTTTATTTTTAAATAATGGTTTAGGTATCTACACGAATTCTGTGATCCACCTGTCATTCATAGAAACTTCAAGTCAGCCAATGTTCTTCTAGATGATGATCTTTCTGTACGTGTCTCTGATTGTGGTTTGGCTCCTTTAATAACCCCAGGCTCAGTTAATCAGGTAATAATAGTTAATATTTTAATTATAATAATAATAATATAAATAAAAAAATTATGTTTTTATCCACTTACAGTTGTCAGGAAACATTCAGTCAGCCTTCAGTTATGGTGCCCCTGAATTCGAGTTAGGAATCTATACATCTATGAGTGATGTGTACAGTTTTGGGGTGGTGATGTTAGAACTTTTAACAGGCAGAAAATCTTATGACAGGTAGATAATATAATTATGTTAAATGTTGTATTTAATTATTTATTATAATTTATAGCATCCTACTTTTGTTTCTTATTATTACAATATTGGATTTATAAAATTCTACCAAATACAAAGCAATTTTTCCATGTTATAACTCATAAAAGACCTTATATTTTGTGTTTTTTCTGAATTAAACCTCAATTTTATTTTTTTGCCTGAAAAAGACCTTGTAGTTTTTCATTTTTTCTGAGAAAAAAAAAAAAAACCTTAGCCTTCTAACTGCTTCCAAATAAACCCACAACTTTTTTAGTTTTTCTCGAAAAATCCTCACAGTTTACAATTTTTTTTTTGGAGAAAGTTGACTAAAAGGGCCAAATCAGAAAAATGAAAAAATACAAGGTCTTTTTCAGGCAAAAAAATAAAATTGTTGTTTAATTCAGAAAAAACACAAAATATAAGGTCTTTTATGAGAATAACCCTTATTTGATGTTTTATAGTAAAAAAAAATTGTAAGTGCAATGTTGTAATAGCATCATACTTTCATTTATTTGATGTGTTATAGTAAAAATGCTATAAATATAATAAACAAAAACATGAAAGTACGTTGCTATTTCATGTACTAATTTAAAAAAAAAAACTGTTTATAGTGCACGACATCGTGGGGAGCAGTTGTTGGTGAGATGGGCAGTAGGTCAACTTCATGATATTGATGCATTGTCAAGAATGGTTGACCCTTCTCTTAATGGTCAATATCCACCAAAATCATTATCACATTTTGCAGATATTATATCACGTTGTGTTCAGGTTTGTTATTATAAAACATTTCTTCTTAATTAAGGGACTGTACTTTATTTTCTATAGTGATTAAACCATTATAATTTTTTTAACCGATAAAAAAACATATACGAAAAATTTATAAAAAAAATAAATTAGTAAAGCATAATGTACTTTCACCGTTTTGTTGATATTGTTGTGTGATAATAATTATGAAAAAGAGTATTGGTTGAATAGCTAAATCAAGTTACTGAGAAAAATAGTTTAATTATTTGGTAAAATGGTTTAAGTAGATAAATGGGTTAATCTAAAAAAAGACCTTATATTTTGTGTTTTTTTTTTCAGGATTAAACCTCAGATTTGTTTTTCGCCTGAAAAAGACATTGTATTTTTTTTTTTTTTCATTTTTTCCGATATGGCCCTTTTAGTCAATTTTTTTTTTCCAAAAACAATTGTAAAATGCGAGGTTTTTTTTGAGAAAACTAAAAAAGTTGAGGGTTTTTTCGGAAAAAAAATACAAAGTTGAGGGCTTTATCGGAAAAAACGAAAAAAATACAATGTCTTTTTCAGGAAAAAAATAAATTTGAGGTTTAATCTGGAAAAAACACAAAATATAAGGTCTTTTTTTAGATTAACCCTAGATGAATTGATAAAATTGTGAAAGTATCCTTTTTTTTTTGTATATTTTCCAAATATTTCTTTGATATTTTATCCTTATAACTTCAAAATGCTTTTTCTTTTTTTGTATAGAAAATTTGATAAATTTAATCTTATTGGATATTAAAAATAAAAGTTTTTTTTTTTTTTTTTTTTTCATATTTGAATTTGAAAAGTACTAGGTTAAATTTAGAGTAATTTAGGTTTTTACAAACAAAATCTTGTTACTAGCAATTAAAACATGGTGTTACTTGTAAGTTGCTGACGTGGCAGATGCCACTTGATAAAAATTGCTGACTTGGAAAGTGATTTTATTCTATCTGCAGGCGGAGCCGGAGTTTAGGCCACCAATGTCGGAAGTGGTGCAGGATCTGATAAATATGATCAGGAGAGAGTCTTCTAATAGATCAGATGGGGATTGATTGTTAATGATAATAATAATAATATTAGGAATAGCTTGTGATGAGAAGTCAAAGATGGTCAAAGTCAAAGTCAAGGTCAAGGTCAATGTGCCAAGATTATAATTCTTGTGAAATTTTGAATGCACATGGCTAGGCTAACACAGTCTATTCTTGTACAAAAGGGGAATTATGAAATATGTCTATAGGACAAAGCCAAATTTGATGGTTATTTTGTTTCAAGATTGAACAACCATTTTGGCATTTGGTGGTTGGTTTGGTTATATCCCAATTCTTATGGTCAAAATGGTAAATTTACAACTCCCATTTGATTATTCAAATGTAATTGTTGAATTTCATATATTGACAATGTATTGTTTGTGATTATTCAAATTTCATTTTCTTTGGTGGTTATTTTGTACTTTCCCTTTTTATTATATTGGTCATAGACAAGCATTTTGTAGCATGGACTATTTAAATAACTTTTTAGAGTTTTAATTTGTGGAAAATGGTCATAAAGAAACATCAATAGTATATAAAATTTCAAAGGGAGTGCAGAATATGGGTCCAAACGTTAATTCCAAAAGGTGGTTTAGTAAATCATGGAGAGTGCATCATATGCATCAAAACAATGGTTTAAAGATGAATATAATCTTAGCAATAACATAAGTGTTCAAAACATGCATAAGCCTCATAGTTTTCGATGCTTCTAACTAGGGATGGCATTTAAAACTGGAAAACCAGACCAAAACCGGAACTGATAGAATCGAAGCATATACAATTGGTCTCGATTCCGGGTTTAAAGAATGACTTTGTACAGGTTCTGGGTAATCAAGGTTTGGGTCCATTGGGTTCGGGTAAACCTGGTTTTAAGAACCGGAACCGGTTTCTATAAAAAAAAATTAACATATATATATATCATTCGTTTAAGTCAAATTGACATGATTTTTTTTCCAAACATATAGTTTAAAGTTTGTACATAATATTAGACTAAAAATTTATCATTTTCGGTCTTACAAAATTCCGTTAATCGGTTCAGGGTTTTCCGGGTCCATCGTGGCCAAGTTTAGACCCACTTTCATCCTTACTTCTAACAACTACCACTTACGTATAAGTGTTCTAAACATGCTTAAACCTCAGTCTTCAATGCTTCTAACAACCACCACTTACCTACAAAAATTAACATGGAGAGTTAGGTTACGAGGAGTGCAGTGAGTACAAACTTACATGCCAGACATTATACTAACTGTATATGTAATGACCGTAGATTCGGGTTAGTCAATTTAGAGACAATAAGCGTCAAAAAAGACTTTTTGATAGATGATTATTTAGAATAAATAATCTTAACGAAGTTATAGTATATGTCACAAGGGTTCCGTACATATAAAGAATGTTGAAATCCGAGTTATAACGAAGAAGTTATGACCCGTTGAAATTTCACGGCTAAACCGACACGACACTGCGTAGCGTAAAAAAAATGAATTTTTGATAAATTACCTTTTAGCCTTAGGATCTAAATAAAATTCGTAGTATATGTTAAACCAAGAACTTACATAAAAGAACGTCCAAATCTGACATGGTATGAGGAAATTATGATTTTTCTAAGATTTGACATAGCAGTATACAACTCAGAAATCAAATTTTAGATTAGTCAAATTTTAGCCAAATTGATCTAAATGAGAACTGAAGATCTCATTAATAGGAGTTAAACTATAAAAAGACAGCCGAAAACGAAGTACATATGTAGAAGTTATAAATTTGATACGGTTGTTAACAGTGTAATCTTCTCAAAATTTTAAATTTAAAATTGGTCAAGAATTAGCCAATGGGGTCAAAAGAAAAGTTGTAGATCCTGTCAATACATACGCGTGGATATAAATAACGTCAAAAACGGAGCTCGTATGCGAAAATTATAATTTTTTTAAAGATTGACTGTTTTATTTGCGTCCAACGCCACATACCAGACGAAGTCTTGGTGCCTACTCAAGATCACGACGTGAATCGCCCCAAGACAACTTATAAATAGAGGTGCAAATCATCCATTTTCTTCACACCTCAACCCTTCTTTCTCTCTCAATACTCCAAACATATCCCTCCCCTCCCTTAGCACTTCCTAAGTGTTAGAGGCGAGTTTCGGAGCATCGGAAGGCCCCGAGAAGAAGATCTTTCGCTTCAGAAGTTCTGCCCCCGTAGATCTCGGTTTCTCACTAAACCCTCTTCTAAGTGAGTTATGCTTACCCTACTTTAAATATATATTATGTTTAAGTTTATTATCGTTATTATGAACTTATAAATGATATATGTATTATAAAATATAATATACAAATTGTTTGTAGCAACCCGAAATTCATATCCTTAATTGTAACCCATTTTGCGACTCGTTCCGATCATCCAATCGCCGTTTCCGATTTCGTTTCCATTTCCGACCTTTTATTAAGTCGTTAATGTGAATTTTATTTTATGACTTAATAAGTGTCTTAATACCCTTAGAACTCATTCTAACGTCTCATATTAATGATCGGAACATTTTTAGAACCAACCATATCGGGTTACGGCAAATTGGCCGGGTGCGACCAAAAGCCCCGTCTAACGCCAGTATCGGGTAGAATTCTACCGTGTCCCGAACTTGGACACTATTTAAAGTGACTCAAGTCTCCATTTTGAAGCTTTTGCTCCATTTTACAACTATACTCCAACCTCTCTCCTCAAACTAGATTTAAGGGTCAAAATCTCAAGTTTAAGGCTTCAAATCACCAAGGTACCTTCCCTAATTTGTTATGCAACATCTTTAGCCCTCAAATTCGAGTTCAAACCATGGGATAGGACCATTTTCATGAGTTTACGGCCCTAGAACAGTCCTAGGCCGTAAACTCACATAAAGAGGGTTTTTGGAGCAACAAAACCCTTCCAAACCTCAATTGGACCTTGTATATGGCTAGAGGACTTTATGAAATGGAATTAGAATACCTCAAACCAAGATTTGAAGCTTTGTATATGAGTTTACGGCCTTGGAAGGTGCCATGGCCGTAAACACATATTATGAGGGTTTTTAAGCCATTTAACCCTTCCAAAACACAAACAAGACTTAGATATGATTTTTAGAATATTGGAATTGGACTTAGAACACTTCAAACATAAATTTTGAGAGGTTTATATGAGTTTACGGCCAAGGCATGTGCTTGGGCCGTAAAATCCTCAAAAAGGGGTATAAAATCAATTCTAAGGTGTTAGAAAGCCATCCAACACCACCAAAAGCCTTGGAATAAATCATAGAACCAACCAAAAATAGTTTAAGGGCTTTAAACGCATCAAAATCCCACATTTGAGAGTTTACGGCCATAGAACATGCCCCATGGCCGTAAACTCCTAAATGGATGTCAAATGGTGCCCAAAATTGATTTCTAGGCTTGTTAGAATTTTTAGAATCACATGTGATTAATTTTGGGACCTTAACAACACTTATTCTAAGAGATATGAGAGTTTACGGCCATAGAACCCATGCCTAGGCCGTAAACTCCTTTAAGTGTTGCATTTGGTGAATTTAATCCATCCCAAGCCTTAGGTAAAATTAATCCAAACATTTCCAAGTGGTATTGACCCTATGTGACTCATTAAACACCATAAACCACCCCTCTATGAGTTTACGGCCGTAAACTCATGGGGAATGGGTGTTTAGGCCATAAACTCAATTAGGAAGTTTACTATTGGGGAGTAAACTCAAATCCCAAGTCCCACGCTTCAATTCCCGTCCGTAGATGTCACCCGGGTCACTCCAAACACCCGTTTTGAGGTGTTTTCGTTCGTTGGAGTGTATCTTCATATCTAATTAGAGATTGTAAATCTAATTAGATATATTTGTATGCCATTTCATTTTACATAGGAATCTCGCGTGCTATCAGGCCTTGATTCGACGTTTAGCATCCGAAATCAACACATTTCCGCGTCCGGTGAGTTCATACCCCTACCCTTTTTCAATAGTTTTTCAATGTTTTCAGGGGGGAATACAAGCAAAAGTACAAGAATATCTTGTACTCAATCACATGATTTCAATTAAATGGTTTCATAATTGTACACTTTAAGAATTGAAAACCTTTTAAACAAACTGTTTTAACTTGCAGAGTTGTTTGTTTTTAACCCGATTTTCAATTCTTATTATACACTGTTATATTGTGTACTTTGTAATTGATTGTTCACATTTAAACTGATAGAATACATAAACCACTGTAATGTCTGTAACAAAACACTAAGGTTCGAGTGTAAAAGACAGACTCCATTAGAAAACATAAAACATCTATATGTCCTTAACAATACACCTAGGAACGAGTGTAAAGGTCTATAATCATTAAACGACACCTAGGTTCGAGTGTAATGTCCTTAATAATACACCTAGGGTCGAGTGTAAAAGGACAACTATCATTAAATGACACCTAGGCTCGAGTGTAATGTCCTTAATAAAACACCTAGGCTCGAGTGTAAAGGACAGGTACGTAGAGTATAGTCAGTCATAAATACTACTTTCCTAGTCGAAAAGTAAAGAGTAATCTTAATGATTGGAGACACATCCTTGTAACACTTCCATGGCACGAGACAGTGGAGGACTAACCCTATAACCAGAATCTCCGTTCGTAGGAGAGCGTGGCTTGAGTGTATAGATTTATACGGGACTGATAATCCCACACCTGGCTGCTAGCTACAGCCGAACCAAATGGTTCAAGGGTGACAAAAGTCATAAATAGGATACTGACCATGGTCCGAGTCATATCCAGTCTAAGTATGGTTAAGGACTCACAATCTAGATTATTAACATTTTAGACTCATTTACTAGCTTTATGTACGTAGTAAAGCTAATGTACATCTAGGGATGACAGATGCACACACACAGTTAGGGAAACATGGGGTTTTCCTGGGGAGAACACTGAACATAACCAGAACCAGTAAAGACACACACACACAGTCAGGGAAACATGGGGTTTTCCTGGGGAGAATACTGAACATAACCAGAGCCAGTAAAGACACACACACACAGTCAGGGAAACATGGGGTTTTCATGGGGAGAACACTGAACATAACCAGAACCAGTAAAGACACACACACACAGTCAGGGAAATATGTGGTTTTCCTGGGGAGAACACTGAACAAAACCAGAACCAGTAAAGATGCACACACACAGTCAGGGAAACATGGGGTTTTCCTGGGAAGGACATCGAACATAATCAGAACTAGTAACAGTTCACACACACACAGTCAGGAGAACATGGGGTTCTTCCTGAGTAATAGTAGTACGAAATTAGAGAAGTGTAATAAGTTAAACAATTGAATTACATTTCATAAGAACAATCATGTTTTAATTAAACATCGTTTACTTTACCTTCGAATTTGGAAACTGACTTTACATAAGAAAATATGGGATTTTCTTGGATAACCACTTTTCAGGAAAACAAAGGAACTCGTACATTTTCAGAAAAACTAACCGCTTATGAACTCACCAGCTTTATGCTGATTTTCAAACCGCTTGTATTCTCAGGTCCATGTTAGACAGGTACCCGAAGATCCTTTTGTGTGAAGACGGAGTTCTCAGAAGACTCATTTTGTATTGTTCATATATACTATGTATCACTTGTATAACTTATGCTTTTGAAACAAATGTAAAACTTTCATATATGTAATGTAATGGTTGATTTACTTTACTTACTATATGCATTGGATTTGATACTCTACGTGGAGTCAACCCCGGAAATGTTTCCGCCTTCGGTTTGCGGGGTGTGACATTGTTATTATAATATATTTTAACTACTTGCGGTACGGGGAATTTGGTTTGAAGGGCCGCATAGGGTTGTTGGATTTCAGAACAGTTTAAATGTCAAAATAGTCCTGCCCTCTGGTGTTTCATTTCTGCCTGATGGGAACTTCCCCCATATTGCTATTTGGCCCATGTTTGTACATAGTGGTTGAAAAGTATTTTTTAACACTTATAAAACAATATCGCTCGTAAATCTAGATTAATAATTAGTCGCAATAAATATTAGACTAAAATATAGTGATAATAATACTAGGTTTTGTCGAAGGAAAAGACGATTGTTAGAAGCGAAACGTTGTCCAAATTTCGAGTCATCACTTTAACAAGTGAGTGCATAGTCCCTTTCATTAATATGATTTTAATACAAGTATTGATTAAAGTATTAAATATATGTTTGTGTGTGAAATATTTGATATTGTCTGAAATACATGTTAAAAGCATATTTGATAATATATGATGATTTAGGATACAAAGTAAACCTAAATTAATTAAGAGGAATGTTGGGTATTATCTCCATATGAGTACGAGTGAGATATACACGTAGGGTATAACTTTAAAACTTGTCATTGATCCGAGAGCATGGATTACACATAGTCATTGGTCCTTAGTCTGAGAGTATAGAGAGGACATAGTTATTTGTCATTAATCCGGGAGCATGGTTTAGACACAGTAAATTGTCTTTAGTCTGAGAGTATGGAATGAACATAGTTATTGATCCGAGAGTATGGATTAGACATACCTGATCCGGGAGTATGATTAGGTAAAGAGGTTAATTTTAGATCCAAAAGTATAGATCGTGTCGTTGTGAGAATCGACGGGGTGGGGTAAAATTAGCTATATGAGGTGAAATTGTATATATTGTGAATTCCAATATATATATATATATATATATATATATATATATATATATATATATATATATATATATATATAAGTTTATTTGTATCACATATATCGATACGAATATACATTTTGCTGAGAGATTAAAGGAGATGTAAATTTTAGTGTAAATGAATATAAGGTTTGTTTATGCATATGTTTTTGTATTGACGATAACATCCCAAAGTTTTAATATAAACAAAATACATTTCTTCGGAAACACTTCGGTAATATCTTTATCATTTTTTTCTGGGAACAAATTCCGCAATATTATTCTTTTAAATGAATACTCTAATTTTTAAAAAACATAAATAATTTTTTTTAAATGACCGTGAATTTGGAGATATCACAGCATATAACTATTATATATAAACGACAAATTAAATATCCTCTTATTTTTTTTCTCTTATCTATTCTCCTATCATTTTTAGATGATGATAAGTATAATAAAAAAATATTTGAATTATGATAAGGCTTCTTTTATTCCTACACCATCTTCACTTATCCATACCCTCTAATTATTGTTCTAATCATTGTTTTTACTAATTAATTTAATAATTACATAATTTTACTAATCATTGGTAGTTTAATAATTAAGTTATGATAAATATTTTTTTAATTCAAGAATAAATCTACTTCTTAGAATATTATTTAGTTTATTATAGATAATTTATTAATACTATTTTTATAAAATATAAATAAATATTTTTACTAAATTAAAAAAATATGACACAACAATAATAAATTAATATTTGGACGTAAAAAAATAATAAAAAAGTTTAGATATATCCACATTTAATGGTTCATATGTATCCAAGATTAAAAACACCAACATATAATGGTTGTTATTTACAAGTGCAAATAATATTAAAAAAACATGTATAAAATTTGATGTTTTTGTTAAAGAAAATATATGTTTCTATTTTAAAATCTATGTAATCTATTAAACAATAAATATATTTACTAAAATAATATTTAGTTTATTTATAGATTCTTTATTAATACTACTTTTATAAAATACATAAATATTTTTATTTAATTAAAAAATATAGCTTAATTTTCTTATATTTTTAATATTTAATTTATTAAATTTATATTATATAAGAATGTTATAATTTTTTATGTAATTTATGTGTGTATTTTACAAAATACAATAAACAAATAATAAGAATACTACACAACTAAAAAAATAATAAATATGTAAAACCAAATATTTTTAAAATTTAATATAAAAAATACATAAAAAAACTAGGTAGAAACTTTTATTTATTGTTGGTGTCAAACGTATAAAACAATAATACAAATAGTATTTTTTTTAAGTGCAATACAAATAGTAGTTATAAGATATAAATATTAATTATATGGTAAATATAATAAAATTTTGTTTATTTGATAAAGTGATATAAATTAATATATATCACCAAAGAACTAACCACAAATCATCATAAGAGCATCCACATCGTAGTCTTTCAAAATTCTTTTGCAATGCCACCAAACAATATTTCATGCCATATAGGATTTAGGGGTCGTTTGATAGTTGCTGACTAGGTTAGAAATGCTGACTGAGTTCATATCTGACTGAGTTTATGCTGTTTAATTATTTATTTAATTGGTTGTGCTGAATGAAAAAATGACCATATTACCCTTGTGTTGCCTCTTGTGCTGGATAAAAAAATTATAAAAACACAAATTACCATATTGTAACAACATGAATTTCCAAAACAATTTTTCATTTTAAAAAAACATAATTTCACTCATATAACATATCAAAACTCATTGTAACACATGTCATCCAAATAAAACAATTCCTAAGATCTCAAATACATAAAACTCCATCAATGTGTACAGATCATGCCGGCGTCTTCCCACGATCATCGCTGGTACCTGAAACACATATCACATAAACAATATGCATAAATGCTTAGTGAGTTCCCCAAAATACCACATACAACACATACGCCACTTAAGGCTACAACTCCACAAGACCTTCCGGTTAATGTGTCTCATGAGACTTTTGTCCCATAGTCCTGGTAGATCTTCCAATCCCACTTCTCTGACCTTCCGGTCCATATCATCTTGACCTTCCGGTTCATGTCATAATACTCATAACATAACATAACACATACATATCATATAACAGCATGCAACACATACTCATCATAGCACATAAGACCTTCTAGTCACACATAATTACCACTCTAGGTAACGTATAGTGAGAAGACTCACCTCGTACGATGTCGGATAACCTCTTGTGCTTGATAACCCAACATAGCCTCCTCCTATCAACATAATAACATCTCTAATCAATACTTTCTATTGTCCTCATTCCTAAAGAATGGGTAGAAGACCATTATACCCTTCCCTGACCTCTCTTGAACCAGCTTGACCAAAACCCTAAGGTCAACTGAAGTCAACTCTAATCAATGGTCAAACTTTGACCAAACTTGTCGAGTGCACTATTGTGACTCGGCTAGTCCATGTGTGTCCTCTTAATCCTCATAAATCCTCACTCGACTCGTTGAGTTAACCTTTTACTCGACGGGGTTACCATTGGTCACGAATCACGAGGCAACCCGACTCGACTCGTCGAGTCCCCTTATGGACTCGGCGAGTTCCCTCCATGGCAACGCTCCAAAGACCTTCTGAGGTCAGATCTGCTTTTCTAACCTATAGATCTGACCTCCCAGTACACAATAATCACGTAAAGGTCCAACCTTTACACTCATGCAACACTTCAAAGGGCTTCTTTTGGTGAAATAGCTTCTAAAATGGCAACCTAGGTTCATATATCCAAAGGAATATCATAAAGCAGGATATATAGGACTCTCTGGACCTCTTAAGGTTTAGATCTAAGAAGAATTCCACCTTGGGACCTCATATGCTTCGAATCCAAGCTAAAGAAAGCATAAGAAAACCCTAGATTCAAGTAGATCACCATATACACAAGAATGAGCATAGATTTATACCTCTAACAACCGCTTCTGATCAAATGGTGGAAGATCTGCGCTCCACAATCTGCCTAGCTTGCTCTCCTTCCTTCTTTCTTGCAAAATCACACTAGAAATGATGAAAATGGCTTCTTTTCTCACTCACAATGCTCTCAGGTTTCTCTGGTGCTCTCAAGGGTGAAGGTGGCCGCAAATGAGGGCCATAAGACCCCTTAAATAGGGCACAAGCCCGTGGATTTATGGTTTCTGTCCACAACACAGACTCGTCGAGTCAACCTGCCTTAGTATTAAAACTTTTTAGTCCAAGATTTGGGTGTAACCTATTAGTATTAAATTTTTCTTGGGATTTTGTCAAACACGTTGTGTGCACAACTTATCTCCTCCCTTTTCTAGCAGATTTTAGAGTGCCATTGCTTCAAAAATAGATTTACAAACAGATGCAGATTCAAGACCATTTGAAACAAGATAATGGAATCAAATCAAGCTTCGATATCTTCAAAACCAGTAGATTAAGAGCACTTGGGTAAATTCATAATTTTTTTTTTGCAGAAAACGTTACCTGCAGTAGAGATGTGTGGTCGTCGCCGGTGCAGAGGAGTCACCCGCGTTGTGTAATCATTGCCGGAGAAGATGGCGCAGGAGGTGAACTCATGGTAGAAGTTGTTGGCGATGGAGGCGATCAGCAGCAGCAAGTGTTGGGGATCGGCTTTTGTCTAGAAAACGTTACCTGCAGTAGAGATGTGTGGTCGTCGCCGGTGTAGAGGAGTCACCGGCGTTGTGTAATCATTGCCGGAGAAGATGGCGCAGGAGGTGAACTCATGGTAGAAGTTGTTGGCGATGGAGGCGATCAGCAGCAGCAGGTGTTGGGGATCGGCTTTTGTCTAGGGTAACGACGAAGGAGGCTGGAGGCGAGCAAGGACAAAAAAACGCATACGCTTCTTATTTTTAGTCAGGAGTTTTTTTTTTTTTTTTTTTTTTTTTTTTTCTTACCGGGTAAGTGGAATGGCTGACTGAGGGTAATTGGAATGGCTGACCGAATCAACTATATTTTGTAATTATCAAACAACTGACTGCTGACCGAGTCAACAGTCAGCACTGACCGGATCCGGTAAGTTGAAATCAAATAGGCCCTTAATCTTTCAACCTGTGCAAGCCTTGCAAATATAGTTTATTAATTTTTTAATCAACCAATATGGATGATGTGAGAGGAATACACATGCAAGCTATTTTTAATCAATATATTAACTTTTCATCCACTTGATATATATTAGTTTTTTAATCAGCATATTAACATTTCTACCAAACATTATACACATGTGGTATTTACGATTGATTTGCAAGCACCACTGATGTGGATGCTCTAACTATCAAAAATAAAAGTCGTATTGAATATTAATATTTTATTTACTTTGATATGTGAAATCTAATTTCAAAATATAAAACTAATATTTAAAATAATAATTGAAAATAAGTAGATAGCGGGGAGAGGAGAAGTACAACATCACATGTATCGATGTCTTGAAAGTAACAACTTTGAATCATTCGCTAAAAAATAAAAAAACTGTAACAAATAAATATTATACCACCAATAAATCAATGATGGAAGAGATAACACTATAAAATTGGAAGTACGTATAACATTTCCCTTGGGACAAATGTAATATAAATATACAAACTCATACCTCATAAAAAACAAATACAAATAAGTCATCAAAACTCAATTTGGGGAAATACATAATATAAACCAAATTATATACACAACAATAAGTAAAAAACGATATAGAAACTCGATGTATGCAATTCAACGAAATGCCCAAAACCCCAAATCCAAATCTCACAACAAAGTCCTCTCTTAGAGGATAAACATTCTTGTATCAAATTTCCTATTAACATTGGGAATGAGAAAGATCAAACAATTATACAATCTTATATAAACATTGTAAATTTGTAATGTGACAAAAAAATATTTAACTTGTTTAATCTTTTCTAAAAAAATTTATAAGATATGAGAAAAACATTTTACATATAAACTTCATGCAACATCTATGATTACAAAAAAAGCCATTTATACCTTTAATAAATTAATATTTATAACTTCAACAAATCCGATCACCAAACAGCTTGGGGTGAAATTGGGCTAACACTAACAGTGAAATCCCAAGTAATAGTATCATCCCACTGTAAACCTCCCCCGCCAAAACCTTTTGCTGTTCTCATATTCTTCTATACGCAAACGAAGAATCCAGATCGATATTCGATACCCTATAAGATTCAAACACCCCATATTCTTCAACTATTTCTTCAGCCTCAAAATTCCCAGATCTACACACATTCAATTCTAGTATTTTCTACTTGTTTCAGTCTGATGGGTAGTCGTTACGATCCCAATCCGTTCGAGGAAGAAGAACTCAACCCATTTGCGGTAATGTCCATACATCTGTCTATCTATTTTATTTGATTTATCAGCAATTGGGCGTTTTTCTGTTTGCTTTTCTTCTTCTGCTTCTTCTGGATGATGTGAAAATTCGAAGTGTATCATGATGGGTTTATGGATTCTTTGTTCAATTGCTGTCAGATCTGTGTCATTAAATATGTTAATCCTGTCTTCGCGGTTTTGACTTGAGATTGAGGGTATTCGATTGTCGGTGTTCTTCATCTGAAATCGTTACTTAGATTTTTCAATGCGAAATTGCCAATTGTCTCGTTGGATTTGCTTTCTGTTACAATGCAGTACCCTTGATGATCGATTTTGTTAAAGTTATGATCAAATTGATCATTTGACCCCTAAATCATCAAATAATCAAGAGGAGAGGGTCACCCAAACACTATAGTCAAATAATCGCATTCTAGATGCACATTGAAAACCCCCCTAATTTATAGCTATAGTTCATTAGAAAGTTAATTATATTACTCATAACAGGGATACCTGTTTCAATCATGCTAATGCGAACTTTTCTTCTTGATTCCTAATAAATGATACCTCCATCTTTCTCCCTTAACACACCAAATCAATCCATTGTTTTTCACGTTTAAGCGTATGTACATTGGGTTCATTTGATAGTTTGTATTCATTTCAATCCATTAAATTATGTAATTTATGAACTACTACATCAAACATGTAGTTCAAGGATTTGATACAATTGATGTGTTCATTAATGTAGTAAATCCTTCCTCTGATTATGACATTTAATGTATTTTTCTGTTTTTATATAATTCTTCCAGAATCAAAGCCCTCAAGGGAGTGCATCTGCTCAATCAAATTATGCTGGAGGTGCATTTTATATGCCAGTAAGATTCTTAACTCATTTTTAATTTGGATTTAGTAAAAAAAAATATGGAATTCGATAATAATAAAATAAAATAAACATCATTTATTAAAGATAACACAATAAAGTATAATGTTCTAGTAAGAAAAAATTTGGAACTACTATTTCTTAATAAAGGAAACCAATCTTATAATAGAAAGAAATGAAAGCACATTGATTATATTTCTCAATAGGAAACTTTTAAATGCTTGTTGTTTGTTTTTTTTTATACATTCACTTATTTATTGTTATTATTTTGATCTTTTATCATATGGAATATGAAGCCATGGGAAAGTTTCCTGATAACTTATTTGCATTAAACATAACAGTATTTACTTTTTTTTTTCTTTTTTTCAATTATGCATTTATTAAAACTTTTATTTATTTATTTATTAATAATGAAATTATTAGGCTGCTGGAAGTGTTCCACCTGCAACCTCAAGACTATCACCACTTCCACCAGAGCCAGCTGGCTATGACCGAGGTGCCACCATTAATATCCCTCTTGATCAGGTAAGATTTTTGAATTTTTATTTTTTTTTAATTGATTGTAAATATTAAATAAGAGTATTTTGATTTTTTTTTTTTTTTATTTTACTTTTGGTGGATGCAGGATTTCAGAAGTAAGGAGAAGGAACTGAAAGCTAAAGAGGCTGAACTGAAAAGAAGAGAACAGGTGCTTTTTTTTTAAATCCTTTTGAGAATTCATATCTATTATTATAATTTATATATTAGCTAATAAAGATTATATCTGTTTAAAAGTTTTTTTTTTTGGTAAATACAGAGTCATTGTACTTTTAAAAGTTTTATGTTGTGTTTACATTTATTTGTCTTCATGCAGGAGTTAAAGAGGAAGGAGGATGCTATTGCAAGAAGTAGTGTTTTTAATTTATAAAAATATATATATTTTTTTATTTTGTTTATTTCTGTAATTTTGTAGCATATGTAATAAAACATATTTTTTTGCAGCTGGAATTGTTCTTGAGGAAAAAAACTGGCCTCCATTTTTGCCTATTATTCATCATGACATTCCAAATGAAATTCCTGTTCATCTACAAAAAATACAGTATGTTGCATTCTCAACTTTTCTAGGTATGTGTTTCTTCTTCAAGTATTTTTTATTTTATTAAGCAATATGTTTAGATGCAAGGGTAAAATGGTCATTTTCTGATGCTCTCGTTCATACATACAGACACATTTATCCATTCAGGACTTAATGAATAATAATAATCATAATAAAGAATATGATCTTTACTTGAGTGATGTTTGGATATATGGAAGGAAAAAAAATAAAGGGTTAATCTCGTAAAAGACCTTATATTTTGTGTTTTGATTTTTGGATTAAACCTTGACTTTATTTTTTTTTCAGAAAAAGACTTTGTATTTTTTTATTTTTTCCGATCTGGCTCTTTTAGTCATTTTTTTTTTCCAAAAAAGTTGTAAAATGTGAGGTTTTTTTTTGAGAAAAACTAAAAAAGTTGAGGGTTTATTTGGAAGCATTAGAAGGTTGAGGGTTTTTTTCGGAAACAACTACAAAGTTGAGGGATTTTTTGGAAAAAATTAAAAAACACAATGTCTTTTTCAGGCACAAAATAAATTGAGGTTTAATCCGGAAAAAAACACAAAATATAAGGTCTTTTATGAGATTAACCCTTTTTAGAAAAAAAAACTTGAAAAATGCGAGGGTTTTTTCAGAAAAAAATTAAAAAAGTTGAGGTTTTTTTGAGCAACAGTTAAAAGGTTAAGGGTTTTTTCGGAAAAGAAAAGACAAAGTTGAGGGTTTTTTTTCGAAAAAATGAAAAAATACAAGGTCTTTTTCAGGAAAAAAAAATAAAGTTAAGGTTTAATCCAAAAAACAAAAAACAAAATATAAGGTGTTTTATGAGATTAACCACAAAAAGAATAAACAAGGGAGAAATTTGTAAAAGTCATGTCTTCATTAAGATTATTATTTAGATGAACTAAATTGAAGGAGGCATGACATGAGACTTTGAATATTTAATAATGATTATGAAAAATACTTTGCACAGGTATTGTGCTGTGCCTAGTATGGAATCTTGTAGCAGTGACCTTGGCCTGGATTAAAGGGGAAGGTTAGTTTAGTAATTTCACATCTTCTCATTTTGTTCATTATTACACAACATTTCCTTTTTTTTTTTTTTACAGGTCCAACAATTTGGTTTCTTGCTATTATCTATTTAATAGCAGGAGTGCCTGGGGCTTATGTCATGTGGTATCGTCCTTTATACCGTGCTACAAGGTATAAATAATACTGTGAAATTACTAAACTAACCCTCAAATCACTGAGGAGCTTTTCAAAACCCTGTTTTTTCCCATTAAGTGTTGCCTGAATAAAAGAGGTTTAAACTTTAAACAACATTTGTGAGGTAGCCAGGAAAAATATAAGGTTTTAACTTTTTTTACATATTTGCCCTCGTTTACAATGAGGGCATTTACGTCTTTTTCACACATGAAGCCCTGTTCCACCATTTTTGGCACAAAAGTTGCAATTTTTATCTCATTTACATCAGTTTTAGTCTTCACCAAAAAGGCAAATGTTGAATTTATCTTTTTGGGATATATATATATATATATATAATTATAATTATAATTTAATTTTCTTTTTTCTTATACAGAACTGATAGTGCTCTAAAGTTTGGATGGTTTTTCTTGGCATACATGGTAAACCTTCTTTCTCAAAATAATTTTTGCATTTTTGAAAATATTAAATATTCAAGCATAATTAATATATTTAAATTATTTTTTTTTAAATGCAGTTTCACATTGCCTTTTGTGTATTTGCTGCTGTTGCCCCTCCTATTATTTTCAAGGGAAAATCTCTCACGTAAGTTCCATTCGTTTCTTCCTTTCAATAATTCCTTATTAATGAATTTTTCATTAAGCTCTTAATTATGTTTTTACTTTTTTACATTACAGTGGGATTTTACCAGCTCTTGATGTGTTAACTTCTAATGCTTTTGTTGGGGTAAGTTTTCAACAACACTTTTTATATTCATTTTCAAAAATGATTAAAAAAACTAGAATCAGTTATATAATTTTACATTTATTTTAATAACCTGTTTTCTTGTTTTACTTGCAGATCTTCTACTTGATTGGATTTGCATTCTTTGCTCTTGAATCAGTGATGAGCATTTGGGTCATTCAGGTCCTATAAAATATAAATGTTTTCTTTTAGGGTTAAAAAAAAAAAGAAATACCAACCAACTTTTTATTATTATTATTATTATATATATATTTTTTAATTTTTTACATTTATTTCTATGTTTTCACATGATGTTTGATCTGTGGATGTGCAGCAAGTTTACATGTATTTCCGGGGCAGTGGGAAAGCCGCAGAGATGAAACGTGAGGCAGCAAAATCGACTATGATGTCAGCATTCTGACACTGTTAACAAGCTTTTACAGCTAACAGCTAGTTTTTTTCTTATTAAATATATTTTTTGCACAATTGGGATAACAAATGCTTATATAATTGTATGTTCGAGTGTCATGGAACTCATAGGAAAATGAGTAATGCAATGTTTTATTTTTATTTTTTATATTTTTACTTTAACTTAATTTGGTTTGTTATATATGATTGTTTCTTTCCGACTTATACATTAAAAAAACTATATAACCTTATAGGAAACGAAACCTAAATTTGTGAGTTATAAAAACTTAATAAAATGTATGTCTGATTTACGTCTTACATGATGAACTCAGCAGTGTGGACCAACTTAAGTATTGTTGTCAGTTGGATTGCTAAAAGGATTTTTTTTTTTTTTTTTTTTTTAAATTTTATAGAATGCGATAAAGTTGCGTATGACCAATCAATTATTTTCAATGTACCAAAAAAAACCCTATTTTTTGCATTTTAATGAAAAAGTTGTTACAACTGCTATAGTAAGTTTACAAGTTAACTCTTATTTAGCCAAAAAAATTTAACATATTTGTCCCTAAGTTTTAGTTTTAGTTATGAATTTGGTTACAATTTATTTCACATATTTGCCTCATTTAAGGCAAATTAGTTAGTTGAATTATCTCTTCCATAGTTAATACTTAATAGTATCAGTTGTACCCGAACATATCTGAATTATATGAAATTATATTTTTATTAAATCAAAAGGTCAACTTTTGATACTTAAGACATGAAAATATTTTATTAAACTATGTAATTTAATATTAAATTATATCTATCACTAAAGATTTTTAGAAACAGGTGTTGGTTTTTTGTTGGAGGAGGGGTTATGAGGCTGAGAGAATGGAGTGGTGAAGGTGGAATTAACAGCCGAATTGGCCCATACTGCCATTCCATTATTACAGAGGAACATAAATTGGAGAAGTAAATGCTAAAATCATACACCCATGCTTCTGCCACGTGTATGCTCATGATCGGTTGACTTTTCATATCCGAAACAGATGGAAATTAAGTTGTAAATCGGTCATATTTATGACAAACCATATCTTCCAAAGTCAACTTCTTAGAGTTAGTGCTCAAACTTCAAGAAGTTTAGTCAAAGTTTGAGTTTATCAAGTTTGATTTTACTAGAAAAATGAGTTTGTTTTTATGAAATTATAGAAAAAAAATACTATAATTTGGCAATAATAAACTCAAAAATTTTATTTTTTATTTTGTTAATTATTAAAATCTTAAATATGATTACAAAACAGAGTACTAAAATAATAGTATCATTTTTAGATAATATGATAGAAAATATCAATGAGTCTTTTAGTGGTAAATAAATTGAAGTGCCACTTCTACTTTTTGTCCAAAAATAAGTGCTAATTTCAATCTAGAGGATGTTTAGGATTGTTTTTAGAATAACTTTTTAATTTTTAATTTTTTTAAAAAGTTAACAAAAAAACAAAAGTTGTTTGGATAATAAAAAAAATATTTTAAAATGATTTTTTTAAAGAAGAAAAAAAAAGGTTTCAAAAAGCCACATTTTGTGACTTTACATATAAAAGCTAAACAAAAGTCATTTTATTAAATCCAAACATATTTTAAATACATAAAATCCTTCTACCAAAAGAACTTTTGATGTTCAAAAGCAATCTCAAACACCCCCTAAATCTATGTATTTTAACTTTTATTAAACATTAAAAGGTACAATTTATATTTATATTGATTTTATCTAGATGCGATAAAATTGACTCATTCATCCATGAATATCAATTTAAGGGGCATTTGACTAAGTTTTTTTTAGAGCATAAGGTGTGGATCATGTTGCTTCTTGTTGTGGCTGAGTTGGCAGCCCATAAGGCTGTTATAACATCAAAAACACCGCCCCCTCTCCTTGTTGCATCTTGTTGTGGTGCTTCTTGTTGTCTTCATGACAAGAAGAAACGTGATCACCTATTGGCTGCCAAATTATCTCTCTCTATCTCTCTCCTCTTAACGTGGTGTTATAATACCATGAACACCACCCTCTCATCTTGTTGCTTCTTGTTATAACACCACTTCAAGTTGTACATACCATATGCTCTTAAGGAGCTTATTAGTTTATTAACGGTTCCACACCACTATAAGTTAAAAAATGTTAGGATAAAAAAAATAGCTTATAGTGGTGGGAAATCGCCAATAATAAGCTATTTTTTTACAAGTTACCTCACTTTAACTTTAACTTATAAGGTAATAAACAATAATTTTTTTTGGCCAAACATCTCCTTAGATATGTAGGTTCAATACAAAACCAAATAATAACATCCGACCTATATAATCATCTTTTCAACCATTAGATCAAAAAACTAATAGCTAGAAATAGTAGGATAACATTATGGTAATATGTAACCAATTTAATACAATACCTCATATGATTGAGGGTATGTTGTGGTTTTTACCCATCTTGCTACATTGTTGCCATTTCTCAAATTAAGGAAAGATAACGGGTTTGCAAGAGCATCGATCACCATGAACTTCAAGGTATTTGAATATCGACTATACGGGGTATACAATAAGCATCAATATTCGTTTATAGTGAGTCTGAGCATTGTAATTAGGGTTTCAAAAGATTTGTTCAAATGGTTTCCAAAATGTACAATAAATTTCTCGATTTTAATTTTGGTTTTGAAGTTCATGTTCATAACAAACATTTCTCAATTTCTACCTTCCTTCTCCAATAATATTTTGGGTTTTTTTAGCATCAAGCAAAGGATTTTCACATGTTCATTTATGAACATATATTCATTTATTTAAATTTGAAGCTCATATTCATTTATGAACATATGTTCATTTATAAATGTAACGACCAAAAATTTCAACAAAATTTAAACTTTTCAAAAACATCCCAATTCATTAAGTTATTATAAAGAGGTTTTCAATACATTTATTATCAGAGTATTCCTAAGTCCATATCATAAAACATAAACACGAGGAGCGGTACGATAACGCCTTTGCCTTGCCACAGTCTCCTGAAGAACCTGAAAAACATTAAACCACAACTGTAAGCCCGAAAGCTTAGTGAGATACCCCCAAAATACCAACCACATATACCACACACATAACATGCTATATCATATCGAATCACAGAACAACCATGCATATCGGGTCTACTGTGTGACTGGTCCACCGTGTCGGGCCTTCAGTCCACCTGGTCCACCCTCCGAGTCTAGTTGTGTCCCTCGAGTCTGCAGTATGGTTGGTCCGCCCGCACCAGGCCTTCAACCCACCTGGTCCACTCTCTGAGTCTACAGTACGACTGGTCCGCCCACATCGGGCCTTCAGTCGGCCTGGTCCACTCTCCGAGCGTCAGCATGCCTGGTCCGCCCTCGTGGGGCCTACAGCCTATCCGGACCGCTCGCTGGGCCTTCGGAATAACCGGTCCGCCCTGGGTATGTTGGCTTACAGCACAAAGCAGGTCCCGCCTCAACCCAACCCCAGTCAAACAAACATGTTCACATAAACATACAATCATATAATAATTTACATTCAATCAAACCGATCTAGCAGATCACGTAACACAACATACTCTAAGCAGGATACCAACCTAACCGGTCACTAGCATAACATCACCCTATATACCAGGATACCGACCTTAACCAGGTCTCTAACGAATACCATCCTAACTACCAGGATGCAAACATAGTAAAACAGCAACATAACAACAATACCCGGATTACAATCCGATAAAGGGCCGACCTTGGTGCCTTAGATCCTATTGATTTAGTGAGGATAACTCACCTCGCAACTGCTGACTGAAAAGATAGATCACGAGCTCCAACCTCCGACACGAACTCCACCACTGATAATACTAAAAGACTGAACTCAATAAATACCAATAATTACCAAAATACCCCTGGAAGTCAACTGGTCAACTCTTGGTCAAAGTCAAAGTCAAAATCAACCTTCTGGCTGACTCTACTCGCCGAGTCCCCTAATACTGAAAGGACCCATTTCAACTCACTGAGTCATCCCTTGACTCACCGATTCTTAGCTTAACCAGGAAAGGCTAAGACCTTAAGACTAGACTCGTCGAGTCCAAGAACAGACTCGCAGAGTCCAAGGCTATCTTCAACCAACTCACTGAGTTGTTCTTCAAACTCGTCGAGTTCTTGCCTGCCTGCAAGCAACTCGCCGAGTACACCCTTGTGATTCGCCGAGTACCACTTGTTCTTAACCCATACAGAAGCCTTCCAGGCCATGCAATCGATCCAAAACGTGGATCTACCCTTCTACAACCCTTCCATCACGTAAAATGGCAAACTTTACGTGAATCCAAAGAGATCTAGGCATTTTACACTCTTGGGCTAGGGTTTGGGACAAGATGGCTTCACCAAACACTCAATAACAGGGACTTTAATGCACTCTAGACCTTCTCCATTCCAGATCTGAGGTAACAACCTCATATCTAACCTTCAAACTCTAAATACCACAAGCCAAACTTTCCATACAACCAAAAAATGATGAATCTACATGAATAGTAGCCCAAAACGAGATAATACCTCAAAGAGAAGCCCCCAATCAGCAAGGAATCCGAATCTAAGCAAATCTCCTTGCTCCAAACCTCCTAACTCTCCAAGATCTTCCTCTAACTTTCTTCTCCAAGGCTCAAATGCACTCAAATTCTTCACCATCACGTTTCTAGGGTTTTCTGGACTTCAAGGGAAGGTAAGGAGGCTGGGGAGAGGGTATAATGTCCTATATATAGGGCTCATTACCCGAAATTAGGGTTTTCTTCGCACAGCGCCTACTCGCCGAGTCCAGCTTTGGACTCGCCGAGTTGGCCACTTAACACACGACCTGAGTCGCGACCCTACTCGCCGAGTCCACCCATGGACTCGTCGAGTTGCCCTTCAAATTTACACTCTGAACCCCGAACTTGCACTCCTGGACTCGGGATGTTACAATTCTCCCCCACTTAAATTAGGCTTCGTCCTAGAAGCCTATGGCAACACAACTTCAGAACTACTCTTGCAATGCACCTGCTGGCATTAACCAGACCAGATTCTTCAAAACACAGCCATCGGAACCCAAAACCCAACTTTCCCTCTTGCGGTGTCCTGACCACTGCTTCAAGCCGGCCACCGGCCTCATCCTTTGATAACCACATCTAACCACCGAGTACCACTCCCTGATACTTCGCTCACTCCAATTCACAACAATCATTTGACTCATGAGAGCTAAAAATAATCCCTGAACCACCAGAATCCCGGTATGAAATCACTTTACCCACTCCATGCTGATAGGATGACGCATCCCTCAATCTCATAGCAACTCTCATGAGTTCCCCTCCGCAATCTCATACCCATGCAGAACTAGCTCTAGCATCCTCGGGTTGGGAAAACCCGATATCCTAACAATTCCTCCAAACATCCCCCAAGATGAATTACCACTACATACACAACTCCTTAACCGAAATCGAGCTGGGAATCCAAGACTCCATCTCTGCATCCCTTACGAGCCTCTTGACTTTACACCCTCGGAATTTCCTTCCGTGACCTCGGCAGACATCCAAACCGGATGTGACTCCATATCACCGTCGCACACACTGCGCAACAACCATAATAGAAACACTTCAGTCATAACTTCTCACTATTGATTTCACTTCCGTGAACTTACACTCCCTTTCGGAGCTACATTCCTTCCCTTTTTCCTTAGCAAGGAGATCCACTTGGCTGCCTTGACACTACCACAAGTGCCATGATGCTCACCCAACACTAAACCATTTCCTTATGGCATAACCGCTATCCCATGCACCATACATACTCTGAATCAACTCGCGAAAGCTCTCAAGTCCATGTACTACCTCCACTAATCGTGATCAATATCCGGGGCCAGACCTTACAACGCTAACATATCGCGACATACTCAATCCATTTCCTCGCACCGATCTAACAACACGTGCAGAGTCTTCAGCATGACTGGACCGCCTTACCAGGCCTTCAGCCAAACTGGACCACTCTCATAACCTTCAGCAGACCTGGACCGCCCTCCAGGGCCTTTAGTCTGGCTGGACCGTCCTCCGAGCCTTCGGCCTGCCTAGTACGCCTACTGGCCTTCAGTCTATCCGGACCGCTCAACTAACAATCAACATTCCGAGTTACTCCTTCGGGAAACTCCTCCCATGCATACTGTTCTAGCCCTCCAGGGTTCCGAACTCTACCTTCATCCCATATACTCAGTCTCGGCCCAATCCTAGGCCTTCCATAATCAATCGCTAATGGTCTGTATCCCGCCCTGCACGCCTGCCATTTACTCATACCAGCCTACGCCTTTGGCTGACCGAGACACTACTGAATCCCATGCAGCTAAACGACCTTTCATACTCATCGATTTTTTTTCCGCAGAATTCCCTAATTATCCCCCACTTAGAGCACTGACTATCAACCACCGGTCGCCATTGCCGACCTTCCTCAACAGACCTTCCCGACACAAACACTTACACACGAACTGATTCCCACTAACACGAGCAATCTTCACAAATCACACATCAACACTGATCATCCCGGACTTTGAAAGAAACTCGATCTTCAGCTAACCACTCCTCCGACTGCAGATGCTACCCGATATCCAGACCAACACCCGATTCCCACGAACAACCCTCATGAATGATAACCAACGAAATTTCTAACACTAAGCCCATAACCATGCCATAACCCTCAAAATCAAAGAATACAATACCGAAAACCATGCAACGATACTAGAAGATAAACGATACTCCACAATAATCATAAATAATAAGACAACAAGAAGAAACATACCCGCAGCTGCATCCGGCACTGCCCTGACCTCCTCCGCTGTAAGCTGAAAAACACGGCCCTGAGCCCTTGGGGGCTCCACTCCACCCTGACCTCCACCCGTGATCCTCAACGTGGCCGGTGATGGAGCCTACACCGGTCCTGCAGCAAGCTGGGGATAGTTGACTCTCAAGTGCCCAACCTGATGACAATGATAACAGATCCTCAAATCCTGACTTAGGACTGCCTGCCGACAATCCCTCGCATAGTGCCCATCCCTTCCGCACTTGCAGCATACACCATCGGATCGACAAACTCCGGTGTGACCCCTCCCACACTTCCCACAAGTGTGGCTGCTCTGATCTCCCAATCTAGAATCAACGCTCTTAGACCGTTTCGGCGCCGGCTGCGACTGCACCGGAGCCTGCCTCTGCTCTCGCAACTGCAACTCAAGCTCCAACTCACACTGCCTGGCGGCCTCCTGTAACTCTAACAAGGTCTCGCAACTTTGCGTAGACACGAACTGTCTGATATCCCTCATGAGCATACTCAGATATCGGGACATCTGAGCCTGCTTCGAAGGAAACTCGGGGCAAAACATTGCCCTCTCAGTGAACATTCTAGTGATCTCCGTCACCGACTCCAAATCCTGCTTCAGCTCAAGGAACTCCTGAGCTAATCTCTCCCTCTCAACCCGCGGAACATAACAAGTGCTAAACATCTCTCGGAACTGGTCCCATGAAACTGCAGCCCTTTGTGCATCCGAATATGACCCCGTGGTCAATCTCCACCAATCCTTCGCCCCAAGCCTCAACAGGTTCAGAGCACAGCTCACCCTCTGATCAGCAGGGCATGAACATGTGAAGAAACACCCCTCCACGTCTGACAACCATCTCATAGCAACAATCGGGTCCTGAACTCTATCAAAGGTAGGGGATTCGTATTATCGAAGTCCCGATACTGGAAACCTCTACCAGCTCCTCCCCCTGCTGCTGCTACAGCCGCTGTAGCCGCCGCGGCAGCCGTCTCTGCGAGAGCCGCATAATGCTCATCAAAATACTCCACCATGGCGGTCTTGATCGACCCAAATAGTTCCGACAGTTCGGCCCAAAATAACACAGTAACCTCATCATGCAGGATCTCACGTATCCTAGCATCCAACTCGCCTGTGCTCATCTGACCAATAACCTCGGGCGGTACAGAGCCTCCCTGACCTCCCTCTCCTGCTCCCGATCCCGACCCGGATCCACTCCCAGCATGCCTCGTGACCACCATACTGAAAAACATCACAAAATCTCAGATACTTCCCACTAACCCGGGAACCAACTCCCAATCCAACCCTAGAGGTCATGGTTTCCCTGATACGCGTATGGGTCCTGTGCTTTCAGTAGTACGGGCCCATACTACCTTCCACACCTACCCATATTTGTATGAAGTACTACCACAACACCCTAGTGACAAATATGCATAGCAAGCGCTCAATCCTCACTCCTAGAGGAACACTGAAAATCTCATACAGAAGGAAACCCTAAGCTAGCAAGCATCATAAAACAGGCAACATTATCATGAAATCCTGAAGATCCCTAGCCTAGTACTAGCATGCTGTTCTATCAAAGCTCGAAAACAAATATCATGTATGGTATTTTGGGGTTACTTACTGGCTCCGGCTGATCGTACTTTCGCATCCTCCTTTTACTTAATTTGAAAACCATTTTAAATTCTCTTTTAAAAACTCTCCCTGATTTGAGACTGGATTCACATGAATGTTCCTACAATTCACTCAAACCAAGGCTCTGATACCAACTTGTAACGACCAAAAATTTCAACAAAATTTAAACTTTTCAAAAACATCCCAATTCATTAAGTTATTACAAAAAGGTTTTCAATACATTTATTATCAGAGTATTCCCAGGTCCATATCATAAAACATAAACACGAGGAGCGGTACGATCACACCTTTGCCTTGCCACAGTCTCCTGAAGAACCTGAAAAACATTAAACCGCAACTGTAAGCCCGAAAGCTTAGTGAGATACCCCCAAAATACCAACCACATATACCACACACATAACATGCTATATCATATCGAATCACAGAACAACCATGCATATCGGGTCTACTGTGTGACTGGTCCGCCGTGTCGGGCCTTCAGTCCACCTGGTCCACCCTCTGAGTCTAGTTGTGTCCCTCGAGTCTGCAGTATGGTTGGTGTGCCCGCACTGGGCCTTCAACCCACCTGGTCTACTCTCTGAGTCTACAGTACGACTGGTGCGCCCGCATCGGGCCTTCAGTCGGCCTGGTCCACTCTCCGAGCGTCAGCACGCCTGGTCCGCCCTCGTGGGGCCTACAGCCTATCCGAACCGCTCGTTGGGCCTTCGGAATAACCGGTCCGCCCTGGGTATGTTGGCCTACAACACAAAGCAGGTACCGCCTCAACCCAACCCCAGTCAAACAAACATGTGCACATAAACATACAATTATATAACAATTTACATTCAATCAAACTGATCTAGCAGATCACATAACACAACATACTCTAAGCAAGATACCAACCTAACCGGTCACTAGCATAACATCACCCTATATACCAGGATACCGACCTTAACCAGGTCTCTAACGAATACCATCCTAACTACCAGGATGCAAACATAGTAAAACAACAACATAACAACAATACCCGGATTACAATCCGATAAAGGGCCGGCCTTGGTGCCTTAGACCCTGTTGATATAGTGAGGATAACTCACCTCGCAACTGCTGACTGAAAAGATTGATCACGCTGCTCCAACCTTCGACACGAACTCCACCACTGATAATACCAAAAGACTGAACTCAATAAATACCAATAATTACCAAAATACCCCTGGAAGTCAACTGGTCAACTCTTGGTCAAAGTCAAAGTCAAAATCAACCTTCTGGCTGACTCTACTAGCTGAGTCAGCCCAATACTGAAAGGACCCATTTCAACTCACTGAGTCATCCCTTAACTCACCGATTCTTAGCTTAACCAGGAATGGCTAAGACCTCAAGACTAGACTCGCCGAGTCCAAGAACAGACTCGTAGAGTCCAAGGCTATCTTCAACCAACTCGCCGAGTACCACTTGTTCTTAACCCATACAGAAGCCTTCCAGGCCATGCAATCGATCCAAAACGTAGATCTACCCTTCTACAACCCTTCCATCACGTAAAGTGCCAAACTTTACGTGAATCCAAAGAGATTTAGGCATTTTACACTCTAGGGTTAGGGTTTGGGACAAGATGGCTTCACCAAACACTCAATAACAGGGACTTTAATGCACTCTAGACCTTCTCCATTCCAGATCTGAGGTAGCAACCTCAGATCTAACCTTCAAACTCTAAATACCACAAGCCAAACTTTCCATACAACCCAAAAATGATGAATCTACATGAATAGCAGCCCAAAATGAGATAATACCTCAAAGAGAAGCCCCCAATCAGCAAGGAATCTGAATCTAAGCAAATCCCCTTGCTCCAAACCTCCTAACTCTCCAAGATCTTCCTCCAACTTTCTTCTCCAAGGCTCAAATGCACTCAAATCCTTCACAATCACGTTTCTACGGTTTTCTGGACTTCAAGGGAAGGTAAGGAGGCTGGGGAGAGGGTATAATGTCCTTTATATAGGGCTCATTCCCTGAAATTAGGGTTTTCTTCGCACAGCGCCTACTCTCCGAGTCCAGTTTTGGAATCGCTGAGTTGGCCACTTAACACGCGACCTGAGTCGCGACCCTACTCGGCGAGTCCACCCATGGACTCGCCGATTTTCCCTTCAAATTTACACTTTGAACCCCGAACTTGCACTCCTGGACTCGGGATGTTACAATAAACATTTGTTATGTTTATGTCCATTCAGAACACCTAAACTTCATCGATGAACAAACAAGCAAGGAGCTAGAGAAGAGAACCAATTACATAATAATTTTTAGGAGCAGGTTTGTAACCATAAAGTCCAACTAATATCAAGTTTATGATTCCTATTCAAAAACCAATTAAGACAGACAATTACAATTTTTTAAAAAATGGCAACTTTCGGGAAGTTATGTGATTGGAAAACGATGTTATTCTGAAACCTTGAATGACCATCCATACTATCACCTCCAAGGCTTTTGTTTTCATTATAGAAAATAAACTACATCCACCCAAGATAAGAGCTCAATAATATTGATAAGGGAAGGTAAGGACTGTTAGGTGCATTTTTATGCACCATTTTGTGTCACACCTAGCATTTTTGCTAGGAAATTCTATTCTCGTGTAACCATTCAAAAATCGAAAGACATGTAATCTAAGTGAATATCATGCTCTATGCTCATTCAAATACATCTCATGTGTTCAAATAAGGATTGGAAATCCTAGAAATTCCGGTTCAAGTTCTTTATGGACTAGGACTCTCTTATTGGACTTAATTCATAAATTTATAACATTTTGGGCCATTTGGGTCTAGAATGATTCATCCTAACCCTAATGGGTCTTGTTGGTCCATAAACGACTTAATTAATCTTAATGGGCCATAAACTCATTCCTTTTTACCATGTTCGGCCGTGAATCAACTTAAGAGCCCAATGAGCCGAAAAATATTATTACACTTAATGAATTCGAGCAAGCCAAGAAAAAGGAGCCCAAACCAATTCATTTTCATTCCTTATAGCCCAATTCTCTCTCCCAAAGAAATTATTAGACAAAAAAAAAAGAGAAATGAAGGAATTGTGTAGCCTTGACACCTCATGTTTGCATGGTGGGTATCCATGCAAACATCACCTCCATCTCTTCTCTTTTTCCCTCTTCTTATACCCTAGGCCAAAATTCCCCACCACACACCTCCATTTTTCCTTTCAAACACCTCTAAAAACCTCTCAAGAACTTATCCTCCTTCCTCTAAATTTTCGAGTTTTGGTGTGTAGTTTCAAGAGGATCTTCATCTAGATCATCATCTTTGGTAAGTTCTCACTTAGATCTATGATATAACTTTTTGATCTCTTCAAAAAAATCTCCTCTTACACCCATAGTTTGTGGACCATGTTCTTAGAACCATCTAAGTTCAAGATCTACTCAAGAAAGGTTGCTAGGACCAAAAATCTCTTCATCTCTTCTTCAAAACCGAAACATCAAAACAAAGGTGAGTTCATACCCCTTGTTTTCGGTTTTCATATGATTTTGGGGGAGAATACAAGTTGCTGTGTAGATCTATGTCTATATGCATGACTATGTGTATTTTCCATGAATTATTTGGTGATTATGTGTTGATTACTTCATTAATCTAAAAATATGTTAAGAACTTGAAGTTTATCACTTGGATCTTCATAAGAACCTTGAGAAAAGTATGTTTTATCACATATATTACATATAAACTTGTAGATCTGAGAATTATACACTTAAAATAACAAAAATGAGTGTTGTGCTCAAAGATCTATAACTTATACTAAAAAATCAGCTTTTGACAAGAAAGTTTTAGCCCAATCTCGAACTGTTTTGACCCTCTTAATGGAAGTATTTTTCAAAAAAATTGTACATTGATAAATTTCAGATTTATACCTTTAAAATGACTACCCTCACGTTTTCATACGATTTTTCTACAATTTTGGCGAATTTTACAAAACTGCCTATCAGATTTGAAATAATTTCGGACTAGCCTGTGAAGGTGAGCAATTTCACACTTGTTAGAAGCCATTAAAAATTATTAGAAAAATTATGAACAAAGTACACAAAATTTCCAAACTTCCAGAATTTACGGATCCAATTTCGACTTAAAATGATTTTTCTAAAATTTTTCCAACAACTAGGCCGGAAAAGCTCAAAAACGAATGGGCCGATATTGGTGCCTTCGACCAATGAGTACAGTGAGAAAACTCACCTCAAAGTCTAGAAGATAGCTAAAATAATCACTGCTCCAAAATACTGGATCTACAGGTTACCTATACAACAAACATGGACCAACGCCTCAATATACTACTCAAACTACTGCATTTGACCTAAAGTCGAACTTGGTCAAAGTTAACGGTCAAAAAGCCAAGAGTCAACATTCAACCAGATTACGTCATGCGTAACAACTCTGCACCATGTGTAATTAGATTATTTCGTGTGTAATGCTTGATGTCAAACATTTCCATTAAGTTCTTAATACAAAAAGTCAACCCTTCAAACTTTCAAATATTGACCTCTACAGTGTCTTAATGGATAAAATTTCCAACTTTACCCATTAAGGCACTCGTATCAAGCAAGATCGAAACTTTATGAACTAAAATAACCGAAAATGCTAACACCACACCAATGGCTTAATAAACAAGCATCAAAGCACAACTTTCCAAGTCCAACAAGTCCCAAGAGTGTTCCATATAGCTCAAAAGGTGTTGGAGTTGCCTCAACTCCTAAAACACGTGCTTAAGGGACAAAAAAGTGACAATTATGAGAATTAACAAGATCTATAAAACCAAAGAGCAAGTTTGAAACTTTTTACTCATAATGGTTTAGGAATGAAGTAACCTTGCTAGATCTATACTTGAACTCTTCTTCTATACACTTTGCCACCACCTTGTTCTTCAAGGTTCCACCTTCTAATGGAGAAATAGGCTCATAATTGATGCCAAATGATCAAAACAAGTAAGAGGAGGTTAGGGTTTTTCAAGGAGTAATCTTAGGTGATGGAGGCTGATCATGGGAGGGTTTCCCAATAGTTAGAGCCCTTAAATAAGGCACAAAACCGAAAAATTAGGGTTTTGATCTTCCGCGATTATGCCATGCGTAGCCTATTAGAAACTCGATCCACACTTAGCAAGAAAAACCCCAAACTTCCAATTCAACTTTAAACAACCATAACTTCTTCTTTTCAACTTTTTTTTCAATGTTCTTTATATGCACGGAAAGGTATCGACCAGCCCCACATTCTTATCTAGTTACTCTTGACTAAAAACATATTGAACTAGAATCCTTAATTCATGCAAGAAGCCCGAGATATCACCTTCCCAAGTTCACCCTTTGCTTCAAGGCACAAATCGATGGCTTTAACCACTTAATCCAACATTACCAATATCCGAAAGGGTCTAAACCATATTCCTTTGAAGCCCACAACCATCACTTTATCAAATTCCAACTCGACATCTCGAAATTAGAACATCACCTAAACCAGGTGTTACATAAAGAATATCCCTTTCCATTTTAGTATAAACATATGTTTATTTATCTAATTTTGAAACACATCTTCATTAATGCACATATGATCATTTATCCAATTTCATTTATGAACATTTGTTAATCTGCTCATGTTTATGTTCATTCTTCAGGTTTTCTAAAGCTCATGCTCATTTATGAACAAATGTTAATATGCTTATGCTTCTTTGTTCGTTTATGTTTAATTCGAGAGAATAATCGATTTATTCAATTTCATAGAAAATCTTAGTCTAGCGATGTGTTCACCTTCGACAAACCACATCTTATTTTTCAGGATTTTGATTTAATATTGATGTGATTGTTCAGTTATGATATGAAACAAAGTTTAGTTACCATCGTATCCTTACATATGAAATATAATCTATGGTTAAGAATATGGTCTTATGCTTAGATGGTATTATTTGGTTTTATAGTATCTTCGGTTAAAAAAGTACAATGACCTATTTATATTCATATAAATCTCCTAAGTTATATACAAAGCTTTTCTAGATTTAGATTATTATTACAACAATATAACTTTATATTATATTTATCATATATAAAGCTTTCAAAATGCATAAAAATTCAAAAAATAAACATATATAAATTTTATTCAAACTTGTTTAAAGCAACCCCAAGGTGCTGTTTATCTTTTGGAAAAAAAACTTCTTCAGTCATCTTATTTCTGCGCGACGCAACACACACGCAATACTTTTCATCTCGCATTTGTTTGTTTTTTAGAAGCTCTCAGAGTAAAAACATCTGTGTGTTCTGTTTGGCGCAGAACTTGTATTGCATCTTCCAACCTCTTTCAATTTTTTTTTCATGTTGAATTTTTTTTTTCGTTTTTTATATTGAATAATGATAATTTCTTGATGAAATATCATTAATTTTTGTTAAAATATATTTATTTTTTTTGTTCAATTATCATTATTTTTTTTGTTGAAATATCATAAATTATTGCCAAAATATCATACATTATTAAAATTTTGGTATTAAAAAATTATTTTCAGTTTATAAAATCAATTTATTTTAATTTTTTAATATCTGCAGCAGTATGTAAATGTTAAAAAAAACAAATACGCTTCTTATTACAGTCTGCAACTGTTTGGTCTACATTTTCTACTGCAGAGGGTTGCAGATATAGTCTACAAACTTCATGAATTTTTGCTTTAGAAAAACAAAGAACATCTAAATCAAAATTTAACGTTGTAAAATAAAACATAATTTCTTTTGAACAACAAAAAGTTATGATTTGAACAAAACAAAACACGCTAAAACAAGAAGCTCTAACAGCTTACAAAAAATTGCTAAAGATAGGAGGCATATACCAACGAAATCAGTCAAGCAAATTCAACCTAGATTAAAGAAGTAACAATATTTATTTTTTCTAACGTTTTCTTATTTTTAAAAAAAAAAAAAAAAAAAAAAAAAAAAAAAGTAAAGAAGTACCAATATTTTGGATTTTTGTGACCTACCCATGAGTTATACGCCATGCTTAAACTATTGCACAAACAGAATTACGAAGGCGCCCACATATTTATATTTGTCGACCTCTAATCCCTGTCTATATATACCCAACATCACAAGCAATCTTCTTCACCACATATTCAAACTCCCAACTACTTCCAAAATCCTTCCATCTCTCCACTGTCACCGGCGTCGGAAGCCTCACTCTCGACATTTCACCGGAGATCCATTCAATTTAGCAAATGGTGTGCTTCTGCTTTTTGGTGGACCAAACTCGACAAGTGAGGCGCTGCAAGCCTGCGGCGGGGCTTTGTTCAAGGTGCGGCGGCGGAGCTAGCGTCGCAGATATGAAGACCGCCACCAGGTTCTGCTATGTTCCGTTCTACTGGAAATCGTGGAAAGCTATTATGTGTACTTTCTGTGGAGCCATTCTTAAAACTTACCAGTGATCGATTGATTAGTGCTAGAATTTAATTACTGAAGAAATCGATTATTTGTTGAGATCGAAGCTTCTTTATCTAATATCTCTTGAAGTTTATATAACGTATTTGTTGAAATTATTCTTTTCTTCACTGTTTAGAATCGTATTCGGCATTGATGAATTCTAAATAAGTTTTTTTTTTTTTTTTTTTTTTTTTTTGGCTTCTGCTAGAATGGTGGTGTTTGTTGTTTATGAATCATTCGATATCCAATATAAGATTAAAATGAAGTTTGTTAAATTTAAAATAATGATCGGTAATTTAAAAAAAAAATAGTATTGAAAAATTAAGATATTGATTCCTTCTTCCCAACAATTAATGTGTAACTTTATTAGGGGTGAGCAAAAACCGAACCGATTAAAGTAAAATCGACAAAACCGCAATAAATAACAACCGAAAAACCGAAACCGATGCAAAAACCAATGGTGTGGATTTAATTTTTGTAAAAACCGAAGGTCAACGGTGCGGTGTAGTTTCTATCCTAAAAACCGGTCCACCAAAACCGAACCACACTGCAAGCGTGTATAGTAATAAATCAATCAATGTATATTATATACCTGCTATTAAAATACTTATAAACGATAATATATTTATTATATGTTTATTTTGTGTTTGTGTAAGACTATAAGGGGTGCAAAAGAAATGTTCTATTGTTAGTCAAACTCGTACTAATCGATTACATGTAATAAGCTTGTAACAAATTAAGTCAAAATCAATAAACCTTCAATTATTAATTAGTTTGTGAGAGTAGTGACAAGTTGTATTTTAAGCGACTTACAATTTTTGATTATATAATTTTCTTTTGAACTGAAAATGAATGGTTTTAAAAAAACAATACAATACAAGCTTACATGCACATGGTTTTTAGTTCTTACAATTTTAAAAAACCACACCAAAAAACATAAAAAAAACTGCACCAAATTCTTAACACGGTTTAAAACCGAAACCGCACCGATACAAACTGAAACCGCATTTAAAAACCAAAAAACCGAACCATTGCAAAACCGCACCCAACGTTTTTAAGAATACAAAAACCGCACCATGCGGTTTGTGGTTTGGTTTGATCTGAAAACCGCACCATGCTCACCTCTAAACTTTATAATGTGCAATATACAAATTTTAAAATAATAAAAATAAAAATAATGTTGGTTATGGACTTAAAATTCAAATAATGTGGGTATGCTCTTGATCCCACACAAAAAATTATAATTCTTAAAATAATAATAATAATAATAATAATAATAATAATAATAATAATAATAAGAGAAAATGAAAAATATAGCCAATTATACTAATTACATTACAAAAATAACTAAAAAATCGAAATTGCAAAAATAGCTATCAATTTCGCAGATGGACATGCCCCATCTGCGAAATGACCATTCCATCTGCGAATGTACAAGCTGCTAAAGCACAACTGTGCTTTAGCAGCTTGTATATTCGCAGATGGAGTGGTCCATCTACGAAATCCCTATCCCATCTGCGCGAAATCCCCTTTTTTCACTATATAAACGTTTTTTTCCCTCAATTTTTCACCCTTCTCTACACAAAAACTCTCTCTATCTGTGGGCTATTTTCGCGATTTTGGCTAGTTTTTGAAGAAAATGGAGGATTATGTCAACAATCCCGCAAATATGGTTAGATTTTAACTCTTTTAATGTTTTAACTCTTTATTATTTTATCATTTATTGTATTATTTAGTGTAAAAAAATAAAAATTATAAAGTTTGTGAAAGGGTAATTTTGTTGTGTTTGATAGTTTTAATATTTCTTTAGTATACTTGAACTTTAAATGCTATTTTGTTAGTGGTTGTTTGAATGTACAAATAGAGACTGCGTAGATTGTGCATTTGGTGGTTTAAATTTAGAATATGCTTATTTTTTTTTTAAATTATTAGCTAAATAAATTGTTAGAATAATGTTTACAATTTGTTATTTTTGTTGTTTGTTTAGTTAGTGTATAACTTGAAAACTTGTATATTCTTATCGTATAATTGTTTATATAAAGTGAAAAATAATTAAATTACAGTATGTGCAAAATAGTCGTTTGTATATATATTTGTCGTATAAGTATAACATTTGTATAAGTTGAAAATTTGTTGTATATATATTGTTAGAAATTGTTTGTATTTGTTGTATAAGTTGAAAATTTGTATATATTTGTCGTATAACTTGCAAAATTGTTAATTTGGTTGTCGTTTTATTTGAAAAATTGTTTGTTTATATGGTTATAAAATGTTAGTTTATATAATTAGAAAGATAAAAATTGTTTATATATTTGTCGTTTAAGTTGAAAATTTGTTTAATAAAATTTTATATAATTATGTATGATATTGTTTTTTATTGTAAATATATTTGTTGTATAACTTGGAAAATAGTTTATATATATGTATGTTATTGTTTTTTTATCGTAAATATATAAATTATTAATTAAGAATTTGTATTTGCATTACTAAAATTATTATTGTTTATGTACTTATTGCAGTTCATAATCATATATTTTAAAAACAAAATATTTTTTAGTTCTCTAATTTGTTTTTGTGTTTTTTTTTGCAGGATGATTTTAGTTTTATCAATATGAAAGCAATTGTGAACTTAAAAGGCTCGGGCGGTTGATACACATTATGGTAAAAAAGGATCGTTTGGAAGACAAAATGAGAATTAGGGATGACTATATAACAATGGAGAAAGAGAAGTATCCATTTCAGTTCCCTGAGTTTCAAAATTAGTTACAAAATTGTTGTAATATTATCATAATACAGATTAGGTTGCAAAAGGACCGTTTGTTGTTTTTTTTTAAATAACAAGTTGTAATTGTTAAAAAAAAAATCTGTAAACTATATTTTACAATATAAAGGCTTCATTAATTGTTATAATCAACAAACTAAACTAAAATATGAAAGCATAGCAATGTGTTGTAAGATTTAATAAAAATATTACAATACATAATAAGTTAACAACTCGTCATTACTCTTCATTTCAATGTTGTTTTATATCAAAATCAAAATTATAGGTTTGTGAGCAACTCGCTGAACCACCAATATTAAATGCCATTTCTGCAGTAGAAATTATGTGACGTGCTCCACTACCGGACACCCTTCCAGTACAATTATTTATCGTGTGTCCTATTTGACCACATGTAGAACACTCTTTTATAATTGGACCCTCGCCTTGGGATGGAATCCGGTCTGTGTTTCTTGGCCTGCCTGGTTGACGTTTATCCATTATTGGTGGCTTAACAATCATCATATCATCGGGGATCTCCCATTCGGATGGCTTTGGCAGAGGGTTTATTGATTCCTCATATGCAGGGCCGGTTCTGAGGATTCAAATGCCCAGGACGAAACGGATAAAAAAGGCCCTTAGACCTTAACGTGTAACAATTTAAGGAATTAAATTATGTAAACTAATTTTTTTTATTAAAATGACGATAAACCTTATAGCAATAAATATAGCAAAATCATAGTATTCTAATGACTAATAACATATCCTAACAGCTAACCGACGATCCTTGAAGCTCTCCTAGCATTCTTGATTGCAAATTGGTTGATCAACTCTTCGTAGTCTATACTCTCTAAGATTTCGTTCTCGATAGATATCATCGCCAAACCGCTAAGTCTTTCTTGGGTCATTGTGGAGCGTAAGTAAGATTTCACAAATTTCAATTTGGAAAAACTTCTTTCTGCAGATGCGACCGTTACTAGAATAGTCAACAATATTCTATATGCAATGCTTGCATTTGGGAAATAATCAAGTTCTTTCAAAAACTTCAAAACATCTATAGGGTTGCTAAATTCATTGGTTTCCAATGTCTCAAATAATTTCAACTCCGTATAAAGCTCCTCGGCATCAATATCTGATCTTTCTTCAAACTTGAGTGCTTTTTCAAGACGATAACAATATAACTTAAGATCTTTATCTTCAATTCCCCTCAAATTATGTGGAACTAAAAAACCAAATACTTTATCATACTCTTTGAATTGTTCAAATCTTGTCTCAAGAGAAGAAATAGCTTGATCAACAATGTATAAGAAATAATTGACTCTGAAATTCTCTTCAGGTGTAAATGAAACTTCTCCGCTACTTGAACTCTCATCAAACCTTTTTTTTCCTTTCAATCAAACGATTTTGTGGAAATATTGGATCAATACCCATTTCAATAGCAATCTCCTTAGCTTCAACAATCGCTTTTGAAAAACCAGTCTCTCTATAATCCTTGAAGTACCCAATCAATTTGTTTATTTCTGTAATGGCATTATCAAGATGCATATCCTTTGATTGTAACTTCTTACTCACAATATTCACACGGTTTAGTACTTCATACCAAACAACAGTTGATACCAAAAATTCAAAGTCACTAAGTTCTTTTTCTGCTAGTGAAGTTGCTTCACTTGCAATTGCAGCATCATTATCTTTTTCTCCAACTTGAAGTAAAGCTTCCCGTACATCCACAAGTTGCAGTTTAATAGCTTTTACAATCTCAACTCGACTTTCCCAACGAGTTTGACATAATAACTTAAGACTCCAAGCTTTAACATTATCTTTCAAAATTTCCCACCTCTTAGTAGAATTTTCAAAGATAGTATAAATACGTTGGATGAATCCAAAAAAGTTCTTTCCTTTAACACACTTGTTAGCCATATCACATAATGTTAGATTAAGAGAATGGCAACCACAAGGAGTGTAAAATGCTCTAGGATTTATATCTAAAAATCTCTTTTGCACTCCTTGGTGTTTTCTTTTCATGTTTGCTCCATTATCATAGCCTTGACCACGCATATCATCAATTTGAAGACCAAGAGACTTTAACTCCTCAAGTGTAATATCAAATAATCCTTTTTCGGAGGTATCATCAACATTCAAAAAACCTAAAAAAGATTCCTCGATAGTAACAGAATTATATGATAACTTTAAATACCTTAGTATTATAGTCATCTGTTCTTGGTGACTTGAATCGGGAGTACAATCAAGTATGATTGAGTAGTACTTTGCTTCCTTTATCTTCTTGATAAGTTCTTTTTTAATTTCTTCAGCTAGCAAAGATATTAGTTCGTTTTGGATTAGGTGGCCAAGATAATGCACATGAAGTCCTTCACTTGTGATGCGTCGCACATGCTCTTTGATAACCGGGTCAAACTCTTCCAACATTTCAATGACACCCAAAAAATTTCCATTACCTGTTAAATACAATTAACAAATAAGAAGTGGAATCGGTCATCATAATTAAAAAAAAAAAAGATTGTTGGTGGAACTGGAACAAATAAAATACAATTTATAGTTACCTTTTTTATACAACTTTTCATTGGATCCGTGAAATGCTAAATTATGTTTAGCAAGAAACTTCACAACTGCAATAATTCTTAAAAGCACTTGTTTCCAGTAATCTCTTTCTTTCTTGAACTGCTCATGTTGAACTTTATCAATTGTTTCGTTCAAGTTCAATCTTTTACGCATGTCAAACCACTTATTCCTATTTGTAAGATGATCCAATGAAATTTCGTGTTCTTTAACCCTAGTGGTAACATGGTGCCAATCTGCATAACCTTCACCATCCAATTTACCTTTCGAAATCCCTTTTTCTAAACACTTTACAACAAAAACAAAATACCCTATCTAGCTCTTTCGAATATACTAACCATTCTCTATCACACTTCTCCAAATTTGATAAAGTTCTTGTATATAAAGCTGCAGAAAATCGTCTACCAAATTTATCATAGGGACCATACATAATACTATTATCTCTTTTAGGACCTTTTTCAACCAAAATTTTAATCTCATCAGAATTAAGTTTTTCCCACCTTCCTGGATCATATATATCAACAATCTCTTTAACAGGCTCATGCTTTTCTGTCTCTTCTACTTCTACATGCTCTTGATCTTCAATGTGCTCCTCAACATGCTCTTCAATGTGCTCTTCAACATGCTCTTCAATGTGCTCTTCAACATGTTGTCTATGGATAAACTTATCTAGAGCACCGACGCCAACCTTTCTCTTTTCTTCATCTAGTTTTCTCTTTTTACGTTTTTGATAACCGGATGGTTGTTTAGACTTCATCACTACAAGTTCATTATTTTCAACTTTTAACATTCAAGAAATTACAATAAACATAATTTGATAAAAAAATTTACAATAAACATAAACTTATAATTTAAACTACTAAACTTATTTCTATGAATCTTATAAAGTATAAACTAATATATTCATTCACTATTCTATTATACTGATTTCCATAGTAGACAAACCGATAATAAAATATTAAATTCATTCAATATTCAATTAAATAGATAATCTATGAAAATATGAATCATTCAAGTATGCAATTGACAACTATAAACTTGATAATCCTACCTGATTGGCTAATAATCCTTAATTTCTCAATTCTCAATTTCTCATAAATCAATTTCTCATAAATCTTAGTATATTACCTGTTCGTCTAGACGTTTACCCTTGCTGAATCGTTGAGTTGCTGTCTAGTTGTCAACCTTTGGTGATCACTTTTTTTTTTTTTGTGAACAAACGAAACTGATGACTAAATTACGCTGCCGGCTTCTGTTTCATACATTCATGCCTTTGTTTTGTTCCATGGTTTTCTCCCAAATTATTGGGCTGCCATGCAAATAGTATATACTAAAAAAAAAATTGGGCCCCTCACAAATTTGGGCCCTGTTCCTATGCACATGTTGCACTTGGGCTAAGCCGGCCATGCTCATATGTTTTCCTCGGTGTTTCGGTAAAGTAAGCATTTAATGCATACCTCAAGCAGTCTTGGTAATTGTTCACTGTTAAACATCTTATGACATGAACACAAGGTATCCCATCAAGTTGCCAATGCCTACATGTACACGTCATATGTTGGAAATCAACAATCACATTTTGTGCTCCCTTTTTGACCTCGCATTTCGTATTTGAGATCATGCGAACATCCCATTTACTAAAAGTTTTCTTGTTTTCTTTTACAATTTCATCCGCCCAAAGGGTAAGTATTGTTGTTGCTTCTGCTAAAAAATAGCTAAAATGAAGAAGTTAAGATCAATAACATCAAAATTAATAAAACATTAATATTAAAAATTTACTTAATACCTGCAAAGTTACGTCTTTGAAACCACCATTGTTGCATTGTAGCACGAAAAAAAATAGATCAACATAAGTATTGGCACCTTACGTGCGTGTCTAGATAATGCATTTATAGACTCCACAGTGTTGGACGACATAAGATTGTATCGGTTCTCTTTAAAATGTGCCCTTGACCAAGTTTCTAGATTTATACTTTTTAAGTACTCCCATACTGGTTCTTTTGTCTTTTTATAACATCCATGGCATCATCAAAAGCATCAACTGTGTACGCCCTACACGCCTCCCAAAAAATTCCTTTAACCGTCTTACTCTTGCCGAATCTAGATACTATGTTGAAATACAAATGGACACTACATATTCCATGATGGGCGTGAGGAAAAATGTTGGCAACGGATGTTGCAATAGATGGAGACCTATCAGATATAATTGTAAGCTCCTGCATATTTCCTATGCAATCACGTAGTTTTTGAAAAAACCATGTCCAAGAATCGGTACACTCATTTTTGCATATACCATATGCAACCGGTAATATTTGGTTTTGTCCGTCCTTAGTAACTGCAAGTAACATGGTACCTTTGAACTCGCCCTTTAAATGTGAGCTCCATCTACTACTAGGGTCGGTTTACAAAAATTAACAAAAGCACGTACCTACAATACATTGTATATCTATTCAAATACACCAAAATAAATGTTAAAAAATTAATATAATATTATAATATTAACCGAGCAACCGAGTGCGACGTACAAAAACTCAAAGCGATCATCAGCATCTGTTTTAATGTGTGTGACAGCACCCAGATTATGTTTGACTAAGTTGTGACAATACGCCGGAAGTCTGGTAAAAGAATCCTCTTTCGTACCCCTTAACGACAACAATGCATATTGCTTCGCACGCCAAGCCTGATGGTATGAGATATTGATATTCAATTGAGCATTCATATCATTAACAATATCTTTTCCCCGATAAACTCTACTATAGTCTTCAACCAAAACATCAACAACATATTCACCCAAAACATATTTGTTTGCTTGACGGTGATTAGGTTGCAAAAATGTTGAAGAACATGTGTGTACATCAACAAATTTATTCACTTGGAAAAGTCTATCAGAATTTTTAATTGCTTTTGCTCTTAGTAACCAAGAACAATTTTTTGAAACACACACAACTTCATACCTTGATTTGGTGGATCTACTTGTCCTCGTCTGGAAACCTTCTCGAAGACATTTTTACCAATACACCGCTTTAAAAGTTCTTTGTTCTTAAATATACTCTCACATTGAATCTTTTGAAGATTCATGTCTACCATCTGTGTTGGGATATCTTCATTAATATCAACTGGGGATGCTGGTAAATGGGGCATACCGTTAAAAAGGTTATCGGGAAACTTAGCTTTAACTTCATCACCCAACTCATCTCTATCGAAATTACTTTGTAGCTCGGTTATATCTAAACGTACATCACCAACATCAACATAATGCCCGTAAACATGATTTTTTTTTCATTTTTTTGACTTGAATTTTTTTTCTTTTTAGTTTTATCTACCACATGCCTATTCATAACTTTAACTTGTTGTTCGGCAACATCATCACAACGACCATCCACATCATTAAGATATATACCAACATCATCATCACCAACAGACTTGTAATTCTCAGGGATCCACATAGTGAATATGTGAATAACTAACATTAACATTTTCAGCAACACTGTGAAACTGAGGTACACTAGGAGTATTGAAAGTACCTATCGGATCGTTGCTCCCTTTATAATTGCATAAATTACCAACAAGCTGATTTCCAGTTTCACCACCCCCATTAACCTCCTCAACTTCATCAACCACCACAAACACTTTCACAGCCCTTCCTCCACTACATTTGATTACATTTATCAACATTCTAACATTCATGTCTTCAACTATAGCTATATAACAATTTAATTCAGGATGGTGGAAACGAAGACTAATTCTATATTTTTCTAACAAACCAATTTTGCTTCTTACCAAAGATACAAAATCACTATAACTAATATACTCAGAAAATATCAAAGCAAATTCAGAAATACCTCCCTGTGGACATACGTATTCCAGATTAGTTCCATTAACTTGCCATCTCCCACCGGTTACAAGACAAACCAAATATTCAATCATTTTTTAGAGCAAATTTTAGAGAAACTTCCTAAACAAATAACAACCAAACTGATAATTTTCTACAAAACTTTTTATATAACAACATGATTTCGTAGTCAAACCAATTGATTTCATAGTCAAACGAAAAAAAAACAATTTCGTAGATTGAATGAGAGTAAATCGCAGATGGGGTTATTCCATCTGCAATTTTACCCTACATTTTCCAAATATATACAGAAAAAAAAATCACTTGCGAATGTACAAGCTGCTAAAGCACAATTGTGCTTTAGCAGCTTGTACATTCACAGATGGAATGGTCATTTCGCAGATGGGGCATGTCCATCTGCGAAATTGAGGGCTATTTTTGCAATTTCGATTTTTTTGGCTATTTTTGTAATGTAATTAGTATAATTGGCTATTTTTGTCATTTTCTCTAATAATAATAATAATAATAATAATAACAACAATAATAATAATAATAATAATAAAAATTGTCATTCTTAAAACAATAATAATAATAATAATAATAATAATGATAATAATAATAATAATAGGGTTTAAGGTTTGACTCTTTATTTTCATAGGATAGCCTATGGACGCGTTCGGCACGGAGCTTTTGAAAGCGTTTAAGAGCTTCTAGCTTTTAGCTTTTGACAAAACGCTTTAGTTTAAACAAAAAATTTCGTTTGGCAGTACGAGCGTTTAGGTTTTACTTTAAAGAAAACGCTTCAAATCTAAGGCTACTTCATGTAGCGTAATGCTACTTTTGAAATCAATTTCCATAATTACCCTTATATATATATATATATATATATATATATATATATATATATATATATATATATATATGGTTAAGTTCATGTGAGACGACCTAATTTTGTGAGACCGTGAGACGTATTTTTTTATTTTTTTATTATTATTTTTTATTTTTTAGTTAATTCAAGTTCCGAAAATAATATTTACAAAAAGAATTTTTGGATTTTTCTATTTATTTTGCATTTAAAAATTATTTTTTAGAATATGTACAGTGTAATATTCTATTAGAATATATCACGTATTTTTCAAAAAAAAAAAAAAAAAAGATTCTTTTTTTATTTATTTTTATTTTTTTAGTTAATTCAAGTTCCGAAAATAATATTTAAAAAAAGAATTTTTAGATTTTTCTATTTATTTTGCATTTTAAAATTATTTTTTAGAATATGTCAGTGTAATATTCTATTAGAATATCTCACGTATTTTTCAAAAAAAAAAAAAACGGGATTTTTTTAAATTTAAAAAAAAAAATTTTTTTAGTTAATTCAAGTTCCGAAAATAATATTAAATTTTTTTTTTTTTTTTCCATTTATTTTGCATTTTAAAATTATTTTTAGATTTGGTTTCACGGTCTCACAAAATTAGAATGGTCTCAAATAAACCTGAACATATATATATATATATATATATATATATATATATATATATATATATATATATATATATATATATATATATATATATATAGATCCGGTAAGAAATTTTTTTTGGTAGGAAGGTAAGAAGTTTTTTTTTTACATATTTTTTTGACGAACAAAAAAAATGAATCACTAGATGATCCATTTGTAAGATGATTCACAAGAAAAAATTCTCAAAAAAACATCTATATGATTCATTTTTAAATAAATTAAGAAAAAATCCACTTTTATGACAATTTTAATGAATAACAACAAAATCATTATATAAATGAATCATCGAGATGTTTTTTTGAGAATTTTTTCTTGTGAATCATCTTTCAAATGAATCATCTCATGATTCATTTTGTTTGTTCGCGAAAAAAATATGTAGAAAAAAAACTTCTTACCTTTTTATCAAAAACTTCCTTCTTATTTGATCTTGACTCTCTCTCTCTCTCTCTATATATATATATATATATATATATATATATATATATATATATATATATATATATATATATATATATATATATATATATATTATCTTAATTTGATTTAGCCGTTAAATATGTACTAATGTTAAATTAAACCTTGTACTTGTTGCTTATTATCCGGTAAATACTTACAACAATAAAAATTAGAAAAAAAAAAAAATCACAGGTGATGTTTATGTTTGTTTTTTTCAAGAAAAGTTTCTTGATCTCTTTTGGCCGCGTGGTATAGAATGCATATAAATTTCTTCAAACAGACTTTTTGTTTTTTAGAACACCAAAAACCTAAAAATATCGCGTCATCTTCTTGCAGCGGACATGAATTTATGTCTTTTCAAATATGCAAACACATTCCTAGTAAAATAAAAAAGGAAAAAGAAATTCATATCTTTACAAACTTTAATTATTATTTTTATGCCCTTGAAAAAATATTAAAGGGATAATGACTTAAGAGGATAATAAAGTTTTTAGTTTGTCCGTATTAGGTCACTAAGGTTTTTTTTTTGTGCGTATTAGACCAATATGGTTGTTATTACCGTTTATAAATAGTCGTTTTACCGATTTTAACGGGTAAAAATGACTATTTCTAAACAGTAATAACAATCATATTGGTCTAATACGCACAAAAAAACTTTAGTGATCTAATACGGACAAACTGGAAATCTTATTACCCTCCTAAGTCATTAACCCTAATTTTAAAGACATTGAGGATACATGACCATCAACAGTAAACTACTTCGTTTAGAACTCGCATCGTCCCATATAACCTGCTACTCCTCTATATGACGAAGCTCTTTATCTATAGTCGTCCATTTTGGTACATCCGATAAAATTGGAACGATACAGAGAAGATTAGCATGGCCCCTGTGCAAGGATGACATACACAAATCAAGAAATGGTCCAAAAATTTTTTTAACCCTTCGTCGTTTTCTCTGGAACCCTAATTCCCTTTTCAAATGCTAATAGAGTTCAATTGCAATTCTTACGTTTCAGTAGTTCATCTACTGAAGTCATGATCAGACAACATGTGGATTCTATGGTCAGATTGATCTTCTTGTTGATGTCTTCAACCATTTGTGGCAAGTAAGGGTGATCTTTCTTTCTATAAAGTATCCTTTAAGTTTTTTACTTTAAGTTTCATGCTTTATAAACTTCCGTTTATGTGTTGTATATAGTATGTATGTATTTGTTTATGTGCTAATTTTTTATTCATTTTGCAACTTCAGTTTCTTAGTTCAGGTTGTGGTTTTGCTTTTTATAAAATAATTGATAATAGACATCCTATACAAGTCCCTGTTGGTTTTACATTTCCATTCGTTATCAAATGTAGACATTGATGGGATGTATCAAAGTGAGATTTTGTTTTTGTACATATGGATGTGTTCATGTAAACATTTAAATGACAAAAAAGAAGTTATTGATTAAATGTTGCATATTTATGTAATGAAGATCATCAATCATATGAGTTTCTGGACTTAGAAATTCTAGAAGGGTTGTGAGATAAGTATAAGTGGAAGCAACTATTTTCAGTCAAACAAATCAGTCACATTGATTAGTAAGCATGTTTTCTAAATAATTAGGGTTAATGACTTAGAAGGGTAATAAGGTTTTCAGTTTGTCCGTATTAGGTCACTAAGGTTTTTTTGTGCGTATTAGACCAATATGGTTGTTATTACAGTTTAGAAATAGTCCTTTTTACCCGTTAAAACCGGTAAAAGGACTATTTCTAAACGGTAATAACAACCATATTGGTTTAATACGCACAAAAAAAACCTTAGTGACCTATTACGGACAAACTGGAAACCTTATTACCCTCCTAAGTCATTATCCCAATATTAAAACGACATATACCTCCGTCAAAAACTATAAAATTCAAATCTTTATCCAAACTAATATTTTAATCACTGTTAAACCAATTTAATATTCAAAACTAATCTAAAACTTAAAATTCCATATGATATTACTAAAATATCATTCTCAAATTAAAAATTGTGATTAAACCAGTTTAATTTGAATTAAAACCAATTTATTCTTTAAATGCTTCAAGCCTTCAAATGTCAATTTTTTTTTAATTTTTTTAATTTTGTCGCAACACTGAAAGATTCCTTTCCGGAGCACTATAAATTGGAAAGGCACAAGAAATGCAAAGTCTCTGATAGAATAACCACTGATGGTCTGGTTTGGAACTGGAAATCAAGCCCTACCTCACCTGATGAAAGAAGCCAACTTGAGGCGACCATTGCTCGGGCCGAAGTCCATCACCCATTATCCAGGCGAGATAAATGGATTTGTAATCTCTCCCATGATGGTACATTCCAGGTGAGGTCACTCAGATCACAAATTGACTGAAGGAATGAAAGTAGTGATGAGGCAGTGATAGATTGGATACATGGCATTCCAATAAAGGTGAGTTGCTTTATGTGGAGGGCAGTTCTAGATCGGCTGCCTACTGCTACAGCCCTAATCAAACGTTGCATTCAACTTCCATCCCCCACATGCACCTGGTGTGGATTAGAACCTGAAGACACCGACCATGTCATCCTTCGTTGTCCAAAAGCTATGATGGTTTGGGAATGGATAATTCGGTGGTGTGAGATTCCTGACTTGCATTTCACACATATAAAAGACCTGGTGGAATTCACTTCCAAATGGGGAACATGTCATAAAAAACGGAGGACGCTAATTGCTATTTGCTATGGGACAGCATGGCTCTTATGGAAGGCACGATGCGACTAGACCTTCAAGAAAACTCGATCTTCACCTGCTGTGGTGGCTAATATGGTCAAATCGACAGTCTTCACATGGGTCAAACATAGGAGAATTAAGTGCACATTTCGTTGGATGGACTGGTGTGTAAACCCGTTTAAATGTGTATAAAGATGGAAAATCAAAACATGTAAACTGTAAAATGTTCCATCCCCCTCCCTAGCATCTTGCTAGGTTGGGTGTTTTGCTAGGTTGGGTGTTTTAATAAAAATTTGCCGGTTCAAATATATATATATATATATATATATATATATATATATATATATATATATATATATTCAAAATGTAAACACATCTTAATAAAGAGACAAAATTCATAAAACTATGTTATTAATATAAAATAAGTCTAGGAAAAGGGGAATTCTTGTGTTGCCGATGTTAGTTTAAATTGATTGATGTTATTAATTTCATTAATCAAACAACCACATAATATATAGTAAATTACAAGATTCGTCCCTCAACCAAGTGTTAAATTGCACGTTTAGTCTTTATTTTCAAAAATTAACTCGGACCATCCCTGTAATATTTTTTTCTCACTCGGATAGTCCCTGACGAACATAAAATGATTATTTTACCCTTTTCTATTTTATTTCTATTTTACTTATCATTTGTTGTACAATTTAATAAAAATAATTAAAGAAATAATCCACCATCCCCTCTCCTTCCTCTTCCACCACCACCGCCACCTACCCACCTTCTTGTTTCCTCCATCTTCACTATCTTGAAACCTGTATCCAAACCCAAACCAAAATCAATAGTTTTTTTTTTTACTCAATCGAAATCAAAATACAACACTTCAAGAGGTTCTTGAAGAAATCGAGTAGAAGAAAATTGCAAAATCAAACTGGTACCTCCAGAAACCACCACCGCATCCTCCTGCAGTCACCACCGACAACTCTTGTACCCCCTTAATCTGAATTTAGAACCATAATTTGAAGCGTGATACTAAAACCAGAATCTAAAACTCAAACCCAAATGAAATCAACAACAATTTTTTAAAATCTGAAACCAAAACAACCAAAAATCCGAAACCAAAATTAACACCAAATCTGTAAAGAAGTTGGGGATGAAGGAAAATCAAAGAAGTTGGGGAATGAAACTTCAAATCTAGAAATCTTGAATCTAAATCGGGAAGTTAAGAGTGTTGAGAAACTTGATTTCTGAAATGAGTTTGCTAGAAAATCTCGAAGTTAGGGCTCTTAATGTAATCCAGATATATGGTGGCGGTTTCAGAAGTATATGGTGGTGGTTTCTTGTAGAGACAATGGCGGTTTCTAACGGGTTCGCATAGATGAGAGAAGAAAGAAAGGGGGAGACAATGAATGGGGGTAAAGAGAAGGACGATGGTGACTGCTTTCAGGGGAACTTCCTTAAGATCTTCTTTTTCTTTTCCAACGATGGTTTCCAGTGACGTTCTTGACATGAGAGAGACGACTTATGAGGGTGGGGACATTTCTTTCAGGTAGAGAAGACGAAGCCACCTCCGAAAACCCCCACATGGAGTGTAGATTTGCGAACAGCTAGCAATGACAACTCTCTCTCTCTCTCTCTCTCTCTGTGTGTGTGTGTGTGTATCGTGTCATCCTCGTTGACGGTTTTTTGAGAGAAAATGTGGTGGTGGTTGATGGTGGTATGCGGTGGTCCGACGATGTTGTGCGGTGGTCCGGTGGTATTTTTCGGTTGTCGGAGGTAGACTATGAATTGGAGAAGATAACTGAAGGATGTGGGTGTGAGTGGGGTTAGGGTAGGAGATAAGTGTTTGTGGTGGTGGGCCCAATTTTTGTTTTTCTTTATTTTTTATTTTTCTTTTAAATTGTTAATAACAAATAAATAAAAAATTATATGAAAAATAAAATAGAAAGGGTAAAATAGTCATTTTATGTTCATCAGGGACTATCCGAGTGAGAAAAAAAATTACAGGGATTGTCCGAGTTAATTTTTGAAAATAGAAACTAAACGCGTAATTTGACACTTGATCGAGGGATGAATCGTGTAATTTACTCCACATAATCATATGTTATTCCTTCCCGAGGTTCACTTTGGAGAAAGTCAAAGAGGTGGTTTGGTCGTGTGCTAGTGATCGGGCTCAAGGTCCAGGATTGCTTTACTTTGCGGTTTATCAAGCGCATTATGGGAGCTATTAAAAACTGATGTTTGGAATTTTATCGAAGAATTTTATGATAATAATTTCATTAATTCTGAATGCAACTCATCTTTTATTACCCTGATCCCGAAAAAAAATAGTCTTACATTTTTTAAAGATTATAGACCAATTAGCTTAATATGAGTGTAGTACAAAATTATTGCAAAACTATTAGCTAATCGAATGACAAAGGGATCGGATAGTGTTGTTAGCATGAAACAATCTTCTTTTTTAAAAGGTGGCCAAATTTTGGATGTCCCTCTTGTAGTAAATGAAGTGATAGATTGGAATAATTGAAAAAAGAAAAAGTTGATGATCTTTAACATGGATTTAGAAAAGGTGTATGATTCGGTTACATGGGAGTATGTTTTGAAGATTTTGGAGTTTGTGGGTTTGGATAAAAAATGGGTTGGATGGATTAATGCTTGCTTGTCTTCTTCCTGAGCGTATTTTATTGAATATAATCCTTATCAAGATGAACTTGTGGGGGAAATGTATTCACATTCCTTCCTTGTTATACACGTCTTGTGATTTAAAGAAAAAAAAATACACAAATCATGTGTTTCGGTTTTGCGAAAGCTCAGATATGGTTACAAATTGAAAAATGGCTTGATATTCCATTTCCTCGTTTGATTAGTATGGCTGAGCTCTTGTCTTGGGTTGATACAGTTAGCACGAGCACTATGAAAACGAAGATTTTGGAGGTGATCGTTTTCACTACTATTTGGATATTTTGGAATCACCATAATAACATAGTGTTCTAATCGTTTAAGCTGAAGAGGAATAGTATTTTTGAAAGTATTGTTTTTCATTCATTTGACTGTTTTTCTGTTAGGAATGTTAGAACTAATTAGTTGGACTATGTGGTTACAATACCCCTTGATTTGTAATGTTTAATATTTTTTTTTTCTTTCTAACTTGTTATTATATGTTATTTGAATAAAATTTAGTTGTTAAAAAAATGACATAATCTTATTCAATTGGCACCATACCAATTTTTCTAATCAAGAAACCATTTTTAACTACGCAATAGATTAGCAAACAATAACAAATAATCTTGTTCAAGTGACTCATATGTTTTAAAAAATATAATAATGCATAGTATTTTTGTGTTTATTACTTATGAATGTTTGAATTTTATCATAGATGGTTTCATGAATTTTTCCATACATAGCATTTTTTATAAACAATTTGAACCATTTTTTTTTCAACAACTTGAAACAATTGATTGATTTTATTTATACTGTTTTAAATTTGATATTTAATTTATTTTATTTATACTGTTTTAAATTTGATATTTAATTTATTTTATAAATTGTAGATAAATATTGATAAAATATAATTTAGAAAAGAACTATTATGGAATCAATATGTAACGACTTTATTGTAGGTTTTGTTTTTTTTAGTGTGCAACCTACTAAAATAAAACCATTTTTTAAACCTACAATATATATATATATATATATATATATATATATATATATATATATATATATATATATATATATTTTGTAGGTTTAAAAAATGGTTTTATTTTAGTAGGTTGCACACTAAAAAAACAAAACCTACAATAAAGTCGTTACATATTGATTCCATAATTGATTTATATATATATATATATATATATATATATATATATATATATATATATATATATATATATATATATATATATATATTCAATTAAGTTCTAAAAACTGATAATCGTATTCAATTTAACACTTTCACCTGGTAAACGGGTCAGCCAACTTTTAAAAATTATATTTTTTGCCTAGGTTTCAAATTTTATTATAAATTTGGTTTACAATTTACACTTTTGGCTTAGATTTTAAATTTTATTACAAATTTAATCCAATATTTACCCTTTTTGCCCAAATTTTAGAATTTTGTTATAAATTCATCCTAACTTTGTTATTTTTACAACTTTTTTTCTCAAAATTTTGTTTCAAACATGTCTTTTCTGTATAAAATCATATTTATACAAAAAAACATATTTTCATATAAAAAATCTTATATTTTCTATATAAAAACATTTTCTTAAAAAGTTTTTTTGTATACAAAATACCTATTTATAAAAATAGGTATTTATTAAGTACATAAATATATACAAATCCATATATATATATATATATATATATATATATATATATATATATATATATATATATATATATATATATATATATATATATATATATATATATATATATAATTGCAAAAATGGTCCATGTGGTATGCATTTTTTTGGGGTTTTGGTCTAAACCACGAGTTTTTTGGTTTTGTGGTCCTTTTGGACTGGTTTGTTTGTGAGAATGGTCCCTATACTTAACACCCGTTAAAAAAATCCGTTAACCCCCTCATGTGCCTTGCACGTGAGGGTATTTCTGTCTTTTTACTTACAGGGACCATTTTTACATACAAATGTCAACGCTTCCATCTACCTTTTATCCATCATTTACAATCCCAAACACCCGTCAACTCCCCACCTCCCTCCTTCTTCCTTCTGATCCATTAAACCTGCAAAAAAAAAAAAAATATTTCGTTATCCAAAGAACCTAATCGAAGGAAAAGGAGACAAAGTCATACTTTAAAGTCGAAATGGTGTACATAATGTGGTAGATCAGACCAAAAAATAAAGTTGTCGACGTATCATCCGTATATGGTAAGTTGCTCTGTTTTCTTAAACATTCATATTTTTCATTTTACCCTTGATTTATACTAAAATCCGCCAAATTTTGACTCTGTTATCATGTACAATTTTGACTTGTAGCGGTTACACCCACATGGTTTAGTATTAAGCTTCATCATGGTGGGAAGTTTACTAAGTTACCTGACATAAAGTATACTGGAGGTGAAGTGCGTTATGTTGATTATGTGGACATAAATGAGTTTTCTGTACGAGTTTTCTGTACATGAACTTGATGCCATAATGCTTGATCTAGGTTACCCAGACCCACGGATGACTGAATTGACTGATGAATCCCCAGTGATATACTACCATTTCAGGATACCCAATGGAGACTTTCAATTTGGTCTTAGAGCTTTAGGGAATGATCAGGATGTTATCAATCTTTCTAAATTTATTCAAAATAACAAGTTGATTGAGGCGTACACAGAACATGGGAAGACAAATCTACTCACATACTTCATGTCTCCAAATGCAAAGGGTAAAGTTGTCATTGAGGAATTACCAGAAAATGATGATCAAGGGGCTAAATATGAGGCTGAAGTTCATGTAGAATCTCCATTGAGAAATATGAACCATGTCAATGATGAGACAATTGGTGAGTACATGTCTTTGATTCTTTTTGGGAGTAAAACTGATGCATTCTCTCCAGAGTATAGAAGGGTAGAGTTGGGAATTCAAAAAGAGAGGAAGGTTCTTGTAGAAAGAGGCTTAATTTAGAGGATATTGATGATTTAAAAGAGAAGGAAAACACTAATGAGGGTGTTAAGGAGGTTCATGAGGCTACAACTGTTGTTGAAGGATGCTACAATCCATTTACTTCAAATATTGCTAATGTAGGGGATGAGATGATTGGGGTTCATGATAATGACCATATTGATGGATGCTACAACAACCCACCCATTAATGATGATGAACAATATAGTGAGCTTTTTGATAACCTTATGGAAAATTTAATTGGAAGTGATGAGGATGTTGAAGAGTATGAAGGGGATGATGAATCTGAAGAGAGTGATGAAGAGTATGAAAAGGATGAAGGTGATGATCATGATGAGAAACAATCAGAAAATGAAGATAAAGTGGATGACATAATGGATGAGGAGAATGTCACACCCTAAAACCAAGAACGGCGGAAACGTTCTGGGGCGGAGGACGTCATGTAAAGTATCACAACACAGTAAATGTAAATAAGCAAACAACATCATCCATTGCATTAAATATATAATTTTAATACAAGCGTGTTCTGTACATTTTAGACACCAAAAATAACGTATATCAAAATAATAAGATGAGTCTTGAATGCGCTCCATCTTCTCAAAAGCTGGCCTCGGTACCTGTCTACTGATGACCTGAGAATACAAGTTATTTTGAAAGAGTTTATCAGCATTAAGCTGGTGAGTTCATAAGTATTTTAGTGTCGGTATTTGTCATCCAAAAATGTTTGAACATGTATCAAGTATAAGTTTGTAAAATGTATGTAAAGGTTTGTAAGTGTTTGTAAAAAGTTTGAATCTCTCAGAAAAACCTATATTTTCTATTAAAGTAGCCTTCTACCAAGGCTTAACTGTTTTGTATGCTCGTTTGTTGTAAAAGTGTGTAATTTCCCAAGTGTAACTATCATTTAACAAAATATAGTTTGTACATTAGTGTTTAAGTGAGGTTATCACTAAAATATGTAATGGGTAAATCATTGTAGTACTGTAGTTTTGTATTATAGGAACTACTGTTGTACTAACTACCTTAAACCGGATTTATATTAAGGTATCATGTGATAAATTGCACCATACTATCGACTGGTAACAACGACATATGAATGGTCGTAATAATGGAATAACGTTTGGCACCCGCAGACCTGCAGGTCCGACTGTAGCTAGCAGCAAGGTGTAGGATAGTCAATCCAGTATAGATCTATACGCAAACTCACGCTCTGCCTCCAAGAGAATTTTGGCTGCAACTCGGGCCATGACAATTAAGGCATGCTCCGATACAGTGGATCACAATTGTTAAGGTATTCTTGTATATGTAATGAAATGAACTGTTCTAGTATAGTTGTATATGTTCTTCCTCTAGTATAGTTGTATATGTTCTCTGTCTAGTATAGTTGTATATGTTCTCTTTCTAGTATAGTTGTATATGTTTTCTTTCTAGTATAGTTGTATATGTTTTCTTTCTAGTATAGTTGTATAAGTACTCGTAGTAATAAGTATTAACTCATGAATGAACTGACTCATTTATCTAGAAATTGTAGTAGTATGATCCTATGTTACCCCGATGGTAACTTACTGATGATGTACTGATAAGTATGAATATGGAAGTACTTTTATGTCTATACATGTATATTTGATATATAATTAATATTGAAACGACCTTCGGACGGTTACCCGAAATCCCACCAGACCACATCTCAATGTGCGAAAAGGAAATAGGGTGGATAGCCTTCCTAAGCCCTTTAAACATTTCTTATATATTTATACATATATGGGCATGCAATTTATAAGAAGTAAAACAAAGTTTAATAAAAGCATTTGATAAGTAAAAGAGTTTGTAAAACATTTTGAAGTGAAACAGTTTGATTGATGCAATCATTGGTTTTCTAGTTATTAATCACATGTGATTAATGCAATCACATGTGATTGATGCAATAACTATAAGTATTTAACTTGTATCCCCCCATAAAGTATTTAAAACATTTAAAATCATTTCAAAGGTTAATTAAAGGGGTATGAACTCACTTGTGGTGAGTATATTGGATTGATGTATCGGGTACCGTGCTAGGTGGCAAACGGAGACTTGTTCACATGCATGAGCCTAGTTATCATATAATGAGCATATATATAACTAATTAGCCAAATAATAACTTAACAAAATAAGTTGGGACACTTAGGAACATTTAAACACTTTGTATAAGTGTTATAGGTCCTAATTGTTGCATCTAAGTTGATACGGGACAAGGCAAATGGGTTTGAAGCTTCCAAAGGCCTTGTATAAGATTTCACCACCCAACAAACCCCACCTTTGGAGTTTACGGCCGTGAACTCCACAGTTGGTGGTTTTGGGTGTTTTAAGGTGCTAAATGAATCCTAGAATAAGCCTAGCATTGATAGATTAATCCTTGAAGTAGTTGAGGATTTTACGGCCTAAAGACCATATCCCCTAGAGTTTAAGGCCGTAAACTCCTATGGGGTGTTGGTTTTAATTCTTTTAAGTCACTTGCACATGTAGGATAGCTTCTATGTTTTTGATTTAGGCTAAAGGAGACATTAGGCACACATTTGTGCCTTTACTTGGAGTTTATGGCCCAAGAGATGTTCCTTGGCCGTAAACTCCCTTTTAAGGATGATTTTGATGTAATTCACTCCCCATTCAAGTTACAAGTATCAAAGGGTAATTGTCTTAAAGCCTTAGGGGTGTTTAGGGCACTCTTAGCCCTTGAAAAAGGGGTTTACGGCCCAAGAGCATATCCTTGGCCGTAAACTCCTAAAACTAGATGATCTTGGATGATTTCTAGCCTCTAATGTTCATACATTAAGTCCTTAATTAGTTGCTTAACATGGAAATGAGACTAGGTAGCTTTTAGGCCTTGTTTTGGAGTTTACACCCCAAGAACGTTCTTGGGCCGTAAGCTCCCGGATCTTGTACTTTAGACATTTAATCTATGTTATAAAGCATAAAACAAGTAATAAAACACATCTAGGAAAGTAGACTCACAATCTGGGATGAAAACCCGAAGATCCGTCAGAGAGAAAATGGCTTTTCTCTAGTTGGAAATGTGAATAATGAATTAATTTAATTCAGAAATCTATTTATAGTCCTGAAATATTTTGGCAGAAAATATTTTTATTCCGGAAGTTGGACTATAACATTATGAAACTTGGAATGTTCAAATTTTACAAACCCAGGAATATCCACTCTCCTGATAACTCCTTAAATGTAAACCCTAATGTACGCAAACTTATACGGAAAAGTCTGAAACTCACTGAAACTGGACTAGCTTCTATTGAATTGATAATGTTCGTACAAATGGAAAATTTCGGGTTGTCACAGAGAACAATATAGAAGATGTTGATGTGGACATGGCAGACTTCGTTCTAAATGTTGAAAGTGATGTTGAAGGAGCATGTATTAATGATGGTCATGAACCTAAAGATATGGAAGTGACCAACAATGAGGAGTTCGAATCATTGGATGAAGGATCAGACCAAGACAGAGAAAGAAGAGCTCTCATAAAAAATTTAGGAAAAGAAAAAAGGTGCAACCTTGGGTCAGTACATATACAGTCATTCTCAGTGGGGCAAAAGTTTAAAAGTAAAAAAGAATTAAAGGAGTTAACTGATGTGCACACACTAGAAACAAGAAGGAATCTATTCTTTAAAAAAAATGACAGTCAAAGACTTAGGGCACAGTGCAGAGGAGTTGTACCTATCTTCAATAAAGGTTAAGTGGGGACTCAACCTACCACTTCAAAAAGCAAGGGCAAAGAAGTAAAGACAAAAAAAGACACATGTGGTTGGTATATACATGCATCTAGGTCAAAACCCGAATTTGACTGGTTTATAAGGACCTTAAACCAAAATCATACATGCTTACAAACAAGAAAACTCAGAGCTTGTATTGCTTCTTTAACCTGCAAGAAAATCATAGATCAAGTTGAGGCAGATCTAAAGATTCCTTTGAGAGCCATACAAGATCACTTTCAAAAGACCTAACAGGTGGGTATTTCAATGGATAAGGTGTTTAGGGAAAAAGATATGGAAAGAAAGCATGTAACTAGGGACTACACAAAACAGTTTGAGTTGTTGAGGGACTATGCTCTTGAACTTCAAGCTACAAAACCCAGACACAACAGTCAAAATAGATGTGTGTTCTAATGGCAACCCTGCATCCCCAACAAGGCAGTTTAGAAGGATTTATGTATGCTTGGGTCCACTGAAAAAAAAAGGTTTTAAAGCATGTCTTAGAGACTTAGTAGGTTTGGATGGTACCTTCATGAAAGGCCCATTCCCTGGTCAGGTTCTTACAACAGTTAGTATAGATTCCAACAATGAAATTTATCCCTTGGCCTATGCAATTGTTGAGTCTGAAAACACAGCTAGTTGAAAGTGGTTTTTAAAAAAACTTGGGGATGACTTGGAGCTTGGGAACAGCTCAAATTATACTTTCATAAGTGACAGGAAAAAGGTAAATTACAATTCATCAATTGATCATTTAGATTGTGTTTTTTTACCAAGAAATTAATTCTAATTATTGTATGTTGAGTCATGTAGGGATTACCAATTGCAGTTGATCAATTGTTTCCCAATGCTGAGCATAGGTATTGTATTGGACATATTCATGACAATATGAGAAAGAAGTGGGAGCAAACTGAGTAGAGGGACCATTTATGGAGGTGTGCATCAGCAACCACCATTCCTGAGTTTGAACATTTGATGAAAGAGTTTAGTGAGTATGATAAGGAGGCATGTAAATGGTTGAAGCAGATTCCTCCTGTACATTGGGCAAGGAGTCATTTCTCAGGTAATTGTATATGTTTGCATATGGTAATGATTATGTGTTTCAGTTATTTATCAACATTAATTGTATGTTATTGTAATGTGCAGGAAGAGTTGTTTCTGATGTGTTGATTTCAAACATGTATGAAGTGTTTAATGGGAAGATAGAGAAAGGCAGGGACAAACCTGTAATTTCATGTTTAGAGTTCACTAGGGAGTATCTAATGAAGAGTATATGCAATGTCATGAAGGCAATGAAGAAGGCTAAAGGTCCACTAACACCTACAACAATAGACATCCTAGATGCAAGGAAAAAAAGGTGCTTCACAATATATTGCTAGGTGGAATGGGGCAAACAAGTATCAAGTCACTGGAACATTGCAAGATCAACATGTGGTGGATGTTAGGAACCAAACTTGTACTTGCAGAAAGTGGGAATTAATGGGAATACCTTGCAGGCATGCAATTGCAACTCTAAATGAAATGAATAAAGACCCTGAGGCTGAGCTTGACATTTACAAGTGGGTACACAAGGTGTATTGGCTAGAGACATGGAAAAAAGCTTATTCATTTAAGGTGGAACCAATTAAAGGGAGAACCATGTGGCCTAAAAGTAATTGTCCAACAAAGCTAATCCCTCCTCCACATCGTACTCAGGTGGGAAGGCCTAAGAAAAAAAGAAGACAAAGTGAGGGTGAAAGGTTAAGCAAAAGGCAGAAGGCAAGTCAAGGTGATGGAGTCAATGAGATGCAAGGAGAACATTCCCAAGGGCCAACAAATGATGGAGTACAGAAGCTATCAAGGAAACATATCAGTGTTACTTGTAGCAAATGCAAGAATAAGGGACACAACTCTAGGACCTGTAAAGGGCAAGGATGGAATCAATCTAAGAAGTGATTATGGTTGTTTGTTGTGGTGCAATGACTATTTAGTTTCTTGTTGTTAAAAACGGTTTGTTTTTGAAAACTTTAGTTATGGTTTGATGATGTGGTTTATGTATGGTGCACAGACACTCATATGCTTAACTTGGTAATGGTTTTTGGTTCCACTCATGTGGTTAATGGAATGCTCATTTTGGTCAATTTATGACATGTATTTTGGTAATGTACTTTTGTTACATTTTGGTTCTATTTATGTGCTTATATTTGACAATTGATACACATTTTGAACACATTATCACACTTGAATATCATTTATATCATTAACAACATTGGAATTCATTACAAACATGATGAAGTCAAATTACAACAAAATTATACCATTTTTACCTCGCATCACTTGATCAACAAAAATCCTCACATTTGTCTAACCCTATCCCTTACATAGACCAAATACTAAAGATAACAATCACAAACATAAACCAACTTGCACATAAATACATCTTCAGCTTAAAACCTTCATCTTTCAATGCATCACACCTTGCCTCCAACATGTTGTTCCTGCTCAAAAGTCCATTGCACTGTTCCTGTAACATGTTGATACTTCTTACCAGCCCATTACATCTTTCCTCCAACGTAATTATGTTTCTTAGAAGACCAGGTATGATGGTTTTACTCCTAGCATACATAGGCGGGTCAACTCACCCGATAAACCCACAAACAAAATCCTTAGTAGGGAAAGCATAAAACCTCTTGCCGGGATTCAGTAGTGTCCAAGACGTTTTCACCAAAGCAAGCTTTCCACAAAAAAAACCACCATTGTTCGATTGCAAGTCGGGAAGGAGAAATGGAAGAAAATAGCCGTTGGGGAAGAACAGTTAAGAACGTTGGGGAAGAAGATTTGTTGGGGAAGAAGCTGGGAAAGGAAAACGATATATAAAGGATGTTTTATTTTTCCATATGCAAAAATGGTCCCTATAAGTAAAAGGACAGAAATACCCTCACATGCAAGGCACATGAGGGGGTTAACAGATTCTTTTTAACGGATGTTAAGTACAGGGACCATTCTCACAAACAAACCAGTCCAAAAGGACCACAAAACCAAAAAACTCGTGGTTTGGACCAAAACCCAAAAAATTGCATACCACAGGGACCATTTTTGCAATTAAGTCATATATATATATATATATATATATATATATATATATATATATATATATATATATATATATATATATATATATATATATATATATATATATATACACATACATGTGTTTTAGAAAAAAAAATATATACAAACACCTATTTCATAGTAAACATATACATTTTTTTTGTAAAAACATATTTATATGCACCAGAATAAGTGTTTTTTTGTAATAACACGTTTTTTTATAACATATATATATATATATATATATATATATATATATATATATATATATATATATATATACACACGGGAAAAGTGAATATACCCTTAAGGGTATATAAGCTTAGGTACCCAAACCCATCATAATACATCATTTTGTTTAATATATTTATTATAATGTTTTTAAAATTCAATCACTAACTTGGTTTACTTTCAATATTTTCGAAATTTCACAATTATCATCCTCTTACATCACATATTTATGCCGAACACCTACTAGGCTACATATATAATAGTTGAAAACGAAAATTATGTAAGAGAAAGATAAATGTGAAATTTATAAAAATCTTAGAAATAAATCAAGTTAAAAGTTAAATTATAAGAATATTGGACAATTACAATGCATATATATGATATAAAACAACATAGTATAGTGAGTTTGGATACCTAAGGTTATAACCCTTAAGGGTATATTCACTTTTCCATATATATATATATAACACGTTTTTTTTTTTTTTTTTTTTTTTTTTTTTTTTTTTTTTATAATAAATGCATTTGTATCCAAACACGTTTATATATAAAATGTATACAAACATGATTTTATAAAAAATATAGACACACACCTATTTGTGTGCATATATATATATATATATATATATATATATATATATATATATATATATATATATATATATATATATATATATATATATATAAAACACGTTTTTTATAATAAATACAATTTTTTTAAAAAAAAAAGTTTTATATAGAAAAATAAGGTTTTTATGTGAACTTTTTTTTTTCTATAAACATAATTTTATAAAGAAAAAATGTATTCAGAACAAATTTTGTGAAAAAAAGTTGTTAAAAAAATAAAATTAGGATGAATTCATAATAAAATTTTAAAATTTTTGGTAAAAAGGCTAAATTTTAGACCAAATTTGTAATAAAATTTAAAATCTGGGTCAAAAGTATAAATTTTAGACCAAATTTGAAATAAAATTTGAAAACTGTGCCAAAAATGTAATTTTTTTAAAGTTGAATACGATTATCGGTTTTTGAGAATTAATTGACTAAAAAAATATAATGATTAAATCGATTATGAAACTAATATATATATATATATATATATATATATATATATATATATATATATATATATATATATATATATATATAACTTATTATAATTTTCCATGTAAAAAACAAACAATATTCTTTTTACATATTCATGAGTTTGGTAAACCTCTTACTTAAAACCTTTTACCTTTTATAAAACAAACAATTCATTTCAGTTTAAAATAAAAATAAAAAACATCATTAATACATTCCATTATATAATGCATTTCATTATCTTGATTAACTTTTACCTTTTATAAAACAAACAATTCATTTCTCTGAAAACTTTTTACCTTTTATAAAACAAACAATTCATTTCAGTTTAAAATAAAAATAAAAAACATCATTAATACATTCCATTATATAATGCATTTCATTATCTCGATTAACTTTTACCTTTTATAAAACAAACAATTCATTTCTCTGAAAACTTTTTACCTTTTATAAAACAAACAATTCGTTTGAGTTTAAAATAAAAATAAAAACATCATTAATACATTCCATTATATAATGCATTTCATTATCTCGATTAACTTTTATTATTATTATTATTATTATTATTATTATTATTATTATTTTGAACGGCAAATACATATACATATAAACTATTCATAAATTATTTCACTTATCTTCACAGTAAGATTCGAACCCTCCATCTTAAGAAAAAAAAGGCAACATCAAATATCACTTATGCTAGAAGCACTTTGACTATTATTAGCTTTTTAGTCGGTTGGACTGTCTATTTTTATTGATATCATAAATTCTCTTTGACTTTGGCTGAATAATACCACTGATTTATTTTTATGTAAATAGATGGCGCTAGGTTAATTGAACCAAAACATTAAATGCACAACCATGGTAATAAAGGAAGACACCACCAAAATGGTACATACAAGTTGCACACTTGATGATGGCTTTCTTCATCACCTGCATTCGAAAATAAATTCAATTACCTAAACATATTTAATTCATGCCATGTGGGAATTCAACTTGGCTTTTTGATTTCCTTTTTTTGTATATTTATTTAACGACCACAATGGTCCAAGTTTCTATAGACTCGTGTCTCGTCTCTTACGTATGAATCAAAATCAAAACGACAAAAAGCAAACCAAATATGGATATAAGAGTTTGCTTTCTAATTTGGATCCATGTTTTTAGAAAATTTCATTAAAATAGAAAGATAAAAAAAAAAATCTGAAATATTTTGTAAGATGGATATTTTAAATATTGGGGTTGTATAACCGACTTAATTACCAAAATGCTTATAGCTTGGTGGTATCAAGTGTTGCCCTCACCGCTTGATGCCGAGGGTTCTAGTTCCGTCGTGAACCTATGTGGAATTAGAATTAGTTTTAGGAGTATATTAGATTTGATGTTAAAAAAAAAAATACAACCAACTTAATTAAATTTAAATTTGTGGTTCTTATTAACTGCTCCAAAAGGTCATTATTTCAGTATTCATATTATTTTAATATTCAATACATTTAAATTATCCAAAAAAAATATAGTGAAGATCACTCCTTCAAGCATTTCTTGCTTGTCATTCTAAGAAAGAAAAAAAATAAAACTGTATCAGTTGCAATATATATAAGTCCCCCCCTCCCGACACGATCAATAAGGAATCAAATCATGGATGTTGAGGCAAGTAATAAGAACCTCATGAATCATCTCAATATAAGAATCACAATTGGGACATAAAAGCGATTATACGAGAATCCCTCTTTTGGAAGAGGTTGGTTCTCATAGCTACCCAATTCAATTGTATTTGCCAAATGAAAAATATTGATCTTGATGGGAACATTGTTGAAAAAGTATGTTGATATTTACATGATGTCATAAAGGATCAGGTTTGTTGTGTTCACATGTATTTGTCATGTTTATATGTAGGTTATATCCTATAAGGGCTGATTTTGTACTTATGAATAGTTTGAGGACTACGGTTCACTTTGTTCAATAGATGCGTAGACACGTGGGTTGAAGTTGGGTCGGTTTATGGGTTTGATGCGGGGTTTACCCGGTGTTTGATCCATGTTTCTACTCGTGCTATTTAATGTTGTGTAACAATCCGTTTTTAAAAATAAATAAATAATTAATTAAATAAATAAATAATAAACCTAGAACCCCGAGACGTATTTTTAAGTATTGTATTTTAGCCCTAAATCCATAATAGCTTATTAGCGTCAGCTTTGGGAGTAAAATGTTATAAATTCGGGAACTTATGGTTTAAATGGTATCATATGGACGTGTGTTGAATAGATCTTGGGAAGCAAAGACTAAATGGTAAATTCCAAATTCAATTTGTAAAGATTTCTAAGGGTAGGGTTGTTAGGCAAGTTTTGGACTTAAGTTAAAAAATGTTTGTGGAGGAGGGGTCGAACTTGGAAAATGGAACACAAGTTTGGTATGGACACGGGAATGGAACCCGACGATTTATTCCCCCCGTATGAAGATCCATCAGCTAACCCTAAACCTAAATGAGATTCTGCCGCCTGCCACCGCGTAGGTGGTTGTATGTGTGCCATTAGATGTGTATGAGTTCGTTCCCTATATGATTGGGATGTTGGTTGGATGTTTTGGCAGGAGAATAACCAAGGAAAACCCCACCACCACCATGAGGTGGTGGTTGCCGTCGTGTTCCGCCGTCGACCACCACTATCCGAGGTGGCAGTGGGTGCTGCCCGACCCAATGAAGCTTATATCAGCCAAAAACATAACCATTGGGAATAATTGACTTACATTTGGGTTGGAAACCCTAATTAGGGTTTAGAAAACCCTAATCTTGGAAAACTGTTGTTGTGACTTGTCGGGACCCGCGCTTGGACTGTTAGACTGAAATTTTGAATTATGTCCGACTACATTGTATGAATGGCCTAGTGGAGTGATGGACTTAATGGATTAAGTCATTAACAGGTTAAGTAAGAACACTTAACCCTCATCGTCATTTTATGTGAAAACCCTAATTATGATGGGGCTTCATGTTGGGCCTTTCTTTTGGGCTTAAGTGTTTGGATTCTTGTTGGGCCAACTGAGAACAAGTATATGGACTATTATATTTGGATGGGCCTTAGGGTAAGGCCCATGTAAGGGGTTTGAGCCTAATTTGGAAAATTGGGCCATAATTGGGCCTTGGTTGATTACTTGACTTTTGGGCCTTTAGAGTATGAGTTGGGCCTTGATCTTGGACCAAGCCATGTTAAGGGTAAAATGGCCCTTTTACCCCAAGTGTGTAATTATGGTGATGTATTGAAACCCAAATTGTTAATTGGGTTTTATTTTGATGTTGACACTTCAAGAATCTGTCAGCCAACAACCACCAACTAGGGATCGTCTGCAGTATGAGGTGAGTTTCCTTCAGTAGGAACAGGTCGAAGGAACTAATGTCGGCCCGTGTAAAGTAGCTAAGTGTAGGATGGGCCCGTATCTTAGAAATATTTATGATTAGTAGCTAAGTGTGGGATGGGCCCATATCTTAGAATTGTTTATGATTAGTAGATAAGTGTGGGTTAGGCCCGTATCTTAGAATCGTTTATGATTTGTAGCTAAGTGTAAACTGGGCCCGTGTCTTATAATTGTTTATGATTAGTAGCTAATTGTGGGTTGGGCCTGTATCTTAGACTCGTTTATGATTTGTAGCTAAGTGTGGGCAGGGACTGTATCTTAGTATTATCGGAGTATGTTTATGAATTGGTAGATTACAGTATACTTGTTGTCTGTGTGATACTTGTATGTATGTTTAGATAGCAAGGTGTGGGCCGGGGCCCGTATCCTCCGGATAGCGGAGCATGGGTGAGGCCCGTACCTCTTAGTCAGCTGAGTGTGGACAAGGCTCGTATCTCTAAGTTAGTAGAGTGTGGGCGAGGCTCGTATATGTGAAATAGCTAAGTGTGGGTGAGGCCCGTATCTTATAGAAGCATTTTTTCTTGAACCTCATGCATTTGAAACTCCGAAGACCATATAGAAGCATTTTTTTCTCAAATCACATTCATTTGAAACCTCTATCTTTTAACTAATACAACTCAAAAGTCTTCTTAATAATGATTTAACACTCAAAGGTTTTATAACTTATATTATATTTAATAAACACTTAATGAACTGTTTACTAAAAAAAGATTAATCTTTTGGTTATAGATTCATACAAGTCACATAGAAACTTCATAAAGAAAACAAGCTTATAGGTTTTTGAGTTGGTTTGAGGTCTTATGACTACTTTTTGAGATATATTATTATGTTATAGCTTTTAATTTGTAAGTTTGTTATATACTAATTTTTTTATGTTTTTCTTGGTTTTGGATTCTTTTAATACAATTGTTGTATGTTGTGCTTTAATCGTTAATATATATTAGATCATATAGATGTTATCGATTGTATGTTATATACCGTTATGTGGATAATATTTAATTAGATATGTTAAAGTTTTTAATTTGTAAGCTTATTATATACTAATTTTTTTTTCTTAGTTTAAGTATTCTTTTAAGACAATCATTTTATGTTGTGGTTGAAACTTTCATGTAAATTAGATTAGATTTATGTTATCGATCATATGTTATGGAAAATGATATAGATAATATTTAATTAAATATTATATATATGTTTGTATGTTTGTGTTTCTTCAAAGCAATAATTAATTATAAATCATGGATATGCATTTATAATATTTATAAATTTCCAATAATTTTTTACATTCTTTTATTGTATATGTAGTTATATTAGAATATTTTTCTTACAAAAAGTCATCATTTGGTTGAAGATATTGAGATTCAAAAGTTTTCGTATAGTTGAAGCATTAACGATCCAAATATGATGATTTGAAGAAATGAGTTATGTCGCATTGATGGTAATTGCAATATGATTTTTTTTCAATCAAAACAAATGAAGCTTTTCTATTATTTCTTTATATTCAGTTTCTCATTTAATCTTTCTATGTGATTTGTGTGTAATACTCAATCTTGAATGTGGCTCTCCAAACATCAATGTTTTGCTTGAAATATCTTTTTTATTCTTCTTTTTCAGGAAAAACATTTTGATTGCAAGTTAGTGAAGAATTATCATCAAGTTTCTATGGTTGAATGATGTTAAATGAAGAAAGAAATTCAGAAAACTGATATAGATTTTTTGTTTGAGCAAAGTAGATGAATATTTGTTTTTTCTTTTAATTTAAATGTATATTTATGTAACATTTTTCTTTATATATTCAACTACCCGATGTTCTTATTTATTTTATTGTAGTTTTTCTATTTTGATTATGTTTATTTTTTATTATTTTTTTATTGGGTTATCCTACACAACATACTTACAAGACAATATTTAAAAGATAACATAATTTTTAACATTTGATATGTAATTATGATTGACTTATCATAATATGTTCTTCATATGAAAGTAATTTATCCATATTACTACGACAAGAATTACATATGACATTTACGAAAAGGTCAGAGTTGACTTGGGAACCAGAGCATCGGAAAGGGTCAGAGTTGACTTGGGAACCGGAGCGTGAGATGTGGGAGCAGCATCCGGAGTTGTTTGTAGAGTGAGACTTCAAGGGCGAAGTTTGGTTCTAGTGGGGGAGAATTGTAACACCCGGATTCCCAGGTATGATGTTTTGTTCTTTTATTTTTTTGGGTGTTGAGGGGAGACTCGGAGAGTTGGCGTCTAGACTCACCGAGTATAGTCACGGATTTGTATGCGAGTTCACAGCTGGACTCGGCGAGTTCATGAGTGGACTCGGTGAGTCCACGCTGTTTAATGAAACCCTAATTTCCAGGGTTTGAGACCTATTTAAAGGGTCCTATGGCCATCATTTGCGGCCACCAACCCCCAGAGAGAAACCCTAAAGAGATCTAGAGTGTTTGTGAGGAAGGAGAGGCCAATCTTGAACTTTTGTGGGTGTTTTTGCAAGAAGGAAGTGTTCAAGGCAAGAGGAGGCTGAAGGAGGTGCGATTTTTGTGGTCTTTGAGCTCATAGAGACTGTATTGAGGTATTATTCTCGGACCTTCTTCAGTTTTTGGTGTTGATTCTTAGTGTTAGGGTTTTCTAACCCTTTTAGAGGTTGATTAAGTGGAGTAGTTGGTCCCTTCTCGAGTTTGTGTTATGGATCTGGACCCAAAGAGGTCCATAGACCTTAACCCATGGAGCTTTATGAGTCATTTTGGGAGTCTTGAGCTTGGAATGTCATTTTTGGGGCTAAATCACCATTTTGGACCATTTAGATGTTGTGTGTGTGTCAAGGTCCGAACTTTACGTGATTATCATGCTTGGGGAGGCCAGATCTATGATTGTATGGAACAGATCTGACCTCAGAAGTTGTTTTGAGTTTGTGCATGGCATGAACTCGCCGAGTCCAAAGAACAGACTCGGCAAGTAGTATGAAGGTTGCTCGTTAATCACTCAGTGAGTGAATTTGTCGAGTTGGGGGAAATGACTCGGTGAGTCAGGGAGAGTCAGGGGTCTGAGTTCAAGTTGGAACTCGCCGAGTTGTTCTTGAGACTCGGCGAGTTGAGTCGGGGTGGCCCCACGATTCATGCCAGGTGGAACTCGTCGGATCAAGGGGAGTACTCGACGTGCCAAGAGAGGATCTAAGAGAGTCAGTGGACACGTGTAGACTCGCCGAGTCGCCCTAGTGCGCTCGACGAGTCGGGTCAAAGTTTGACCGTTGACCTTGTTGACTTTTAGGGTTGAGTACAGTTGTATTTATGAGAGTATTACTTTATGTGATTAGGTGGAGGCTAGATCACACATCTTCCGAGTTAGATATTTACCGAGACATCGAGGTGAGTCTTCTCACTATACGTTACCTAGAGTGGTACTATGCGATGACCAGAGGGTCTTATGTGTTATGTATGAGATTATGTGCTATGTGATATTTGTATGTTGTATGATGGTATAGACCAGACCGGAGGGTCCAACGAGCTATGATCGGACCAGAGGGTCCAACGAGCTACGGGACTGGAGGGTCCCGCTGAGACACATCGACCGGAGGGTCGTATTATAGCCTCGAGTGGCGTATGTGCTGTATGTGGTATTTTGAGGAACTCACTAAGCATTTATGCTTATAGATGTTGTGTTATGTGTTTCAGGTACTAGTGATGAGCGTTGGAAGGCGTCGTCATGATTCGTTCACACACGCATTGGAGTTTTTGTAGAGATTCTGGGGAGATGTTCTGTGACAATAACATTTGATACAATGTGTTTGACACTATTTTATCAATGAATGAATGTTTTAAAAATGAAAAATTATTTTGAAAATTTACGCCATTACAAGTTGGTATCAGAGCCTTGCTTTGAGGGATTCGGATGCATCTGAACTCAAACTGAGGATTTGAGGAAAATTTTTGATAATGAAGTAAAACTTTTGAAAAGAGTAAAAAGAGTTTTGAGACAGACAGAGCAGAGTCGTGTGTACGATCAGGCAGCACCCAAATGGTGAATCCCCAAAAGTACCCTTACATTATGTGTTATAAGATATGTTATGCATGCTAGAGTAGGATAGGTATACATATTAGGACTAGAGTGGCCTGATTTGTGATGCCTTATCCTAGGAGATTTCTGCTACTGAGATGCTTCGAGAGTGAGTAGATAGCAGTTAGGAGCTCGTGAAGATAGAGTGCTTGTAATCCAAGATCCAAGGAGGAGGACTTGGAGTGAATGTTGATGCGGTGTGATCAGTAGTATTGGGCCCGTACTACTGAAGACACCAGATCAGTGGGCATTCAAAGTAAGAATCTTTTGGACAACGGAGGAAATTTAGGGTTGCGTCATCGTGTATGTGTATGCTCGATTGAGTCTCTGATAATTTATTTGTTGTGTTTTAGAGGCATCATGGTTGGGAATCGACACACACCTGAGAGCAGTGGTGTCAGCGAGGAGGAGATCCGTCGATTGATTCATGAGGAGGTGGCTGCTACCATCCGGGCTGAGATTCCCGAGATGTTCGGGGACATCAAGACCATGTTGATTGAGACTTTTGATGAGCGGTACGCACCGTTGACCGAGGCTGCTGCAGCTGCAGCTACTGCTGCTGCTAGACCTCAGGGAGGTGACTCGTTGTTGTTCCGGGAGTTGAGCAACACGAAGCCACCCGAGTTCGACGGGACGCAGGAACCGATTGCTGCTATGAGGTGGATCTCTGACATTGAGGGATGTTTCTATACATGTTCTTGTCCAGAGCACTTGAGGGTTCGGTTCACCCTGAACTAGCTCCGCCTGGGAGCGAAGGATTGGTGGAAGTTCGTAACGGCAAACTTCACTTTGGCTGAGATTTCCGAGGTGACCTGGGAAAGGTTCACCACTATGTTTAGAGAGGAGTATGTTCCCCCGATGGAGAGGAAACAGTTGATTATGGAGTTCTTGACCCTCAAGCAGGGTACTGATTCTGTGGCAGTCATCACCAGGAAGTTTCATGAGAGGGCGATGTTTTGCCCTGAGCAGGTGTCGTTTGAGATGGCTCGTATGAGCTATTATCTGAGTGTGCTGAGGAGAGATATTCGGGAGTTTGTGGTGAACTCGACTTACCGAACATTTGCTGAGCTCTAGGAAAATGCCCGAAAGAGGGAGATCGAGATGGAGACTCAGGCCAGGGAGGAGGCCGAGTCTCAGAGGATGGATCGGCAGCCGACTCAGTCTCAGCCGGCAGCCAAGCGGGCTAGACCCGCTGATTTGAGATCTGGGGGCGCGAAGGACCGCACTTTTGGGAAGTGCGGTAAGAGTCATGAAGGGTCGTGCAGGGCTGGGGTGTGATAGAAGTGTGGGAAGGAGGGGCATATCGTGAAGGATTTCCCCAAGGGATTTTCGGTTTGCTTTCATTACAACCAGATGAGCCATCGGAAGGCCGAGTTCCGACAACTTCTTCAGAGATCAGCGCAGGGATCTGCGCCTGCTGCTACGGCTACCGAGGTTCGGCCGGTGAAGGCCGAGGCCTCGAAGGCTCGTGGGAGAGCATTTCAGTTGACCGCGGAGGAGGTCCGCATGGTGCCCGATGTTGTGGCTGGTATGAATTCTCTTTTCATTTTTCATTCGAGTTGAGTTTTTATGCTTATATGATGTTATGCGTAGGTACTTTTCTTGTGAGTTATGTGCTTGCGATGGTATTATTTGACTCGGGTGCGAGTCGGTTGTTTGTTTCCGTAGCATTTAGTTAGCATATTAGTGTCCGTCGAGAGGTGTTGGATCAGCCTCTGTGAGTTTCCCTATTTAATGAGCGAGTAGTGTATGCTTCGGATGTGATTCGAGGATGTATCCTTGAGATCTTCGGTGTGGAGTTCCCGATAGATCTGGTCCGATCGCGGTGGGGGACATGTGTGTTATAGTGGGTATGGATTGGATGAGCCGATATGGAGCTGTGATAGACTGTGAGCGTCAATTGGTGATGATTCGAGACCCTAGTGGGGGAGTTCTTACGGTGTACGACGAAGATACACGTACGGGGTCCGCATTTTGTTCGGCCGCTAGAGCGAGACAGAGTCTACAGTAGGGCTATAGGCGATTCGTGGCATATGTGATGGATGCGAGGGTTGATTCAGAGAGACCGAAGTCGGTTGATGAGGTTCCGATAGTGCGTGAGTTCTCGGATATGTTTCCAAAGGAGTTGTCAGGTGTGCCTCCGGAGAGGCAGGTAGAGTTCGGTATTGAATTGGTTCCGGGAGCTGCGCCTATCGCCAAGGAGCCTTATCGCCTTGCGCCTCCGGAGATGCAGGAGTTATCCTCGCAGCTCTAGGAGCTGCTGGGGAAGAAATTTATCAGGACGAGCAGTTCGCCATAAGTGGCGCCTATTAATTTTGTCTAGATGAAGGATGGTTTGCACCGGATGTGCATTGATTATTGTGAGTTGAATAAGCTAATGGTTAAGAACCGTTACCCTTTGCCAAGGATCAATGATTTGTTCGATCAATTGCAGGGAGCATCCATGTTCTCCAAGATCGATTTGAGGTTTGGTTATCACCAGGTGAGGGTGCGGGAGGAGGATGTCCAGAAGACAACATTCCGGACTCGTTATGGGCATTACGAGTTCGTGGTAATGCCTTTCGGACTCACCAACGCACCGGCGGTGTTCATGGATCTCATGAACAGGGTGTGCAGACCGATGTTGGATCGCTCAGTGATCGTGTTCATCGACGACATATTGGTGTATTCGAGATCCCGAGAGCAGCATGAGGAGCATTTGAGGGAGATCCTCGGAGTTATGAGATTGGAGAGGCTTTATGCCAAGTTCTCCAAGTGTGAGTTCTGGCTACGAGAGGTTCAGTTTCCGGGGCACCTCGTTAACCAGAATGGGATATTGGTCGATTCGGCCAAGATCGAGGCGGTCATGAGGTGGGAGGTGCCGAGATCACCCACCGAGATCAGGAGTTTTCTGGGTTTGGCAAGCTATTATCGGAGATTTATTAAGGATTTCTCCAAGATCGCCGTACCACTCACTAGGTTGACCTGGAAGGGCGTTGCGTTTTCTTGGGGTCCAGAGCAGCAGACTGTTGGATTAATGTCTAAGTCCATAACTATAATTGGTAAGACTTGACCCGACCCGGCATGGTCCATTTGGGTTGCATGGCATCATGCACTTGGATAGACTATAATGAGAGAAATAAGACACTTACGGTTATTAATATATTATAAGTTCTAGTATATTAATAATAAGAATAATGAGATTATTTAATTAGTATTGATCAAGAATTAATCTAGAATTAATTAAGTGATCAAAAGAAGACTAATTAAATATATGGGTTGATTGTGTAAATCATTCATTCTTATATATGTGGGCTTGTGATCCAAGATTCCTTATGTTGGACTAAGTCCATGGGGTGACCCATGGATACTCCATGGAGGTTAAAACCCATGGAGCGTAAGGAATGGGTAAAGTCATGAGTTACATGGTGTAACCCTAATAGCCACCATATAAAAGAAACCCATGGCTCAAGAAATCATGACGATGACTAACACTATGTGTATGTATGAGGGCTACACGATTTCATGAAGTGTTCTAATTTCTCTCTAAGTTATTCCAAGTGCTTATGGTGTTGTGTGAACCATTTGAGGTGTCACACTTGGGGCACTAGGCACTCAAGCTTCATGAAGACAAGCACTATCAAAGAGGTATGTATTCTATCTTGTTATATCCATTATTTTGTATGCTAGATTAGGATAATACCTTGGATGTTCATATTTGCATGTATAATAGAGAAAACATAGATCCAAGGTATTTAGGGTTGCATGTACACTTAGGAGTGTTAGAATGCTCATAACCCAACAGTGGTATCAGAGCCTAGGCTTGTTTTCTTGTTATACCTGCAATAGAAGCTGAAAAATCGAGTTTTGATGCTGTCAGCCCAGCTGACTCGCCGAGTCCATGAAGGGACTCGACGAGTCCAAGGCAAAATGCATCCAACTCGCCGAGTTGTGTTCATGCACTCGACGAGTTGGACCCCAGACAGCATATCTTCGAGGTTTTTGGCTAGAAATGGACTAGGAACATTACCCTAAGTTGTTTTGAACTTATAAACTTGTTTTTTAATGTGGTAATGTTCATGCTAATCCATTTTCAAAGATAATTGTCAATAGATTCATGTTTTGTATTAGTTTAAAGGTTAGACTAATTACATGAAAAAGTTTGATTTGAATTATCTTGTTATTATGAGTTGCTTAGATTAATAGAAAAGTTGAATGAAATAGTTGTTTTCAATCCAAATTAATCTAAGAGTTGATTCTAAAATGTGTTTTTGTAACTTGTCCTCAAGTTATATGAAAAGTCACATTTAAGTTTCATAAAAACTCATAAAAGTTGGCAATGGTTACAAAAGATGAAGAGTCTTGTCCTTAAGTTATGGAGGTTCAAGAGTCACTTCATTAATAAATAAATAAATAAAATATGTAACCTTAATTAATTCCATAAGTTATAAAATAAAGAAAAAGTTAATTCTTTATTAGTTTAAAGTCTTCCATAATTTGTCCTCAAGTTATGGAACTTGAAGAGTTTTTGGATTAAAACTACTTTAAACATATAAGTTATGGAATTAATTACTTTTGAATAGTTTCAAAACTTGCCCTCAAGTTTTGGAATTTGTAAAGTTTTCTCTTATGAATACTTTAATTCCAAGTCAGCCCTTAGAATTTTAAAAGTTAAAATTCAACCCTTATACTTTATAATATTATAAGTTAATAATATTTATATGTATAAGAGTAAAGTCGGTCTTACCGCTAGTACGCCTCATTCACGAAGCCGGTCTATAAGGTGGGTATAAGGTTGTTGCCTATAAAATGGCAACTTAATGGGTGTCCACTCTCACCCACCGCTTGCTTGACTGGTGGAGGGTCGTTAGCCGAACGGGTTTGACATGACTATAATTCTCCCTTCATTAAAAGTATTAATGATAAATACTAAGTAACTAAACTCTTAATAATTCCCAATCTTAGTTACTTAGGAAAATGTGAATAAGGTGCTAATCCATGAAATTACACTTTGCACTTTGTTTAAGTCGGTTAGTGGAGCGTGTGTGGTTAACCGGCACACTAACTCGTATTTAACAAGGTAGGCAAAGGGTAACTTAATATTTATCATAGTATCGATGGAGCGTATGTGGTTAACCGGCACATCGATTGAGGGGTAATTTATTAAGGGTACCAAGTAATTTGCATGGTTACTTCACACCTTGTTTTGTGATCCTCGGCATCCCAGTCACAAAACCTGAAGGGCACACTCGAGATTGAAACATGCCATTGAACAGTTCAATGAATCTCAAAAGATCTAGGAGTTTCAAATCCAATTAAAACCTAATAATACATTTCGTTTATCTTGGTGGAAATTGGTGAATCGTCATTCACCTACCTTCAAATTGTTTTATAGCTTGGATTACGGCATACCTCTTCTAAGTTATAAAATAGTTTGTTGGGTCCTAGCCTTAATATTTCATATTGGGTGTCATATTAAGGACTTTAAAATCAACTATCTTGAATATCTTCCAAAAAGATGTCTGGTTTAGACATTTATGATCTTCCCAAATCTCTTGAAACAAGCTTTCCTAAATGAAGATGATATCCCATGGATATCATACTTCTTTCTCCTCCTCCAATTATTCTCCCTAACCCACAAGTTCTTGAAAAATTTAAGATCACTCAAGCCCTATTGGCAAGGCAAGGTCTAGGTGTGATCACATCTTGGAGATGTAGTCACATATTGACAAGCCGGAAGAGAAGGGTGTCAAAGTCTTGAGAAAGTTGGTGGTTCAATCACTTTCTAAGTTACATAGTGAGTTCCTTTGGGACACCTATGAAATAGACTATGACAAGACCCTTAATGATCTTATCTATTGTTAAGATCAACTTCCTGAAACTTTATGGACATTGACAATGGTGACACTGGAAATACAGAAACAGCATTCTCTTCCCAATGGAAAGGGATCGGCCATAGTCAACTCGGTTGACCAAATGGTAAAGAGAAAAGTCTAAGTCTGTGATAGTCTCGTGTACCATTATCAAAGGGTCCATATGTTTATATTGCCAAAGGAAGGGGCATTGGTTGCGAAGCTGCCTGATTTACCTAAGGATGTTAAAGTCAATAAGATTGACTCTACTTCAGGTAAAAGTCCACAAATCTAACTCTGTTAAGTTTCTATTCTGAGATTCCTGATACATGTTGTGACTGGGTCACATGGTAATGTTTTAAGAATCAAAGAAAAGTAAAGGAACTTAAAGAAAGAATATGCTGAATCTGATCGCGTAGATGGATTTCTATCGCGTAGTTTGAAGATCGGATTCTTGAGCTACTTCTTAGGAGTTATGAGATATTGCTTAGGAATAGATAACAACAAGTTTTTCATATGGGTTGTAAGGATAAGTTTTTCCGCATAGTTTTAAAATAAAAGAAAGTTTTTGATTTTATTTATTTTAAAATATCCTTACAATGGCATTTGAGGAAAAATTGTTGCTTATACGATTCCATTAATAGCAAGAGTGGAAATATGAAATTGATTCTTTCATTTGTGGTAATGTCTAAATTTACCAAACAAGGAAAGATTCTCATCATCCAAAGTCTCAATTGGACCAGGACTTGGAATCATGCAAGTTGTATAGCATGATGAATGAGAACTTTCAAGTATTGGAAAAATTAAGACTAATTACTTGTTCACATGGATGTGTGAGTCAAGTAATGGACTAAGGGATCGAGTACATAGTCATGTGCACTGATTAAGTCCACCACAAAAGATATAAGGCTATTCGTCATAGTTTACTAAAGCTCAGTAAATATGATTATACTTACAAGCTTAAGTGTAACTCTGAGACATTGGAAAAGGTTCCAATGTAAGGCAGAGCGAATAAGTAGAATCAAATTAGGCAGAAGGATAAAAGTTTCTCAAATCTGAAAAGATGGGAGAGTACTTTAGTATCAGTTTTGTGATCATCTTAATGATTAAGAAACCATATCAAAATTAGTTCTCTAAGGAAGTCTTAGTTCATTCTTATGACTAAGAAGAAGGGATCTTGAATTGTTGAAATGGTTAAATCAAGAAGATGAGTCATACTTCGTTCCAATACAAGTCTTAGAGTCGTACTCCAAGATTGTAATTTGAGTGACATGTCTTAAAGAAGGTTTAAAACACTTATCAAATGTAAGAGTAAAAGTTTTCTACTATTGTACATTTGAAATTGGTAAGTTGTGATGTTTTGGATAAAACAAAGACCAACTAAGGCCAATTGTGTGAAGTGTTTGTCTTGATTTGAATCCGCACTATCTCTTGGATGTTTGACAAGGGAGTCTTATAGGTCAAGAGGACAGTGGGAGTCTTAAAGGTCTTGAAAGTCTCAAGAACTAATCAAGAATGAAACCTGAAGTTCTTCACTAGCACACGACTTGAGGTTTATAACCTATCGTGTTGACATATTCTGTGCCCATTCTAGTTAAAGTTGGCTTTGCATATGAGTTCTTAGAGTTCTCAATGTGTTGCACAACAAATTGGAAGCAATGGCAGGCCCTTGAGCTACCAGGTGGCAAGAAATTAAGATTGAGTTCAGTCCATATGAGTTTGGATTTGTCATTATCCTTGTCTTGTGACTATGGTTATGACAATTCACATGGATAAGAACACATACACCATTAAATCTAAGTGTCATAAGGTTTCTCTCTGATTCATGAAAATGATGGTGAGGAAACACTTTGACTAAGTAGATTTTAGTTAGATAGCAATTGTGATATTTGCATTCTCAAAGTCGTTAGTGGAGCGTGTGTGGTTTACCGGCACACTAACTTGGACTTGTGAGAAATGACAAAGGTCAAAACGATCAAGACTATGATTACGGCATCCCTTTTCATAGTTCTTAAAATTGTTTTGACACACCCATGAGCTATCTAAGGGAAGGTGTATGATTTTGATAAACTTCTATCAAAACAATCCAGTATCAGAAATCTGAACTTTGGTAAGAAAGTCAATAAAGTATTGATTTCTAGAAGTCGAGCTTTCTGAGTACATGTCAAAGCTAGTGGGAGCATAAGTGTTATGCTAATAATCATCATGTTAGTGGGAGCATGATAATTACGATAAGTATTGCAAGCTAGCAATGTTAATTATAGAAAACAAAATGTTTCAATTGGGAAAAGTTGTTTTGCTATAATTAAGGGAGAGGAAATTATACTTCATCTCAAATCTATAAGCTTAGATCGTGAGGTTTTAATCATTTAGTCAAGGATATATATGAATTTCATGTTGGAATGGCTCAACATAAGGAAATTCTGTATATGGGTCCATTATTTGCGTTCTTAAATTCAATTATGATTACGACATCCCTTTTCATAATCTGAATTATGAGAACTTGGCAAATAGAAATGGAAATGTTATAGCAAAATACTGGTTTAGTCTTTATGTGAGACATCATGAATCGTGTCCCATATGCTTCGGATATAGGATCGATTACATGTGCTATATTCATCCTTTCTAAAATTTTCAAAATGTCTAGGGCATTAAGAAGGGAAAAGGTTTAGAACTGGATATGACTAAAAGGATTAAACAATTGTCGAGGACAATCTAAGGTTTACCAAAGATTGGTTGCTCAAGGACAGTTGGAAGTGTAGTGATAATTCTGGAAGGACCATATTGACATAATCTGTAAGGAGGCAACTCTTGTTCAGAAGTGATAGTCAAAATGGAATCTGGAAATGTTTCAAAGTTAGAATTTTTCCAATCTGTTTAAGATTAAGGAAACTTAATGCAAGAAGGATGTTTCCAAGGAATTGATCTCCTTTGGAATACTCTGTAATGATTGTTGCAAAGTTTTTCTGACTTTGTGCATAATCATTACAAGAGGATCGATGCATATAAGTTTAGAATCTAACAGATTTCAGTAAATGACATGAATTTGGAATTCTTGCATTTGCAGTAAGGATTTGGGAGTGTGAAAAGAGAATCATTGAAGTTATGTTCATTTGATCTAGTTCACAAAATAAAGATCATAGACAAACATATTATGCATACTTGGTGTATGGCATGACTAGTGTTTAGAAAAACATAGTGTGCATGCTTGGAGCATGGGACAACTATTGTTTTAAATTCAAGAATAATGTTGATAGCTGAAACCGTATACAATGAATAATGTGTAATCATATGGTGATAAATAAAAGGTGTTTTATTTATATTCATAAGTTCTGAGACCATATTGGATTCAGTTATTATTGTGTTTCACTTTGCATGTTTTGACTTCCCGAATAAACTAGGTTATTCTTCTGGAATGACTAAGTTATTCAAACCATCCACAGTCGGTCATATGTTGGAAGTAGATATGAATTAAGACTGTCATGGGTTGGCTTGTAGAGGTCTAAGATGTTGGACAAAGGGCTACAACACTCATGAGTGCTCATAAGTTCTGAGTATTGGATTCAACCCGCGCTCATTGGAATCACTTCATGGATTTTATCACGAGTGATCATGAGACGATAATATCTTATATTCTTCAAACCTAGAGATATGAGTTGTTACTATGAGTTGGTTGTACATTGATTGCACGAAACTGCATTTGGTAACTCGGTGCTATAAAACGTGTCTTTGCGTATGATTCAACAAGTAGTAGAACAAGCCATATGAGTCGAAGTTTATCCATTCCTTTTACCTTCGGGATAAAAGCGATATCTGTGGGCCCCTCGATGATTTGATGATGACAAATGGAAGTGCTCGGCCGGGCCAGGACTGATTTGATTTGTTCAATTAGTCAGTCGTCATAAATCGGAAATCGGGAAACAACAAATGGACAGAGAGAATGATTATAATCCATGTCTCAGTCTATATGATATCTAGAATGGAGGAATATATGATCCCTTATCTAATGGACAAGTCGTTGACAAAGATCAGAGTTCATCTACAAGGTCAGAGTTCGACAGAAGCTTTTGAGAGCTACGATTGCTAGTTGGTTCCTGAAGTCATACGCAATAATAGTTTTAGACTTATCCAAGTGGGAGACTGTTGGATTAATGTCTAAGTCCATAACTATAATTGGTAAGACTTGACCCGACCCGGCATGGTCCATTTGGGTTGCATGGCATCATGCACTTGGATAGACTATAATGAGAGAAATAAGACACTTACGGTTATTAATATATTATAAGTTCTAGTATATTAATAATAAGAATAATGAGATTATTTAATTAGTATTGATCAAGAATTAATCTAGAATTAATTAAGTGATCAAAAGAAGACTAATTAAATATATGGGTTGATTGTGTAAATCATTCATTCTTATATATGTGGGCTTGTGATCCAAGATTCCTTATGTTGGACTAAGTCCATGGGGTGACCCATGGATACTCCATGGAGGTTAAAACCCATGGAGCATAAGGAATGGGTAAAGTCATGAGTTACATGGTGTAACCCTAATAGCCACCATATAAAAGAAACCCATGGCTCAAGAAATCATGACGATGACTAACACTATGTGTATGTATGAGGGCTACACGATTTCATGAAGTGTTCTAATTTCTCTCTAAGTTATTCCAAGTGCTTATGGTGTTGTGTGAACCATTTGAGGTGTCACACTTGGGGCACTAGGCACTCAAGCTTCATGAAGACAAGCACTATCAAAGAGGTATGTATTCTATCTTGTTATATCCATTATTTTGTATGCTAGATTAGGATAATACCTTGGATGTTCATATTTGCATGTATAATAGAGAAAACATAGATCCAAGGTATTTAGGGTTTCATTTACACTTAGGAGTGTTAGAATGCTCATAACCCAACACAGACCTCGTTCGAGACACTTCGCTAGAGATTATACGAAGCCCCAGTGTTAGCCCTTCCGGAAGGGATGGAAGATTTTGTGGTATATTTTGATGCATCGATATCCGGTTTGGGAGCGGTGCTTATGCAGAGGGGGCATGTGATTGCATATGCATCGAGGCAGCTTAAGTCTCATGAGTCAAGATATCCCACTCATGATTTGGAGTTGGGAGCGGTGGTGTTCGCTCTCAAAATCTGGCGACATTATCTGTATGGGGTTCGGTGTACGTTATATACAGACCATAAGAGCTTGAAGTATTTGATGGACCAGCCCAACCTGAATATGCGCCAGAGGAGGTGGTTGGACGTGGTCAAGGATTATGATTGTGAGATCCTATACCACCCGGGAAAGGCTAATGTTGTAGCCGATGCATTGAGCCGTAGGGCGGAGGGCACCCCATTTCGAGATGTCTGTTTGAGAATGAAAGTGATGACCCCGGTGTTGGATGCTATTCGTGGGGCCCAGGCTGAGGCTGTGAAGCCAGAAAGCCAGAAGAGAGAGCGAGTTGTGGGGTTAGTATCGAAATTAGTTACCGATAGCCGGGGGCTGATGACATTTCAGGGTCGGATTTGGGTACCGTCCGTGGGCGGCACGCGTACCATTTTGATGGAAGAGGCTCATCGATCGAAATTCTCGATCCATCCTAGGGCCACTAAGATGTATTTGGACCTGAAAAAGGATTATTGGTGGCCCTGTATGAAGAGGGATGTCGCATGGTTTGTAGAGAGGTGCTTGACTTGTCGCAGAGTGAAGGCCGAGCACCAACGTCCAGATGGTAAGCTACAGCCATTAGAGATTCCCGAATGGAAATGGGAACAAATTACCATGGATTTCATCACCAAATTGCCAAGGACCGCGAGGGGTGTCGATGCAATTTGGGTGATTGTGGACAGATTGACTAAGAGTGCTCTCTTCCTGGCCATCAGTGAAAGCTCCTCTGCAGAGAAGTTGGCAAAGATGAACGTGAGAGAGGTGGTATCGCGACATGGAGTGTCGATCTCGATCGTCTCAGATCAAGATGTATGTTTCACTTCCAGATTCTGGAAGACGTTTCATGAGGAATTGGGTAAGTTACTGCATTTTAGTACCGCGTATCACCCACAGACTGATAGGCAGAGTGAGCGGACGATTCAGACGCTAGAGGACATGCTCCAGGCATGTGTGTTGGATTTCAGCAGGAGTTGGGACACGTATTTTCCCTTGGCGGAGTTTTCTTATAACAATAGCCATCATTCGAGCATTGGCATGCCGCCCTTTGAGCTGTTGTATGGGAGGAGGTGTCGAACCCCTATTTGCTAGGGAGAAGTAGGGCAGCGTGTGATGGGCAGCACCGAGATTGTGCTTCAGACGACAGAGTAGATCCAGCAGGTCAGGCAGAGGTTGTTGACCGCTCAGAGTCGTCAGAAGAGTTATGCGGACATACGCTGGTCCGAGCTCGAGTTTCAAGTCGGCAACTTCGTGCTCCTGAAAGTCTCTCCTTGGAAAGAGTGATCCGATTCAGGAAGAGGGGCAAGTTGGGGCCCCGATATATTGGTCCTTTCAGGGTGATCGCTAGGGTAGGCAGGGTAGCCTATCGTTTGGAGTTGCCAGTAGAGTTGGGTTAGATCATGATACTTTCCACGTGTCGCAGTTGCGAAAGTGTATAGCCGACGAGTCGGCAGTGGTGCCGTTAGAAGATATTCAGGTGGATGCGAGCCTGAATTATGTTGAGAGACCGGTGGCGATTAGGGTTCGGAAGATCAAGGGTCTGAGGAACAAGGAAGTGCCTCTGGTGCAGGTCCAGAGGCAGCTTCGGAAAGGGTCAGAGTTGAATTGGGAACCGGAGCGTGAGATGCGGGAGCAGCATCCGGAGTTGTTTGTAGAGTGAGACTTCGAGGACGAAGTCTGGTTCTAGTGGGGGAGAATTGTAGCACCCGGATTCCTAGGTATGATGTTTTGTTCTTTTATTTTTTTGGGTGTTGAGGGGAGACTCGGTGAGTTGGCGTCTAGACTCGCCGAGTGTAGTCACAGATTTTTGTATGCGAGTTCACAGCTGGACTCAGCGAGTCCACGCTGTTTAATGAAACCCTAATTTCCAGGGTTTGAGACCTATTTAAAGGGTCTTATGGCCGTCATTTGCGGCCACTAACCCCCAGAGAGAAACCCTAAAGAGATCTAGAGCGTTTGTGAGGAAGGAGAGGCCAATCTTGAACTTTTGTGGGTGTTGTTGCAAGAAGGAAGTGTTCAAGGCAAGAGGAGGCTGAAGGAGGTGCGATTTTTGTGGTCTTTGAGCTCATAGAGACTGTATTGAGGTATTATTCTCGAACCTTCTTCACTTTTTGGTGTTGATTCTTAGTGTTAGGGTTTTCTAACCCTTTTAGAGGTTGATTAAGTGGAGTAGTTGGTCCCTTCTCGAGTTTGTGTTCTGGATCTGGACCCAAAAAGGTCCAAAGACCTTAACCCATGGAGCTTTATGAGTCATTTTTGGAGTCTTGAGCTTGGAATGTCATTTTTGGGGCTAAATCACCATTTTGGACCATTTAGATGTTATATGTGTGTCAAGGTCCTAACTTTACGTGATTATCATGCTTGGGGAGGCCAGGTCTATGATTGTATGGAACAGATCTGACCTCAGAAGTTGTTTTGAGTTCGTGCATGGCATGAACTCGCCGAGTCCAAAGAACAGACTCGGCGAGTAGTATGAAGGTTGCCCGTTAATCACTCAGTGAGTGGACTTGTCGAGTTGGGGGAAATGACTCGGTGAGTCAGGGAGAGTCAGGGGTCTAAGTTCAAGTTGGAACTCGCCGAGTTGATCTTGAGACTCGGCGAGTTGAGTCGGGGTGGCCCCACGATTCATGCTAGGTGGAACTCGTCGGATCAAGGGGAGTACTCGACGTGCCAAGAGAGGATCTAAGAGAGTCAGTGGACACGTGTAGACTCGTCGAGTCGCCCTAGTGCACTCGACGAGTCGGGTCAAAGTTTGACCGTTGACCTTGTTGACTTTTAGGGTTGAGTACAGTTGTATTTATGAGAGTATTACTTTATGTGATTAGGCGGAGGCTAGATCACACTTCTTCCGAGTCAGATATTTACCGAGACATCGAGGTGAGTCTTCTCACTATACGTTACCTAGAGTGGTACTATGCGATGACCAGAGGGTCTTATGTGTTATGTATGAGATTATGTGCTATGTGATATTTGTATGTTGTATGATGGTATAGACCAGACCGGAGGGTCCAACGAGCTATGACCGGACCAGAGGGTCCAACGAGCTACGGGACTGGAGGGTCCCGCTGAGACACATCGACCGGAGGGTCGTATTATAGCATCGAGTGGCGTATGTGTTGTATGTGGTATTTTGGGGAACTCACTAAGCATTTGTGCTTACAGATGTTGTGTTATGTGTTTCAGGTACTAGTGATGAGCGCGGGAAGGCATAGACATGATTCATACACACATGCATTGGAATTTTTGTAGAGACTCTGGGGAGATGTTCTGTGACAATAACATTTGATACAATGTGTTTGACATTATTTTATGAATGAATGAATGTTTTAAAAATGAAAAATTATTTTGAAAATTTACGTCGTTACATATATTATGTGTGATTTGTTTAACATATATATACACCTATGTATGTTATAAATTTATAATTACGTATCTTTATGTTTAATAATTGAAGGGATTAAAATGATGCATCAAAACCAATTATTTAGACGAATATTATAATAATAATAATAATAATAATAATAATAATAATAATAATAATAATAATCAATACACATTTCTAAGTACCACATTCCTTTAAAACTCACACAACAACTCAATAGTTTTCTAATTTATGTATATTTATTAGTTCTAACTCAAAACTTCTTAACTTATGATTATTAATTAATAATTACTAATAACTTTTTATTTTCCTTTCTTTTATAAGGTTGTAAAGTTTTGCTCATTAAAAACATTAAGGTATTTGAAGAGATTTGATTTAAATATGAAGAATTATTATAAATGTTATAATAAATGTTTTGGTGTTTTTATGTTAGTAAAAATTGTAGTGTTTATTTTTCATATTTTTTATTATGCATTGTATATATATTTTTTAATACAAATATTATAATAGATGTTTTTGTATTTTTATGTTACTAAAAGTTGTAGTTCATATTTTTGTTTATGTATTTTGTTACCCATTATATATAGATTATCATACATTTGTTATATAATTTACACAATTTTAAACGTTTTATAAAATTATCAAATAATTGTATTTAGCACAATGACTTAAAAATTAAAACTATAATGTTTAATAAAATTAATATGTTAACTATATGTTTGATTTACTACTAACATTTTATTTCAAAGTAGAAATATTAAATAATAATTTGGTAAAAATTATTATTTTAACCATATAATTGTATTCAAGCGCAATGCGCGTGGATTCACATAGTATATTATATAAGGTTATGATCAAATATAAATTACAAATATTGTATGAATGTACGATTAATTCTTGTCCATTGGATTAAAAGAATGAAGGACTGAGATATGAGGGTAACTGTTGTTAACATGTGATAACATTTACTATATAATTAATTGCATCTAATTAATTGTAAGCACAAAATCATAAAAATGGTTACAATATATATATATATATATATATATATATATATATATATATATATATATATATATATATATATATATATATGGAATATAAGATTGTCATGGGATATTAATTTCAATTTCAATTTTAATTATGTATTGATATATTTTTTTTCTAGAGTACGTAACCAAAAAACAAGAAACATATTTCATTCTTTAAGAATTAGTTTTTTTTCTTTTTCTTTTACCACCTAGAAATTTGATTTTTTCGTGTTCATGGGAACAATGAAAAATTAACTAGATTGACTTATTTTATATTATTCTTATGCTTAAGAATATTATTTATTAATAATTCTTATGGTTGGCGATAAGAATAATTAAGAATGAAATTATGGTAATAGATTATTATAGAATAGGAAATTAATTAGATAATCATAATTGAATTATCTATTGAAATTCTTGAAGAAGAGTTTAAAATTCTTGAAGAAGAGTTTAAAATTCTTGAAAAATAAAACAATAATTTTAGGTGCATAACAAACATTCTTGAAGAATAATTCAACTTTATTGAAATAATAAAATAACATTATTGAAGAATAAGACAATAATAAACAAATATTCTTAAAGAATAAGACAAATAAAAAAAAAAACTAATATGATTCCGTAAATCAATTCAAATATATAAATTTATAACAAAAAATTCCACTACTAATTGATATCGAGAGATAAAGAAGAATAAAAATAATTAACAAAAACAATTATATGATTGTAGTTAAGAGAACAAATAATTGATATAAATTTCTTGTATAAAAGAAGATTATTAAAGCAAAAGTTAAATTAACGGAGATCACCAGCTATGTCGATCAAAATGGAATATGGCATACATAAAGCAAATTGATTATATGTTATTTATATTTAGTTTTTTCTTAATTATAGGTTATTAAATCTCACTAATTGATACAAAAAGTCAAATTACCATCTTTCCTTATCCAAATATCTAAAATCAGTTGACGAGATTTGATTTTACGTTCACATAATAAATAGAGTCTATATATGAACCTAACTAACTAACTAACTAACTATATATATATATATATATATATATATATATATATATATATATATATATATATATATTAATTTCATGTTCCCTTATGAACAGTGCCTAACCCTAGTATTGTTCATCGGGTTACCACTTAAACCTTTTAATTCCCGATCCTTCCTCACAAAATCAAATCGGTGCACTGCCTCAAATCCTTAGCTTTAATCTTCTTCTTGATTTTCTCCACCGCTTTATCTCCCCGTTCAAGATATCTATACAAACACGCAATACTTGATCCGGGTATCACCAGCCACCGCACGGAATCACAAACACGGTGCCTTTGAAGGTCATTTTCTATCTCATGTTTCTTACTCTTTTTTATCGAAAGGTCATCGACTTCTGTAACACCGTAAATTTCCAAGACAATTTTTCGCATTTATAAAAACATAATTCATTTGTAAATCATAAAAACATCATTGTTTGAAACCCAACGTATAACATATTACAATATCCCACGATCTCATATCATAAAAATCGTGTGTGTGTACTGATCAAGCCGACGCCTTCCCGCGATCCTCACTAGTACCTGAAACACATAACACAAAACACTGTAAGCACAAAGCTTAGTGAGTTCCCGAAAATACCACATATAACACATATCAGCCACTCGAGGCTATAACTCAGTGGGTCCGTGCACCCAAACTCTGTGAACCCTCAGGTTCTAACTCTGCAAGCATGCACAACATAAATCACATAGAAGAATGCAGTACAACAAACTATATATATATATATATATATATATATATATATATATATATATATATATATATATATATATATATATAAAGCACTGTATCACATAACTCTATTTACCTACTCAAGGTAAAGTATAGTGAGAAGACTCACCTCGCGTATCTCGGTAACTCGTAAATCCCTGAAATCACTAGTGCTCGATCTCCCGAGCTATAATCCTCCTATAACACAATACATCTCTAATTAACACTTTCCCAACTAAGGTTGACTAACTCTATCAAGTCTACACCGGTCAACTCTGGTCAATGGTCAATGGTCAACCCCGACTCGCCGAGTCTGGCGTGGACTCGCCGAGTCCCTACGAGGACCCTATTTCCTCTGAGTCCCTTCCGACTCACCGAGTCACTCACCCAACTCGGTTACTTAACCCCTGGTTCGAAATCTATGAACAACCCGCACCAACTCGTCGAGTCTGCCAATGGACTCGGCGAGTGCATGCCATGCACAACCCCAAACAACCTTCTGAGCTTAGATCTGTTCCACTAACTCATACATCCAGTCCTTCCAAGATTATTTATCACGTAAAGTCGCTATCTTGATGTACATGCAACATCTATATGACCATATATGATGATTTAGCCCCAAATACCACAACTCAAGGTCATAACTGTTAGGTTTAGAGCAATCTAACACTTCCTAAGTGTGCATGCAACCCTAATAAACCTTGGATCTATGTTTGTCTAAATACATGCAAAATAATAATTTTCCAAGTTTCATAACCTATCTAACATGGCATGGGGTACTTTTAAACATAAATGAATTAGATGAGATTACATACCTTTTTGATGAGTTTGATTCCTAAGGAGTTTGAGGGCCAAGCACCAATAGTGTGAATGCCTCAAATGGAATCACAAATCACCACAAACACTTGGAAAACTTTGAAAGAGTGTATACACACTATAATTTCGGCCACACACAAACACACACACTAGTGGCTATTTCATGCAACAAAAGCATGCTTATATAGTGTACATGATTAGGGTGAAACCCTAATAACCCATGACCTTTCCTTTTCCAAGGATCCATGGGTTAAAAGCTCCATGGATCATCCATGGACTTCCATACAAGCCTAGCCCATTAACAAATGAGTGTTAGCCCATACCATATAAAACCAATAGCCCACAATCTAATTATTCTTTCTTTTAATCTCTAAATTAATTCATAATTAATTTAAGACTAAGTCTAATTAAATAACATGACTTCATATTAATATATAATAACTTATAATATATTAATAATCATATGTGTATAACTCTCATAAAATTATCCATAAATAGTTCGGGTGAAGTGCAACCCAAATGGACCATGCCGGGTCGGGTCAAGTGTATACCAAATAAGTTATGGACTTAGACACCTTATCCAACAGACTCCCACTTGGATAAGTCTAATAACTGTATTTGCCTATATTACTTCAGGAACCAACCAACAATCGTAGCTCTCGAAAACTCAGTTGAACTATGAAGCACCATTTTAAGATAAGTGATCATACAATCCTCTGTTCTCATGATATCAGCCGAACAAACACATGGAACTATGTCTTGCTTATTGTCTGGCAGTTTTTTCTCGATTTTCGATTTGTTTGACAAATAACTCAACTGAACACATAAATTTAGTTCTGACCAGGCCCGGTACGTGGGTCAACACAAAATCATCAAGGGGCCCAGATATCGCTTCTATTTCTAGAAGGAACAGATAAACTTCGACTCATATGCTTGTTCTACTACTTGTTGAATTGTACACAAAGGCACGTTTTATAACATCAAGTTATTGATGCGTTTACGTGCAATAAATGCACAACCAACTCATAGGTAACAACTCATATCTCTAGGTTGGAAGACTTATATGATATTACCGTCTCACGATCACTCGAGATAAATTCCATGAAGTGATACAAGTGAGTGTGGGTTTATTCCAATACTCATAACTTATGAGTACTCATGAACGTTGTAGCAACCATTTCCATGTCTAAACACTTTTAGCCATCTACAAACCTAATTCATGACAATATTGATTCATACCTACTTCCGACGTATGACCGATTGTGGAGGTTTGAATAAATTAATTACTCTGGAAGTCAAAACATGCAAAGCTGAAACAATTGTAAATAATTGAAAATGATAGCAACACCTTACTCATAAATAAATCACAATTTTATTCATCATCAAATGTCGATTACATTTTACAAGTTTCAGAGAATCTATCTAATCTGTAAAACTAATATCATCCCTCAGCCCGATACGCCTCGCATGCTGAAAATGCTTAGCCCTCGTCAGTCCCTTTGTAAGGGGATCCACAGGGTTCTCATCTGACGATATCCTCTTTGCCACGAGGAGTCCTTTTTCTATCTTGTGTCTTATGAAGTGATATTTTCTGTCAATGTGTCGGGATCTCCCATGATCTCTCGGTTCTTTAGCTAAAGCAACCACACTATTGTTGTCACATAAAATTTCCATAGGCTCCTTAATAGTTGGCACAACTCCAAGGTTTCCGATGAAGTTATCTAGCCATATCGCCTCCTTTGCTGCTTCACTCGCTGCTATATACTCTGATTCACAAGTCGAATCAGCCACTGTCTCCTGCTTGGAACTCTTCCAAGAGATTGCCCCTCCATTTAAGGTAAAGACCCAGCCCAACTGAGAGTGAAAGTTATGCCTATCAGTCTGAAAACTAGCATCACTATAACCTAATACTCTCAAGTCATCACTCCCACCAAGGGTAAGGATCCAATCCTTAGTCCTCCGCAGGTACTTGAGAATGTTCTTTACCGCAGTCCAATGAGCCTTGCTAGGGTTCCCCTGATACCTGCTGACCATGCTCAAAGAAAAGGCCACGTTAGGGCGGGTACAAGTTATAGCATACATGATCGAGCTAACATCGGAAGCATACGGTAATTGGCTCATCTTAGCTATCTCGGCCTCTGTACTCGGACTCTGAGTCTTACTCAGCTTGGTATTGCTTTGGATCGGTAAATCTCATTTCTTGGAATTCTGCATGTTGAACCTTTTCAACACCTTATCCATGTAGGTACTCTGACTAAGTCCAATTAGTCTTTTTCTCCTTTCTCTTAATATCCTTATCCCTAGGATATAGGCAGCTTCCCCTAGGTCCTTCATAGCAAAGCACTTCCCAAGCCAGGACTTAACCTCCTGCAAGGTTGGGATGTCATTTCCTATAAGTAGTATGTCATCCACATACAGTACCAAGAAGCTAACTATACTCCCACTAGCTCTGACATACACGCAAGACTCATCTTCACTTCTCAAGAAGCCAAACTCTTTGACCTTCTCATCGAAACAAAGATTCCAGCTACGAGATGCTTGTTTTAATCCATAAATGGATTTCTCAAGCTTGCATACTCTATTAGGGTACTCTGCACTGACAAAACCCTCTGGCTGATTCATGTACACATCCTCAGCCAACTTTCCATTAAGAAAAGCGGTTCTGACATCCATTTGCTATATTTCATAATCATGAAATGCAGCAATGGCTAGCATAACCCTAATAGACTTAATCTTTGCTACCGGCGAGAAGGTTTCATCATAATCAATACCCTGAGTCTGAGTAAAACCCTTCGCAACCAGTCGAGCCTTATAAGTATGCACTTTTCCTTCCATTTCAGTCTTCTTCTTGAAGATCCATTTGCACCCGACTGTATTGTGGCCTGGTACATTGTCAACCAAGTTCCAAACTTGATTGTCATACATGGACTGTATCTCGTTATCCATAGCCTCCTTCCATTTAGCAGACTCTGGGCCTACCATGGCTTCCTTAACACTGCTAGGTTCATCCAAATTTACCAGTGTACTATCACTGATAAATGTATCACCTTCCGTAGTAATATTAAAGCCATAATAAAACGCAGGTGTGTTCCTAACCCGTGTGGAACACCTCGGAGGTACAGACTCGTCAGCTGGCTCAACAGGAGTTTCCTCCTCAGGTTGATTGCTAGTGTCTGAGGTTCCTTCACCAATTGATTCTTGAATTTCTTCAAGATGAATTCGCCTCCCACTGTCTCCTTGGCTTATAAATTCTCTCTCACGAAAGACCCCTCTTCTGGCTACAAAGACCACATTCTCACTGGGTCTGTAGAAGAGGTAACCGAAGGATTTCTGTGGGTAGCCAATGAAAATACACCTTTCACTTCGGGGTTCGAGCTTATCATGAGTTTCACGCCTCACGAAAGCTTCGCAACCCCAAATTTTGATGTGGTCCAAATTGGGAACCTTCCCAGTCCACATCTCATGAGGTGTTTTGGTAACCTTCTTTGTAGGGACTAGATTAAGGATATGGGCGGCAGTCTCTAAGGTATACCCCCAAAAAGAGATTGGTAGCGAAGCTCGACTCATCATAGAGCGAACCATGTCTAACAAGGTTCGATTACGCCTCTCAGCTACACCATTTAGCTGTGGTGTCCTGGGAGGAGTCAATTGTGAGACAATCCCACACTCCTTAAGATAGTCAAGGAACTCGGTACTAAGATACTCACCACCTTGATCGGATCGAAGCATCTTAATGTTCCTGCCCAATTGATTTTCTACTTCCTGTTTGAATTCCTTAAACCTTTCAAAGGTTTCTAACTTATGTTTGATTAAGTAGACATACCCATATCTACTAAAATCATCAATAAAAGTCACATAATACCGATTAGCATCCCTTGTGGCGGTTTTGAATGGTCCACATACATCAGTATGTATTAGATCCAACAAACCCTCACCCCTTTCACAATTTCCGGTGAAGGATGATTTTGTCATCTTTCCAAGTAGACAAGATTCACAACTATCATCCGATTTAAGGTCGAATGACTCCAAGACTCCACTCTTTTGGAGTTGGCCTATGCGTTTCTTGTTTACATGTCCAAGACGACAATGCCACAATGATGCCTTATCTAGGCTAGTAGAAGAATCAATATACAACACATTATTTCCTAAGTTGTCTACAATCGACACAGTTTCATACACACCATCACAAGGTAATGCTTTAAAATAAAACACGTTATTAAAGAAAGCATTAATATCACCACATTCGTTATCAAACGAAAAGGTAAAACCTTGTTTGTACAAAGAATGAAAGGAAATAATATTCCTCGCCATTTCAGACGAGTACACACATTTATTCAAATCTAATTTTAACCCATTATTCAGCAACAAAGTATAAACTCCAATCTTGGAAACAGGTGAAGCCTTCCTATTCCCCATGATCAAGTTTATCTTCCCGTGCTCCACATCCTCACTTCTTCTTAGGCCCTGCAAATCAGAACATATGTGAATACCACATCCTATATCAAGCACCTGAGAGTTAGAATATGGTGAGTTATTAGACAATATTGTGTAAATACCTGCGTGGGTGGGTTTCACTTTCCCATCCTTCAGATCCTGCAAGTATTTAGGGCAGTTTCGCTTCCAGTGCCCCTTGTCCTGGAAATAGTAGCAATCAGCATCCTTGGGAATGGCAGAAGGAGTGATAGAACCGTTCTTGGTCCTTGATGAGGAGCCTTCAAGAGACTTTCCCTTGGTACCCTTCGAAGGGTGCTTCCTCCTTTTCCCTTTGCCTTGCCCGATAGCCAAAACAGGGGTAGATGTTGGAGTAAGAGTAGTAGAGGTGACAACCGACTTGCCCTTAAGACCGGTTTTAGCGGTCTTCAAGAGTCCTTGAAGTTTGCTAAGTGTAACTTCTTCCTTGTTCATATGATATGTCATACGAAAATGGTCATAACAAGAAGGTAAGGAGTGCAAAATGATGTCAATTGCCAACTCCTCAGGGAAGTTCACATTCAGCTTCAACAAACGGTCCACATACCTTTGCATCTTTTGCATGTGGCCCGTGACGGATTCACCGTCCTTCATGCGGGTTGTTATTATGGTGGAGATTATTTCATACCGCTCCTGATGAGCACTCTGATGGTACCTTTCCATCAGGTCTTGGTGCATCTCAAAAGGGTAGAAGTCCTCGTAGGAATTTTGGAGCTCGGCTGTCATCGTGGTCATCATGATGCATGCCACCCTAGTAGCATCTCTTTCATGCGTCCTGAATTCAGCGATCTCCTCAGGAGTAGCAGTAGACTCATCAAGCTCTTTTAACTCCTTATCGAGGACATATTCCTTGTCCTCATAACGAGTTACCATCCTGATGTTCCTTATCCAGTCCATGAAGTTGGAACCATCAAAGATGACTCTCCCACAAAGATTCATGAGAGAGAAAGAACCAGTTGGGTTAGAGCCTGAATCATTAGTGTTGGAAGACATCTGAAAGAAGAAAGCAAGTTTAGATTAGATATATAGAGTCCTTAATAAGACACCCAAATGTAGTATTAAGGCTAGGATCCAATCACAATATATTATACTTAGAAGAGGGATGCCGTAATCTAAGTAATAATATATTTGAAAGGTAGGTGAATGACGATTCACCAATTTCCACCATGAAAAACAAAATGAATTATTAGGTTTTAATTGGATTTGAAATTCCTAGATTCTTTTGCGATTCTTTGAACTTTTAATTGGCATGTTTCAATCTCGATTGTGCCCTTTAAGTTTTGTGACTGGGATGCCGGGGATCACAAAATAAGGTGTGAATAACCATGCTAATTCACTTGGTACCCTTAATATTATCACCTAATCAATGTGTCGGTTAACCACACACGCTCCATTGATCTATGACAAACATTAAGTCACCCTTCGTGATCCTTACTAGTCCAAGTTAGTGTGTCGGTTAACCACACACGCTCCACCAACGACTTGGTAAGGTACAAAGTGTGAATTCCATGGACTAGCACCATGTTCACATTTTTCTTAAAGTAACTAAGATTGGGAATTAAATAAAAGATTTAGTTACTTTATAATTTTCATCATACTTAATGAGAATTTATAAGTCCTTATCTTACCCGTTTGGCTAACAACCCTCCACCAGTCAAGCAAGCGGTGGGTGAGAGTATACACCCATTAAGTCGCCATTTTATAGGCAACAACCTTATATCCACCTTATAGACCGGCTTTGTGAATGAGGCCTACTAACGGTAAAACGACTTGTTCTTATACATATATATATATATATATATATATATATAATAATTAACCATTAATGTTATAAATAGTATAAGTGTTGAATTTTAACTTTTAAAACACTAAGTGTTGGAATTAAAGTTTATTAAAGTGTGTGAAACTTTTCCAAATTCCAAAACTTGAGGACAAGTTTTGTAACTCTTCAAAACTCTTCATTTCATAACTTATGAATTAAAGGTTCATAAAATGAAGACTCTTCATTTTATGTAACTTATGTGTTTTTAATGTGTGTTAAAGAAAAGTGACCTTTGGATATCCATAACTTGAGGAAAAATTATGGACTCCATCAAAACACATAAATGATTAAGAATTAATCCTAAACAATTCAGCAAATAATTCCTATCATCTTCTAAATTCATAAGAACATGAACATCAAAATTTCAAGAAAATATGAACACAAATAAGACATGAAATTTTGATATGAGCCATTGTAAATGGATTAGAACAACCATTACACCAACTAAAATAAGTTTTAAAACATCAAAACAATTTAGGGTAAAGTTTCTAGTCCATTTCCAGCAGCAGAAGTCGAAAATCCGCATTCTGAACCTTCTACTCGCCGAGTGCACGAACCTACTCGGCGAGTAGGATGAATTTTTCCTTGGACTCGACGAGTCCCCCCATGGACTCGGCGAGTCCATCATGCAGATAGCAAAAATTTCAACTTTTTTTTTTCACTATTTTGCATAAAATATCAAACAAGCAAGACTAGGCTCTGATACCACTGTTGGGTTTTGAGCAATCTAACACTTCGTAAGTGTGCATGCAACCCTAATAAACCTTGGATCTATGTTTGTCTAAATACATGCAAAATAATAATTTTCCAAGGTTCATAACCTATCTAACATGGCATGGGGTACTTTTAAACATAAAAGAATTAGATGAGATTACATACCTTTTTGATGAGTTTGATTCCTAAGGAGTTTGAGGGCCAAGCACCAATAGTGTGAATGCATCAAATGGAATCACAAATCACCACAAACACTTGGGAAACTTTGAGAGAGTGTATACATACTATAATTTCGGCCACACACAAACACACACACTAGTGGCTATTTCATGCAACAAAAGGATGCTTATATAGTGTACATGATTAGGGTGAAACCCTATTAACCCATGACCTTTCCTTTTCCAAGGATCCATGGGTTAAAAGCTCCATGGATCATCCATGGACTTGCATACAAGCCTAGCCCATTAACAAATGAGTGTTAGCCCACACCATATAAAACCAATAGCCCACAATCTAATTATTCTTTCTTTTAATCTCTAAACTAATTCATAATTAATTTAAGACTAAGACTAATTAAATAACGTGAGTTCATATTAATATATTATAACTTATAATATATTAATAATCATATGTGTATAACTCTCATAGAATTATCCATAAATAGTTCGGGTGAAGTGCAACCCAAATGGACCATGCCGGGTCAGGTCAAGTATATACCAAATAAGTTATGGACTTAGACACCTTATCCAACAATAACCTCCATTTCTCTTCATAAATCTTGATGAGTGAGGATCTCTGGACCTCTATGGATCCAGATCCAAAGCCTCACCACTAGAAAGGGACTATTTGGTCATCAAATCAACCTAACAAGGGCCACAAGAACCCTAAATCCAAATATACTTCAAATCCACAGAATAGAAACCTCTTTTGCTTCCTCTTGGTTAGGACCTCCTTCTTCTTGCTAAACAACACAACAAAGGTCAAGAATGGCATCCTTTCTCTCTCAAAACGCTCAAGCACTCTAGGGTTTCTCTCTATGGACTGGTGAGCACAAATGACGGCCATATGGCCCTTTAAATAGGCCCCAAACCCGAGAAATTAGGGTTTCATTAAACAGCACTGACTCGCCGAGTCCACCAATGTGACTCGTCGAGTCCGGTCATTAATCCGGATGAGAAATCGCATCTCCACTCGGCGAGTCTACGCACCAACTCGCCGAGTTCCTCTTCAAAACTCAAAATAAAAAGAATAAATATAATACCTGAAATTCCGGATGTTACAACTTCTTTAACCCTAAACCACCACCTCTCACCGGTTTCACGAGTGTCGTTGACCAACATATAGGTAGAAATCAACGACGGTGGTTGATCATAGGTTTGGTGCCAGGGCTAACGGTTATGGGGTTGTGCGCTACTTGGCAGGTTGTTTCCCCTCTGAGTATAAGTGGGAGGTAGAAGAAGAGGCTCATTCGTCAATATGTGGATGACTTCTTTCATATTATGCATTATGGCCACTGCAACACACTCCATCAACCACGTGCTATCGAAGATCAATTGATTTTTAGCATCGTCAGCGCTGCTGAAATCACTCTCACCAAAGGCCCTTCGATTACACCTCATATGAAAGGTTCTCTACATCCTCTTCATTTTCAATCAAAATTCCTATTTTTCCTTTTACCAAATTATATCTTCTGTGAAAATGTTATATGTTGTTTCATCGTAACGTGGTCGCATATGAGGAATGCTGTTCTTTGGTTTACTTTGGATATTGATGCAGGTGTTAATTCTTTAAAAATTAGGCTACGTAAACTGTTTAAGGTGTGTATATAGACTATATCTCTTTGCTTTCCTTACCTCAATCGGGTATATCAACCCTCAATTTAGATTTAGGATTCTTCCATAGTTTGTAGTTAGGTCAATAGTTGGAGTTAGAATAGGATCGTTTTGCAAGAATTTGAGTAACATGTCTCGCTCTATTTTTTTCAATAATAGTGAAAGCAAGGGATGTTAATGATGTTTTCATTCACCACTTTGGCTGCATAACACTGAAATGCTCTCTTTGTGTCTATGGAATAGGGATCATACAGTCAAGTAAAGGATCAAATTTTGGTAAACTCTTCACTTATGGATTATTTATTATTTCAAATTGATATATATATATATATATATATATATATATATATATATATATATATATATATATATATATATATAATTTTGAGGTTTAAAAACTATGATTAACAAATTTTGGGTGCCTATCGACTCAGCTGTGCAAAGTCAACCTGACTCCCAACATGTCTGAGCACTTCCTGATAAATTGTTATTCTATATAAGTTATTCACATTTATTGAAGTGAAAAATGAAAACTATTGTGCTTTTTTTTTTTTTTTTTTTTTTTTTTTTTTTTTTTTTTTTTTTTCATTTTTAGGTGGTCAACAAGCGATTTTAAGCTTCAATCTGCATCTGATATTACTGGAATGTTGACAATGTTAAAAAAACTTTTGGATCATCTCACATTCGACATACAACAAGGTTAGAGCTTTACTTTCATTTTGATCACTATTTTTGTGTGGATATGAGTTGATTTCAGTTTATATATAAATGATAACGGGACAATTGCGTAAATTTGAAAACAAAAGCAATTAGTGAATGGGTTCAATGGGTTCAAGTTAAAACTTACTCTAACGGTGTGTTTTGAAATCTAATTAAGACTTGCATAGTATTAAAGAGTGTCAGTGTATTTTGAATTTTCATTTTGCTTTTACAATGGTGATGAGCTTTATCTTATTTTATTTTTGAAAGGTTTATATGTTGTTGACAACATTGACTGAGTTATGAGTGTTTGAAAAACTAATAGTTATCGGTAAGTATTGCTAACTTATGTATTGTGGAATATAATTTAGATAAATGGTTCATTTTTGTTTTAGTTGGATGATATGGAATAATGGAATGAATAAGGTACGGAATGGAATTGAACTGAATATGGATATGGAATGAGATGTTACATTCCATGACAATATTTATTCGGCATGTACGATTGGATTAAAACTATGAAATGTTTAAATCAATATTTCTTACATCCAACAACAATTTTTTTTCATCGTTTATTTACATTTTTTTGTTGGAGTCCATTTTTGTTTACTTTTTTATTGAATAGATTGGGCTGAATGTTTCGATATCTGCAAGTGTGCGAGTTACTACTGGTGTAAGGCTCATTAGTTGCATCATTTTAGATGATGCTGAAGTATAGGTACGAAGATGATTCCTTTGACTTGAACGTGACATGACATGATGAAACAATTTTTGTTGTTGAAAAGAAAAGGAAAGGGAGTTCCCAATGTAAGTTAGAGCTGATTCTTTATGTCTTCTTGCTCTTAAGTGAGTGCTATACACAAATAAATGAGAGCACGATGCTATTTGCTTTGCTTACCCATTTTTAGTTTGTTACATTTATTTCGTTGTTTTTATATCTTTAGGTTTTTTCACAAGGTGGTTGATCTAAATGTGCAACTACATTGTTGTTACAAACTATGAACATTACTATTTACATGTAAATTTTAGGGTTAATTTTTTTTATTTCTTGGAGTCTGATATATTTAATCTATGTAATGACCATTTTACCATGTTCTATGTTCAAGGGCTTTTGATGCATTCCTAATTTTGTATTGGTGCATAATTCTTCGACCATGTTGGTTGATAGTGAAAAGTCCTATTATACTTCCATGGAATTTGCATCTTAAAAAAATTAATATGAACAATTGTGGACCAAACAACCCCTACATATTGTTTTTTACTTAAAAATGATTTTAATAGTTTTGGACCTAGCCGCCACTGTTTGACAAGATCAAAGCTATAGTCAATGGTGTAACACCCATAAAATTTAAGCCAAATTTGAACTTTTGAATAAATTTTAAAACCATTAAGTTATTACAGTTTGTTTTCAAAATGGTTCAGACATCAGTGTATCCCCAAAGTCAATCATGAAAAAATGAGGAGATATATGATCACGCCTTCGCCTTCCTGCAATCATCAGAAGTGCCTGAAACAAATCAACAACTGTAAGCCCAAAGCTTAGTAAGTGTGACAACCCGAAATTTTCCATCCAGTTCAGTCTAACACTTCATTGAAATTCAAACTCATTTCCTGCTATCATTTATCACAATTTGGAATTTGTTTGAGAGTTTTGAGCCTTGTACACTTAAAGAATAAGTGTCGGGGTTTATCTGTTGAATCTATAGCTCAAAGAACAAGTCTGGAACACCTTGACCAGGAGTTCACGACCACCACATGGGAGTTTACGGCCATAAACTCCAGGTGGGCCTTAAACCCTTCCTATAAGGTGAAGTCCTGGCCATTTGTTTCATTCCTCCCTTTTCCTTGGCTGAAATCCTCTCAACTATCATCCCGATCTTCATCCCCGGTCTTCAAATCTCATAAGTTTATTGTCTTAACTAGTTGATATCTTACATGAACTAGTTGATGGGTTTTAGCCATTAGAACTTTCCTATGTGCGCATGCAAAACCCTAATGCTTGGATCTAGGCTTTCTAATTAAACATGCTTTTGAATCCAAGACTTCTAATGGCTAATTAGGTTAAACAACAATATTAAAACAGATCTAGAATCATACCTTTGAATCCCTTGTTGATCTTGTTTGTCTTGGAGCTTCTAGAGTCACAATTGTCACTCCTCTAATGGCTTACAAACACCAATAGCAAGAAAGATGATTTAGGAGAGAGGAGAGGGGAGAAATTCGACTAGAGGTTCCTTGCTTAAGGTTATGTGTCGAATTCCCTCATCCATAGGGTCTATTTATACTATCAGACTCCTTAAGGGTTTCACCCTAAACCCTAATTGGATAATCTTCTCTTAAGGCTATCTAAATCCATTCCATAGATAACCCTATGGACGATTTGAGCTATCCTAAAGCTCTTAGAATCCGTCCAAGGTATATCTTAATGGATTTACAGTCTAAAGTTTAACTATCAAACAATTGACAGTTTATACCCTCTTATTTAATTAATCTCTTTAAGTCACCAAATTAATACCAATTAATTTATGACTTATATTAATCAAATAGCTAAATATTATTCCTTATAATATTTACTCTCTCTTAACAAATCATCCTTCAAGTTGCTATGGTGAAGGCAACCCAAAAGGACCATGCACCACCGAATATAGTTATAGCCTTAGACACTATTCCAACAGTCTCCCACTTGGATAAGTCTAGTAACTATACAAGTACAATACGGTTTGCAATCGTAGCTCTCAAAGACGCTGTCAACTCTGATCTAATCAATCTTGTCCTTTAGATAAGGGATCGTACAGTCCTCTGTTAGATATCATGCTGACAATCCTATGGAATGGTTAGTCTAGCATTTAGATTTCTCGATCTACGATTTATTTGACATAGAACTTAATCGAACACATCAATTCAGTTCTGACCGGGCCCGGCACATAAGTCAAACCAAATCATCGAGTGGCCAAGATATCTCTTCTACCCTCTTAGGATAAAGTTCTTCAGCCATATTGCCTCCTTCGACGCTTCGCTCGCTGTGATGTACTCTGATTCGCACGTTGAATCAGCTACGGTTTCTTGCTTGGAACTTTTCCATGTCACTGCTCCTCCATTTAGGGTAAAGACCCAGCCCGACTGCGAACGGTAGTTGTCCCTGTCGGTCTGAAAGCTGGCGTCACTATACCCTCGCACCTTCAAGTCATCACTCCCTCCAAGAACTAAGAACCATTCTTTCATCCTCCGAAGGTACTTAAGGATGTTCTTCACCGCAATCCAATGTGTTTTGCCAAGGTTCCCTTGATATCTGCTAACCATGCTCAAAGCGAAGGCTACATCAGGGCGAGTACAAGTCATAGCGTACATGATTGAGCCAACTGCGGAAGCGTATGGTACTCGGCTCATTTCTGCTATCTCAGCTTCGGTACTCGGACTTTGAGTCTTACTCAACTTGGCATTTCCTTGTATCGGCAGTTCTCCCTTCTTTGAGTTTTCCATACTAAAACGTTTTAGTACCTTCTCCAAGTAAGTATTCTGACTAAGTCCAATTAGTCTCATACTTCTTTCTCTTACTATCCTTATTCCCAAAATGTAAGAAGCCTCTCCTAGGTCCTTCATAGCGAAGCACTTCCCGAGCCAGGACTTAACCTCCTGCAGAGTCGGGATGTCGTTTCCTATGATTAATATGTCATCGACATATAGAACGAGGAAGCTTACTATACTCCCACTGGCTTTGACATATACACAAGATTCGTCTTCGCTTCGTACAAATCCAAACTCTTTGACTTTCTCATCGAAGCAAAGATTCCATCTGCGAGACGCTTGCTTAAGTCCATAAATGGACTTCTCAAGCTTACACACTCTATTCGGATGCTTCGGATCCACAAACCCCTCTGGCTGAGCCATGTAAACATCCTCAGCCAACTTTCCGTTAAGGAAAGCGGTCTTGACATCCATTTGCCAAATCTCATAATCATGAAATGCGGCAATTGCTAGCATCACTCTAATAGATTTAATCTTCGCAACTGGTGAGAAGGTCTCATCATAGTCAACTCCGGGAGTTTGAGTAAAGCCCTTCGCAACCAATCGCGCTTTATATGTGTGTACGATCCCATCCACGTCGGTCTTCTTCTTGAAGATCCACTTGCACCCTACGGTCTTACGTTCGGGCACGTAATCAACCAAATTCCAAACTTGGTTATCATACATGGATTGGATCTCGCTATCCATCGCCTCTTTCCATTTCGCAGACTCCGGGCCTGCCATGGCTTCCTTATAGCTATTAGGTTCATCAAGATTTACTAGTGTACCATCACTAATATACGTGTCCCCTTCGGTAGTAATATGAAAACCATAAAATTGGGGATGAACTCTAACTCTATCGGAACGTCTAAGAGGTAAGGATTCGTCAATCGGTTCAACCGGAGTTTCCTCCTCGGGTTGAATGCCAGTGGTAGAGGTTCCTTCATCTATCGATTCTTGAATCTCTTCAAGTTCGATTTGCCTCCCACTATCTCCTTGGCTTATGAGTTCTCGCTCTCGGAAAACTCCTCTCCTCGCAACAAAGATAACATTATCTTTCGGTCTATAGAAGAGATATCCAAAGGAAGTTTGCGGGTAGCCAATGAAAATACATCGCTCACTTCGAGGTTCAAGCTTGTCGTGAGTATCTCGTCTTACGAAAGCCTCGCAACCCCAAACCTTGATATGTGCCAACGAGGGAGCTTTCCCCGTCCACATCTCGTGAGGTGTTTTGGCAACCTTCTTAGTAGGGACTCGGTTAAGGATATGGGCGGCAGTCTCTAAGGCATACCCCCAAAAGAAGATAGGTAGTGAAGCACGACTCATCATAGAGCGAACCATATCCAATAAGGTTCGATTACGCCTTTCTGCCACACCATTCAACTGCGGTGTCCTAGGAGGCGTCAATTGTGAAACTATTCCACACTCCTTGAGATAATCGTGGAATTCAAGACTTAGGTACTCTCCTCCTCGATCGGATCGAAGCATCTTGATTTTCCTGCCCAATTGATTCTCCACTTCATTCTTGAACTCTTTGAACTTTTCAAAGGTTTCTGACTTTTGCTTGATTAAATAGATATACCCATATCTACTATAATCATCGGTAAAAGTCACATAGAAGCGGTTCCCATCCTTCGTGGTTGATCTAAAGGGTCCACATACATCGGTATGTATTAGGTCTAATAGTCCCTCACCCCTTTCACAAGTACTCGTGAAGGGTGACTTAGTCATCTTTCCAAGTAAACAAGACTCGCATGTGTCATCTTCCCTAAGGTCGAATGACTCCAACACTCCATCCTTTTGGAGTTGGGCTATGCGTTTCTTGTTGACATGTCCAAGACGACAATGCCACAAGGATGCTTTATCCATACTAGTGGAAGAATCAATATTCAAAACATCATTTCCTAAGTTATCAACAATCATAACAGTTTCATATATTCCATTACATGGTATAGCTTCAAAGTAAAAGACACCATTTAGATAAGCCAAAATAGAACCATTCTCATTATTAAAAGAAAATCTAAATCCTTGTCTATATAAACCATGAAATGAAATGATGTTTCTAGCCATTTCTGGCGAATAGCAACAATTGTTCAAATCTAAAACTAAACTATTCTTAAGCACTAAAGAATACACTCCAATCTTGGTCACAGGCGACGATCTTCTGTTCCCCATGATTAGATTGATCCTTCCTTGCTCCACATCCCTACTTCTTCTTAGTCCCTGCACATTAGAACAAATGTGATAACCACAACCGGTGTCAAGAACCCAAGAAATAGCATGATTAGAATCGTTAGATTTGATTGCATATATACCTACGAAAGATGGCTTGATCTTTCCTTCCTTGATGGCTTGCAGGTAATCCGGGCAGCTTCTCTTCCAATGTCCTATCTTGTGGCAGTGGTGGCACTCTGCCTCCTTCGGGTTAGAGCAGGGCTTAGAGGGATCAACTTTGGTCCCACTAGAAGAGGAACCATCTCGGGCTTTCACCTTTCGATAGTTATTTGAAGAAGCTTTCCTCTTCTTTCCCTTCCCTTGACCAATAGCCAAGACAGGAGCAGCGGATGGATTGGGAGTTGGTGCAACAGACTTGTCCTTGAAATTGCTCTCAGCAACCCTCAAGAGACCTTGGAGTTTACTTAGAGTGACCTCCTCTTTGTTCATGTGGTAGGTCATCCTAAATTGATTATACATCGGAGGCAAAGAGTGAAGCACCATGTCGATCGCCAAGTCTTCGCTGAAGTCAACATTTAACTTGCGAAGGCGGTCGACATACCTTTGCATCTTTTGCAAGTGCACGGTAAGAGATTCTCCATGACCCATCTTAGCGGAAATCATGTTAGTGAAAATCTCGTAACGCTCTTGTCTCGCGTTTTGGTGGTACCTCTCCAACAAGTCTTGATGCATCTCGTATGGATACATGTCCTCGTAGGACTTTTGGAATTCGGAGTTCATGGTGGCGATCATGATGCAATGTACCTTCGTTGCATCTCGCTCATGAGTTTCAAAGGCGGTGATTTCGGCGGGAGTAGCAACTTCGGGGTTGATTTTCTCGAGCTTCTCATCGAGGACATACTCTTTATCCTCATAGCGAGCAATTATGCGAATGTATCTTATCCATTCGCTAAAGTTCGTTCCATCGAAGGTGACCTTTTGGCAAAGGCTCATCAACGTGAAAGAACTAGCAGCAGCGTTGTTTGCGTTTGACATCTATAGAAAGGACAAAGATTGATTAGAATAAGAATCCCTAATTATCACCCAATAAGAAAAATTAGGGCTAGGATCCAACAATAACATTTACATACTAGAAAAGGGATGCCGTAATCTAACATGCAAATAAATTGAAGGTAAGTGAATGACGATTCACTAATTCTCCATCACAAAACTTAAACTATTAGTCCTAAGTGTTTTCGAGAATTCCTAGGTTCGGATGAGATTCATTGAACTATTCAATGGCATGTTTAAATCTCGATATGCCCCTCTTGTTTGTGACTGGGATGCCGAGGATCACAAAGTGGGTGTGAATTACCATGCAAATTTACATGGTGCCTTCATTGTAACGATCACCTATTTGATGTGCCGGTAAACCACACACGCTCCATCGAACTATGATGAACAATGAAACACCCTTTGCCACCTTCGCTTAGAACCAATTAGTGTGCCGGTAAACCACACACGCTCCACTAACATCTTAGCAAGGTGCAAAGTGTAATTTCATGGGATTGCATCAATTCACTTTTCCTAAAGTAACTAAGATTGGGAAATTTTTTAAAAAATTTAGTTACTTCGTATTTCTTATTATACTTTTAATGAGAGGATGAGGTTGCCCTATCCTACCCGTTCGGCTAACGACCCTCCACCAATCAAGCAAGCGGTGGGTGTGAGTGTACACCCATTAAGCGCCATTTTATAGGCCGCAACCTTATACCCACCTTATAGATCGGCTTCGTGAATGAGGCCTACTAGCGGTAAGACTAGCATTTAGTTATACATATATCTATATATATATATATATATATATATATATATATATATATATATATATATATATATATATATATATTATTCTAGTAATATCATATAAGTATAGGGCTGCATTTTAAACTTTTCAAAATCTAGGGTTTGAAATTTAAGTTGTCTAAATTAAAACTTTTAATCACAAATATAAATTTCAAAACTTTAGGGTAGGTTTTAAACATTTAAAACATGAAGGATCAAATAACAAATAATTCCAATTAACAATTAATATTCTAATTATCTTTATTTGATTTATCTTGATTTCTTTGAATATAATTACCAAAATAATTAATCATTATCATATAAGGAAATTAAATATTTTATTGGATGATAAATATCTTTAATAGATCAAGATAATAGTCATATTTATCAAAAAATCGGATTTACATTGATCTAATATGATTAAGGTAAGTTTCCATAAGATAATTATGAAAAAATCCCGAATCTGGCCATTCCTGACGCCTGGACTCGCCGAGTGCACAAGGGGACTCGCCGAGTCAGGCCTACTCGACGAGTCTACCTTGGAACTTGCCGAGTCAGTGACTCAAAACCCAAAAAATCAAATTTTGCAGGTTTGTTTCAGTTATTCAAGCTACAATTTAAAGAAAACCAATATAGGCTCTGATACCACTGATGGGTTTTAGCCATAAGAACTTTCCTATGTGCGCATGCAAAACCCTAATGCTTGGATCTAGGCTTTCTAATTAAACATGCTTTTGAATCCAAGACTTCTAATGGCTAATTAGGTTAAACAACAATATTAAAACAGATCTAGAATCATACCTTTGAATCCCTTGTTGATCTTGTTTGTCTTGGAGCTTCTAGAGTCACAATTGTCACTCCTCTAATGGCTTACAAACACCAATAGCAAGCAAGATGATTTAGGAGAGAGGAGAGGGGATAAATTCGACCAGAGGTTCCTTGCTTAAGGTTATGTGTCGAATTCCCTCATCCATAGGGTCTATTTATACTATCAGACTCCTTAAGGGTTTCACCCTAAACCCTAATTGGATAATCTTCTCTTAAGGCTATCTAAATCCATTCCATAGATAACCCTATGGACGATTTGAGCTATCCTAAAGCTCTTAGAATCCGTCCAAGGTATATCTTAATGGATTTACAGTCTAAAGTTTAACTATCAAACAATTGACAGTTTATACCCTCTTATTTAATTAATCTCTTTAAGTCACCAAATTAATACCAATTAATTTATGACTTATATTAATCAAATAGCTAAATATTATTCCTTATAATATTTACTCTCTCTTAACAAATCATCCTTCAAGTTGCTATGGTGAAGGCAACCCAAAAGGACCATGCACCACCGAATATAGTTATAGCCTTAGACACTATTCCAACACTAGTAATCTTACATGATTTCATCTGTGAAATCATTCCATTTTGTAGATCTTCAAGTTTCACCAAGAACACACACTAGTGTTCTTCGCCAAAAACGACCATTCAAGCTCTTAGATCGTAAGTACTCTTGTTCCAACTCATTGTACACTAGGTTTAACAAGTTTATGGCTTAGAAAACATAAGGAAGCACATGATTCAAGGAGTTTACATCCAAGACATGTTCTTGGGCCGTAAACCCCTTTTAAGGGTGCAAATGACACCCTAACACCTTAGTAAGCCTTGGAACTTAACATAGAACCTTACACCATTGAACTAGGGACTTCAATACACGAAATGGTACTTCAGACCATGAGTTTACGGCCGTAAACTCATGGGGAAGTGGTCCCCAGGCCTTAAACTCCATACAAGGCCATTCTTGGACCTTAAACCCACCCAACCTCTTGTTTAAGCGTTGGAAAACTTAACCACTTAAGTCATAATAGCTTTAAGCCTCATTTGGTGACCCAAATGAGAGTTCACGGCCAGGAGTAAACTCCCCTGGGCCGTAAACTCCAAAAAGGTATGGTCCATTGACCATAAACTCCCTTATAAGGCCTTGCACTCCTTTGTTGCAACCCAATGGCCTCCTAACACTTTGACCAAAGTGTTTTCCTCACATTAGTACATGTCTAATTAGTGTTATAATAAGTAATTATATATATATATATATATATATATATATATATATATATATACACACACACAAATGTGTCTTCATATGTTATTAGGATCATTGTGTGTGTTTAAGTCCTCACTTGACACCGAACACTTGTCCGACACTTCCATTCGATCCACTCACTATAGGTGAGTTCATAGCCCTTAACTAACTTTAAATGTTTCTAAATGTTTATAAATGCTTTATGGGGGGGATACAAGTCGAATCATGCTACTTATTATGTCAATCACATGTGATTAATAACTAGCATGCAAATGGATTTACTATACGTTAACTGTTTTACCAAACATATTTCTTCAAATGACTTTCATAAACGTTTTTACATGTTAAAACTCTTTATCAAACAGCTTTACATACTGTATGTTTCCCTTCAAACTCTGTTACAAATGTGTTTCAAACAAAGGTTTTCCTTATAGTTAAACTGTCTTATCAAACAAAATACTTTCAAATTGTTTTATAAACTGACATCAAGTCATCGTTTCTTAGTATTAAACTTTTCAAAGGTTTTACAAAACTTCTTTTATGATTTTATATTGTCAAATGCATGTCTAAATATGTATAGTTATATAAATAATGTTTAAAGGACTTAGGACGGTTAGCTCGCTTTATTTCCTTTTCCTCGCTGGGATGTGGCCTTAGGGCATCGGTTGCTCGTCCGAATGTCATCTAAATATTAGTTATATATCATGTATACATATATAGATATAAAAGTTCCCTCAGTCAGTTCAGTACCTTGGGTAGAAAAGACATACTTTCGGTTATACACGTACATTACTAGTAACTATAATAGGTATAGTTAGGAGATACTACTTACCATTCCAAGTACAAGGAATCACACAAGAGTCAGTTCATTCATGAGTCTATACTAATACATTCCATGTTACATGAATATGTTTACATAGATACGCTTACATGAATACGCTTACATGAATACGCTTACATGAATACGTTTATATAGATATGCTTACATGAATACGCTTACATAAATATGATTACAATACACGATAACAGAACATACATAACAAGGTGCTATAGCATGGAACAATTACAGGATCTAACTATACAATGAATCACTAATGCATTGTGATAGTTATATTGGGTATACATGATCATAATAATGTGGATGTTCACGACTTGCAATCATGCAGGGGTCGCGTTTGGTTCCCAAAATCTCTTGACAGGGGAGCGTTTAGTATGGGATCTAGCCATCACATTATGCCTTAACCCTCATTTAAGGAAAATTAGTACAAAAATAGTCACTTATTACAAATACTACGGTACTTACACTGTATATACGACAATTACAAAAAGGATAAAACTCCAATTAATATATTATTAATACCTTTACCATGTGTCATATTCACATAATCGATGAGCTAGATTAGATTTGAATAATAATAGTCGTACATTCGGGTCTTGGTAGAAGGCTACTTTCAAAACAGTCGGGTCTTGGTAGAAGGCTACTTTCAAAACAGTTAGTCTTGGTAGAAGACTACTTTTTATACTAGTAGTAAATATAGGATTTTTCTAGGGTTTTCAAACGTTTACAATTACTTACAAACATTTTCACACTTATACAAACTTTTCTCCAAATGTTTACAAGTCTTTACTTTCAGTTTTACAAATCAAAGACACATTAATACTTATGAATTCACCAACTTTTTGGTTGATACTCGCTTTCAAAATAACTTGTATTCTCAGGTCACAAATAGACAAGTACAATGACCAGGTTTTGTGAAGACGGAGCAGTCAAGACTCATCTTTTATTTTGAACATTCATTATGCTGTCTTATGATATGAAAGGTCACACATGTATTTAAAATTATACTATTAATGCAATGGATGATGTTGTTGCTTGTTTACTACTTTACATTGTTGTGATACATTACATGATGTCCTCCACCCCAGAACGTTTTTGTCGTTCTCGGTTTTGGGGTGTGACAGTGAGTTTCCCCAAAATACCAACGCCATACAAACATAACCGTATCATATAACCAGTACAGAACATCATGCATAACGAGTCATCAGCCTGACTGGACCGCCTCACAGGCCTTCAGTCTATCTGGATTGCTCTTCGAGCCTTCAGCATGTCTGGACCGCCACGCAGGGTCTACAGCCTATCTGGACCGCTCGTTGGGTATGTTGGCCTACAACACAAAGCAAGACCGCCTCAACCATCCCCCAATCAAACAAACATATGCATATAAATATCATATGCTATCTCATTTCATATAACAGTCAAACCGATCTAACAGATCGCAAATCATAGGAACATCCCAATTGTGACATCCCCAAAATCACGGCCAGAAAAGACCGATTTTCATTTATGCTTTTTAAAATAATTTCAGAGTAAATCCTTTTGATTTGAAAGAGTTGCGGAATTTGTTCCCAAAAACAAAACATGATAAAACAATGTTTACCAAAGCATTTCTATCGATTCTTGAATCTCTTCAAGTTCGATTTGCCTCCCACTATCTCCTTGGCTTATGAGTTCTCGCTCTCGGAAAACTCCTCTCCTCGCAACAAAGATAACATTATCTTTCGGTCTATAGAAGAGATATCCAAAGGAAGTTTGCGGGTAGCCAATGAAAATACATCGCTCACTTCGAGGTTCAAGCTTGTCGTGAGTATCTCGTCTTACGAAAGCCTCGCAACCCCAAACCTTGATATGTGCCAACGAGGGAGCTTTCCCCGTCCACATCTCGTGAGGTGTTTTGGCAACCTTCTTAGTAGGGACTCGGTTAAGGATATGGGCGGCAGTCTCTAAGGCATACCCCCAAAAGAAGATAGGTAGTGAAGCATGACTCATCATAGAGCGAACCATATCCAATAAGGTTCGATTACGCCTTTCTGCCACACCATTCAACTGCGGTGTCCTAGGAGGCGTCAATTGCGAAACTATTCCACACTCCTTGAGATAATCGTGGAATTCAAGACTTAGGTACTCTCCTCCTCGATCGGATCGAAGCATCTTGATTTTCCTGCCCAATTGATTCTCCACTTCATTCTTGAACTCTTTGAACTTTTCAAAGGTTTCTGACTTTTGCTTGATTAAATAGATATACCCATATCTACTATAATCATCGGTAAAAGTCACATAGAAGCGGTTCCCATCCTTCGTGGTTGATCTAAAGGGTCCACATACATCGGTATGTATTAGGTCTAATAGTCCCTCACCCCTTTCACAAGTACTCGTGAAGGGTGACTTAGTCATCTTTCCAAGTAAACAAGACTCGCATGTGTCATCTTCCCTAAGGTCGAATGACTCCAACACTCCATCCTTTTGGAGTTGGGCTATGCGTTTCTTGTTGACATGTCCAAGACGACAATGCCACAAGGATGCTTTATCCATACTAGTGGAAGAATCAATATTCAAAACATCATTTCCTAAGTTATCAACAATCATAACAGTTTCATATATTCCATTACATGGTATAGCTTCAAAGTAAAAGACACCATTTAGATAAGCCAAAATAGAACCATTCTCATTATTAAAAGAAAATCTAAATCCTTGTCTATATAAACCATGAAATGAAATGATGTTTCTAGCCATTTCTGGCGAATAGCAACAATTGTTCAAATCTAAAACTAAACTATTCTTAAGCACTAAAGAATACACTCCAATCTTGGTCACAGGCGACGATCTTCTGTTCCCCATGATTAGATTGATCCTTCCTTGCTCCACATCCCTACTTCTTCTTAGTCCCTGCACATTAGAACAAATGTGATAACCACAACCGGTGTCAAGAACCCAAGAAATAGCATGATTAGAATCGTTAGATTTGATTGCATATATACCTACGAAAGATGGCTTGATCTTTCCTTCCTTGATGGCTTGCAGGTAATCCGGGCAGCTTCTCTTCCAATGTCCTATCTTGTGGCAGTGGTGGCACTCTGCCTCCTTCGGGTTAGAGCAGGGCTTAGAGGGATCAACTTTGGTCCCACTAGAAGAGGAACCATCTCGGGCTTTCACCTTTCGATAGTTATTTGAAGAAGCTTTCCTCTTCTTTCCCTTCCCTTGACCAATAGCCAAGACAGGAGCAGCGGATGGATTGGGAGTTGGTGCAACAGACTTGTCCTTGAAATTGCTCTCAGCAACCCTCAAGAGACCTTGGAGTTTACTTAGAGTGACCTCCTCTTTGTTCATGTGGTAGGTCATCCTAAATTGATTATACATCGGAGGCAAAGAGTGAAGCACCATGTCGATCGCCAAGTCTTCGCTGAAGTCAACATTTAACTTGCGAAGGCGGTCGACATACCTTTGCATCTTTTGCAAGTGCACGGTAAGAGATTCTCCATGACCCATCTTAGCGGAAATCATGTTAGTGAAAATCTCGTAACGCTCTTGTCTCGCGTTTTGGTGGTACCTCTCCAACAAGTCTTGATGCATCTCGTATGGATACATGTCCTCGTAGGACTTTTGGAATTCGGAGTTCATGGTGGCGATCATGATGCAATGTACCTTCGTTGCATCTCGCTCATGAGTTTCAAAGGCGGTGATTTCGGCGGGAGTAGCAACTTCGGGGTTGATTTTCTCGAGCTTCTCATCGAGGACATACTCTTTATCCTCATAGCGAGCAATTATGCGAATGTATCTTATCCATTCGCTAAAGTTCGTTCCATCGAAGGTGACCTTTTGGCAAAGGCTCATCAACGTGAAAGAACTAGCAGCAGCGTTGTTTGCGTTTGACATCTATAGAAAGGACAAAGATTGATTAGAATAAGAATCCCTAATTATCACCCAATAAGAAAAATTAGGGCTAGGATCCAACAATAACATTTACATACTAGAAAAGGGATGCCGTAATCTAACATGCAAATAAATTGAAGGTAAGTGAATGACGATTCACTAATTCTCCATCACAAAACTTAAACTATTAGTCCTAAGTGTTTTCGAGAATTCCTAGGTTCGGATGAGATTCATTGAACTATTCAATGGCATGTTTAAATCTCGATATGCCCCTCTTGTTTGTGACTGGGATGCCGAGGATCACAAAGTGGGTGTGAATTACCATGCAAATTTACATGGTGCCTTCATTGTAACGATCACCTATTTGATGTGCCGGTAAACCACACACGCTCCATCGAACTATGATGAACAATGAAACACCCTTTGCCACCTTCGCTTAGAACCAATTAGTGTGTCGGTAAACCACACACGCTCCACTAACATCTTAGCAAGGTGCAAAGTGTAATTTCATGGGATTGCATCAATTCACTTTTCCTAAAGTAACTAAGATTGGGAAATTTTTTAAAAAATTTAGTTACTTCGTATTTCTTATTATACTTTTAATGAGAGGATGAGGTTGCCCTATCCTACCCGTTCGGCTAACGACCCTCCACCAATCAAGCAAGCGGTGGGTGTGAGTGTACACCCATTAAGCGCCATTTTATAGGCCGCAACCTTATACCCACCTTATAGATCGGCTTCGTGAATGAGGCCTACTAGCGGTAAGACTAGCATTTAGTTATACATATATCTATATATATATATATATATATATATATATATATATATATATATATATATTATTCTAGTAATATCATATAAGTATAGGGCTGCATTTTAAACTTTTCAAAATCTAGGGTTTGAAATTTAAGTTGTCTAAATTAAAACTTTTAATCACAAATATAAATTTCAAAACTTTAGGGTAGGTTTTAAACATTTAAAACATGAAGGATCAAATAACAAATAATTCCAATTAACAATTAATATTCTAATTATCTTTATTTGATTTATATTGATTTCTTTGAATATATTTACCAAAATAATTAATCATTATCATATAAGGAAATTAAATATTTTATTGGATGATAAATATCTTTAATAGATCAAGATAATAGTCATATTTATCAAAAAATCGGATTTACATTGATCTAATATGATTAAGGTAAGTTTCCATAAGATAATTATGAAAAAATCCCGAATCTGGCCATTCCTGACGCCTGGACTCGCCGAGTGCACAAGGGGACTCGCCGAGTCAGGCCTACTCGACGAGTCTACCTTGGAACTTGCCGAGTCAGTGACTCAAAACCCAAAAAATCAAATTTTGCAGGTTTGTTTCAGTTATTCAAGCTACAATTTAAAGAAAACCAATATAGGCTCTGATACCACTGATGGGTTTTAGCCATAAGAACTTTCCTATGTGCGCATGCAAAACCCTAATGCTTGGATCTAGGCTTTCTAATTAAACATGCTTTTGAATCCAAGACTTCTAATGGCTAATTAGGTTAAACAACAATATTAAAACAGATCTAGAATCATACCTTTGAATCCCTTGTTGATCTTGTTTGTCTTGGAGCTTCTAGAGTCACAATTGTCACTCCTCTAATGGCTTACAAACACCAATAGCAAGCAAGATGATTTAGGAGAGAGGAGAGGGGAGAAATTCGACCAGAGGTTCCTTGCTTAAGGTTATGTGTCGAATTCCCTCATCCATAGGGTCTATTTATACTATCAGACTCCTTAAGGGTTTCACCCTAAACCCTAATTGGATAATCTTCTCTTAAGGCTATCTAAATCCATTCCATAGATAACCCTATGGACGATTTGAGCTATCCTAAAGCTCTTAGAATCCGTCCAAGGTATATCTTAATGGATTTACAGTCTAAAGTTTAACTATCAAACAATTGACAGTTTATACCCTCTTATTTAATTAATCTCTTTAAGTCACCAAATTAATACCAATTAATTTATGACTTATATTAATCAAATAGCTAAATATTATTCCTTATAATATTTACTCTCTCTTAACAAATCATCCTTCAAGTTGCTATGGTGAAGGCAACCCAAAAGGACCATGCACCACCGAATATAGTTATAGCCTTAGACACTATTCCAACACTAGTAATCTTACATGATTTCATCTGTGAAATCATTCCATTTTGTAGATCTTCAAGTTTCACCAAGAACACACACTAGTGTTCTTCGCCAAAAACGACCATTCAAGCTCTTAGATCGTAAGTACTCTTGTTCCAACTCATTGTACACTAGGTTTAACAAGTTTATGGCTTAGAAAACATAAGGAAGCACATGATTCAAGGAGTTTACATCCAAGACATGTTCTTGGGCCGTAAACCCCTTTTAAGGGTGCAAATGACACCCTAACACCTTAGTAAGCCTTGGAACTTAACATAGAACCTTACACCATTGAACTAGGGACTTCAATACACGAAATGGTACTTCAGACCATGAGTTTACGGCCGTAAACTCATGGGGAAGTGGTCCCCAGGCCTTAAACTCCATACAAGGCCATTCTTGGACCTTAAACCCACCCAACCTCTTGTTTAAGCGTTGGAAAACTTAACCACTTAAGTCATAATAGCTTTAAGCCTCATTTGGTGACCCAAATGAGAGTTCACGGCCAGGAGTAAACTCCCCTGGGCCGTAAACTCCAAAAAGGTATGGTCCATTGACCATAAACTCCCTTATAAGGCCTTGCACTCCTTTGTTGCAACCCAATGGCCTCCTAACACTTTGACCAAAGTGTTTTCCTCACATTAGTACATGTCTAATTAGTGTTATAATAAGTAATTATATATATATATATATATATATATATATATATACACACACACAAATGTGTCTTCATATGTTATTAGGATCATTGTGTGTGTTTAAGTCCTCACTTGACACCGAACACTTGTCCGACACTTCCATCCGATCCACTCACTATAGGTGAGTTCATAGCCCTTAACTAACTTTAAATGTTTCTAAATGTTTATAAATGCTTTATGGGGGGGATACAAGTCGAATCATGCTACTTATTATGTCAATCACATGTGATTAATAACTAGCATGCAAATGGATTTACTATACGTTAACTGTTTTACCAAACATATTTCTTCAAATGACTTTCATAAACGTTTTTACATGTTAAAACTCTTTATCAAACAGCTTTACATACTGTATGTTTCCCTTCAAACTCTGTTACAAATGTGTTTCAAACAAAGGTTTTCCTTATACTTAAACTGTCTTATCAAACAAAATACTTTCAAATTGTTTTATAAACTGACATCAAGTCATCGTTTCTTAGTATTAAACTTTTCAAAGGTTTTACAAAACTTCTTTTATGATTTTATATTGTCAAATGCATGTCTAAATATGTATAGTTATATAAATAATGTTTAAAGGACTTAGGACGGTTAGCTCGCTTTATTTCCTTTTCCTCGCTGGGATGTGGCCTTAGGGCATCGGTTGCTCGTCCGAATGTCATCTAAATATTAGTTATATATCATGTATACATATATAGATATAAAAGTTCCCTCAGTCAGTTCAGTACCTTGGGTAGAAAAGACATACTTTCGGTTATACACGTACATATGCAGACTTGTAAACAAAACAACTTGATGGTTCATCCATCTTACGCCCTTGCGCCACTTCCTGTAATACAAATAAAACTAAGTGGGTCAGGCTTGGGAGCCTGGTGAGCATATAGGGTTTTCAACCCACAATAAATAAATTATATTTAATTTCACCAACTAATCACTATCCCAATTACCCATTCCCGTTATCCTCACTTTACGTCCCTAAAACAACATCTATCTCAAGGGACTTAATCTAGGATTTTCATCGGGACGGACATTACTGCTAAGGGGTTTCCTCAACAATAGATATCCTAAAGGCAACCATGAGGGGGATAGAGTACACCGGTGAACACATCGTTTACAACACCTATAGGTTATGAACCTGCTAGCGTTCCACGAGACTGTCTAGAAGGAGTCTGTGGTCGTTATCCATACTCCGATGAATAACTAGGTCAACAACAACAACAACATCGAGGTCTCTCATCTGTTTATTACACACCAACTATCTAGCCATGTTCTACCCAACATATTAGTAGATAAAAATATATATATTTTTATACATAGTTTAAAACTTGTATAGCATTTTCATTCAATACATATTTCACATAACAGATGAGGCATACCCACATAACATGTATTTCATAGAAAACAAATCAGATCTATGAATATACATTCACGCACATAACAACAAAATTATACACATAACACGTATTTCGTATAAAATACTTCATAATTATGCGTTAGAAGAAATTAACTACACACTCACCTGATCAGAAGATGATCGGGCAGTACTATGACTTGCAAAAGTAGTAATCCTCACCAGTTCTGGAAGATCTCTACAAAAATCAAACTTCTCGCGGGCAGAGCTTCGGCTCGGAAACCGCACTTCTCGGGATCTTCGGGATCTCGGGACTTGCTTCGGGACTCGGGAATATTACCGGGGATTCGGGGTGGCTTCGGGGGTTAAAATGCAGAGCTTCGGCACGAAATGGAGGAGAAATGAGCAAATAAGCCCGGACCCTTCGCATCCTATTTATAGGAGGCTGAGGCCTCGCAGTACGCGGGGCGTAGGCCTCCGATCATCACTGCATGCGTCATCCGAAGTCCTCGAGTGCGAGTGTCGACATTCTTCGCTGTACGCGGGGCGTACCTCGGATGAGTCCGGTGACTCGCCTCCGGATAATATCGAGACTTAATAATTAATTATTTAATAAACTTCGAAAATTCATATCTTCCTCATACGAACTCCGTTTTCGACGTTCTTTATATCCACGCGAAGGTGAGACTACGCTCTACAACTTTCGTTTAGACTCCGTCGGCTAATTTTGACTTTATTTTTATTGTTTTTTTTAATAGGCAGCGACAGAAAATTTCGTTATAAATTCATAACTTCTTCGTTTGACGTCCGTTCTCGCCTAACTTTTTATCGCTTTGATACTAACAACGAGATCTTCGAATCTCATTTAGATCACTAAGGCTAAATATCTCTCTAACGTAAATTGCACTTTTTACGTCATTCAGCGTTGCCGGTTTTGTCGCGAAACTTCGACATGTCATAACTTCTTTGTTATAACTCGGATTTCGGCATTCTTTATATCCTCGGAAACCTTGTTTCAACTACTACAATATTATCTAAAGATATCAAGTTTATTTTATACTTAAATTTTGATGCTTATTTTTATTCTTAATTAATCAAACCACATAGTTAAGCAATTAAGCACAAAACACATAATACTCAAATAATACACTTCTATTATTTCAAAACGGGTTACAAAGGTTAACCTAGACTATTATATCATCATAAATGACAGGCCCAGAAACACAGGCGTTACACCAATAACCGGGATACAGACCTAATCGGTCACTAATATAACATCATCATATAACCAGGACAATCATGTGCACATATAAATCATATAACACTATCATCTATATATATAACATTCAAACCGGTCTAACAGATCACAAAGCATAGCAACAATCCTATAACCAGGATATCGACCTAAAAGGTCACTAACATAGCATCATCCTATATGCCAGGATACCGACCCAACTGGGTCACTAAAGCATAGCATATCACCATCCTAACTACCAGGATATAAATCAGTAAGCATAACATGCAATAATCTGAATACAATCCATAAAGGGTCGGCCTTGGTGCCTTAGACCCTATTGATATAGTGAGGAGATCTCACCTAGCACTGTTGAAGTCCCACTGATAAAACTTCAGCTGCTGGTTGATAGATTTCCGAACTGTCAACATCAAACAACACCCAATTAATAATTTGGTTCCACGCCCAAAGTCCAACTCACATACTAAAGGCTCAATAGTCAAGTAATGGGCCAAAGCCCAACATATGGCCTAATTTTCCAAATTGGGCCCACATCCTCATATGGGCCTTACCCTAAGCCCATCAACATATTCTAGTCCTTATGATTATTCTTGGGTGGCCCATTAATAATCCAATTACCAAAGCCCAATAAAAAGGCCCAAAAGAAATTAGGGTTTCATATAAGGTGATAATTAGGGTTAAGTGTTTCTCACTTAACCCATTAAGGACTTAATCCCTTTAGTCCTTTACTTTGCTAAATAAGTCATATGTTATGATTGGGCTTAATACACGATTCCATTCCAATGGCTTAAAAGTGGGTCTCGATGAGTCCAAGCCGAAAATCCCAAAATTAGGGTTTTCGCATGAAATGATGATTAGGGTTAAGTGTTTCTTACTTAACCAATTAAGGACTTAATCTACTAAGGACTTAATCCAATAAGTCAAATATTGCTTTTAGGTTAATTTTTCCAATGATTATTATTTAATATTTCAAGTTATTAAATTATCTTGTGTGTGTCCCAAATAATTCTCAAAATTAGGGTTATATTCGCATTAGGCTTTTTCCCAAACCCTAATTAGGGTTTCCCAACCCAATACGAGCCCATTAATCCCTTGATTGGGCTTTTAGGTTACTTTGGGCCTTATTGGGCCCACTAGGGTTTCCTTGATTCCACATTGTCCAAACACCCCCAAACGAGGTCCAAACACACCGCTACCCGACACGGCGGCCAGTGGCGGTAGGAGGCGGCAACCACCACACGACGGTGGTGTTTCATTATACTTTTGCTAGTTACAAGTTGCAATCCCTTAAACAAGAATATACAGACACTAACTACATAAACACACATATGGTGGCAGCCACCACCTCAAGGTGGTGGCGGTGGTGGTTCTTGGTTTTCGAGCCAAATAAACTACACACACAAAACACACTATAATAGAAACAAACACCCGCACATTACTTGCTTGCACTTGGATTCAGCCACCCTCCTAGTGGCGTTTGGAAACGACAGCAACTGATTCACGATGGTAGCCACTACCTTACGGTGGTGGCAGTGGTGTCTTTTGGATTCCAAGTTCATAGCTACCCACACTGGCTACCTAAATGCACACACGCGCTCTTTTTGATTGAAGAAGAGCCCAGCGACCCCATCTGGTGATGCAAACAGTGATGGTGACATGCAACGATGGCAGCAGCGAAGACCCTTGGTGGCAGAACCTTCCCCAAAGTTGATGGTTGCTTTGAATGGACATCCACAACAACAAAGGAACAGAAAAGAGATAGATAGATAGATAGATAGATAGATAGATAGATAGATAGATAGATAGATAGATAGATAGATAGATAGATAGATAGATAGATAGATAGATAGATAGATAGATAGATAGATAGATAGATAGATAGATAGATAGATAGATAGAGAGAGAAAGAAAGAGAAGAACACGGAGGGTGGCAGTGACGCAATCGAGCGGACCCGTTCACAGCGTCATTGGCAACGCAATGGTCCCGACGGCCTAAGCTGACGTCGGTGGGCATGATTCCAACGGTCTTTGGTGGTTCTCCGATTCCGTTCACGAAGTGCGACAACAAGTTATGGTGGTGGTCGGGTTCGGCAAGGCAACAACGACCGAAGGTGGTCATTGAGAAGGTGACTGCCGAATGAAGGGGGCATAAGGATGGTTGCAGCTGGTGAAAGAAGTGTTAGGTTTAGGGTTTAAACAATAGCAAAGCTTTATACCTAGTTATCACCAACTTTCCCATATTAACACAAATGGTCCCTCCTTGTCATAATTCTTTCAAAACTGATACCTAATTTACTATTTCGACCCCTCCTTCGGAAAATCCTTACTAATCAAGTCCAATATTTACTTTTAAACCCCCGCTTCCATAATTTCTTTTATATTAACCCCCTAGAGGTTCAAATATTGACATTTAGCTTCCCAAACCAACACTCCTCCAATTAACATTCGATTTTTGGGCTATAATAAAATAGAACAATAATAAAATTACTTCTCGGGACTCCTGCTTTACTATTTAATTACTCCATTAAAGTCGGGATGTTACAAATGGTCACCCGTTTATTGAACCTAAATCATCCGGCAACATACTTGATCTCTAGATTTTCAACAATGCAAGGTGGTTCCTTTTTTTCCATGACATCAATGACTAGATTCCATTTTGGAGGAAATAGAATGTTTATTATGTTAGTAAAGATGTTTAACAAACAGATATTATGAATCATAACTTTTTTTGAACAATTGGAGAGACAATTTATTGCTACATTTTGGTTCAATTCTTGTAATATTTTCTCCCTTTTTGCACGCATCTTATATATTGGAGTAAATTACATTTTTGGTCAAATTTGGTTCCTATTTAAGACCAAATTTCAAAAACTCAGCTATACCGAGGCTTCGGGAACCAAAAATGTAATTAACTGTTAATATTAACTACAACAATAATAAAATGTGATCGTTGAGAAGTGAATGAGAATTATCTAAAATGTTATTTTAGGATTGTTATTGTAGGAGTTCCAACTGCTTCTTAAACTTCCAAGAGGTCAACCATTTATTCGCAAAGTCAAACTTTATAACGTAGCTTCTGTTGACGAAGCCCTTTATGTAATTATGTATTTTAGTTTATATATGTCTACACGACCGGTCCAAACATATATATATATATATATATATATATATATATATATATATATATATATATAATAAAGATTCAAAAAAATATCATTTACTCTTCAATATAGACATGTTCAATTAGAATAACTAGCAAACTAAATTGTTTATCTTTTGAGCTAATTTGAGTTTCAACCAACTTTAGGCCCTAAAAATTATTTAGGTAATAATTCTTTTATATATATAAACTAAATAGCCCATAAAATTTGGGCCCCCTTGAGTTGTAGGCCCTGGGCGTTCGCCCGGGTTGCCCACCGTCTGGACCGGCTGTAACGCCCGTAGATCCGGGCTAGTCAATTTAGAGATAATAAGGATCGAAAACGAATTTTTGACAAAATATTATTTAGAATAAATAATCTTAACCAATCTTTATAATATGTTTCAAGGGTTCCGTACATATAAAGAACGCCGAAATCCGAGTTATAACGAATAAGTTATGCCCCGTCGAAATTTTACGACAAAACCGACACGGCACCGGAGACGTAAATAGTGAATTTTTGATAAAGGACTTTTCGGCTCGGGAACGCTGCTCCAAGCAAAACCCGATTTTCTATAAAACTCGTTGTAAGTGAGCTATGTCTACGCTATTTTTAATATATCGTTTATTTAATTATAGTAACGCTATTAGGAACTTATAATAACTACTTGGGCTATTATTATGGGTTATATAAGTATTGTTTAATGCTTATATAATAGTAATAATAGCTAGACTATTAATTAGTCTCGAAAAGTAATAGACTAAACTCTATTGGTAATAATACTAGGTTTCGTCGAAGGAAATTATTTTTAAGAAGCGAAGCGCTGTCTGAGTTCGGAATCACCACATTTTTCATGTGAGTGCATAGTCCTTTTCATGAAAATGATTTTAATACAAGTATTGATTGAAGTATTAATTATATGTTTATGTGTGAGTTAATTGATGTTGCCTGAAATACGTGTTAAAGAACATACCTGATTATACATGATGATTTAGGATAAAGAGTAAACGTAAATTAATTATGAGAAATATTGGGTAGTATTTTCTTACGAGTACGAGCGAGTTATACTCAGAGAATAGACATTTAGTATATGTCATTAATCCGGGAGCATTGATTATACATAGTTATCGTCCTCAGTCCGGGAGTATGGATAGGACATAGTCATTCGTCGTTAATCCGGGAGAATGGATTTACGCATAGATACTTGTCCCTAATCCGAGAGTATGGAATGGGCACAATTATTAATCCGAGAGCAGGAATTAGATCCGAAATTATGGGTTAAGTAAGAGGTAAAGTTTAAGGTCTGAGAGTATGGATAGTTTCGTTGTAAGGATTAACAGGGCGTGGTAAGAGTTTACTTATGTATATATGGTGAAATTGTATATTTTGTGAATTCTAAATTATATATATATATATATATATATATATATATATATATATATATATATATATATATATATATATATGATATAACATTGTGGGATTGAAATCCCTATGTACTCACCAGTTTTCCCAACCTGACCCACTCCGACTTATTTGTATCACATGTGTCTATATGAAGTTACATTACACTGAGAGATTAAGGAGATGTAAATCATTAGTGATAATGAATGTAAGTTTTGTTTATGCTTATACTTCTGTATTGACGATGACATCCCAATGGTTTAAAATAATAATAAAAAAACATTTCTTTGGAAATGCTTTGATAACGTATTTATCATGTTTTTCCTGGGAACAAATTCTGCAACATTTTTATAAAAAGGGTACTCTAATTTTTATAAAGCATAAATATAATCGGTCTTTTCTGGCCGTGAAAATGGGGATGTCACAGTTGGTGTTAGAGCATTAGTTTAAGCGAACTAGGAATATGGATTTATTTCTAGACTTAAACTTAGAATGATAAGCAATGATTGTGAGGAGTGTGTCTAATAGATTTAGGTAATACACCCGAACAGACACAAGCACTAGCTTATTTTAGGAATGATGGCTAAATTGCTTTTACGTGCTAAATGATTTGTTATGCTTCATGCTATAGTTTGATCGGATCTATGGTCTCTTGTCGACTGGATCTGGAAACCTTATATGTTTAGGATTCTAAGTGTTTAACTACGATATTAGAACTAGCATATAAACGTTTCGGAGTGATAAGGATGATTTAAACGTCAATCCTAAATAAATATCTAGATTCACCTTATTCGGTGTATAGATTAAGATGGAAAGGACCCGTAGCGGAAACGTGAATGCAAATGGATGCCGAAACCAACCCCCAGTGATTGAGCAAATACCGTTTTGTGGTAGCCACTGCTGAGCCAATAACATTGGTCGGAGTGCAAGCGATGATCCAGGCGATGTTGGATCGTCAAATGGAGGAAACCATACATTTGCTCCAGCAAAATCGAGAGGAATCGACCATACAAATCGAACAGCCCGAGTTGAATGAAGGGCATACTGAGAAGGGAAACTACAGTGGGACTGTTGGTCAAGCCAACCCACCGATAGTTAGGCAAAACCACCAGGATGGAGGAAATGACGGAAGTGGATGCAAATACAAGGATTTCATGGCATCCAAACCACCGAGTCTATCTGGAAGCCCGACGCCGGTGGAAGTCATGAACTGGATCTTTGAGATGGAGACGATGTTTGAGAGTTGCGAGTGTAGCAACAGGCAGAAGACCGCTCTTGCGGTTCCTCTATTGAAATCTGGAGTACTAAGCTGGTGGAAGCTACTGCCCAAAGGTGAAGCAAGAAAGATATCGTGGGAGGATTTTCTGGTGCAGTTGAAGATGCAATACTACTCTGAGCAGGATCTTCTGGAGATCAACAACGAATTCCAGAATCTAAAGAAGGGAAGAATAAGTGTTACTGAATACGCTGCAAGCTTTACTTAGAAAATGAAGCTTGTTCCGCACCCCGTCCCAACTGAACTCTCAAGGTTAACAAGTTTTCCCTCGGATTACCAGCGAAATTTGGTCCTATGATCAAGCAAAATACCACTCTGAAAGGCGCCATCTGGGCTGCTAAAAATGTGGAGCCCCAGATACGAGAGAAGGGTCTGGAGAGAGCGGAGGTGGGAGAGAAAAGGAAATTTGAAGGATCTTCAAGGTCCGACGAGAAGAGAAAATTGTCGAAGTCTGGTTCAAAAAAGTTCAAAGAAGGAACGCAATGGTGTGACAAGTGCAGAAGGAAGCACATCGGGAAATGCTCTAAAGAGGTGACCTGCTTTAAATGCAGGAAGACTGGTCATTACGCCAGCGAATGCACAACCAAGAGAGAAGTCTGCTTTAAGTGCGGCGAAGAGGGACACTTCAAGCAAGATTGCCCAAAGAGAGAAGGGGCTACAAAGCTAAATGTGCCGCCAAAGCCAAAGGCAATAGCATTTCAGATGATCCTTGACGAAGCAGATGACAATGCGAGGATTCAAGAGTGAAGGCTTGACATCCAAAGATCGAGTTATGAAGTAGTCGTGTAGATAAGTACCTCGTAATGTAGCCTGTTAGAGGCATAGTCTAGGGTGAACTTGAACACCTATGTAACCATTTCAAGGAATAATATAAAACCTTCATTTTAATATTTGATGTGTTAAGTTGTTATGTGATTTTCTTGTATGGTGACTTGGGAAACTTCGGGACAATACTTGGGACGAGTATGAGTAGGTGTGAAAGGTAGTAAAGGCCTATACTACCGGAAGTAGATGACTCACGCTTGGATCAGGGAAAGTCACAAGGTTACCAAGAAGCTAGTAATTGATACCGATTTATTCAAATATGTCGTTACTATCATTTCGGTAATGACTAAGAGGATAATTGTTATTCCGAACCTAGTGGTAATATCGAATTGAGTCCGATTACGATAAGTATGTTACGTGGTTTAGCGCACCAAGTTTGATGTAGCATCTGACTTAAGTCGGAAGATTGAAATAAAAGATAATTAAAGCGATCAGTAGAGGTATCGTGATAGTTGCTTGTAGCTAGAAATGCTACCTTTTAAGATGTGATTAGAACATGAAGAAATGTATAGTCTGTTCCGGAAGACTCTAAGAGACCTGAGTCTAAGTCTGGGAACATACGATGATAAGTCATTAGAATATGACACATCAATCCATTTTAGTAATAAAATAACTTATCTTAAGTCTGTTAAGAAGAAGAAGCAGTCTCCAGTAAGGATCAAGATTGTTACCTGAAGGTCATAATTTGGAGTCTAACGTGAGATAGGGAGCAAGTGCAAGATCGAGCACCGCCTGCAATCAGGAAGTCTTAGAGTTACATATTCATTCGAAGAAACATCAACATAACGGTTATTACTTAGGATGAAGAGATAACATATGGAGTCATCATGTGAGCCTATTTCTTTGATGATTCCGGGACGTAATCATCCTGAGGGGGAAATAATTGTAACGCCCATAGATCCGGGCTAGTCAATTTAGAGATAATAAGGGTCGAAAATGAATTTTTGACAAAAGATTATTTAGAATAAATAATCTTAACCAATCTTTATAATATGTATCAAGGGTTCCGTACATATAAAGAACACCGAAATCCGAGTTATAACGAAGAAATTATGGTCCGTCGAAGTTTTACGGCAAAACCGACATGGCACCGAGAGACATAAATAATGAATTTTTGATAAAGGAATTTTTAGCCTTATCGATCCAAATAAAATTTGTAGTATATATTAAACCGATAACATACAAAAAAAGAACACCCAGATCTGACTTCGTAAGAGGAAGTTATGAATTTTATAAGATTTGGCATAACAGTACATGACCCGAAACTCGAATTTTAGTTCGAGCGGTTTTTGGCCTACGCAACCTAAATGAGAATTGAAGATCTCATAAATAGGAACTCAACGGTAAAAAGATAGACGAAAACAGAGTCTGTATGTAGAAGTTATGAATTTCACGCGGACATTTAGCAGTATAATCTCCTCGTACTGTTAAATTTAAGATCGGTCGAGAATTAGCCGACGGAGTCAAAATGAAAGTTGTAGATCTTATTTTTGCCTACGCGTGATATAAAGAACGTTAAAAAAGGAGGTTGTATGTGAAAGTTACGGATTTTAAAAGTCGGAAGTGTGTTGTGCGAAAATGGGTGACGTGACACAATCTTGGTCATTGCTTTCTCCCCAAGTCTTGCCACTAGATGGTGACATGTGGCCCCAAGTTCAACCATTTTCACCCTATAAATAGAACTTCTCCCACCCTCATTTTCTTCACACCTTTCCCATTCTTTCTTCTCTTTACTCTCTATTTAGAACCTCTCTCTAGCCCCGAAACCCCCTGAAAAAGCCTAGGAAACCTCCCTAGCACGAGGCGGAAGCCCCGGAGTGCTCGACGGCTCTAAGAAAAAGAGCTTTTCGGCTCGGGAACGCTGCTCCAAGCAAAGCCCGATTTTCTATAAAACTCGTTGTAAGTGAGCTATGCCTACGCTATTTTTAATATATCGTTTATTTAATTATAGTAACGCTATTAGGAACTTATAATAACTACTTAGGCTATTATTATGGGTTATATAAGTATTATTTAATGCTTATATAATAGTAATAATAGCTAGACTATTAATTAGTCTCGACAAATAATAGACTAAACTCTAGTGGTAATACTACTAGGTTTCGTCGAAGGAAATTATTTTTAAGAAGCGAAACGCTGTCTGAGTTCGGAATCACCACCTTTTCATGTGAGTGCATAGTCCCTTTCATGAACATGATTTTAATACAAGTATTGATTGAAGTATTAATTATATGTTTATGTGTGAATTAATTGATGTTGCCTGAAATACGTGTTAAAGAACATACCTGATTATACATGATGATTTAGGATAAAGAGTAAGCCTAAATTAATTATGAGGAATATTGGGTAGTATTTTCTTACAAGTACGAGTGAGTTATACTCAGAGAATAGAACTTTAGTAAATGTCATTAATCCGGGAACATGGATTAGACATAGTCATCGTCCTTAGTTCGGGAGTATGGATAGGACATAGTCATTCGTTGTTAATCCGGGAGAATGGATTTACGCATAGATACTTGTCCCTAATCCGAGAGTATGGAATGGGTACAATTATTAATCCGAGAGCACGAATTAGATCCGAGATTATGGGTTAAGTAAGAGGTAAAATTTAAGGTCCGAGAGCATGGATAGTCTCGTAAGGATTAACGGGGCGGGGTAAGAGTTGCTTATGTATATATAGTGAAATTGTATATTTTGTGAATTCTAAATTATATATATATATATATATATATATATATATATATATATATATATATATATATATATATGATATAACATTGTGTGATTGAAATCCCTATGTACTCACCAGGTTTCCCAAGCTGACTCACTCCAGCTTATCTGTATCACAAGTGTCTATATGAAGTTACATTACACTAAGAGATTAAGGAGATGTAAATCACTAGTGATAATGAATGTAAGTTTTGTTTATGCTTATGTTTCTGTATTGACGATGACATCCCAATGATTTAAAATAAAAAAAATACATTTCTTCGGAATTGCTTTGATAACGTATTTATCATGTTTTTCCTGGGAACAAATTTCGCAACATTTTTTATAAAAAGGGTACTCTGATTTTTATAAAACATAAACATAATCGGTCTTTTCTGACCGTGAAAATGGGGATGTCACACCGGCCATGTATATATCATCTCCAAACTCAGAAGTGTTAATACAAAACACACAAAAATAGCAATGTACTTTCTGTCCTCTGTTAATCATAGTATCTCACTTTCAACTTACCTTCCAACCCCTGCAACGCAAGAAGAATCTTTTCTAGTTTTGTAACTATATTATCGTATCTATAACTTTTAAAATTCAATAAGTAGAAAAAAATAATTAAATGAAAATTTTATTCAACTTATTTTAAGCCATACTTAATTCATCATTTTTACATGTATTAGTTTAGACAAATAACAAACTTGTTTGCTCTGTCATCTTTATATTTTTCGATATATTTCATACATTTATCTCTTAATAAGTTGATTATATAAATCAAAAGTATATCAATTTAAATAAAATAAATAAATCAAGGCAAGAAGTGACTATTTTGGATTCAAGTAAATTACATGAATAATCCTTATGGTTTGAGGTAATTTATGTGTTTATTCTCTAACTACTTTTTTCTAATTTTTTCTAACTTAGACCGTCCCTATGGTTTAATAGTATTTCATCGTTGGTCCCTAATGGATTTAAAATGATCAATATACCCTTATTTAATAATTTAATTATTTTATTTATTTTTAACTAATTAAAAGAAATTGTTTAATATGTATGGGTCCCACCTAAATCTCTTGGTCCTTCTCTTGAATCTGTATGCGTATTCATATACCTTCTTCTTCGCTCAAATCTCACCTGATAACACCAAACCAGATTCTCTCATATCCCCCCTCTCTCAACTTCGTCAAAGTCATACCACCATCACCTACCAAATACCTAACAACGTTGTGGTCGTTGCTGTGTCGAGTGCTTCGATTTGTTGGTGGAGGTGAAAGCGGAAGGTGGTGGAGCCACAAACTCATTATCCATAATTAGAGCGACTCTCCATCTCCGATCCGACGTCCTCATCTTCGCCTCTCACTTCCAATGTAGCCATCTTAGCCATGGCCACAATGTAGGAAAACTCGTCGGATATCAGTTTTTTGATCTGGAACACTCATCTCCACTTCTCACATGAATGATTAGGTTTAGTGAAGAAATTGTTTTTTTATTGTTGATGATATTTATTGTTGAATATTTTAGCTGATGATTCTTGAAGAACAACTGATGAACTGATGGAGAACAAGATGATTTTGGTTTGTTGGTTATCATGATTTTTTTAAGATGAACTGGTCAAGAACAGATGAAAATAAGGATGATTTTGGGTAATTTGGGTGTTTTGAAATGAAAAATTAGTTGGATTTAATGGGTTGATGTTTGTTGAATCCGATGATAGTGATGAACATGATTTAGGCTCCAATTGATTCAGTTGTCCGAAATTTTTTTTGGGTAATATGATGTTCTGTTAAATTTATGATTCCTGGTCAAAGTTTTGCTAAATGATTTAGATAATTTTACTCATTTGTAACTAAATAATTAATGTAGATTTGTTGAATGGAAATTGTTTCTGGATTTGATTTAGGTCAGAAATAGAGGGAAATTGGTTTGAGTTTTTGCAAATTTGGTTTTTTTAGATTTGATTTTCGAGTAGGCTTTATTTTAGATTTTGGTTTTATTTTGATCTTTTAACATGCATGAGAGGAAAAGGTTGAAGGTTTAAAACACATGGATAGATACCAATAATGGTGCCCGAAGATATTTATTGGAGTTGGTAGTTGGAGATTTGTGTCGAAGAAGGTGGTCGGGTATTAGGGAAGGAAGATTGATGAGAACGTCGAAGGGATTTAGGTGGGACCCATACATGTTAAATAATTTCTTTTAATCAATTAAAAATTAATAAAATAATAAAAGTAATAAATAAGAGTATATTGGTCATTTTAAGTCCATCGGTACCAACGATGCAATAAAATTAAACAATACAACTATCTGAATTAGAAAAAGAATTAAAGACCAAACGTGCAAATTAGCACAAACTATAGGGACCATTCGTGTAATTTACTCTTTGGATTCTCGTGACCTACTCTGAGTTGTACTCTATGCTTAAAATGTTGCTCAACAGTATTATGAAGGCGCCACATACTGATCACTCACTGTCTATATATATACACCCAACCGCGTAAGCAATCTTCTTCACGACATATTCAACTCCCAACCACTTCCAAAATCCTTCCATTTCTCCACTGTCACCGGCGTCGGAAGCCTAACGCTCGACATTTCGCCGGAGATCCATTCAATTTAGTACAGAAAAAGGAGAATATCTAAACGAAATGGTGTGCTTCTGCTTTTTAGTGGACCAAACTCGAAAAGTGAGGCGCTGCAAGCCTGCGGCGGGGCTTTGTTCAAGGTGCGGCGGCGGAGCTAGCGTCGCAGATATGAAGACCGCCACCAGGTTCTGCTATGTTCCGTTCTACTGGAAATCGTGGAAAGCTATTATGTGTACTTTCTGTGGAGCCATTCTTAAAACTTACTAGTGATTTGATTTGATTGATTAGGGCTATAATATACTGAAGAAATCAATTATTTATTGACATCGATTTAAAATCCAATCTGTTGAAGTTTATGAAACATATTTGTTGATTTTATTATTTTCATCACTGTTTAGAATGCGTAATCAGCTTCGATAAATTCTAAAAAAATTTCAACTTTGAAGGGGATCTGCTTTTTGCTGTTTATAAATCCTTGGTTAACCAATAAAGAGGAGTAGATCAACGATGAATTTAGAGTTGGAGTTTTCCGGTGGCAGCTTCAATGGGAGGACTTGAAGTGGGTATCGATGGCTTTAGGTTTATGTTTAGAGAAGAGGGACATATGGCTTTGAGCTGAATGTCTAGAAGGGAATAGGTGGATCCCAAGTATTTTAGTTATATCTTAAATAATTTGAAATATGAAAAAATCTATTAAGGATACTAATAGTTATTTTATGTCACGAAAATTGCAATATAAATAAACTGTAAGGACGATGCAAATAAAAAAAATTAAAATTTAACAACAAACCTGTAATTTATGCAAACCAAAAAAGTCGATTTCAATAATTTTGTTATAGAGAAAAAAGTTTGACTTTTTATTTCTGTATGGATAGACTATATAGTCTAACAGAATGTGTAATCCCTTCTTGGTACAATAATATATATATATATATATATATATATATATATATATATATATATATATATATATATATATATATATATATATATATATATATATATATGGGAATGTTCATTAAAAAATGCAAACTATATGTGAAAATGAAGGAACCAATCACATAATGCCACATTATTATTCATGTTTTCTTCATTTTATTGTGATAGAATAAGTTCATATAAAATTGTGATAGAATAAGTTCTTCATATAAATAACCGCAAACAAAAACTGACATACTAATTTGAAATTAACTTCTTCAGTCTGTTTATAACCACATTATAATAACTAACCTTTTGAATTAGATGATTTTGAGTTTAATCAACCAAACAAACCATGTTTTCTCTTTTTCATCGAACTATAATTAGACTGACGAACATTATTCCTTGGCTTTTTCTTCTTCCAAGAATTACTAGATGAAATGTCAATGGTCTTCTTCATAGAATTACTGGAATAAATCTCAATTGGGCTCTCATCATGTACACATACAGGCATAACAAATTCAACCCGAAAAAAATGATAAAATAAATCAATTTGAAAAACATTAGCAACAAAACATTATAACTTACTCTCCTTCTTAACTTCATGAGAAAAACATTAGAAATTTTTTCCCTTCTGATACTTCATCATCATCTATTTCTATAGGATGATCATGAGAATTAACCATGCAATCAACTTTGACCACATTCTTATTTAAATAATCGTTCTTCCTGGAAACCATTCGTTGTGATGCAATTGTAAATTTCTTCATGACTTTCGAATGCGAACTTTGCCTACTCCTGTTCACTTTCGCATCTAACAATGTTTTAAACGCAAACATTATGTTGAATACTGTTGAAATACATAATCTAATATAAATAAAACTAAAAGTAAACCCTCAGAATAAAATTTCTAACAACAAAAACTTAGACCTTCAATCAATTACGCATAAACGGTTACCTCAATTTGAAAACCGACTACTCACTCCTCAATGACTACATTTATAACCTTTTAATTAAAAAAATTATACATATAAAAAGATTACGTGTGAACTAAAAAGAACAACTACTCTTATACACATGCTTATTTCCTATTGGTTCTTACCTTTTTCACATCTTAATCTCATTTGTACATGAACCCATTTATATATATATATATATATATATATATATATATATATATATATATATATATATATATATATATATATATATATATATATATATATATATATCCCAAAGAAATTATGAACAGTAAACTTTCAGATTTAAGAATTTGGCCACCAAAGTTTTTGAATTTCATTGTTAGCCACAATACTTTGAAGGATTTACAATTTAGTCCAAAAACGGGCAAATGCCGCGTACCATTTTCTAGTTATAACTATAAAACAAGTTTTGTGTAGAGTATAATTTAATAAGAATTACATGAGTCAAACTTTTAGAACATCTTTTAATAAAGATTTTTTTTTTTTGTTAAAATCAGATTATTAATCTCATATAAACTTGTTGCTGATAAAAGGAAGATCGGTAAAAATATAATAATTTACAACAATAAAAATGAAATCATAATAATTTAGTTTAAAAGATAAAATAAAAGTCGTCATTAATACATTCCATTGAATAATAACTCCTGTTTGTCTTTGGCTGAATAATCCCACTCAATTTTTTTTTTTTTTTTTTTTTTTTTTTGGGTTTTTAAAACAGAAAAGTAGTTAGGTTTAATTGAACCAAAACCATTAAATGCATAACCATGGTAATAAAGGAAGACACCATGAAAATGGTATATACAAGTTGGACACTTGATGATGTCTTTCTTCATCACCATCTTTGTGGCAAAAATAAATTCAACTACCTGAACATAACCGGTTTTTTATTTATCATTTTTTTTTTGTATATTTATATAACGACCACAATGGTTCAAGTTTTTATAGACTCATGTATCGTCTCTTTCATACGAAGCAAAATTAAAACGACAAAAAGCAAAACTAAGATGGATATAATAGTTCCTAGTTTGGGTTCATGTTTTTAGAAAATTCATTAAAATAGAAAAAATGCTAAAGTGAAAACAAAAACAAGTTGTAAGATGGAAATATCAATTTTTTTGGGTTATGTAACTAATCATTTTTTTAAACTAATATACTTTTAAATTACCTTCTATGTTTCCAAAGACACTTGAACTCCTGACATCTTAATTTTGAAAGTCACTCTTTACCGGTAAGCCAAAAACTCTTTGGTAACTAGGATCCAAGTAGGTTTTCAACTTGAGTCTTATAAAGAGATGATGCAACGAGTACTACATGGTGAGGGTGATGTAAGATTAGCTAGATGAATATTCTATCTCTAAACATAAGAGGGAATGGTGAATCCCATAAAGTAGAATGGGTGAATAGGTTGAAGAAAGATTTTAACCTAATATTTTGTTGAATTCAAGAAACGCAAATCTTTAATGCATTGGAAATTGATGTTGTGGGAAGTTGGAACCATCAAGATTTTGATTATGATGTGGTTAAAGCTTTGGGTCAATCAGGTGGATTACTTTGTATACGGGAGAAAAGTTATTTCACCAAAATTCTCTCCATATAAAATCGATTCTTTCTAGCTATTGTTGGCAACTAGAGAGGAATTACAAGGGAAACTATTTTTTTAAACGTTTACGCTCCACAAACGTTTAATGGGAAAAAAAAGAGATTACAGGAAGGTCTTGCCAATTTTAAATCATCTAGGGCATGACACATGGAACTTTTTGGGAGATTTCAATTTGGTAAGGAGACCTGTGGAGCGACTTAATTTCGTTTTCTAGTAATGCCCCATCTACTACTTTTAACAGGTTTATTAGAGAAAATAGTCTTGCAGAATATAACATGAGAGGTAGGTGATATACCTATTTGCGCCAAGATGGTAAAATAAATGAGTAAATTAGATAGAATCCTTGTATGTCCAAACTTCCCAAGGGGCCTCCCTTCTGCTTATGTTTTTTCTCTCCCTCATAAATACTTTGACCATTTACCGATCATTCTTAGAAGTTTGATTTTGGATTTTGGTCCTCCGCCATTTCGGTCTTTCAATTCATCGTTGCTTCAAGATGACATTGAAGTTGTCATAAAAAATTCTATGTTATCTTATGTATCTAAAGGAGGGGAAAAGGCCGATCTTAATTTTTTGGAAAAGCTAAGATATCTATTCGAGGTACAAGTAGGTCACAAAAGCAAAGTATAAAAATAAAGCACATAGACTTCGGGCTGCATCACCGATGTTACCTCCTCCTTCAGTCGGACTCATTCTCTTGAGAATACATGTAGTTTTAGAAATGTCAACATAATGTTGGTGAGTTCACAGGCTTTATGGTTGTAGAACGTTGTGTAGGTATTTTAATTATCTTATTTATCCTAAAATCACTTCCTTGAGTTTGTCTGTACTATCACTACTTTCTTAGGTTGGTTCCTATTAGTAGTCTAAGAAAGTTAGTTTTAGTTTAACAAAGTTATGATGAGTTTCTATAATCAAGCTATGGTTGTTGATCTCGATAACTATGACGCTTCATCGAACGTCGCAAATGTGCTTAGAAAGTTATACCCGTTTCAACTTGTCGTCAGGTTGTAGCTAGCAGCTATAGGTGGGAGTGTCAATCATATATATATCTATAAATATCTTTCCTGCTCACCTAAGATTTAACGATTATAGGCCAGGAGTTATCTGAATATTTTAGCGTGTTAATTAATCGTGTCTCATCTAACTCTTGTTGTGGGGGCCTCCCACGGTCGTTCGTGTTGTTATTCTTGTTGTATTCATACATGTTTACATATTACTATTGGGGTAAATTACACGGATGGTCCTTGTGGTTAGGGTAAATGCGTTTTTGGTCCCTAACAAAATTTTTTAACTCGGAATGTCCCTACTTTATATTTTTGTTGCACACTTGGTCCCTATCTAACCTAAAAATACTATTTTGCCCTTAATGAATTTTTTATTTTATTAATTCCTTTTATATTTTCCATTTATTATTATATAAATTAAATTATTAATATATTGCTGGAAAAATGACCGATCCCAGCTTACTCCTCTACAGGCTTGCCACCACCTCCAGTCATCGGCACCAACTTCAGTTATCATCTCCGGCCATAGATCCATTACCACATAAATTACCCAAAACTCAACATAAAACTATCTAGCATTACAACAATAAATCTGAATATGCATCTAAAATCAAACCTGTAACTCAAACAGAAAACCAAAATAAAAACCTGAAAATGATGATGAATCCTGGAACAAAACGAGATTCAGGTGTTCTAGTTTTTGCATCTGAACCACAAAACACAAAATGTTTGAAATCTAATTGATGATGAGTCCTAAAAATTAACTATGGTCTCAAATACTAAGATCAAAGTTTACGAAAATAAAGAAGATCGATGACGAGAAATCGATGTTTGAAACCCAAAATACAGTCTAGAGACCGACAAGATCAGTGACAAACCAAATCGATTTTTTATCCATGTGAGAGAAGGGGGAATTAAGTGGGTTCAAACATAATAAAGGGAAAAAATGTGGTTGCCGATGACAACAATTTGATGTCATTGACCATCGGTGAGATAAGAGATGAAGGGGAGAGAAAGAGTGGTCAATTGTCGTCGTCGACATGCACCATCCCTGCTTTCATATCCTTCAATTTCCAAATAAACACCCAATTGATCTGCAGAAACCCTAGAACCCATCTTCGCCATAGTTTTCTTCCCATGAACAGGAACAAAAAATGGATGTGCAGAAACCCTAGTTCCCATCACCGACTCCCATGGTTGTGCTTTCTACATTTTCAACATATAAGAAGGAGAAAGTGAGGTGTGAAAACCCTAGATCCATTATACCGTTCTGCGCTTTACAGTTTATGTTTGCCAAAGAAACATTGAATTTTGACCTATGTTCCTTTTTATATAAGATTGGATCTGATTGGTGGTGAATAGTGGTGGTGGTTCGTCGGAGAATATCAAAGTGGTGGTGCTACTTGTTCGTCTGAGAAGGACAGGAAATCGAGGGAGGTGGAGGGTGGGGTTTGATGGTAGATGATGAGGAAGTGGACCTACATATCTAATAAGCAATGCAGTTTTAATTATAATTTTTTCATATTTAGTTAATATATTTTTTTAAATAGCTGATAATTTAAAAAAGGATAAAAGAAACCAGTAAGGGTAAATTAGTCTTTTTAAACCGGATAAGGACCATGCGTGCAACCAAAATATAAATTAGGGATGGTCTGAGTTAAAAAAAAGTTGTCAAGGACCAAACACATAGATTACCCTAAACCACAGGGACCATCCGTGTAATTTACCCTTACTATTGTGACATGTCTCATGGGATTAGGATGTTGGATGATGAATCTGCGTTGAGAGTTTTCCTGAGAACACAACACATAGAATAATCGTTAGAGGACGTTCGAGTGTTCTCCCGGGATGTCGCTCCAACGATCAAGTTAGATTTCTAAGATAGGTAATTTTAGGGTAATCTTATTTAGAGAGAAGATGGGATCCCTTCCTTGAAGCGAAATATATCTTGTTATATCTGCCTCTAACGGATCGTGGGGACCTCGTCCGATTAGCATGAGATGTTGCATCCTCATACTAGACATTAGCCCATGCTAACAAACTGCCATGTGATGTTAGTTCTGGGCGACACCTGAGCTATTCGTCGCCTTCTGATTGGTTGTGGGTGAATGGGGAGATCACGTGGAATGTTCTTTCCTTGTGACGGGAAGTGAGCTATCAACTTGGCGTTGGATCGCGTGGGCCAAGGCACTAGCATGTTAATGCTCCTTCTAGGCCTTCCGTTAAGTTTAACGTGAACGTACATGGTAACGTTAACAAGTGCCTTAGACTAGTAGGCGTCTACGTTTGTGACGTAGCGGTGTCGTTCTGGTCTATTCCCAGGCACGTGGCGAACTGCTATTGACAACTTATGCAGTTATCAGGGTGAAATTGCCGCTCTTCGACAGTCTTATCATGGAAATAATTTGCTTCCCCTTTTTTGTATTTAAACCTTTGTCTATCCTGACACATCCTCTTCACATGCTACCTTTCTTTCTTTAAGTTCTTACTCAAAAGAAACCTTTTCGTCTTTTCTTTCGAACTCTTTCGTGGCTTCCTCTCATTCTCTAGGGAGAAATCTCATTGCTAAAGAGTGGGATTCTTTTCAATTTCGATTCGGGTTTGTTCCTGAACACAACGTACAAATTCCTATTTCTGACATGTCACTTTATAGCCCACTTGAGGTCAAAGTCGAGATTCCGATCGCCTTGTTCGAGGCAGGTCTTCATTTGCCTACCACCAACTTCTTTAATCTAATCATCAGTGAATACGGGTTTTCAGTGAGGGAGTTGACTCCCATTGCTATAAACAATATAGTAGGTTTAGAGCTCCTCTATCGCGCTCCACGTCGTCAACCAATTTTTCCAACATTCAAGCACTTCTTCAACGCTTCCACCCAGTCTGGGACCCAAACCCTTTCTCGCCAGTGGGGAGTCCTTACCCTTATTCACGACCAAAAGTTCAAGAAGAGCTGGCAAGAAAAGTTCTTATGGGTGAATAATGATCTTGTGGTGCTTGGCTACCCAAGGGTTAAGGTGTATGTGGATAGTGCTCCCACGCTTTTTGGCGCTGACAGGGAGATCGCTGACGACTTGGAGAAAATCAGCATCAACAGTGAGGATTGGCTTTTTGGCTACCGGTAGAATGCAGGTCGCTTCGTGGGCTCGTGGGAAGATGCCCAAGTTCTTTGTCGCAAAGGAAGGTATGACACTCTTTTTCCCTTATCTTACCCCCCCCCCCCCCACTTTTTCAGGAAAAACGCGTTGAATTCAGGGTTTTGGCTAACCGTCGTTGTTTTCGCTTTGTTTCCAGATGGGGAGGAAACTATATCCTTGGAGAGCGCTCTTCATGGCCTGTTTGAGGGAGAAATTCAATGCCACGAATTTGACCTTGTAGAATCTTTTCCACATCCTGTTTCCGGCTAAGGAATCAAGGTTTCACATGAGTCTCCCGCCGGTTTAGGAAATGCCACTGGTGGTGCTGGTGGTGGTGATGATGAGTCGGATTTCCAAGACATCGTTGTGACTGGTGCTTCCCAGAAGGATCCTACCAATTGGTCAACTGAACCGCCCGATCGTATAGTAGAGGGAAACAACAACAAGTACAGCCCCATCGCCACCATTAGAGGAGTCGAGGAGAAGGCTGGTTCTTCTCCTTTTCATGGTCTTGTGTCAGCTTCTTTTGATAAGACCATAATTGTCTCCCTTTTTGCAAGTTGTCGTCTGGATGCCTACAAGCCGACTTGGAAGCTAACCGCCCAAGACCTTGACTCTGATCATGACGCTGCTCTTGAGTGGTGTCGGCACGCATTTCCTCCTACTACCACTAAGGCCCTATTGATTCTATCAGATGAACACATGGCCGACGACTTGCGCTATGTTGCCGCTCAGGTGTCATCTTATTTGGTCGCAACTGTTGAGCGTATCTCTAGCATGGAGACTCTCCAGTCTGATTCTGACCGGAAGAGTATTGAATATAAAGATTTGAAGGCTCAGTTGGTGAAGGTAGAACCTGACAAGCGTAGTTGGGAGGCCGTGCGGGAGGTGGTGTTGCGCGAGAAGGCGGGCTTGGCTGATCAAGTAGCACATGTGGAGGAAGAGGCGAGGTGTCTAGATGATCATGTAGGGGTATTAAGTATATAGAATGCAGGGCTGACTCAGCGGACTACAGAATTGGAGGTTGATCTGGTTACTAAGGGCACTGCAAAAGGGGCGCTGGAGAAGGAAGTTTCTTGGACCTTAGCGAGGGGCTTAGTAGGGTGGTGGATCAGGTGATCGAGAGCCCTAAATTTATCCAATGCTTGGTACATGTTCAAAAGGCTTGTAACATCCCAAAATATCAAGAGTAGAGTTGAAGGGCTAAAAGTGTAAATTTGAAGGGCAACTCGGCGAGTCCATGGGTGGACTCGGCGAGTATGGTCACGATTTTGGTCGCGTGTTAAGTGGCCAACTCGGCGAGTCGGTGGCTGGACTCGGCGAGTTGGTACTGAGTGGGGAAAACCCTAATTTCGGAGGATGAGCCGTATATAAAGGACATTATGCCCTCTTCCTAGTGTCCTTACCTTCCCTTGAGACCAGAAAACCCTAGAAAACGCAACTGTGAAGGATTGGAGTGCATTTGAACCTTGGAAAAGAGATTTGAAGGAAGATCTTGGGGAGTTAGGAGACTTGGAGCAAGGGGCTTTGCTTGGATTCAGATTTCATTGCTCTTGGGACTTCCTTTTGAGGAATAATCTCGTTCTTGGGCTGTTATTCTTCTAGATTCATGATTCTTGGAATGTATGGGAAGCTTAGCTTGTGGTATCTTGAGTTTGAAGAATAGATCTAAGGTTGCTACCTCAGATCTGGAGTGGAAAAGGTCTTAAGTGCATTAAAGTCCCTGTTCTTGAGTGATTGGTGAAGCCATCACTTGAGTGATTGGTGAAGCCATCATATCCCAAACCTAGCCCGAGAGGGTAAAATGCCTAGATCTCTTTGGATTCACGTAAAGTTTGCCACTTTACGTGATGGATGGCCTTAGGAGGGGTAGATCTATGGTTTGGATCATCTGGATGGCTTGGAAAGCCTCTGTATGGATTCAGACCCGGTGGTACTCGACGAGTCACATGGGTGGACTCGGCGAGTTGGATGAAGATGGCTTGGAACTCGGTGAGTTGGAAGAACAACTCGGCGAGTAGGTTGAAGATAGTCGTAGACTCGGCGAGTCTGTTCTTGGACTCGGCGAGTCTGGTCGTAGGGTCCAAGTTTCTTCTGGGAAGGCTGTGACTCGGTGAGTCAAGGGATGACTCGGCGAGTTAAGTCGCGAATTAAAGGAGGTTTTGTGTATGGGGACTCGGCGAGTCAGCGGGTTGACTTGGCGAGTAGAGCCAGTCAGGGGTAGACTTTGACTTTGACTTTGACCAAGGGTTGACCAGTTGACTTCCAGGGGTAGTTTGGTAATTATTGGTATTTATTGGATTCAGTCTTTTGGGTATTGATAGTGTTGGAGTTCGGGTCGGAGGTTGCAGCAGTGTGATCTTATCTTTTCAGTCAGCAGTTGCGAGGTGAGTTATCCTCAATATATCGACAGGGTCTAAGGCACCAAGGCTGGCCCTTTATTGGATTGAGATTCGGATATGGTTGTTATGTTATTGTTTTGATATGTCTGCATCCTGGTAGCTAGGATGGTATATGCTAGAGACCTGGTTAAGGTCGATTTCCCGATATGTGGAGTGATGCTATGCTAGTGACCGGTTAGGTCGGTATCCCGGTTAGGGTAATGATATGTTATGTGATCTGTTCGATCGGTTTGTGGACTATGAACTGTTATATGATTGTATGTTATGTGCATATGGTTGTTTGGACTGGAGTTAGGTTGAGGCGGGTCCTGCTTTGTGTTGCAGGCCAAGATACCCAGGGCGGACCGGTTGTTCCGAAGGCCCAACGAGCGATCCGGATAAGCTGTAGGCCCCACGAGGGCGGACCAGACGTGCCGAGGCTCGGAGAGTGGACCAGGCCGACTGAAGGCCCAATGTGGGCGGACCAGTCATACTGTAGACGCAGAGAGTGGACCAGGTGGGTTGAAGGCCCGACGCGGGCGGACCAACCACACTGCAGACTCGAGGGACATGACTGGACTCGAAGGGTGGACCAGGTGGACTGAAGGCCCGACACGGCTGACCAGTCCCACAGTAGACCCGATATGCATGGCTGTTCTGCGATTCGTTATGATATAGCATATTATGTGTATGGTATATGTGGTTGGTATTTTGGGGGTATCTCACTAAGCTTTCGGGCTTACAGTTGTGGTTTAATGTTTTTTTTCAGGTTCTTCAGGAGACCGTGTCAAGGCGAAGGCGTGATCGTACCGCTCCTCGCGTTTATGTTTTATGATATGGACCTGGGAATGCTCTGATAATAAATGTATTGAAAACCTTTTTGTAATAACTTAATGAATTGACATGTTTTTGAAAAGTTTAAATTTTGTTGAAATTTTGGCCGTTAAAAGGCTCGTGTTGTTGTGGGTGTAGAACAGGGAAAAAAGATCGTCTGGGAGTAGGTAACTATCGGGGAGTCTGACCCAAAGTCCAAGGAGAATGTGGCTACCAGGACTCAAGAGATGGAAGATGCCCTGCTGGCTTTCACTGAAATAGACTTTGTCAACCACCTTTGTCTGGGCAGTCTGAACATGACTGGGCTCCATAGTCTCTGTCAAGAAGCTCAAAGTGATGGGTCAGGCTCCGGTCTAAGCTTTGCTCTTGGTGATAAGTAACCCTGTTTTGCAGTTTGTTCATGTGTGATCCCCTTGAACAATATTTTCTTTTCCTTTGTTTGTTTATGGTCATTTTTACCCTTTGTGTCCATTCAAAAGTCCGGGAGTTCGACAACTATGAAAATGTTTTCTTTATATCTGCGGGCATGAATATTTTGATATTACCGTGCCTATTCTTTTTGTTTGGTTACTTCATGTATGGTTTATGTTGGCCATCACATGGTACTGATTTAGGGTCTATTTACACCTGACCTAAGTTCCTTTACTGGTGAACTCTTTATGCGTTATTGAAGCAGGCCTTTGAGAAATGTCACACCTCCAAACCGGAACAGCGGAAACGTTCGGGGGCAGATGACTTGTATATGAAAGTAACTTCTTGAAATAGTATTTCTAGTATGTAAAAGTTCGTGATGTTCTCATAAAACTATATCTATTATAGTTTTCTAAAAGTGTGTCTCGTTTGTATAGTAATTCCTAGTGAAATACTCACTTGTTATGAAAAGTATAATTTTTGTAGTGCCAAAGATGGACACATATACATACAGTATAAGCAGAGTGTTTGATTTACATATATACATAAATAATTTCTTAATTCAAAAGATAAGATGTTATCGTGGTATATTTTGCATCCGAAAGTTCCCCTATAATAGTTATAAATCACATATGATTTCATTGATAAAAAGTGTATAATAAAACTTTATATAACACACGGTAATAATCGTGTGTTTTACTTGTATTTCCCCCCTTAAAAGCATATAAAAGCATTTATAAAACATTTAAAAGTGTGGATTATAGGGGTATGAACTCACTTGAAAGATCGAAGAAAGCGAGATGAAAACTGAGCAGAACTTCGACTCGAGAAAGCGGATTTTCTCGGGATTCTCGGGAATCTCGGGAGCACAAACGACCTTCGGGACTTGAGAAAGGAAACTGGGGCTTCCAAATATCACATGCACGGAAAACGAGGAAAAAACGCAAGAAAGATGAGAGGAATTGGGCCTTTTCTTCTGAACCCTCGCATCCCTTTTATAGGGGCTGGAAACCGCCTCGGTACGCTGGGCGTACGCGTGCGTCATGCGTGACCGCTTCTTCGATTGCCTCGGATCTTTGGATGGGACGGGGCATAAGCTCTCATAGGGGCGACGTGGACGATCCGAGGCCTAGACCTCGAGTACGCTGGGCATAACTCGGATCGGCCTGGTGACTCCTCCTTCGGATAATACCGAAATTTAATATAAAATTTATATTTTTATTATTTAATAAACTTCAAAAATTCATATCTTCTTCATACGAACTCCATTTTCGAAGTTCTTTATATATACGCGTAGGTGAGACTACGCTCTACAACTTTTGTTTAGATTCCGTCGGCAAATTTTGAAACTATTTTTATTATTTATTTTTAAAAGGTCGCGGTAAGAAAATTTCGTTAGAAATTCATAACTTCATTATCCAACGTCTGTTTTTGCCAGACTTTTTATTGTTGAAAAACCATTGTCGAGACCTTCGGTTCTTATTTAGGTCATTCCGTCCAAAAGTCGCTCAATCTCCATTTCGAGTTTTTAGCTGTCTGTCGCTAAGCCGAACTTGGAAAATTCATAACTTCCTTATACGAAGTCTGATTTGGGCGTTCTTTTTACGTACGATCACGGTTTAATGACATCTAACATAGTAGGTAATTAATTAGAGACTTTTGGAAATTTTATTTTCGAAGTTAATCATTATATCAAAAGTGGTTACAATACTTGACTTTTTAGGTCGTTACATAGAGTTGAAATATTGGGTTGTCACAAGAAATTTGTTCTAATTTTCTACTTAAAGGCCCTAGGTGTAGCCTAGATCATCATCTTAAGGCTCACCCAATTTTGTTTTTTCTGCTTAGTGGAAGGTTATGACTCTTCTACACTTATGTCACATGCTCTTTCTTATGTATATTGTAATGTAATTGATGAACATGTTCTGGGAGGAAGTTTATGAGCTTTCTATATGAAAACTCCCTGGCTGACTCCTTGTAATGATTTCGCTCGTGTAACATTGGATGATCAGTCCTTGTTGTCACATGGTAAATGTACACAACCTCTTTGTTTTGTTTTTCAAGCTTGAAAATAAGGTGCATCTGAATTGCCTTTTCTGTTGACTCTAGTTTTGTTTAGAGTGTAATGAAATTGAAAGTAGTAAAGTAATTTTTGTTGATTACATTTACATGTTAAACTTATGTAACATCCCAACTATCAAGTATCCTTATTATTCCATTTATATTTCATGTTTTAAGGTCTACTCAACGAGTTGACGTTGTGAGTCATCGAGTAGCAGCGGGTTAGGACACGTCATTTAATGAGTGGCTCGGCGAGTCGGCATGGGGACTCGACGAGTAGGAGCTGGTAGCGGAAACCCTAAATTTCAGGGTTTTTGCACCCTATATATTGGATCATTAGCGCCTCCCACTGACCTCTGTCACCCCTTGAGAGCCAGAAACCCTAATTTTCGTGAGTGTGAGCTTGGAGAGTGTTTTGGAGCTTTGGGAAGTGATTTTTGTGAAGGAAACTTGTAGATCAAGAGGCTAGCATCAAGGATTTCGTGTGGATCCAGAGTCTACTTCAGCTTGGGCACGTTTTGGAGGTAACAAGCTGTTATCTTGAACTCTTTTCTTCTATAATCTTTCATATGTGAATATTAGGGCTTTCTTTAGCTACTCATGAAGGGATTTTGGTATGGGTGCCAGATCTGAAGTTGAAACTTCATATCTGAACCTCTTTTGAGCCCTAAGTTCATAAAGTTCTTAATTGGGTCATGAAGGAACCCTTTTTTATGAGTAAAGTACCATTTCTAGCTTAGATGTGGAATTTAAGTCATGCAAATACGTAAAGGAGGCAACTTTATGTTGTTAATGCACTCTATCGACCTAGATCTACTAATTGGAACAAAGGGGTAGCTCAGAATCGCTTAGTCATGAGAGTATGTGTATGGAATCGGCGATTCTGGGAGATGACTCGGCGAGTAGGGATTGGGTTTTGTCTAAATTAGTCCCGCATGGACTCGGCGAGGTCTAGGAGATGACCCGACGAGTCAGTTTGGATTTCCAAGCACTGGGTTGCGTATTGACTTGACAAGTCTGCTAGAGACTCGGCGAGTCGAGTCGAGGAATTTTGGAATCAGGAGGGACTCGAGGCTGAGAGAGTTATATTCAACAAATAGGTCAACATGGACTGTTGACCATTGACCAGAGACTTGACTTGACTGTGGGATGTCTTGTACCTCCCATGGTCATTTTGGTAATTTGAGTAATTATTGAGTGGACCACTTATGGGTACAGGCGAGGTGGTTTGAGCTATATCTGGAGGTGTGGACAGTCTCATTCCGAGTTACTAGCAATGTGAGTTATCCTGACTATATCAATAGGGTCTAAGGCACCAAGGCCGGCCCATTTAGTTGTTATCTTGGTTATAGTATGCTACATGTGGTTATGATCTATTAGATTGGTATTAGGATAGACAATATGTTGTTATGCTCTTATGATCCGTTAGGATTAGTATGTTAGTGACCTGGTTAGGTTAGTGCTCTGGTTATGAGAGATTTCTATGATCGATAATCTGTGAGATAGTTATATCTGATATATGTATATACCAGTATATGTTAGTTATGTGCACATGGTTATTTGCTTGATGTTTGGGTTGAGGCGGTCCTACTTTGTGCTGAAGGCAAACATATCCTACGAGCGATCAAAATAGACTGTAGGCTTGTATGGCAGTTCAGTCATACCGAATGCTCGGGATAGATCCAGATTAACTGTAGGCCCTGCAAGGCGGTCCAGTCAGGCCGAAGGCCCTATATGCATGTTGTTGATTATCTGTTATTGATATTGTATTATCGGTGTGGAATTGGTATTTTGGGGATAGCTCACTAGGCTTTTGGAGTTACAGTTTCAATTTATTGTTTCAGGTACTTCTAGAGATCATGGCAAGGCGAAGGCTTGACCATACCACTTCCCATCTATATGATTATATTTCTAGGACACTCTGATGAATAATATTTGAAAATTTTTTGTAAAACACTATTTGGTTTCATATTTGAAAAAGTTTAAATTTGGCTTGAAATTTTTGGATGTTACAAATTAATTCACAATGCATTTGCTGGCATTGATTATACCTTTAACACTCGTTTTAAGAGTAAAAGTGACATAGGATTTGCGCATTCCACGTTCTTGGAATGGCACGCCCATCCTGAGATTCTAGGACATAAGCATCATTCTTATGGGCTTCCACAATTTTGTACGGTCCTTCCCATGTGACACCGCGTTTCCCCAATGGTTCAGCGTAGCTAGGCTCGTTCTTTGTTAGCACCCATTCTCTGACTTTGAAATTCTTGATCCAGACTTGACGGTTGTACTAGTTCTCAATTTGTGATTTGCACAGTGCTTGGCGCAGCTGTATGACCTCATGTTTTTCGCCGAGCATGTCCAGGTCCTGGCGTCGCCCTTCTTCGTTGGTTGCCTCTTCGAAACTCTTTGTTCGTAGGGAGCCGACCACCGTTTCCAGTGGGAGGACCGTTTCCATCCCGTATATTAGGATAAATGACATTTCTCCTGTGCCTGACCTTGATGTGGTACGATAGGACCACAAAACTATCGGGAATTGATCCACCCAGGTGGGCTTTGATCGGAGTAGCCTTTTCTTCAAACCAAAACTATGGTTTTGTTCGATATTTCGGTTTGCCCATTGACCTGAGGGTGCGCCACTGACATGAGGCGGCGATGATTCTTTTTGTATTTGCATCACTCTCTGAAGGGAATTCCTTCAAATTGTGTGTCGTAATCACTTATGAGGATTCTAGGTGTGCCAAAAGGGGCCAAGATGTTCTTGGTCATGAATTTTATAATTTTTTGCCAGTGACGGTGGCTAGTGGTTCTGCCTCTATCCACTTTGTGAAATAATTCACGACCACTAGCAAAAATTCCGCACCTCCCAGCACTGGTAGGAAAGGACCCACTATGTCAATCCCCCATTGGTGGAAGGGCGAGGGGCTAGTGATGCCGATCAATGGCATGGCCCGTTGATTTTGGAAAACAGTGAATTTGGATAAGGTGTCTAAGTTCATAACTATTTCTGGTATGTACTTGACCCGACCCAGCATGGTCCATTTGGGTTGTATGGCCCCATGCAATTGGATAGACTAAATGAGAGAAATAACACTTGTGGTTTATTAATATATTATAAGTTCTAATATATTAATAGTATTATTTAATTAGTTTTATCAAGAGATAATTTATAATTAATTAAGTGATCAAAAGATAACTAATTAAATATATGGGTTGATTATGTAAATCATCCATAACTTGTATAGTGGGCTAAGAGGCTTCATGGATTATCAAGTTGGGTTAAACACATAGAATGCTCCATGGATGCTCCATGGGAGTTACAAACCCATGGGTCATGGAAATGAAGAGCCATGACACATTAGGGTTTACATGGTGTAACCCTAGATGTGTCACACTATATAAAGACCATCACCTCCACCAAAATCGGCTACACAAAGAAACAAGAGGTCTAGGCCGATTTTTAGAGTGTATGTATTCTCTCAAAAGTCATTTCAAAAGCATTTGGTGTTGTGTGAAGCATTTGAGGCATCACACTTGGGTTGCTAGGATCATAATCAACAACAAGGTAAGTTATTCTATCTTTCATTCAAGTTAAAAATGTTCCCCATGTATGCTAGATAGGAATATAACCTTGGAATTCAACTTTGCATGATAATTAGACAAACATAGATCCAAGGTTATTAGGGTAGCATGTACATATATATATATATATATATATATATATATATATATATATGTATATATATATATAAGATCAATTCATCTTACCGCTAGTACGCCTCGTTCACGAAGCCGGTCAATAAGGGGGTATAAGGTTGTTGCATATAATATGGAAACTTAATGGGTGCCCACTCTCACCCACCGCTTCCTTGATCGGTGGAGGGTCGAGAGCCGAACGGGTAGGACAAGGACTTATAAATTCTCATTAAAAGTATGATGAATATTATAAAGTGACTAAATGATTTTATTAAATTCCCAATCTTAGTTACTTTAGGAAAAATGTGAATAAGGTGCTAATCCATGAAATTACACTTCACACTTTGTTTAAGTCGTTGGTGGAGCGTGTGTGGCTAACCGACACATTAACTTGGACTTAACAAGGTAGGTAAAGGGTGACTTAAGGTTTATCATAGTATCGGTGGAGCGTGTGTGGTTTACCGGCACATCAATTAAGTGATAAACTTTAAGGGTACCAAGTGATTTGCATGGTTACTTCACACCTCGTTTTGTGATCCTCGATATCCCAGTCACAAAACTTGGATGGCACACTCGAGATTGAAACATGCCTTTGAAAAGTTCATTGAATTTTAAAGAATCTAGGAATTTCTAAGAACCAATTAAAAACCTGATATCAATATTTTGTTTTTCATGGTGGAAATTGGTGAATCGTCATTCACCTACCTTTCAAATATGTTATAGCTTGGATTACGACATACCTCTTCTAAGTTATAATATATTGTGATTGGATCCTAGCCTTAATATTACATTTGGGTGTTTTATTAAGGACTCTCTTAATATCTAAACTAATCTTGTTCTCTTCATTCAGATGTCTTCAAACAACGTTGCTTCTTGCTGTAATCCTAATGGCTCCTTTACCCTTATGAACTTGTGTGGGAAAGTCGCTTTTGATGGATCCAAATTCAATGAATGGATCAGAAACATCAGGATGATTACCCGCTACGAGGACAAAGAATATGTCCTCAATAAGGGGCTTAAGGAGATTTCTGACTTCCAGGCATATGAAATGGATGCAACCAAAGTGGCATGCATCATGTTGGCCACCATGACAGCAGAACTCCAAAAGTCCTATGAGGACTTCTACCCTTTTGAAATGCACCAAGATTTGATGGAAAGATACCATCAAAGTGCATGACAAGAGAGGTATGAAATCATATGCTCCATGATAACAACCATGATGAAGGACGGAGAGTCCATCACGAGCCACATGTAGAAAATGCAAAGGTATGTGGATCGTTTGCTGAAGCTTAATGTGAACTTCCCTAAGGAGCTTGCAGTAGATATAATTTTGCACTCCTTACCATCGTGCTATGATCAATTCCGCATGACATATCACATGAATAAGGAAGAGGTCACCCTCAACAAACTTCATGGACTCCTCAAGACCGCATAAACAGGTCTTAAAGGTAAGTCGGTTGTTAACACTCCTACTCCAAAGTCCACCCCTATCTTGGCAATCGGGAAAGGTAGAGGGAAGAAGAGAAAGAGCTCTTTGAAGGGTACCAAGGCTAGGACCCTTGATGACTCTTCTTCAAGTGGAGCCAAGAAAGGTTTCGTCACTCCTTCTTCTGACCCAAAAGAGGCTGAATGCTTCTATTGCCATGAAAAATCACATTAGAAGTGGAATTGTCCAAAATACCAGCAAGATGTGAAGGATGGGAAAGTTAAACCCCATTCTAACTCTTGGGTCCTTAATACCAGTTGTGGTATTCATATGTGTTCTGATTTGCAGGGACTAAGAAGAAGTGAGAATGTGGAGCATGGAAGAATAAACTTAATCATGGGGAATAGGAAAGCTTTACCTGTGACCAAGATTGGAGTTTATAATTTATCGCGAAGTAGTGGGTTTAATTTAGATTTGAATAAATGTTGTTATTTGCCAAAAATGGCAAGAAATATTATTTCCTTTCATGCATTGTATAAACAAGGTTTTACCGTTTCATTTGATAATGAAGTTGGTTTAATTAATGCTTTCTTTAATAATGTTCTTTATTTTAAAGCATTAACTTGTGATGGTGTGTATGAAACTGTATCTGTGGTTCATAACTTAGGAAATAATGTTTTGTGTATTGATTCTGTTAATGATAATAACTTGGATAGAGCGTCATTATGGCATTGTCATCTTGGATATATAAGCAAGAAACGCATAGACCACCTCCAAAAGGATGGAGTCTTGGAGTCATTTGACCTAAGGTCAGATGATAGTTGCGAATCATGCTTACTTTGAAAAATGACAAAGTCACCCTTCACAGGTTCTTATGAGAGGGGTGAAGGTTTGTTGTATCTTGCACGCACGGATGTGTGTGGACCCTTCAAACATGCCAAAAGGGATGCTAATCGTTATTATTTGACTTTTACTGATGATTACAATAGATATGGATATGTTTTCTTAATCAAGCATAAGTCAGAGACTTTTGAAAGGTTTAAAGAATTTAAACAGGAAGTCGAGAATTAATTGGGCAGGAACATCAAGATGCTTCGATCTGATCAAGGTGGTGAGTATCTTAGTTCAGAGTTCCTTGACTATCTTAGGGAATGTGGGATTGTCTCACAATTAACACCTCCCAGGACATCGCAGTTGAATGGTGTAGCTGAGAGGCGTAATCAAACCTTATTGGATATGGTTCGTTCCATGATGAGTAGAGCTTCACTACCAATCTCATTTTGGTGGTACGCCTTAGAGACTACCGCCCATATCCTTAATCTAGTCCCTACAAAGAGAGTTGCCAAAACTCCTCATGAGATGTGGACTGGTAAAGTACCCAAACTAGACCACATCAAGATTTGGGGTTGCAAGGCTTTTGTGAGATGCGAGACTCATGATAAGCTCGAACCTCGAAGTGAGAGGTGTATTTTCATTGGCTACCCACATAAATCCTTTGGTTACCTCTTCTACAGACCTAGTGAAAATGTGGTCTTTGTAGCTAGGAGGGATATCTTTCGAGAAAGAGAGTTCATAAGCCAAGAAAACAATGGGAGGCAAGTTGACCTTGAAGAAATTCAAGAGTCAAGTGGTGAAGGAACTTCAAACCCTAGCACTCAACATGAGAAGGAAACTCCTGTTGAGCCAATTGACGAGTCTATACCTCTAAGGCGTTCCACGAGAGTTAGGAATGCACCTGAGCATTACTATGGATTCCATATTACTGTGGAAGGTGATACACTTATTAGTGATGAGACACTACTAGGGCTGGATGAACCTAGCAGTTATACGGAAGCCATGGTAGGCCCTGAGTCAGCCAAGTGGAAAGAGGCAATGGACAGCGAGATACAGTCCATGTATGAAAATTAAGTTTGGAACTTTGTTGAGAATTTACCAGGTCATAAGACACTAGGGTGCAAATGGATCTTCAAGAAGAAGACCGACATGGATGATAATGTACACACTTATAAGGCACGACTGGTTGCAAACGGATTTTGTCAAACTTCGGGAGTTGATTATGATGAGACCTTTTCTCCAGTAGCCAAGATTAAGTCTATTAGGGTTATGTTAGCCATAGCTGCATTTCATGACTATGAAATATGGCAAATGGATGTCAAAACCGCTTTCCTTAATGGAAAGTTGGCTGAGGATGTTTACATGAGTCAGCCAGAGGGTTTTGTCAATCCAGAGTACCCTAATGAAGTGTGTAAGCTTGAGAAATCTATTTATGGATTAAAGCAAGCACCTCACATATGGAATCTTTGCTTTGATGAGAAAGTCAAAGAGTTTGGCTTTTCAAGGAGTGAAGATGAATCTTGTGTGTATGTCAAAGCTAGTGGGAGTATAGTTAACTTTTTGGTATTGTATGTGGATGACATACTACTCATAGGAAATGACATCACAACTCTGCAGGAAGTTAAGTCCTAGCTTGGGAAATATTTCTCTATGAAGGACGTAGGAGAAGGTGCTTATATTCCAGGGATACGGATCTTGAGACACCAAAGTAAAAGACTAGTTGGACTTAGTCAAAGTACCTACTTGGATAAAGTTTTGAAGAGATTCGGCATGTAAGACTCCAAGAAAGGAGATTTACCCATCCAGAGTAATTCCAGATTTAGTAAGACACAAAGCCCTAGTATTAAGGCTGAGATAGCCGAAATGAGTCGATTACCTTATACGTCGACTGTAGGATCGATCATGTATGCTATGACGTGTACTCGACCTGATGTAGCCTTTGTCTTGAGCATGGTTAGCAGGTATCAGGGAAACCCTAGCAAGGCACATTGGACTGCTGTAAAGAATATTCTCAAGTACCTACGGAGGACTAAGGACTGGTTCCTTACCCTCGGTGGTAGTGATGACTTGAGAGTTGTAGGGTATAGTAATGCTAGCTTTCAGACTGATAGGGATAATTTCCGCTCTCAGTCAGGCTGGGTCTTTACCTTAAACAGAGGAGCAATTTCTTGGAAGAGTTCCAAGCAAGAGACAGTGGCTGATTCAACTTGCGAATCAGAGTATATAGCAGCGAGCGAGGTAGCAAAGGAGGCAATATGGCTGAAGAACTTCATTGGAGACCTTGGAGTTGTACCAGATATTAAGGAGGCAATGGAAATTTTCTATGATAGTGAAAGTGTTGTTACCTTGGCCAAGGAACCAAGGGATCACGGGAGATCCAGACACATCGACAAAAAATACCATTTCATCAGACATCGAATAGACGAAGGACTCCTCACGGCAAAGAGGGTATCATCGGATGAGAATCCAGCAAATCCCCTCACAAAGGGACTGACTCGGGTTAAGCATCTCCAGCATGCTCGGAGCATAGGGCTGAAGGATGATATTAGATTTAGTAGTTAGATAACCTCGAAATTTGTAAAGTGTAATTGACATTAGATGATGAATAAAAGGTGTTTTATTTATGAGTAAAGTGTTGCTATCTCTTGTTGATCGTTTACTATATTTCTTTTGCATGTTTTGACTTCCAGAATAATTATGTTTGGTATATCATATTATTCGAACCTCCACAGTCGGTCATATGTCTGATGTAGGTATGAATCAAGACTGTCATGATTGGTTGCAGAGGTCTAAGTTGTTGGACATGGCTACAACAATCATGAGTGCTCATAAGGTCTGAGCATTGGACTCAACCCACGCTCACTGGAGTCACTTCATGGAATTTATCACGAGTGATCATGAGATGGTAATATCATATAAGTTTTCAAACCTAGAGATATGATTTGTTACTTATGAGTTGGTTATGCATTGATTGTACGAAAACGCATTGGTAACTCGTTATAAAACATGCTCTTGTGTATATTTCAATGAGTAGTAGAACAAACATATGAGTTGAATTTTATCTGTTCCTTCTTGGATTAGAAGCTGATATATGGGCCCCTCGATGATTTTGTTTTGACCTATGTACCGGGCCTGGTCAGAACTAAGTTGATGTGTTCAATTAAGTTATTTGTCAAACAAATTGGAAATCGGGAAACAAACTGTTGGACAATAAGTAAGACATTGTTCCATGTATTTGTCCGGCTGATATCTAGAACAGAGGATTATATGGTCATTTATCTTAAATGAAGTATCACCATCTTCTCAGTTCCGAGAAACCTTGAAAGAGCTACGATTGTTGAGCGGTTCTTGAAGTCATACTTGCAGTTATAGTTATTAGACTTATCCAAGTGGGAGACTGTTAGATAAGGTGTCTAAGTCCATAACTATTTTTGGTATGTACTTGACCCGACCCGACATGGTCCATTTGGGTTGCATGACACCATGCAATTGGATAGACTAAATGAGAGAAATAACACTTGTAGTTTATTAATATATTATAATTTTGAATATATTAATAGTATTATTTAATTAGTTTTATCAAGAATTAATTTAGAATTAATTAAGTGAACAAAAGATAACTAATTAAATATATGGGTTGATTATGTAAATCATCCATAACTTGTATAGTGGGCTAAGAGGCTTCATGGATTATCAAGTTGGGTTAAACCCATAGGATGCTCGATTGGAGTTACAAACCCATGGGTCATGGAAATGAAGAGTCATGACACATTAAGGTTTACATGGTGTAAATCTAGATGTGTCACACTATATAATGACCATCACCTCCACCAAAATCGGCTACACAAAGAAACAAGAGGGCTAGGCCGATTTTTAGAGTGTTTGTATTCTCTCAAAAGTCATTCCAAAAGCATTTGGTGTTGTGTGAAGCATTTTAGGCATAAAACTTGGGATGCTAGGCTCACAAGGTTTCAAGGATCATAATCAACAACAAGGTAAGTTATTCTATCTTTCATTCAAGTTAAAAATGTTCCCCATGTATGCTAGATATGAATATAACCTTGGAATTCAACTTTGCATGATAATTAGACAAACATAGATCCAAGGTTATTAGGGTTGCATGTACACTTAGGAAGTGTTAGAATGCTCAAAACCCATTAGTGAATGCCTGGCATTCCTTTCATTTCTTGGTTAGGGGTGAAACGTCATCGTACACTTTTGGCCAATATACCCCTAGGTGAAGTACTTTGCCTATGAGTGCTCGAGCGCCTTTATGTGCCACTGCATTCCCCGGATGACTTTCTTTTAGGAATGTCTATCCCTCTTCCTTGGATATGCACTTTAGCCATGGACTGAGATACCCTCTTCGGTATAATTGGTTGTCCCTCATTTCAAAATGTGACACCCTGACTATGACTTTTCTTTCCTCCTCAGGGTCATCTAGTAGCTTGCCATGTCGCAAGTGATCGACATACTGTTTGTTCCATTCTGGTGCAGTTGATATTGTATTGACCCTTTGGTTATCGATGCTTCTCTCCAAGAGTAGTTTAACTAGCACTTTCTTTGTTAAGTTATCATAGGAAGTTGATGCTAACTTGCTGAGAGTGTCCACCCTTTCATTCTTTCCCCAAGAGTTTTTTTTTTATATAAAATCTTTTGAATGTGCTAGTTAGACTTCGGACTGCATCTAGGTATTTCTGCATCCTTGAGTCCTTTGCCCCGTTGTTGGATACTTGAAAGTCAAATTGCAACATGAAATGATCTCTTCACCTTTGGGGCTTTGGAGGATCAGGCTTGCACCTGAGCCTTCCTTACTTGACGTGTCATCGATGTATAGCTTTGAGAGTTCCTTACTGGCTTCGGGCTCGAGTCGATCGGTGGAGATTATCGTTAGCACTCCCTTAATGGTATATGGGATGTTCGCCAGGAAGTCTGCAAGGGCTTAGGCTTTGATGCTGGTTCTGGGGTGGTATTGGATGTCACGTTCACCTAACTCTATGGCCTTTTTGGCCAGGCACCTGGATTTTTCTAGGCATAGTAGTACTTGCTTTATTGGGTAACTAGTCAGAACATCCACCTTGTGGGATTGGAAGTATCTCCGTAGTCGCCTAAATGCATAACTAGGGTGAGGATCGGCTTTTCCAAGGCAGGGTTATTGATTGTTGGCCCTTGCAGGGCCCTGCTAACAAAATGGAAGGGGATCTGCTTGCCTTCTCCCTCCATTTCCAGCACAGAGGAAATGAACTCTTCAGATGCTGCTAAGTACATCTGTAGTGTCTCCCCTAGGAGTGGGCAGACGACAGTTGGGAGTTGGTGTAGGGTGTCCTTCAGTTTTTGTGATGCCGCATCTGCTTCTTCTGTCCATTTGAACTGTTTTTTGTCTAAACATCCTTTGAGTGTCTAGCACAAAGGTTGTGCTTTCTTTACGGATTTGGCAATGAACCTTCCTAAATGCTATCAACTTACTACGGATCTCCTGTATCCCTTTGAGATTATGGGGGGCTTTCGATTTGAGGAACTCCTGTATTCTAGTGGGATTAGGGAGAATCCCTTTCTTAGATACCTGATACCCAATGAATTTCCCTTCATCGACTCCATAGGTGCACATAGCTGGGTTTAGCTTCATCTGCGCTTTAACTAGCGTTCTGAAGGTTTCTTCCACATTTTGGAGTAATGTGTCTGCATCGCGACTATTGATTACCATGTCGTCGACGTAGACTTCAATATTCCTATCAATTTGATTGGCCAATACCTTGTCCATCAGCCTTTGATAAGTAGCGCCCGTGTTTTTGAGCTCGAATGGAATTTTTTGGTAGCAGAAGGTGCCTTTCTTTGTATGGAAGGTTGTTCTCACCTCATCTTCTCGTTTCATCTGTACCTGGTGATAACCCTTGTGTAGCACCTGGTTCCTGGTATGTAAATCTTATTTGAGTATTTCCCATTTTAGCCTTGGACTCGGCGAGTCATAGGTCCGACTCGCCGAGTAGGGACGAGACTCAGGACACGTTTAAGTTGGCGACTCGGCGGGTCCATATCCTGGACTCGGCGAGTCACCGCTGCTGGATGAAACCCTAAATTTCAAGGGTTTGCACCCTATTTAAACCCTCATTTCCCCCCCAAACTCGCCCCCATTCACCCTCAGAGCTCCCAACGTTTTGGTGTTTTGGTGTGTTCTTGAAGATTTTGAGGAGAAAGAAGAGCAGATCAAGAAGAGGAGAAGGAGGCCAGGCATCTTTGTGTCATCTCAACATTTTCCTTGAGGTATAGCTCGTTTCCCCTCTGTTTTCAAGCTTGTAGTCTCTTTTAGCTTCATGGAAGTCCTTCTTGAGCCATTCCCCAAGCTAGTTTGTGCATTGTGGGTTGTAATAAGTTGTTAGCCTTTAGACCTAGGCATGATTTAGTCCCTGGAGCTTGGATCTAATGCCTTTATGGGGTCATATTGCATGAAAGCCCTAGATCTACCCCTTTTGGTGTACTTTGAGCCCTAAAATCCATATTGGTGAATATCTACACGTAAAGTTGGAAACTTTATCTGTGATTCGTGTCTTAGAAGCCCAGATCTATGAATGGCATGGACTGAAATCGAACAAATTGGTGTATTTAATGGATGCATGGCGATGACTCGGCGAGTCGTTCATGTGACTCGGCAAGTCTGCTCGTGAGTCATCGAATTGGTCCCTTTATGCTGTATCGAGTTTGAGCAGTGAGTCACAGGGGGTGACTCGGTGAGTTGGAAGCTGAACTCACCCATGGTAGGACTCGGCGAGTCATGGCCTGGCTTGACGAGTCCAAGGCAATCTTCATAGATCAAGAACAGACTCGGCGAGTTGTTCATACAACTCGGCGAGTCTAAGCATGAGTGTTCATCGGATGAAGATGAACTCGACGAGTTGTTCATACAAATCGGCGAGTAGGACGAAGAACTTCAATGTCAGTTTAGAAGAAGAACTCGACGAGTAGAATCAGGGACTCAGGACAATCGTCTGGATAGGAACTCAGCGAGTTGGTGAGCCAACTCGGCGAGTCGGGTCAACTGAAAGTTGACTCTGACTTGGACTCAGGGGTAGACCTAGGGTGAAATGGTCATTTTACCCAAAGGACAGTTAGCAGTGTTTGATTGAGTATGTTGTGGGAATTGCAGTTGGAGGATTTCCGAAGCAGCAGCAGCAGCAGTCAGTCAGTTCCCGATCAGTTCAGCAGCTACTTTGAGGTGAGTTACCTTCCAGTAGTGGTGGGTCTAAGGCCACAATGCCGGCCCACCAGTAGGAGACGTATGATAGATGATTGTCTTTGTGATATCATTTGGGTTTGCTATTACCTGATATGTTATATGCTAGCATGATACGTTATATGCGATAGTAGTAGAGTTCGGTTGTTAGGACCGCAGGGTAGTCAAACACCCCAGAAATGTCTGACAGTATGTGATGATATGTTTGTATGTTGGCCTGTTATGTTATGCGATAGAGGTAGTAGGAGGGGACCAGTCCCCGAGGATCGGTTGTTAGGACCGATGGGTAGTCAGCACCCCAGAATGGCTTGACATGGGTAGTCACCACCCCAGAATGGCTTGACACGGGTAGGACGGCACCCCAGAATGGCCGTATGGGTAGGTCGGCACCCCAGAATGGTCGTACCGGGTAGTCAGGCACCCCAGAATAGCCTGGAAGTATGCATGTTATGTGTTTGTATGGTATGTGGTACGTTGGGGGAACTCACTAAGCTTTGTGCTTACGTTTTACAGTTTTGTTTTCAGGTACCTCTTCACCGAAGGGGAAGGAGCTGGTGCGGTAGCGGCACATCATTCACACACTCTGGTTTCCGCATTTACGAGATTCACTGGGATTTGTACTCTGATATTTTGATGGGTTGTATGGTTTGGCTTTTAGACATGGTTTACGTTATGTTATGGTTTGATCAAACAATGTTTTTAATTGCTAATGTTTTCTAAAGTAATGTTTTCGAACGAAATTTTCGGACGTGAAAATTGGGTCGTTACAAGTTGGTATTAGAGCCCTGGTTTGAGGGATTCGGACTCACCTTCGGAGGTGTCTGAACTCAAATCTAGGGATTAAAAGATTTTTTTTAAAGAAAATGATTTCTAACAAGCAGAAAAGAGTTTAAGAAAGAACAAAAGTGTGTGTGATGTGCGCGACTGGCCGAGCTCAAGTAAGTATTCCCCAAAGTACCCATACCAGTTTATGTTATGTTTATCAGCTTTTGTAGAACAACATGCTAGAATAGGACTAAGGATCTAGGAATGATGCCTTATGTGCCTGCCTTATGTGTTCCACCTATATGTGAATTGCATGCTTGTATAGTGTAGACAACGGTAGGGTAGCCTATTAGGGTATGCCTGGTAGTATGAGCTAACATGGTGTGCTAGTTCAGTTCCTCTCTATGAGAGCGGAATTGTTTGAAGTTGTTTCCCTTGTCCGAATGCTGCTTGCTTCGTGCTACGTGGGACTCCGAATAATGGGGATTAGCCATTAGGCGAATACGTCACACCACATGTGATCAGAGTTGAATAATCTTAGAGTACCGGATTTGATCCTACTGCGCAGCTCTTGTTTGAGTCCAACCGTTGTAGGGTCGATTCGGGTACTCGAAGGATTATCTGAGTCTCGTCGCATGTGATGGTGTTCAGGTGATGGCTAATTGGCATTACAAGGAGGCCTGCAGCAGCTGAGGATTGAATCGAGTAGAGCCGGAGATTTCCCTAGGGCGAGCCTGGGATGAGTATAGTAGTAACCAGCCTTAGTGTAAGGGATCTGGTGGAGTCGAGGCAGTCCTTGAAGAAGGTACGGATAGATGTGGAAGGTATTATGGGCCCGTACTACTGAAAGCAGAGGATCCGTACCCGAACCAAGGAAGGCCAAGACAAGACCAGGGAACTTGTAAGTAGCTATGATCCCTCAGGGAGCATCAGTATATCTAATGATTGTTGTGATGTATTGCAGAATGGTGGTACTTCGATCGAGGCCGGTGGACGGCGGTTCTGGAGAGGGGTCAGGTTCGGGATCACGTTCCGAGCCGGTAGATGAGGGACTATGTGAGTTCATCGCGTCAGAGATCACCAGGGGTATCCTTGAGTCGACTCCCATTATCTTCGGGTCGATGAAGGAAGGGATCATGGAGTTGATGGAGGATCGCCTGCAGGCATTCAGGAGTGATTTGGCATCTGGCCAGTCGGGGTCACGCACACTGTCCTTCAAGGACTTCAGGGGAAGTGGTGCGCCGGATTTCCATGGGGTAAAGGACCCCATTGCTGCCAGGCGATGGATTACAGACATCGAGTCTGCACAGTTGACTAGCTTCTGCCCCGAGGGGTCGAAGGTGAGATATGCAGCAGGGTGTTTACGGGACCGAGCCCGGGATTGGTGGGAGTCAGTGGGTGACTCGTTGGGAGCCTCAGCTATCGAGGCTATGACCTGGTCGGACTTTGTGACCAGGTTCAGGGCAGAGTTTGCACCGGCTGTCGAGCTTCAGCAGCTGGCCAGGGAGTTTCTGGATATGAGACGGACGACGGAGACTGTGGCGGAGATCACCGCCAAGTTCCGGGAGAGGGCTTTGTTGGTGCCCCAGTATGCTGGTCACGAGGATATGAGGAGGACTCGTTATCATGATATGCTTCGAGCTGACATCCGGGAGCATGTTAGCTTTTCGGCTTGCCCTACCTTGGACTCTATGATCGCCAGGGTGAGGGAGAGGGAGATAGATTTGGAGCACATCCGGAAACGGAAATTAGAGGAGGGACAGGCAGGAGGGGCTTCGGGGAAGAAGCCCAAGGGATCAGATGGTAGGCCGAAAGGCCAGTCAGGACCGGGCCACTGCAGGAAGTGCGGCAGGCCGCACGAGGGGGCGTGCATGATGGGATCATCAGGCTGCTACAAGTGCGGCAAGTTTGGGGACATCAGCAGGGATTGCACTGCTCCTGCAGTAGTTATTCAGACATCGGAGTTGCTGTGTTTCCACTGCAACCAGAGGGGCCACAAGAAGGCGAATTGCCCCCTGTTGACAGTTTCAGTGCCGGTGAAGGCGCCAGCTCCAGCGACCCTGCGGATCATGGATGGCCGACAGGGCAAGGCAGAGGCTCCGGTGATGAGGAGCCGAGCATTCCAGCTGACTACCGAGGAGGCACACACCGCACCCGATGTGGTGACGGGTATGATTCTTTCCTTCTATCTTTTGTTTTATGATGTTATGATATTGATATGTGCTCCGCGTGTATATATATGCATTAGGATCGTTCCATGTGAACGGCATCCCAGTTCAGGTATTGTTCGACTCGGGTGCATCCCGATCGTTCGTTTCTCTTGCGCTTAGCAAGAGGTTTCATGAGACTTCAGGCGAGTTAGATTGCCCGTTAGAGGTAGAGATTACTGATGATCGATCGGTGCGAGCATCGATGGTGTTTCGAGATTGCGTTCTGCGACTGTTTGAGGAGCGTTACCTGGTAGACTTGGTTCCCATTCCATTGCGTGGGAACAAGGTGATTATTGGCATGGATTGGTTGAGCCCTAATGGGGCGGTGATAGACTGTGCGCAGCAGCTAGTGCGAGTCAGGACCCCAAGCGGGGGAGAGTTAGTGATTCATGGTGAAAGGCCGCAGTGTGGACCCACTGTATGTTCAGCAGCGAAGGCTAGGCGCTATCTTCAGCAGGGATGCGTGGGATATGTCACGTATGTGATGGATACCCGGGAGGTGGGTAAGGCGACCGTGAGCGAGGTTCCGGTGGTTCGAGATTTTGCAGATGTTTTCCTGGAGGAACTACCTGGGATACCTCCGGAGCGACAGGTGGAGTTCAGGATTGACCTTATTCCCGGTGCGGCTCCGATAGCCAAAGCACCGTATCCGTTGGCTCCTCCCGAGATGCAGGAGTTGTCTACGCAGCTGCAGGAGCTGCTAGACAAGGGATTCATTCGTCCGAGCAGTTCGCCTTGGGGAGCCCTGATTCTATTTGTGAAGAAGAAGGATGGGTCGCATCGGATGTGTATAGATTACCGGGAGTTGAACAAGGTGACGGTGAAGAACCGTTACCCACTCCCGAGGATTGATGACCTCTTTGACCAGCTTCAGGGAGCATCTTGGTTCTCCAAGATTGACTTGCGTTCGGGTTATCATTAGATGAGAGTCAGGGAGGAGGATACGCAGAAGACCGCGTTTTGGACACGTTATGGCGACTATGAGTTTGTGGTGATGCCGTTTGGGCTCACCAATGCTCCTGCCGCGTTTATGGATCTCATGAACCGCGTTTGCAGACCGATGCTGGATCGGTCTGTGATAGTCTTTATCGATGACATCTTGGTTTATTCCAAGACTCAGGAGGAGCATGAGGAGCATCTGAGGGAGGTGTTGGAGACCCTGAGGAGGGAGAGCTTGTATGCCAAGTTCTCCAAGTGTGAGTTCTGGTTGCGCGAGGTGCAATTTCTTGGGCACCTCGTTAACCAGAACGGGATTCTGGTCGATCCGGCCAAGGTCGAGGCCGTGATGAGATGGGAGGTTCCGAAGTCTCCATCCGAGATTCGGAGTTTCCTGGGATTAACGGGCTACTATCGGAGATTTATCCAGGATTTCTCCAAGATAGCCGTACCCCTGACGCGGCTGACGAAGAAAGTCGTGGTCTTTCGGTGGGGACCCGAGCAGCAGGCTGCATTTGAGATGTTGAGACAGAAATTGTGTGAGGCGCCGATCCTAGCCCTGCCAGAGGGGGTAGAGGATTTCGTGGTTTACTGTGATGCGTCCATTTCAGGGTTGGGCGCAGTTCTGATGCAGAGGGGGCATGTCATTGCCTACGCTTCGAGGCAGCTCAAGCCTCACGAGGCGAACTACCCGACGCACGATTTGGAGTTGGGGGTCGTGGTCTTCGCCCTCAAGATTTGGCAACATTACCTCTACGGGGTTCGTTGTACCATCTACACAGACCACAAGAGTCTGAGGTATCTCATGGACCAGCCGAATCTGAACATGAGGCAGCATTGGTGGTTGGATGTAGTGAAGGATTATGATTGCGAGATCCTTTACCACCCGGGGAAGGCCAACGTGGTGGCCGATGCGCTTAGCCGCAAGGCGGCGCCAATCAGGGACGTATGCATGGGGATGACCGTAGTGACTCCCCTATTGGAGCGAATCCGGGAGGCTCAACAGGAGGCTATCAAGGAGGAGCATCGGAAGAGCGAGCGCGTGGTGGGTCAGGCGTCCTCCTTTGATTATGATAGCCGGGGTCTATTGACACTACACCATAGGGTGTGGGTTCCGTATCACAGGGGCGTCCACCAGATTTTGATGGATGAGGCGCACAAGTCCCGATTCTCTATTCATCCCGGGGCGACGAAGATGTATAGGGATCTCCGTCTGAACTATTGGTGGCCCTGCATGAAGCGGGATGTGGCATGGTACGTTGAGCGATGCTTGACCTGCAGGAAGGTCAAGGCCGAACATCAGAGACCGCATGGTAAGATGCAGCCATTGGACATTCTACTGTGGAAATGGGAAGACATCACCATGGATTTTATTACAAAGCTTCCCAGGACCGCGCGTGGAGTGGATTCGATTTGGGTCATCGTGGACTGACTGACCAAGAGTGCTCACTTTATTCCGATTCAGGAGAGCATATCGGCTGAGAAATTGGCCAATATCTATATCAGGGAGATCGTGGCGCGACACGGGGTGCCGGTATCGGTGATCTCGGACAGGGATGTGCGTTTCACTTCCAGATTTTGGAAGAAGTTTCAAGACGAGTTGGGCAGTCGATTGCATTTTAGCATCGCCTTTCACCCGCAGACGGATGGTCAGAGTGAGCGGACCATCCAGACTTTGGAGGACATGTTGCGGGCATGTGTGTTAGATTTCGGTGGTAGCTGGGATACCTATCTTCCCTTGGCTGAGTTCTCATACACAACAGCTACCACGCGAGTATTGACCGACCACCATTCGAGATGTTGTACGGGCGGAGGTGCAGAACCCCGATATGCTGGGGTGAAGTTGGCCAAAGAGTCATGGGAAGCATCGAGGTGGTGCTCGAGACGACCGAGAGGATCCAGCAGGTTCGGAGCAGAATTCAGATTGCTTAGAGTCGGCAGAAAAGTTACGCCGACAAGCGTCTATCCGACTTGGAGTTCCAAGTCGGGGATATGGTTCTCCTGAAAGTGTCGCCTTGGAAAGGCGTCATTCGATTCAGGAAGCAGGGCAAGTTGGGCCCAAGATTCATCGGACCGTTCAGGGTTGTAGCCCGGGTGGGCAAGGTGGCGTATAGGCTGGATCTGCCAGCCAAGCTCAGTCAGATCCACAGCACTTTCCATGTTTCTCAGCTGCGGAAGTGCCTAGTGGACGATTTAGCGGTAGTACCATTGGAGGATATTCAGTTGATGACAGCTTGAATTACATTGAGCGCCCAGTCGCAATACTCGACAGGAAGTCGAAGGATTTGAGGAACAAGAGGGTAGAACTAGTGAAGGTGCAATGCCAGCACCGCAAGGGTTCGGAATGGACTTGGGAGCCGATGGATGAGATGATGGAGCATTACCCCGAGCTGTTTCAGGATCGAGCAGCAGACTTCGAGGACGAAGTCTAAAATAAGTGGGGGAGATTTGTAGCACCTGGTTCCTGGTATGTAAATATTATTTGAGTATTTCCCATTTTAGCCTTGGACTCGGCGAGTCATAGGTCCGACTCGCCGAGTAGGGACGAGACTCAGGACACGTTTAAGTTGGCAACTCAGCGAGTCCATATCCTGGACTCGGTGAGTCACTGCTGCTGGATGAAACCCTAAATTTCAAGGGTTTGCACCCTATTTAAACCCTCATTTCCGCCCCAAACTCGCCCCCATTCACCCTCAGATCTCCCAACATCGTTTATACCCTTATTTCCTTGAGAGATTGAAGTGTTTTGGTGTGTTCTTGAAGATTTTGAGGAGAAAGAAGAGTAGATCAAGAAGAAGAGAAGGAGGCCAGGCATCTTTGTGTCATCTCAACGTTTTCCTTGAGGTATAGCTCGTTTCCCCTCTGTTTTCAAGCTTGCAGTCTCTTTTAGCTTCATGGAAGTCCTTCTTGAGCCATTCCCCAAGCTTATTTGTGCATTGTGGGTTGTAATAAGTTGTTAGCCTTTAGACCTAGGCATGATTTAGTCCCTAGAGCTTGGATCTAATGCCTTTATGGGGTCATATTGCATGAAAGCCCTAGATCTACCCCTTTTGGTGCATTTTGAGCCCTAAAATCCATATTGGTGAATATCTACACGTAAAGTTGGAAACTTTACATGTGATTCGTGTCTTAGAAGCCCAGATCTATGAATGGCATGGACTGAAATCGAACAAATCGGTGTATTTAATGGATGCATGGCGACGACTCGGCGAGTCGTTCATGTGACTCGGCGAGTCTGCTCGCGAGTCACCGAATTGGTCCCTTTATGCTGTATCGAGTTTGAGCAGTGAGTCACAGGGGGTGACTCGATGAGTTGGAAGCTGAACTCACCCATGGTAGGACTCGGCGAGTCATGGCCTGGCTCGACGAGTCCAAGGCAATCTTCATAGATCAAGAACAGACTCGGCGAGTCTAAGCATGAGTGTTCATCGGATGAAGATGAACTCGACGAGTTGTTCATACAACTCAGCGAGTAGGATGAAGAACTTCAATGTCAGTTTAGAAGAAGAACTCGTCGAGTCATATCCTAACTCGACGAGTAGAATCAGGGACTCAGGACAATCGTCTGGATAGGAACTCAGCGAGTTGGTGAGCCAACTCGGCGAGTCGGGTCAACTGAAAGTTGACTCTGACTTGGACTCAGGGGTAGACCTGGGGTGAAATGGTCATTTTACCCAAAGGACAGTTAGCAGTGTTTGATTGAGTATGTTGTGGGAATTGCAGTTGGAGGATTTCCGGAGCAGCAGCAGCAGCAGTCAGTCAGTTCCCGATCAGTTCAGCAGCTACTTTGAGGTGAGTTACCTTCCAGTAGTGGTGGGTCTAAGGCCACAATGCCGGCCCACCAGTAGGAGACGTATGATAGATGATTGTCTTTGTGATATCATCTGAGTTTGCTATTACCTGATATGTTATATGCTACATGATATGTTATATGCGATAGTAGTAGAGTTCGGTTGTTAGGACTTAGGACCGCAGGGTAGTCAGACACCCGAGAAACATCTGACAGTATGTGATGATATGTTTGTATGTTGGCCTGTTATGTTATGCGATAGAGGTAGTAGGAGGGGACCAGTCCCCGAGGATCGGTTGTTAGGACCGATGGGTAGTCAGCACCCCAGAATGGCTTGACATGGGTAGTCAGCACCCCAGAATGGCTTGACACGGGTAGGAAGCAACCCAGAATGGCCGTATGGGTAGGTCGGCACCCCAGAATGGTCGTACCGGTTAGTCAGGCACCCTAGAATAGCCTGGCAGTATGCATGTTATGTGTTTGTATGGTATGTGGTACGTTGGGGGAACTCACTAAGCTTTGTGCTTATGTTTTACAGTTTTGTTTTCAGGTACCTCTTCACCGAAGGGGAAGGAGCTGGCGCAGTAGCGGCACATCATGCACACACTCTGGTTTCCGCATTTACGAGATTCACTGGGATTTGTACTCTGATATTTTGATGGGTTGTATGGTTTGGCTTTTAGACATGGTTTACGTTATGTTATGGTTTGATCAAACAATGTTTTTAATTGCTAATGTTTTCTAAAGTAATGTTTTCGAACGAAATTTTCGGATGTGAAAATTGGGTCATTACACCTTGTGCGCTTCGAGGAAACCTTTGAGCCAAAAACCTTCAAGCGACTCGATTTTCTGATCGATCTCCGGGAGGGGGTAACAATCCTTTGGGCAGGCGTTGTTATGATCTGAATTATCAATTCACATTCGCCACGACCCATTGGATTTCTTTACCATGAAAGGATTTGCTATTCGCGTTAGGAACATGACCTCCAAGAGGATGCCAACGTTCACCAGGTCAGCCACTTCTTCGTTTATGGCCCTATTCCAGTCTTCTGCCTGGCCCTTTTTCTTTAGTTTATCAAGGTTTTTCCCTAGTGTTTGCAGCGAGGATCATCGTTGATCCCTGGCGTGTGCTAAATTTATCGATGCCATGGATCGTTGATGGTATGAGGTGTAGTGAGGAGATTGTCGACAGTTCGAGAAGAATGTTGTGTTTTGTCAGATATCGGATCATAAAGAATTCGATTGTTCTTGTGATTCGATCCCTCTCGTCGTGATTAACCATTGTTAAGGGCAGTTTAATTGTGCCCAATGGCTATAAATTGTGTCCGGTGAACCCTATCAACGACCCACCGGGATGGGGGCTTTAGCCCCTCTTTCCACGCATCTGGTAGTTATCTAGAACAATACTCGTAGAGTACATCATAGAAACTACCATTGTCAATGTATATTCAATGGATTTTGATGCTAGGAGTGAATCTAGATATGAGGGGCAGATCTCGTGGATCCCAGTTCGATGGTTGCTCGAAAAACTGATATTAAGTAGATTTCTTGATAGTACCTCTATTTCGTCCCCTGTGTGGTGAGTCGTGTTTCTCTTGCAAGGATTAGAGATAGTAAGTACTTCCATGCCGTCGTGCAGAAGTGCTTGCTGCAGATCACGATGCAATATCACTGTCTGAGGTAGTTAACTGTCTGATGACAACTGCCAAAAACTACTCTGGAGTACTGGCCTTGTAGTCGGAGGGATTTGTGACCTGAGCAACTGGATTGGGGTCTGTGACTTATACTCGTGGGGGTTTCCACTGGGTATCGCCACCGATATTTGAAACAGAGCTTCTACGGTCGGCGTAGGTGTCGTCGGACTTAGTTCGCCGTTTTGCGAAGAACCGGTGTTGTTAATTGGTTGTATCACTCTGAGGATACATCCGGATGGCACCAAATGTTGTGACATGTCTCAGGGGATTAGGATGTTGGATGATGAATCAGCCTTGAGTGTTTTTCTGAGAACACAACACAAAGAAGAATCGTTAGAGGACATCTGGGTGTTCTCCCAGGACGTCACTTCGATGATCAAGTTAGATTTCTAAGATAGGTAATTTTAGGGTAATCGTTTTGAGAAAGAAGATGGGATCCCTTCCTTGAGGCGGAAGAGATCTTTTTATACCTACCTCTAACGGATCGTGGGGACCTCGTCCGATTAGCATGAGACGTGGCCTACTCTTACTGGGAAATTTGCCCACGCTAACTAACTTCCAGGTGACGTCAGTTTTGGGTGTCACCTGAGCTATTCGTCGCCTTTTGATTGGCTGTGGGTGAATGGGGAGATCACGTGGAATGTTCTTTCCTTATGACGGGAAGTGAGCTATCAACCTGGCGTTGGACCGCGTGGGCCAAGATTGGGTCTCGACCAAGGCACTAGCATGTTAACGCTACGTCTAGGCCTTATGTTATGTTTAACTTGACTGTACAGAGTAACATTAACAAATATATATTATTTATCTTATATGTACATATATAATTAGCGTGTTTTGTGTAGCCGCATATTTGGGTAGAGTATCCACTAGGTACGAAGCTTATCTAAAGGGTGGCTATAATAACGAATAGAGTATTTTTGTTTCCTAGAAACTGGCCATGAAAATGTTGTTGTAGGGTAGAAACCGAAAGTAAGAACTTTGATAGGCACTCGAGGTAGTGACACGAGGATCGATTCAAAGAGAGAGGGAGAGAGAGAGAGAGAGTGTGTGTGTGTGTGAGGTGTGAGGAGAATGATCTACCTAAGCTTGTTATTTATAGCAAGTTTTGTCGTGTGTGTCGTGCATTACGTGCCACACTTTTTTGCGTGAGCCATAGGGGGGGGGGGGGGCTGCCACGTGTCATCCTTTTCTTGTGCGATGTCATCCCGTTTCCATGTGGATCGACTATTAGAATACGTGCGACGCACTGCACGTGGGCGCGCGTGTTGGTAAAAATCCAACTTTGAAATTCCGTAACTCTCGCATACGAACTCCATTTTTAATGACTCTTATATATCCGTGTAGGTCTTGTCATCCTCTACAAGTTTCCTTTTGGTCGTTTTCGTTAGTTTTGACTTTTGTTTTTCGACTAGTTTTTATTACCATTACGATTTTGTAAAAATCATAAGTCTTTTATAAGGCTTCCGTTTTAGATGTTCTTTGTCTCATAATTCTTACTTTAAGTAGTATTACGATTGCCTAGTTTGTGACTTTTTCTAAAAGTCAACCATTCTCTTTATAGTTTTTTGTCGTTACAACTTCTTAAGTACGGTATATATTTATTTACTATAAATGTCATATCTCACCCATACGAAGTCGGATTTTTATGAAATTTATATTTCTATGATTGTGGTGGCTTATAAAGTTTAAATATGTTAACATGCTCTCAAAGTTACATGACTTTTTGTGCACTTATTTTTGAGCCTAATGGTTGACGGAAATAAGGATAAAATTTTGAATATATTAAAATATATCATATTGGCTACAAGTTGTCATTATTACATTTTTATGTTCTATCGTTAAATATTAATGGCGGTCGATGACGTATTTTCTAGGTTGTTACATTCTTGGACGATTTTGTTGCTTCAAACTACAGTCACGACGTGACATAGAGGATATCACGACTTGGAAAAGAAAGAATCCATGACTATGTTGTTATATTGTGATCACAACGTGACTAAGGAGGGTTCACGTCGTTATATTTGCTAAGTGGGTTGTCCACGACCGAGTTGGCTGAGTTTCAGCGATTCGAGTTGGAATCGGAATGGGTGAGTTCTCACGATGTGACCAAGGGTTGGTCACGACGTGAGGATCAATGGTGGATATTGTTGGCTATTGACTTTAACTTTGACCGTTGACTTGTTGACTTGGGTTTACTTGTCACACCCCCAAACCAGAACGGCGGAAACGTTCGGCGGCGGAGGACGTCATATTCAGTATCATAACAGTTCATAGAAAGGAAAGTACACACCACCATATACATTAAAGTTTCCAAAATGTTTACATAATTGTATTCGTTACATGTTCAAAAGTTAAATACATAAACATCTTTCAAAAGAAGTAATTAACGTTAGTACGTTAATCCCCAAAAGTTGATTTCCAAATCTGCTTAGTGGTTCCCTGAGAATACAAGTTATTTCAAAGAAAAAGTGTCAATAATTAAGTTGGTGAGTTCATGAGTAGTGTTTTGAGAAAATGTACGCCATTCGAAAGTTCGTGTATGTTTTCCAGAAAACGCAGTATTTCAAATGTAAAGAGTTGTGATTTGTTGTGTTGAAAGTGAATGTATTAGATCCAGAAAATCCCATATTTTCCCTAATGGTTGAGATATGAATTGTTGTGTTTTCCAAGAAAAACCCTTATTTTCTTATAAAAGTATGAAATGCATATGAATGTTCGTGTTATAAGTTGTAAATAATTGCACCAGGAAAATCCCTTATTTTCCTATTAGTTGTTTGGTTTGTATATAGGAAAAACCCTTATTTTCCTAACGTAACTGGCAGTCTCTAAGACCGAAAATCGCAAGAAACCGACGTTCTTAAAAGTTGTGTCATAGTTTTATATAATAAACCTATACGAAGATCGCATTTGTTAGATGAAGAATAGTTTTAATAGCTACTCGTTCATAAAAGCATAATACCATAATAATTGTATATTCGATGAGTTTTATAACCATACTAAACATAATATGCCTGTAGCGACGTTCTTCAGGCATCGCAGTGTTATGACAACTGTCACCCCAAAGGACGGACTGGAGCTAACAGTCAGGGCGCGGGATCATGACTTCCCGTATAGATCTATACACATTTGACACGTTCTCCGAACGGGAGACTCTGGTTATCGACAGGACTTGCAACATTACTTTCTAATAAGAAAGTAGTGTTTGAAGATATACACGTCTCATGGATTCTCAACTAAGTCTGTATTAAAGTGATAGTTTTGTATGCAAAGTTTATCCTTTTTCACAATGTTTGACAAAGCATAAATCATAAGTTTTTAGAATGTATAAAACGACTTAGCAGCGAAAGGTACTTTGAAATCACTATATACGTTGTATAAGTCTAATGCACGCAAAGTATGAGAAGAGTTTTCCATAGTAGTAAGGAATTACAAGTGATTTATTCGATAAAAACAAGTGAAGTGAAACTTTATAAAAATACACGATAATAACCGTATGTTTACTTGTATTCCCCCCTTATAGAGTATAAAATCATTTAAAATGTATTTAAAGTGTGCTTGAAAGGGGTATGAACTCACTTGATCGATTGAAGAAAGCGTGACGAAAACCGAGCAGAACTTCTACTCGAGAAAGCGGATCTCTCGAGATTCTCGGGAAATCTCGGGAGTCTCGGGAGTGTAAAACTTTCTTCCTACCTTGGATATGAAAACCGGGCCTTTGGGATGATTCCGAGGGTTGAAACGCAGAGCTTCGGCGTGAGAAAGGAAGGAAATTAGCAATTTTGGCCGGCACCCTCGCATCCTTTTTATAGGGGTCTAAGAGGTTGCGTTACGCGGGGCGTACTAGAGTACGCATTGCGTACTCATGCGCCATGCATGAGCGCATCCTCGGTCGAAACATTGGAGCGACGTGGACGAACTGGAGCCTAGCATCCGAGTACGCTGGGCGTACGAGGGATCGGACCGCTGACTCGTTCTTCGGATAATACCGGGTTTTAATTAAATTTATATTTTAATTAATTAGCAAACTTCAAAAATTCATATCTTTCTCATACAAACTCTGTTTTCGACGTTCTTTATATCCACGCGAAGGTGAGACTACGATCTACAACTTTCGTTTAGACTCCATCGGCTAGTTTTGACTTTATTTTTAATATTATATTTTTAATAGGTCGGGATAGGAAAAGTCCGTTAAAGTTCCATAACTTCTTCAACCGACGTCCGTTTTCGTCAGACTTTTTACCGTTGCGCTAGTATTGTTGAGCCCTTCGATTCTCATTTAGATTTTGTCGGCCAAAAGTCTCTCGATCTCTATTTCGAGTTTTTAGATGTCTACTGCTATATCTGTAACTTAGAAAAATCACAACTTCCTCATACGAAGTCAGATTTGGACGTTCTTTTTATGTATGTTTACGGTTTGATGATATCTAAAACTTTCATTTAGATAACTAAGGCCAAAAACTATTGTATTGAAACTTCGCGTTTTACGTTTATCAGTATTGTCGGTTTTGCCGAGAATCTTCGGTTGGTCATAACTTCTTCGTTATAACTCGGATTTTAGGGTTCTTTATATGTATGAAAACCTTGACACGATTCCTACTACTTTATTTAATCCAAATAAGATTTTTGGAAAGTTAAATTTTGATCTGAATTTGACTTGCGTTCCATCATATTGCCTCGAAATATCGGGTTGTCACATCATCCCCCTGTTAGAGGGAATTTCGTCCCGAAATTAGAGTTTAAGAAGAATTGATACTACGCTACGGATAGAAGTTTAATTTGATCTTTGCGTTCCTAAGTGAATTCAAATCCTCGCATGGCCTTCCAGTGAACCTTTCACTATCGGGGAACGACTTTGTTTCTTTCGTTTGCCTTACTGGTGTGATAATTCTTCTTGGTCGAATGTATGTTGGATGTTTTATGGACTGTGAAATTAGTACACCTTGTACCCTACAAGTAGTGTCTCTAGATCTTCAGAGCGATTATCACTGCTCCTAACTCAAGATCATGTGTTGTATAGTTAACTTCCTGTGTCTTAAGCTTTCTTGAGGTATAGGCAGTGACCTTTCCTCTTGCATAAGAACACAACCTAGTCATACTGATTATGAAGTCAAAACCTTGTGGTCGATTAGTTGTCGTGAAGATCTAAAATAAGGTATGGTTACTCATGAATTAAGGGAAAAGGATAGGCACTTTTGTTCTATCTGTCTTCCTTGTCCCAATCGACAGAAAGGGCATGCGTTGGGCTTCTAAGTTTATTTGCATGGCAGCATGATCACTCGTAGTCTTGGGAAGTCTCCGTCCTAGAGTTCATAGTAGAACCCATACCAGGTTCATCAATCATAGTCTCGGGTATATGAGCCGTATATAAATAGGATTGAAACTGTGGGTCTTTGGATGGAACTTGACGTACTACACGAGTGGTACTTCGGGGCGGTTTGTTGAATTTTTCTTCGGAAAGGATGAGAAAAAATAAGTGCTCTATGCACGAGTACTTTGGTATTCTGGCATGACGGCTTTGCTAGAAATAAAATTTCGGAGGAAGAGATGTACGTATGAAGTTGTTTTTGTGAGATCAAATTGAATCAAGTCATATGATAATGTCGGAATCATAAGGAAACTTAAAGACATTAGATTTGAACGTAAGATGTTTACAGACAAAACACAACCGTGCAACCATCAACATAGTTACAGCACTTTAGACTACTATAAGACTATTGCTGCGAATAAGGTATACTACAAAAGGTAAGTATACGCAGTAAGAGCATCCCTATACCGACGGGATCCCGCAAAAGAGAAGACTCTAGTTGCACTAGTTTTAAACATGTTTTAAAAAGACATACATAATACTGACGATTGGAAGTGAACGTATACTATAGTAGGTTCTTTCGTTGCCTCTTTCCCTTCTGGGATCAAACTCCTCCGGATTCGCCGTCGTCCTTCTCTGTTGGACAGTCCCTCTTGAAGTGTCCCATTACACCACATAGATGGCATATTCGAGAGATTTCGACATTGGTGTTTGAAGTAATGTGTTGGGTCCGAGTCTGGCAACAATAGGTAGTATGTCCATTCTTGTTGCATTTAAAGCAGTGTAACGGACGACAACTACCCCGATGATGGAAGCCGCACTTGTTGCATTCCGGTAGGTTTCCGACATACTGCCTAGCTAGTGTAGGGACTATTGGGATACCAGAAGGGATGGTAGTAGGATGTACAGATGTCATGGCTGTGAAGGTTACCACATGTTGTTGTCTTTTGCTCGTCCCTTGGGGTGATTTTCCTTTAGCTTTAGCCTAGAACTTTCGTTTGTTATTCTTGGGCTTGGGATTCGGGGTTTCGTGGTAGTTTGTTGCCCGTTGAGGTATTTGATTGTTACTTGGATTGGAGTTATTGTTAACAATCCTGCTAACATTCGCGTTGTTAGCGTTAAGGTGGGTCAGAACAGCTGACACGGCAGCCGAGACTGCAGCTTGAAAGGTAGCTGCATCAATTTGAAAGAGTTGGTGTTTGGTTGATGGGTTGATCGTTTTTCTTTGGCGACATGATTCTGTTACATGGAAAGAAAATGAATTTGTGAGTGAGAATGGTTGAACCTGGATGTACTTTGATCGCTTAAGTAAAGAGTAGAAGTATGTTCTTGAAGTTTTGACCTACATCTCTATGATGCAGTCCTAGTATAGAGTTATTGTATGCTATAATGGCTTCATTGTAATCACCAAAAGTTCTTAAAATTCAACCTCATAACTTGATTGCTTCCAAAATCTTTAGACTTTCTCCATTATCTTCCTTCAAATGACGTCTTTCTATCAGAGACCCCCTGATGGGCTTCATATACTGTCGTTACAAATCAATGGTGTAGGAAGAATATAATGGTGAATATCTGAAAATCTTGGAAGTAAATCAAGTTAAGGGTTGAAGTTTAAGAACCTTAGACGATTACAATGGAAATATAATGCAAAACAATGTAGTATAATGTGGTTAGGTACCTAAGCTTATATAAGGTTGTTAGATATATTCACTTACCCATATATATATATATATATATATATATATATATATATATATATATATATATATATATATATATATATATATATATATATATATATATATATATATTACCTAAATGATTTTTAAGGTTTAAAGTTGGTTGAAACTCAAATTAGTTCAAAAGATAAACAATTTAATTTGCTAGTTATTGCTAATTGAAGATGTTTATATTAAAGATCAAATTATATTTTTTTTAATCTTTATTATATATATTTTTGAGGGGGTCTTTTTTTCTTTTCACCCCGGACCTTTTATATATTTGGATCGGCCCTACACAACTTATTCATATTTATATAAATCTTTAAGTTAGTTTTTTTAAGATTTAAATTGTTAATACTTTATATAATTTTATAATTATATTATCATATCTATATCTTTTAAAATTCAGTAAGTAGCAAAAGTAAATATATACAAATTTTATTCAACTCATTTTAAGCCATACTATGTATTAATTTGGACAAATAACAAACGCGTCTATTTTGTTTCTGTCATCTTTATAATTCTCGATATATTTCATAAATCTATCTCTTAATAAATTAATTATATAAACAAAAAATTACCATTTTAAATAAAAAATAATAATAATAAATCAAGAAAAGAAGTAACAATATTTTCATTTCTTGCAACCAAACTCTGAGTTGTATGCTATGCTAAATATGTTGTTCCAACTGTATTATGAATGCGCCGCATACCGATCACTCACTGTCTATATATACACCCAACCGCACGAGCAATCTTCTTCACGACATATACAACTCCCAACCACTTCCAAAATCCTTCCATTTCTCCGCTGTCACCGGCGTCGGAAACCTAGCGCTCGACATTTCGCCTGAGATCCATTCAATTTAGGAAAGAAAAAGGAGAATATCTAAACGAAATGGTGTGCTTCTGCTTTTTAGTCGACCAAACTCGAAAAGTGAGGCGCTGCAAGCCTGCGGCGGGGCTTTGTTCAAGGTGCGGCGGCGGAGCTAGTGTCGCAGATATGAAGACCGCCACCAGGTTCTGCTATGTTCCGTTCTACTGGAAATCGTGGAAAGCTATTATGTGTACTTTCTGTGGCGCCATTCTTAAAACTTACCAGTGATTTGATTTGATTGATTAGGGCTATAATATACTGAAGAAATCAATTATTTATTGACATCGATTTAAAATCCAATCTCTTGAAGTTTATGAAACATATTTGTTGATTTTATTATTTTCATCACTGTTTAGAATCGTAATCAGCTTCGATAAATTCTAAAGAAATTTGAACTTTGAAGGGGATCTGCTTTTTGTTGTATAAATCCTTGGTTAACCAATAAAGAGGAGTAGATCAACGATGAATTTAGAGTTGGAGTTTTCTTGTGTCAGCTTCAATGGAAGGACTTGAGGTGGATATCAATGGGTTCAGGTTTATGTTTAGAGAAGAAGGAATAGGTGGGTGTAGGGGTATGTGGATCCCAAGTATTTTAGTTATATCTAAAACAATTTTAAGAAATAAATTTAAATGTGAAAAATTCTATTAAGGATAATAATAGTTATTTTATGTCACAAAAATTGCAATATAAAAAAATTGTAAGGACGATGCAAAAAAAAAAAAAAAAAAAAAAAAAAAAAAAAAAAAAAAAAAAAATTAACAACAAACATGTAATTTATGCAAACCAAAAAAGTAGATTTCAATAATTTGTTAGTCTTTATTTCTATATGGATAGACTATATAGCAAGGTTCTAAAAAGCGCAATGCGTGACTTGGTGGCGAGGTCAAAGTTAAGTTATGCTAAATCTTGGCGACCCATGATGTTTTTCAAGGTGTGATTATTTTATATACATTAAAAAAGATAAATCATATAATTATTGAATTGTATCAAATATATGAAGTTTTTAGAAGTGTTATATTAATATTTAATATAAAAAAATTAACAAAAACTCAATTATTTTAGGCCCGATAAAAAAAAAAGAAAAAAAAAGAAAAAAAATCAAAAAAATTTGCGCCTTAAAAAAAACTCGCGCCATAATGCGATAAGATACACCTTGACACGTTATTTGAGCGTCAAACTTAACAAATCCACTTTGAATGTTTTCGTAGCGGCTACACCACGCTTTGCGCCATGGCACGCCTTGAGGTGCACCATGACGCACTTTTTAGAACCATGCTATATAGTCTAACAGATAACGTGTGATCCCTTTTTGCTACAATAATAATATTATAACTATAAAACAAGGTTTGTGTAGAGTATAATTTAATAATAATTAATGAGTCAAACTTTTATAACATCTTTTAATAAAGACTTTTTTTTGTTAAAATCAGATTATTAATCTCATATAGACTTGTTGCTGATAAAAGGAAGACCGATAAAGACATAATGATTTACAACAATAAAAATGAAAAATCATAATAATTTAGTTTAAAAGATAAAATAAAAGTCGTCATTAATACATTCCATTGTATAATAAGTTCTGTTTGACTTTGGCTGAATAATCCCACTTAATTGATTTTTTTTTTCTTTTGGGTTTTTAAAACAAAAAAGTAGTTAGGTTTAATTGAACCAAAACCATTAAATGCACAACCATGGTAATAAAGGAAGACACCATGAAAGTTGGACACTTGATGATGTCTTTCTTCATCACCATCATTGTGGCAAAAATAAATTCAATTACCTAAACATATTTAATTCATACCAAGTGGGAATTCAACCGGTTTTTAATTTTTTTTTTTTTTTTTTTTTTTTTTTTTTGTATATTTATATAACGACCACAATGGTCCAAGTTTTTATAGAATCATGGATCGTCTCTTTCATACGAAGCAAAATTAAAACGACAAAAAGCATATCTAAGATGGATATTATAGTTTCTTGTGTGGGTTCATGTTTTTAGAAAATTCATTAAAATAGAAAAAAATGCTAAAGTGAAAACAAAAACAAGTTGTAAGATGGAAATATTAATTCTTCGGGTTATGTAAGTAACTATTTTTTTTTTTTTGAATTAATATATTTCTAAATTACCACCTATGTTTCCAGTGAGACTTGAACTCCTGATATCTCAATTGTGAGAGTCACTCCTTACCACTAAGACAAAAACCTTTTGTTAACTGGGATCCAATGCGGTTTTCAACTTAAGTCTGATAAAGAGATGATGCAACGGGTACTACATGGTGAGGGTGACGTAAGATTAGCTAGATGAATATTCTATCTCTAAACATAAGAGGCATTGGTGAACCCATAAGTAGAATGGGTGAATAGGTTGAAGAAAGATTTTGACCTAATGTTTTGTGGAATTCAAGAAATGGGGGGGGGGGGGGGGGGGTGTTTCAATTCGGTAAAGAGACATGTGGAGTGACTTAATTTTGTTTTCCGGTAATGCCACATCTACTGCTTTTAGCAGATTTATAACATGAGAGGTAGGTGATATACCTATTTGCGCTAAGATGGTAAAATAAATGAGTAAATTAGATAGAATCCTTATATGTCCAAGCTTCCCAAGGGGTTTCCCTTCTGCTTATGTTGTTTCTCTCCTTTGTGAACATACCCATTTACCAATCATTCTTAGAAGTTTGATTTTGGATTTTGGTCCTCTTCCATTTCGGTTTTCAATTCATGGTTGCTTCAAGATGACATTGAAGTTGTCATAAAAAATTCTCCATCATCCTATGTATCTAAAGGAGGGGGAAAGGTCGATCTTAATTTTATGGAAAAGCTGAGACATCTAAAGAATGACTTAAAAGCTTGAAGATTTAAAGAAACCCACATAGAAAAAGAGGAGCTTCTAATGCTAAAAAATAAAATTGATGATCTTGACAAGCTAGCTGACCATACACCATTATCAGATCATGAAAATAATGAGAGAACCGGTCATAAAAAATCCTTGACATGGAAACTATAATTAAACTAGACCTAAAGCAAAAAAAATCGGATAAAATGGTTGGTTGATGGCGATAAAAATACCATATTCTTTCACGGGATAATGAGTAATAAAAATAAGAAGAACAAGATAAATGAGCTTCTAATAAATGGAGAGTGGGTGACTAAAGTTAACCATCTAAAACTTCAAACATGGAGTTTCTTCAATTTGAAATTCACTGAATGCTTCCAGATCGACTAAAACTTGTCAACCACAATTTCAAGAAAATTTCACTTGAAGGCTGTATTTTTCTGGAGCAGGACTTCGAGTTGATTGAGGTGAATAATTCAATCTGAGAATGTGGCAGTGAAAAGGCGCCTGGGTCGGATGCGTATACGTTTAAATTATGTAAGAAGTATTGGACTTTGTTTAAAGACGATATAATGAGATTTATGAAATAGTTTCATAGATACAGGTCCCTTTCTCATGGATACAATTCCTCTTTTATCACACTAGCCCCAAAAAATAAAAGATCCTCTTCTCTCTCTCTCTCTCTTTTTTTTTTTTCTCTCTCTCTCTCTCTCTGTCAATGAATTTCGCCCAATTAGTCAAATTGACTACAACCCATGCGAATATAAAGCTCCTCTAACACTTCTGATGACCAAACAACCCATGCAACGAACACTACCATCTTCCTGCCATCGCTCCCCTCCTAGCAAAAACAATGCTTGAACCTAAAAGTTCTTCCATAAACAACTCCGCTCCTACAGAGCAAATACTATAACCACTTAACCCTAACGATTACTAGATAACTAACTCGTTGAATCCAGACCATATACCTTCCACACAATTCCCTTGAACCGATCTCGACCAAACCCAAAATATCAAACGAATATATTGGAACCCGCTACACCAGATACAAACCCTCAATAACCCATTAATAATTCAAGGGATGCAACAGATATAAATCAATTCTCGAAAATATACCCCAACGATAACAGAGCAATAAACCAAAGATAATGCTTACCCAAATCATTATCAATTCCCAAGCAACATGAATACTAATAACAACCGAAAAGAATACAAAAGATAACATGCCCATAAAATCACCCGACGGAGCATGGACCTTCCCTATCTGACACTGCAATAACCGACTCCTCTCTGTTGGGGCTCCCGCCTTACCCTCACAACTATTAGAGATCTGCAAAATAGTTGGAGCAGGCGAACTCAATGTTCCTCTCCGTTCTCCTCGAATAGGTGGCCCTCCTATAGCCCACTTGATCGCAGAGAAAACATAACGGGCTTTCCCCTAAGGACAATCCCTGCTGACATGATCAATCCTACTACACTTGTAGCAACCCATACCCCTGGAACGATAAACTCCATCATTGTAAAACCCGATTTTGAATGTATCAATCGAAATCACTATAATTGTTGCGAAATCCCAATCAAGTGAATGCCACAAATCGTAAATATGAAATAAGAACACGGTGATGAATCTTCAATGCACACTATATTGATAATAGTCTAGTACATAATGTGACATCCCCATTTTCTAGGCCAGAAAAGGCCGATTTTGTTTATGCTTTATAAAAATCAGAGTATCTCTTTTAATAAAAATATTGTGGAATTTGTTCCTAGTAAAACATGATAAATACGTTATCAAAGCATTTCTGAAGAAAAGTATTTTTATTCATTTTAAAACATTTGGGATGTCATTGTCAATACAGAAACATAAACATAAACATAACTTACATTCATTATCACTAGTGATTTACATCTCCTTAATCACTCAGTGTAATGTGACAGCATAACAACACCTGTGATATAAATAAACTGAGTGAGTCAGGTTGGGAAACCTGGTGAGTACATAGGGTTTTCAACCCACAATTATATAATTATTATATTTATATAATCAAGTAATAAACCCAATTACCCATCCCCATTAACTTCTTTACTCTTAAGGATCTACCCTAAGAATCATCTATTCCTCATTCATTCATTCCTAACGATCATCCTAAGGAATCGGCACAAAGTCCATTGTTGCCACAGTTTACACAACGGGCACTAAGTCTGCATAGTCGCCAAGGTTTAGGCATCAAGTCTGCATGATCACCAAGGTTTAGGCATCAAGTCTCATGATCGCCAAGGTTTAGGCATCAAGTCTGCATGATCACCAAGGTTTGGGCATCAAGTCTGCATGATCACCAAGGTTTAGAGTACACCGAGTGAACACATCGTTCACAACACTTACAGGTTGCGAACTTGCTAGTGTTCCACTGGACTGTCTAAATAATCCATGTTTGTCATCCATACTCTGTTGAATGACAGAGCCATCGTTTGGGAAAAGGCTTCTCACATTGTCTACCTCTCACCCTCACCTTGTGGTCTATAACACCTCTCAAATCATCATCCAACTCATATTCCATCTATTACATCTACCCATGTTTTACCCCAACATTATCGTAGATATAAAATACATATACAGTTTAAATCATTTAAAACATGTATAAAATCGTTCATTCAGCATAGATAGGAAGTATTTAGATAATATGCACACATAGCACGTATAACATACTTCATATCTTTGTGTAAGATGAAAGTAACCATGCACTCACCTGGAAAGGTGGTGACTCGGTACTCGGACGACACTTCGTTACTCTTAAAACGATTTCCCTCGACAAAACCTAGTATCATTACCACTAGGGTTTAGTTCAGTATTCACCAAGACTAATTTAATAGTCTAATTATTATTATTATTATTATATAAGCATTAAACAACACTATATAACTCATAATAATAGCCCAAATAACTATTTTAAGGACCTAATAACATTACTATAATTATTTGAAAGCTATATTAAAAATTGCATAGGCGTAGCTCACTTACAACGGATTTTAAAGAAAATCGGGCTTCGCTTGGAGTAGCGTTTCGAAACCGAAAGACCCTTTTTCTCGGGACTCCGGGAGCCTCGGGGCTTCCCTCGGGTGCTAGGCGTTTTACCTAGGGTTTAGGGGGGCTTACGGGAGCTAGAGAGACAAAGTATTTAGAGAGAGAAAGAGAATTGGTGCATTTTCCTCGGAGCATCTCACAGCTATTTATAGGCCGGAGCTGCTGGTATCGCGTTGCGTTCCTCGGACCTGCACAGGGTGCTCCTCGGACGCATGGCGTTCAGCGAGTCTACGCAGGGTGTAGCTTCGGATCAGGTTGACAGATGGCGCGGCTTCGGTGGGGCGACGTGGAGCTTCCGAGACCAAGCGAGTCTGAACGCGGGGCGTTCCTTCTACGCAATGCGTATGCGAGGAGTGATGTGTTCGTCATCCGATGCGAGACATGGTCAGCAAGCGATGACCCAGATCGAGCCACGTCATCGGTTTCGCTATAGGCTTCGCAAATTCAAATGCAAACTTTAAAAATTCATAACTTTCGCGTACGAGCTCCGTTTTCGATGTTCTTTATATCCATGCATAGGCGGGAACGTACTCTACAACTTTTGTTTAGACTCAGTCGGCTAATTTTGACTTTATTTTGAATTTTATACTTTTAACAGGTAGGGACAAGATTGATCCGTTAAAAATCCAAAACTTCTTCATCCGAAGTCCGTTTTCGTCTGTCTTTTTATCATTACGCTACAAATAATGAGATCTTCGATTCTCGTTTAGGTTGTGTCGGCCAAAAACCACTCGATCTAATGTTCGTACTTCGGTTTGTACACTGCTAAGCCAAAACTTCGAAGTTAGATTTGGGCGTTCTTTTTATGGATGCTCTCGGTTTAACATATTTTACGACTTTCGTTTAGATCGCTAAGGCTAAAAATCGCTCTATCATAAATTCACTAGTTACGCTTCCCGGTATCGTGCCGGTTCCGTCGCGAAACTTCGACGAGTCATAACTTCTTCGTTATAACTCGGATTTCGGCGTTCTTTATATGTACGAAACCTTGTGACATATTCTACAACTTGGTTAAGATTATTTATTCTAAATAATCTTTTGTCGAAAAGTCATTTTCGACCCCTATTATCTCTAAATTGACTAGCTTGGATCTACGGGCGTTACATATAAGATCCACAATTACTCTCTCGGTTCTCTGTTTCTCTCTCAGTTCTTGAAAAAAACCACACCCTAGAATAGGTTGATAACAAACATTTTATACCTAATACCTAGTTACAAAGGCCCAGCCCAATAACCCAACCGAAATCACATGGTGATTTCGGTCCAAACACTACCAAGAACTTAGAGAATTCGGTCCATGTAACATCCTGTTATTTTTTTTTATCTTGTAAACTCAACCCTAGTCAACCAAAGTCAAATGTGGGTCAACTAAGGTCCTTTTTATTGTTTGGGTTTTTATTTAGGTCATAATAATAACCTTTGCTTGTTAAAAATCCTTACAATACTTGTAATTGAATTTAGAAGGAAAAGGCTTAAAAACGTAAACTTTCGCATCTTCCTCCTTTCCCTTTTGCCTCAGACCGCATACGAGGGCCACAAACCCTCAGGCCGTGAACGAGGCTGTAATCAGGCTTCAGCCGCAAACTCATCAGATCTTATTGCCTCAGAAACAAAACCTTATCTCATTAGGGCACGTTCTCGGTCGCAAACCGCCTTCGGACCGTAAATGCTAGCCGACCTCGGACCACAAACGAGGTTCACGGCCGTGAACCTCTCGGATCGTACACCCTCGCATATATATATATATATATATATATATATATATATATATATATATATATATATATATATATATATGTGTGTGTGTGTGTGTGTGTATATATATATATATATATATATATATATATATATATATATATATATATATTGTAACGACCCAATTTTGACGCCCAAAAATTTCATTTAAAATAAATGGTTTGTAAAATATTTGTAGTAAAGCATCATCCGATCATATCATTTCATAAAACATATCTCGTGTCTGAAAACCCAAAACATGAAAATAATAATAATGTCAGAGTATAATCCTAGAACATCTCATAATGCGGAAGTCCAATGTGTGTGTGTATGATGTGCCGCTACCGCGCCAGATCCTTCCCTTTCGTTGAAGAGGTACCTGAAACCAAAACTGAAAACTGTAAGCACGAAGCTTAGTGAGTTCCCCCACCGTACCACATACCAAATAACCACATAACGTACATATATTGTCAGGCATATCTGGGTGCCCGACCTACCCCTTCAGTCCTCTCGACTGGATATTGACTAGCATATCTGGGTGTTGGTCTCCCCTTCGGTCCTCTCGACCGGATACTGGGGACGATTTCACCCCTACCATTACCACATAACATGTATCATATAATCTATCTAGCATGGATGGGCATATTTGCCCCTTCGGTCCTATCAACCGGTAAGTTGGGGACTATCTCCCCTACTGTCACTAGCACATAGCATCATATCATACTAGCACATAAACATAACACATGTAGTAGCAGCCCTAGATGAATATCACAGAGACAGTCATCTAATCATACAACTCCTACTAGTGGGTCGGCATTGTGGCCTTAGACCCACTGCTACTAGAAGGTAACTCACCTTGAAAAGTGGCTGCTGAAAGTCTGCTTGCTAAGCGCCTGACTGCTGAATCGGAAATCCTCCGGCTAGAAATCATGAACATAGATTAGCCACTCATACACACCCTTTGGTTAGATGACTGACCCACCCCAGGTCCATGGTCAACTCCTTGGTCAAAGTCAACTTCCAGTTGACTGGACTCGCCGAGTCATGGCACCGACTCGCTGAGTCCTTCTCCCACTAACCCGGTCCCACTTTACAAGTCCCTTTTCTCACTCACTGAGTCACTCTTAACTCACTACTTGGGACGATAGAACCGGCTTGCGATCCGACTCGCTGAGTCCATGCGAGCAGACCTCCCACTCGCTTCCAAATCCTCACCAGAGCATCCTTTATGAGGATTTGGGTTTATGGGACTATTGTAATACGTTAGATTGCTAATTCCGCGTGCAAATACGAAGGGTTGGACCTTCAACAACTAAACCCCTCTTACTCAGTAACTGCTTCATCTGACTCGCTGAGTTTGAAGAACAACTCGCCGAGTACCAGGCAATCTTCATAGGACTCTCCGAGTTGTTCATCCAACTCACCGAGTCTAAGGCCATCTTCAAAGAACTCGCCGAGTTCCACTTTGGGACTCGCTGAGTCCTTTGATCCATTTCCCATATAGACCAAATCTGAGACATGCAACGCTTCAAAACCATAGATCTATGTTCCTAGGGCATGCTTATCACGTAAAGTTGCAAACGTTACATGCATGCATCGCCCCACAAGCTCCAAAAGGCAAATCCAAGCTCTTTATGAGGTCATACACCCAATGGGGACCTCAATCACTTCAACCACAAAAACTTTAGGCTTCTAGTACATCCACAATGTCTAGGTCTGAAGTCCTTTCGGATCATTAAGCACAAATACATGGAGTTTGGTGTTTTAGGGCTTGAAAACCACCAATTTGGGACAAAAATGGTATCTAATGACCTAGTGATCAAGGTAGGAACTTTTCTACCTGAATGGAAGCTTCTCACAGTGTAGGTTTCGGATCTACTCCCTTCCGTGCACTCTTCAACCTCCTCCTTCTTCTTCTAAGCTCCAAACTTCCTTCACCAAGTAAAAATCACACACAAGAACAATATGGGAGCTAGGGTCTCTCACTACAGCTCTATGGAAGTGTTAGGGACAAGGGAGGCCGAGTTAGTGTGCTTAAATAGGGTGCCAACACTCGGGTTAGGGTTTTTGCCTAAACAGGGCCTACTCACCGAGTCGGGGAACCAACTCGCCGAGTCCAAGGCTCAGACCTCGCGTCTCATCTTGCTCCTACTATATATATTCATTTCAGACGATTTTTCCTCACTTTTTACACATTCAAACACAATTCCAAGCTATTTTCTCTCAAGTATCATCAGCCAAGAACACGAAGAACAACCTCTCTCCTCAAGAACATGCTATAATCATCCCTTCTCATCATATTCAAGCAATAATCACTAGTTCTTCACAAGATCTAATAGGTACCATTTCTTGATCTTGTTAACACTTCAAGAATACCTTTCAATCTTCTTAGATTAGATTGACACCCGTTAATTTCGTCTACTTTTCACGAAGAACACAAAGAACACAAAGAACAAGCACCTAAAAACCTTTGAATCTTCTTAGAATCTATTTAAGATCATCAAGTGTTCATCTTTCCTCAAGAACTTCTAGCTGTGAACACCTTCAGGGTCGTGAACCCTTCAAGCTAGGTTCTTGAACACCCCTCTCATGTCCATGAACACATATCAACTTCCTTTTTAGCTTCTAACACTCCAATTGTAAGTTATACTTACAAATTACCCTGTTTTTCAATCATTCCTATGATTATATTTGCTAATTGGTTGCATATATACTATACAAATTGCTATATAGGGCTTGTTGTGCTATGGGATTTCACTCATGTGTCTAGACATCCTATATCAATTCTTCATTTGAATCACCCTCCAAAAGGTGAGTTCACACCTCCATATTTTCATAGTTTTTACTGTTTTAGGGGGGGGGGGGGGGGAGGATATAAGTCGAACACAAGGATTTTGTGTTACAAGCAAATAGTTTCAAAATATCTTACCAAAAGTGGATTTCATTTTTATAAAAGCAAAATGTTTCAAATTGTTTTAAAATGACATCAAGTAATGAAAATTATTTCAAAAGGTTAAATTCTTTAAATGATTTATAAAATTATGTTTTTCCCCAAAAATCATATATATATATATATATATATATATATATATATATATATATATATATATATATATATATATATATATATATATATATATATATATAAGATTTAAAAGGCTTAGGACTGATAACGCACTGTGAATTCTTTTCCTTGTTAGGATGTGGGCTTAAGTATCGGTTATTTGTCTTAATGTCGTTTAAATTTTACTTATATATATATATATATATATATATATATATATATATATATATATATATATATATAATTGTATATATGTATATAAATATTAAAGGTTATTTCATTTAGTTTCAATACCCTTTGTAACATGTCAAGCAAGGGGTTGCATTCATGATAGTTAATACCAATTCAGAAAGTACATATAAATTATAATAGGTATAATTTATGATTCATAGAACATTAATTCACGAACCAAGTATACTAGAGTACACTGTTTTACAAGAACAAGGGTTGATACAAAACTAATCAAGAGTATACAGCTTTCAAATACATGTTAAGAATACTAATTTAGAAACCTTCTATCAATCATTATTTTAGAATGATTGGGTTTTGACTTATATTATACACGTAACGTCTATATGCTTTTATGACTCATTTGATTCAGGTTGTTTAATTCATTTAAACAACATAGTTAAAGTCCTTACATTATAACCAGAATCTCCAGTCGGGGGATCGAAACAAGTGTGTATAGATCTATATTGGGATTGACAACCCTACACTAAGACTGCTAGCTACAGTCATGCATACACGCCTACGAGTGACAGTTGTTATAAACAACTTTTAATGCCTTCAAAGCATTGTTTCAGTCCATTTAGTCTCAGTATGGTTATAATAACTCGTTAAAAATATATTAACAATACGGTTAGTGTTTAATTAACTAAACATGAGTACATTTTAAAAGTACCAGTTTACCAAAATATAGTTTACAATATTACATCTCAGTATTCAATAACAGTTGGTGAAGCCAATCACCCTCAATTTTACAGTTTATACAAAAAGGATACAAAAATAGAACACTGGTTTGCAAATAGAATGGTTTTCTGTGATTAAAACTACTTTTCTTATACAACAGAAAATATAGGATTTTCTGGAATAGTTTACATACTCAAGAAATAGAAAACATACTTTCAAACATAAATACTCATGCACTCACTCAACTTTATGTTAATACTCTCTTTTCAAATTACTTGTATTCTTAGGGAATCAGTAGACAGGTACTCCCCGAGCTTTTGAGAAGATGGAACTATTTTTGAGTCATATCTTTTTCTTTTGTATAAACTATTTTGGTGTCGATATACATTGATTGAACACGTGTAAAAACTTATACATATTAATGCAATGGTTGTTTGTAGAAACTTGTATTTACAATCTATCGTTACTAATTATATCCTATATCTCTTATCCCTATTCTCGCATAGATATCAATGGTTGGATTCCATCTACCCGGAGACCCGTACTTTCCCAATTAGGGAAATGGAGGATGGCTCGACGATGAGCCAGAAGAGAATCCTGAAATTCCCTTAGATGACAATTTTGTAGAAAATTTTCCTAAAGATACTAATTCCGAATCAGAAGCCTATAATCCACCACAAGTTGCCCAAAATCCCAATCCACGACAAAACTTCCAAGGCCCAACGCCTCTGTGGGCGATAAACTTAGAAAGGTGGAGTAACGAACACGGTCAGAACCATCCTTACCAAGGAGACGGAATCTTCTACAATTTGGACACAGGAGGCTCAGCATACAGAGCCCTCCCAGTGTTAGTTTGTCGTGTGGCGCGTAACAATGAACAAGAAAGAGCTGTTATGGACCGAGACATGTAGGTTGATGTTACTATAGGATTCAACACCGTTCACATTCGTAACTTAGAAGACAATCATAATGCAACAAGGAATCGTACAAATTTCTTGATGAGAGAACTAGTGGCATCCCAAGCCGAAGTTAGTGAACTGCGAGAACGACAAATAGCACAAGACAAGCGTATGTAGGAAATAGAATGTCAGCTAGCTAAATCCAGGGCCGAACCTAGTAGGAAGTAGATTATACTATACTCATTTACTAATTACTCTTTTGGTTATAGTTAAGTCTACGGATATGTTCTAGCGTTATTTTTCATATCTTTCAGTACGACCGTGAAAATTTCATTTTCGGTAAGTCGGTTTGGTGTCGATAATTTTCCTAGTATTGGGGTATAATGTAGACCTACTTTAAGGTCAAGTTTTCCAGACTCTATGTACTCATTATACCAATATAATCGACATGCATTTCCATACTCTTTGAAAAATAGACACTTAATTCCCTATTATCCTATTGCAAGTTATACTTGCAGTAGACTTCTATTCCCAATTCCTTACAAGATTCATATTGAACTAAGTGTTTTGGTTTAGAGATATCATATTCATGTTCATTCTTGATATCTGACTATCTTTTCATATTATAATTCTTAAAGTGAAAGATGCCTCCTCAGAGAAACCCAAGGCGTGTCAATGTTAATGAAGCGCTAACACCACCTCTACCACCAACTCCTCAATTTGATGATGCCATGCTTCATGCGGCGGTCACAGCAGCCATTGTAGCTGCTATGTCACATATATACACCACTGTCACTAGTGGATCGGGGAGTGGCGCACACCCTTCCAATTAGGGAGATTGTTACGGGCACCATCGGGAGTGCACCTACAAGGACTTTTCAAATGCCAAACCCAATACCTTTAACGGGACTGGAGGAGTGATGGCATTAAGACAATGGATCGAGAAAATAGGAGCAGTTTTCGAGATTTGCTCCTGTCTGGAAAGTATCAAGGTTTAGTTCGCTATTTGTACCTGTGCTGATAGAGCTCTAACATGGTCGAACGACCATGTTAAGTCACTAACTCTAGTAGTGGCTAATTCTATAAGTTGGGAGAACTTAAAGACCATGTTGATGCGACAATACTGTCCGCATGGTGAAATTCAGAAGCTCGAGCAAGAGCTGTGGAGTCTTACTATGTTTGGTTCAGACATAACAACCTGCACAAATTGATTATGTGACTTAGCAATCCTATGTCCATAAATGGTTGCTTTGGAGAGCAAAAATATTGAAAGGTACATTTGGGGGTTGTCGCCCTAGATTCAGGAAAGTATCATTGATTCTAGGCCTATTACCTTTGACAGTGCCAAAGAGCTGGCACAGTCCCTTATCGACCATGGATCCCATCAAAACTCAGTGGTTACTGCTACAGAACAACCCAAGGGCAACAACAACAACAACAACAACAATGGATGGAATAAGAGAAAAGGGAAATCTTCTCAGGAACCCGCAAAGAAGCAACAATTACTGGTGGTTCATGTTGTTACTGTACCTACTACTGTTTCTACTAACCATGCACCAGGTAAGCCTTACGCTGGTAATCTCCTCAAATGCAACAAGTGCAATTACCACCACAACAGAAATTGTCGGGAAATGCAGTGTCGTAACTGCAATAGGAAATGGCATATTGCCTAATTATTTAAATCACCACCCGAACCAATTAATCAAGTTCCTGCCGCTGGAGTAGGTCAAGCATGTTATGGATGCAGTGAGGTAGGGCATTTAAAAAGAGATTGTCCAAAAGCTGTAAATGTCGGTGGAGTTGGGAGGATCCTAGCAATGGGTCACGAAGAAGTTGTGGCAGACCCTGCGGTAGTCACGGGTACATTTCTTCTCAACAATACTTATGCATGCATTCTATTTGATTGTGGTGCTGAGAGGAGCTTCGTGAGCCATAATTTCAAACACTTGCTAAATCAAAACTCCCAACCACTAAATCAAACTTTCACAATCGAAATGGCTAACGGGAAATCCAAATACACCAATGATATATACATAGGATGTATCCTTACCTTGAATAACTTTTCCTTCCCAATAGACCTTATGACAGTCTCTATCAAAAGTTTTGACGTCATTATTAGTATGGATTGGTTGTGCTCTAACCATGCCGACATCCTATGTTATGAAAGGGCTATTCGCCTGAACTTGCCAACAAACAAAACTCTTATCATTTATGGCGACAAACCAGGAATGAACCTTCAGATCATTTCGTGTATCAAGGCACAAAAGTATCTTCGCAAGGAGTATTGTGCTTTATTAGCTCATGTGGTAAACAAAAAGCAAGAAGTGAAAGACATCGCGAGCATTCCTGAGGTCTGTAATTTTCCCAACATTTGTCTCGACGATCTTCCAAGAGTGCCTCCTGGACGTCAAGTCGAATTCAGAATCGACTTAATCCCTGGATCTACCCCAGTAGCTAAACCCCCCCATCTTCTTGCACCTTCTGAAATGAAGGAATTATCTAGGTAGCTGAACGAACTCCTTAGAAAGGGTTTCATAAGACCAAGCTTCTCACCCTGGGGAGCATCGATTTTGTTCGTGAAGAAAAAGGATGGATCATTCCGTATGTGCATAGACTACCGTGAGCTAAACAAACTAACCATCAAGAATCGTTATCCTCTACCTCACATTGATGATCTGTTCGACCAACTTCAAGGTGCGAGCTACTTCTCAAAAATAGACTTGAGATCCGGGTATCATCAATTACGGATTTTGGAGGAGGACATGCCCAAAATCGCGTTTAGAACTCATTATGGTTATTATTAGTTCATAGTGATGTATTTCAGATTGACGAATGCACCTGCTGTGTTCATGGACTTAATGAAGAGAGTGTGTCGTCCATTCCTAGACAAATTCTTCATAGTCTTCATTGACGACAACCTTATCTACTCAAGAAGTGAAGAGGAGCATGGCCAACATCTTCGTCAAGTATTGCAAACTCTCAGAACAGAGAAACTCTATGTGAAGTTCGCAAAATGTGAATTTAGGATCAGAAAGGTAGATTTCCCGGGTCACGTGGACCCTTCCAAAATCAAGGCAATTGAGAACTAGTCAGCACCCAAACACCTACATAACTCCGCCAATTCTTAGGTATTACTGGCTACTATCGCAGATTCATCCATAATTTCTCCTGAATCGCTAAACCACTTACCACCCTGACACAAAAGGGTGTAACTTTTAGTTGGGGAGAGAAGCAAGAAACAGCGTTCCAAACGCTGAAACAAGCTTTGCTTTGTGCAGTGCACCGATCTTTTCTCTTCCTGAAGGGACAAAGGATTTCGTAGTGTATTGTGATGCTTTTAATCAAGGGCTTGGATGTCTTCTTATGTAAAGAGGAAAGGTTATATCCTACGCCTTGAGACATCTTAAGACGCATGAGGTCAACTATACAATGCATGACCTTGAGCTAGGAGCAGTGGTATTTGCTCTGAAGATATGGAGACATTACCTATATGGCACGAAATGCATAGTATTCACGAACCACAAAAGTCTCCAGCATATCTTTGACCAAAAGGAGTTGAACATGAGACAACGATGTTAGGTGGAGCTACTGAACCATTATGAATGCGAGATTTGTTATCACCCTGGTAAAGCCAATGTAGTAGCTGACGCCCTTAGCAGAAAGGAATACTCGGGACGCCGAGTAAAGTCGTTGACCATGACGATCCATTCATATCTGTCTACACAGATCAAAGAGGCTCAACTCGAGGCCTTAAAACCCGGAAATGTGGCAGGTGAAACCCTAATACGAATGGATAAGAACTTCGAAGTCAAGGATGATGGAGTCTATTGTTTCATGAACCAGATCTAGACACCAAAGTTCGGTGGTTACAGAGACGTCGTTATGAATGAAGCACACAAACCCGATACTCCATTCATCCAGGTTCAGACAAGATGTATCTGGACCTCAAGAAACTGTACTGGTGGCCTAACATGAAGGCCGAAATCGCTACCTTTGTGGGCAACTGCCTTACTTGTGCTAAAGTTAAGGTAGAGTACCAGAAACCTTCAGGTTTATTGCAACAACCTGAAATCCCTGAATGGAAGTGGGAGTGGATTACAATGGATTTCATAACTAAGTTACCCAAGACATCGGGTGTTTATGATACTATTTAGGTAATCATCGATAGAGTGACCAAATCCGCACACTTCTTGCCCATAAAAGAAAACGACAAGATGGAGAAGCTAATAAGAACTTACATCAGGGAAATAGTGAGACTGCATAGTGTGCCAATATCTACTATTTCTGACTGAGATAGTAGATTCACTTCTCGTTTCTGGAAATCTTTACAAAACTCTCTGGGAACTAGGGTGGACATGAGTACAGCCTACCATCGACAAACCGACGAACAAAGTGAGAGGACAATTCAAACTCTAGAAGATATGTTGCGAGCTTGTGTGATAGACTTTGGAAAGGCATGGGATACTCATTTACCCATTGTCGAATTCTCTTACAATAATAGTTATCACACTAGCATAAAGGTTGCTCCTTTCGAAGCCCTCTATGGCCGCAAGTGCAGATCACCTCTATGTTGGGCTGAAGTGGGTGATACTCAGCTAGCTAAAGGTCAAGTTCCTGACAGTACTCTCACTGGTCTGGAAATTATTCGTGAAACTACGAAGAAAATCGTACAAATTCGGGAGCGACTTAAACCTTCCAGAGACATGCAGAAAAGCTACGCTGACAAAAGGAGAAAACTTTTGGAATTCCAAGTTGGTGACCGTGTCATGTTGAAGGTCTCACCATGGAAGGGCATGATACGTTTTGGAAAACGTGATAAGTTGAATCCAAGGTACATAGGAACATTCGAAATTCTTGCTAGAATCGGTCCAATAGCTTACAAACTTCGACTAAGTAACATACATCCTACCTTCCACGTCTCTAACTTGAAAAAGTGTTAATCCGACGAGACTCTTGTTATCCCACTTGATGAGATCGAGGTAAATGAGAATCTCAACTTTGTTGAAGAACCCATAGAGATCTTAGACACGGAAGTAAAGAGAACCAAACAAAGTTGTATCCTGATTGTGAAAGTTCGTTGGAATGCAAAACGGGGACCAGAATTCACTTGGGAACGGGAGGATCAAATGCAACATAAGTATCCACATCTTTTTCCTTAGTCTTTTTGTATCTATTTAATCTAAATTTCGAGATGAAATTCTCTCTAATGGGGGGATAATGTAACATCCCGTTATTTTTCTATCTTGTAAAGTCAACCTTAGTCAACCAAAGTCAAATTTAGGTCAACTAAGGTCCTTTTTATTGTTTGGGGTTTTATTTAGGTTATAATAATAACCTTTGGTTGTTAAAAATCCTTACAATAATTGTAATTGAATTTAGAAGGAAAAGGATTAAAAACCATAAACTTTTGCATCTTCCTTCTTTCCATGTTGCTTCAGACCACATACGAAGGCCGCAAACCCTTGGGCCGTGAACGAGTCTGCAATCAGGCTTCATCCGCAAACTCATCGGATCTTATCACCTCGGAAACCAAAACTTATCACATTGGGGCACGTTCTCGGTCACAAACCACCTTTGGATCGTAAACGCTAGCCAACCTCGGACCGCAAACAAGGTTCACGGCTGTGAACCCCTCAGGCCATGAACCCTCGCAAATATATTCATTTCAGTCGAATTTTCCTCACTTTTTACACATTCAAACACAATCCCAAGCTATTTTCTCTCAAATATCATCAACCAATAACACAAAGAACAACCTCTTGTAACGCCCGTAGATCCGGGCTAGTCAATTTAGGGATGATAAGCATCAAAAATGACTTTTTTGATGGAAGATTATTTAGAATGAGTAATCTTAACTAAATTTTAGTATATGTTACAAGGATTCCATGCATATAAAGAACGCTGAAATCCGAGTTATAACGAAGAAGTTATGACTCATCGAAGTTTCGCGACAGACCCAACACGATGCTTAATGACGTAAAAAGTGAATTTACATTAGAGCAATATTTAGCCTTAGCGATCTAAACAAAAGTCGTAGAATACGTTAAACCGAAAGCGTGCATAAAAAGAACACCCAAATCTGACTTCGTATGAGGAAGTTATGATTTTTCTGAAGTTTCGACTTAACAGTATGCAGCCCGAATCCTTGATTTGAGATTGAGTGATTTTTCGCCGAAATAACCTAAATTAGAATCGAAGATCTCATCTATAGTAGTGAAACGATAAAAAGATAGGTGGAAACGGATGTCAGATGCAAAAGTTATGAATTTATAACGGAGTGTTCCTGTCCCGGCCTACTAAGAATAATATAAAAGTAATATATTTATAATATATTAAAAATAAAGTCAAAATTAGCCAACAGAGTCTAAATGAGAGTTGTAGAGCATATTCTCACCTCCACGTCGATATAAAGAACGTCAAAAACAGAGTTAGTATGCGAAAGTTATGAATTTCTGAAGTTCGGGGCGCGAAATCCCAAAACTGTCAGCCACCACAACGTGGTAAAAGTGCCACGATGTGGCAGGAGCTCTGCAGTCTGTCAGACCCACTTGCAATGGCGCATGCAGTGACGACCCAGCCACCACGACGTGGTAAACCGTACCACAATGTGGCAAGGGCAAATTTTTCCCTATAAACAGATTTGAAAGGGCAGCCGAGTTTGGGTTGCTCCATCTCCTCTCTCTCACTCCCGATACCCTCTATAGCCATCCCGAAGTACCCCCGAAGCCCCGGTTTCATCCCGAGACCCAAAGTGAGTCCCGAAGCCCGAAGATTGCAAGAAGAAAATAGTTTCCGAGCCGAAGCTCTGCCCATGAGGAGCCCGGTCTTTGTGAAGATCTTCCAGATCTACCAAAGAATACTACTTCTACAAGCCGTAGTTCTGTCCAATCATTTTCTGATCAAGTGAGTGTGTGGTCACTTTCTTCTAACACATAAATATTAAGTATTTGCTATGAAATACGTGCATTGTGTATAATATAAAGTTGTTTATATGTGTGGGTGTAAAAAGTGACTTTACGTTAAAGCAATATTTAGCCTTAGCGATATAAACAAAAGTCGTAGAGTACGTTAAACCGAAAGCGTGCATAAAAATAACGCCCAAATCTGACTTCGTATGAGGAAGTTATGATATTTCCGAAGTTTCGACTTAACAGTATGCAGTCCGAATCCTCAATTTGAGATCGAGTGATTTTTTGCCGAAATAATCTAAATTAGAGTCGAAGATCTCATCTATAGTAGTGAAACGATAAAAAGATAGGCGGAAACGGACGTCAGATGAAGAAGTTATGAATTTATAACGGAGTGTTCCTATCCCGGCCTACTAAAAATAATATAAAAGTAATATATTTATAATATATTAAAAATAAAGTTAAAATTAGCCAACAGAGTCTAAATGAGAGTTGTAGAGCATATTCTCACCTCCGCGTCGATATAAAGAACGTCAAAAACGGAGTTAGTATGAGAAAGTTATGAATTCTAAAGTTCGGGGCGCGAAACCCCAAAACTGTTAGCCACCACGACGTGGTAAAAGTGCCACGATGTGGCAGGAGCTCTGGAGTCTGTCAGACCCACTTGCAATGACGCATGCAGTGACGATCCAGCCACCACGACGTGGTAAACCGTACCATGATGTGGCAAGGGAAAATTTTTCCCTATAAATAGATTTAAAAGGCCAGCCGAGTTTGGGATGCTCCATCTCCTCTCTCTCACTCCTAATACCCTTTATAGCCATCCCGAAGTACCCCAAAGCCCCGGTTTCATCCCGAGACCCAAAGTGAGTTCCGAAACCCGAAGATTGTGAGAAGAAAAGAGTTTCCGAGCTGAAGCTCTGCCTATGAGGAGCCCGGTCTTTGTGAAGATCTTCCAGATCTACCGAAGAATACTACTTCTACAAGCCGTAGTTCTATCCAATCATCTTCTGATCAAGTGAGTGTGTGGTCACTTTCTTCTAACACATAAATATTAAGTATTTGCTATGAAATACGTGCTATGTGTATAATATAAAGTTGTTTATATGTGTGGGTGTATAGTCCCTTTCATAAACACGAGTATAATACAAGTATTGTTTGAATGTATTAAGTATATATTTGGGTGAGTGTATAGTTACTTTCTTCTAACACATAAATACAAAGTATTTGCTATGAAATACATGCTATATGGTTATATATTATTTGTCTATTTGAGATGGGCATGGAATTGAAGTTTTATATAGGGTTTAAATGAGTTAAACTGTATATGTATTTTATCTCTACAAATATGTTGGGTAGAACATGGGTAGACGAGATAGTTGGTGTGTTATGAAGGATAAGTTTGAGGATGAGATGAATGATAAACCTCAGTAGCTATGGATTTAGTACTGTATATAGATGAACCTTGGTAGCTATGGATTTAGTACCATATAGACGAACGTTGGTAGCTATGGATTTAGTATTGTTAGATAGATGATGATAGTTATGGACTTAGTACCTGTTAGATAAACGTTGGTAGCTATGGACTTAGTACCTACACTGGTAGCTATGGATTTAGTACCCGATGAATGAACCATAGCAACTATGGAATTAGTGTTTTATGAAAGAACCTTGGCAACTATTGTCTTAGTGCCTAATAAAGAATCCTGGAAGCTATTGTCTTAGTGCCTAATACGGAGTGAACGAATAAATGTCTCTTAGGGTAGGCCCTTAAGAGTAAGGAAGATAATTGGATAGGTAATCGGAATGATTGTTTGATGATTGAATATATATATATATATATATATATATATATATATATATATATGTGTGTGTGTGTGTGTGTATGTATATATATATATATATATATATATATATATATATATACCATCTTATAAAGCATACATAATTTAGTCTTAAACACAACTTATTATGCATGATGTACAATAAATAAAGCTACCTCTTAAAAAGTTATCTTAAAGACAACTTATGCAGCTCTCTTTACAACTAAATGATGCATAAAAAAAATAGGGGCAAATGAATGCGGAAAAGGCAACCATGGTGACTGGACATCACATGGATCGAGCAGGGTCTAATTATATCCGTCAATCCTTCTCAACGATCCAATGGTTACAAACACCTTCACACTCTCCTAGAATCTTCTGCATTTCAAATTTTGATACCAAAGAATACGCTCCAGTCACCACCATCTCTACTCCCTCTCAATCTTTCTGTCTGCTACCATCAAAACCCTAAAGATTCACCGCTCAGATCTTCCATGTTCTCTTAGTATGATTTGAGGGTGGTGGTGTGAAACCCTAACTACAAAGAAACATATCTGCCGAAATCTCATATATTTTCCTCGACATGAACACCAAACACCCCTGTTCTGGTAAGAGCTTTCAGATTTTCTATCTGTGTTATAAAGCCTTTGTTATTATATTTTGTCTTTGTCCTTTTCGTCATCTTATACTATTCATTTGATAAAACTCAGAATTAAAGTAGGAAAGTTAACATTCAGATTCTATCAGTTTACTCTCTAAATGATGGACTTAGATCTCTTTTTTTTGTTACAGATATTGTGGTTTTAGGGAAGTTTACTAAAAGGAGTTGCAGGAACAAAAATCAAAGGGACGAAGGGGAACATAAAGGTGAACGAAAAATTGTTGCGTCCTTTTGTTTAACTTTTTTGCCCCCTCTTTTATGAGCCCTAAATTGAAAATTTTCTTACTTGGGTTTTTAATCTGGTGCATCTATAAGTCGTCAGGCAGGGTTGATTCTTTGCTTTGTCTGATGTTGTTATTTGCTTTCTTGGGTTGATTTTGATTTTCCTTCCCTTTTGTTTCCTAATATCACATGTTTGATTGTTCTTCCACAGGTTCTTATGCTTTTTAGCTCAAATAAAGGTATACATTTTTTGGTCAACAAACCTTTTGAAACACAATCCACCACCACAGTTGTCACTAACCTTAGATCTTAAGCTCAACACTGCCACAACTCGCCTCTATTTAACTCTGCTACCTTCACTTCTATTTGTGTTATCTAAGTAGGTTGATTATATTTATTTGTTACGTGTATGTATTCTTTTTAATTTTTTTATTTAGCAATGGAAAGGATGATGGATCAGGAAGATGAACATGGATGTTCAGATTGTAAAGGAATCAAGAAGAAAGTAAGAGTTAGGTTTATTTTTTTGTTTGGATCTTGAATTTTTAGTTTCTGATTAGATCTTCTTCAAAAATTTGAACTCCAACACTTCTATGTTTCTATAATAAATTTTGCTAACAGTTTATGTAAGTTTCTATATTTGTGCGTGTGTTTGAATGTTTTTTTAGCATGTCAAAACATTTTTATTTAAGTTTTCAAAAGGTTAGAGTAATAAATTAACAGATCCAGAGGTCAGAAAGTATTTTGTTTTTGTTTCATTTAAAATGTCACCATCTTTTTACCTGGTAAATGTATTTAACGATGAAATAAAAGTTTTATATACTTTGGTTGTTTAAAATAAATTTAATTGTGTTCATGTATGTAAGGTTGTCGTGCGTTTGTATATTAATATTTGGTGTTACAAATTTCATTTCATGTGTATAACTGTGAAATTTGTATATAATTTGATATTTTGTTGCAAAACAACAATTAATTAAAAATAAAGATGATTATCAATGAATGAGAAATGAGGACTATTAATATAAATTTGTGATTATAACTTTTAACAAAGTACATTTGTGAAAAGTGACAGCTTAGTTCATTACCTAATAGTGTAGCTTATACAAATGGTGAAAAGTGATTACTCACCTCATACTAGCTTCTACAGTTGAAAAACGAGTACCTACAATTAACGGGGATACGAAATCAAACGAAAAGTGAGTGCTTACAATTAATGGGTATGTGAGATCAACCGTAAACAATCTTGATAAATTAATGTCAAAAGAAAAACAAGATTTTGCAAATAATAATGCAAGTAATAACTTGAATCTAAACATTTAAGAGGTTAGAAATACTAAACGAAATTGATATTCAAGTTTCTTTACCAATTTTGTTAGATGCCTTTACGACTTCAAAATATAACCCATGATGAAAATAAGTATAATTAAAAAATGTCTCCTTAATTTTGTTAGATGTCTTTACGACTTCATTACATAACCCATGATGAGAATTCGTATAATTTTCACTTTTCTTTATGCGTTGTAAAATGAAAAATAAATAAAATAAGACTTCTCTAATCAGCAAAAATAAACTTATAAAACCAACGTTTCGTGTGTCATCCAACAGTAAAAAGTATTTATAGTTGCATTGCATCTCTTTTCAATAACACATTTTCCGAAAGACCGCTACATATACTTTTACATTTAACCTAATCGTAAAATAAAACCAGTACAATAGAAGATATCAAATATGAAACTATTCTGCCTACACATTTACATACCTAGCTAGAAAGTAATCGACAAAATGAACTATCTAACACAAAAATTCCACTAAAACTAAAAAAAACTATCTAGCATGAAAAAGAAATTAACCGCCGCATTAAAACTATTTGCCGTATCAAACTATCTCACACGCTGCATCGCGTGGGTACTATACTAGTATATATATATATATATATATATATATATATATATATATATATATATATATATATATATATATATGTTGAAAACCCTATATGCTCACCAGACTCCCAAGCCTGACCCACTCAGTTTTCTTTGCATTACAGGTAATGGCACAAGAGTATAAGTTGGTGGACTTGACGAGAGATTTTAGATTATAGATCAGTAATATAAATAACTGTTGTAAGGTCTATTTTATATTATTTATGCTTTTGGCCTGTATCGGAACATGACATCTCAAGATTTTGTTATTTAATGAAAATACATTTCTTTTAAGAAATGCTTTGATAAATTCTTATCATATTTTGTTTTGGGAACAAATTCCGCAACCGTTTTCTTTAAATGATTACTCTGATTTATAAAACAAAGCATAAACAAATCGGTCTTTTCTGGCCGTGAAATTGGGGATGTCACACCTCTCTCCTCATGAACATGCTATAATCATCCCTTCTCATCATATTCAAGAAATAATCACTAGTTCTTCACAAGATCTAATAGGTATCATTTCTTGATTTTGTTAACACTCCAAGAATATCTTTCAATATTCTTAGATTAGATTGAAACCCGTTAATTTATCTATTTTTCACGAAGAACAAAAAGAACACGTGAAGAACACGAAGAACAAGCACCTGAAAACCTTTGAATCTTCTTAGAATCTATTTAAGATCATCAAGTGTTCATCTTTCCTCAAGAACTTTTGTCCATGAACACCTTCAGGGCCGTGAACCCTTCAAGCTAGGTCCATGAACACCCTTCTTCTGGCCGTGAACACATATCAACTTCCTATTTAACTTCTAACACTCCAATTTGGAAGTTATACTTACAAATTACCCCGATTTTCAATCATTCCTATGATTATATTTGCTAAATGGTTGAATATATACTATAAAAATTGCTATATAGGGCTTGTTTTACTATGGGATCTCACTCGTGTGTTTAGACATCCTATATCAATTCATCATTTGAAGCACCCTCCAAAAGGTGAGTTTATACTCCATATTTTCATAGTTTTTACTATTTTAAGATGGGGAATACAAGTCTAACAGAAGGATTTTGTGTTACATGAAATGGTTCCAAAAGGTGAGTTTATACCCCATATTTTCAAGGTCACGAAAATTATTTCAAAAGGTTAAATCCTTGTTTGGATGTGGGCTTATAGTATCGGTTATTTGTCTGAATGTCGTTTAAATTTTACTTATATATATATATATATATATATATATATATATATATATATATATATATATATATATATATATATAATTGTATATATGTGTATAAATATAAAAGGTTTTTTCATTTAGTTCCAATACCCTTTGTAACATGTCGAGCAAAGGTTTGCGTTCATGATAGTTAATACCAATTCAGAAAGTACATATAAATTATAATAGGTACAATTTATGATTCATAGAACATTAATTCACGAACCAAGTATACTAGAGTACACTTTTTTACAAGACAAGGGTTGATACAAAACTAATAAAGAGTATACAACTTCCAAATACATGTTAAGAACACTAATTCAGAAACCTTCTATCCATCATTATTTCAGAATGGTTGGGTTTTCACTTATATTATACACGTAACATCTATATGGTTTTTATGAGTCATTTGATTCAGGTTGTTTAATTCATTTAAACAACATAGTTAAAGTCCTGACATTATAACTAGAATCTCCAGCCGGGGGATCGAAAAAAGTGTGTATAGATCTATATTGGGATTGATAACCCTACACTCAGACTGCTTGCTACAGCTAGGCATACACGCCTTTGAGCGACAGTTGTTATCAACAGATTTTAATGCCTTCAAACCGTTGTTTCAGGCCATCTAGTCTCAGTATGGTTATAATAACTCATTAAAAAGATATTAATAATACGGTTAGTGTATAATTAACTAAACATGAGTACATTTTCAAAGTACCAGTTTACCAAAATACAGTTTATAGTATTACATCTCAGTATTCAATAACAGCTGGTGAAGACAGGCACACTCACTTTTACAGTTTATACAAAAAGGATACAAAAACAGAACACTGGTTTGCAAATAGAACGGTTTATGTGATTAAACCTACTTTTCTTATACACCAGAAAATATAGGATTTTCTAGAATAGTTTACATATTCAAGAAACAGAAAACATACTTTCAAACATAAATACTCATGTAATCACTCGACTTTATGTTGATACTCTATTTTCAAATTACTTGTATTCTCAGTGAATCAGTAGACAGGTACTCCCTGAGCTTTTGAGAAGATGGAGCTATTTTTGAGTCATGTCTTCTTCTTTTGTATAAACTATTTTGGTGTCGATATACATTGATTGAACACGTGTAAAAACTTATACATATTAATGCAATGTTTGTTTGTACTTTGATTACTATGATGCATGTGTTGTGATACTACAAATGAAGTCATCCACCCCCGGACGTTTCCGCCATCTGGTTTGGGGGTGTGACAATCCAAAACCGAGAACTATAAAAGCCTTGAAAAGCAAAGTATAAACCACAAATTGATGTCCTAACAATCTCCCCCTTAGTTTAGAGCTTTCTTTTCTCTTCAGTCTTCCTTGATCTTGACTTTCAGCTCTTTCCTCAATCTCTTCACGAGTTGACTACAAGACGTACATATGAATCTTCTACATGAATAACTTCATCTTTAGTAGTCGGACTTCCTTCAAATTTTACTTTTAACGCACATTAGGTATAGAGGCTTCTTGAAAATCAGCACTTTCAGATTTGAGGAACTTCATAGATAAGAATAGAGAGACCGATTCTTCTGGATCACTTCAGCAAGTTCATAGATAGCAACAAATTGATTAAGGAGGCTTCAATGCAATTCGTCGCACAACTTCAAAAATGTTTCACCTTGCTTCTGGGGTTGAAAGATTGTGTTTCAAAAAATAATCTTCACTTCTAGTTCCTTCGAATGAATCTTCTTTTAATGATCACAGATGTTTCTTGACAAATAACCATGACTAAAAAGTCCCTGTGGATCACAGAGTCATAAAGACCCTTCTCACCACAGTTGTTCAAGGACCCAGCCTTGGCTCAGATGGAGACTACTCACAGTATCTGTTGAATACGGAAGAACACACTGCGATTTTTTGAGTATCGGAGAACTACTCATGGCTATTTTTGATGATAGCCCCTACATATCCTCGATCAAACATCTAAATATAATTTTTCAAGTTAACAAGTTAACTTGGCCCTTGGAGAGATGTTCAATGGTTTCTGAATCTCAGCTGAGTGTACCATTCTAGTACCAGTGAGAGTTAATTAGGAATAACTCACAAAACTATCCTCTGAAAAAATATCTGAAGACATATTTTCACAGTTTTGCATGACACAAGGTCAAGGCCCTTTAACAGGATGTTCAGTAATAATTGTGCCTTGCAAGGTGCAACGCCCTAGTGCCAATACTGTTAATTCTTTACCTGCGAAGAATGTATCCGAAGATACATTTGAGTCTCCGTAGTTTTGCATGATAAAGAGATTTTCAAGACCCTGGGTGGGATGTTCAACGATATCTATTTCCTGATTGGGTGAATCGCATTGGTGCCATAACAGTTCTTAGGTAAAGATAACTGACAAGACCAATTTGACAATCTGTACAATTTCATAATTTCAATTCCTTAAATACGACAATTCTTAGAAAGATACTGCCTAACTGACAGTTTGTACATTTTCATGCCTTCAATTCCTTGTGAAAGTAGTGTGAAGTGTAATGACCATCAATTTATTTCCAAGTTTCTTCTCCTTGCTCAGAAAATTCCGATACACTCTCATTGAGTCTCTTCTTCTTTTGAATTTGCATTTTAAGACGAATGAAATTTTGAGATAAAAATATAAATAAAAATAAACTTAGCATACAATATAACAACTAAGAATAAAATTAAAATTAAAATACGCTCAAAACCATGTTTTTGGATTTTTGATTTTTCTGAAAAAGAAATAAAAACAGATTTAAACATATTTTTGGATTTTTATTTTTATGATTTTCGTTTGGTTTTAATTCTCACCCTAAATTTGGAAATACAATAAAGCTCAAATTTAAAATTTGAAATGAATGCATATTAAATGCAAAATACAATAAAATAAAGCAAACACATTTTAATAATTAAATTTAAAACTTTTGGGATCAAAATTGGTCAAGCAATTTAATATCGTCTATTAGCACACACTTGCATGGATAACTCTGGTCAATCACCAATATTGTGATCCACTTAAACACAAAAAATATTTGCTAGTTGAACAGATTATAAGTGACAAGACATTGCGATTATATTCCTAAATAGACCATTTTAATGTCGACAACCAAGGATATTGTTGTCCACTTAAATTCAACAGTGAGATCTACAATCAACTTTTAGTAATGAATCGATTCAATTTTAAGCGCACTAGAATGTGTTCCACACTTCACGACATACCCTAGCAATCAAGGAATTCTAAAGAGCTCTTTAATTTAGGTAAGTGTTCAATTATTTGAGAGAGAAGATGGATATAGAGATGCATATGATGTATCCCATGTCAGATCTCTTCCAATCACGCAAAGGGACAACATATGAATAAAATAGATAGAGGGATAAAGAGATAGAAAGGTGCATATGTTGTATCCCATGTCAGATCTCTTCCAATGACGCAGATGGGACAACATATGACTGGCATAGATAGATAGAGAGATGCATAGAAATAAAGATGCATATGTTGCATCCCAGGTCAGATCTCTTCCAATCACACAAAGGGGGCAACATATGACTGACATAGAGGATAAGAAAGAAAAACAATTTCACACAGACCTACTTTAACAGAACCCCCCAATCACCCTATCAGTACCAGAATTAAGGACATAAGTTCGTACGTCGAAGAAGTGTTGAGCCACAACTCTAGATGATAAGTAACTTTAATGTATGTCATATTCTCCATTGTTTATCTCTCTGCTTAATCTATCCAAGCGTCGTATGGTCAATCCAAATGTAACTATCAAAGTTCAGATGAGTTAACACTGCCAAGTCCTTTCATTGTTAACAACGCCTAGTCCTTTCATTGTGAATCTGTCGTGCCTACCAGCACATTGAACACATAGTCTAAACAATTCAGCTTCTATGCATTACACATATTTCATATTGCCCTGTAACACTAAACTTCATACCACTTCCCAAGAACACTTAGGAAAGAAAAAATATTTTTCGAATTTTTTTTTATTTTATAATTTTTTATTTTATGTTTTATAATTTTTTTTGTTTTTGATTTCTCCTCCTAAATTGTTCTATAGGGAAGAAAGGAAATAAAAAATAAATGTGCAAATTTAAACAAACAAAAAAAATAGTCTTTAAAATGAATCATTTTCAGAAAAGCTCAAGAGTATCGAGAAAATTCTAACCGTAATTCAGCAATTAAAGTTGCATCCAGATGACCTGAGAACAGCACGTAGAGACAACAACGTATTCAGCCTCAGTTGTGTTTCAATACCGGAACGAAGTTAACATATTCAAAATTCATCACGCTGTTAAATACGTATTCCTCTATAGCTGCTCGGATACAGAGTGCGAGATTAGTTGTTTTTGGAACCCAATCCATTTTGAAACTAGATTTACCATTACTATCTACACAAGATACTCTTTCCCATGACATATCCTTTTTAGAAAAAGAACATAAAGAAGTTACAGGGCTTTTGAATGATTTTGAGATGCGTCCTTTAGGAACCCATTGGTAATTAGGTTTGGGTAATTTCTTGTTCGACCGAAAGGGACCTTTTTCACTTCCCTAAAAGAACATAAAGAAGTTACAGGGCTTTTGAACGATTTTGAGATGTGACCTTTAGGAACCCATTTGTAATTAGGTTTGGGTAACTTCTTGTTGGACCAAAAGGGACCTTTTTCACTTCCCTTTGGAACATTACTACCTTTCGCTTTAGGATTGTATTGTGAATATGATCTAGAAGACAACCCTTGAGATGAATTCGACCATACCGATTTCGTTTTGGCAGAATCATCTCTCGAATTAGGCTTCTTGTCCGACATGCCTTTTTTGTCCTTGGGAGTCTGATTTTTGGCCTTTTTAGAATTCCAATCACCATTGTGTGAATGTGAACTTGAAGTATTTCCTTTGGAAGATCTCCCCCTTGAAACATTCTACCAACCTTGTTTATAGTAGGGAACATATGAATGATGTGGGCAATTTCTAGCAATGTGACTGGGAGTCCAACAATTAAAACAAGTATAAGTTTTCAAATAAATAAGAGTGTCACTTGGTCCTTGTCCAAATGAAGTTTCTTTTTTCAAGGAACTTCCACAAGCACAAGCACATAAACATTCATTAGATAGTTTAACAGGTTTTTGTGGTTTGAATTTTTTAACAGTGGGAGTATCATCATCACAAGTTTTTGAATCATTTTCAGCAGACCTAGAATTATTTTTGTTCTGCTCATGCCCATCTTTCACTGTGACCTTATCTGCACATGAAGCAGAAACATTAGTATCGTTCACACTATCATTATTTACTGTCTCAACTACAGTAGGTTTACCATACTATAGGTGTGCTTCCCTTGCTTTTTCTTCCCCAGTCGTAGGAGTAAAAGTGTAGTTATCATTGAATGGAGGAGGAACACTATCATACCCTAGACCTATATTCTTTTTGTCTTTCTATCTAAATTGCTTTTCAATCATTGTCTCAACTTTCTTACTTGACACAACAAATTTTTTAAAATTAAAATCTGCATTTTCAAACTTAATTTTCAATGTGTCAAGCTCAACAGTTAGACTGACAATCTTTTCTTGCATAATCACAGTGTCCACATTTAGTGTTGTATTCTTCCTCAATTCTTTTTAGATCTTTGGTTTGGGCCTCTAATTTTTCTTTTAATGTTTTTTGGGCCTTTCTGAGAGTATATAGTTCATATTTAAGGTCCTCAATTTCCCTAATTAATAAATCATGTTAATCACAATAATGTTTAATTTTATCACTACAGACTTGAGTGCAAAAAGTTTCACAAACCTCTTTTGTAGCAGATGTGGTAGAGACCATGAAGGCGAACTGTAGTTCCATCATCTATTCTTCATCTTCCTCCACATTTGAGTTGTCACTGATCTACACCAAATTTGTTGTTTCATGTCCTGTCAGATTCAGCGCCTGCATTTGATCCTCCCAGTCAAAACATTGTACCACCATCGCTAGGTTAGTTATTTCATTGTTGGCTGCAACTCCTTTGTTGGTCCTTGTAGGCACAAACGTCCTATCGGGATTGTTCCTGGTATCTGGCTTGGTGCATTCACAAGCAAAATGACCTGGATCGTGATAGTTGAAGCACCGGAGCTTACTCTTGTTGAACCCTACCTTCTTCTCCATGTTCATTCCTAAGTTGTTCTTCCCTATGCGTTGAGTAAAATTCTTTGCCCTAAATGCATCCATAACTATTTTCCACGTGATGTCCATCTCTTACACATCCTCAGGACGAATTTGATCCATTTCTCCAAACATGATTGGAGGAGCTAAATCTCCTGCCAAGAGAACATTATAGCAATTCATGAACCCAGCCATTAAGGCCATGTTCTCTTCAACTTCTTTTGGAATTGATGAAGTTGAAACTGTAGTTGTGGCTTTAGAACTTGAACTAGAAGAACTTGAAGGTTCCAGATGTTGATGAGGTATAATAGGATGAACAAAATGTGTTTGTTGAGCTGAGAAGGCACTATTTGTTGAGCTTCCTAGATTGGCGGTAGGGTCGGAATTCACATGGTTGATTTTGTTGGATTAGGTGTCTAAGCGCATAACTATAATTGGTATGTACTTGACCCGATAGTAGCATGGTCCACATTGGGTTGCTTTCACCAAAACAATTTGATAGGATGGATTTTGAGAAAGAGGTTATTTGTGATTTATTAATATATAAGTATAATATGTTAATTGAGAAATCATATTATTTAATTGGTATTGATCAAGAATTAATTTGGAATTAAATTTGTGATTAAAAGAGACTAATTAAATTAACGGTGACTGATTAAGTAAATCAGTGATACTTATAGTGTGGGCTAATGATCCATGTTGATTAGAATGGACTAAGAGTTAGTCCAAAGGGCTTATCATATGGATTATTGGATTAAATGCCCAAGGGAGTTGATTAGGGTTTACAAGTTTAAACTCTAGGAATTCCACACTAAAAGAGTAACCCCTTAGCTCTAAATTTGGCACCCAGGAGTTCCTAGTTGAACCCTAGTCGATTTTAGTGCTTCATGACCTCTCTCTCTCTCTCTCTCTCATTATCATCCATTTGTTCATGGTGTCTAGTGATTCCATTAGAGGCATCACACTTGAGGTGCTAAGCTCTTGAAAGGCCAAATTCTACAAGCTACAATATAGTGGTATTCATCTAACTTGATTTTATGTTGCAATATCAAATTGTATGCTAGTTGTAGGTTTCATGCTTTGGATAATTTTTGTTGCATGTATAACTAGAGAAAACTTAGATCCAAGGCATTAGGGTTGTATGTACACCATAGGAGTGTTATAGTTCATAAAACCCATCAGTAGTATCAGAGCCATGGGTGTTTTTTGTTTTATAGATGTATTGGTTATTTGTTCAAAGCTGGAAAAATTGAAAAACTGCTCTCAGGATAGTGGACTCGACGAGTCCTATGATCTAACTCGACGAGTCAACCACAAATCAAGCCTACTCGAGGAGTCCAATATCTGACTCGACAAGTTGGATAGGTTGGTTGCAGTTTTACGGGGTTTTTTGGCCAGAATTAGATTATGATCATTATCATGAACTGTTTTATATCATAAAATCTGTTTTTTCTAATATTGTAGTGATCAACCTCATCCAATTAAAATATAAATGTCAAATATTAAGATTACTACAAGTTATATGATAAGCTAGTTATTTGTATTATTTGATTTATCTTGCTACATGAATTATAATTAGGTCAAATTACTAAAAAGTAATATGATTATTTTATTGGTTAACATTTGATCTAAATGTTTTTGAAGAGTTACAAAACTTGTCTTCAAGTTTTGAAATTCAAAAGTTTTTTTAAAAGGGGTTACAAAACTTGCCATCAAACTTGCCATCAAGTTTTGGAGACAAAAGATTTGAAGAGTTACAAAACTTGCCCTCAAGTTTTGGAATTTGAAAAGTCTCTTTTATGAAACATTGAATTATAAAACATCTAATAATTTGAAAAGATTTCAAAAGGTGCAACTCTTGGTTTCATAACTTAAAAAAATTAATTAAATTGTTTTAATTTTGAATTTTTATATTTAGAACCTTGATGTTTTGAATAGTTCAAATTACACCTTATGGACTTTATTAAATTGATTAAAGTGTTTAATTAAAAGAGAATTATTAAATCCATAATGATATGGTTTAAGGCTAATTATATTAAGAGTATAATTTATTAATAGATTAAACCACCAAGTATTTTAAATGTGTAAAATACACCCTTATACTATATAAAATTAAAAGCTTAACATATTATATATGTATAAGTTAAAAAGTCAGTCTTACCATTAGTAGGCCTCATTCATGAAGTTGGTCTATAAGGGGTGTTTAAGGAAATTGCCTATAAAATGGCGATTGAATGGGTATCCACTCTTACCCACCGCACTCTTGACTAGTGGAGGGTTATCCGAACGCGTAGGATAGGACACTAAACCCTCATTAAAAGTATGATGAATTATAAAGGAACTAAACCTTTATAAATTCCCAATCTTAGTTACTTAGGAAAAATTTGAATTGATGTTAATCCATGAAATTGCACTGTGAACCTTGCCAAGTCGTTCGTGGAGCGTGTGTGGTTAATCGACACACTAACTTGGACTAGTAAGGGTGGCAAAGGGTAGCTCGATGTTTATCATACAATGGAGCGTGTGTGGTTAACCAGCACATTGATTAGGTGATAAATGACTTCGAGAGTACCAAGCTAATTTAGATGGTTATTTACACCTTGTTTGTGATCCTTAGTATCCCAGTCACAAACTTGAAAGACATAATCGAGATTAAACATGCCGTTGAAAAGTTCAATGAATTTTAGAAGATCTAGGAGTTTCATTTAAAACTTAATTCGTTTAAAAATTTCATTTTCATGGTGGAATTGGTAAATCGTCATTTACCCACCGACAAATAGTTTAGAATTGGATTATGACATCCCTCTTCCAAATTGTGAATTATTGTGTTGGGTCCTAGCCTTAATATTTCATTTAGGTGTTATATTAAGGACTTAAATCAACTAAACTTGAATTTCTCCGTTGAAGATGTCTAGTTCTGACAACTATGGTCTTCCCGAATCTTTTGGAAAAAGCTTTCCTCATGAAGATGATGTTCCTAGAAGTCATATTTCACTTTTTCCACCTCTTCCAATAATTATCCCTGACCCACATGTTCGTCGACTTGAAAAGTTCAAGGTCACTCTAACACTATTGGCAAGCAAACACGAAGATGGAAAGTATGTATGTGCTCATGTCTTGGAGATGAAGTCGCACATTGACAGGCTGGGAATGTTAGGAGTTGTTGTGTCGAGGAACTTGGTTGTTGACTTGGTTCTTCAATCACTTCCTAAGTCATATAGTGAGTTTGTTACAGACTACTATATGACAGATCACGACGTGACCCTTATCGATCTTAGATATTTGTTAATTGTTGTTGGATCAGCAATGAGTTGGCGTACTGGTCAATCAAATTTGAATGAAAGATTTGTATCCCAAATTTCCATGAACCCTAGCAATGGCAAAGGTGATAGTACAGAAATGGTTTCTTCTCCTAAAGGAAATAAATCGGCCATGGTCAAAAAGTTTTATCATATGAGAAAGCTAAGTCTGAGATAATCCCATGCGCCATTCCAAAAGAGTCTATTTGTTACTACTGCGAAAAGAGTTTGTTTGTTACTACTGCCAAGTGAATGGGCATTGGATGCAAAGCTGCCATATCTACCTGAAGGATCACAAGGATAGTAAAGTCAAAGTGTTTGACTCTGCTTTAGGTAAGTCCACTATCTAACTATATTAAGTTCCTATTTGTAAATTCTTAATACATGATGTGTTGAGATCACATTTTGATGTTTTGTAGGATCGATGAAAGGAAGCTTAAAGGAAAAGCATGCTGAGTCTAATCGCGAAGAGATGGATTTCGATCGCATGATTCGATGATCAGGATTTTGATCTACTGCTTAGGAGTTATGATAGATTGCTTAGGAACATTTAGAAATATAGTTTTCATATGTATTTGCACTGTAAGGACAAGTTTTCCGCATTTTATAAATAAATAAATTTTTTTGATTTTATCTTATTTTATATCTTCTTGCAATGGAATTTGTGAAAATTGATGTTTGTATGTTTCTATTATTAGAAAAATGGATTTGATTTTTTCATTTGTGGTAATGTCTAAAATTTACCAAATAAAGAAAGATTCTCATCACCAAAGTTTCAATTGGATAGAAATTTGAAATAATGCAACTTGTATTGTGTGATGAATGAGAACCTTCATCTTTGGCACTAGGGGGTCTGGCACACATTGTTGTGAACTGATCAAGTCCACCACAAAGAATGATAAGACTATTCGTCATGATTTACTAAAAGTTTAGTAAATATGGTTATGCTTACAAGATTAAGTATAATTATGAATCATTGAAAAGTTTCAACGTACAGTAGAACGAATAAGAAGAATCAATTAGGCAGAAAGATAAAAGTTTCTCCAATCTGAAAGGAAAGGAGAGTACTTTAGTATCTTGTTTGATGATCATCTTAATGATTATGAAAACCATATCACAATTGATTCTCTAAGGACACCTTAGTGCATAAGTATAGCTAAGAATAGAAATCATGAATTGTTGAAATGGTTAAATCAATAAGTTGAGTCATACTTCGTTCCAAAATCAAGTCTTAGAGTCATACTCCAATACTGTGACTTGAGTGACATGTCTTAAGTAGGTTTATAAGACATTTTGAATTGGTAGTTGTAATGTTTTGGATAAAGCAAAGACCAACTAAGTCCAATTAAATGAAGTGTTTTTCTTGATAAGAATCCGCAATAACTCTTGGATATTTGTTTGTCAAGGAATTGTTCTTGACAAGAGAATCTTATATGTCAAGAGGTCAGTGGGAGTCTTATAGACCTTGAAATGCTTCAAGAGCTAATCAAGAATAAACCTATCGCTTATCATTAGCACACGACTTGAGGTTTGTAACCTATTGTGTTGACATATTCTTGTTTCTGTGTCATTCCAATTAAAGTTGACTATGCATGTGAGTTTTATGAGTTCTCAATTGTTTGCGTAAGGCAGAACACCTTGATCAGTGAAAGTTCATTAATCAGTAAGGGTGATCTCTCAACAACTTGGAATACATGGTAGGCCCTTATGCTGCCAAGTGGCAAGAAATTATGATTGAGTAAGTTCAGTCCATATGAGTTTTATTTAGTCATATACCTTGTCTTATGATTATGGTTGGAAATGATATTTTCACATGGATAGGAACACATACACCATAAAATCTATGTGACAAAGGCTTCTCTCCAATTCATGAAAATGATTGTGATCAAACACTTTCACTAAGTAGATTTTGAGAAGATAGCAGTTGTGTTAATTGCGTTCTCAAATTCGATTATGATTACGGCATCCCTCTTCATAGTTCAAATTGTGAGAAATGGCAAATAGTTTGAACATTTGGGACTTATTGTTGTAAGTTCTGAAATAGTTTAGACACACATATGAGCTTTCTAATTAAAAGGTGTATGAGCTTAGATAAAGGCTTATAGAAGCATCTCATATCAAAAATCTGAACTTTGGTATGAAAGTCAATAATTATTGATTTCTAGAAGTCCAGCTGATTTCTGAATACATTTCAAAGTTAGTAGGAGCATAAGTGTTATGCTAGTAGGAATATAATTATCGTGATAGTGGGAGCATGATTATTATGTGAATTGTTGCAAGTTAGTAATACTGATTATAGGAAGCAAAGGTTAAGAATTTTTCAAAGTTGTAGAATTAGAAAAGTTGTTTTGCTATAGTAAGGGAGAGAATACTTATACTTAATTTCAAATCTGAAAGTTTAGATTGAAGTTTTAATCAAACTTAGTCATGAGCATATATGAATGTCAGGTTGAAATGTTCAACACTGAAAGTTCTATATATGGAAATATTGTAGCAAAAGACTGGTCAAGTGTCATGTCTTTATGTAAGACATTATGAATCATATCCCATATGCTTCGGCTATAGGATTTATTGCATATGCTATAATATTCACGTGTTTTAATTTTTCTAAATGCCTAGGGCATTAAGAGGGAAAAAGGACTAGAATCGGATATGACTAAAGTTATTAAACAACTGTCAAGGATGATCTAAGGTCTGCTAAGGATTGGTTGCTTAAGGATAGTTAGAAGTATAGTAATGGATGGACCATATTGACATTATTATGAATAGACATGATTCTATTAATAATGAGTTGTCATATGGAAAATATGGAAATGTTTCCATAATGGGAGTTGGATATTAAGAATCTATGTGTAGGTTAGAAATTTTGTGCAAAAAGGATGTTAGAAGGAGTGCACTTTGAATTTGAGACTTCGCTTCCTTGGAATTGTTTTGTTATCAATCTCCAATAGAAAGTTTTGTAATATCATTGGCAAATTATCTGTGACTTTGATACCATGACTTTACAAAAGGAATCATTACACGATAGTTTAGAATCTAACACACTCTTACAGTGGCAAGAATTAGGTATTCTTACACTAAGGATTTGGAATTGTGAAATGAGCAGCGTTGAAATGTTTTCAATTGATCTATTTCACAAAGTAAGGACCATTGGTAAACATAGTGTGCATGCTTGGAGCATGGGATAACTATTGTTTTAATTCAAGTATTAAGTTGATTAATCGAAACATTATAAAATGAATAATGTGTAATCAATATGGTGATAAATAATAAATGTTATATTTATACTTAAAAGTTTTGAGACCATATTAGATTGGATTATTCTTGTGTTTCATTTTGCATGTTTTGACTTCCCGAATAATAAGATTATTCAAACATCCACAGTCAATCATATTTTGGAAGTAAGTAATGAGGTAAGACTGTCATCAATTCAACGGTAGATTGTCTAAAGTGTTTAGACATAGCACAAGTTTGCTGCAGTGTTCATCAATACTCCTGTAATAAGATTTGCGTATTGGATTAAACCCACACTCATTTGAATCACTTCATGGATTTCATCACGAGTGATTATGAGATGATAATATCTTATATTCTTGAAACGGAGACATATAGTTGCAGCTTACAAGTTGGTTGCACATTGATGATATGAAATCACACCATTAACTTGGTGTTGTCAAACATACTGTTGTGTGTGATTTGATGAGTAAATAGAGCAAGCATATGAGTCGAAGTTTATCCATTCTTTTTACCTTAAGAGGGATAAAAGCGATATCTATGGGCCCCTTGATGATTTAGTGATGACAACCCTAAGTGCTTGGCCAAGCCTGGACTGATTTGATTTGTTCAATTAGTCAGTCGTCATAAATTGGAAATTGGGAAACCACACATGGACAGAGAGAATGATTATAATCCATGTCAGAGTTGATACGATATCTATAATGGAGAAATATATGATCCCTTATCTAAAGGAGGCGTTACTGATAACATTAGAGTTCAACAACGGCTTTGGAGAGCTATGATTGCTAATCGGATTTTGGAGTCATACTTGCAATAATAGTTATTAGACTTATCCAAGTGGGAGACTGTTGGATTAGGTGTCTAAACCCAAAACTATAATTAGCATGTACTTGAACCGATAGTAGCATGGTCCATTTCGGGTTGCATTCACCAGAACAATTTGATAGGATGGATTTTGAGAAAGAGGTTATTTGTGATTTATTAATATATTATAAGTATAATATATTAATTTAGAAATCATATTATTTAATTGGTATTGATCAATAATTAATTTGGAATTAATTTTGTGATCAAAAGAGACTAATTAAATTAACGGTGACTGATTAAGTAAATCAGTGATACTTATAGTTTGGGCTAATGATCCATGTTGAATAGAATGGACTAAGAGTTAGTCCAAAGGGCTTATCATAAGGATTATTGAATTAAAGGCCCACGGGACTGGATTAGGTTTTACAAGTTTAAACTCTAGGAATTCCACACTAAAAGAGTAACCCCTTAGCTCCAAAATTAGCACCTAAGAGTTCCTAATTGAACCTTAGTCGATTTTATTGCTTCATGACCTCTCTCTCTCTCTCTCTGTCTCTCTCTCTTTCATTATCATCCATTTCTTCATGGTGTCTTGTGATTCCCTTAGAGGCATCACACTTGAGGTGCTAAACTCTTGAAAGGCCAAATTCTACAAGCTACATTATAGAGGTATTCATCTAACTTGATTTTATGTTGCAAATATCAAATTGTATGCTAGTTGTATGTTTCGTGCTTTGGATAATTTTTGTTGCATGTATAGCTAGAGAAAACTTAGATCCAAAGCATTAGGGTTGTATGTGCACCATAGGAGTGTTATAGTTCATAATACCCGTCAGATTTCACGTTGCTTATCATCCATGTCGCGTGCCTTAATAATAGCCATCACTTCTGCAATGGAAAGCTTGCTCATATCTCTAGTCTTCTTGATCAGTGACACATTCATGTCCCAGCTAGGTGGAAGAGAATTCAGCAGCTTCTTGTTAATTTTTATGCAAGGTAGATTAATCCCATTCGTACTCATCTCAGTAGTAAGGGTAATAAACCTTTGTAGTTGAACTTCAAGAGAATCCCCTAGAACATGATTAAACATGTTGAGCCTATGTCGAAGCATGTCTTGTCTCCTCTGCCTCATGTCCTCATTTCCCTCATAAATCTTATCAAGGCCTCCCATAAAGCCTTTGCAAACGTGTATTCCATAAAGCCTTGGGTAATTTCAGGAGATAAGGCCATAGTAAGAGTGGCAAGAGCTCTGTCATGTTCTTCAAGTTTTTCAAAGTCCTCATCCGTATAGTTCTTTATCTTTTTATCAACTACAATTTTAGCTTCATCATCCAAAGTTGTAATCCTGACTGGACCTCTGAGAATGCTCCTCCATATCTTGGCATTCTTCATTTTAATTTACTTCTCAATTTTGAATTTCCATTCCGGAAACCCATCAGCAGACAAAAGTTAAGGAATACGAGTAGCAGTCCCCATAATAGAATCCAACTCATGATGCACTGAACTGTTGTACTGAGATTCCATTTTAATTAAAAAAAAACCGAGAACACCCAAAAATCAAAAATTGACCAAAAACAAGGAAAGTCAACATGTAAGTTGACCAAAAACTCCAAAAGCATTAACCGAGAACAACGAAAAATTTAACCGAGAACTGTTGATTTCAACCGAGAACGAAAACCAAAAACGCTTATTTATAGTATAGATTTCTATCAAACCGTTGACTGAAAACCTTCAACTTTGACCAAGACCCACCAAAAACCCTTAAGATGTTGGAATCGAAAACCTTGTTTTCTTATTAGGAAGTTACCGACAACCCTTAAATTTTGTAATTTTAATTGATAAGGATCCAAATTTAATCCCAAAAATTCAAAGGAATCCACGAAGAACACTATGAATACTAAGAATCCCAAGAACGGTTAATCGATAAACAACAAATTTTTTTTTATCAATTTAAATCGAAACTTATCAATTTTCGATTAAACAAATGATATCCAAGAAGCTAAAAACAAGTTCTCAAGGTCCTTGAATCGATTGATACCCTTTCCAAGCTCTGATACCAATTGTAAAACTCGATATAAATGGATCAATCAAAATCACTATAATTAATGCATATTGGAAAGTAAATGTTGTACATATGCATTAACCTAGTTTTAGCCCATGGGCTCGTAGGGTTTCATGTGTCTAGGGATCCTGCCTCTTTGTATACCCTAACATCTTCTTGTAATAAGTGTACAATTAACAAGGTTATTTTCACCGTAAATCAATTTTCTAGTTTACATGGTATCAGAGCGAGGTTTAGGGTTGGAGGGTTTTTTGCATTAAGAGATTACTGTTCGTCGAACACAATTCTGGTACTGTTCATTGGTACTGTTCATCAATGTTCTAGCACCTTTTGAGTGCACCGTTTTCTAATTAGGGCATCCTGTGAGTGCCGTTCTCTTTTCTTATTTGTTTCTAGTTCGTAAAGCTGTCCGGATGAGACAAATCATCTAGCAGCAGTGGTCCACGAGTACCTGAGTTGCTTCATGTAATTGCTAAACTCACTGACAACAAACTTAATGGCTCCAATTTCTTTGAGTGGAACAAAACTATTCGGATCTACCTCCGAAGCATGGGAATGGCTTCTCATCTGACATCTGATCCCCCCCAAAGGTGATGGTTCTTATTTGTGGCTACAAAGTGATCCTCGTTTGTATTTGCAGATTGTCAATACTATAGAGCCTTTTGTCTCTTCTATGGTAAGTCACTATGAATATGTGAAAGAACTTATGGACTATCTTAACTTCTTATATTCTGGACAAAGCAACATCTCACGAATCTATAGTGTTTGTAAGTCCTTCCATCATGTGGAACAACAAGATTAATCACTCACCACTTATGTCATGGAATTTAAGAAAGTATATGAGGAGCTCAACTCTCTTCTTCCCTTGAGTGCTGATGTCCAAGCTATCCAGACTCAAAGAGAACAAGTGGCTGTAATAAGTTTCTTGACTAGTTCGTGACCAGAATTCAACTCTATCAGATCTCAGTTTTTGAATGAATTTGCCATTCCTTCCCTTCAAGAAACATTTGCTCGTGTTCTTCGAAATGAGAATATTCAGTCTCCACAACCTTTTGATCATAATAGTGCTTTGGTTAGTCGAGGAGGATTTCATGGTGTCCCCCGAGGAGGATCTCATGGGGGTCATAGAGGGGGTTCTAGAGGTGGTCATAGTGACCAAACTACAGAATCACGGGTTGCTATCTCGGCTTCTGATGACATTGAGTGTTATTATTGTCATGATTTTGGTCACACCAAACGCACTTGTAAGAAGCTCTTGTCTAGAAATCAGAAAACTCATCAGCACATGTTGCTTCTACATCAGACAACACTATTACCATACCCGCAGAAGAATATGCACGCCTTTTAAAGACTAAGAACTCCACTGGTCCAACTGCTATATTTGCTGAAAAGGGTAACCCTAATACATGCCTATTATCTTCTGTCTCAAAATGGCTAATCGATTCAGGTGCCTCAGATCACATGACAGGTAATCCTACCCTCTTCTTTAGTCTTGATAAACACACATCTTCATCTCATGTCACGATCGTTGATGGGTCTACCCCACATGTTCTTGGTTCTGGCACTATTGAACCTACGCTACCTGTTTCCTTATCCACTATATTGAGTCTACCAAATTTCTCATTCAATTTGTTATCAGTCTGCAAAATTACCCATGCCTTAAAGTGTTGTGTCTCCTTCTTTCCTGATTATTGTGTCTTTCAGGATCTGTCGACGAAGAAGATTATTGGTAGAGGACGGGAATCTGATGGCCTATACATATTCGAACATCCAACACCTCACTCTTTGGCATCATCCACTTCATCCCCATTTGAAGTTCATTGTCGATTAGGTCATCCGCCTCTACAGAATCTAAAGAAGTTGTGTCATGAGTTTTGTTATTTAACATCTTTACAGTGTGAGTCTTGTCAGTTTGCTAAACAACAACGTATTCATTTATGTCCAAGATTCAATAAGCAGGTTTCATCCCCATTTGAGTTAGTCCATTCTGATGTTTGGGTACCATGCCCTGTTACTTCAAAACTTGGGTTTAAATATTTTGTTACGTTTGTTGATGATTATTCACGAACTACCTAGCTTTATTTTATGAAAAATTGATCTGAAGTGTTTACAAATTTTTGTTTATTCTATGTTGAGATTAAAACACAATTTAAAACCATCATCCAAACCCTTCGTAGTGATAACGCAAAAGAATATTTGTCTCAAACATTTCAGTCTTACATGCTACAAAATGGTATTCTTCATGAGTCTTCCTGTGTTGACACACCAGCCCAAAATGGGGTCGCATAACGAAAAAATCGTCATCTTTTAGAGGTGGCTCGAGCTCTTCTATTTCACATGTTTGTTCCTAAAACTTATTGGGTTGATGCGCTTTCTACTGCTTGTTTTCTCATTAATACAAAGCCTTCTGTTGTCTTGGATGGTATGAGTCCACTCTCGGTTCTATTTCCTACAAAGTCATTGTTTCCTGTCAAACCAAAGATCTTTGGTAGTGCGTGTTTTGTTCGTGATACCCGAACACACCTAACCAATTTGGATCCGAAGTCCTTGAAATGTGTCTTCCTTGGTTACTCTAGACTTCAGAAAGGCTACAAGTGTTTCTCTCCTACACTCAATAGGTACATTGTATCTCGAGATGTTACATTTCATGAAAATATACCCTTCTTTCCTATGACCAATCGTTCCAACCCAAGAGTGTCTGGTGATCTGTTGGTATATACCATACCTGCTCGTGAGTCTCCTAGCCCATGTAACTCCACACAACGTGAAGAGCATATTAAGCCACCAATTATTCACGTATATAGACGCCAATGACCTACATCAAATCCCGATCTAATACCATCTTCTTCTGCAGATCCAAGTACTGATGAGACTCCTGCTATGAGCGATTCATCACCTTCTGATACACTAAAACCTGATCTAGATGTTTCTATTGCCCTAAGGAAAGGTAAGCATTCATGTACGTACCCTATAGCCTCTTTCGTATCCTATGGTAAACTGTCTGCAACTTCACGCTCTATGATCTCTACACTTGATACTATACATGTTCCTAAAACGATTGGTGAAGCCTTGAACCATTCTAGATGGCAGGATGCTATGATTGATGAGATCAATGCTCTTGATCATAATAACACATGGGAGTTTGTAGAATTACCTGTATGTAAAAAGGCGATCGGTTATAAATGGGTATTCACGGTGAAAGTCAACTCGGATGGATCTGTGGCTCGTCTGAAGGCACGGTTGGTTGCTAAAGGATATGCTCAAACTTATGGGGTTGACTACACAAAGACATTCTCTCATGTGGCTAAGGTATCTTCCATCTACTTGTTCATTTCATTAGCTACTACTTATGACTAGGCCCTTCACCAATTGGATGTGAAGAATGCCTTCCTACATGGTGATTTACATGTGGAAGTTTATATGGAGCAACCACCTAGGTTTGTTGCTCAGGGGGAGTATGGAAGGGTTTGTAAGTTGAGTAAATCATTCTATGGTTTAAAGCAATCCGCTCGGACTTGGTTTGGACGGTTTAATGTTGTGGTAACAGAGTTTGGCTTATGAAGAAGCTCTTATGATCATTTTGTGTTCTTTGCTTCATCTTCTTCAGGATGCATTCTGCTAGTGGTGTATGTTGATGATATTGTGATTACTGGGAGTGATGGAACTAGAATCAAGAAACTGAAAGATTTTCTTACATCTCGATTTCAAACCAAGGACCTAGGTCCTTTAAAATATTTTTTGGGAATTGAGGTTTCTCGTACTCGTAAAGGGATCTATTGGTCTCAACGAAAATATTGCTTGGATAATTTGAGAGATTCTGGGATGATTGAAACAAAGCCTTGTGAGTCCCCAATGATTCCGAACATGAAATTGAAACCAGACGATGGAGATCCACTTGAGAACCTAGAGAAATACAGGAGAGTTGTGGAAAACATAACTATTTGACGATTACACGTCCAAACATTGCTTTACTAGTGAGTGTTGTAAGTCAGTTTATGTCGTCACCTCGAACTTCTCATTGGGATATGATTACTCATATTCTAAAGTACCTAAAGGGTGCTCCTGGTCATGGCATCCTATATCAAAATCATGGTCATCATGTCATTGAAGGGTTCACAGATGCTAATTACAATGGAGATCCTACAAACAAACGGTCTACCACAGGTTATTGTGTATTTGTCGGAGGGAACCTAGTTTCGTGGAAAAGTAAAAAAGCAAAATGTCGTTTCACAATCAACTGTCGAATCTGAATACAGGGCTATGGCTCAGACTACATGTGAGCTGATATGGGTATATAATTTGTTATGTGAAATTGGGTTTGCTTAATCAAAACCAATGAACCTGTATTGTGATAATGAGGCATGTATCCATATTGCAAAGAATCCTGTGTTTCACGAAAGGACTAAACATATCGAAGTAGATTGTCATTTCACTTATGAAAAGCTAGAAGATGGAACCATCTCTACTCCTCATGTTCGAATAGGAAGCCAACTAATTGATGTCTTTACCAAATCTTTACTTGGTTTGCGGATGTCTGCATTTTGTAACAAGCTGGGAATGTATAACATTTATGATCCAGCTTGAGGAAGAGTATTGGAATGTAAATATTGTACATGTGCATTAACCTAGTTTTAGCCCATGGGCCCATAGGGTTTCATATGTCTAGGGATCCTTCTTCTTTATATACCCTGACATCTTCTTGTAATAAGTGTACAATTAACAAGGTTATTTTCACCCTAAATCTATTTTCTAGTTTACAGTGCGGAATCCCAATCAAGTGAATGCCACAAATCGTGAATATGAAATTAGAACACAGTGATGAATCTTTAATGCACACTATATTGATAATAGTATAGTACATAAGATCCACAATTACTCTCTTGGTTCTCTCTTTCTCTCTTAGTTCTAAAAAAACAACACCCTAGAATAGGCTGATAACAAACATTTTATACCTAATACCTAGTTACAAAGCCCCAACCCAATAACCCAACCGAAATCACATGGTGATTTCGGTCCAAAAACCACCGAGATCATAGAGATTTCGGTCCAAAACCGAGAGCTATAAAATCCTTGAAAAGCAAAGTATAAACCACAAATTATGTCCTAACAATCGTGTAGTTTCCCGCACGTGTTACACTGACCTCGACCCTGCCGAATCCCAGTCGTTGATTCGAAGTATTGGTTTTCTTCCCACGACCCTCCTATGCCTGCACCTGATCTGACACCCTCTTCCACAGGCTTCTTAGATTCTCCAAGACTCTCCCCGGTCTGAGTATGGATCATGTTCTTTCAATAGTACGGGCCCAATACTACTTTGCACACCTATCTATACTTTCCTCAAGAATCATCCTGAATCTTCTAAGTCACCTTCTCAACCTTATGCCCCCGAAAACTCATTAAACATCGCAATGAAATCTACTGAAGCAATCCCTAGGCTCTCCTAGGTTCCCGACCTCACCCTGCCATCAACTGCTGAGGTACTCCCCATAATGCCAGTCATCCACCTCGTGAATACCATCATATTCACTTAGTAGCTAACTCTCATCATCTAAGAGTTACACAAATCACAAAGCAAGCAACATTCGTGCAGTAACACTCCAATCCATAGAACTATCATATAACATTCAATCCACATACCACCACTTATGCTAGAAATTTCACCATTGCTGCTGGTTGCCTTATGCATGCAAATTTTACACAGAACAGGATCAAGTAGACTGTCGAATAACAGACTCTAGCCTAGAACAACAACCAGACAAGGAACAAGAAATAAGGCCAAATCAATTATTCTAGGGCTATAAGATCCTACCCGTATATATATTTTAAAGAATACACTTAGCAATTACTAGTTCCGTTAGATATTCCCATCTCAGCATAACATCTAATTCACCCAATACAACAAGGTATCACATAACCGGCCAAACTACCACTAACTAATCAGCGCTAGCATGCAAGCCTACCAACTCATACAATATACATACAAATGCATCGCTCCTAGCATTCTATCATGCAAGAACTGAGCAGATCCTTAGTCCTAACTACCATGCATTTCACGGATTCATAAATCAAATCATAACAGATAACATGTATGGGTATTTTGGGGAAACTTACTTGAGCCCGACTGATTTCTTGCACCACATCCTTCTCTTATTTTAGAAAACTCTTTTCTTGAAAATACTTTTCTTTTTGAAAACTTTCTCAATCCTCAGTTTAGGTTCAGACACACCCGATAGTATGTCCGAAACCCTCAAACCAAGGCTATGATACCAACTTGTAACGGCCCGAAAATCATGCCATAAAAATATTGTTTTTAGATTTATAAATCGTTAATACATATTCCTCCCAAAAACCAAGGTAACAAAACATTTAGCATAACATCATCAAATCAAAGTATTTCGTAGAATATGAAAACACATAATGTGTGCTCTGTAATCATCCAGAGCTCTCCTAATTGAAAATTAAAGTACCTGAAACATAAACTAAAAACTGTAAGCACAAAGCTTAGTGAGTTCCCCAAAATACCATACCATATACAACCACAAATTATCATGCACATACATATAGTTGCCATAGGCTCCCCCATGGTGTTTATCTAGTATGACATGGGCTCCCCCACAGTCTTTACCTGGAATGCCATGGGCTTCCCCCCATGGTCTGATATCTAACTGCCACGGGCACCCCCCAGGGTCTTCCATGCAAGTATCACAGAGACAACTAGCAAACCACATAACACGTAATGGGTCGGCATTAGTTCCTTCAACCTATGGATATAGTGAGAAGATTCACCTTGAATACAAAAGTTCACTGAAAGAAATCTCTAACTGCTGCCCTGAAGACCTCCCGAGCTATCCATACCAAAATAACACCTAATTAGCAATTGGGTTCTAAAATATAATCCATAATCCATACTTGGGGTAAAATGATCGTTTTACTCCTGATCCAATCATGAACCAAAACTAAGGCCCACGAAAAAGGTCCAACTACAAGATCCATAAAGCCTATTAATGGTCTAATTTTCCAAATTGGGCCCAAACCATCACATGGGCCCTTCCTTGAAGCCCATTAACATTTCTTAAACTAAAACATACATTCATAGCTAGCCCAACAAAACATCAAACAATACAAGCCCAAACGATAGCTCGAACTCGAAATGACACCACAAGGCCCAATAAGGCCCAAATATCCCAATTAGGCTAAAATCCATATGGACCTATCCCGAGAAGGCCCAAAATATCCAATGATCAACCCAAATCAACTTCTGGTCAATGGTCAAATGTCCAAAAAGATCAACAATCAAAGAAACTCACCTTAGCCGAGTACGCCCAGCGTACGCCCATTGGGGCCAGTACACACAGCGTACCAAATGGGTACCCCCAACATACTCTCCCGGATATCCTTGTTCTCATTAACCACTTAATCTCCTCACCCATTGCTCCAAACTCTCCGGTCTGATTCCTATGGATGGCTTTTCAAGTAAAGTTGGCAACTTTACTAGCATGCATGGCTTAATGGGGCTCTAGAGCTCAAAAGAGCTTAATGTATGGTCTTAACACATGCATGAACTCAAAAACTCCACAAAGCTTGCACTTTTATGAATGGGGAACCCTTAAAATGTCCAAATCTACTAGATTGAGCTCCTAAAACAACCCTAGCTCACAAAGACCAAGCAAAAGGGACTAAAATGGTCATAGACCAACCCAAAAGTAGATATATTCAATGAGTAGCCAAGATAGAAACTTTATATCTCTAAAGTCTCGAAATGAAGATGCTAACACTAGATATCTAGGCTCTTCTCCAAAGGTTGAGTCTTTCACCTGCTTCTTCTCTTGCACAAACCACCAACAACCTTCTTTCAAGCTCCAAGCCTCACCCAAGGCATTATAGGGTTTTATGTATGTCAAAAGAGGTGGGGGCTGACTTAAAATGACCAAAGGGGTGGTATAATGTTGTTTATATAGGGTAGGAACCCTGAAATTAAGGTTTTGCTTTGATGGGAGTACATCCCGCGTACCCCTTAGTATGCCCAATGTACACACAAACCACCTGCGACCATTTATCCTTGTACGCCCCATGTTCCCAATGAGTACGTCCCGGGTACTCATGGAACCCCTAAAACCATTTCTTTGTCTTTGGTCTATTTTCCAACGAACCTTATATCTACAGAAAGACGACAATAATCCATACCCTTCTAACACACTTAAGCCTTAGAACCTCCCGAACAAAACCCAAAATCCATAAGAGACCTGAAATCTTCCTTTCCTAAGGCCTAAGCCTCATAACCATTGAAGATTGGGCCGCAACCCCGAATAAAGAAGCAAATTTGAAACCGAGTGTTTCACCTTGATTCTCGAGTATTTGTAAGTGTATGATACTAAGTGGAAATTCAACCGTTTTGATATTTTCATTATGGACTAGTTTGGTTTGCTTTGATAATGTTATGTTTGTTCAAGGGTTACATTAAAATGGGAGAGGACTGTTGGTGATTTAAGTGTCACCATGTCATTTTATGTAACTGGAATGAACATATAAGCTAAGAGGCATCATAATTTGTAATTTAATATATGTACGGGTTTGTGTGGAGTGCACGCATGTATAAGATTGAATTAGAAGTTGGTTCGACGACAAGTCGAGGGTCCGGGGGCAGCGCCCTTGGGTCCGGGGTTTCCAAAGGAGCATCGCCCATTTGGCAGGGTCTAGGGGCAGCACCCCTAGTGGGATCCAAGGAGCGGAGCCCCTGGCTGGGTTTGAGGTAGCGCCCCAAAACCTCTCCGAATTTTACATATGGGAACTTAGTGGGAAATTCAAATTCTTGGGGTGATTATGGTAAAACTAACGAAACTCGTTAGTTTCGGAAACCCTAAATCCTCATTAAATTTTGGATTTTTTGGATTCCTTTCAAAGCAACCCATGACGATTGCCAACCCTAAATAAAATCCCTAATCTCGTTTATTATTAAACGACTCTTCTCTTTGAGAAGATACATACAAAAATTATTAGCTCCTGTTATCTTCAAACGAACACAGATCAATTTGGATGACATTTTCTTTGCCTAGATTCGTACGTATCCTTTTAAATTATCCTAGGCTAAATTTCTTGCAACCCAAACATAGGGTATAGATATCAGTTTGAAAATTGTTTATACGATCCAGGGGTATCCAGATCTCCAACATAAACCTTATTTCCTCCAACAAACTATCTATCTAAAAAATTATTTATTAAAAATATTTAATGGATTTATAATGTATTTGAGGTAAACCAGTTCTAGTAAGAAATCTTAGTAAATAAAAATTTAGTGTAAAGTATGAAATAAATTAAAATCATATTTGGTATAACATAATATAAAAATAATTTATGTGAAATACAAATACCAAATTTTAAACTAAAATAATATTTTTAGTTGAACTTAGCTTTATATAAGATTTTAATTTTTATGGTATTATATTTTATTCTTATTAACATGCAAAACTCAATTTAAAAGAAAATGAATAAATAAATATTAAATGGTTAAAAACGAAAACTAAAAGTCTATTTAGAAACATTTAAAATCAGTTATGGTGGACCCAAATACAAAAGAACGCCACCTTTAGAAAATCACTTTAAATTTTAAAACTATACTACTTTTAACAAAGTTTTTGCAAACAATCCTATTTTTGCAAAAAGCTCTCAATTAACTCTGCAACTTTATGGTTAACTCCCGTAGAAGTGATTGACTGAATGAGAGAGAAACGCCAAAATTGGGGATTCATCATTGTTACTTCAAGATCATCGTCAGTTCGATGTTGCTAATTTTTGCTTATATTGTAAGTTGTTTTAGAGTGATGTTCATATTATTCTTCTAAACTCTCGTTGTATTGTAAACCAAAGGTCTGTTAAAATTGTAAAGTTTTGATAATGGCCAAGTCTGGAAGTAAGAGCTCAAAGAGCCGGCTGAGGTACGGCGGTGGTGGGAGCAAGCAGGTAAACAATCAAAACCACATTACACCGCCGCTGGCGGAGGTTAAGGATAACAGATACGTATTTGCCACAGCGACACCTAACTCTGCTCAATATCCTAACACTAAACATTATATTCCACCAATTCATCCTCCATATTACCGGTACCCACCACCGCCGCCTGCAACACCCTTTCCTTCACCATATTACGACCACCACCGCATGGCTATGGACCCAGCAAAGCAGGTGTTGGTCGGTGGTAGGTATCCTTGTGGGCATGAACAGAGTGTGTCTATAAAGAACGCGATTAATATAAAGAAAGAAACCTTGAAGATCAAACCCGATCAAGAAGACCCTGAAAGATACCTTGTTGAATTCACGTATGATGCCTCTATTGCTGGCAGGTAAAGTCTTTATTCTTACATATATAATCAGGGAAAATGACTTAAAAGCCCAACAAAGTTTACAAACCATTCAAAAAATCCCAATCATGTTTTGTCTGTTCAAAAAATTCCAACGAACTTAATTTTTTGTTTAAAAAGTCCAACAATGTTCCAAACCGTTAAAAAAATCCCAATTTTGTTTTGTTTAAATTCATTGGGGTTTTTTTTTAACAATCAAAACATGATTGAAGTTTTTTAAACGTTTTGGAAATTTTGTTGGTCTAACAAGTCATTTTCCCGATCCGGTAATAAGCCACGTTATCTATTTCTCTTATTTGACTTTAAGGAAAATGTAACTTAGTTGGGTTTTTTAGACAAAATGTTAAGTTCGTTGGTTTTTTTTTTGGACAGACAAAACATGATTGAGGTTTTTTTGAACAGTTTGGAAACTTCGTTGGGCTTGTAAATCATTTTCCCTATATAATAATGACCACTGCAAACATTTTTGTTTAAACTTTATGTCAACATGTTTCCAGTTATGCATTTTGTAGATGTGTAGTTTGTTTTATGTTGTATGAACTGACTGATCATATGTGTATGATAAGCGGTTTTACGTTGTTCTCGTGGCAGAATTACCCTTCATTTCTTTGAAAAATGGGGAGAAAACTATAACATGAATCCAACAGAAGAGCTGCTTCCACCAATCACAGTGGTTTTCCAACAAGGTTTGGGACAGAAATATATACAGGAATCCAGAACTGGAATAGACCTTTCCGTATATAAGGTAGGTATACCAGAGGTATATCATTTAGGGATCAAGGCACAAGCAACTCCATGCATATCACAAGATGGAAGTTCTAATAGTGGAACTACTATCTTCCAATTAACTTTAGCAGTGTTTGAGAAGAAGAAAGGTGAATGCCAGATTAGGGTTACAAACCAGATCTTATGGGTGAATGGAGTGGAGTATGTGTTGCATGATATCTGTGAATTTGGTAATTTTGTGGATGGTGCTGATTTTGATAGGAATGCTCTTGTTAAAAAATGTTTCCTCTGTTTATCAACAGTTCATGACACTACTCTCCTCCTTGGCCAGCATCATATTGCTCCACAATTGGACAACAATCCTCGGCGTATTTATGAAATGCCAAAAAATCCAGCTAACGTTCGTGTCAACTTGAATGAACGTAGAATTGGCAAGTTGTTGTTTTATAATAAAGAAATTGGGAGGGGGAGTAATGGGACAATTGTATTGAAGGGTTATTATGATGGGAGGGAGGTTGCTGTGAAAAGGATTGTGAAGCAACATTATGATGTTGCTCTGAAAGAGATACAAAATCTTATTGTATCTGATCAACACCCTAATATTGTGAGGTTGTATGGTGTGGAGTACGATCAAGATTTTGTTTATATTGCTCTCGAGAGGTGTGTATGTAGCTTACATGATTTGATATTGTCACTTGCTAATTCGAGTGTTGAATTGCAACCGATGATGAAAGGTTTTAAGGATTTGAAATTATGGGAGTGCAATGGGTACCCTTCACCGCCATTGTTGAAAGTAATGAGGTTAGCCATGTTTTGTTTTTTCTTCCATTAAGTGATATATGGATAAATGATGATTAAATGATATATATGATAATGTCATGGCAAACATGAGAAAATGGAATGAAATAACAAAAGGGTAATTGGAAGAAATAGAAATGTTATTTCATTTATTTTTTGATTATAGCATCTTACTTTCATTTCATTCTATTACAATTACAGCATTGTATTTTCATTATTTTTCTTTATTATTACTTTGTTATTTAATAAATTGTACCTAATTGTATTTTAAATTTCGTTTCTTATTAGAACATTATACTTTGAAAAAATCTACTCTGAAAATTGCTTTGTATTTGATATTGCTATAATTTGGTACGTTACATTTTGCTTCGTATTAGGACAGTTATGTAACAACATGAAATAAAAGCGGGATATAATAGAAAACAAATTAACTTAAGTACTTCACTATGTGTTGCATTTAACCCAAAAATAAATGAGGCCAATATGTTAACACTTATGACTAAATGGGGAAAGCCTCATTTCCCCAACTTTTTCTTTTAAGCTGTTTTTTCTTTATTTACTAAAATAGAAACACTTATATATATATATATATATATATATATATATATATATATATATATATATATATATATATATATATATATATATATATATATATAAATAGTGTTAAAACATAAAAACATTATGTTTATGTTATTAAATGTTGTATATTAGTATTATTGAAGTAATTATAATGTGAATATTAACATTTTATCATTTATATATTTTTTTGACTGTTATTATTCTATTATAAATTTTGTATATATATATTTATGTAGTAAATTCTAATATTAGTTTTAATGTGTGATTACTCATCTATTCATTACTGAATAATGACATAAAGTTGTGGATACAAAATTCGATTAAAGAATAATGACATAAAAGTAGTGTTTTCATGTTTTCACTTTAATTACCGTTATATATATATATATATATATATATATATATATATATATATATATATATATATATATATATATATATATATATATATATATATATATATATATATATATATATATATATATATATATATATATATATATATATATATATTGGAAATTATAAATTACAGGGACACAGTTAGAGGACTTGGCCATTTACACAAACATAGAATCATTCACCGTGATTTAAAGCCTGAAAATGTCTTAATACACAAAGCCACATCTATTAGTGCAAAAGTCTCGGATATGGGCATTAGCAAACGCCTATCCGCCGATAAATCTTCTTTAACAAAAAGCACAACAGGCAAGTCTTCTTTCATATTTTCAATTATGATGTATTACTTTACTACCATTTGAATGGGCAAAATGCAAGAAAAAGCAGTTTTGTTCATAGTTTCTTTCTTATTATAGCTTTATGCTTTAGAAAAATTACCCGTTATAGCGGTGAGATTCGAATCATGATGACATGGCACATGTTAACATATTTTTATGCATTGTCATTGTCCACTTCGGATGTACACGTGTGACATTATGTTGGGGTGGCAAAACAAAAACTATACATATTAGCTATTTAAAAAAAAAATAGCCAAGATGAGAGAAATGACAAGTTTTAATAACAATATTTATACATTTCGTTTGATATGTCCATTTCATCAATGATGATCTAAATCTCATATTATATGTGCATTTTCTTATGTAAAAAAACTGTACATTTTTTGACACACCAACAATACATTACTTGTGTAACGTCCTAGGTGGAATGTTAAGTTGTGCTATGCCATCATAATTATTATCCCATTGCTATATAATGGGCATTTGAAATGCAATTCACAAGAATAATGTGAGAGTATAATGTTGTAATTAGAAACTACTTTGCTATATCTTGTATGTTTTAAATAGGCATTGGGAGCTCTGGGTGGCAACCACCTGAGCGACTCTTGAATAAAGAAGGACAAACGAGTGCTGTGGATTTGTTCAGTTTAGGGTGTCTGATTTTCTTTTGTATAACTCATGGTCGCCACCCATTCGGTAAGGATGAGGATGGGCGTGATGGAAGAATTAAGAAAGGGGAGAAAAGTATGTCATTAGTAAAAAAATATCCTGAAGCCCATCATCTTATCTCTCGTCTCCTTGATCCCGATCCTAAATCCAGGTATGATTCATGTCATATTATCTAAAATTTCTTTCCAACATGATAAACTATGGTGAAAGTAGTTAGAAATACCATCGGGAGTGTATTAATTCTTATCCGTTTTTATTCTTTCTTTCGATTATCTTGTTTATTTGTTGGGTAAGTGTGTATTATTATTCCTATTAGTAAACATATCGACAGACTGGATGTTTTGACAATTTGAAATTACATTTATTTTGCTATGGGCAATACAGATAAGCTCTTGTATTTTTACCATTTTATGATACAACCACTTAACCAATATCCATACTTTCTCTATTTTGATATGGCAATGGGGTAAAATACAAAAAAGCCACAACATACGTTCATCATCTTATCGATTTAACCACTCAACCGAGTAAAACATTCTATTTTTTTTATCGTTATAAAAGTAATATTTTCTTGTTACTCTGTTTTTGATATGGGATAGGGCAAAATTTGAAAAAGCAGAATGTAGATTAACCACTGTTTTGCCACTGAACTATTATTATAGTCATCATAAAGAACTAGTAGTTCAGTTGCTAAATTGATATAATAGTAAAAGTAGTTTTTGTTTTACTGTATTTTGCCTCTTTTGAAAACCAGTAAATGGAAAAAATGGTTCTTATAAATGATTAAAAACACTTATAATGTCTTAATTACTATAAAAAATAGTTTAGCGGATAAATGTTTAAATTTGTGATAGTACATTGGTCTGCTTTTCTGTCTTTTGCCTTTTTACAATATAGGTACCGAGTGATATTTTTTTAAATGGTCAAAAATTGTAAAAAAAAAAATTAATTACTACAGAAAATATCTAATTCACTAAATCGATTCAGCATACTTTTACTTTTAATTTTATTTTCATTGTACTTTGAAAAATCTTCTCAATTACATTGTTATAATTGGGTAGATTTTTTAAAGTATGATGCTGTAATTGTAAAAGAAAATGAAAGTATGATATGCTAAAATAAACAAATAAATAAATAGCTATTTCTTGTATTAAAAATATTGTGGATTTTCAGTCAGAGCTATACCAGATGGTGTAGTCTCATACATGGACATTGAAGGTTATAGATTCAAGGTTGAATGTACGATAATGACAATAGTTATAATGACAATAATTATGTAAAATTGAATGTGTTCATATTATCAAACAACATATTTTATTTGTCATTCTTACGGAATAGCTCTGTCCACACGTACACACAATAGATGTCAGTCCACATTTGAACCTAGCTCTACGTGTGTGTGTGTGTGTGTGTGTGGAAGTAAGTTCAAATAAAAACTGTAAACATTGTGAAAACGTAAAAACATTATATTTATGTTATTATTCTGCAATGAATATTATATATATGTATTGTTGAAGTAATTCTAATATGAATACTAACGTTTGATTATTCATATATTCATTTGAATATTTTATTTTATTATAAATTTATGTATGTGCATTTTTGTAGTAGATTAAGTATTTTTTTAGTTTTTTTTCATATTTGTTTTCATATTATATTTTAATTTTTTCGTATATTTAATTTATTCATTTTATTCGTATTTGAATTTTTATTATTTGTTTTCATTTTTCCGTATTTGTAACTTTTTCCTAGCCTGTTCAATAAATATAAAATGTATTAATATATTAGAGTATGTTACGAAAGTTGCAAGTCCATTGTAAAATTCTATATTTAACCCTTTTGTTTTCTACGAGATTAAAAATCTGCATTTTTTTTCTTATCCAGACCAAAAGCCGTAGAAGTGTACCACCACCCTCTCTTCTGGGACCCTGATACCCGTCTCTCCTTCCTCCGAGACGCAAGTGACCGCATAGAGTTAGAAGACCGCAAAAACGATTCTGATATCCTAAAATCACTCAAAAGCATCGGAGATTACAGAAATTGGGACAAAAAACTACACAAGAGACTCATAAAAAACATTGAACATCACAGAGAATACAACTATGACGACGTATGTGATTTATTACGAGCCATAAGAAACAAATATAATCACTATGGACAACTTTCGAAAAAACTGCAACGTATGTTGGGGGAGGTCCCCACAAAATTCGATGGATATTTTAGCAGCCGGTTTCCGAAACTTGTTATAGAAACATATAATGTTTTGAAAGGGTATAGTGTGGAAGGAGAGATTCTTCATAAGTATTATAAACAATATCAATTTTAATTTGTAAAAGTGTTGTTGAATGTCGATGATGGTCTATTGTCATGAAATGTGACATGTATATAGTTTCTATATAGTGTGGAAGGAGAGATTAATTCTTCATATGTATATATGATATTTAAGTTGTTTTGTAACTTGTTTACATTTTCGGGAAGAAGACAAATTTAGCCAATTTCTTTAATTATTTTCTAGGAAATAGGCAAAGAATTAAGAAATGACTCATATAGCCACTGAAATCATGGTTAGGCCTTGGGCTGTGATTTTGTCAAGTAGGTATAAGTTCGGGTAAAATTCTATGGTCTTTTACATCTGGAGCACCAATATATGATTCACCTCAATCGGTTAATTTGGAGGATGATCAGCATATATAATTCCTCTAGGCGGCAGCAGCAGCATAATAAGTTATATATAGATTGTGGAGATGACTGACAACTCTATATCCATGCCAAAAACTCTAAAGCTGAGGTCAGCAAGTTCACCTTGTTGATGTAGATTTGTTTTCAAGATGTGTTATATTAGATTTCCACTATTTGTCCAAAATTATGGTTATTTTACGACAAAAGTCAATTGCTATAATTCCAAAAAGGGCAAAATAGAGAAAAAGTATAATTTGTTTTTCCTATTTTATCGATTTAGCCACTAAACTATTATGATAATATCTATGAATAAAAAACAATGCTTTGATTACCAATTCAATAAATTAGTCAAATACATAGTGGTTTTTTGAACCAGGTCTTTTATACGGTCGAAAAATATATAATGATTGATTCACGACATAAATGAGCTAAGTGGTTGAATCAATAAAATGATGAAAGTAGAATTGTTTTTTTTGTTTTTTATTTTTTGTATTTTGCCCAAAACTAAATCACTCTTTTTGACAATTAATGGTTGATAAGGTTTAACCAGGATGAGTTGTCCAAATTTAAGTGAAAACAATATATGTTCTTCCAACACTAAACCTTTGTCTATGCTCCTTAGGTTTTGTTTCCATGTTCTTACTAGCAATTATTGCAACATTTGATTTAACTCTCAGACAAACGTATCCATGATGTTCATTTTATGGTTCATCACACGCTATAGTTGTTAGCGATCCCCTAAGAAATAGCGGTGGTGCTATATAATAGGCTCCGGTGAAAAGGTAGGGAAGATGAAGCTATGTCATTATTTAACCCCCCCCCCCCCCCCCCCCCCCCCTGTTACCTGTGAAAAACATTCCATGCCGTTCAACCTTAGCGCCATGATTTACTGTGATTCTTGACACCAGTATAGCGACGCTACAATCACGTTTGTATGAAATCCATGTTGGGCTATTTCACATAAAAAAACAAATAAGTTCTGTTGACCAACCTAATTAGAAAAACATTCAATCGTTCTTTTCGTATACCACGATGAGTCTACCCCCTCCCAAACTCTCCGATCTCTCTGAGTCGATGACTTTGGAGTTCCCTCCCTGAGCAATGAGCAATGAGCAAACAAGAGGATTACAGAGATGATGATGATGAGTTTAGAGATGTGGTGGAAGATCTTGGTGAAGAAGTGAATGCCTCGGATGATGTTGACTCAGAAGTCGGACCCGTGGATTGCAATTAAACTCTATACAACTCTTTGACACTTTCTAATTCACATACTCCTATATATGAATATTACATATGCTTGATGTTATGTTTTATATGATTTTTTATGATATTAATTCCATATAGTATTAAGACTCTAATAACTAAATTCTAGATAAAACTGCAAAATTGGTCTCTAAAAACTGTGAATAAGGTTCAAAAAGTTTCCAACTTACATGAAGATCCAAAATTTAGAATTTCTCATGATTTTGGTCCTAATAATTGAAAGGACTATTTTACCCTTTTAATTTTTTTATACAATTTTATATTTATTTTAGTAGTTTTTTAATTTAAAAATAAAAGAAAAACAATACACACACATAAAGAAAATAGCCTCATAAATAAAAGAAAAATAACAGACTCAAGTTTCCTTCTATATGTCAGAGATCTCTTACTACCTTGTCAGTGGACCTCGGGGTGTGCAATGGTGAACTGGGTTCCCCTTCCTCTCCATATCTTTATAGTTCTATCTTCAAATCACGATGTTTGCCTATGAATCGTTGTCAAAACTAGATTCATCGTTTGACTCATTGAGTTAACTCGATCAGAACTGGAATATCTTTCCAAGAAAACTCAATAGCTAGCACAATGCATTGGAAAAAGAATCCCAAAAATATTAAAGAAAATAAAGATGAAAATAGAAAGGTAAACGAAAATCTATAAAAATTCCATTTGTTATTCAAATCTCAATTAATGAAAATTTACTAAGATGCGAACAGTGACCAACACAATTAATGGAGGTATACGAAATATGCGAAACCTAAATACTCCTCTCATGAAGTTCTTCAAAATATTGTATACTCACACACACACACACTAGCCATCTAGCCGTGCCAAGGGCTAGGTGTGATTTTTTTTTCAGAAATTAGTTCAAATAGGGGATTAGTGTTTTTGCGCAAATAGTTTACTACATATAAGCAATTATCAATAAGAGTCTTGCTAGCATAAATGAAATCAGAAAGAATTAAAAATGAAAAGTTGAGATTCTTTACAAATGCATATGAACACATGATTGGCTGATCATTATTGATCGTGCAACACTTCTTTATACACGCTATTTGATGTATAGACTTCACTGTCATTGAATTATTCACCAGGCTTCACCAATACTTTTGTAGTGGCACGTTATATCCCTCTGGATAATGCCACATAAAGTTCGCCCTGCAAGAAAACCGATTCTAGAAGATAAATTACTACATTTGGAATAGTTTGTCCCTGAGCTTTATTAGTTGTTATTGCAAAACATAATCGAATTGGAAATCATTTTCTCTTCAGCTTAAACGGGAACATGTCATCTTTGGACAGACTTAGAGAAATCCTTGGAAAAAATATCATCTTTCGAACATGTTGACCAACAGCTATTTCGGCATCAATGACATCGTGCTAAAAACATTTACATATCAATCGAGTATCGTTACATAATCCATTTGATGGTTCGAGATTCTATGAGAGTATTATCGGGCGTCCAACTTTTAGTCTTAAGTAACGAGGGGGAAAGCCACTAACACTGAGCGTGTTCAAGAATTCCACGGGATAGAAGTTATTTATATCGTCCATAGCTTCATCAAAACTATAGTAAATTCTCTCTTCTCCATTGAATCGACCGATCAAATAAACATTAATCTCATTGACACTGTCATTTCTTGCGAGTTGTATTGCATGCAAAATAGTATAATCAGGTTCAGATCTATTAATTTCAAAGGATGAAAAAATTACATCAATCAAATCATGCAATGACTTTTCTTTTTCAGTGAAGGGAATCACCATATCATCAGGGATGCAGATAAAGTTTTCATGTACCGTTTCTTCAACTCCAACCCACGCATAATAGAAAGTCTGAGAACCATGGATCGGTTAGTGCTCTCATATTAACAGTTAACCGCAACTTGATAATCGAATACCAAAGAGGCGACATTCGTATGCTAGAATCCACAGTCTGTACTCGCGTTCCTCGTCTAATGACCAACAACACTTGTCTGAAATCACCTCCCAAAATTGTTATCTTTCCACCAAATGGTAGCATCACACCAGTGATATCTTTCATTGTACGGTCAATCGCCTCTGGTGCATGTCATATAGATATAAACGCATCGTCCCAAATGATTACTTTCGCAGTCTGAAGTAGTTGAGCAGTACCACTTTGTCTTGAAATTTGGCAGACCGAGTTATTTTCAAGATTGATAGAAATTTTAAAGTGCGAGTGGGCTGTTCTCCCCTGGTATATTATTAGCCGCAACACACGAACAAGCGGTCGCGAGTGCAATATGACCACATGAACGAATATTAGCAAGTAAAGCTTTGCACAAAAATTGTCCTCAGGAAGTTCCACAAATCAAACATCTATTTATTTTGCAAGATTTAATAAATATGGATATTAGCATATTAGTAGTTGGATCTTGAATGTAATATTAGTTTTTTTTTTGATTATTTATCATAACATGCTTACATAGAGTAAAAAAAATGGGAATCTAGAGGAACACATAACTAAGGTGTTGTTTCCTTTTTACTTAATGGACTTAACAAGGACAGAAGGGTAAAATACTCACACTTACTGAATAGATTTGAAAACAGCCAAGGATGTTATTTATAATATTTAATACTAATTATTAAACAAGAAACGGTAAAAAAAATGAAAAGGGATACTTGCACAACTTTTGTTGAGGTGCATAAATGAAGCATTTTCTAGAAAGTGTATTCAATATCCATTTGTTGCCACTATAATAAAGAAGTTGATAATGCAAGTTATAAATTAATTGTCTAAAACAAATTATTGTTATTTATAACAGTTTTTAGGCAGAACAAGATGGACTTTTATTGTAAAATATATTCTATAATAAAATGATGGCAATGGCACTCATGGTAAATACTTGGAATAAGAAAGGGTAATTTAGGAAAGTCACTTTATGAAGTTAAATGGTATATGACAGACAACCCTTTTGGATTTTATTTGGAAAATTCGTTGATAGCCAAGTTGTTAGCTGCTATTGATAAATATGATTTGGAGAGACTTAGAAGGATGTGTAAATCCCATCTTTGTAAGGGTATATCTGTCAATTTTGTTGGTAGACCTCTAGCACTTGCAGATCATTATCATGCCAAAGAATTGAAAGTTGTTTGCTTAAGATTTGCTGCTGAAAACCTTGCAAGTATACTCTCATTATACAAAAGCGTTTTTATGTGCTTCTTCTTCCCTTATTTACAGTATTTCTATTACCAACTTCAAGTGATTCTATTTTTATTATAGGATAGCATCCCGCCTTCATTTCTTTCTATTCCAACATTTCACTTTTAACGTTTTTCCTTATTATATCTTTGTACTTCTAAAAGCCAAACACAAGCTATTGTGACTTCATTTAGTGGGTACAAGCACATGAAAACACAATTTCAATAACTATAACAATACCAATAATAGTTACAATAACAGTTATAGTTATGATAACAGCAACAGTTACACAGTACCAAGGAAAGTTATATTCATTCTTAGTTATGAATGATATAAATGTAAAACTGAAGCTTGCACGTCTTTTGGTTATTATCTCATCTTTTACTCCTGCTACCTTATCAGCATCTGTTATGTTGGTTTTGATTTTGAACAAATAAATGACTTTATAAGAAGGAACAAAGAAATAACAATGGTATCTGATAAGCCTACATTTCGTGATGTAGTTGAAGTTACGCTTACAACACCAAACGAAGATGAAATAGAGGAGGAGGGATATTTCTAGGATTCCTGCTTTCCAAGCAAGAGATGCTTTTTTGAAAGCCCTAACGTTGGCAAAAATCAGTGTAATTAATAATTTGACAAGATGATGTTGCCAATGTTGAGGCTATCCCTATTTTGAATCAAAAACTTTGATTTGGTGTTTTTGGAGTTTGTTTAGGATGACGTTTCTCTTTGCCTAAGTTATCTTTATTCAAATTTTCTAGTTTATCTAGTTTTCTTAGTTTATCATATTTTCAATCTATATATATAGGCCTTTGTAATCTCACGTTAAAAATTGAATGAAAAGGAATGTTTAGTATCAATTTATTATGGCATCAGAGCAGAGATCTCTGATAAACTAAAGATTCGCATAATATGACGGAAGGAGAAACCTCTGCGTTGTTATCATCGAATGACAAACCCATAGACATATCATCCCCATACTTTCTCTCATCGGCTGATCATCCAGGCTTAAACTTCGTTGGTGATAATCTATTAAGGGATGGGAACTACAACGATTGGGTGAATGAGATGACGAATGCTCTTCACACCAAAAACAAGTTCGTGTTCGTTGATGGCTCACTTGTCAAACCAGAAGATAAATCAAAAGATGTCATGAATTGGACAAGGTGTAATGCTATGGTTCGAGGGTGGCTTGTTAGTTCCATGGAAAAAGAAATCAAGAACAGTGTGAAATTTGGTATTACTGCTCAAGAGATATGGGAAGATTTGAAAGAAAGATATGGGAAGGAGAATGCTCTAAGAGCATACGAACTCAAAGGTGTCCGCTTATTACACAAAACTCAGAGGAATATGGGATGAGATACGATCAATCAATCCAACACCAACTTGTTTAGGTCAAGGATGTTTTTGCGATATCACAAAAGAAATTAATGTGATGCGTGAAAAGGAAAGGCTATACGATTTCTTGATGGGAATAAGTGAGGAATATAGTGTGCTAAGAACTCAAATACTAAGCACTAATCCTCTACCCACCTTAGGTGTTACATTCCACCTTATCAGTCAAGATGAACAACAAAAGCAAACTGGAAGCTCACGTGTAATTACTAATGACTCTGCTGCATTTCAAACATCAAAGACTTACTCCAAGAATCAGAATAAAGGAAACACAAATCAAATAGCAAATAAGAAAAGCAATGATGATCTTTGGTGTACCCATTGTCAAAAGTGATGGGTTTTGGTCATAACACATCCTATGTACTCATACAAACCCTAATGCTTGGATCTAGGTTTCTCTATTGTACATGCTTTGAATCCAAGACTATAAACCCTAATTCTAGCATATGGAAATCAATATTAACATATAATTAGGTTTAAGATATTACCTTGATTGTTATGTAACAATAACAATCCTAATTCCTCCTTGAATTGACTTTGGAAGGCTTAGAGTCACAAGTGTCACTCCTCTAATGGCTTACAAACACCATAAGCAAGTGGAGAAGGTATAAAGAGAGAGGAGAGAGGTAGGAATTCGTCCTTAGGACTTCTTGGGAAGGCTTAGACGAATTCATGAGCCTTAGGGGGTTTATATAGGTGTAAAGATTAGGGTTTTAGTCCTTATCCTTATCTAGTTGCTTGCCCACCAAGCAACCATAAGATAAGTCTTAGAAACCCTTATCCTAGTCGAATTCTAAGGCATTATCTCCTTAAATTCGTTCACCCTATATTTAAGATAATCCTTACCTTATTTTGTAACTATCACATAATTACAATTCAGCTCCTCTAGTTTAATAAATTACACTTGATCACAAAATTAATTCTTAATTAATTATTGACCAATATTAATTAAACAAATATGATTTCTCCTTTAATATATTATTCTTATAACATATTAATAAATCATAATAACCTCTCTCTCTCTATTTATTTCTCCAGTCAAGTTGCTTTGGTGAAGGCAACCCAAAAGGACCATGCACCATCGGGTCAAGTACATACCAAAATAGTTATGGACTTAGACACTAATCCAACAGTCTCCCACTTGGATAAGTCTAATAACTATTCTGCGTATGACTTCAGATCCTGATCTGCAATCGTAGCTTTCCAAAGCCGCTGTCAACTCTGATCCTATCAGATACACGTGTCCTTAGATAAGGGATCATATATTCCTCCATTCTAGATATCATATGAGATATGATTTCAAATCATTCTCTTTGTACTACTTCTCGATTTCTGATTTATGACGACTGACTAATTGAAGAAATCAAAATAGCCCTAGCCCGGCCGAGCATTTACGTTTGTTATCACTAAACCATCGAGGGGCCCAAAGATATCGCTTTTATTCTACTTTGAATAAAAGGAACGGATAAACTTTGATACAATGCTTGCTTGCACTCACTCATCGAATCACACACAACAATATGTTTTATAACACCAAGTTACTAGTGCGTTTTCATATTATCAATGTCCAACCGATTAACAAGATACAACTCACACATCTCGGTTTCAAGAATATAAGATGTTATCGTCTCACCAATCACTCGTGATACAATTCATGGAGTGATCCAAGTGAGCGTGGGTTTAATCCAATGCTCAAATTCATATTCATAAGCACTCATGAATGTTGCAGCAAACATTTGCTTATGTCTAATACTCTTTTATACAATCCACACACCAATTCACAACAGTCTTCATTCATATCTACTTCCAACATATGAACGACTGTGGCCCGTTTGAATAATTCGATTATTCTTAATAAACTCAATTATTTTGGAAGTCAAAACATGCAAAGTGAAACACAAGAATAATACTAATCCCATATGGCCTCAAAACTTTGATTATAAATAAAACTCCTTTTATTTATCACCATATCAATTACTCATTATTTGTCGTTTCGGGTAATCAACTTCTTACTTGAATTATTACACTTGTCCCATGCTCCTAGCATGCACACAATGTTTACCTATGGTTCTTACTTTTGTGGAATAGACAAATTGCACACATTTCCAATTATTCTCATTTCACAATTCCAAATCCATTTTCATAAGTTTAAGAATCTCAAATTCTTGCCACTTATAGAATATGCTAGATTCTAACATTTTATGCAATAATTCTTACGTAATGTCACTGCACCGAAGTCACAAAGACTATTGCCAATGATATTACAAAGTCCTTTAATGGAGATTGTTACAAGACAATTCCTTAGATATGATGTCTCTCACTCAAAGTACATTTCTTTGAACATCCTCTTGCATAAAAGTTTATAATCTAGTCTTAGATTTTCAATATTTACTTCCCAATATGGACACGCTTCCATATTTTCCATATGACAACTCATTTCTTAATAGAATCTTTTGTATTCATCATAATGTCAATATGGTCCATTAATACCATGCTTCCAATTACTCACAAGCAACCAATCCTCATCGAACTTTGGATTGTCCTTTGATAGTTGTTTAATTATTTTAGTCAAAACCGATTCTAGTCCCTTTTTCCTCTAAATGTTCTAGACATTTGGAAAATCTTAGAATGGTCAAACATTAAAGCATTTTCAATCGATCCTATACCTGAAGCGTATGGGACACAATGCACAATGTTTTATTTGCTATGTTCTCAAAATTCGAATTGTGAAAAGGAATTCCGTAATCATAATCGAAATTTTAAGAACACACTATGTACCTATGACTAAATTTATTAACATTTCTCAACCTAAGCCTTTAGATTTGAAATAAAGCATAATATTCTCTCCCTTAATTATAGCAAAACAACTTTACAACCTTTACGACTTTGCAAGGTATAACTCTTGTTTTCTTTAATTAATATTGCCAACTTGCAATACGTACCTTAATAATCATACAATCATAACATTTATGCTCCCACTATCATGATGATTATTATAAAACATAACACTTATGCTCCCACTAGCTTCGACATGTATTCACAAACATCTTAACTTTCAGAAAACAATACCTATTGAATTTCTTAAGTCCATGTTTCTAATACTTAATGCTTTGATAATCTTTTATCAACGCCTCTTAAGCTTATACACCTTTGCTTTAGATAGTTCATATGTGTGTCTAAACTATTAAGACTAATTGCCAAACCTCACAATTCAAATCATGGAAAGGGATACCGTAACCATAATTGAATTCGAGAATGCAACTTTACAATCACTATCTTCTTAAAATCTTTCTTAGTGAAAGCATTTCCTCACAATCATTTTCATGAAGGAGGAAATCTTATGACACTTAGATTTTAATGGTGTATATGTTCCTATCCATGTGAATTTGTTAAAAACAAAGTTTATGACAAATTCAAACTCATATGGACCGAACTTTCTTAATCTTGATTTCTTGCCTTATGGTAGCACAGCTGCCCACCACGTCTTCCAAGTAGTTAAGCAGCTCACCTTTTCCTATCAATGTACCTTTCATTGATTAAGGTGCCTTGCCTTTTATGCGTTCAAAATGAGAACTCATAGGACTCACATGCATAATTAACTCAATTGGAACAGCACATAATCAAAATATTGTCAACACGATAGGTTGTAAACCTCAACTCATGTGCTAGTGATGATCAATAAGGTTTATTTGACTTGTTCTTGAAACCTTTCAAGACCATTAGGGCTCTCACTGACTCCTTGACATATAAGATTCTTTTGTCAATAAACATTTTTTGACAACCAATTACTCAAGAGTTAGTGTAGCTTTTATCAAAACACTTCATAAATTGGTCCTAGTTGGCCTTTGTCTTATCCAAGACATCACAACTTTCCACATTTGATGAATGTTATAAACCTTTAATACTTTTCACTCATTGTCACAATCTTAACTTTAAGACTTGTTATTGGAACGAAGTATGATAGACTTCTTGATTTAACCATTTCTTCAATCCTTGATTCCTCTTCTTAAACATACAATTGTACTAAGACTCACTTAGAGGATCAATTGAGATATGGTTCTTAATCATTAAGACCCATTATAAAGCATAAAAGCTACTCTCCTTTCTTCTTAGAATGGAGAGACTTCTATCTTTCTGCCTACTTGATTCTTCTTATTCGTTCTACTATTGATCTAAACCCTTTAATCAATTTAGAATTACACTTAATCTTGTAAGTGTAATCATATTTACTAAGCCTTTAGTAAATCATGATGAATATCTTTGTTACTCTTATGGTGAACTTGATCAACACACAACTTTGTTTACTCGATCTCCTAGTCATTCACTTGACACTTTGTCAACGAATTTGTCTAATTTCCAAATATGAAATTTCTCATTCATCATGCAACCAAGTTGTGTGATTCCAAATTTCAGTCCAATTGAAATTTGGGCGATGAGAAACTCTCCCTATTTGGTAAATTCTCGACATTTCCATAAATAACATAACTAAGAATCATATCCATTCATTGTAGAAATATGCAAACATCGATTTTCATAACAATTTCATTGCAAGGAAGTAAACAAATAAATAAATAAGTCAAACAAAATTTATTTTATTTATAAAAGCAGTGGAAAAACATTTGTCCTTACAATGCAAAATCTATTGAAAACTATGTAAAAGGAAAATTTCTAACAACTCTATCATAACTATCTAAGCTCAAAATCCAATCTTCAAGTCCATGCGATCGAGATCCATTTCTTGTGATTAGATTCATCTTGCTCTCTTATCAAGCTTCCTTTCTTTTCACCGATCCTGCAAAACATTCAAATGCAATCTTATCACATCATGTATTAAGAATCAATGAATAGGAACTTATCGGAGTTAGATAGTGGATTTTACCTAAACGTAGTCATACTTTTGACTCTCCCATCTCTTAGATCTCTTAGGTAAATAGGGAAACTTCGTCTCCAATGCCCATTCTCTTAGCAATAAAAGCAAATTGACTCTTTTGGAACAACACATGGAACTACTTCAGACATCGCCTTTCTCTTATGATCAAACTTTTCGATCATTGCATGTCTTTCATTGCCATTGTCTATATCCATAGAGGTCTTGAAGGTAGATTCGCCAATCAACTTTTCTTTTCTATTGCGCCAAACCATTGCTGATTCAGCAGAAATAAGCATATAGGTGAGATCAATAAGGGTCACGTCGTGGTTCATCATATAGTACTCTCTTACGAACTCACTATACGAGTTAGGATGTGACTGAAGAACCCAATCAACAGCCATCTCTTCACCGACAAGGGATCCCATCATTCTTAACCTATCAATGTGTGACTTCATCCCTAAGACGTGTGCACACACCGACTTTCCTTCTTTATGTTTACTTGCCAAAAGGGCTTGAGTGATATTGAACCTTTCAATTTTACAATCTTGTGGGTTAGGGACAATAATTGGAGGAGGAGGAGGAGGAAGTGAAGCATGATTTCTTGTTCCTCGATCGAATCGTGGAATATCATCTTCATGTGGAATGCTTGTTCCACGGGATTTGGGAAGACCATAGTTGTCGAACTTTGACATCTACAAAACGGGAGAAAACAAATTCAAGTTAGTTGATCGATTGAGTCCTTAGTAAATCATCCAAATGAGATACCAAGGCTAGGACCCAACACAATACGCTACAACCTAGAAAAGGGATGCCGTAATCTAGTTGCAGAATATTTGAAGGTAAGTGAATGACGATTCACTAATTTCCACCATGAAAAGCAAAAAAGAAATTTAAGTTTTAAATCTATGAAAACTCCTAGATCCTTTGAGATTCATTGAACATTTCAATGGCATGTTCAAATCTCGATATGCCCCTCTTGTTTGTGACTGGGATGCCGAGGATCACAAAGCGGGTGTGAATAACCATGCAAAGTTACATGGTGCCCTCACATGTTACAGTCACCTATTCCATGTGCCGGTAAACCACACATGCTCCACCGAACTATGACAAACATTGAGTCATCCTTTGCTACCTTTGCTTAGAACCATTTAGTGTGTCGGTAAACCATACACGCTCCACTAACGTCTTCGCAAGGGCACAAAGTGTAATTTCATGGAATTGCATCAATTCACTTTTGCCTAAGTAACTAACATTGGGAATTTGCAAAACATTTAGTTACTTTGTATTTCATTATATTTATAATGGATGGTTTCGTCCTATCCTACCCGTTCAGCTAACGCCCCTCCACTAGTCAAGAGTGTGGTGGGTAAGAATGGATACCCATTCAATCGCCATATTATAGGCAATTTCCTTAAACACCCCTTATAGACCAGCTTCGTAAATGAGCCCTACTAACGGTAAGACTGACTTTTACTCATACATATATATAATGTTAGACTTTTAATGTTATATATAGTATAGGGTGCATTTTACACTTTTTAAAATATTAGGTGATCAAATTTAACAATTATACTTTTAATTCAATTAAATTGTAAACCTAAACTTTTACGAATTTATTAAATCTTTTTTAATTATACACCTTAATCAATTAATAAAACCATAAGGGAGTGATTTGAATTTTACAAAACATTACTAGGGTTTTGGAATTTAACATTCCAAATCAACTTTTAATTAACTTTTAAATTCCAAAACTTGAGGGCAAGTTTTGAAACCTTTTTCAAAACATTAGGGTTTTAACTATTTAAATTTCAAAACTTTTGGGTTCAAATTTAAACTATAAAACCTAAAGGGGAAAATATGAAACTTTTCATAACAACAAGGATCAAATAATTTTAAATTAACATTTAATCACATAATTATCCATATTTGATTTATTTAATGATTTCTTGCAAAACAATTTATCAATTTACTCAAAATAATTAATCAATTATCTTATAAGGAAACAATTATCTTATTAATTGATAAATATCTTCATTTAAATAAAAAATATAGTCAAATATATCATATAATCGGATTAATATTGATCTAACATGATAAGGTAACTATCCATATGCAAAAACAGCAAGAAATCCCGAGATAAGCACTATCTGACGAATTGACTCGTTGAGTCAAGCCTGGACTCGTCGAGTCACCCTGGACTTGGCGAGTTCAGCTATGGACTCGTCGAGTCCAGCCTCTAGAACTCCAAAAATCGAATTTTTTTAGATATACAATGCATCAATACAATTGAAACCATCCTAGGCTCTGATACGACTGATGGGTTTTGGTCATAAGACATCCTATGTACTCATACAAACCCTAATGCTTGGATCTAGGTTTCTATATTGTACATGCTTTGAATCCAAGACTATAAACCCTAATTCTAGCATATGGAAATCAATATTAACATATAATTAGGTTTAAGATATTACCTTGATTGTTATGTAGCAATAACAATCCTAATTCCTCCTTGAATTGACTTTGGAAGGCTTAGAGTCACAAGTTTCACTCCTCTAATGGCTTACAAACACCATAAGCAAGTGGAGAAGGTATAAAGAGAGAGGAGAGAGGTAGGAATTCGTCCTTAGGACTTCTTGGGAAGGCGTAGACGAATTCATGAGCCTTAGGGGGTTTATATAGGTGTAAAGATTAGGGTTTTAGTCCTTATCCTTATCTAGTTGCTTGCCCACCAAGCAACCATAAGATAAGTCTTAGAAACCCTTATCCTAGTCGAATTCTAAGGCATTATCTCCTTAAATTCGTTCACCCTATATTTAAGATAATCCTTACCTTATTTTGTAACTATCACATAATTACAATTCAACCCCTCTAGTTTAATTAACTTGATCACAAAATTAATTCTTAATTAATTATTGACCAATATTAATTAAACAAATATGATTTCTCATTTAATATATTATTCTTATAACATATTAATAAATCATAATAACCTCTCTCTCTATTTATTTCTCCAGTCAAGTTGCTTTGGTGAAGGCAACCCAAAAGGACCATGCACCATCAGGTCAAGTACATACCAAAATAGTTATGGACTTAGACACTAATCCAACAAAAAGTAGGACACAACATGGAAGGATGCTTAGAATTGATCGGATATCCAGAATGGTGGACACCAAGAACACCAATCACAAAGACTTCCGCTGGAAAAACAAAGGCGCAGCCACGTAACCACTACTACTGAAGATCCACAAATTCAAGGCCTTGGTCTTACAAAAGTGAATATGAGAAGCTGATAAAGATGATTCGTGACACCAAAACTGATGGGTTTTGAGCATTCTAACACTTCCTAAGTGTACATGCAACCCTAATAAACCTTGGATCTATGTTTGTCTAAGATTCATGCAAGATTGATTTCCAAGGTTCATTATCCTATCTAGCATACATGGGGAACATTTAACTTAAATAATAGATAGAATAACATACCTTGTTGTTGATTTTGATTCCTTGAAACGTTGTGAGCTTAGTACCCCAAGTGTGATGCCTCAAATGCTTCACACAACACCAAATGCTATGGAGTAAACTTGGAGAGAAAGTATAACACTCAAAATCGGCTCTAGCCCTCAAGTATGCATGTGTAGCCGATTTTGGGAGATGTCACATGGTTTATATAGTGTGTTACATTAGATAAACCCTAATGTAACATGGCTCTTCATTTCCATGATCCATGGATTAACTCCATGGAGCATCCTATGGGTGGAACCCAACTTGATAATCCTTGGAGCCTCTTAGCCCACTATATAAGTTATGGATGATTTACATAATCAACCCATATATTTAACAACAAGTTTTCATATGGATTGTAAGGATATGTTTTTCCGCAAAGTTTTAAAATAAAAGAAAATTTTTTGATTTTATTTATTTTAAAATATCCTTACAATGGAATTTTAGGAAAAATTGTTGCTTATATGATTCCATTAATAGCAAGAGTGGAAATATGAAATTGATTCTTTCATTTGCGGCAATGTCTAAATTTACCAAATAAGGAAAGATTCTCATCACCCAAGTTTCAATTTGACCGGAATTTGGAATCATGCAAGTTGTATAGCATGATGAATGAGAACTTTCAAGTATTGGAAAAATAAGAATAATTACTTGTTCACATGGATGTGTGAGTCAAGTAATGGACTAAGGGATCGAGTACACATTCTTGTGCACTGATTAAGTCCACCATAAAAGATTGATAAGATTATTCGCCATAGTTTACTAAAGCTCGGTAAATATGGTTATACTTACAAGCTTAAATGTAACTCTGAGACATTGGAAAAGGTTCCAATGTAAGGCAGAGCGAATAAGAAGAATCAACTTAGACAGAAAGATAAAAGTTTCTCAAATATGAAAAGATGGGAGAGTACTTTAGTATCAGTTTTGTGATCATCTTAATGATTAAGAAACCATATAAAAATTATTTCTCTAAGGGAATCTTAGTGCATTCTTATGACTAAGAAGAGGAATCTTGAATTGTTGAAATGGTTAAGTCAAGAAGATGAGTCATACTTCGTTCCAATATAAGTCTTAGAGTCATACTCCAAGATTGTAATTTGAGTGACATGTCTTAAAGAAGGTTTAAAACACTTGTCAAATGTAAAAGTAAAAGTTTCCTACTCTTGTACATTTGAAATTGGTAAGTTGTGATGTTTTGGATAAAACAAAGACCAACTAAGGCCAATTGTGTGAAGTGTTTATCTTGATTAGAATCCGCACTATCTCTTGGATGTTTGACAAGGAAGTCTTATATGTCAAGAGGACAGTGGGAGTCTTAAAGGTATTAAAAGTCTCAAGAACTAATCAAGAATAAAACCTGAAGTTCTTCACTAGCACACGACTTGAGGTTTATAACCTATCGTGTTGACATATTCTGTGCCCATTCCAGTTAAAGTTTGCTTTGCATACGAGTTCTTAAAGTTCTCAATTGGTTGCACAACAACTTGGAAGCAATGGCAGGCCCTTGAGCTGCCAGGTGGCATGAAGTCAAGATTGAGTTAAGTCCATATGAGTTTGGATTTGTCATTATCCTTGTCTTGTGACTATGGTTTTGACAATTCACATGGATAAGAACACATACACTAGTAAATCTAAGTGTCATAAGGTTTCTCTCTGATTCATGAAAATGATGGTGAGGAAACTCTTTCACTAAGTAGATTTTAGCTAGATGGCAATTGTAATATTTGCATTCTCAAAGTCGTTAATGGAGCGTGTGTGGTTTACCGACACACTAACCTGGACTTGTGAGAAGTGGCAAAGGTCTAAACAATCGAGACTATGATTACGACATCCCTTTTCATAGTTCTTAAAATTGTTCAGACACACAAGTGTGCTATATAAGGCAAGGTGTATGATTTTGATAAAGTTTTATCAAAACAATCTAGTATCTGAAATCTGATCTTTGGTAAGAAAGTCAGCTAATTTCTGAGTACATGTCAAAGCTAGTGAGAGCATAAGTGTTATGCTAATAATCATCATGTTAGTGGGAGCATGATAATTATGATAAAGGTTGCAAGTTAGCAATGTTAATTATAGAAAACAAAGTTTCAATTGGAAAAAAAAAAGTTGTTTTGCCATAATTAAGGGAGAGGAAATTATACTTCATCTCAAATCTAAAAGCTTAGATTGAGGTTTTAATCGTATTTAGTCAAGGATATATATATGAATTTCATGTTGGAATGGCTCAACATAAGGAAATTCTGTATATGGGTCCATTATTTGCATTCTAAAATTCGATTAAGATTACGACATCCCTTTTCATAATCTGAATTATGAGAACTTGGCAAATTGAAATGGAAATAGTATAGCAAAAGACTGGTGTAGTATTTATGTGAGACATCATGAATCGTGTCCCATATTCTTCGAATATAGGCTCGATTACATGTGCTATATTCATCCGTTCTAAAATTTTCCAAATGCCTGGGGCATTAAGAAGGAAAAAGGTCTAGAATTGTGTATGACTAAAAGGATTAAACAATTATCGAGGACGATCTGAGGTTTACCAAAGATTGGGTGCTCAAGGACAGTTGGAAGTATAGTATTAATTTTGGAAGGACCATGTTGACATAATCTGTAAGGAGGCAACTCTTGTTCAGAAGTGATAGTCAAAATGAATCTGGAAATGTTTCAAAGTTAGAAATTATTCAATCTGTGTGAGATTAGGAAACTCAATGCAAGAAGGATGTTTCCAAGGAGCTGATCTCCTTTGGAATACTATGTAATGATTGGTGCCAAGTGTTTGTGAATTTGTGCATAATCATTACAAGAACATCAATGCATATAAGTTTAGAATCTAACAGATTTTAGTAAATGGCATGAGTTTGGAATTCTTGCATTTGCAGTAAGGATTTGGGATTGTGAAAAAGGATCATTGGAGTTATGTTCAGTTAATCAATTTCACAAAGTAAAGATCATAGACAAACATAGTATGCATACTTGGTGTATGGCATGACTAGTGTTTAGAAAACATAGTGTACATGCTTGGAGCATGGGACAACTATTGTTTTAAATTCAAGAATAAAGTTGATAGCTGAAACAGTATACAATGAATAATGTGTAATCATATGGTGATAAATAAAAGGTGTTTTATTTATATTCATAAGTGCTGAGACCATATTGGATTCGATTATTATTGTGTTTCATTTTGCATGTTTTGACTTCCAGAATAAACTAGGTTATTCTTCTGGAATGACTAAGTTATTCAAACCATCCACAGTCGGTCATATGTTGGAAGTAGATATGAATTAAGACTGTCATGGGTTAGCTTGTAGAGGTCTAAGGTGTTGGACAAAGGGCTACAACACTCATGAGTGATCATAAGTTCTGAGTATTGGATTCAACCCGCACTCATTGGAATCACTTCATGGATTTTATCACGAGTGATCATGAGACGATAATATCTTATATTCTTCAAACCTAGAGATATGAGTTGTTACTATGAGTTGGTTGTACATTGATTGCACGAAAACGCATTCGGTAACTCGGTGTTATAAAACGTACCTTTATGTATGATTCAACAAGTAGTAGAACAAGCCATATGAGTCGAAGTTTATCCATTCCTTTTACGTTCGGGATAAAAGCGATATCTGTGGGCCCCTCGATGATTTGATGATGACAAATGGAAGTGCTCGGCCGAGCCAGGACTCATTTGATTTGTTCAATTAGTCAATTGTCATAAATCAGAAATCGGGAAACAAAAAATGGACAGAGAGAATGATTATAATCCATGTCTCAGTCCATATGATATGTAGAATGGAGGAATATATGATCCCTTATCTAATGGACAAGTTCGTTGACAAGATCAGAGTTCGACAGCAGCTTTAAGAGCTACAATTGGCAGTTAGGTTTTGAAGTCATACTCAATAATAAATTTAGACTTATCCAAGTGGGAGACTGTTGGATTAACGTCTAAGTCCATAACTATATTTGGTATGTACTTGACTCGACCCGACATGGTCCATTTGGGTTGCACCTCACTGACACAATTTATATGGATAGTCTTTTGAGAATAGTATATTTACGATTTATATTAATATATGTTAGGTCCAAATAAGGATCTAAAACTAGTAATAAAACAAACATATGATTGAAATAACACAATAAGATAAACCAAAAGAGCTTGCACACGATTGAATATCAAAATCATCAGGTACAATTCAATAGAGACCGTAAACAGAGTGGCAACACCCAAAAGAGTAACACTGACACTATTTATACTAAATTGGATCGCAAACAGGGTTTACTGTCGTAAACACGTTTACGGCCATAAATGCCCTAAACATCATAAACATTAGAAATTAAGATACAGACACATAATCAAAACAATTTACACACAAAGCCTAGCCCAAACCATTTCATGGCCCTTCAATCTCCCCCTTGGTTTGGAGCAGGCTTGGGATCAATCCTTTTCAACCATTATCACATCACATTTCCCCATCGCTCTGTTCCATATTCTTTTATCGATAATAGTGGCCACCATCTTTGTGTATTCTTTTGCCGCAGGCTCAAAAAGATCATCAACAACGATAATTTGATGTGTTGAGAGCTGATGAATATCCCTTTCACCAAACTCAAGAAGGTCCCTCTTGTCATACAAGTGAATACAGTCTTCTTTCAGCTTGATAACAACAGCATCTGATAAATCATCATGCACCCAATAAAGCATCGAATGTAGAGTTCCATCAGGACAGTTTTGAGGAACCGGAATGTGTTTGACTTGAGCGGTGGCAGGCCACATCACTGCACGAATAGGTTCACCTGTGGTTGGATCAAAAACACGTTTATGCACTTCAACGAAGGATTCGGCAGTCTTCATTGAAGGAAAGCCTTTGGCCACTTGATCTTCCAGAAATGATTTGAATTGGCTGGTAGTTAGATTTCCTGAAGGATTTGAAAAGGGAGCTTTGGATAGCTCAATGAGGTCAACCTTAGTGAAAGAGTTGAAGTCATGAGCATCCTTGTATAGTTCTTAATTTTTGCTCTTCCTTCTCATAATGAACATCTTCTGAATATCGTGAAAACCCCATGACACGCTCTCTGACCGATCACCATAAACGTCTTTGAAGGGTTGAGTGCTTAGGTCAGTGAACGTGACATGAGGTTTATCCCATGGAGACTTGAAGTCTACATTTCTTTTAAATAGCCATTTATTTTTCTCAGTTGACTCAGGAGCAACAAATTTCTTTCTTTTGGTACCTTTGGCCTTTGCCGCTCGTGACGCCAGTTCAGGATCCACATCAAAGCGATCAACAATGATGGAAGATTGGATTGGTTGAGAAGAGGCAGCAACATCAGCTACAGTAGCATCATCTATGGTGGTATCAATTATTGGAGAACCTGGAGCTGGGGAATCGATGTGAGATGCATCAACAGTTGATTTGAAATCATCACCAAACCTGTCCTCAAGTTTCATTTGCAATTCAAGAAAATTTGCAGCTAAACTTCCATATTGAGTTTGAAGATTAGAGATTTGCTTTGTTTTCAGATCATTTTCTTCTTTAAGTTCAGATAATTGGATGCTGAGCTCGGTGTTCTCTGATTGAAGATCAGCGACTTTGATTACTAGCTCAATGTTCCTATGGTCTAGTTCAATGTTCTTTTGTTTGATAGCATCAATCTGGCTTTGGAGTGAAGGAGAAAAATCTCTTTGACTTTCATCTCCAATGTGAATTCCCTTGCCACGGGAAGGTGGTGTCGAGAATTGTTCCTCATCCAACAGATGAGCTAGTCTGACTGAGGCATCTTCTTTGCCTACTCTTGGGGAAGAAAGAATTGCATGACTTGAAGAACCACCAGCAACAAATAATGTGCTGGTACCTTCACTTATAGGTTCAGTTGAAACTAGGGCAGGTGTGATTGTTGGGGGAGCTGTAGCACTTTGTGTTGTAGAGCTTCTAGATGAAAGTCTCAGAACAAGTCTTCGACGTTTTGGAGGAGAGGTTGGATGGGTGGTGGAGATATCTCTTTCCATTGGCAATGATGTAGGTAATCCAGTGTCAAGAGGAGGAATCCCTGACACTGTCACCATAGGAGTTTCTATTTCTGCCTCTGGATTGGAAGATAAAGGAGCAGATACGGAAACGTCTTCTTCTACCCTTGCCTCAGTAGTTACAGGAACTACATCATCAACATTGTCAAGCAGTTTGTCAAGGCCTACATCAGACAACGTGTCATTGCTATCAAAATTCATCGGGATATCATCTTGATCAAATCCCGTGAGAACAACATTCTTTTCTGCTTTGTCATCTTTTCTTGACTCTTCATTTTGATCATCTAGATCCTGAGCAGTCTGTAGATCCTGTTCAACATTTACTTGAGTTTCAGTGGCTGGAGTCTCATCGTCCTCGTGATCTGAAACATTGATTATAAATTCAGAGGACACTTTTCCGAAAGAGGTTGGCTTAGATGCAGTCTTCTCAGAAGATTCTAGAGAATCAGAAGACTCATTGATTTCAGCAAAGGCGCCAAATTTCACCAAGGGATGCAGACCTTGAAACACTACTTTGCCCTTCCGGTTCTGTTTAATAAGCCCAACGGTATGAGGACCCAAGGACTTTGTGTCCAGCTTATCGCCTGGTTTAACCATATCAGGAAACTGATCATCAATAAAAGTCTGAATAAATCGAGGATACATCAGGAAGGCATCTCTATATCCCCGAGTCAGTGCCCCGATGTTCATAAGAAATTCATCAAAGATATACTTTGAAAATTTGTATTTGTTTCCAGCTGCAAGAGAGACAAAGGCTCCAGTGTTCCTGATAGAAATTTCATCAGCTCCCGATCTCCTTCCTGACACACAGCTAATGAACACGTGAGCCAAAAAGCGCCAGTAAGGAGGTAGGAGCTTCTTCACAGGGGGGGGATAAGATCCCTCGTATCCCATTCTCTCAAGAATCCGGGATACTTCTTCAGCTGCAGCCTCGTTTGGATAGTCTGACTCATCAAGGATCATCAAAGTGCTTCTAATGTATTGCTCTGAGATTCTGACCTTGCAGTTTTGCACAGTTGCCTCAATAATCATTTCCATATTCTTTTCAGTCAATTTGGCAGTTTTCCAGTACTCTTGAATGCGGCTTTCATAAATGATTGGATTCACAGAAATTGCATAGGCTAGGCAGCACTCGCGGAGACGATACATCATAGACATGAAATCTCTGTGAGCTGCTGGTGGATCATCCAGAACAATTGCAATGTTGTGCATCTCGGCAGTTTTGAGATATGCCATTTTTCAGGTTTACAGTCTATGAGTTTACTCCCTGAGTTTACGGTCTAAGAGTTTACTCCCTGTGAATACCTTTGACGTGGACTAAATCCTTTTTGAGAAAAATGCACTTGATTTTCGAAGAGTAAAGAGAGAATGGGCAGTTTACGGTACAGTGAAAGGGCAGTAAAAGTAGTTTACTGCGGTAAAGATCAATATATATAAATATATATATATATGCCTTTTACTTTTCAGCTGCCGCAAACACGGTTTTTACGCAAATCCAAATTCATTCGGAATTTTCAAAAATAAAACCTTCTGAGGAGTTAAAATAAAAATGAGATAAAAATAAAAAATAATAAAATAATAAAAAAAATAAAAATAAAAAATAACAATAAAAATAAAATTTAAAGAAAAAATCAATACTATTTGACTTCAATAAAATAAAATAAAATAATAAAAAATAAAAAAAATCTAACAAAATAATACGAGTACATAAAAACGTGTTGGGATCATAGTTTTTAGACAATCTTTATCCACTTATCAGTACCTTCCATATTCACATCTTTGTCTGGTCGATCGCCGGTATTGTTGTCCACTTAAACACGAAAAATTGTGACTTATGTAGGACATACTATTTGTTACAAGACAGGTGAACTTAAGATCCTAAAATTTATATCTGATCCTAATTCCTTAGATACTATATCTTAAGGACCATTCAGCTGACGACGACCAGGGATATTGTTGTCCACCTAAATTGAGCAGCGAGATCTATAGACAATCTGTATGTGTTCAATTTTAAGTGTACTAGAATGTGTTTCCCGCTTCCTGATATGCCCCAGCCATCAAGAACTCCCATAGGACTCCTTACACCGGGTGAGTAGACAACCATTCAGAGAGAGGATAGATTCAGAATTTTATTACTTATTACTTCAGAGGGGTTGAGAAGTAGAAGGTTGCATATGTTGTGTACCAGATCGGATTAGAAGTCACGCAGAGGAGACAGCATATGGCTAACAGATAAGAAGTATTTCACATATATAACCTGCAGAGAAATAGAGTTGCATATGTTGTGTACCAGGTCGGATTTGAGGTCACGCAAAGGAGACAACATATGACTAACAGACAGAAAGAAAGAAAACGATTTTCTACAAACCTAATTTATCGGAATTTACCAGTCGCCCCATCCAATCGGAATTAAGGACAAAATCCGCACATCGAGGAAAAGTTAAACCACGGTTCCAAGTACGGGTTCAATTAATGTGACGAGTAGATTCCCATATATATCTCCCTGATCAACCTATCCGAGCATCGTATTGTCAGGCTGATCGGATCTAACTAGGTCAAGATTTCATCAAGTCTATAAATTTCCTAAGTTCAACTCTGCCTAGTCAAGTCCATTTAGAATCCTTCGTGCCTACCGACGCATCAAGTCAGAGCATAGATCCTTCAACTTTGGGTACGTTACGCAGACTCAGGTTGCTTGTTATCACATTGTCATATCACTTCCCAAACCAGTTCCCTCAAACACATTTAATATTTTTGTATTTTTCTGAATTTTTTATGTTTTTGGATTTTCTGTTTTTCTAATGTTTTTGGATTTTTTTGTTTTGGTTTTATTTCTCCCCCTAAATTTGTGCATAGGAAAGAAACAAAAGGAAATGCGCAAATTTAAACTATCCTAAAACAAAAATTAATCCTCAAAACGAATCATTTTCAAAAATTCCACAAGCACATCGAATCGAGCTTTGTTAAACGGCTTGGTGAATAGATCCGCCACATTATTAGCAGTGGGAACCTGTTCTAGCTGAATGAGCGAGCGCTCATAACAATCTCTGATGAAATGAATTTTGATGTCAATGTGCTTGGTCTTGGAATGTTGGACTGGATTTTTAGTTATTTGAATAGCTGCATCATTATCACAATGAATTGGTGTTTCTAGATAACTCAAACCGTAATCCAACAGCTGATGTTGGATCCAGATAACTTGAGAGCAACACGCCGATGCAGCAACATATTCCGCTTCTGCTGTAGAAGTAGATACTGTATGCTGTTTCTTGCATTGCCACGATACCAGTCTATCACCAAGGAACTGACACCCTCCTGATGTTGATTTCTTGTCAAGCTCACAGCCTCCATAATTACTATCAGCAAAAGCATATAAATCAAATTCAGGGTTTTTCGGATACCAAAGTCCCAGTCGTGGACTACCTTTGATATATCGAAAAATCCTTTTGACAACAACAAGATGTGAAAGTTTAGGATTAGCCTGATAGCGAGCGCATTGACACACTGCAAACATGATGTTAGGACGACTTGCAGTGAGATACATCAAGGAACCAATCATCAATCTATAGTGTGTTTGATCTAAGGATTCACCATCGGTATCTAGAGTCAGCAGGGGTCTTTCAGCCATGGGAGTTGAAGCAGGCTTCGCGTCTGAAAATCTAAACTTCTCAAGAATATTGTCAACATACTTTGCTTGATGCAGACCAGAATCATCTTGCTTATTCCGATATACCCAACGTGTATCGAGAGACCGTTTTCCCTTCGGTAACTCAACCATTTTCCAAACCCCAAACTCTTTAAACTGATTTAGCTCTTCATGCATTGCGTCTACCCAGTTGGGATCATTTAGAGCCAATTCAATGTTTTTGGGTTCTATTTGAGAGATAAAGCAAGAGTAAAGACATTCATTCACATCCCCACTCTGACTCCTAGTCTTGACTCCATCATCCAGCCGGCCAATGACATTTTCGATCGGATGATCGCGTTGAATCCGGGAGGGTATATCTTGGCTGATCTCATTGATAGAAACAGGAAGAGTGTGAATATTGAAACCTCCATCATCTGCTGGTTGAGTCCGATTAGAAGACTCTGCTACAAACTCGTTTGCTATTTCTTCAGGAAAGAGGAGTTCCATAAATGTTGGATTGTCAGCGGAAGCATCTGTAGTCATGAACTCTCTCCCAATGGGTGTTAGAGGTGTAGCATCAGCATTAGGAGTTTCCGGTGGAATTTCAGACATAGGACTAATTGGTTGTTCAGAGAACTCCCCCTCAAAGAGAACAGAGAACTCCCCCTCAAGTGATGCATAGGATTCCCTTTCAACCGTTGGGGGTCTGTAGACAACTTCTTCATCTTCATCTTCAATTACAGGAACATTCTTCAGACCAGAGGAAGATCCATTTGAATTATTTGAGAACACGTTGAGAGATCTGAATAAGGATGTGTAATCAAACAACCAATCGGGACCCACTCTAGCATCAGTTTCATTCTCCTCCAGCTAGCACACATCATAAGATTCAACAATCTGCTTTGTTCTTTTGTTGTAAACCCTGTATGTAGTGTGCACAGCATATCACACAAAGTAACAGTCATCAGCTTTGGCATTAAATTTAGGGTTGGAATCTAAGTGAAGAAGGGTGCAAGGGCATCCAAATACACGGAAATGGCCTACAGAGGGTTTGTGTCCATAAAGAATTTCGTTTGGTGTCTTCATCCGAGCTTTGTTGATTATGACACGATTTTGCACGTAGCAAGCAGTGTTGATCGCCTCGGCCCAAAAGAAGACAGGAAGTTTGGAATCACAAAGCATTGTCCTCGCGGCGTCTTTCAATGTTCTATTCGTTCTTTCAGCAACACCATTTTTTTGTGGTGTATGAGCAGAGCTATATTGCCGCACAATCCCCTTTTCTGCGCAAAAATAATCAAGAGTAGCATTCTTGAATTCAGTTCCGTTATCAGTTCGAAGCGTCTTCACTTGATTGCTGGTTTGCTTCTCAATCATCACAACAAACCTTTTTATCAGATCAGCAACCCCTGCTTTTTTGGATAAGAAGAAGACCTAAGTAAATCTAGAGTAGTCATCAATCACAACAAGACAGTATGAGCTTCTTTTGATGCTCAGGACGTTGACCGGACCAAACAAGTCCATATGCAATAATTGGAGAACATGGCTATTTGAATTGGTTTGCTTGGGCAAATGTGGTTTCCGATGATGTTTGCCTTGGGCACATGAAACACATTTTTCAAAAGTAATAAAGTCTCTGACAGGAAGGCCTCAGACCATTCCATTTTCCGCAAGACGATTCTGGTTTTTCACATTAGCATGACCAAGTCTTCGATGCCATAACATAGCATTGTGTTCGGAAACCTTTGAGAATAGACAAGTGACTTGATCAGGTAGGTTACTGTTCATGTCAATGATGTATGCATTTCCGTCCCGTTTCGATTTAACTAGAATCCATTCCTCTGGAATGACGATGCCAGGCTTGAGAATCAAACACTCCTTATCAGTAAAATGGGTTGAATAGCCTTTGTCACGTATCTGAGAGACACTCAACAAACTGTGCTTTAACTCGGGTGACAAGTTTTTTTCCACCATCTCTAAGCTCAAGTTGACATTTTCGAAGCTCAGCACTCCATTTGAAACAGTTCTGTGCTGTGTGATTTTTCCACCATCTCCGCCCGCAAAGGAAACATAACCCCCATTAAAAGTTTGAATTTCGCTCAACTGGGAGATGTCTCCAGTCATATGCCGGGAGCAGCCGCTATCGACGTACCATGGACGGACGATATTCCTCGCAACTGCCCCTGCAAAATGAGCGGAATTATTTAGATTTAGGAACCCAGGTCATCACAAACCTGGGTTTCCTACATGGTTTCTTTGAATCCCTTTTAATCTTTTTCAAATTCTGATCTTTATTTGTATTTTCTTCAGAGAACATCAGGGATGAACTGGAAAGAGATTTGGGCTTCCATTGAAAATTAGGTTTTGTCAAAAAGTCAACTGGCTTTGAAATGGGTTTCTTAACAGATTGGTATGAGCATTTGGATTTTCTACCAGTGATGTTAGAGGATCCAGTGCTACTTTTTGAAGAAACCGATTTTGAAGCAACCTTGTTCGATTTTTGAAAATGCTTATTATTTTTGACAACATTCTTATTCTTGTGTAAACTAGCCCTTGTTTTGTTTTTATCTCCTTTCCCATTATTATTTTGAGAATGAGACCTTGAGGATTTTCTAGTTAAAGACCTTCCTCGAGACTCATTTTCATTTCTTAATGACAAATAATGCATAAACATCCTGTTTTGACAATTCCGAGCTATATGTCCACCAACACCACAATTAAAGCAAATCTGTTTATTGTTTGAATTGATATTGAATTTTTCAAGTTTATTTCCTTTACAGACACTCTTACTTTTCTCAGGAGAACATGCATGAGAGGAAGATTGTGAGATAAGTGAAGGTGTCTCAGTCATTTTGATTTGTGGAGTTGATGATTCTTCATGAAATTCACAATCATCAGAATTACCAAACAGTTCATCAAACATATCAAAAAAGTTAAATTCAACAGTATCAGACAATGTGCTAACACAAGGAACTTTTTCAATCTTAACACACTCAAATTTGTTCACACTAGAAAAAGTAGAATTAATAACAGAGACAGATTCTCCAGCTTCACACTTGGCCTGATCTAAGCGTGGATCTGCAGAGGAAGTAGAAACATTAGTACTTTCAATGTTAATAAAACCTCTTGAAACAAAACTGGCTGGTTTTCCATATCGAAGATGTGACTCCCTGTCAGTTTCGTTTTGTGTTAAAGGGAATGATGTGTAATTATGATTAAAAGGTGGTGGAACACAATCATACCCTAGGCCTTTACTTTCATTTTCTTTAAATTTCATTTTTGTTTCGCATAAAGACTCAACTGTTTTACTGGAAGCAGAGTAATCTTTGAAACTAACATTATTTTTTCCAGTTTTAATTTTCAATTCGTCAAGTTCTTTGGTCACACTATCTAGTTGTCTCTTAGTATAATCATAAATTTCACATTTTTCACTGAATTCTGTTTGTGTTTTTCTAAAGTCTTTTAGTTTGGCCTCTAGTTGAGCTTTAAGTGGTTTCTGTCCCTTCCTAAGTTTATAACCCTCATATTTAAGATCTTCTACTTGCCTACGTAAGGTTTGAACTTCATTTCGAAGAAGTGTAACATATTCCTTGCAAGCAAAAGAACAAGAAGGTAGGATTACCTCATTTTTCTTGGATTCGGAGGAGGTGGAAACCATCAGGGAAAGCTGCAACTCCATCATTTCAGCTTCTGGATCAGCATCGTTTTTCTTTGAAGCAGCATCATCAATTTGAACCAAGTGAGCATTCTCTGGCCCTGAGATGTTTAAAGCTTGAATATGATCCTCCCAGTCAAATGATTGAGCAACCATAGCTGTCTTTCCATTAGTTGTAGCTCCTACACGGTTATTTCCCATTGCAACCACCTGTCGGTTATTGTTGACTCTACGATCTGGCTTTGGACAATCATGAGCAAAGTGACCCGGCTCGTGATAGTTGAAACATCTCAGCATGCTTTTGTTGAAACCCACCTTTTTGTCAGCATTCATAGCCCAGTTTTGTTTTTCCCTATTTTCTTGGCGAATTGTTTGGCTCTAAAGACAGCCATAGCAATTTGCCAATTGATGTCTATTTCCTCCACGTCTTCAGGATGTATCTGGTCCAGGTCAGCAAAAGATAGTTGCGGTGGAAGATCTCCAGCTACAAAGGCGTTGTAACAGTTGACTAGCCCAGTGACTAGAGCCAGATTTTCATCGGATTCTTTGGTCTTGGAAGATGAGGCTTTGGTTGATACATTGGAAACCGGTACAGTTTGTTGAACTGATACACTTGGAACTTGATGTGGTGGAATCAATGTTGTGGCATTGAGGGTTTGACTCTGAGGTTGTTGAATTGAGAAGGCGTGACTTGAGTGAGTCATGAAAGATGACAGAGCAGCATTGTTGGATGTAGTACCAAGGTTTGCAGTAGAATATGAATTCATATGATTGATTTCTCTCTGTTTGTCATCAATGTCACAGGCTTTGATGACAGCCATAATTTCTGCAAGAGTGAGACGATTCAAACCTTGGTTTTCTTAATCACAGCAACATTCATGTCCCGTGATCGAGGAAGTGCATTTAGCAGTTTCTTGTTGATTTCTGACTTGGTTAAGAAAATCCCAGAAATGTTCATGTCAGTTGTGAGAGCAGTGAATCTTTGCAGTTGAGCCTCAAGAGTTTCTCTTGGAATGTAGTTGAACATGTTAAACTTTTGTCTTAGCATGTCCTGCCTACTTTCTTTCATATCTTCATTCCCTTCATAGACCTCAATAAGAGCTTCCCAAAGAGCCTTGGCTGAAGTGTATTCGCGAAAGCCTTGAGCAATGTCAGGAGATAGTGCCATGGTTAATGTAGCTAAAGCTCTTTCCTGTTCTTTGACCAGTTCAAATTCTTCATCAGTGTAGTTTTCAATGACCTTGTCAATCAACTGACCTCCAACAGTCATGGTCACCCTAACTGGACCTCTAAGTATGCTTCTCTAGATCTTGAAATCTTTCATCTTGATGTACTTCTCAATTCTGTATTTTCATTCGGGAAATCCTTCAGCAGACATCAACCTCGGAATGCGAGTAGTAGTTTTCATAACAGCATCAAGTTCATGAAAGTGAGCTTGAGAATCCATTTTTAAAAATTAAAGTGTTTTAACAGTTCCAAAAGAGTTTACGGTTGGTATGCAAAATCAAGAGTTTGCGGCCGTAAACTATGTTTGTGGCCGTAAACTGAGTTTACGGTGAGTGTTTGCTATTTTGGAGTTTACGGTCTAACCAATTTACGGTGTTTGAGTATTTATAGTTTACTGTTCTTCGAAAAGGTTTACGGTGATGGTGTTTTAACTGATTACGATTTCTCGAATGGTGTTTACGGTCAACAGTAAACTCCTTGAACGTCCAAAATCTCGATCAGATGAGTTTGATACCAGTTTACTGCTCTGATACCAATTGTTAGGTCCAAATAAGAATCTAAAACTAGTAATCAAACAAACATATGACTGAAATATCACAATAAGATAAACCAAAATAGCTTGCACACGATTGAATATCAAAATCGTCAGGTACAACTCAATAGAGATCGTAAACAGAGTGGAAACACCCAAAAGACTAACACTGACATTATTTATACTAAACTGGACCGCAAACAGGGTTTACTACTGTAAACGCCCTAAACATCATAAACATTAGAAATTAAGATACAGACACATAATCAAAACAATTTACACACAAAGCCTAGCCTAAACCATTTCATGGCCCTTCAATATATTATAAGTTCTAATATATTAATAAGGAATCATATTATTTAATTATTATTGATCAAGACATAATTTAGAATTAATTAAGTGATCAAAATGAACTAATTAAATATGGACTCTTATATATACGGAATGGGCCAAGTTCATTTAGGTTGGGCTAAGCCTTCATGGATAGTCCCTGGAGTCTTTAACCCATGGATCATATGAAATGAAAGGTCATGGGTTTAACCCTAGTCTCCATACTATATAAAGATGTCTTTGGTTGGTGAAATTGGCACTAGTGTGGGTACACTAAGAAGGGCTAGCCGATTTCACTAAAGAGAACCAAGTATTCATATTCTCTAAAGTCTTCCAAGGTGTTTTGGTGATTTGTGATTCCACTTGAGGCTTCCACACTATTCGGGCTAAGCTCTTAAAGCTTGAAGACATCAAGCTACATCAAAAGGTATGTTATCTAACTAGTACTTTGTAGTATAAGAACTTCATAATATGCTAGTTAGGATTAAAGCCTTGGAAAGATCTTGTTTGCATGTATAATAGAGAAGCATGTACACTTAGGACTGTTAGAATGCTCAAAACCCAACAGCTATGACCTGGTCGGACTTTGTGACCAGATTCAGGGCAGAGTTTACACCGACTGTCGAGCTTCAGCAGATGGCCATCGAGTTTTTAGATATGAGGCAAACGACGGAGACTATGGCAGAGATCACCGCCAAGTTCCGGGAGAGGGCGTTATTAGTGCCCCAGTATGCAGGTGTGAGGATATGAGGAGGACCCGCTACCATGACATGCTACGAGCTGACATCCGGGAGCATGTTAGTTTTTCAGCTTTCCCTACCCTAGATTCCATGATTGCTAGGGCTAGGGAGAGGGAGATTGATCTGGAGCATATCGCGAAGAGGAAGGCAGAGGAGGGACAAGTTACAGGGGATTCGAGGAAGAAGCCCAAGGGATCAGGTGTTGGGCCAAAAGGCCAACAGGGGCGAGGCCGCTGCAGGAAATGCGACAAGATGCACGAGGAATCATGCAAGTTGGGTTCGTTAGGCTGCTATAAGTGTGGCAAGTAAGGGCATTTTAGCAGGGATTATACCGCCCCTGCACCTATCTTCTCGACGTCTGAGTTGTTGTGCTTCCACTGCAACCAGAGGGGCCACAAGAAGGCCAATTGCCCCCAGTTGACAGCAGCATCAGCACCAGTGAAGGCGCCAGCTCCAGCGACCCTGCGGATCACAGATGGCCGGCAGGGCAAGTCAGAGGCTCCCATGGTGAGGAGCCGGGCCTTTCAGCTGACTACAGAGGAGGCATGCGCCACACCCGATGTGGTGACGGGTTTGATTATTTATTTATGCTTTTATCTTATGCTACTGTAATTTTGATATTTTATATGTGTGTGCTCTGCTTAGGATCATTCCATGTGAACGGTATCCCAGTTTAGGTGTTGTTCAATTCGGTGGCTACCCGATCATTTGTTTCTCTTGCGCTTAGCAAGAATTTTCCTGAGTCTTCGGGCAGGTTGGATTGCCTTTTAGAGGTGGAGATTGTGAACGACCGGTCGGTTTGAGCATCAGAGGTTTTCCAGGATTGTGTATTGAGATTCTTTGAGGAGCGGTATCTGGTTGAGGTGGTTTCCATTCCGTTGCGGGGGAAAGAAGGTCATTATTGGTATGGATTGGCTGAGCCCCAATGGAGCAGTGATAGACTGCGCGCAGCAGCTAGTACGAGTCAGAGCCCCAAGTGGGGGAGAGTTGGTGATCCAGGGTGAGAGACCACAGCAAGGACCAACCTTATGCTCGGCAGCGAGGGCAAGGCGTTACCTTCCGCAGGGTTATGCAGGATATGTCGCCTATGTCATAGACTCTCGGGAGGCGGTTGAGGCGACAGTGGGTGACGTGCCCGTGGTTCGAGAGTTTGCAGATGTATTCCCCGAGGAGTTGCTTGGGATACCTCCAGAGAGGCAAGTGGAGTTCAGGATTGACCTAGTCCTTGGTGCGGCTCTGATAGCCAAGTAACCGTATCGGTTGGCTCCTCCCGAGATGCAGGAGTTTTCTGCACAGCTGCAGGAGCTGTTAGACAAGGGATTCATTAGACCGAGCAGTTGACCCTGGGGAGCCCCGATTCTGTTTGTGAAGAAGAAGGACGGGTCGCATCGGATGTGTATAGACTACCGGGAGCTGAACAAGGTAATAGTGAAGAACCGTTACCCACTCCCAAGGATTGATGATCTCTTTGACTAGTTACAGGGAGCATCTTGGTTCTCCAAGATCGATTTGCATTCAGGTTATCATCAGATGAGGGTCAGGGAGGAGGATGTGCAAAAGACTGCGTTTCGGACGCGCTATGGCCATTATAAGTTCATGGTGATACCGTTTGGGCTCACCAATGCTCTTGCCGCGTTCATGGACCTCATGAATCGCATGTGCAAACCGATGCTGGATCGTTCTATGATAGTTTCCATTGATGACATCTTGGTTTATTCCAAGATGCAGGAGGAGCACGAGGGCATCTCCGAGAGGTGTTGGAGACCCTGAGGAGAGAGAGCTTATATGCTAAGTTCTCCAAGTATGAGTTCTCGTTGCGTGAGGTGCAGTTTCTTAGGCACCTTGTCGACCAGGACGGGATTTCAGTAGACCCAGCCAAGGTGGAGGCCGTGATGAGATGGGAGGTTCCGAAATCTCCATCCTAGATTCGGAGTTTCCTAGGTTTAGCGGGCTACTATCGGAGATTCATCAAGGATTTCTCCAAGATAGCCGTACCATTGACCAGGCTAACAAGGAAGGCCGTGGTTTTTCGTTGGGGGCCCGAGCAGCAGGCCGCGTTCGAGAAGTTGAGATAGAGATTGTGCGAGGCACCAATCTTAGCCCTGCCAGAGGGCATAGAGGATTTTGTTGTGTTCTGTGATGCGTCCATCTCAGGTTTGGGCACGGTATTAATGCAGAGAGGGCATGTCATCGCCTATGCATCGAGGTAGCTGAAGCCTCACGAGGCGAAGTACCCGACGCATGAGTTGGAGCTGGGGGCTGTTGTGTTCGCCCTCAAGATTTGGCGTTATTACCTCTATGGGGTTCGCTGTACCATTTACACGGACCATAAGAGTTTGAGGTACCTCATGGATCAACCGAATCTAAACATGAGGCAGCATTGGTGATTGGATGTGGTAAAGGATTACGATTCTGAGATCCTTTATCACCCATGGAAGGCCAATGTGGTGGCCGATGCACTTAGCCGTAAGGCAGTGCTGATCCGAGATATCTGCCTATGGATGACAGTAGTGACTCCGCTGTTGGAGCAGATTCGGGAGGCTCAGCAGGAGGCTATGATGGAGGAACATCGGAAGAGTGAGCGGATTGTGGGGCAGGTTTGCTCCTTCGACTATAATAGCCGAGGGTTATTGACTCTTCACCGTAGGGTGTGGGTCCCTTATCATGGAGTCATGCATCAAGTTCTGATGGAGGAGGCGCACAAATCCCTGTTCTCTATTCATCCCGGGGCGACGAAGATGTATACGGATCTTCATCTAGACTATTGGTGGCCCTGCATGAAGCGGGATGTGGCTTGGTACGTTGAGCGGTGTTTGACCTGCAGGAAGTTCAAGGCCGAGCATCAGAGACCGCACAGCAAGATGCAGCCGTTGGACATCCCGTTGTGGAAATGGGAAGATATTACGATGAATTTTATCATGAAGCTTCCCAAGACCGTGCGAGGAGTGGATTCGATATGGGTCATCGTGGATCAATTGACCAAGAGCACCCATTTTATTCCAATTCAGGAGAGCATATCGGCCGAAAAGTTGGCCGGCATCTATATCAGGGAGATAGTGGCACGGCACGAGGTGCCAGTATCCGTGATTTCAGATAGGGATGTGCATTTTACTTATAGGTTTTGGAAGAAATTTCATAACGAGTTGGGCACTCGTCTGCATTTTAGCACCGTCTTTCACCCGCAGACAGATTGTCAGAGTGAGCGTACCACCTAGACTCTTGAGGATATGTTGCGGGCATGCGTGCTAGACTTCAGTGGTAGTTGGGATGCCTATCTTCATCTAGCTGAGTTCTCGTACAACAACAGCTACCACGCGAGTATTGATCGTCCTTCCTTCGAGATGTTGTACGGGTGGAGATGCAGGACCCCGATATGTTGGGGTGAAGTTGGCCAAAGGGTCATGCAGAGCACCAAAGTGGTGCTCAAGACGACCGAAAAGATTCAACAAGTTCAAAGCAGGCTTCAGACTGCACAGAGTCGGCAGAAAAGTTATGCCGACAAGCGCCGTTCAGACTTGGAATTCCAAGTTGGGGATATGGTTTTTCTAAAGGTGTCGCCATGGAAAGGCATCATCCGATTCAGAAATCGAGGCAAGTTGGGCCCAAGGTACATCAGGCCATTCAGGGTTGTAGTTCGGGTGGGCAAGGTGGCGTATAGGTTCGATCTGTCAGCCGAACTCAGCCAGATCCACGACACTTTCCACATCTCTCAGTTGTGAAAGTGTTTGGTGGACGACTCAACAATGGTGCCTTAGGAGGATATTCAGGTCGATGACAGCCTGAATTACATCGAGCGGCCTATGGCAATCCTCAACAGGAAGTCAAAGGATATGAGGAACAAGAGGGTGGAACTCGTAAAGGTGCAATGGCAGCACCGAAAGGGATCGAAGTGGACTTAGGAGCCAGTGGAAGAGATGATGGAGCAATACCCCGAGCTGTTTCAGGCAGCAGACTTCGAGGACGAAGTCGAAAATAAGTGAGGGAGATTTGTAGCACCTGGTTCCTAGTACGTATTCCTTGTATTTAGTATTTCTTAAATTAATGCAATTTTCCTTGGACTCGGCGAGTTGAAGGACCAACTCGCCGAGTAGAAGCGAGATGAGACGCGGGGTTTGAGCCTCAGACTCGGCGAGTTGGTACCCGGACTCGGCGAGTAGGCCTTTTTTGGGCAAAAACCATAACCCGTGTGTTTTCACCCTATTTAAGCAATCTAAATCGGCCTCCCTTGTCCTTAACACTTCCAGAAGAGCTGTAGAACGAAACCCTAGCCCCTTTTTGTCCTTGTGAGTGATTTTGGCCTTGTGAAGGAAGTTTGAAGCTCAAGAGAAGAAGAAGGAGGTGGAAGAGTGCAAGGAGGAGAAGTAGATCCGACATCTACCCTACGAGAGGCTTCCATTCAGGTAGAAAAGTCCTTATCTTGATCACTAGTTCATTAGATTCCCTTTTTGTCCCTAATTGGTGGATTTCAAGCCCTAAAACACCAAACTCCATGTGTTTGTGCTCTATGATTCGAAAGGACTTCAGATGTAAACCTTATGGATGTATTAGAAGTATAAATTTTATGTGGTTTAAGTGATTGAGGTCCCCATTGAGTTCATGACCTCATTAAGACCTTGGATTTGCCTTTTGGAGCTTATAGGGCCATGCATGCACGTAAAGTTTGCAACTTTACGTGATAAGCATGCCCTAAGAACATAGATCTATGGTTTGGAAGTGTTGAATGTCTTAGATTTGGTTTGTATGGGAAATGGGTCGAAGGGACACGACGAGTTCTATAAAGATGGCCTTAGACTCGGTGAGTTGGATGAACAACTCGGCGAGTCCTATGAAGATTGCCTGGAACTCGATGAATTGTTCTTCAAACTCGGCGAGTCATATGAACTATTACTGAGTAAGAGGGGTTTAGGTGTTGATGGTCTAACCCTTCGTATCCGTACGTGGAATTAGCAATTTAACGTGTAACAATAGTCCCAGAAACCCAAATCCTCATAAAGGATGCTCTAGTGAGGATTTAGAAGCGAGTAGGAGATCTGCTCGTATGGATACGGCGAGTTGTTCTTGGACTCGGCAAGTCGGATGGCGAGCCGGTTCTCTCATCCCAAGTAATGAGTTAAGGGTGACTCAGTGAGTGGGAAGAGGGACTTGTAGAGTAGGATAGGGTTAGTGGGAGAAGGACTCGGCGAGTCGGTGCCATGACTCAGTGAGTCCAGTCAACTGGAAGTTGACTTTGACCAGGGAGTTGACCTTGGACTAGGGGTGGGTCAGTCATCTGACCTAAGGGTGTTTATGAGTGGCTAATCTATGTTTATGATTTATAGCCGGATGATTACCGATTTAGCAGTCAGATGCTTAGCAAGCAGACTTTTAGCAGCTACTTTTCGAGGTGAGTTACCTTCTAGTAGCAGTAGGTCTAAGGCCACAATGTCAGCCCACTAGTAGGAGTTGTTTGATTAGATGATTGGCTCTGTGGTATTCATTTAGGGTTGCTACTACCTGTGTTATGTTTATGTGCTAGTATGATATGATGTTATGTGCTAGTGACAGTAGGGGAGATAGTCCCTAGATTACCGCTCGATAGGACCGAAGGGGCAGTCATGCCCAGCCATGCTAGATAGATTATGTGATACGTGTTATGTGGTTGTGGTAGGTGAAATAGTCCCCAGCATCCGGTCGAGAGGACCGAAGGGGAGACCAGCACCCAGGTATGCTAGTTAGCATCCGGTCGAGAGGACCGAAGGGGAGACCAACACCCATATATGCTAGTCAGTATCCGGTTGAGAGGACCAAAGGGGTAGGTCGGGCACCCAGATATGCCTGACAATATATGTATGTTATGTGGTTATTTGGTATGTGGTATGGTGGGGGAACTCACTCAGGTTCGTGCTTACGGTTTATAGTTTTGTTTTCAGGTACCTCTTCAGCGAAGGGGAAGGAGCTGGCGCGGTAGCAGCACATCACAGACGCACATTGTTTTCCGCACCATGAGTCATTCTGGGATTTTGTACTCTGATATTTGATTGTTTTCATATTTTGGTTTTTAGACACGATGTATGTCATGAAATGGTTTGATCAGACAATGTTTTATTTACAAATGTTTTGTAAAGTATTGTTTTAAAAACAAAATTTTTGAATGTGAAATTTGGGTTGTTACAGATGAGAATTGTATAAATGAGTTACGTATGGATAGAAATGCATTTGCACGTTTATGTGAGTTACTACAAACTCATGGTGGATTATTAAACGACAGTTTAGTGACCATTGAGAAGCGAGTTGCTATATTATTAAACATATTAGCACACCATAAAAAAAACAGATGTATTCAAGTTAGATTCTATCGGTCAGGGGAAACGGTAAGTCGTTATGTTCATCGAGTTTTGGGTGCTTTGATGCATTTGCAAGAGATATTGTTTGTTAACCTAACGGCAGTTGCAAATGATTGTATAGACAACCAATGGAAATGGTTTCAAGTAACCATTATAACATTATTATGATATATTACAAATTAATATAAGGCTTGAACTAAGAACAAGTTAGTATTTTATTTATAGGGTTGTCTAGGAGAAATTGATGGAACATATATTGAAGTTAATGTCCTTGACTCAGATAAACCAAGGTACTAAACAAGAAAGGGTAATATAGATATGAATGAGTTAGGTGTCTGCAATCGTGACATGAATTTTGTCTACATCTTAGCTGGTTGGAAGGTTCGACTACTGATTGAAGGGTTTTGCGGGATGCAATTACTATACATAATGGTTTGAAGATTCTAATTGGTAAGCTAATATAATAATTACTAAATATTTGAGGTGAACATAATTACATATTCATACCTATTATTTATTTATTATAGGTAACTATTATTTGGTTGATGGAGGGTATATCAATGTTGAAGGTTTTTTTGGCACCATATAGAGGTATTAGGTATCATTTACGGGAATGGGAAGGTAGTACACATGCACCTACAAATAAGGAGGAATACTTTAACATGAAACACTCTCAAGCAAGGAATGTTATTGAGAGGTGTTTTGGTCTACTAAAGAGATGTTGGGCTATATTAAGAAGTCCTTCATTTTATCTGATAAGAATTCAAGGGAGAATAGTCATGGCATGTGCTTTGTTGCATAATTTTATTAGGACACACATGGCTCTTGATCCGGAGGAAAACACATCTAGCACTTTTGAAGATATGCCTATCGAGGAAGAACAACCAAATCATTTTCATATTGTAGATGTTATTGAATCAAGTAATGAATGGACTCAATGGAGATATGACTTAGCATAAGAAATATTTGAGTCTTGGATGTCAACTAGATCTTAGTAGATTGTTTTTTTTATATAATTTTAGAACTTTTATTTTTAAGTTTGTTATTTGTAATTGTTTTGGATGCGAACAACTTTGATTTTTGTGTATGTTTTTATTAATTTTAACTTGCTTAGTAGATGATTTGTTTTGATATTTTCCATTTTTATATATTTACCTTTGTTATGTATAATATGACAAAAGCAGATAACAAATCATGGAAGACAGGCATCAATGGACTCAAGAAGAAGAGGATGCATTGATTACCATCCTTCAAGACATAATTGTCATCGGTGGCAAAGGTGATACTGGAAGCTTTAGGCTTGGAACCTATGATCAAGTCGTTCTAAAGTTACGGGAAAAAGTCGTTGGTATTAATATAGAAACAAAGCACGTGCAAAACAAAATCAAACATTTAAAGGATAAATTTTTTGATGCATATGACATGCAAAATACAAGTGGGTTTGGTTGGGATGACGCTCGTAAATGTGTAGTAGTTGATTCTTTATATATATATATATATATATATATATATATATATATATATATATATATATATATATATATATATATATATATATATATATATTATTTGTATGCATATCTAAGTATTAAATATATGGTTTTACATGTAACTTTGTTTGTTTTACTAGAAACATCCAAACAAAAACTATGTCACGAACTAGGATTGTTCATTATTTGGATAAAACGAATTGTCCAATTTGACATATTGGATTGGACTATTTGGTTCCGATTTTCGGATTTTTGGATTGGTTTTCAACAAAACCGAATTACTATTTTGGATTCCGGATTGGTTTTTGTTTATAAAATATGAACCGAATAATCAAAAAAAACCGAATAGCAATTTATTATTTATTTATTTTTAATATAACTATAACTATTTATTAATTTATAATTTATTTTTTCAAATAAGTTCGAAAGGCTTCATCTAATAAAATACATTAATATGCATTTTCTCTAAAAAGTTCTTTATCTATTAAATATTAAACTATAATATGCATTCTTAGTAGTTTATAAATTTTAAATCACAGCTAAATATTTTTTTGCTTCTTCTATAAAAATTGGATAATATTATATTATATGTTATTTTAAAATGTTTTAGTTTTTTATAACAGAATTATAAAAACTGATTCAATCGAATTGTAATTGGATCAGATCGGATCGGATTTGAATTTAGTTTGGATTATTCGAATCCATATTTTGAAAACCGAAATCAATTTGGATTTACTTAATTGGATCGGATCGAACCAATCCATCTAAACGAACACCCCTATCGCGAACAAACCATTCCCTGCATACGAGCGACTAGCAAATGTTTTTGGTAAAGATAGAGCTAAAGGCGGTATGGCTAAATCGGCAACTGATGTGACAGAAAATCAAAATGTTGATAATGAAGAAGGAGATAATTTTCCATCGTCTAATTCTAATCCTCAAAACACTGCAACTTCATCCAATCCAAATCCCAAAGACTTGGGCAAAATAGAAAAAGAAAAGTTGCATCTGAAGAAGTAACACATGTAATTAAAATGGGGCTAGCTACCGTATCCGAGGAAATCCAACTATTACATCTTCAACGAATAACCTCGTAGAGTTAAAAACGATACATGAAGAGTTGAAACCCATGGAGTTGTATTCTTCAGAAATCATGCGAGTTTGTTTGAAGTTTATAAAAAACCTGAATTTGTTACCAATGTGGAATAGCTTGGACGCAGCTACCAAATCACTTTTTGCGAAGACTATATTGGAAGATGACAATTAAAGTTTTTTATTTTTATTTTTTATTTAAAAATAAGGATTTTGGAAACCATTTTGGTTTAGAAGTTTGTTTATTTTAAAGCAAATTTGTTTATTTGGTGTTGAAGTTGTTTTAATGAGAATTTTAAATATTTTTTTTTTACTAAAAATGTTTATTTTGAAGTTGTGTATGTTAAATAGAGTTATTATGAATATTTTTTGCATAAGGGTAGTATGGTTATTTTTACATCTTGTTCTGTCCAGTTCTATTGTTACCAAACAGTTTCAAACAACTTGTTTAGTTTTGTCCAGTCTTACCAAACGCTATACAAATTATTTGTCCTGTCCAGTCCAGTCATGTTCCACCCAGTTCTTCTGCCAAACAATACCTTAACGTCCGATTTCACTATAATGGTGGACAAAACCCTAACTCAATTTCGTCTGCTTATCCCTTACGATATTCAATTTGAATCTCTTTACATGAATTGGATCCACTATGCTATAAGTTGTAACGTTGAAGAGCTTAACTTGGGGTTTCAAGGATGGGAACCGAAGTTTTTGTTAGATCATTCTGTTTTCTTCATCAATTCATGTTTTATTGATTTGAGATTATCATATTGTATACTGAATCCAACTGGTGCGATTAGTTGGAAAAATATTAGGAGTTTATATATTAACAATGCCAATTCAGATGAAGGCCTATTCCTAAATATAGTATCAGAGAGTCCTCTACTAGAAATTTTAATGTTCAAAAATCGCCATGGTCATAAAAAGAAAAAGAGGAGGCCCAATAGTACTTCAAATGAGATCAATACTCCTAATATTTCATCACTAACTTAATGCCCCAAATTGAAACTCAAAAAATTTGAAGTTCGTAGCAATTTTGATATTCAATTTCAATCATGACTCAGCAGTTGGATTCGTTATGCTATAAGATGCAACGTTGAAATGCTTTAGTTGGATTTGTGGAAAACTGAATGGGGAGATGATTTTATGTTAGATGAAATTCTTTTCAATAGTTCATGTTTAACTGATTTGAGATTATATGGGTGCATGATTAATACAGTTGGGGCAATTAGTTGGAAAAATCTTAGGAGGTTGTGTATAATTTTTGAGAGATTAAATGAAGATTTGATCGAAAATATATTAATTGGGAGTCCGGTTTTGGAAGCTTTGGTGTTGGATCATTTCCATGGTTATAATTGGCTTGATATTACTTCAAAGAGTGTTAAAAACTTGGTTTTATTTGGATCTAAATTCGATATCATTGAAATCGATGCTCCTAATATTTTATAACTAACAATCGAAGGTAGAATTTTATTGTGGAAGCTTTTGTTGGTAAATGTGACTTCTTTGGTGAAAGCGAACTTAAATTGGAGTTGTAGAAAACTCATGTATGACTTTACAATGCCTAAAGAATCAAAACAAGAGATGTTTAAGAAATTTATACTAAATGTTGGCCATGTCAACGAGCTTGAAATTGGGTTTGATTTTTCCAAGGTAAAATTTATTTTAATATCTTGTGATAAGCTAACTTGTTTTAAGTATCGTGTATCAATGGTCCTAAATCCTAACATTATATTACTTTGGTTGTAGGTTATTTCTTGTTTGCTAGCTAAAGGTTTTATTGTTCCATCAAATGTGAAGCTGACTGGGATAAAGTGAAATTATTTTCATATATTTTTTTTTGTAAAGTTGACTTGGTTCCATTTGGTTGTGGTCATGAGAAAATAGTGATTAATTGACATTTTCATATTTAGGCATTTTAGTTATCGTGAAATATTTTTATTGTTGGTGATGTGTTGTCATCAATATTATTTAAGTGTAATGGGATTACTTTGTTGACCAAAGGTGATCTTGATAAATATTAAACAAGTAAGGAAGGTGTGGAGTGCACACTTGTTTAAGTTTAATCAACTTTTCAAAGTACACTGTCATTTAGGGACGAAGCCCTTAAACGAACGGGGGTCCGGGGGCAGCGCCCCTGGGAGCGGGGTCCAAGGGGCAGAGCCCCTGGCTGGGGTCGAGCTAACCATTGTTTGCCCCTTCTCCAAACTTCCGTTTTATGTTAGTTTTTATAATTTATGACAGTTAGAAACTGTCATATGACAGTTTTCAAACACAGATCATAAATTCAGTTTTGGTCTCATTTTTCTGGTACAGACGAAACTATCATCAAATCATTCTAAATTCTTGTCTCTCTGAGTCTTATCCGATTAAAGAATATTGGGAGTACCACCCAAATGCTTTCATCTGAAAGTGTTTTACACAATTCTCAGAATTCCAAGCCTTACTATACCCTAATTTCTAACAGTTATTATTAGAATTAGTTGTTACTCGAAAGCATCTTTATTGTAAAGCTTCTTTTTTGTTAGTTATAGTGAAGGGCTAGGTCGTTGATGGCAGAGGTGACGACGGAAACCTCCGCCTCTTAACTTAAAGACTTTTGTTGAGTTCTGGTTTGAAGTTGAACAATTAATTTAATTCTTTAATCTTTATATAATTTTATTTGAAGGATTATTGGATTTTTAGATTTATTTGGAAATTCAAATGTATGATCTCGGGTTCAACTCGTTTATTAAAAAAAGTTGGGTTGAAGAAAAAAAAAGCAAGTCAAACCGATATCAACTCATTAAATAGTTATGTTGGTTTGGGTTGAAAATTCTCAAACATTTACTTAAACAAGTTTGATTGTGTTGACATTATAAATTTGTTTAACTAAACACGTCAATCCAAAAATGACCCAACTCAAGCCATTCTCATCACAACGTGCAATTTTGTTCTTTGAACATAATGTCACTTTAATTATGAATGTCTATTTGGATGGATTTGATCTCATTTGATCAAGCGATTCAAATTGGATCAATTCTATAGATCCAAACAATTGAATTCAAATTGATATGGGTTCTCAGGTATGATTCTAAATAATCCAAACTTGGTGCAAATATGATCCAAACCAACCAAATTACAATTTGGTTGGATCAGTTTTACAATTCACTTTTCTAGAACCTTTGCAATTGTAAAAATTATGTAAGTTCAATATTATCCAACTTTATAACATAATAAAAGGGTTTGATTTAAAAATTCGAAACAACTACTAAGAAAATTTATATTACAATTTAATATTATACATATATAAACTTTCGAAAAAAAATGTATATTAAGATTAGTTTTGCTGAGTGAGACTTACTAATATATCAAAAACTTAGTGAATGAATTAATAAAATGACCTAAATAATCACTTGTTATTTATTTTTCAAAGTTCTAACATTTAGCGATGAAATATCGTTAATGCTTTGCGATTTACTCCCACATTATTATGATTGGGGCCAATCCAGTGATTTTCAATGGCTAAGGGGACATACAAAATTAATGCCCTTACATATAAAAAAATTATATTGCACAGGTGAAATAAATTTCATAGTCAAAATTTAAACAAGGTTGTACAATAAAAAACATACAAAAATTCATCTAATACGATTCTTTCGTGCTTTTTTTGAAGCAAAAAAGTATCTTATTTTTTTGATAATTAAGACTTTGTCAAAATTGAATTTGAATACTCAAAAATGCTTATCGGTTTAATCTTTCTTGAGTCAAGGTACTTTGAAGATATAATCTCAATAACATCAATTTCAAAAAAACTTATTTTCTTGAAGCAATTGTAATGGTAACGTCAATGAAATCTGAAATACTAGGAACACATTGGGCAACATGTCGAATTCCTTTGGAAACTCCATAACAATATAGCCTGAAATTGGCTATCTATAACCACAAGGAGAAAAAAATATAAATTGGTATCTGAATTAACATTTCAGATTTTCAGAAAAATTAAATTAAAATAAAAAATTTCAGAAATTTGATAGAGATCAGATTTTCAAAATTAAAATACCCTATCAGCTTTACAAATATATCACATTTTTTAAAAATCTGATACATCAAATTATTCAAAAATTAAAATAACCTATCATATTTTCATATATATTAGATTATACAGAAAATGCCATATCATATTATTCAGAAATTTAACAACAAAGATGAGATTTTCCGATCCGATATCACATATCAGAATTTCAAAATCAAGATTCACATATCCGAGATTCAAATCCATCGCCTAAAAAAGCATACAACCTGAAGTTAGTTATCCATAACCACAACCTAGTAAAAAAAACATAAATTGGTATAATAATTAACATTTCAGATTTTCATAAATTAAATTAACATCAGATTTCAGAAATCCAATACATCAGATTTTCAAAAAATAACTTATCAGATTTTTCAGAAATTAAAAACAAACTACTAGAATTTCATATAAATCAGATATTCATAAAATAAAATATCATATTATTTAAAAATCAAAAACACGTCAGATTTTCCAATCAGAAATCACAAATTAAAATTTCAAAATCAGAATTCACATAGCATACATCAGATTAATCAGAAATCCAAAACATATTTACCAAAAATAAGATACATCATATTATTTAGTAATCAGAATCACATATGAGATTATTGAGAAATTAAAACACATGTAAAATAATTTAGAAATCAGAATTACATCAGATTTTCAAAATCAGGATAAAAAACTTCACTGAAATTTAAGAAATTTTAATCACAATCATATTTTTGCAACTTAAGCTATTCAGTTTACGCAATAAATTACAATGGTTCAATAACTAGGAAAAACTTACTGAGATCAGTTATAAGGACCGATTCATCCAATCACCCCTTTAAAACTTCACTTAGCAAGACTTATTAGACCGGTGGAGGACCGTTTGAAACTTCAGTATTTCACAAAGCTCTTAAATTTTAGGAGAATATAACGGTAGATTATAATAAACGATTCAGAAAGAAGAAATTTAGGAGGATAAATTGAGTGTGACTGATAGAAGAAAACCTTGAATTTACTTTAGACTAGATGAAGATTTTTAATTTGATTTGTCCATCATCTTCTCCAAGACTAGACCCCTCGTCTTCATCTTTAATTGTTAGGCGTTACTTAGATTGACAAGTCTGAAGCGTTGAATCAAAATTTTAGTTCGCCGCCTAACGAGGAGGGTGTTTGGATAGGAAAAAAAAGGGAGCTTACAGCTTATAGCTTATTGCTTATCCCTCCCGCTATAAGTTAAATTTAAGTGTTTGGATAAAAACACTAAAAATCAGCTTATTACGGTGGGGATAAGTTAAATAAACTAATTTTAATAAGCATTCCCTCCTTGCTTTTAGCTTATTGCTTATTTCTAATCCAAACACTTTGGAAAACCAATTTTCTCTCACCACTAATAAGTCAATAAGCTATAAGTTAATTTATCCAAAGGACCTCAAGGTCTGTTTAGCGGATCAAATGTGGCCCAAATAACATAATACAAATATCAGACTTTGGAAAATTACTGCCCCATTAAGATTTGATGCCCTTGGCTAGGCCTCGGTCGGCCCTGTGGATCTAGGACGGAAATTAACCGGGTCCATTATATAAAAAAAAATATACTCACTTTGAAATTTTGGGATAATTCTAGGATATTTTTAGCTTTTTTTTTTAGCAAAAAGAAGTCAAAGACCTTTCTTTTAAGAGTAGGTGCCATGAAGGTGTTTCTTAGTAAAAGAAAAATCGTTTAAGGGTATTTTTGGTAACATAATTGTTGTAGTTTGCTTCCAAGTGGGGTGCTTGGACCCTTCTTCTTACTAGCTGTCTCCACCACTCACTATCTATGACGTCATGTGATGTTTGGATGGGTTGGACCATGCTCCATTTTAATTATTGAACTCGAAAGATGGTCAAATCCATGTATGATTCAGTTTTCAAAACATCGGTGCAAGTCACTCGTGTTTACACTTAAGGAGAAACAAAGTTATGGAATCAGGGTGGATGTAAGTATCAATGGATTCGTAAAAAAATTCTTTCAAAGGCATAATTCATGATTTTGTTCTAAGCACTTGAATGACAAATTGTAATTTACTTAGAGTGTAAATTGGGATAATGACATAATTGAAGCTTTTGGATAAGGTCGGTGCTTTTAACTAAAATTGCTTTTATTATAAATATTTGGTTGGTGTTGAAAACAAAGCTTGTGGTTGCCAATAATGTGTCATTTATAGGCATTTATAATTAACTCTACAAACCAATGTTTGCTCATTGTGCAGATTATGAAATAATATTACTAACTATGAAATAATATTTTTTACACTATGTTGATATGTAAAATATAATTATTTATTAAAACGATATGATAAAATAAACAACAGCTAGAATTAAATCACTTAATAATATCTACTCATGGTTTACTCGTGAATAAATTTAAATATAATTATTGATTTAGTGTTAATTTAAACTTTTGTTATTATTAAGTGATTTAATATCAATTATCTGATTAATTTGAAATTTTTTACTGATTATTTAAAATATCAATGTTTATAAGGTAATATAAGATAATTTATGTTAGTGTAAATTATTATTATTAGTTAATTTTATGTGTATTATTTTTTTCATAACATCTACTCCATTTTTTTTATGTTAGTACATCATATTAGTTTTCTTTTGTGGTAGTGTGCAAAATAAATGTTCTTTTAATATAATGATAAAATGTCACAATAATGTTTTTTTAGATACAACTTGTCTATTTAATGGTAATTAAAGTATAAAAAATTAGAAAGAAACATAACGTGCATATAGAACATAGTTTTCTTACCACAAAGAAAAAGAAGTACAAAAAAAAAAAAAAAAAAAAAAAAAAAAAAAAAAAAAAAAAAGAAGATACAGAGGGAAGAGAAAATAGTTAAATGAAGAAAAAAATACCCATATTTATTAGAAGAAGGTAATAGAATATTCAGGTACCACAAATTTTAGCCATGTTTGGCTATACCTTGGTCCAAACCGCAAACTAGGGGCGATGGTCTACATGACAAATTGTATGTCTTACCGCATCCAAACCCCATAGTCTTTTAACGTCATAAACACCCTACATGACAAATTGTACCCGACTATTACCGATTAATACGATGTATATTGAACATTATTATTTTTTTAATGTTGAATCGTATAAAAAAAATATAAATAAATAATCAAATATGTATATAGGGTATAGTTTCTTATTGTTAACCTTCCATAATTAAATTCTATTTTTCACATTTGGTTAAAGACCGATCGTTAAAAAAATTATATCAATACAGAAATATATAGACCGAATTGTATATTTTCAAAGTTTAGTGGCTAAAACACAACTTTAGTTTCTTACATTCCACGGCAATTGAGTTTTTGTAGGTTTTCTTGGAGGGAAGCAGCAAGGGCTTTGTGCCTTTGTTGAGGGGCGCACCTTTTATGGGGCCAGGAGGGGTTGTCCCCCCCCCCCCCCCCCCCCTGAATTTTGGGTTAGAAGTAGAGTACATATGTTTAATTTTCGGAATTATAGGCCCAACAATGTGAGTTTTGGGCTGTGGCCCCTCTTGATAACCTGATCCAATGTTTGTTTGCCAAGAAGCCGATCCAAGAGAGAGAATTTATGCGTTCATTTGTTCAATCAGTAAAGCTTCGTCGTTCAATCAGTAAAGCCTCAACCTTCGCTCAATCGCTTGTCCGCCAAATCGAAGTCTGCTCGTTGCCACTCGCCTGCTCGTCGGCCGTCGCCTGCTGGGTGCTGGTTGCTGCGGACCTGCCGCCCGCGGTGCTGCTACGTGCGCCCCTGCTAACTACTGCTGTTCTGCTGCTTCTGACTTTTGCACGATTGCATAGCTGCAATTCTGCTGCAATCCCCAATTGATTCCCCATCCTCGGGTATGCTTTTAGCTTTGAGCTTTCAAGTTTCAATTTAACTTCTTTCCTATTGTTTACTTGCATTTGTTTAGTTTGCTGGAATTTTTTAGGACTTCTGACTTCAGAGCCTGTTTTGTTACTTGTCTAATGTATAGAATAAACTTATTACTTATGAACTGATATGTTATATGTTGGAATTTTAGGAATTTTAGGAGCCTGTTTTATGAACTGATATATACTGTTATGTCTAAAAGAACTATATTGTTGTTTTTCCTCTATATTTGATTGTTGCTGGACTTTTAGGAATCAACTATTACTAAATTACACATTGCTTATTTTCTTATGAATTGTCTTTTGATTTTGATTTTTATAAATACAATCTTGAGAGATATGAAAACCATTCATTCTTTCTTCAAAAGAAAGGTTGATAATGAAGAAATTCATGATAAAAATGAAGAGATTAAACATCACAAAGGTTCAACAAGTGAACCACAACCACAAGAACATGAAAACCAACAAGAGAATGATAGGATTGAAGCCACACAATCAAATCCTAATGAGGTGGTCCAAGCGGATCTTAAGCAACTAGAAAGAGATCCCGTTAAAAGAAAACAAATGTGGAAATATCCGGTTAACTTAAGGGAAGAAGTAAGATGAGCTTATATGAGTTTAGGACCTTTCCAAATACGTCTTAAAGAATATCATGCTAAAGGTTCAAAGAAACATCCTCATAGATTCCAATATTCTTGGTTCAACATTTTCCCTAATTGGTTAGAATATTCTCCAACAACACATGCATCCTATTGTTTTATTTGTTTTATATTTAACGATAAACCAATTGTGTCCCATGGTTATGATGCATTTACTATTAAAGGATTTGACAATTGGAAGAAAGTTAATGATAGGAAAAATTGTGCATTCTTGATGCACATTGGTTGTTCAAAACATAGAAATGTTGTTGCATTCGGTGAAAATTTGATGAACCAAGAAGCACACATTGAAAATATCATAATGAAGCAAAATGAAGAGCAAATATTGAAGAATCGTTTATGATTAAAAGCTTTGATTGACACAGTTCGTTGGTTGACATTCCAAGCGTGAGCTTTATGAGGACATGATGAATCTCCTAATTCCAAAAACCGTGGTAATTTTTTGCAACTACTAAAACTTCTAGCATCTTATAATGATGAAGTAGCAAATGTTATATTAGAGAAAGCTCCTTATAATTCAAAATATACTTTTGGAGAAATTTAAAAAGAAATTCTTAGTATTTTTGCAAATAAAGTTAGAAAGCATATTTGTAGTGGAGTAGGTGATTCATATTTTTGTGTCATGGTTGATGAGTCACAGGATGAGTCTAAAAAAGAGCAAATGGCGATAGTTTTGAGATTTGTTGATGTAGAAGGGATCATACGGGAAAGGTTCTTGGATTTGGTTCATGTTAAGGATACCTTATCATTAACCCTAAAAACAAATATGTGGAGACAACTTTTGCACTATCAGTTTGATGTTAGTAAAATCCGTGGTCAAGGTTATGATGGTGCTAGTAATATGAGAGGGGAATAGAATGGATTACAAACACTTGTTCTTAAGGATTGTCCTTATGCGTATTATGTTCATTGCTGTGCTCACAAATTACAACTAGCCTTGGTAGCTGCTTCAAGGGAAATTATTCTTGTACACCAATTTTTCATAAACTTAATTTTTTTAATTAATGTAGCTTGTGCTTCCAGTAAGCATCATGATGAGTTACAAAAGGCGAAGGCAACTAAGATTGAACAATTATTGGAACTAAGTGAAATCGAATCAGGCAAAGGATTGAATCAAGTTGGGACATTAAGAAGAGCTGGTGATACACATTGTGGTTCTCATTTTCGTTCTGTTTGCAGTTTGCTTAACATGTTTGATTGTACTCGTGTTGTTCTCCAGGGAATAATTGATGACGTATCTGCTACTTATTCTCAATGCGAAGATGCTAATGCAGATTATTGTTTCCGAAAATCATTTGAGTTTGTGTTTATTCTTCACTAGATAAAGGAAGTAATGGGGAAAACTGACGTACTTTCTTAAGCTCTACAAAAGAAATCTCAAGAGATTCTTAATGTCATGGAGTTAGTTTCAACAACAAAGGAGAGTCTAAATGAATTCAGAAACAAGGGATGGGACTCTTTACTTGCACATGTAAAGTTTTTTCTTTTGTGAAAAACATCAAATAGATATGCCAGATATGAATGACCCATATACTTCTACTCGATATCGGCCTCGAAAAACAGATAATCATGTTACTTTTGAACATTTTTATCGAGTAGATTTGTTTACAGCCATATTGGACAAACAGTTACATGAGTTGAATAGTAGATTCAATGATCAGGCAATGGAGCTATTAAGTCTTAGTTCTACTTTAGTTTCAAAAGAACACCCTAAAGTGATTAAAGTTGATCAAATTTGTCGTCTTGTTGAGAAGTATTTTCCCGAAGATTTTACGGAGCAAGAGAGAATTCAATTAAGCTATCAATTGGAGATTTTTAATATTGATATGAAAAAAAATCCCAAGCTTAGTGGTGTATCAACTAGTGCTGACTTATGCAAGGGTCTTGTGGAAACTCAGAAACATGAGACGTATTATTTGCTTGATAGATTGGTGCGGTTAATCTTGACATTTCTAGTTTCTACCGCAATAACAGAGAGGGGGTTTTCAGCAATGAAAATATTTAAGAACCGTCTTCGCAATACGATGTCGGATGAATTTCTCACAAACAACTTGGTGGTTTACATAGAAAGAGAAATTACTGAAAACATTGATTCGAAGTCGGTAATTAATGAATTCAAAGACCTTAAAGGTCTTCAGGTTGCGTTGTAATTCTTTTTCTAGTTATTTTTTGTGTTTATTTGCAAAAACAAATTTGTTTTTTTTTGTGTGTAAGAACGTTAATTTTAGTTTATAATACTTTCGGCAAATCGCCACCCCCCCCCCCCCCCCCTAAAAAATTGTTCAAGCTCCGCCGCCTGTTGCTGCGATTAAAATGTTGGAAGAAGTAGAACATCAAACTAAAATGGCCTAGAATCTGATTATGTTTCAAGAAGTCGTGGAGAAGGTGAAAGAAGATGCAATTAGTGCGTTGCCTGATTGCTTGCTTCAGGAAATCCTTTCTCATTTTCCCTCCACAAAAGACGCCATTAAAACAGGTATACTCTCCAAGCGTTGGAAGCATCTTTGGACCTCCATACCTACTCTCATTTTTTCACATTCAGATTATTATCACTTAACGCCGTATTTCCATTTATTGGTGGACAAAACCCTAACTCAATGTCACCAATTGAAGCTCAAGAAATTGGAAGTGCATACCATTTATGATATTCAGTTTGAATCTGTTTACAACAATTGGATCCGTTATGCTATAAGATGTAACGTTGAAGAGCTTAACTTGGGGTTTCATGGATGGGAGCTTAAGTTTCTGTTAGATCAATCTTTTTTTTTTCCCATCAGTTCATGTTTTACTGATCTGAGATTATCATGTTTTATGTTGAATCCAACTGGTGCTATTAGTTGGAAAAATCTTCGGAGTTTGTATATTAACAATGTCAATTTAGATGAAGGCCTATTCCTAAATATAATATCAGGGAGTCCTCTATTGGAAACTTTGGTGTTCAAAAAATGTCATGGTTATACTTCAAATGAGATCAATGCTCCTAATATTTCATCAGTAACTCAATTTCCCCAATTGAAACTCAAGAAATTCAAAGTGTGTAGCTGTTTTGACATTCAATTTCAGTCGCAACTTAAAAGTTGGATTCCTTATGCTATAAGATGCAACGTTGAAGTGCTTAAGTTGGATTTGTGGAAAACTGAATGGGGAGATGATTTTATGTTAGATCAAATTCTTTTCACTAGATCATGTTTAACTGATTTGAAATTAGTTGGTGCATGATTAATCCAATTGGGGCCATAAGTTGGAAAAATATTAGGAGGTTGTGTATAATTTTTGGGAGTTTAGACGAAGATTTGATCAAAAATATATTATCTGGGAGTGCTGTTTTGGAAACTTTGGTGTTGCATAATTGTTATGGTTATAAGCGGCTTGATATTACTTCAAAACGTGTTAAAAATTTGGTGTTATCTAGATTTAAATCCGATATCATTGAAATCAATGCTCCTAATATTTTATCACTAACAATCCAAGGTAAAATATTACGAGCATTGTTGGTAAATGTGATTTCTTTAGTGAAAGCGAACTTAAATCCAGAAATGACATGAATGGTTTTACAATGCCTAATGAAGCAGAACAAGAGATGTTTAAGAAATTTTTACTAAATCTTGGCCATGTCAAGGAACTTGAAATCGGGATTCATTGTTCAAAGGTAAAATGTATTTTGCTGTATCTTGTGATAAACTATAAATTGGTTTAAGTATCCTATTATCCTATCAATTTTCTTAATGTTTTACTATTACTTTGGTTGGTAGGTTATTTCTTGTATGCAAGCTAAAGGTTTTATTGTTCCATCAAATGTGAAGCTTAGTGGAATAAAGTGACGGATGTTAGTTGATTGATGATGCTTTAAATTTTAACTTATCGTTAATTTTCATATTTTTCAGTAAAGTTAACTAGCTTCCATTGGGTTGTTGATCATGTTTTACGTGAAAATATTGGTTGATTTACAGTTTCATGTTTATAGGCATTTTAGTTATCTTGAATTATTCTTATTATTATTAGTTGCTACTCTAGTGTAGTTTGAAGCTTCGTTTTTGTTGATCACGTTTTACGTGAAAACATTTTCGCTTGTAACAAAATTAAACCTACTCGTTTTTGGACTAGTGATTGGACACCCCTGAAGCAAAAGATCAAAAAAAAAGGAAAGAAACAGAAGTAAAACAACAATAAGATCAATATAAAAGAAAGAGGAAACTATAAAAATGGCCCTATGATATGGCATAATAGGCAAATATTAGACTAATGGGTATGGATTATGGAAAACTAATATTTGATATATAATTTTTTTTTTCTCTTACAAAAAGTCAAAAATATCATTTCTATGTAAAAGTTTAAGGGTATGCAATTGCACATCTTTATTTAATATTTGACGAAACAAGATTTTATACTATCGGAATACAACAAAAATAAAAAATAATGTAAGAAAAAAAATATTAAGCAACATTGAAAAAAAAACTCATGCATATGATAGGTACTCAAGTTAATCAGGGAAAGATTAAATATGTTACACACATTCCATCAAACACTACCTTTGCAAACACAACATGCACTAGTAAAACACCAAGTTGCAAATTTACCGTTCAAGAATTCAAGCCAAAAAGCAAAATAAATAAATAAATAAATAAATAATCAATAATAATGACCGTAGCCCAATGGGTCATGGGTCATGGCCCTGCCCCCTTCAACAGCCTTTGAGAGGAGGTCAGATAATCAATAGCGGATCTAGAATGGACGTTAACCGGATCTATTATATAAAAATAATATTCTTTTTGAAATTTTAGGATATTTTTAGTTGTTTTCAGCAAAAACAAAATGTCAGAGACCTTTCTTGTAGGAGTGGGTGCCATGAAAGGGTTTCTTAGTACAAGAAAAATCATTTAAGGGTATTTTTGGTAATATAATGGTTGTAATTCTCTTCCAAGTGGGGTGTTAGGACCCCTCTTCTTACTAGCCGGCTCCCACCACCGGTGACAATAACTATGACAAAATACGATGTTTGGATGGGTTGAACCACGAACCATTTGAATCATCGAACTCGTAAGACGGTCAATTTCATGTATGATTCTGTTTTCAAAACATCAGTGCAAGTTCCTCATTTTGGACTTAATGAGAAACAAAGTTATGGAACCACGGTGGATTTAAGTACCAATGGATTCGTAAAAGAAATTCGTTCAAAGGCATAATTCATGATTTTGTTCTAAGCACTTAGAAAGAAAAATTGTAATTTACTCAAAAGTAAAAATCGGGATAATGACATAATTGAAGCTTTTGGATAAGGTTGGTGTTTTTAACTAAAATTCCTTTTATTAGAAATATTTGGTTGGTGTTGAAAACACAATCTTGCTGTTGCCAATAATGTGTTCTTTATAGGTATTTATAATTAATTTTCCAGATGAATTCTTGCATGTTGTGCAGTTAACTATGAAATAATGTTATTAAATATGAAATAATATTTTTGACACTATGTTGATATGTAAAACTGTAACTATTTATTAAAACGATGTGATAAAATAAACAACGGTTAGAATTAAATCACTTAATAACATCTACTCACGGTTTACTTGTAAATAAATTTAAATATAATTTTTGATTTAGTGTTAATTTTAACTATTATTATTATTAAGTGATTTAATATCAGTTATTTGACTTTTTTGTAAATGTTTACTCATTATTTAAAATATCAATGTTTTTTTTTTGAACGGCAATGTTACTATTTGCTTGGGATTGAACCCAAGACCTCCTGGTTAGAAACTCCTAGTTAAACAAAATATCAATGTTTATAAAGTAATATAATGTAATTTATAATTTTATGTTAGTGTAAATTATTATTAATATTAGTTAACTTTTAAATCAATTATTATCAACTTTCTAAAAAACTAAAATTTAAGTATATGATTTTTTGTATTTATCTTACATTAATTAACCAATTTATTTATTATTAGACATTTGAAAGGTCATGAGGGTTTATTAGAAATTTGAAAGACATGAAAGTTTCAAAATAATATGGTGTAAGGGATTTTATATCTTTTATAGTATAATATGAGTAGATGGATAGATATAGATAGGTAGATTATTTATCACTATATTTTACAAATTTTCATAAACGATTTAGATGGTTTTTCAAAATATCGAGTTTAGTTTTTAATTTTTTTTTTCGATTTTATGAAAGGTCTTTGTGGTTACAATTTTTATCAAGGTTGGTACTTCATCCATATAAAGAAAACTTCATCCATATGAAAAAAAAAATTATACCCTTTTTAGTTTACTTTATATTTTTCTTCAAATAAATTATGAAAACTACAAAAATGGTCCTTATGGTTTGCATTTTTTTCGGGTTTTGGTTCAAATCTTGATAATTTTGGCTTCATGGTCCTTTTAAGCATCTTTTGTTGCATATTTGGTCCCTCTGAAAACCAAAATGATCATTATACCCTTGATATCTTTTTCATTTTTAAAGTTATTATTGTTAAATATAAAAATGGGATCCACATACCCACCTCAAACACACATTCTCTTTCTTTCTTTCTTTCTTTCTTTCTCTCTCTCTCTCTCTCTCTATCTATCTCTCTCTCTCTCTCTCTCTATGTGTGTGTGTGTAACATTCAAGTTTGGGTAAGTTCTTCTTTTAGTCCCTTACGTTAAATTGTTTTCAATATGGTCCTTCGCTAGTATGCGGGGCGTAGTAGCCTGTTCATGATAACGGGTCCCTTCCCCTTATGTTGAGCGTACGTGGAGTATGCATGGCGTATGCAAGCCTAGTACAAACCCTAATTTTTAGGATTTGTGCCTTATTTAAGTATCTTAAACTCACCTCTTGGCCATTTTAGACCAGCCTCCATATCTTCTGAACCCTAATCTCGCCTTTAGACTTTGTTTGGTGCTTTTGAGCTCTTGTGAAGAATTTTGGTGTGTTCTTGTGCATTTTAAAGGGGTAGAAGGAGATTGAAGACTCTTTCCTTAGAGTGGAGCTTAGAGATATAGAGTTAGTGTAACACTCATTAAAATCATGATAAATTTAAACTTTTTAAATATAACCTAAAACCATAAAGTGTTTACATAACTATTTTCAAAACATTTCCAACATTAGAGTTCTCCCAAAATCATAGATCATAACAAGAGGATGTGTACAGTCACGCCTTCACCTTCCTGCGGTCATCCAAAGTACCTGAAACATAACCCAAAACTGTAAGCCAACGCTTAGTGAGTTCCCGAAAAATACCAACACATAACCAAATAACATATATGCAATAATATGCAGTGGGTCCTCATCTAGAATACTGGATTACCCATAAGCCCACAACATAAGTTTGGCTTTCCCTCGAGCCCCACAACTTATGTATCGCTTGCTTCCTGACCAGATCAGTCCTCAGACTGAAATACCATCAAGCCCTCCAGTATGAGTCTGGCATATTATCCAGTCCTCAGCTCGTATCTAGAATGTTCATGAGCCCTCGGTATAAGTCTAGAATTCCCTACCCAACCCTCAACTTTTATCTAGAAGACTCTAGGGTTTGTTGGCTACTACACGAATTCGTACAACCTCAACCCAACACAATATGTCAACATATAAAAGATAATACACATATACAGATAATCATGCAAACAGAATCACAAGTAGTCCTACACATCTACCAGACTAGCATATCGGCAATTAGCATAATCATGCATATTTATTCTATACTCAACATATCAGTGAATATCGAGATCTGAAATCAATGGGTCGGCCTTGTTGCATTCGACCCGTAAGTACGGTGAGGAAAATTCACCCCGCAGATTGAACAGAGGCTGATGAGGTCTCGACTACGAATCTCATCTCTCTAACCGACACCTATTCCCACCAAAGGATCACTTTCCATCAATGTCCCAAATACCTAAAATACCCTCAAGGTCAAACTTGGTCAAAGTCAACTAGTCAAACCACCTAGGTCAACTGAGTCAACCCAACCGAGTTAACTCAAGGTACGTATGTGGGGTGTACTCCTGAGGTACCCTGGGTGTAAACGAAGCCTCGTAGGGTGACTACCATCAGGGAGGTAGACCTCGTACGTAGGGCGTACCCTCGCAAGTCCCAAAATCCATTTAAGAGTCTAATGGCTTAAGCTCTTACGTCCAAACTTCAGATCCATGGCTAAAATACTCTTAGAAGTCATAAATTCTCCAACTTTATGACCTATCATGTCCAATAAGTTCTTAACACAAGGTCTTATTCCATTAAAACCTTCTAAAAGATGCATGAAGCAAAACTAACCATTTGGAACCCATTTTTATGACTTAAGACCCATCCTAGGGTCGGAAAGGACAACTCAAAGGTCAAGAACATGCCATATTCAAGATCTAACTTTTTGGGACTAAAAAGCTCCATAAAAACAACTAAAACTAGATCTATGAGATAGAGGGATCAATTTGCAAACTTATTACCTTAGAATGGTTGAAAATTAAGTAGAATTCCTAGATCGAAGTGTTCCACTCCTTCAACATGATATTGGCTTCCTTCCTTCTCCTTCGAAGGCACCAAAAAACACTTCTAAGCTTAAAAAGACCCATCAAGTTGGTTCTAGGGTTACACATGTTGGATTAGGTATCTAAGCTGTCACACCCCAAAACCGGAACGGTGGAAACATTCTGGAGGAGAGGACGTCATGTACAGTATCACAATAATGCATAATAGTAAACAAGCAACAACATCATCCATTGCATTAATAATATAATTCAATACAAGTGTGTTCTGTGTATAGTTTATAAGAGACCAAAAATGAATAATCAAAATAAAGACGAGTCTGAAAGTGCTCCGTCTTCTCAAAACCTGCCATCGGTACTTGTCTACTGATGACCTGAGAATACAAGTTTTTTTTGAAAGAGTTTATCAGCATTAAAGCTGGTGAGTTCATAAGTATTTAGTGTCAAATGTTTGTAATGAAAGTTTGTTGTAAATGTTTGTACTTCCTATAAAATCCTATATTTTCTACTGAAATGTAGTCTTCTACCAAGACCCGACTGTTCTGTATGTTTGTTCTTTTGTAAAAGTATGAGTTTTTCCCAAGTATAACTATCATTATTAAAATATAGTTTACATTATCGTTTATGTGAGAAGATCACAAAGTGAATGCAAAGGGGGAAATAATATAGTAATGTAGTACTGCATATAGTAACTACTGTTGTAGTAACTACCTCAAATAAATTGTTAATTAAGGTAAAATGTGATATTGTTGTAACCATAATTGATTGAATAGTGATAAACACGATGCTGAAATGCACCGAAAAATTATGACATTCTTCACCCGTAGACCTGCAGGTCCTACTGTAGCTAGCAGTAAGGTGTAGGATGCTCAGCTCAGTATATATCTATACACAAATTCATGCTCTCCCTCCAGGAGACTCTGGTTACATAACGAGACATAGCAGTGATGCCATGCCTCGAAGTAGTGGCTAACAATATGTTATAGTATTCTTGTATATGTATAGTATGCTCTGTATGTATAGTGTAGTATGTTCTATTTGTATAGTATGTTCTCTTAGTTTCTCATCATAGTATGTTCTTTTTGTTTCTCATAATAGTAAGTTCTTTCTGTTTCTCATAATAGTAAGTTTGTATTGACTCATGTATGTTTCATTGTCTAGAAATAGTGACTAGTAAACCTCTAAACTATACCCATTATATTTTACTAGTAATGTTGTTTGAATGACTGAGTATGTTTATACACCTTTGCTACCCAAAGGTGTTGGAACTGAAGTAAAAGATTTTATATCTATACACATATTCATAATATATAACTAAGGATCAAACGACACTTGGACAAACAACAGGGTACTCTAAGTCCACAACCAAACAAGGAACAGGAAATAAAGTGAGTTATCAGTCCTAAGTCCTTTCAACCTTACTTATATAACTATATCTATATAGACATGATTTTGACAATACATAAGTTAAAAGAGTTTGAATAAATAGTGTTAGTATGAAATTGGTTTGATAAATATGTTTTGAAATAGATGTTTGATGACATAGTTTTAAAGTATAAGAAATCTATCTATTGTTCTAGTTTCTAATAACATGTGATTGATATAATAACTACAATGTTTCAACTTGTATCCCCCCTCCCCTCCAATAAAAGCATTTAAAATCATTTAAAAGGTAGATTAAAGGGTATGAACTCACCTATAGTGAGTGGTCTGGATGAACGAGTGGTATAGGATGCTAAGTGTCAAGTGAAGACTTGAGCACACACACAGATCCTATTTAGCATATATTGACACATATATGTATATAAATAGTGTTTATACAACTAATCAGGTAAGGGAAACACCCTAGGGACTAGGATACACTTGAATGGAAAGGTATAAATCACAAATGATTATGTATAAGGGGGTTTACGGCCACACTTGGTGTTTGCGGCCAAGTGTTCACGACCTTAGGAGTTTACGGCCAATGTGTTCACGACCACATGAGTTTACAGCCCATAAACTCATGATGATTTTAAGGGGTATGAAATCACATATAGTGAGTGGTCTGGATGAACGAGTGGTATAGGATGCTAAGTGTCAAGTGAAGACTTGAGCACACACAGATCATATTTAGCATATTTAGCATATATTGACACATATATGTATATAATTAGTGTTTATACAACTAATCAAGTAAGGGAAACACCCTAGGGACTAGGATATACTTGAATGGAAAGGTATAAATCACAAATGATTGTGTATAAGGGGGTTTACGGCCACACTTGGTGTTTGCGGCCAAGTGTTCACGACCTTAGGAGTTTACGGCAATGTATTCACGGCCACATGAGTTAAGGCCGTAAACTCATGATGATTTGTGACAAATAGTGTTGTAAGGTCTTACAAGCAACAAGGAAGTGTTGCAGACTTACAACCAAGCATTAGGAAGGGTTTATGGTCCATATGCACCTCTAACTAGGGTTTACGGCCAAGGGAGATGCTCTTGGCCAAAAACACCTATTGTTCTTGGGGAAATGGACATTTTCAAGGTGCTTAACATGTGTTTCAACTAGATATCGAGTATAGGGGAGTGATACTTACGATATAGAAGCTAAAACGGTTGATTTCAGACCAAAACACTAGTGAGTGTTCTTGGTGCTTCTTGAAGATCTAACCCGAAAGATGAATTTATGGATGGAATCAATGGGTGATGCTAGTTTAAGAACATGTAGTAACTAATCAAGGGATGAAATACTTATATTTTTTAAGAATAAAATGAAGATCCTTGATGATAGTTGAAAAATGGCCAAGTATCAAACATATAGCCAAGAGTTTACGGCCACCATGAGTTTACGGCTGTAAAATCATGTGCCTTGGCCGTAAACTCCTCATAAAGGGGTTTATGGATTGTTTGTTGGTTTTGAACTTCAGTTGATACATTCTAACACTTAATCCTTTGATGTACTAGGCTTAGAATGCTCAAACAGACTCTAAACAGTGCTAAAAGTTAGCAGAAATAGGTCTGACTTTGACTGAATTGGATGCTTGTACAAGATACAAATTTCAGGTTGTCACATAAGCCCATAACTATAATTGGTATATACTTGAATTGATAGAAGCTCAAGTCCTTTTGGGTTGCCTTCACTCTTGCAACATGACAAGATGACTTTTGGAGAGAAGTTGAATTTATTGTTTGGAATAATAAATTCATATAAATGATTTATTAATATGTTATGAAAATAATATATTAATTATAAATCATCTTATTTAATTAATACTTAATCAGAAATTAATTTGGAATTAATTTTGGGATTAAGGGAATTAATTAAAAGTACAGGGGCTGCTTTCCAAATCATCGATAGTTGTGAAACTGGGCTCTTGGAATCGTTGGATAGGTGTGGAAAAAAATTATAGGTTGGCCCTATATGTTTCGTTCATGGCCTTCTAATGAGGAGTCCATGGACTAATTAGGCCTTAAGTAAGGAATTAGGGTTTCCAACCTATAAACCCTAGCTTTGGGACTAAGCATTTTGCAGTATATAAGGATGCTTGACTTGGGATTTTCAGTGACCCTTGGAAGAACCCTAGTAGAGCCGGAAATCTGGTGTACCTCCTCCTCTCTTGTAATGCCCCATTTCTGGTATGTAATTTAAATTACATATTTTCTTTTCTTATGGGGTACTCGACGAGTCTCTAGCCCAACTCGTCGAGTAGAGTCAGGATGGCACACGATTTAAGTTGGCTACTCGACGAGTCCATATGCTGGGACTCGGCGAGTCTTCCTGTTTGGATGAAACCCAAATTTTAAGGGTTTACACCCTATTTAAACATCTTATGTGCCCCAAGACCGGCCTCTCTCGCCCACAAAGAGTCCCATACGAAACCCTAGCAATTCTTTAAGCAACCTTGAGTGTTTTGTGCTCTTTGAAGTTTTGGAAGGAGAAGGAAGGAGGGTCCAAAGGAGAAGAAGAATATCCAGGCTTTTGGGGGGTCAATTCAGAGCATATAGAGGTATTAAAACTCGAACCCTTTTTGTTCCTTCAATTGAATCTTCATAAAAGCTTAATCTAGTCACTTTTTGGGCCATTTCTGGAGCTACTAGCGAGTAGGGGTATGTAGAGATAGAAGAACATTAGATCTAGTTATGTTTGAGCTCTAGAAGCTCAGATTCACCAGCTTTATTAGGCCAAACGCTCATGCAAGCCCTAGATCTAACTTTTAGCTTATTTAGGGCTTTTAATCCTCATTTGATCATGCATGCATGTAAATTTGGAAACTTTACCTGTAAAACCCACTCTAGGAACCCGGATCTATGAATTGAATGCCTTGGAATTGATAAAAAAACAACGATATAGTTGTGTCATGCAAGCGACTGAGCGAATTGTTCATCGGACTCGACGAGTCGAGTCGCGAGTCCCCAAATTTATCCCTATGAGAGATTACGATTAGAATCAGTGAGTAGGACGTGGACTCAGTGGAATGGGTCACAAACTCAGTAATGGAGGGACTCGGCGAGTCTACGCCCTGACTCGGTGAGTCCAAAGCAATCTTCTTGCCTCAAGAACAGACTCGATGAGTTGTTCATACAACTCGGCGAGTCACAGACTAGACGTGTTCATAAGATTAGGGTAGACTCGATGAGTCGGATGAAGTTAGACCGGATGTCATTATCTAGGAACTCGTCGAGTCTTTTCTAAACTCGACGAGTAGTGGCGAGTAGTGGATAAGAAGAGAGTACAGGGACTCGATGAGTTGATGGCCCCACTCGGCGAGTCTGGTCAACTAAATGTTGACTTTGACCAGAAGGTTGACTTTGACCAGGGGTAAAATAGTCATTTTACCCTCAGTTCAGTTATCGGTATCATATTTAATGTTTATGGAAATTGTAGCCGGGGAGTTCCGGTGCAACAGTCATCCAGTTTCGGATTTAGCATCTCAGCGGCCAGAGTTCCGAGGTGAGTTTTCCTTCCAGTAGGAACGGGTCTACGGCCACAATTCCAGCCCATCTAGTTAGCAGTAGTTCCGGACTCCAGTCCGATGTAGTGGGCATGACCCAATAGTTGTTTATGTGTTATTGTATGGTATGTGGTAGTTTGGGGGAGCTCACTAAGCTTCGTGCTTACAGTTTTCAGTTTTGGTTTCACGTACTTCCGCTAGCAAAGGGAAGAGCTCAAGATGATGGCATCGCATACACCACAACTTTAGTTTTATCCTGGGAGTTTATTTCGGATATTGTGATGATTGATATTGTTTTGTTTTGACACAGTTAGTATGACATTTGAGTTACCCATTTCATGGTTTTTATTATATATGATACTCGATTATTTGATTTTTAGTAATATTAAAACAAAAAATTTTGGGTCGTATTTTGGATTGTTTCAAGTTGGTATCAGAGTCTTGGTTTGAGGGATTCAGGCACACTTACGGGTATGACTGGACTCAAACTAAGGAAATAGTAAAAACATTTTCAAAAGAAAAATGTTTTTGAAAGAATTTCTGAAAAAAAAAAACTTAAAAAGAAAAGAGTTTTTTAAAACGAGAAAAAGGTGTGGTGCACGTGATCAGCCGAGCTCAAGTAAGTACTCCCAAATTACCCATACAAGCTTATGTTATGATTATCAGTTTCAGTGTCAGTAGAACATCCTACTAGAATAGGACTAAGGATCTAGGGATGATGCCTTATGTGCCTGCTATATGTGTTCAGCTTTATGAGAATTGCATGCTAGTATTGAGTAGACAGTAATAGAATAACCTGCTTAGGTTATGCCTGATAGTATGAGCTTAGTGTTGTATGGTAGTACAGTTTCTCGTTATGAGGAAAGAATTGCTTGAGTAGTTTCATGTGTCTAAATGCTGCTTGCCTTGTGCTTTGTGGAACTCTGAGTGATGGGAGTTAGTCGTTAGGTGAATACGTCACGTCACATGTGATCAGGGTTGAATAATCTCATAGTATTGGATTTGGCCCTACTACGCAGCTCTTGTTTGACTCTAACCGTTGTGGGGATGAGTCTTTTACTCGAAGGATTATCTGAGCCTCGTCACATGTGATGGTATTCAGGTAATGGCTAATTGGCATTACAAGGAGACCATCAGGAGTTGAGGACTGGTTTGAGTCAGAGATTTCCCCTAGGGTAAGCCTAGGATGAGAGTAACAGAGATCAGTATCAATAGTAGTGACTTGGTGGAGTCGAGGCAGTTCTTGAGAAAAGTACAGATAGATGTGGAAGGTAGTATGGGCCCATACTACTAAAAGCAGAGGATCCGTACTTGAATCAAGGAAGGCAGAGGCGAGGCCAGGAAATCTGTAGTAATAGCGATCCCTCGAGATATACCAGTGTTTCTGACATTTGAATTGATGTGTTTTCAGAATGGTGGTTTTACGCCCTACCCAGCAGGCGGCAATTCAGGTGCCGGTGAGGGATCATGATCAGGCTCAGGGGCCGAGCATTTGGATGAGCAGATGAAGGAGTTTTTTTCTTCAGAGATTACCTGTATCATACTCGAGCAAACTCTTGTGATCTTTGGTTCGATCAAGGAGGGTATTTTAGAGTTGGTGGATGATAGGTTAAGCACATTCCGTGCTGAGGTGGCGAGCATGATGGGGTCGTGCACACTCACTTTCAGGGAGTTCAGAGCTTGTGGAGCTCCAAAATACCATGGGGGTGCGATAGCCCATTTTGAGTACTATGTGGTTGGTAGATGCCGCCAACGCATTCTGCACCAGCAGATGTCATGAGGGGGACAAGGTTAGATTAGCATCCTATCTTCTGAAGGACATGGCACGAGATTGATGGGAGGAGATCGGACATGTCATCGGGGATGATGCAACACTTGATGCGATGACTTGGGCTGATTTTACTACTAGGTTCAGAGCCGATTTTGCACCAGTTATCGAGGTGCAGCAGTTAGCCAGGGAGTTTCAGGATATCACCCAGACTACAGAGACAGTGGCAGAGATTACCGCCAAGTCAAGGAGAGGGCTCTTCTCATTCCTCGGTACGCAGCTGATGAGGAAATGAAGAAGGCCCATTATCACGAGATGTTGCGGAGTGATATCTGCCAGTTTGTGAGCTAGTCCAGCTGTAAAACGCTGGATGACATGATTGATAGGGCTCGTGAGAGAGAGATTGATTTAGAGATGGAGAAGAAGAGGAAGCCAGAGGCGGCATCTGGCATAGGGAGTTCGGGCAAAAAGCCCAAGGTATCAGATCGCAGATCTAGAGGACAATAGAGCCACAGTCGGTGTGGCAAGTGTGGAAGATTGCACGATGGGGCGTGCAAGGTAGGGAGTCCCAGTGTCTATAAGTGCAGCTAGACCGGGCATATGAGCAGAGATTGTGTAGCTACTCCCACCGTTACCACAACATTTGATCTAATTTGCTTCCATTGCAATAAGAGGGGACATAAAAAGTCCCAGTGTCCGAGTTTGTTAGCAGCAGCAGCAGGGAAGGTGGTAGCACATGCCCCTGCAACATTGAGGATTATAGCTGGTCATCAGGGCCGAAGTGAGGCGCTAGTGGCAAAGAGTAGAGCTTTTCAGATGACAGCAGAGGGGCGAGCGACTCCTGATGTGGTGATGGGTATGTATCTTCCTTTTATTTTTTTATTGTTCTGGATTGTTTCTTATGGTTATATGTTTTATATAGGGTCGTTCTTAGTGAACGTCATTTCAGCTACAATGTTGTTTGATTTGGGGGCTACCCGATCATTTGTTTCACTTGCGCTTAGCAAGAGGTTTAGCAGAGCTCCGAGGGAGCTGGATTCTCCACTTGAAGTTGAGATAGCTGATTACAGGACCGTCAGGGTCGCAAGAGTACATAGGGCTTGTTCGTTGCAGTTATTTGATGAGCAGTTTTCAGTGGACTTGGTTCCCATTCCCATGCGAGGGAATAAGGTTATAGTGGGTATGGATTGGCTGAGCCTCAATGGGGCGGTGATTGATTGTGAGCTACAGTTAGTGAGGGTCTACACCCTTAGTGGGGGAGAGTTAGTGATTCAGGGAGAAAGGCCACAACACGGACCGATTCTTTACTCAGCAGCGAGAGCGAGGCGCTACTTTCAGCAGGGTTACGCAAGGTTTGTCGCCTATGTTTTGGATTCCCGGGAGAAGGGCAAGGCGATAGTCGACGAGATTACCCAGACGTATTCCCAGAGGATTTTCCTGGGATACCCCCAGAGAGACAGGTTGAGTTCAGGATTGATCTGGTTTCTGGCGCGGCTCCGATAGCCAGACAAGGGTTTCATCAGACCAAGTAGTTCACCATGGGGAGCCCCGATCCTATTTGTGAAGAAGAAGGATGGGTTGCATCGTATGTACATAGATTACCGGGAGTTGAACAAGGTAACGATGAAGAACTGTTACCCACTCCCGAGGATAGATGATTTGTTCGATCAGCTTCAGGGAGCATCTTAGTTTTCAAAGATTGATCTGCGCTCCGTTTATCATCGGATGTGGGTCAGGGATGAGGATGTTCATAAGACAGCTTTTAGGACCCGTTATGGTCATTATGAGTTTGTGGTGATGCCATTTGGGCTTACCAGCGCTCCAGTCGCGTTCATGGATCTCATGAACCGCATATGCAGGCTGATGTTGTATCGGTCTGTGACAGTATTCATTAACGACATCTTAGTTTACTCCAAGACTCAGGAGCAGCACGAGGAGCACCTGAGAGAGGTGCTAGAGACGCTGAGGAGGGAGAGACTTTTTGCAAAGTTCTCCATGTGCGAGTTCTAGTTGCGCGAGGTGCAGTTCCTTGGTCACCTCGTCAACCAGAATGGTATTCTAGTGGATCCAGCCAAGATCGAGGCGGTGATGCAGTGGGAGGTCCTGAGGCCTCCATCAGAGATTTGGAGCTTCCTAGGTTTGGGAGGGTACTACAGGAGATTCATCAAGGACTTCTCCAAGATAGCAGTTCCACTTACCCGACTGACTAAGAAGTCGGGGGTGTTTCGCTGGGGCCTTAACAGCAGACCGCATTTGAGACCCTTAGACAGCGATTGTGCGAGGCACTGATTCTCACCCTGCCAGAGGGAGTGGATGATTTTGTAGTCTACTGTGATGCCTCGATCACAGGGATGGGAGCAGTGTTGATGCAACGAGGGCATGTGATAACGTATGCCTCTAGGCAGTTGAAGCCTCATGAGGCTAATTATCCGACACACGATTTAGAGTTGGGGGCGGTGGTGTTTGCCTTCAAGATTTGGAGACATTACCTCTATGGGGTCCACTGTACCATTTACACGGATCACAAGAGTCTGAGGTACCTCATGGACCAACCGAATTGGAACAAGAGGCGGCGTCGAGGGTTAGATGTGGTAAAGGACTATGATTGTGAGATCCTTTATCATCCGGAAAAGGTCAACGTTGTGGCCGACGCCCAGAGCCGCAAGGCGATGGCGGCACCAATTAGAGATATATGTATGCAGATAACGGTGATTACTCTATTATTGGAGCGGATTAGAGAAGCACATTTTGAGGGCCTGAAGGAGGAGAGGCAGAAGTGTGAGAGGATTATATGTCGAGTAGGTTCATTCGACTATGCCAGTTGAGGATTGATAACCCTTCATAAGAGAGTCTGGGTGTCGTATTGGGGAGGAGTACGGCAGGTGTTGATGGATGAGGCCCACAAGTACCGATTCTCCATCCATCCAGGGGAGACGAAGAGGTATATAGATCTTCGACCCAATTATTGGTGGCCCTACATGAAGTGGGATGTGGCCTGGTACTTAGAGAGGTGCCTGACCTGTAGGAAAGTCAAGGCGGAGTGCCAGAGACCCCACGGGAAGATGCAGCCGTTAGATATTCTTGTGTGGAAATGGGAGGCTATCACCATGGATTTCATCACTAAGCTTCCCAGGACGACACGGGGAGTTGATTCGATTTGGGTCATAGTGGATCGGCTCACCAAGAGCACACATTTCATACCAATCCAGGAGACTATATCGGTTGAGAAGCTAGCCGATATTTATGTGCACGAGGTAGTAGCACGGCATGGAGTGCCTGTATCAGTAGTATCAGATCGAGACGTCTGGTTCACTTCCAGACCTTGGAAGCGATTTCATGACGAGATGGGTAATCGTCTTCATTTTAGCACCGGTTTCCACCCTCAGACGGACGGGCAGAGCGAGAGGACGATTCAGACTCAAGGAAATGCTTCGGGAATGTGTCCTAGACTTCAGTGGTAGTTGCGATATGTATCTTCCACTAGCAGAATTTCCGTATAACAACAGTTACCACGCTGGTATTGACCGCCCTCATTTCAAGATTCTCTACGGGAGGAAGTGTAGGACCCCAATTTGTTGGGGCGAGGTCGGTCAGTGAGTCATCGGGAGCACCAAGGTGGTGCTCAAGACAACAGAGTTGATCCAACAGGTTCGTAGTAGACTGCAGACCGCACAGAGTTGGAAAAAGAGTTACACCGAAAGGAGGCATTCAGACTTGGAGTTTCTGGTGGACGATATGGTCCTCCTGAAGGTATCACCCTGGAGGGGTGTTATCAGGTTCCGGAAGAAAGGCAAGCTGGGCCCTAGGTTCATTGGTCCTTTTAGGGTTTTGGACCAGGTGGGGCGAGTTGCTTATCGGTTGGATCTTCCGGCAGAGCTTAGCCAGATCCACAACACTTTCCATGTTTCTCAGTTGAGGAAGTGTTTGGTGGACGAGTCAGCAGTTGTACCCTTGGAAGATATTCAGGTTGATAACAACTTGAATTATATTGAGAAACCAATTGCGATCTTAGATTGCAAGACGAACACCTTGAGGAACAAGGTGGTTCAGTTAGTGAAGGTGCAGTGGCAGCACTGAAAGGGTTCAGCGTGGACGTGGGAGACCGATGGGGAGATGAGAGAGCATTATCCAGAGTTATTTTCAGATTCAACAGCAGTAGACTTCTAGGATGAAGTCTGTGACATCCCCATTTTAACGGCTAGAAAAGATCGATTTTGTTTATGCTTTGTTTAAAAATCAAAGTAACATTTTAAATAAAAGTGTTGCGGAATTTGTCCCAAAGCAAAATATGATAAAGATTTATCAAAAGCATTTCCATACAAATGTATTTCATTAAAAAGACTTGGGATGTCATGTTCGATATAGATCATAAGCATAAACAATACAACATACACCTTACAACATTATTCCGTATTTACAGGCCTAAAATCCCTTAATCTCTCATCCCAAGACATCACATCTATCCCCATGCGCCACTACCTGTAATTCAAGAAACTGAGTGGGTCAGGCTTGGGATCCTGGTGAGCACATAAGGTTTTTAACACATAATAAATAAGTTTATTAACTTTATCAAACCAAACAAACCGGATTACCAGTTCCCGTTATCCTCACTTTACGTCCTAAAACATCTAACACAAGGGACCTAGTCTAAGAACTATCAGCAGGATGGACACTACTGCTATGGGGATTCCTTAGCAATAAATGTCCTTAAGGCAACCATGTGGGGGATGGAGTACACCTGGTGAGCACACAGTTCAAATAAACACCTGCAGGTTGCGAGCCTGCTAGTGTTCCACTAGACTGTCTAGAATAGTCCGTGGTCATCATCTATACTCCGCTAGATGACTGGATCATTAATAACATCTATAACGAGGCCTCTCATTATTTTATTTTGTCACACAACAACTATTACATCTACCCATGTTTTACCCAACACATTTTGTATATATAAAATATATATATAGTTTAAATCATTTAAAACATGTATAAAATTGTTCATCCAACATAGATAGACAGTATACATATAATATGCACACACAATACATAATTTATATAAAATATTTCATATCTATGTGTAAGCTGAAAGTAACTATGCACTCACCTGAAAGGTGGTGACTCAATACTCGGACAGCGCTTTAATACTCTCAAAACAATTTTCCTTCGATAAAACCTAGTATCAATACCACTAGGTTTTAGTCTAACGATAACCGCGAAAAATTAATAGTCTGACTATTATTACTATTATATAAGCGTTAAACGATACTTATATAACTCATAATACAAGCCCAAATAATTATTTTAAGGACCTAATAACATTACTATAATTATTTGAAAGCTATATTAAAAATTGTGTAAGCGTAGCTCACTAACAGAGGATTTTAAAGAAAACCAGGTTTTACTCGGAACAACGTTTCCGAAACCGAGAGACCCTTTTTCTCGGGACTCCGAGAGCCTCGGGGCTTCCTTTAGGTGCTAGGGATTTTTCCTAGGGTTTAGCGGTGGTTTGGAACCTTAGAGAGAGAAAGAATTTAGAGAGAGAATGAAGAAAGGTGTGAAAAACTCGGAATGGCTTGCATGCTATTTATAGCCTCAGCAGCCTCAGACTACGTTGTGCGTCTATCAGCTACGTTGGGCGTAGTCTCGGATAGGATTGCCAGGCGTGTTCCAGCTGGCTCGCACTCGGACAGGACTCGGATAAGACCGAAGGTACGAGGGGCGTACCGGACCTCGTACGCGGGGCGTAATGTGAGGGGCTATGTGGCGTGATCTGAAGCGAGGTATGATCAGCGATGGACGGTCCGGATATTGCCACGTCATCTCAGTTTCGCAAATTTCCTTCTCGGCTTCTAAAAGTCATAACTCTTGCATGTGAATTCCATTTTTGACGTTCTTTATATCCACGCGAAGGTAGGAACGTACTCTACACCTTTTGTTTAGACTCCATTGGCTAATTTTGACTTTTTTTTAAAAGTTATATTGTTAACAAGGTGGGATAGGATTGGTCCGTTAAATTCTCATAACTTCTTCATCTGACGTCCATTTTCACCCATCTTTTTCTTGTTACGCTACTCTTAACGAGATCTTCGATTCTCGTTTAGGTCGTGTCGGCTAAAAACCGCCCAATCTATTATTCGAATTTTGGGCTATACACTGCTAATCCGAAACTTCGAAAAATCATAACTTTTTCATACGAAGTCAGATTTGGGTGTTCTTTATATCCACGGAATCCTTGTTTCAACCACTACATCTTTATGTAGAGATATCGGGCTTATCTCACACTTCAATTTTGACGCTTATTTTTATTCTTTATTTATTAAACATTTATAAATACATAATAAGCATTAAAAATTCACATAATTCACATAATACTCAAATATTTTATCTTTATTACTTCAAAATGAGTTACAATAGTTGACCTAGACTATTACATTGCCAAAAATGCTTAGCCCCGGAACCCAGGCGTTACAATTCTCTCCCCCTTAGGATGATTCCGTCCCAGAATCATGTATCAACAAACAGATGTGGATAGCGACTCATCATTTCACTCTCTGTTTCCCAAGTGAGATTCGGTCCATTCGAATGTTTCCATCGAACTAGCACTAAGTCGACCATCTTGCGTCGTAACTTCTTAGTCTTACGGTCAATAATTGCCTCAGGCTCTTCGATCAGCCTCTTATTCTCATCCGTCCTTAATTCTAAGATTGGAATTAAGTTGAGAACTTCTCCTGTGAATTTCCCTCAGATAACACACATGGAAGGTGTTATGAATACCATCGAGTTCTTCGAGCAATTCCAGCTTGTAAGCTTGGTTCCCAATCTTCTAAAGAACTTTGAATGGCCCAATAAACCTTGGACTCAACTTCCCTCGTTTCCCGAACCTTATAAGTCCCTTCCAAGGTGAGACTTTAAGCAAAACTGAATCCCCAACTTCAAAGGTCATCAGCCGTCTTTTCTTGTCAGTGTAGCTCTTTTGACGATCTTGAGCTGCTAACATTCTTTCTTTGGTCACTTTTAGCTTCTCAGCAATCTCATGGACAATCTCGGGGCCCATAAACTACTTTTCTCCAGCCTCAAGCCAACAAGACGGCGTACGACACTTCTGTCCATACAAAGCTTGATTGGGTGCTATCTTGATGCTCGAGTGGAAACTATTGTTGTAGGAAAATTCTACCAAAGGTAAGTGCTCGGCCCAATTCCCTTGTAACTCGAGGGTACATGCTCTCAGCATATCTTCAAGCATTTGAATCGTTCTTTCGCTCTGACCATTAGTCTGCGGATGGTATGTTGTACTCAGACACAACTTCGTACCCAACTCCTCTTGTAGGCTCCTCCAAAACCTCGACGTGAAACGACTATCACGATCCGATACAATCATAAGAGGAACACCATGAAGTCTTATTATCTCATTCATGTAATCATTTGCGAGCTTATCCATAGATCACCTCTTGTTGGTTGCTATGAAGTGTGCACTCTTAGTGAAACGATCCACGACTACCCAAATCATGTCGTGACCGTTCTTCGTCCTGGGCAGTTTAGTCACAAAATCCATGGTGGTGTCTTCCCATTTACCCATGGTTACAGGTAAAGGTTCTAAACTCCCATATGGTTTCTGATGTTGTGCCTTAACTCTTGCACATGTTACATACTCAGCCACATACTTCTCAACATCGAGCTTCATCGTCGGCCACCAGTAATAGGGTTTTAGGTCCCTATACATTTTAGTGCTACCGGGATGAATCGAGTACATGGTCTTGTGTGCTTCTTCCATCAGAAGATCTCTTATTCCTCCCTTCTTGTTTACCCAAATCCGATCTTGGAATACCTTCAGTCCTTGACTGTTTGTACCGAACACTAACGTTTTGCCCAAACCTTCTTCTTTTCGGTCATTCTTTTCTAAGGCTTCTTCTTGAGCTTTCCTGATGCTTTCCACAATCTTCGAGATGACTTCAATTCTCAATGCTCTTAGCCTTTTCCTTTCAAGGTTGACTATCCGACTGAGAGCATCAGCAACAACATTTGCTTTACTGAGGTGGTAATGTATCTCACAGTCGTAGTACTTGAGTAACTCTAGCCAACAACGTCGCCTCATGTTAAATTATTTCTGATTAAAGAGATACTGGAGACTCTTATGATCAGTGAAAAGCTTGCACTTCTTTCTGTAGAGGTAATGACTCCATATCTTTAGAGCGATAACTACCGCTGCCAACTCCAAATTGTGAGTGGGGTAGTTCTTTTCGTGCTCTTTCAATTGTCGAGATGCATATGCTATCACCTTTTCTCTTTGGGTTAGAACACAACCCAACCCGACTCCAGATGCGTCACTGTAAACTGTGAAGTCTTCAACTCCATTGGGTAGAGAAAGTATTGGTGCTTCACATAACTTCTTCTTTAGCTTCTCAAATGCCTCATCCTGTTTCTCACTCCACATATATGTAGCTCCTTTGTGAGTCAAAGCTGTCAATGGAGCAGCTATTGAAGAAAAGCCTTGGATAAATCGTCGGTAATATCCGAATAATCCTAGAAATCTTCGAATCTCCGTGGGACTCTTTGGACGTTCCCACTTCATTACCACTTTGATTTTTTCCAGGTCAACCATTATCCCTTCTTGGTTAACCATATGACCCAAGAATTGGACTCCCCAGATCAAAAAATCACACTTGGAGAACTTAGCATAAAGCTTCTCCTTCTTTAACACTTCCAACACTTCCTGTAGATGCTTGCCATGCTCCTCTTGGCTTTTCGAGTATATCAGAATGTCGTCGATGAACATTATCACGGATTTATCGAGGAATGGTTTACAAACCCTATTCGTCAAATCCATGAATGTTGTTGGATCATTGGTTAGTCCAAATGACATAACCAAGAACTCATAGTGTCCATATCTCGTTCTGAATGCAGTCTTCTCAATATCCTGCTCTCTTACCTTCATATGATGATATCCTGACCTAAGATCGATCTTTGAGGAGTAGCTCGAACCTTGCAGCTGATCGAATAGGTCATCAATCCTCGGCAACGGATACTTGTTCTTCACCGTTGCCTTATTCAACTCTCGGTAGTCTATACACATTCTCATACTTTCGTCCTTTTTCTTCACGAATAACACCGGAGCTCCCCAGGGTGATGAACTAGGTCAGATAAAACTATTGTCCAATAGCTCCTGAAGTTGCATCATAAGCTCCTTCATCTCCGTCGGTGCTAATCGGTATGGTGCCTTTGCTATCAGTGTTGTACCTGGTAACAAGTCTATCTGAAATTCCACTTGTCTATCAGGTGGTAATCCGGGATGATCTTCGGGAAAGACTTCTAGATAATCACACACAACCGGTAGATTCTGCACCTCGTTCTTTTCCTTCTTAGCATCAATCACAAATGCCAAAAATGATGCACATCCTTTGGATAAACATTTTCTGGCTTTCATCAAGGAGATGATTCTAGAATTCACTCTACGTTTGTCCCCGTACACCATAAATGACTCCTTTCTAGGGGGATTTACCCTAACTATCTTCTTTCGGCATAATATCTCGACATCGTTGGCACTAAGCCAATCCATATCCAAAACAATGTTGAAACCATTTAACTCTATGGGTAATAGCTCTTCGTGGAATTCGTTTCCGTTTAGGTTGATGAGTATGTTCTTAATATGATTACTAACAGGTATGAACCTACCACTGGCAACTTCTACAATCCGGACATTATCAAGGTTTCCTACAGGTAATGCTAGTTTCCCACCAAATTTACACGACACAAAGGAGTAGTTGGCTTCGGAATCATATAGTATATTGGCAGGAAAACCATTTAAAAGAAAGGTACCTGAAGCGACATTTGCTGCCTCCTTTGTAGCCTCGAGCATCATCTGGAAGGCTCTCACCTTCCGTTTCTTTGGAATGTTGGGCCTTCCCGCATCTTTCTTCTTTGGGCAATCCTTAGCAGTATGCCCTTCTTCACGACACTCGTAGCACACCCTCTTGTTGATGGTGCACTCATTGGCATAGTGCCCCTTTTCCCACACTTGTAGTAGGTTACTTCCTCGCTACATTTTCCCGAGTGCTTCTTCTTGCACTTCTCGCACCATTTCAATTCATTTCCTCATCCCCCGAACTTCTTTGAATCGAACTTTCTCTTCTTTTTGTTGGGTTTAGCAGACCCTTCAAATTACCTCTTCTCGCCAACCTCAACCTTGCTGGCAGCTCTTCCTTTAATCATATCCTCCATAGACTTGGCAGCCCAGATAGCTACCTTCAGAGTATACGCCTGACGCACTGGCACCGCGCACTCCCATGGAAGTCCCTTTGCGTACTTATCAATTCTTGTTAGCTCATCCGGAACAAGACGTAAGTCAAACTCCATCTTTTCTGTGAAATTGTTCGTGTATTCATCGATTGACATGCTTCCCTTCTTCTGGGTCAGGAATTGGTTCTCTAGTTCAAGCAACTTTTGAGCTGAGCAATACTTTTGTTTGAATTTCACCAGAAACTCTACCCATGTTAGTTTCAAGGGCTCATTGGGGCTCAGAGTCTTCCCCAAGGTATTCCACCAACATACAACGCCTCCTCTAAACTGACGCACTGCAAAGGTGGTTTGCAGCTTGCTTCTGCAACCGCACACCATAAAGGCTAACTCCATTTCTGAGATCCAATCCATGAATCCGATTGGATCTTCCTTTCCGCTGAAAGTCGATGGCTTGCAAGTAAAAAAAATCCTTGTACTTGCATCCATTCCTCTCGACTCCGTCATCTTGGTCATTTTTTCGAACTATTGGTGGGTTGACTTGACCAACGGTTCCACTGTAGTTGCCCACCTCAATCTGCCCTTCGTTCAATTTGGGCTGTTCGATTTGTATGGTCTCTTCCTCTCGATTTTGTTGGAGCAAACGTCTGGTTTCCTCCATTTGACGATCCAACATCACCTGGATCATCGCTTGCACTGCGGCCATCAATATTGGCTCAGCAGTGGCTACCACAATTGGTATTTGCTCAATCTCTGGGGGTTGGTTTCTATTCCCATTAGCATTCATGTTTTCGTTACGGGTCCTTGTCATCTTGATCTATATACCGAATAAGGTGAATTTAGAGCTTTATTTAGGACTGATGTTCAAATCATCCTTATCTCTCTGAAACGTTTACATGCTAGTTCTAATATCGTAGTCGTACGTTTAGAATCCTAAACACATAAGGTTTCCAGATCCGGTCGGCAATAAACCATGGATCCAAACAAATAATAGCATGTCAAGAACAAAGCATTTAGCACATAAAAACATTTTAGGCATAATTCCTAAAATAAGCTAGTGCTCACACCTCACAATCATCACTTAGCATTCTAAGTTTAAGTCTAGAAATGCTACAAATTCCTAGTTAGCGTAAACTAATGCTCTGATACCAACTGTGACATCCCCATTTTCACGGCCAGAAAAGACCGATTTTGTTTATGCTTTGTTTAAAAATCAGATTAACATTTTAAATAAAAATGTTGCGGAATTTGTACCAAAACAAAATATGATAAAGATTTATCAAAAGCATTTCCATAGAAATGTATTTCATTAAAAAGACTCGGGATGTCATGTTCGATACAGATCATAACCATAAACAATATAGCATAGGCCTTACTACATTATTCCGTATTTACAGGCCTAAAATCCCTTAATCTCTCATCCCAAGACATCACATCTATGCTCATGCGCCACGACCTGTAATACAAGAAACTAAGTGGGTCAGGCTTGGGAGCCTGGTGACCACATAGGGTTTTCAACCCACAATAAATAAGTTTATTAACTTTATTAAACCAAACAAGCCCGATGACCCGTTCCCATTATCCTCACTTTACTTCCCTAAAACATCTAACACAAGGGACCTAGTCTAAGGACTATCATCTGGATGGACCTTACTGCTAAGGGGATTCCTTAGCAATAAATGTCCTTAAGGCAACCATGTAGGGGATGGAGTACATCTGGTGAGCACACAGTTCAAATAAACACACAACTCAAATAAACACCTACAGGTTGCGAGCCTGTTAGTGTTCCACTAGACTGTCTAGAATAGTCCGTGGTCGTCATCTATACTCTGCTAGATGACTGGATCATTAATAACATCTATAACGAGGCCTCTCATTATTTTATTTTGTCACACAACAACTATTACATCTTTCCATGTTTTACCCAACACATTTTGTAGATATAAAATACATATACAGTTTAAATCATTTAAAACATGTATAAAATTGTTCATCCAACATAGATAGCAAGTATACGGATAATATGCACACACAACACATAATTTATATAAAATATTTCATATATATGTGTAAGCTGAAAGTAACTATGCACTCACCTGAAAGGTGGTGACTTAGCACTCAGACAGCGCTTTGATACTCTCAAAACAATTTTCCTTCGATAAAACCTAGTATCAATACCACTAGGGTTTAGACTAACGATAACCACGACAAATAATAGTCTGACTATTATTACTATTATATAAGCGTTAAACGATACTTATATAACTCATAATAATAGCCCAAATAATTATTTTAAGGACCTAATAACACTACTATAATATTTGAAAGCTATATTAAAAATTGTGTAAGCATAGGTCACTTACAGCGGATTTTAAAGAAAATCGGGCTTTACTCGGAGCAGCGTTTCCGAAACCGAAAGACCCTTTTTCTCAAGACTCCGGGAGCCTTGGGGCTTCCTTTAGGTGCTAGGGATTTTTCCTAGGGTTTAGGGTTGGTTTGGAACCTTAGAGAGAGAAAGAATTTAGAGAGAGAGAGAGAGAGAGAGAGAGAGTGAAGAAAGGTGTGAAAAACTTGGAATGGCTTGCATGCTATTTATAGCCTTAGCAGCCTTGGACTACGTTGCGCGTCCAACAACTACGCTGGGTGTAGTCTCGAATAGGGTTGCCATGCGTGTTCCAGCTGGCTCGCACTCGGGCAGGACTCGAATAAGACCGAAGGTACGCGGAGCTATGTGGCGTGATCCGAAGCGAGGTCTGATTAGCGATGCACGGCCCGGATGTTGCCATGTCATCTCAATTTCGCAATTTTCCTTCTCGACTTCTAAAAATCATAACTCTCACATACAAACTCCGTTTTTGATGTTCTTTATATCCACGTGAAGGCGGGAACATACTCTACAACTTTTGTTTAGACTCCGTTGGCTAATTTTGACTTTATTTTAAAAGTTATATTATTAACACGCCGAGACAAGATTGGTCCGTTAAATTCTCATAACTTCTTCATCCGACGTCCAGTTTTGCCCATCTTTTTCTTGTTACGCTACTCTTAACGAGATCTTCGATTCTCGTTTAGATCGTGTTGGCTAAAAACCACTCGATCTATTATTCGAATTTTGGGCTATACACTGCTAATCCGAAACTTCGAAAAATCATAACTTCTTCATACGAAGTCAGATTTAGGTGTTCTTTATATCTCCGTAATCCTTGTTTCGACCACTACAAATTTATGTAGAGATATCAGGCTTATCTCACACTTCAATTTTGAAGATTATTTTTATTCTTTATTTATTAAACATTTATAAATACATAATAAGCATTAAAAATTCACATAATTCACATAATACTCAAATATTTCATCTTTATTACTTCAAAATGAGTTACAATAGTTAACCCAGACTATTACATTCTCAAAAATGCTTAGCCCTGGAACTCGGGCGTTACAAAGTCTAAGATAAGTGGGGGAGAGTTGTAACGCCCCATTTATGGTATGTAATTTAAATTAAGTATTTTCTTTTCTTATGGAGTACTCGATGAGTATGTGGTCCGACTCGTCGAGTAGAGTCGGGATGGCATGCGATTTAAGTTGGCTACTCGACGAGTCCATATGTTGGGACTCAGTGAGTCCGCCTGTCTGCATGAAGCCCTAATTTTAAGGGTTTGTACCCTATTTAGACATCTTATGTGCCCCAGGACCGGCCTTCTTCACCTACAAAGAGTCCCATACGAAACCCTACCAATTCTTTGAGCAACCTTGAGTGTTTTGTGCTCTTTGAAGTTTTGGAACGAGAAGGAAAGAGGATCCAAAGGATAAGAAGAAGATCCATGCTTTTGGGGGGTGAATTCAGAGCATATAGAGGTATTAAAACTCGAACCCTTGCTGTTCCTTTAATTGAATCTCCATAAAAGCTTAATCTAGTCACTTTTTGGGCCATTTCTCGAGCTACTAGTAAGTAGGGGGCATGTAGAGATAGAAGAACATTAGATCTAGTGATGTTTGAGCTCCAGAAGCTCAGATTCACCAGCTTTATAAGGCCAAACGCTCATGCAAGCCCTAGATCTAACTTTTGGATTATTTAGGTCTTTTAATCCTCATTTGATCATGCATGCACGTAAATTTAGAAACTTTACGTGTAAAACCCACTCTAGGAACTCAGATCTATGAATTGAATGCCTTGGAATCGATAAATAAAAACAACGATATAGTTGTGTCATGCAAGCGACTCGACGAGTTGTTCATCGGACTCAACGAGTCGAGTCGCGAGTCCCCAAATTTATCCCTTTGAGAGATTACGATTGGAATCAGTGAGTAGGACGTGGACTCAATGGAATGGGACACGAACTCAGTAATGGAGGGACTCGACGAGTCTATGCCCTGACTCAGCAAATCCAAAGCAATCTTCTTGCCTCAACAACAAACTCGACGAGTTGTTCATAGAACTCGACGAGTCACAAACTAGACGTGTTCATAAGATGAGGGTGGACTCAACGAATTGTTCATACAACTCGGTGAGTCGGATGAAGTTAGACTGGATGTCATTATCGAAGAAGAACTCGTCGAGTCTTTGCTAAACTCGACGAGTAGTAGCGAGTGGTGGATAAGAAGAGAGTATAGGGACTCGACGAGTTGACGGCCCAACTCGGCGAGTCTGGTCAACTAAATGTTGACTTTGACCAGAAGGTTGACTTTGACCAGGGGTAAAATAGTCATTTTACCCTCAGTTCAGTTATCGGTATCTGATTTAGTGTTTATGGAAATTGTAGTCGGGGAGTTTCGGAGAAGCAATCATCCAGTTTCGGATTTAGCATCTGAGCGTTCAGAGTTCCGAGGAGAGTTTTCGTTCTAGTAGGAACGAGTCTACGACCACAATACTGGCCCGTCTAGTTAGAAGTAGTTCCAAACGTTGGTCCAATCCAGTAGTTCAGTGTGCTTGATGTCTTTGTGATTCAAGCATGTCTTTGTGTTATGTGTTCCGGACTTCGGTCCGATGCAGTAAGTAGTATATGTGTTTATGCTAGTTGATATGTTTATGTTATGATATGTTATGCTCAGTCAGTTTCCAGACTTCGGTCTGATGCAGGGGACAATGTCCCAATCAGTTCAAGATTTCGATCCGATGCAGTTAGTTCCCGACTTTGGTCCGATGCAGGGGACAAGGTCCCAGTCAGTTCCGGACTTCGGTCCGATGCAGTTTCCTAACTCGGTCCGATGCAGAGGGCAAGGCCCTGGTTAGTTTTGGACTGCGGTCCAATGCAGTTTCCGGACTCCGGTCCGATGCAGTGGGCACGGCCCAATAGTTGTTTATGTGTTATTGTATGGTATGTGGTATTTTGGGGGAGCTCACTAAGCTTCGTGCTTACAATTTTCAGTGTTGGTTTTAGGTATTTCCGCTAGCAAAGGCAAGAGCTAGGGATGATAGCATCGCAAACACCACAACTTTAGTTTTATCCTGTGAGTTTATTTCGGATATTGTGATGATTGATACTGTTTTGTTTTGACACAGTTACTTTGACATTTGAGTTACTCATTCCATGGTTTTTATTATATATGATACTTGATGATTTGATATTTATTAATATTAAAACAAAAAATTTTGGGTCGTATTTTGTGTTGTTTCATCTCTCATTCTCATCCTCTTGCAAAGAGTGTTAGTAAGTCATTAGAAGTGTCACACTTGAGGCACTTGCTTTCAAGAGTCAAAGATATTCAAGGTGTTATTGTCATTACTACATAACAAGTAAGGTACACATCTAAACCCTTTTATTTAGTTAATTTCGAATTATATACTAGTTTATAGGGTTTTTCTTTCGTATTCAAGTTTGCATGTTCAATTAGTGAAAAAACTAGATCCAAATCAATAGGCTTGCATGAACACATAAGTTGTGTAGTTATGCTCATAATCCATCAGTGGTATCAGAGCCTTGGATGTTTTTATAGTAAAACTCGATGCAATTGTGAATCGTTCAAAGGAGAAGGGAGCAGAATTGTCATTTTGTTCATAGAACACGACGAGTTGGACCAACTTGACGAGTGCATTGCACAGACTCGACGAGTAGGCCAGTCAGATTCCTGGATTTTCAATTTTGATAATCTTGGCTTGATTAGGATAATTACCTTAATTCATTTTTCTGCCTATAATTGAATTTTTAAAAAAGGTAAGTGTATATCCTTATCAAATTTAATGATTTGCTTTATTTTTTTTTGATAAAGATAAAATTAATGGTTAATTTAATTATTAAAATTTTATCCTAGTATTTCTGAAAAATTTTAAAAGTACCCCTTTATTTTCGGAATTTAAAATTTAATTAAAAGTCTAATATAGGCTTTTATTTGCGCGTTAAGGGCAGTTTCTGTTATAGCACTAGGAATCGGTGCCGTTATATGTATGTATGTATATATATATATATATATATATATATATATATATATATATATATATATATATATATATATATATATATATATATATATATATATATATATATATATATATATATATATATAAGAAAAGTTAGTCTTACCGTTAGTAGGCTTCATTCATGAAGTTGGTCTATAAGGGAAGTTTAAGGAAGCGGCCTATAAAATGACCACCATTGGGTATCCATTCTTACCCATCGCTCTCTTGATTAGTGGATGGTCGTTATCCAAACGAGTTTGATAGGATAATAAAATCTCACTAAAAGTATAATGAATTATAAATTAACTAAACCATTTTCTAAAATCTCATTCTTTGTTACGTTAGGAAAAATGTGAATTTGATGCTAACCTATGAAATTGCACATTGCACCTTATTAGTCGTTAGTGGAGCGTGTGTGGTTAACCGACACACTAGTATGGACTAATATTGTTGGCAATGGGTTTCTCGTAAATTATCATTGATTAATGGAGCGTGCGTGCTTAACCAGCACATTGATTAGGTGGTAAATGACATTGAGAGTACCAAGCTAATTTGCATGGTTATTCATATATCATTTGTGATCATCGACATCCCAGTCACAAAGTGAGAGCATAATCGAGATTAAACATGCTATTGAATAGTTCAATGAATCTCAAAAGATCTAGGAGTTTCATTTGATTGAAACTGCTATATGCTTACCTACCTAAAATAGATTCAAATTTGATTATGGCATCCCTCTTCAGAATTTGAATCAAAAATATCGATCCTAGCCTTAATTTAAATTTTGGGTTAATAGTTGAGGATTAAATAAATCAATTAATTTGAATTTTCTCCATTTATAGATGTCGAGTTCAGACATCAATGGTCTTCCTCATCCTTTTTGAAATGGTTTTCCTTCTCAATCTGAAGATCATCTTCCACAAGTTGATCAACGTGAAAGAATGTCCCCTTCTTCAAATGGTGGAACTGGAAATCATGCTTCTCTAACTCTTCCTCCATTGCCTCCACTAATTCTCCCTGAGCCACATTTTCATCAACTTGAAAAGTTCAAAGCTACTCAAGCCTTTTTGGCATGCAAACACCAAGATGGAAAGTCTGTGTGTGCGCATGGTCTGAAAATGAAGTCACACATTGATAGATTAGGAATGTTTGGTGTAGTTTTCCTAAAGAATCTGGTTGTTGACTTGGTTCTTCACTTGCTGCCTGAGTCATATAGTCAGTTCGTAAAATACTACTATATGACTGACCACGACATAACCCCAATTGATCTAACATATTTGCTAATTGCTACTGAAGCAGAAATGCTAAAGAGCATTGGTCAAGAAAATGTGTTTGAAGGATCTGTCTCCCAACTTTCCATGGACTTTGACGATGGCAACATTGGTAGTCTAGAAAAGTTTTCTCTTCCCAATGGAAAGGGATCAGACAAGGTCAAACCGTTTGACCATATGGTAAAGAGAAAGTCCAGTTCTAAGATAGCTCCATGTATCATTCCTAAATACTCCATATGTTTCTATTGCCAAATGAAGGGACATTGGATATGAAACTACCCTGTCTACCTGAAAGATCGCAGAGATAGTAAAGTCAAGTAGTATGACTCTACTTCCGGTACATCCACTATCTGACTTTATTAAGTTCCTATTTATAGATTCTTATTACATGATGTTATATTCATATTTTGATGCTTTCCAGGATCTAAGAGAAAGAAAGAAGCTTAAGAAGAAGTAAGTTGAATCTGATCGTGACAGATGGATTTAGATCGCATGGTTTGAGGATCATATTTTTGAACTGCTGCTTAGGAGTTATGATAGATTAATAGATTGCTTAGGAAATGTATAGAAACGTAGTTTTATATTTGCATTGTAAGGAAAAAAAATTTCCAGATTTTATCAATAAAGTGAATTTTTTTTACTTTATATTTCCTTGCAATGGCATTTATGATAATTTTGATGATATTTCTATTATTAGCAATGTTAAATATGGATGTGATTCTTAGTTATGTTGTTTGTGGGAATGTCATAATCAACCAAGTGAAAAGGAATTCTCATCACCCAAGTTTAAGTTGGATAGAAACTTGGAGTTATACAATTTGAATTTCGTGATGTATGAGAACCTTAATAGTTGGAAAACCATGACTAATTCATTGATCACATGTTTATATGAATCAAGTGAAGGACTAAAGGATCTAGTACACATTGATGTGGACTATTTAGATCCACCACAAAGGACATAAGTCTATTCGTCATGATTTACTGATGATTCAGTAAATATGGTTATGCTTATAAGAGTAAGTGTAATTCTGATTCTTTGAAAAGTTTCAATGAGTAACAGAACGAATATGAAGAATCTATTTGGCAGAAACATAAAAGTTTCTTCAATCTTAAAGGAAAGGAGAGTACTTTGGTATCATCTTTTGTGATCATCTTAATGATTATGGAACCATGTCACAATTGATCCTCTAAGGACATCTTAGTGCATTTGTATGACTAAGAAGAGGAATCAGATATTGTTGAAATGGTTTAATTGAGAGATGAGTCATAATTCGTATCAAGTTAAGCTTTAGAGTCACACTCTAGTAACTTCGAATCGAATCTTGAAGCCTATTTCAAACTAAGGGTATAACACCTCATGAAATGTGGAGTAGAAATGTTTTTCTTACTCGAGCACATTTGAAGTTGGTAACTGTAATGTTTTGGATAAAATAAAGATAAACTAAGACCAATTAAATAAAGTGTTGTCTTGACAAGAATCCACACTAACTTTTGAATATTTGTTTTAAGTTCGTCTAAGAATATTCATTGAAGAAAGAAACTTATATGTCAAGAAGTCAGTGGGAATCTTAATGATATTAAATAGTTTCAGGGTTCAATCAAGGATAAACCTGTTAGTTGACACTAGCACACGACCTGAGGTAGATAACCTATCGTGTTGACACATTCTTGTTTTTATGCACCTTCTAGTTAAGTTTACTTTTCATGTGAGTTTTATAGTTCTCATTTGACTGCAAATGGCAGAACACGTTGGTTAGTGATGGTACATTGGTCAATGGAAGTGATCTGCTTAAACAACATGGAAGCAATGGTAGGCCCTTGTGATGCCAGAGGGCAAGGAATTAAGAATAAAGGAGGTTCAGTCCATGAAAGGAAAAAACAAATTTGATTTTTCTTTTTTCCTCAACCTTATGTTATGATTGTAGGTTGGAATTGATAAATTCATATTGATAGGAACACATACACCGTAAAATCTAGGTGGCAAAGGGTTACGCTGTAACTCATGAAAATGATTATGAGGAAATACTTTCACTAGTAGGTTTATCTGATTGGTATCATTATGGTTAGCAGTTGTGATAATTGCATTCTCAAATTCACATATGATTACGACATCCCTTTTCATAGTTCGAATTATGAGAAATGGCAAAGGACTGTTTTGAACATTTAATATTTATTGTTGTAAGTTCTGAAAGGGTTTAAACACATACATATTCTATCTAATGAAAGATGCACGAGCTTGAGAAGTCTAAGATGAAGACTTATCAAAGCATCATATATCATAAATTTGAACTTTAGAAATAAAGTTAATAGTATTGATTTCTAGAAGTCCAGTTGATTTCTGGGTACATGTCAAAGCTAGTGGGAGCATAATTATTATGCAGATAGAAACATAATTATTATGCTAGTGGGAGCATAGTTGTTATGCTAAGTGTTGCAGGTTGGCAATACTATTGGTAGGAAACAAAGATTTCAAAATTTGCAAATTGCAAAGTTGGGAAATTGTTTTTCTACAAAAGGATTTTAGGGTGAAGGTACTTATACTTCATTTCAGATCTAAAGGTTTAGATTGAAGGCTTGAAAGAACTTAGTCATAGACAGATATGAATATCGTGTTGAAATGATTCAAAAAAGGAAATTCGACATATGGAAATATTATAGCAAGAGACTGATCAAGTATCAGGTCTTTATGTATCGAATCCCATATGCTTCAGATATAGGATTGATTACATATGTTATAATATTTACTTGTTCTGATTTTCCAAATGCTTAGGGAATTTAAGGGAAAAGGACTAGAACTGGATGTGAATAAGAGTCGTTAAATAACTGTTAAGAGACAATTTGAGATTCGCTAAAGATTGGTTGCTTGTGGACAGTTGGAAGTATAGTATTTGGACGAACCATATTGACGTGTTCCTGATTGGGATAATTTTTTATCAGAATTAATAGTCATATGGGATTATGGAAATGTTTCCATTTTGGGAGTTGGTTATTGAAATCTACATATGAGTTAGAAACCTTAATGCAAGGAAGGTGTTCAAGGAATTACCTTGAATTTGATACTTCATTACCATGATATTGTTTTATTAACAAAGTTTCAATGCAACATTTTGTTACATCGTTGGCTAAGTATCAGTGATTTTGACACAAAATCATCACAAAAAGGATATTGCATGCTAGGTTAGACTCTAACACATATTTAGTAGTGACAATAATTTGGAATTCTTACACTTGTAATAAGGATTTGGAATTGTGAAATGAGCATCATTTAAATTATATCCAATTGATATTTTCACAAAGGAAGGACCATAGAGAAACATAGTATGCATGTTTAAGAACATGGCATGACTAATGTTTAATTCAAGAATATTAGTTGATTAATGGAGACATTATACAATTAATAAAGTCTAATTAATATGGTGATTAAATAAAAGAAGTTTTATTTATATTCAATAGTTTTGAGACCATAGTTAATTAGGTTATTATTGTGTTTCACTTTGCATGTTTTACTTCCTGAATAATTGGATTATTCAAAACATCCACAATCATCATACTTTGAAAGTAAGTAGTGAACTAAGATTTTCATGAATTGGATTGTAGATGATCTAAGGGTTTTGACATTGCAATGGTTTGCTAAAATATTCACAAGTAATTTTAAAATGGGATTGAAGTATTGTACTTACCCACGCTCAGAGAATTACTTCATGGATTTTATCAGGAGTAACTCTGGGATGATAATATCTTATATTCTTGAAAGGGAGACATATGAGTTGTTGTTTACGAGTTAGTTGTGCATTGATAATACGTAAACACATCAGTAACTTGATGTTATAAACCGTATTGTTGTGCATGATTTAATAAGTGAATAGTGCAAGCATATAAGTCGAAGTTTATCCTTTCCTATTGCCCTAATAGGGACAAACGATATATGTGGGCCCCTCGATGATTTGATGATGCCATCTAAAGCACTTGGCCGAGCCTAGACTAAATTGATGTGTTTAATTAGTAGTCTGATATCATAAATCGGAAATCGGGAAACAGACATTGGATTGAGAGAATGATTATAATCCATATCTCATGTTATGATATCTTGTAGAATGGAGAAATATCTGATCACTTATCTAAGGACACATATCTGACTAGGTCAGAGTTTAACAACGGCTTTTGAAAGCTACAATGTGTTGGTCAATTTTTTGAACTTGTACTTGCAATTATAGTTATTAGATTTATCCAAGTGGGAGACTATCGGATTAGGTATCTAAGCCCGTAACTATAAATGGTATATACTTGAATTGATAGAAGCATAAGTCCTTTTGGGTTGCCTTCACTCTTGCAACATGACATGATGACTTTTGGAGAGAAGTTGAATATATTGTTTGGAATAATAAATTCATATATATGATTTATTAATATGTTATGAAAATAATATACTAATTATAAATCACGTTGTTTAATTAATATTTAATCAGAAATTAATTTGGAATTAATTTTGGGATTGAAGGAATTAATTAAAAGTATATGGGCTGTTTTGCAAATCATTGATAGTTGTGAAACCGGGCTCTTAAACTCCTTGGATAGTAGTGGAAGAAAATTATAGGTTGGCCCTATAAGTTTCGTTCAAGGCGTTCTAATAAGGAGTCCATGGGTTGTTTAGGCCTTAAGCAGGGAATTAAGGTTTCCACCTACAAACCCTAGCTTTGGGACTAAGCATTCTGCAGTATATAAGGAGGCTTAGCTTGGGATTTTAGGTGAACCTTGGAAGAATCCTAGTCCTCCTCTCTCATTCTCATCCTCTTGCAAAGAGTGTTTGTAAGTCATTATAGGTGTCACACTTGAGGCACTTGCTTTCAAGAGTCAAAGATCTACAAGGTGTTCTTGTTATTACTACATAACAAGTAAGGTAAACATCTAAACCCTTTTATTTAGTTAATTTCAAATGATATGCTAGTTTCTAGGGTTTTGCTTTAGTATTCAATTTTGTATGTTCAATTAGTGAAAAACCTAGATTCAAAGAAATAAGGTTGCATAAACACATAAGTTTTGTAGTTATGCTCATAACCCATCAACAAACACGTATGAGACGGATATAGGTAGTTAAGTTGGGTGAAATGAGGCCATAAGAGTGTTGTGAATATGACTGGCAAGTACACCCAGAATACACTAATGTACAATGAGGGTACTGGGGCGCACCCTAGTACACTCAATGTATACCATGTACGCATGGCGTACTCCGAAGGCCGTAATTACAACAATTCCATTAGGGCTCCTTTGCACACTTTCTTGAACTTAGGGACCAAAATGCAACATAATAAAGTTATAGGCCTGAAATTTGAAGTACCTTATCATCGACATGTTACAATTCTCCCCCACTTGGTTTGGACTTCATCCTTGAAGTCTGCTATGAAGAATAACTCAGGATAATTCTCCTGCATCTCAGCCTTCGGCTCCCAGGTCCACTCGGAGCCTCTTCAATGCTGCCACTGTACCTTTACCAAAGGTACCTCCTTGTTGCGCATGACCTTCATCTTTCTCTCTAAAATAGCCATCGGCCTCTCAACATAGTTCAGGCGTTCATCAACCTAAATATCGACCAAGGAAACCACTACCTCATCATCCAATACGTACTTTCGCAACTGCGAAACATGGAACGTGTTGTGAATCTAACTAAGATCCTCATGTAGATCCAACATTTACACAACCTTGCCAACCCTTACAATCACTCGAAAATGCCTAATATATTGGGGACCCAACTTCCCCCTTTTCCTGAAGCATATCTCACCTTTCCAAGGTGAGACCTTCAATAATACAATATCACTGACCTGAAGCTCTAACTTGGATCGGCCGCGGTCGGCATAACTTTTCTACCGACTCTGAGTTGTCTGCAGTCTCAGCCTGATCTATTGGATAATCTTTGTGGTCTGAAGGACTACTTCAGTTCTTCCCATAACCCTTTGAGCAACCACCCCCAACAAACTGCAGTACCACATCTCCGACCATACAAGAGCTTAAAAGGCGGAACACCAATGTTGGACTGATAATTGTTGTTGTAGGAGAACTCCACAAGAGGTAGGCAGGAATCCCAACTCCCATCGAAATCAATAACACACTTACTTTGGCCGTTGGCCTATGGATGATATGTAGTGCTGAAATGCAACCCCGTGCCTAGTTCCTCGTGGAACTTTTGCCAGAAACGAGAGGTAAACTGTGACAACCTGAAATTTATTCCGTCAATGTAACCCACTTTCGTTAATAAAAAGTTATTTTTATTAAAGTTTTCCGTTAACTTTTGAGTTAAGTAAATCCATTTGGGTTATTGTTGTATTTTTCATATGAATCTGAAAGCAATAAAAACATGTGAAATACCCTTAATTTCTTTCGGAAAAATTTCTAGCTCACGACTAAGTCGGGTTACGACCATTTAATCGGGTACAATCCTAAACTCCGTTTGATGTCGGGATTGGGTAGATCCCCACCTGGCCTTGAACTCAACCCTATATAAGGGTTGAGTGGTCTCCATTTGAACCTTTTTCACACCCTTAGAGTTTTCTCTCTCTACTCTCTCTCTCTCTCTCACTCTCTCTCTCTCTCTTCTCTCTCTCTCTCTCTCTCTCTCTCTCTCTCTCTCTCCAACTTGAGATTCGATCTAGAAACGGCCCTTCAAGCTTCACAACTGTAAGTTAACCTTCCTAGCTTGTTGTTTAGCCAAACATACTTGCAAATTCGTGATTTAATCATCCAAAAACCCGAAGAACATGTATTTACGGTTTGGGAGCATCCCAAAACCGTAAACACCCAAAAAGGGGGTTTTGATGCCCCAAAACCCTTCCAAAATCAGTCCAATACTTGGCTTATGAACTAGAAACTTGCATGAATGATCTAAGAACCCCAAAACATGAAATATTAGGAGTAAACATGATTTTACGGTTGAGGGATGTCCCAAAACCGTAAACACCTTTTTAGGGTGTTAAAGTGCCCTTAAACACCTTCTATAGCTTGAATAAGTGACTAGAACTTTGTATGCCTACCTTAGAAGCACCAAATCATGCAAGAATGTGCCAAAAATGAGTTTAAGGCGGTAAACTCATGTGTTTACGATCGTAAACTCACCAATGGAGCCTTCAAAAACCGTAAACTCCTATTAAGGTCCATTCCAAGCCCTAATCACTTCCATAGCCTTTGATTTAACCCTAGGACCCTTCCTTGAGTGAGATAAGACCTTTAAACACCCTATGGAACCACTACCATGATGAGAATTGCTATCGAGAATTTAGAAAAGAAATGATAGATTTGAATGATTTAAGATGAAGAACACAGAGAGTAAATATTAATCAGATCTTATACTGATAAAGACTGATTACAATGTTAAGCAGAAGTGAGTTCTAGCATCGTACTACAGCTTCTAGCCTAAGTCCCTATTTATAGCGAACAATCAAAAAGTATACTAAGTCTATACATTTTAACTTCGCACAAAAGATGACTTAGTAAAATAACACAAAATGTGAAACTATACAAAACACTCTATTCGACTTTTACAATATACATCAACATTCTCCCCCTTTGTAAACAGTCGATACAATTCAACTCATAAGCTTTTGAATTGCAGAGTAAATTGCCTTTCTCATTTCTCCATACCAGGAGATCACCTTCTTCAAATCTTTCTTATTTCCTTCGTTATTTTTCTTGCAATTGTTCATACGTACAATGAAGTGCGTATATTGCGAAGAATTATATCTTTCAATCTCTGAGACCTTGAACAAAAAAATTTTCAGATTACCTTTTGTATCTCTGCCTGAAAACACCATACCAAATGGTTTTAGGCAGATTTCTCCAACAACATACTTTGACAAAGCAGATTGTGTCAAAGTCTCCTCCCATGGAACTTTCACTTCCCTTCCCACAACATGTGCTAATTCATCATCAGTAAGGGCTAGACAATCAAAGTAATTGTCTATGAAAGTCTTCACATGTGCGAAGCCAGCTTTGAACACATCTGTATCAGAGCCTTTGAGATTGTTTTCTTCCATATGCTTCAAAATCAGTGCTACTTGAATTAAGTCATTGCAATTCATCAAAGGAAAGTCAACAACTATGAAGTCATATTGTTTGTTGTCAGCTCTGATAACAAAGTATCTGAAATTTTGTAACATCTCTTCAAACATAATATCTTTCTTTATCGTCACAACCTTTTTGATCTTCATTAACGACCAAACTTCATCAGGATTCTTCCCCAAGACAGCATGAAATCTGATTTTCATTTGAGTATAATCATTCGGATTATCAAATTTCTCACTGATCTTGTATTGTGCGTTGATGAATAACATTTCATTAATAGGGAAGTCCAACTGGCAATGCTCTGAGTTCGCAATATCATAACTTCTCTTAGGCTTCTTCTCGAACTCATACATCTCCCTACACACAACTTTTGACTATGGTTTCGTAAGAGTAAAGTTTTGCAGGATCTCCTTTGTTCATGGAGGGAGGATCACTTGCCCGTTGCCTCATAATGCTTTGGACTTGCCTCATCTTCTCCATCTCAGCCTCAGCCTCTGCTTTCAACTCTTCTTTTGATTTTTCATATAAAATTCCTTTTCCTCTTCCTACAACATCATGTTGGGGTTTTGAGCTTGAACCACCTTCATTTCTTCCGATAACAATATCTTTGGTAATTGTTCTTGTTGTGATTGTTGTTGCAGAAATCGGATTTGAAGGAATTGGAAGAGTAGCAACAAGCTGAGTCGATATCACCTTTCCCACAGTTTTTGCATCCTCTTCTTTGCTTCGTCCTTCTTCTTCCCCTTGCACCCCTGTGGAAACAGGCGGAGCACTCTTTGGAAGTAAAGAAGTGAAATTTGTGAGTGGAGTAAGGGCTTTGTGAATAGCTTGTTCTAAAGTATTAATCTTTAGAGACAAGAATTCAGGAGTAAGAATTTGAGAGGAGGAAGAATGCGAAAGAGTTGTTTTTAGATCAGTGACCAACTGGATGAGCTGATCAAACTTCATCATTACTTCTGCTTTGTGATCGGCAAGAATAGGAATATTATGCAGCTTTTGAAGTTGAGAAGAAATATCCACAATTTGCTTTTGAACTTCATCTTGTTTGATGTGGACATCCTGAAGATCCTTCACAAGTTCAGACTTCAACTCCTGAATTTTGAAGTTGACGTCTTCACGAACCTTTTTAACATCTTGTACAAAAAGAACATGACGTTCTTTTGTAACTGCGCGAAGATCTTGAACTACAGAATTAAAATTATTGCCTTGAGATATAATTCTGAGCTCATTGTTTTTATCAGATTGAGCAATTTTCTCCATTATTCGTTTTCCTGCTCCTTTGATCATGATATCAACCTCCATGGCAGATATTGAGGACATTCGACCAGAATCAGCCTGTGATTGAATAATGGTCTTTAACTTTTGATTCAGTATTTTAAACTGTTTTCCTGTCATCAGCATATGATCAGGAATATCTTCTTCATCTGAATCAAAAGGAATATCATCAAGTATCCCACTAAAGGCACCTCCTTCGACTTCTGGATCAGACATTGGTTGCGAAGGTTGCGAAGGTTAAGGATTTCCAGGTGATTGTGAAGGGAAAAGTGTGGTGAAAGGGTTTTGAAGAGCATGGTCAAAAATGTTTGAAGTGGTAGATAAAGAGGTAACAGGTAATGAAACGGGTAAGGTTGTTTGAATGGATGGTGCAACACTCAGGATAGGTGCCCCCGTATCAGATACGTTGACAACCATATCAGAAATAGGAACCGCCTCAGTAACTGATTTGGTAAGAACTATTTCGAGTGATGTGGTTTGAGAAACAGGGGTAGAAAGTTGCGAAATTGGTATTATGGGTAAAGAAAGAGGTACCATTGTGGTGATAGGTGGAGTTTCTGGGACAATTTCTTCTTCAGATGATTCATTGCGAATCACCATCTTCCTTCGCTTTACCATTGTACGTTGCATATTTTTCGCAACGTCTTCAACTCGTTGTCGCTTCTTTGTGGGAGATACTGGCGCTGGAATATTGCGAATAGTAACACCTTTACTACTCACTTCTACTTTGCGAATCTGCTTCAGTACCCCAGACTTGGAAGGTAAGAGTTCCTTCTTCGACTTCTTTGAAGGTTCCTCAGTTGGGATGACTTCAGCTGGTACTGATGATGATGAACCCTTCGCAAGTTTCTTGCTAGCCTTCTTTGTTTTAGATGGAGTAGCAACATCTAATAAAACTACAGTTGGCTCATCTGTATGAACAGTTCGCAAATATCTCACCAAAATTTTGTGGGTGGGAGAAACTTTGTGAAGCATCACGTCTGGAATACGAGCCACATGTGTAAATATCGCTTCATCATCTTCTACAGCTTTGGGGAATTGATAGAAAGAAAATTCAGCAACTTCAGCATTGGACAACATTGGAATTTCTTCTTTCTCATACACGTGTTCAAGAATTAAACTCCAGTATCTTGCACATGAAATTCCCTTCTCCGAATTTGTATGTTCTAGACTTTTGACAAATTCCTTCCACAGCTGTGTTGCATAATCGACATTAATGTCATAGTATATGCCCATCACCATGGCATATACTTCCATTCTTCCTCTATCCAACCCAACTACTCTTCCTGTAAGACATCTGAGAAAGATTCCAAAAAGAAAATTCCACATACACGGCAACCCAGATTTTCTGAAATCACTGATTTTTGTTAACTCTGGTTGATGCCCTATTTCGTTAAACATATGAATAACCTGGGAGTTGACAGGTTTGATAAATGGAGGGTTGTTTGGAATTTGTAGAATTTCCACAAACAAGTTCTTTGACAGTTTAACTCGTTTATTGTTGGTTAGGTTGAAAGTAATCACATCCGCTGTGTGATTATATGAAGCCGTTGAAGCGGCACGTGATAACCAAACCATTGGAACCGGAGATGAACGGAACATGGCAGTTGCTAAAGAAGAACATTTCAGAGCAACAATCATCATATTTAACCCTTCTGGATAAGCGGAAACTTTGGGATCAACTTGGTAGTTAGTGCTTTGAATCTTCATCAAAGACTGAGAAAGAACCTCATCAGTGTTGGAAGTAGTGGCTGCCATTGTTAGGGTTTTGAAAAAGAAAGTTGAAGTTTGGATCAAGGTTTAATCTTGGAAGTGTTTGTGAGAGTTCTTGTTTGTGTAACCGTACTCAGTGTTCTTTAACCCCCTTTTATAGGTTGCTCAAAATTGAAATTGAAGCGGGATACATTTAATGTTATCCGACGTGGCACCTTGAAAGTCGGATCATGACTGCAAAAGGTAACAACATTCCAAAAAGTAACTGTCACATCTCCTTGAAAACCGGACAAAATACCAACGATTTTGAGTATACAGCCTGTCAAGTATCCGTTATAGAATAGTAACCGATAAAACCCTTTGCATGGAAGCAAGGCTCATTCACTTTTGGGATTTAAAGTGAATTCATATGCTAGACTTGCGAAATCATCAGTCTGAGTTGGTTGTACTCAGAACCTCAAGGATTTCGTGTGTGCATTGTGCCAAACGAAATAAGATAAGAAACAAAGATATTTGGAATGTGGTGATGTCAACAATTCAATTTTACATGAATGCAGTAAAACCCCGGGCAAAGGTTACTTCGTTAGTTATCAAGAGAGATAATTAACTGCTTGTATAGTTTCCCGTGAATTACAATCGAATACTTATAGAAAAGTATCAAAGGGCTTCTTTTTAAAAGTCATTTTGGATTGGTTTGAAATTTCATTACATATCAACCTTAACATAAGGTGAGAAATTGTAAATGAAATTACTTGTTTGACCAGTGTAGTCAGTGACAAGTTGGTTTTGGAAAATATTTATCATGACAAGAATTTGCGAATGAAACTTACACTGAAATCATATTCAAATGAAAAGTTTGTTCTGGATCTTGTTAGGTAATCAAACATTCTGGGTTTGGAATATTTGATCAAGACCACACATGCGAATTGAACATGATTTGAAGTTTCGAAATTTTTGATACTGAAACAAAAGTTTCGTAAAAATCTGGAACAAAGTTCCCCGTCAATTCCTTAAGGTTTATGATTTTTGGGTTTCACTTTCATCACGGACTCATGATGACAGATCATAAACACAGAGTGGTGATTTGTCTAGGTTTTGATTGGTTTGATCAAAAACCTCAAGGACAAATCTTTTCAAAAAAAATTTTGGATTGAAAGAATTGTTTGGTTTAAAAAGATTGGATGAGAATCAAAGTGTACCTCTGTTATACTGGACAAAACAGAAAACTCTTAACTCATTTGAGAAGAGTATGGTAGCTCATTTTTGACTTATGCGAATATAAGCCTTTATTGGAAGAAATTATCATGTGATAATGTCATCAAGGCTTTCTTTACACACATAGAGTCATGTCGAGGTTTCTGGTCTACATACAGCAGCATGCTTCTAGGGACATCCTAACTAGTCTTAAAAAAAATTTAATACCTTCCCATAGAAACAAAATGTATGACCACTTTGCATTTTAGCCCTGCAGTAAATACTTAGCACACAATTGACAAAACAAAGAAAAATAAAATCTTTTTGGATTTTTGATTTTTCAAAAGAAAATACAAAGAAATGAAAATCTTTTTGTATTTTTGAATTTTTCAAAATAAAATACAAAAAAAATGAAAATCTTTTTGGATTTTTGATTTTTGAAAAGAAAAGAAAGTAACATATGTAAAACTTTCCTAAGTTGATATTACCACAGATGCGAAATGATATAGATGCGAAGCCATGCGAAGCCTCTGAATGAACAGTAACTTCTGAACAATGTGAACGCATCTTCTGAACAAAACATTTATTCTTGTGTGGATGAAATTGAATTCGCATTAAGCATTCCCAAACCTGCTAAAATTCTAACAAATGATTTTTCATCAAGAGGTTTTGTAAAAATATTAGCAAGTTGTTCAGTTGTTTTGACAAAATGAATTTCAATATTCCCATCTTCCACATGATCTTTGATAAAATGATATCGAAGAGCAATGTGTTTTGTCTTTGAATGTTGCACTGGTTTATGACAAATGCGAATCGCACTTTGTGAGTCACAATACAAAGGAATCTTTTTCATGTTGATTGCATAATCACGAAGTTGACTCTGAATCCATATAATTTGCGAAGTGCAAGCAGCCGCAGAGATGTATTCTGCCTCAGCAGTTGAGATAGCCACACAAGTTTGTTTCTTTGATTGCCAGCTCACCAACTTTCCATCCAATAATTGACACCCACCAGTCGTACTTTTTCTATCCAAGGTACATCCTCCTAAATCAGAATCCGAAAAAGCTTGAATAAAAAATCCTATTTTTGCAGGATACCAAAGTCCTAAAGAAACGGTTCCCTTTAAATATCGAAAGATATTTTTCACTACCGTCAAATGTGGTTCTCTTGGATTTGCTTGATATCTAGCACAACAACAAACCGAAAACATAATATCAGGTCTACTCGCAGTTAAGTACAATAAAGACCCTATCATGCTACGATACAATGTTAAATCAACAACAGGAGTGTCTAAAGAAGGATTTAGTCTTGTTCCTACTGCCATAGGGACTCTAAGCTTCGTGCTATTAAGCATTCCAAACTTTTCAAGCAAGTTCTTTGTATATTTTTCTTGATTAATGAAGATTCCTTGCATGTTCTGTCTTATGTTTAAACCAAGAAAATTATTAATTTTTCCCATCATGCTCATTTCAAACTGACTTTTCATTAAATATTCAAATTCAAGTGACAATGCTGGATCAGTTGAACCAAAGATAATATCATCAACATAAATTTGAACAAGCATCAGATGACACCCAACTTTCTTGGGAAATAATGTGGGGTCGACTGATCCTTGTTTAAATTTAGATTGTTTCAAGAAATTTGTAAGTGTTGCGTACCAGGCCCTTGGTGCTTGTTTTAACCCATATACAGCTTTATCTAAAATATAAACATGATCAGGATGTTCAGTGTTTACAAAACCTGGTGGTTGTTCAACATACACTGTTTCTTCAAGTTTGCCATTTAAGAATGCACATTTAATATCCATTTGACATCAAAATCTTTGTGAGCCGCATAAGCTAAGAATATGCGAACTGCTTCAAGTCTTGCAACAGGTGCAAATGTTTCTTCATAATCAATGCCTTCTTGTTGCGAATATCCTTTAACCACTAGTCTTTCTTTATTTCGAATAATATTGCCATCTTTGTCGGTTTTGTTTTTAAAAATCCATTTTAATCCAACAATTGAAACATCAGAAGGTTTAGAAACTATTCTCCAAACCTTGTTTCGTTCAAATTCAGCCAATACAGATTGCATAGCAACAACCCAATCTGAGTGTTCCATAGCATTCTTGACTGTTTTTGGCTCTATTTTCGAAATAAAGACATTAAACATACAAAGTTCTTGGTTAGTATTCAGTACCTCATTTTTCGCACGAATTTGAGCTCTAGTCAACACACCTTCTTGTAAATCACCAATTACCTATTCTTGTGGATGATTTCTTGTCCATTTCGCAAGTGGTGGATAATTTGGATCATAGTCTAATGGTGTATCTTCATGCATATCTTCATTTTCAGATCCTGCAATAGAAAAATGATCATTAAATTCATGAAAGTCTGTATTGTTATCAAGACTATTCGTCTCTGTTTCATCAAGCTCTCTCTCAACATGATCTGCATTTGGATACTCCCCCTCAAAATTATGTTCATGGTGATTTTGCGAATACTCCCCCTCAACTTGATGTTCTTGTTGATTTGGTGAATGCTCCCCCTCAACTTGATTTTCTTGTTGATTTTGTGAATGCTCCCCCTCAAATGTTGGTATAAAATCTTCATGGACACTTGTGTGTTCCTCCTCCATACGAGCATTTGGTGTGCTTTCACAAGTTATCGACGTTGAAGTTGTTGTTGATTCATCAGTATGTTTTGAGGATTCTGATGTTTGATTATCAGGAGCATTATTTTCTGCATCAATTGCCCTGTCAGGAATTCCAAAAATTAAGTCATAATCAAAATCATTAATTTCAGAATTATCAATTTGAGTATTTGAATCCACAAGTATTGGTTTCTGATCGAATTGACTATTAATGTGTTTAAGACAGTAATCGTCAAATGTTAAATTGAAAGTTTCTTCAATTTTTCTTGTTCGTTTATTAAGCACTCTGTATGCAACTGAATTCTGTGAATATCCTAAGAAAATGCCTTCATCAGATTTTGCTTGAAACTTTGACAAATTATCTTTGAGATTCATAATAAAGCACCTGCAACCGAAAACATGAAAGAATTTTACACTAGGTTTCCGATTATTGATTATTTCATATGGAGTAACATTGAATCTTCTGTGAATGTATGATCTATTCTGAGTAAAACATGCTGTGGACACAGCTTCTGCCCAAAGATATTGAGGTAGATTCGCATATGTGAGCATTGTTCTGGCTGCTTCGCATAGAGATCGATTTCTTCTTTCAACTACACCATTTTGATGTGGAGTATATGATGATGAGAAATTATGCGAAATACCTTTGTTTGTAAGAAAATTTTCAAGAGTTTGATTTTTAAACTCTGAACCATTATCACTTTTAATTTTTCGTACATTCTTCTTCAGACTAATTTCAATCTTTTTGATAAAATCAATCATCGTCTGAGCAACTTCAGATTTCAACCTGAGAAAAAATACCCATGTGAATCTAGAGAAATCATCTACAACAACTAAAATATACCGCTTTTTATTTATTGTTGCAACAGTTGATGGTCCACATAGATCAATGTGAAGAAGTTCCAATGGATCTACTATCTTTGAATCTATGACAATCGGATGACATTTTCGATGTTGGTTTCCTTGTTCGCAAGCTGCACATAAAGAATCATTGTCAAATTTTAATATTGGTAACCCTCGAACTAAATATTCAGTTACAAGTTTATTTATATTTCGAAAGTTCAAATGTGACAATCTTCGATGCCAAAGCCAGCTGATATCATTGGATGCTTTTGATAGTAAACACACAGCTGGTCTTCCCACAATTGGTTTGATGTCCAATGTAAACATATCACCATATCGTTTGGATTTCAGAAGTATTTCATTTGTCTTTGCATTTGAGATGATACTTCCTTCTTCATTAAACACTACTTGATTTCCAGTACCCACAACAAGTTGTGATACACTAATCAAATTGTGTTGAAGTCCTTCAACATAAGCAACTCTGTTTACTGTGAAGTGTCCATTTGTGACTTTCTCATATCCTTTCACTTGACACTTGTGATTATTTCCAAATTTGACAACTCCGGCATTCTCCAAGCTTCGATAATCTCGTAAGTTTTCCTTTCTTCTAGTCATATGATGAGAGCAACCACTATCAATATACCATTTTGGATCATATTGCTCGTCACATAGCACCCACATTTATTGAAAAAATTTAGGAACCCAAGACTTATTGGATTCATTATTAGTAGAATTAAACAACTTTTTGGAACTTAAAAACCATGTTTTCACTTTGCTTGTAATATAATCCATTATATCAGTATCATCAGTTCTAGATATTGAAATATAGTCATTCAATAATTTTGGATTCGCATTGATTGTAATCTTATCCTTCACAACATTCGCATGTTTGATAACTGGTTTCCATTTTTGAACCGGAACTTGCGAATTATAAGATGATGTACTAGCAGTTGAAGAATTATTTGCGAACTTATCAAAGACACTTTTGATTTCTTGTTCTGAAAACTTTGCACTTTGATATTTCTTTCCTTTCCTTTCAAACCAATTATTGATCATTTTTACATCAGACTTTCCTTTGATGTATGAAACTTTGGTTTTTGTTGATATTGAAGGATTTGGAAAATTTGGTTGTTGTGGTAAAAATTTCGCTTTGACTTGATTTGATTTCTTCAAAGTTGATGAATTATTCGTGAATTTGTCAACAGTTGGAAACTTTTGATTATTTGCAAATTTTTGCGAATTCTCAAATTTTCTATTGTTGTCATATTTGCGAATATATGGAACTTTGTCAAAAGAATTTATTTGTTTATGAAAACTCGAAGTTGTGTGAGTGTTGTTATTTTGAAATTTTGACGATGTTTTTGAAATTTGTTCTTTTTGATTATTCACAACTTGCCAGAATATTGCTTTTCTTGCTTGTCTTTTTGAAACATTATTTTCTGTTGAATAATTTCCAACCATCAATTGGAATTCTTGAGAATTTAATTTCACTTCAACCTTTGAGTTTTCAGGTTTTTCAAAAGATTTGTTTAATTTTTCACCTTTAACCACCCATTTTTGTAATGATTTTTGTTTTTGAAACACATAAGAATTTTGAGTTAAATTGTTTTCAACTGTGTTTTGATTTGCAAAGAAACCTTCAGGTGTGGACTTTTGATTATCTTTTTCAATCATTTTATTGAACTCAGGATGAATTTTCTCAGCATTTCCAGTAGTGACAAAAACTTGATTTGGAAAAATAGTTTTATCAGTACATACAAAATTTGGATATAACACTGTGTTGGTTTCCAAATAATGTGCGCCTTTGTCATTTAAAACTTTGTCAAATTCTTTTGTGTTTTCAAACACTTGATCAACCACAATCGTTTGATGTGTTTCAGTTGAATTTTTCTTTTCTTCTTTATTTTCATTAGTATCATCAGATTTCAAGCATTCAACTTCCACATTATCAAACTTACAATGTTGCGAAGTTGAAGATTTATCAACTTTATCCTTTACTATTGAATCAACTATTATTTCTTTACCTTTGATCTTAGATGTGATATTAACTATCGACAATTGAGAACAATCAATCTCTTCTTCTTCTTTTTCAATTTCACTAATTTCACTCACATTATCAGAATTTTCATCAATATCAGCATAATTGAATTGCGAAGTAAGAGTTGAATTTTCGGTTTTCTTTAAGATTTTCACTTGTTCACTTTTTGTCAAACTTTCATTTAAAATGTCAACCAACTCATCAGCATTCAGAAATTCATCAATTTTGACAATACCATATGAATATCTATCATCAGGTATTTTGTCAAACTGAGCAATTGTACTTTCGCAATCATAAGAAACAACATCAACTTTTTCACGCTCATACTCAAGAAAGGGTAAAAGTTTCGCATGTTGTTCTTTGCTAATATCAGAAGAATGATGTAAAGCAGTTAACTTTGCATACAATCTTTTTGTTGAATTACAATAGATGTTTCTTTGTGCTAGTAACAATCTAACATCATTAGAAAGATTATTCCTATCACAATCTATAATTTTGATTTTCATTTCTAATTTTTCAACTTTGCTCTTCTTTATTTCTAAATCCCTTCGTATCTCACTAAGTTGCACATTTAATTTCTTAGCTTCGTTACTAGCAGACACAATAACAGAATCAAAATAAGTCACACTATCATCAAACGAAACAATTTCAGCATCATTAGCAGATAAAGGAATATTAAAAGATTCAAGAATTGCACGTACCTTGGTTGTCATGGGAGATTTGTCTGTGGATTTAGACATAAAACATTTCCCTGAAATGTTCTCTTCGCAATCTTCAAAACTTGCGAACATTGCTCCATGTGTGGGATGCCTTATTTCTTCATCATCAGATCCTGAAGACCAGATCTGATAAGTTCCACTTTCTTCATCATCAGATTCTCCCTTAGCAACCAAAGACACTCCTTTGTTCTTTGCACGTAATTCTTCAATCTTTTCAGAATAGTAAGCTTCATCTTTGACTTTTTCTTTCTTTTCTTCTTTCTTTCGCAACATGCAATCAGCTGCGAAATGATTCGCACCATTGCAGTAGTGACAATAAATTCCTGAATCACCCTTCAACTTTTTCTCTACATTCGCATTTTTCTGTTTTCTCCATTTTCTTCTCCTCTTCTCCTCCAGTTCTTGTTACCTCATTTTTCACATCACTATTCTTTCCTCTAGGATTAAAAGGCTTTTTGAAAAACTTTTTAACTTTGTTGTTTGAATAGTATGCTACTGCTTCATCATCGGAGTTCATCAAAAATCCTTCTTCATCTGAACCATCTTTTTCATCAGTTTCTGTTACTTTTGAAACAAGATCCAAAGGGCCAACAACAGCTTGTTTTTATTCTTCATACATTTCTGTGACCTCACATTCATGTGTTTTCAGTTGATTGTAAAGATCATTCAATGTAGTTGTATCAAAACATTGTTGATTCTTTATCATCATGCTCACACCTCGCCATTCCTTGCGAAGACTCATAATGAAAGTTAAATTGAACTCCATGGTAGATCTAGTAATACCATACCTATTGCAGCGAAACATAAGCTCATTCAGACGATCATAACAACTTTCAAGAGTTTCTGTATCCTTCTGTCTGAATTCCTTCAGTTCAACTAGGCACTGCTTCACAGAGTTGATCTTCATCTTTTCACTACCTTGATATTTTTCTTTTAAAGTATTCCAGATCTCTTTTGCTATTTTACAACTACGAATGTAATTGTAAACCACAGGAGGTAGAGCACCTCTTAGTTCTCTCATGCATCTCTTTTCATTTTTCTTCAATCGATTTCGTTGTTCTTCAACATCAGTAGATGCAGTGGATGATCCAATTGGTTGAACATTAGCAGAAGCTAGAACTGTTCCATCAATACACTTCCAAATTTCTTCATCAATTCCATTTAAGTAATCTTCCATTCTATCAGCCCACTGATCATAGTATTTTGGAATTAACATCGGAATTTTGGTTGAGGAACCAAGCAAGTGAGAGAAAGAAGTCATTGAATTCATGTTGAAGTTCGCCATTGATGAACAAAGAAAATATCTGAAAACTTGAAACCTTGATGAATTTCAGAATTTATCAAACGAATTGATCACAAATCACTAATCGATTACTCGACTTAACAATTCAAATGCAGAATCAATTCAAATCTGAAGATCAAAAGTGATTTTCAAAACCAAAAATGTGCGGAAAATTTTGAGTTAATTTGTAACTCAAAAAACAAATGATTATTATACGAAAATCAGATCTAAGCAGTTTGAATCCTGCTCTGATACCAATTGATGAGAATTGCTATCGAGAATTTAGAAAAGAAATGATAGATTTGAATGATTTAAGATGAAGAACAAAGAGAGTAAATATTAATCAGATCTTATATTGATAAAGACTGATTACAAAGTTAAGCAGAAGTGAGTTCTAGCATCGTACTACAACTTCTAGCCTAAGTCCCTATTTATAGGGAACAATCAAAAAGTATACTAAGTCTATACATTTTAACTTCACACAAAAGATGACTTAGTAAAATAACACAAAATGCGAAACTATACAAAACACTCTATTCGACTTTTACAATATACATCAACATACCATGAGTTTATGGCCGTAAACTCATGGGGATATGGTCCCAGAACCGTAAACACCCCTAAGGGCCCCCACTTGAAGAGTAAACTCCATAATGAGGCCATACACTCCTTAGATGCAACCCGTATCACCCTAACACTTGAAATAAAGTATTTTCACGCATTAAAGTGTATTTACTTGCTTAATTAGTAGTTTAATGACTAATTATATACAATTATGTATCACTTCATGTTACATAGGATCCTAGTGTGTGTTCAAGTCCTAAATTGACACCTAGCGTCCTACCCGACACACCCACGTCAGGTGAGTTCATACCCCTACACCTTTTTCCGAGTTTTTCATGTTTTCGGGGGGGGGGGGGGGGGGGAATACAAGCAATAGTACAAGGAAACTTGTACTCAAAACTTATTATTTCATATAAAATACTTACATGCACAACATGCTTTTAACACAGAAAAACCGATTTACCAACCGATTAAGAAACTAACTTGTAGAGTTAGTTTTCAAAACTAAAATAAGGATACTTGTAAATTTCATCATAAAAGATATATTTTATGTTATATTTCAAAATTTACAAAGGATTCACGCTAATCATAAAACGGGATTTTCCATATTATTACTTGTAAATTCGTTATTCTTAAGATACGAGACACGTCCTCGGTAACACTCCACAGAGATACGCGAGTGGAGGACCGACCCTGTAACCAGAATCTCCTGGAGGGAGAACATGACTTGTGTATATAGATCTATACAGGATTGACTACCCCGCACCTTACTTCTAGATACAGTGGGACCGACAGGTCTAGGGTGACAAAGTCATAAAATGATACTGGCCCCCGTTACGAGCCATATCTAGTTTATTGTATGGTTATAGAACTCGCAAACTTAGATAAATGGAGATTTACTTTCAGTAAAAATGAACCTAGTGAGCTAACCTCAATGTAATAAATGTTTTGATTACTAGAGGGTATCACCAATACCCTTAGGAATTAGTTCACTACCTACTTATTAGTTTTATTTGTGTATTAAAACTAATGTACCTCATCGAGAGTAACCGAAATTTCAAGGAAACTGCACCTAACGATACAAGTATGGTAGATACTTGTACACTTCATTTCCGGATTGATAACCAACCATTGACTTTTAAGGAAAATATAGGTTTTTCCTGGGATAACTTAACTTTTCATAAACAAGTTGTTTAACAAATGGATAACTAAACTTCTTTTATAAGAAAATATGGGATTTTCTTGGATAACAACTTTTCATGAAATCAAAGGAACATTTTCTTTCACCAGAAATCAACTGCTTATGAACTCACCAGCTTTATGCTGATATTTTCAAAACTGGTTGTATTCTCAAGTTCACGTTAGACAGATATCACGCTTACTTTTGGAGAAGACGGTGCATATAGAAGTCTTGTCTATACTTTTGTTTATACTGATGTATATAAACTATGTATTTCTCCGCTTTCAAACAAATGTAAATATTCTTATGTAATGTAATGGTTGTGTTTACTATGATTACTATGTACAATGGTTGTGATACTACGCATGACGTCCTCCGCCCTGGAACATTTCCGTTGTCGGTTCGGGGTGTGATAGATTGGTATCAGAGCAATTGTTTATAGTGAACTAAGTATACCGAACCTTACATGGTATACAACTATAAACACTAAGGGTTCGAAGTGTTCTGAACTAAAAGTATACTTTAAAAATATAAGTATTTTTACTCCAAGTATACAAGTATACCTATATACCAGAATCAGTATCGTAAAAAGAACCAAACAAAATTATTTGGATGTTGAACACTGTGGTTAAACCTGGGCAGTTATGCAATCATCTCTAGGGCAATATATCCTTATCAACTATATTTATTCGAAACATGACCAACATGTGCCTGGGAGTGAGTGTGTTGTTGCAGCAAGCCTAAAACTTACCAAATATCCAAACAACAAGTCATCGTTGCAACAAACCATAAAATACTATAGGAGTATTTTGGTAAGAGCCGAATACATTGTAGAAATTCATTCCAAGTGTTGCTACTCATTCTTTCCTCAGCAATAGTTTACTTGCTTTAGTAACTTTTTCCTGTTTTATCGCTTAATAGAACACTCTATCTACCATAATGAGATATCTCTTGTTTCATATCTCTTTATTCTATCCAGAGGACTTACCATCCTCTCTTTCCAGATCATTTTAGATCAAGATGCCTCCAAGGAAAAGACCCAGCTCAAAGAACAACAATCCTCTTCCGCCACCTCCTCCGTTTGATCCCACCATGTTCTAAGCAGCTGTTACTGCTATTGTGGCTGCTGCAATGTCGCAGATGAACCCCGACAGCTCTAGTGGGCCAGGAGGTGGTACTCATCCCCAAAACCAAGAAGGTGGTCAGGGACACCAGAAGGAGTGTTCCAATAAAGACTTCATGAATGTGAAACCCACACCTTTCAATGGCACTGGAGGTGTTATTACCCTGACTCGATGGTTCGAGAAGATCGAGTCTATCTTCGAAATTTGTTCTTGTTCAGAAAGCCAACAAAATGAAATTCATTGCCTGCACTTTCACTGACAAAGCATTGACTTGGTGGAATGGCCGAGTCAAATCCTTAAACCTGCCAGTAGCAAATTCTATGGGTTGGGAGAGTTTGAAGGAGCTCATGCTTGCCGAATACTGCCCGCGGGGCGATATGCAGAAACTGCAGCACGAACTCTGGAACTTAAAGATGAAGGGTTCCGATATCGCTGCCTACACTTCTAGGTTTGAAGACCTAGTACTCTTTTGTCCGGGAATGGTCACCCCGGAAAGTAAAAAGATTGAAAGATTCATTTGGGGGGCTGACTCGGCCAATCAAAGGAAATTTCTTGGCTGCTAGGCCAAACACCTACGACAGCGCTAAGTGCCTGGCGCAGACTCTGATCGATCATGGAGTCGATCTCGATGAAGTGACCACCACTCCTGAACCGGCTAGAGGGAGTGGTGAGAAAAGAAAATTCTGGAAATAGAAGAAGGGTCAGCCTTTGCAGGAGCCCTTAAAGAAACAAAAAACAGTGGCAGTACACGCTGCTACTACCCCTGCCGCTACTCCTTCCACTGAAGCACCTACCAGTAGATATGCTGGTACCCTTCCTTGGTGCGACAAGTGTAACTACCACCATAACCCCAACCCATGTCGTGAATCGTCGTGCTCTAACTATGGTAAAAAGGGGCATACGATTCCATTTTGCAAGGCACCAGCTCAACCAACCAATCAAGTTTCTGGAGCAGGCGTCAGTCAAGCCTGTTATAATCATGGAGAAGTAGGGCATTACAAGAGAAACTGCCCCAAAGAAACAACAACTAGTAACACCGGGAAAGTTCTAACAATGGGGCAAAAAGAGGCGGTCGCCGATCCCACCGTTGTCACGGGTATGTTCCCTCTCGACAACTCTTATCCATGCATCCGTTTCGATTCTGGTGCTGAAAGAAGTTTTGTTAGTCATTCATTCAAGCATCTTCTTAAACATAGTCCTCAACCATTAACCAAAATGTTTACCGTCGAGATGGCTAACGGCGAGAAAGAGAACGCTAAAAATATATTCATAGGGTGCACCCTTACCCTCAACGATCATTCCTTTCCCATCAATCTTATACCAGTTTCCATAAAGAGATTTGATGTTATCATTGGCATGGATTGATTGAGCCCCAATCATGCTGATATTCTTTGTTAAGAAAAAGCTATTTGTCTCAATCTTCCCTCTGGCCAGACCCTCATGATCTACGGCGATAAACTTAGTTACAATATTCGCATCATTTCATGCATCAAAGCCCAAAAGCTCCTGCGAAAGGAGTGCGATGCATTCCTTGCTCATGTAATTAACAAGAAATAGGAAGTTAAAGACCTCGAGAGCATCCCCGAAGTCTGCAACTTTCCTGATGTCTTTCCCGAAGAGCTCCCGGGAATTCCTCCTGAACGCCAAGTCGAGTTTCGCATTGACCTAATTCCCGGAGCTACCCCCATAGCCAAGTCACCATATCACTTAGCGCCAACAGAAATGCAGGAGTTATCCAGTTAGCTTAATGAGCTACTCAGCAAATGGTTCATCAAACCGAGTTCCTCACCCTGGGGAGCCCCGGTGATATTTGTGAAGAAGAAGGATGGATCCTTTCGGATGTGTATAGACTACCGTGAACAGAACAAGCTGACCATTAAAAACCGTTATCCTCTTCCTCAAATAGATGAACTTTTCGATCAACTTCAGGTAACCAGTTACTTCTCAAAAATAGACCTTAGATCTGGGTACCATCAGCTACGAGTTCATGAGAGTGATGTTTCCAAGACAGCATTCAAGACTCGATATGGACACTACGAGTTTGTAGTGATGCCCTTTGGTCTAACCAACGCACCGGTAGTATTCATGGACCTGATGAACCGGATGTGTCATCCTTTTCTGGACAAGTCCGTTATTGTGTTTATTGATGATATACTTGTCTATTCCAAAAGCAAGGAAGATCACAAACAACACTTGAGATTAGTGTTGGAAACACTTAGATCGGAGAAGTTGTACGCAAAATTCTCCATGTTTGAATTCTGGATTCGGAAGGTAACTTTCCTAGGTCACGTGTTAAGTGAGGAGGGCATACATGTGGACCCTTCCAAAATCAAGGCGATAGAGAATTGGTCGACACCGAAAACACCCACAGAAATCCGTCAATTCTTAGGTCTTGCCAGCTATTATCGGAGATTCATCCAGAATTTTTCTAGAATTGCCAAACCTTTAACTACTCTGACAGAGAAAGGTGTACCCTTTTGTTGGAGTGAAAAGCAAGACACTGCATTCCAAACATTGAAGCGAGCTTTGTGCAGTGCACCTATCCTATCCCTGCCCGAAGGGAAAGAGGACTTCGTTGTCTACTGTGATGCGTCCAATAAGGTCTTAGGTTGTGTGATCATGCAGCGAGGAAAAGTTATTGCTTATGCCTCAAGACAACTGAAAGCACATGAAGTCAACTATACAACTCACGACCTGGAGTTAGGAGCAGTGGTCTTCGCACTAAAGATTTGGAGACATTACCTTTATGGAACCAAGTGCAAGATCTTCACTGACCATAAGAGCCTACAACACATCTTTGATCATAAGGACTTAAACATGGGAAAACGGAGATGGGTAAAGCTGCTCAGTGACTATGAGTGCGAAATCCACTACTATCCCAGCAAGGTCAATGTGGTGGCAGATGCCCTTAGCCGAAAGGAAAGCTTAGGCAACAAGGCGAAGACACTGACAATGACCATCCATTCCCACTTATTCGCCAAAATCGGAGAGGCTCAGTTGGAAGCCCTAAAACCAGAGAACGTGTTGAATGAAGCCCTGAGGGGAATGGATAAGAATCTCGAGTACAGAGGAGATGGAGTTTATTGTTTAATGGACTGGATCTGGACCCCAAATTTCGGCGGTTATAGGGAGGTTGTCATGAAAGAAGCTCACAAGACCAGATACTCTATTCACCCAGGTTCAGATAAGATGTACCTGGATCTCAAGAAACTATACTGGTGGCCAAACATGAAAGCCGAAATCGCTACCTTCATGGGCAAGTGTCTAACTTGCGCCAATGTGAAGGTCGAATATCAGAAACCCTCAGGCCTGCTTCAGCAGCCCGAGACACCTTAGTGGAAATGGGAGATGATTACTACGGATTTCATTACTAAATTACCCAAATCTCCGAGTGGGTACGATACCATTTGGGTAATTGTTGATCGATTGACAAAATCCGCTCACTTCCTACCGATTAAAGAAACATTCAAGATGGAAAGACTCACACGAATCTACATTCAAGAGATAGTCCGATTGCACGGTATGCCTGTATCTATTATCTCTGATCGAGATAGCAGGTGTACCTCAAGATTTTGACAGTCCCTTCAGAAAGCTCTTGGAACTAAGTTGGATATGAGTACAACTTATCATCCCCAGACAGATGGGCAGAGTGAGAGAACTATCCAGACCCTGGAAGACATGTTGAGAGCATGTGTCGTCAATTCCGGAAAAGTCGTGGGACACTCATTTACCCTTGGTTGAATTCTCTTATAACAACAGCCACCACACCAGTACCAAGGTTGCCCCGTTCAAAGCCCTCTATGGTCGCAAGTGCAGATCCCCTCTGTGCTGGGCCAAGGTAGGGGACACGCAGCTAGTCAAGGGTCGAGTCCCCGATAGTACTCTCACTGGTCCTGAAATCATCTGTGAAACCACTGAAAAGATCATTCAAATCCAAGAGCGACTGAAAGCTTCGCGAGACAGACAAAAGAGCTACGCAGATAAATGACGAAAACCCTTGGAATTCCAGGTTGGAGATCGTGTCCTGTTGAAGGTCTCGCCCTGTAAAGGCACGATTCGCTTTGGAAAGCACGGGAAATTGAACTCAAGGTACATAGGAGCTCTCTAGATCCTTTCTAGGATCGGTCTCGTAGCCTACAAACTCCGATTCCCTCAAGAACTTAGAAACATCCACCCTGTCTTCCACGTCTCTAATCTTAAGAAATGTCTATCTGATGAAACTCTTGTGATCCCTCTTGATGAAATCGAAATCAACAAAAATATGAACTTCGTGGAAGAACCAATCGAAATCATAGATCGTGAGATCAAACGAACGAAACAAAGCCGCATCCCGATAGTGAAGGTTCGCTGGAATGCCAAGCGGGGACCCGAATTCACTTGGGAACGCGAAGATTCAATGAAACAGAAATATTCGCAACTCTTTCAAAATCCATGATTTATATCTTAATTCTAAATTTCGGAACGAAATTCCTCTAACGGGGGGATGCTGTGACAACCCGGAATTTATTCCGTCAATGTAACCCACTTCCGTTAAAAAAAAGTTATTTTTATTAAAGTTTTCCGTTTAAATTTTGAGTTAAGTAAATCCATTTGGGTTATTGTTGTATTTTTCATATGCGTCTGAAAGCAATAACATCACGTAAAATACCCTTGATTTCTTTCGAAAAAATTTCTAGCTCACGACTAAGACGGGTTATGGCCATTTAATCGGGTACAATCGTAAACTCCGTTTGATGTCGGGATTGGGTGGATTCCTACCTGACCGTGAACTCAACCCTATATAAGGGTTAAGTGGTCTCCATTTAAACCTTTTTCACACCCTTAGAGTTTTCTCTATACTCTCTCTCTCTCTCTCTCTCTCTCTCTATAACTTGGGATTCGATCTAGAAACGCCCCTTCAAGCTTCACAACTGTAAGTTAACCTTCCTAGCTTGTTGTTTAGCCTAACATACTTTCAAATTCGTCATTTAATCATTCAAAAACCCCAAGAACATATCTTTACGGTTTGGGAGCATCCCAAAACCGTAAACACCCAAAAAGGGGGTTTTGATGCCCCAAAACCCTTCCAATGCTTGGCTTATGACCTAGAAATGTGCATGAATGATCTAAGAACTCCAAAACATGAAATATTAGGAGTAAACATGAGTTTATGGTTGAGGGATGTCCCAAAACTATAAAAAAAACTTTTTAGGGTGTTAAAGTGCCCTTAAACACCTTCTATAACTTGAATAAGTAACTAGAACTTTGTATGCCTACCTTAGAAGCACCAAATCATGGAAGAATGTGCCAAACATGAGTTTACGACCGTAAACTCATGTGTTTACGACTGTAAACCCACCAATGGAGCCTTCAAAACCGTAAACTCCTATTAAGGTCCATTCCAAGCCCCCAATCACTTCCATAGCCTTTAATTCAACCCTAGGACCCTTCCTTGAGTGAGATAAGACCTTTTAACACCCTATGGCACCACTACCATAAGTGTACAGCTGTAAACTCATGGGGATATGGTCCCAGAACCGTAAACACCCCTAAGAGCCCCCACTTAAAGAGTAAACTCCATAATGAGGCCATACACTCCTTAGATGCAACCCGTATCACCCCTAACACTTGAAATAAAGTGTTTTCACGCATTGGAGTGTATTTACTTTCTTAATTAGTGGTTTAATGACTAATTAGATACAATTATGTATCACTTCATGTTACATAGGATCCTCGTGTGTGTTCAAGTCCTAAATTGACATCTAGCATCCTACCCGCACACCCACGTCAGGTGAGTTCATACCCCTACACCTTTTGATGAGTTTTTAATGTTTTCAGGGCGGAATACAAACAAAAGTATAAGGGAACTTGTACTCAAAACTTGTTATTTCGTATAAAATACTTACATGCTCAGCATGCTTTTATCACAGAAAAACCGATTTAACAATCGATTAAGAAACTAACTTGTAGAGTTCGTTTTCAAAACTAAAATAAGGATACTTGTAAATTTCATCATAAAAGATATATTTTATGTTATATTTCAAAATTTACAAAGGATTCATGCCAATCATAAAATGGGATTTTCCATATTATTACTTGTAAATTCGTTATTCTTAAGATAGGAGACACGTCCTCGGTAACACTCCACAGAGATACGCAAGTGGAGGACCGACCCTGTAACCAGAATCTCCTGGAGGGAGAACGTGACTTGTGTGTATAGATCTATACAGGACTGACTACCGCACACCTTGCTGCTAGCTACAGTGGGACCTACAGGTCTACGGGTGACAAAGTAATACTGGCCCCCGTTACGAGCCATATCTAGTTTATTGTATGGTTATAGAACTCGCAAACTTAGATAATGGAGATTTACTTTCAGTAATAATGAACCTAGTGAACTAACCTCAAAGTAATAAATGTTGTGATTACTAGAGGGTATCAGCAATACTCTTAGGAATCAGTTCACTACCTACTTATTAGTTTTATGTGTGTATTAAAACTAATGTACCTCATCGAGAGTGAACTTTCAAGGAAACTGCACCTAACAATACAAGTATGGTAGATACTTATACACTTCATTTCCAGATCGATAACCAACTATTGACTTTTAAAGAAAATATGGGCTTTTCCTGGGATAACTTAACTTTTCATAAACGGGCTGTTTAACAAATGGATAACCAAACTTCTTTTATAAGAAAATATGCGATTTTCTTGGATAACAACTTTTCATGAAATCAAAGGAACATTTTCTTTCACCAGAAATCAACTGCTTATGAACTCACCAGCTTTATGCTGATATTTCTAAAACTGCTTGTATTCTCAGGTTCACGTTAGACAGGTATCACGCTTACTTTTGGAGAAGACGGTGTTGGATTAGGTGTCTAAGCCCATAACTATTATTGGTATGTATTCGACCCGAGAGTAGCATGGTCCATTTGGGTTGCATATCATCAGGACAATTTGTTAGGATGGACTTTTGAGAGAAGGTTAATTATGGTTTATTAATATATTATAAGTTATAATATATTAATATGAAATCATATGTTTTAATTAGTATTGATCAAGAATTAATTTTGAATTAATTTAGTGGTCAAAAGAGACTAATTAAATCTATGGGGACTAATTATGATAATTAGTTATATTTATATGTGTTGGGCTTATGATCCATGTTGGACCAATTTTATGTATGGATACATAAAGAGTTGGGCCACATGAACCATGGATCATAAAACCCATGGGTATGGATTATGGGTGATACCAATGACCCTTGGAATCCTACATATAAATAGGTTACTCCATAGCCAAATTCACCACTTCTTTTCTTAGAGAAATATAGAGGTGTTTTGGTGCATGGAATTCTCTCTCAAGAGCCACCTTTGCCCTAGGTGTGTTGTGATTCCATTTGAGGCATTTCATACTATTGGTGCTAAGCTCTTAAGGCCAAATACATCAAGACTTCAAGCCACATAAAAGGTATGTTTCCCTAACTAGTATATTATATGGTTTATGTCAAATGCATGCTAGTTATAGGTTTAATGCCTTGGAAACCATTTGCATGTATAATTAGTGAAAACATAGATCCAAGGTATTTAGGGTTGTATGTGCACCATAGGATGTTGTATTATACCAAAACCCAACAGTGGTATTAGAGCCATGGGTTGTTTTCTACTATATTTGATGCAAATGTATTTTTTTCAAGTTGATGAAAAAAAAAAAGAAAAAAAAAAACATGAAGTTTGTCAAATTTTATGATAATTACTTGATTTTATGAAAAACTAATTATTTCTAAAATTTGAGTCACTTTACTATAAGAGTTGAATTAGGTCAATTTATTAAAAGATAGAATGATATGATTATTTTATTTGTTTTAAAAGTTTGATCTAAGTGGTTTTAAGGAGTTACAAATTGTGTCATAAAATTTTGGAACTCAAAAGTTTTTTTAAGGTTATGATCTTAAGAGTTTTTAAACTTCCATAAGTTATGGATGTGAAATGTCTCATTTATTAACTCTTTAGGTTATGAAGTCCAAGAGTCTTCAAAGGATAATTGTCAAAGTTTCAAGATTTGTATTAGTTTATATGATTATCTAATTTCTTGAAAATTTTTGATGTGAATTATCTTTACTTATGAGTTTAATCTAGATCATAGAAAAAATATTTGATTATTGTGTTAATTGGAATATTTGATCTTAATGTTTTTATGAACTCCATAACTTGTCCTCAAGTTATGGAAAGTAAAGAGTTTTTCTTTTTAAAGTGTCATTAAGTCTCATAGGTTATGAAAATAGAAGAGTCTCTATTATTAATGTCATCATTAAATGATTTAATGTCTTCCATAACTTGTCCTCAAGTTATGGAACTTGATTTTTTTTCATTAAATGTTAATTAAAATCATAAGTTATGAAAATGCCAAGAGTTTTGAAAGGTTTCAAAACTTGTCCTCAAGTTTTGGAATTTGTAAAGTTACCCCCATGTATACTTTAATTCCAAACTAGACCTTAGAATTTTAAAAGTTAAAATTCAACCCTTATACTTTATAATATTATAAGTTAATAATATTTATATATATGTATAAGAGAAAAGTCAGTTTTACCGTTAGTAGGCCTCATTCACGAAGCCGGTCTATAAGGGGTATAAGGTTACTGCCTATAAAATGGCAGTTTAATGGGTGTCCACTCTCACCCACCGCTTCCTTGACCGGTAGAGGGTCGTTAGCCGAACGGGTAGGACAAGGACTAGAATTCTCCCTTCATTAAAAGTATTAATGATTAATACTAAGTAACTAAAACTTTTATAAATACCTAATCTTAGTTACTTAGGAAAATGTGAATAAGGTGCTAATCCATGAAATTACACTTTGCACTTTGTTTAAGTCGGTTAGTGGAGCGTGTGTAGTTAACCGGCACACTAACTCGTATTTAACAAGGTAGGCAAAGGGTAACTTAATGTTTATCATAGTATAGATGGAGCGTGTGTGGTTAACCGGCACATCGATTGAGGGGTAAACACTTAAGGGTACCAAGTAATTTGCATGGTTACTTCACACCTTGTTTTGTGATCCTCGGCATCCTAGTCACAAAACCTGAAGGGCACACTCGAGATTGAAACATGCCGTTGAACAGTTCAATGAATCTCAAAGATCTAGGAGTTTCAAATCAATTAAAACCTAATACTACATTTCGTTTATCTTGGTGGAAATTGGTGAATCGTCATTCACCTACCTTCAAATATTTTATAGCTTGGATTACGGCATCCCTCTTCTAAGTCATAAAATAGTTTGTTGGGTCCTAGCCTTAATATTTCATATTGGGTGTCATCTTAAGGACTTAAGATCAACTATCTTGAATATCTCCCAAAAGATGTCTGGTTTAGACATTTATGATCTTCCCAAATCTCTTGAGACAAGTTTTCCTAAATGAAGATGATGTATGGTTTGGAAATCATACTTCTTTAACCTCCTCAAATTATTCTCCCTAACCCACAAGTTCAAGGTCACTCAAGCCCTATTGGCAAGGCAAGGTCTAGGTGTGGTCACATCTTGGAGATGTAGTCACATATTGACAAGCCGGGAGAGGTGGGTGTCAAAGTCTTGAGAAAGTTGGTGGTTCAACTACTTTCTAAGTCACATAGTGAGTTCTTTTGGAACACCTATGAAACAGACTATGACAAGACCCTTTATGATCTTATCTATTTGCTATGATCAACTTCCTAAAACTTTATGGACATTGACAATAGTGACACAGGAAATCCAGAAATGCATTCTCTTACCAATGGAAAGGGATTGGCCATAGTCAACTTGGTTGACCAAATGGTAAAGAGAAAGGCTAAGTCTGAGATAGTCGCATGTACTATTACCTAAGGATCCATATATTTCTATTGCCAAAGGAAGGGGCTTTGGTTATGAAGCTGCCACACTTACCAAAGGATGATAAAGTCAATAAGTTTGACTTTATTTCAGGTAAAGTCCATGGTCTAACTCTATTAAGTTCCTACTTGGAGATTCTTATTACATGATGTGGCTGGGTCACATGGTGATGTTTTAAGAATCAAAGAAAAGTGAAGAAACTTAAAGAAAGAATATGCTGAATCTGAGCGCGTAGATGGATTTCTATCGCATAGTTTGAAGATTGGATTCTTGAGCTACTTCTTAGGAGTTATGAGATATTGCTTAAGAATAGATAACAACAAGTTTTCATATGGATTGTAAGGATATGCTTTTCCGCAAAGTTTTAAAATAAAAGAAAATTTTTTGATTTTATTTATTTTAAAATATCCTTACAAGGACATTTGAGGAAAAATTGTTGCTTATATGATTCCATTAATAGCAAGAGTGGAAATATGAAATTGATTCTTTCATTTGTGGTCATGTCTAAATTTACCAAATAAGGAAAGATTCTCATCACCCAAGTTTCAATTGGATCAGAACTTGGAATCATGCAAGTTGTATAGCATGATGAATGAGAAATTTCAAGTATTGGAAAATTAAGACTAACTACTTATTCACATGGATGTGTGAGTCAAGTAATGGACTAAGGGATCGAGTACACATTCTTGTGAAAGGATTAAGTCCACCACAAAATATTGATAAGATTATTCGTCATACTTTACTAAAGCTCAGTAAATATGGTTATACTTACAAGCTTAAATGTAACTCTGAGACATTGGAAAAGGTTCCAATGTAAGGTAGAGCGAATAAGAAGAATCAACTTAGGCAGAAAGATAAAAGTTTCTCAAATCTGAAAAGATGGGAGAGTACTTTAGTATCAGTTTTGTGATCATCTTAGTGATTAAGAAACCATAGAACAATTATTTATCTAAGGGAATATTAGTGCATTCTTATGACTAAGAAGAGGAATCTTGAATTGTTGAAATGGTTAAATCAAGAAGATGAGTCATACTTCATTCCAAAAACAATTCTTAGAGTTATACTCTAAAATTGTAACTTGAGTGACATGTCTAAAAGAAGGTTTAAAACACTTGTCAAATGTAAGAGTAAAAGTTTTCTACTCTTGTACATTTGAAATTGGTAAGTTGTGATGTTTTCGATAAAACAAAGACCAACTAAGGCCAATTGTGTGAAGTGTTTGTCTTGATTAGAATCCGCACTATCTCTTGGATGTTTGACAAGGGAGTCTTATAGGTCAAAAGGACAGTGGGAGTCTTAAAGGTCTTGAAAGTCTCAAGAACTAATCAAGAATAAAACCTGAAGTTCGTCACTAGCACACGACTTGAGGTTTATAACCTATCATGTTGATATATTCTGTTCCTATTCCAGTGAAAGTTGGCTTTGCATATGAGTTCTTAGAGTTCTCAATTGGTTGCTCAACAACTTGGAAGCAATGGCAGGCCCTTGAGCTGCCAGGTGGCAAGAAATCAAGATTGAGTTCAGTCCATATGAGTTTGGATTTGTCATTATCCTTGTCTTGTGAGTATGGTTTTGACAATTCACATGGATAAGAACACATACACCAGTAAATCTAAGTGTCATAAGGTTTCTCTCTGATTCATGAAAATGATGGTAAGGAAACTCTTTCACTAAGTAGATTTTAAGTAGATAGCAATTGTGACTTTTGCAGTTCTCAAAGTCGTTAGCGGAGCATGTGTGGTTAACCGGCACACTAACATTGACTTATGAGAAATGGAAAAAGGTCTAAACAATTTAGACTATGATTACGACATCCCTTTTCATAGTTCTGGAACTGTTTAGACACACTTGTGAGCTATCTAAGAGTGGTGTGTGATTTTGATAAAGTCTTATCAAGGCAATCTAGTATCAGAAATCTGAACTTTGGTAAGAAAGTCAATAAAGTATTGATTTCTAGAAGTCCAGTTGATTTCTGGGTACATGTCAAAGCTAGTGGGAGCATAAGTGTTATGTTATTAATCATCATGTTAGTGGGAGCATGATAATTATGATAAAGGTTGCAAGTTAGCAATGTTAATTATAGAAAAACAAAAGGTCTCAATTGGGAAAAAAAAAGTTGTTTTGCTATAATTAAGGGAGAGGATATTATACTTCATCTCAAATCTAAAAGCTTAGCTTGAGGTCTTAATTGTATTTAGTCAAGAATATATATAAATTTCATGTTGGAATGGCTCAACATAAGGAAATTCTATATATGGGTTCATTATTTGCGTTCTAAAATTCAATTATGATTATGGCATCCCTTTTCATAATCTGAATTATGAGAACTTGGCAAATAGAAATGGAAATATTATAGCAAAAGACTGGTTTAGTCTTTATGTGAGACATCATGAATCGTGTCCCATATGCTTCGGATATAGGATCGATTACATGTGCTATATTCATCCTTTCTAAAATTTTCCAAATGCCTGGGGCATTAAGAAGGGAAAAGGTTTAGAATTGGATATGACTAAAATGATTAAGCAATTGTTGAGGACAATCTAAGGTTTACCAAGGATTGGTTGCTCAAGGACAGTTGGAAGTATAGTGTTGACTTTGGAAGGACCATATTGACATAGTCTGAAAAGATGCAACTCTTGTTCGGAAGTGATAGTCAAAATGGAATATGGAAATGCTTCAAAGTTAAAAAGTATTCAATCTGTAAGATTAGGAAACTTAATGCAAGAAGGATGTTTCCAAGGAGTTGATCTCCGTTGGAATACTCTGTAATGATTGTTGCCAAGTCTGGTTGAATTTGTGCATAATCATTACAAGAGGATCAATGCATATATGTTTAGAATCTAACATATTTCAATAAATGGTATGAATTTGGAATTCTTGCATTTGCAGTAAGGGTTCTGGACTGTGAAAAGATGATCATTGGAGTTATGCTCAATTGATCTATTTCACAAAGTAAAGATCATAGACAAACATATTATGCATACTTTGTGTATGGTATGACTAGTGTTTAGAAAACATAGTGTACATGCTTGGAGCATGGGACAACTATTGTTTTAAATTCAAGTATAAAGTTGATAAAAACCGAAACAATGAATAATGAGTAATCAATATGGTGATAAATAAAAGTGTTTATTTATATTCATAGGGTTTGATACCATATTTGATTCATTTATTCTTGTGTTTCACTTTGCATGTTTTGACTTCCAGAATAAACTAGGTTAGTCTTCTGGAATGACTAAGTTATTCAAACCATCCACAGTCGGTCATACGTTGGAAGTAGATATGAATTAAGACTGTCATGGGTTGGCTTGTAGAGGTCTAAGATGTTGGACAAAGGGCTACAACACTCATAAGTGCTCATAAGTTCTGAGTATTGGATTCAACCCGCGCTCATTGGAATCACTTCATGGATTTTACCACGACTGATCATGAGATGAAAATATCGTATATTCTTCAAACCTAGATATATGAGTTGTTACTATGAGTTGGTTGTATATTGATTGCACGAAAACGCATTTGGTAACTCGGTGTTATAAACGTGCCTTTGTGTATGATTCAACAAGTAGTAGAACAAGCCATATGAGTCGAAGTTTATCCATTCCTTTTACCTTCGGGATAAAAGCGATATATGTGGGCCCCTCGATGATTTGATGATGACAAATGGAAGTGCTCGGCCGGGCCAGGACTGATTTGATTTGTTCAATTAGTCAGTCGTCATAAATCGGAAATCGGGAAACAACAAATGGACGGAGAGAATGATTATAATCCATGTCTCAGTCCATATGATATCTAGAATGGAGGACTATATGATCCCTTATCTAATGGACATGTCATTTGATTTGTTTAGAGTTTGACAGCGACTTTAAGAGCTACGATTGCTAGTCGGGATCTTGGAGTCATACGCAATAATAGTTTTAGACTTATCCAAGTGGGAGACTGTTGGATTAGGTGTCTAAGCCCATAACTATTATTGGTATGTATTCGACCCGAGAGTAGCATGGTCCATTTGGGTTGCATATCATCAGGACAATTTGTTAGGATGGACTTTTGAGAGAAGGTTAATTATGGTTTATTAATATATTATAAGTTATAATATATTAATATGAAATCATATGTTTTAATTAGTATTGATCAAGAATTAATTTTGAATTAATTTAGTGGTCAAAAGAGACTAATTAAATCTATGGGGACTAATTATGATAATTAGTTATATTTATATGTGTTGGGCTTATGATCCATGTTGGACCAATTTTATGTATGGATACATAAAGAGTTGGGCCACATGAACCATGGATCATAAAACCCATGGGTATGGATTATGGGTGATACCAATGACCCTTGGAATCCTACATATAAATAGGTTACTCCATAGCCAAATTCACCACTTCTTTTCTTAGAGAAATATAGAGGTGTTTTGGTGCATGGAATTCTCTCTCAAGAGCCACCTTTGCCCTAGGTGTGTTGTGATTCCATTTGAGGCATTTCATACTATTGGTGCTAAGCTCTTAAGGCCAAATACATCAAGACTTCAAGCCACATAAAAGGTATGTTTCCCTAACTAGTATATTATATGGTTTATGTCAAATGCATGCTAGTTATAGGTTTAATGCCTTGGAAACCATTTGCATGTATAATTAGTGAAAACATAGATCCAAGGTATTTAGGGTTGTATGTGCACCATAGGATGTTGTATTATACCAAAACCCAACAGACGGTGCATATACAAGTCTCGTCTATACTTTTGTTTATACTGATGTATATAAACTATGTATTTCTCCGCTTTCAAACAAATGTAAATATTATTATCTAATGTAATGGTTGTGTTTACTATTCTTACTATGTCTAATGGTTGTGATACTACGCATATCGTCCTCCGCCCAAGAACGTTTCTGCCGTCGCTTTCGGGGTATGATAAAAACTGTACATCACGGTCTGAAACAATGAAGAGCGGAACCCATGGAAAGCAATGATCTTCCTAACATACACATCGGCCAACTCTTCGACCGAAGAGCTTTCCCGAATAGCCATAAGTGGGCACTCTTGGTCAATCGATCCGCGATGAACCATATAGCATCAAAACCCTTCGTCGTCTTTGGTAACTTGGTGGTAAAGTCCATTGTGCTATGCTCCCATTTCCTCATGGGAACCTCCATAAATTTCAGCTTGCCATGCAGCCTCTAATGCTTGGCCTTGACCAACTTGTAGGTCAAGAACCTTTTGACATACCATGCAATCTCCATCCACTGCCACCAATAACTCAATCTCAAATCTTGATACCTCTTGGTGGTCCTTGGGTTAATAGAAAAATGAGACTTATGAGCCTCCGCCAACACAATCTGCCTGATCCCACCTGAAACTAAAACCCAAACCCAACCACACCGGGTCAACAACCCTTGACTATTCTTTACAAACCGGTCGACCTCACCCTTGATCCTTTCCTGTTCCTAGTTCTCCTCCCGAACTCCCTTGGCCTGAGCCTCCCTAATCAATCCAAAAAGTGGGGAATCAACTAATATCCTCATACACACCTCTGCGCTCGAAGACTAGCTCACTTGCAGCTCAACGTGTCCGCTACCACATTCAATTTACTTGAATGGTAAAGGATCTTGCAGTGATAATCCTTGACTACGTTCAGCCACCTGTGTTGCCTCATGTTCAGGTTCGGTTGATCCATCAGATATCCCAATCTCTTGTGATCCATGTAAATCGTACAACAGACCCCATAAATATAATGCGTACAAATCTTGAGGGCAAACACCGCTGCCCCCAACTCCAAATCATGCGCGGAATATCACGTCTCATGCGGATTTATCTGTCGCGATGTATAAGCTATCACTCGTCCTCTCTGCATAAGAATCACCCCTAAATCGGTGATGGATGCATCATAGAGTACCACAAAATCCTTGACCCCTCTGGGAGGGTCAATACCGGGGCCTCACATAACCTCTTCCGAAGAGTCTCAAATGTCGACTGCTTCTCTGAACCCCATCAGAAATCCACCCCCTTCCTCGTCAAACGAGTGAGGGGTATTGTAATCTTGGAGAAGTTCTAAATGAATCTCCGATAGTACCCTGCCAAACCCTAGAAACTCCTGATCTCCGAGGGATATTTCAGAACCTCCCACTGCATCACAACCATGATCTGGGCTAGATCGACAAAAAATCCAATCCTGGTTAACGAGGTTCACAAGGAATTGGACCTCTTGTAACGAAAATTCACACTTCGAGAACTTGGCATAAAGCCATTCTCGCCTCAAAACCCAAAAAGCTCTCGAAGGTTCTCCTCATGCTGCTCTCTAGTCTTGGAATACACCAATACATCATCAATAAACACTATGATGGATCTGTCAATCACCAGCCTACATACCCGATTCATCAAATCCATAAACACAGCAGGTGCATTGGTGAGCCCAAATGGTAGCATCACTAACTCGTAATGCCCATAACAAGTCCAAAACACGGTATTCTCCACATCCTCCTCTCTCACTCTCACCTGATGATACCCATACATCAGATCTATCTTGGAGAACCAAGATGCAACCTGACTCTGATCAAAGAGGTCATCAATCTGTGGAAGGGGATAACGGTTCATCACTGTTAACTTGTTTAACTCCCAGTAATCAATGCACATCCGGTGTGAACCATTCTTCTTCTTGACGAACAGTATCGGTGCTCCGCACAAAGAACTAATAGTTTTGATGAACTTCTTGCCTAGCAGCTCCTGCAACTAAGATGACAAAATCGTGCATCTCAGGCGGTACCAAGCGCTACGGAGCCTGGAAATCAGGGCCGCACCTGGCACAAGGTCAATCCTAAACCCGCCTTTCCTCTTGGGAGGAAAGCCGAGTAGCTCCCCCGGAAATACATCAGCAAACTCCCTGACAACTGGAACCTCCGAAACTGATGTCTGCTCCCCAACTCGGGTATCAACGACATAATCCAGATAAACAGCACACATGTGTTGAATATACTGACAAGTCCTGGTGCCCTCTCCATAAATAACCAGTTCTCCCCCACTTAGGCTTTGAACTACCACTCGCTGGTCCTCACAATCAATCACGACACCAAACCACCTCACCCAGTCCATATCCACTATCATGTATACAACTCCCATGGGAATAGGGATCAGATCAATCGGATAAGGCACTCTAAATATTCCCAAGACACAACCATGACCCATTACATCCTATAGATGCTAGCATATTATTCTAACAGGCTACTACACAAATGGCTATCCATTTAGAATTAAACCAAGCATCAGAATTCGCACCCGTGATTTCTTGTGCTTCAACCTTGACCTCTCGCAACACAGTGGAGCTCTAGGCTTGCGCTCCCTCCACGAGCCATGCATGACAGTTAAGTTTGATATGACCCAACTAGTGATAGTGGAAACACGCCTGATCTTTCTTGCATTCGCAAAATACATGTCCTCTCTCTCCACACTTATAGCATTTGAACTTATGATAAGAAAACTCCCTAGAGATATGTTTATCATGTCTTGAAAGGGTTTAAACGCATATTCTATTAAGATAAAGTGCATAAGCTTAAGAAGCCTAATTAGAGACTTAACGAAGTATCACGAAATGGGAATCTACACTTCCATGACAAAGTCAAAAAGGTATTGATTTCTAGAAGTCCAGTTGATTTCTGAGTATGTGTCAAAGCTAGTGGGAGTATAATTGTTATGCTAGTATTGCATGTTGACAATACTATCCATATAGAATAATGTCTCCAACTTGCAAGTTGCAAAATTTAGGAACTATTTCACTATAGTGGACAAAATGTAGAGGGAATTGTTATGAATAAAGACGAGATGATGAATACAAAATCTGAAGAATAATCATGAATCAATCACCATAAAGTTGAAGTAATCTGACAAAGATTTTGTGTAATATTGATATCGATATAAAAGTATAAAGGAAACCCTTTTTAGGGAAAGCTTACATTACAATCTAACCTAATGATTATTTATAGGGAAAATAAAGTATTTACCAAAAATATAAAACCCTAAAAAGGCTTCTCTAAATAACCAAAGATGTCAGATCACTTTCAATATCTTAAATACTCAACAATCTCCCCCTAGATGTTGAAACTAATGAAGATCACGATTTTCAATCATTTTGGCATTTCTCCCCCTAAATTGTGAGACTCATCAGTACATGGGATCTTCAAAATGAGAGAAATAAATATCATCTTCCAAATGCGAACTTCCCCTTGAAACTTCAACAAATACCATGGAGAGAATCCGAAAAGTTAAGAAGAATCACTAACAAGCTACACTATCTCATAGAGCAAGTCCGTGTATGACCTACTTTGTCATAAGGAGTGAGTTTGTCAAAATGGATCTTCAAAACCTGTCAGATATGAACAAATGATGAAATAATTTCTTTTTGAACTTTCACGATTTTCAAAAATTAAAACCGGAAAAAATAAAAAAATTATTTTGTATTTTTTGGTTTTTAAATTTTAGACAAAAAGAATAGAATAAGAAACAATTATTTAGAAGGGTTTAGAAAGAATTAGACCAAAAAAAAGGATGAGAAATGAAAATATTTTTCGTAGAAGGGGTAAAATTGGTAAAAACCCAAGAGATATCTGGGGTTAAAACTGCCAAGCTATGCAACCTTTGGGTAATTATCTTGAAACTTAGATTATTTTCATCAAATAATCAGAAAAACAACGCTGCTTTGACTATGAAAAGTCAAAATAGATGTGATATTGAAACTCCAATACGAAATCTGGAATACATCATAATTACATATTTGGTCCCCACGAAGTAGCGGTTTTGGCCCAATATACCAATCGAACATCAATCTTTGACAACGATTCCGAATTTGACCCCTGTTTTTGAAAAGATTGACAGTTGCAATCCACTATATCACTTTTTTCAGAAAACTTCACTTTTTAGCCCTTTTTTCATTTTATTCTTCTTCTTATTCTTCTTTCTTTTCAGATTTCGAGGCTTTAGAAATGATTTTCGGATCTGAACAACCTCATCACATTTCAGAATCTGAACATCACAAGCCTTTGGTACATAAACTTTTTGAGTTTTATACATTTGAACATCTTGAATGATAGTCTTTCTGTAAGGAACCATTCCTTCAAAAACATCATCAGAACATGAAACATATTCTGTTTGAGTTTCAATAGAACAAAACTTTTTCACTTTCACGATTTCAGAAGAATTTCTTTGAGATTCATCTTCAGAACCACCAAATTCGAAATGTGAAATTTCTGAAAAACTTGAAAGTTTTGACTCCTCCTCAACAAGAACATCTAGAGTCACTTTTTCCTTAGAGACTTGAAGAACTTCATGATCTTCATCAAGAAGACAAAGAACACCTTCTTTTTCTTTTCTTTTTTTTTTCTCTAAGTTCTGTTGTATTTGCTTCAAAGTAAATATTCTTTGAAAATGGAAAATTGTTTTAACAAATCTTTATCTTCATCTAACGATTATTTTCCAATCCACCACAAGAAATCCGTGTGAGATCACCAATCTTCTCATCAACATAGAGATTATACATCTCAAAGGCATTCTTCAACATAGATTGACCAGGAACATCCTATAACAAACATCCTTCTTTAAGACGAAACTTTGGATCTGTAACCTTTAATCCTAGTCCTTTAATGAGTTTTAATACCATTCAATTCGCCATTAAATCTTCAACAAGAATCGAAATTCAAAGAGAGAGAAAATAGATCTGATAAAATTTATATAGAGAAAACAGATCTGAGATGATTTCTAGAGAAAGAAAACAAATTTGAGATGATTTCTAAAGAGAGAAAACAGATTTGAACACAAATATGAGAATTAAACACGGATTTCTTCCTCTATTTAACTTACAAAACACAAATTATGAACAAATAAGATGATAGAATGTGTAGAAGATAACATATCTGAATTAAGTTTTGCAATAATACGAGATATTTCACTTTTTCTTTTCAAAGAACTTACAAACTTGGAGAAAAAAGTGAGATTCGTGAAAAAAATCGCCATATTTGATCGATTCTTGCAATAATCGATGATATCTACAAGAACTCGCTCTGATACCACTTGTTGTGAATAAAGATGAGATGACGGATACGGAATCTGAAGAACAATCATGAATCAATCACCATAAATTTGAAGTAACCTAACAAAGGTTTTGTGTATTATTGATATCGATATGAACATACAAAGAAAACCCTTTCAGGAAAAAAGCTTACATCATAATCTAACTAAATGATTATATATAAGGAAAATAAAGCATTTACCAAATATATAAAACCCTAAAAAGGCTTCCCTAAATAACCAAAGATGCCAAATCAGTTTCAAGATCTCAAATATAAAGGTTTGGATTATATAGAACTTAGTCAGAGACATATATATATATATATATATATATATATATATATATATATATATATATATATATATATATATATATATATATATATAGCATGTTGAAAAGTTTCAACATTGGAGATTCTATATATAGAAATATTATAGCAAGGAATTTAACAGATTTTGGACCCATGTAATAATGAGTCGAGTGTCATATGCTTCGAAAATAGGATCAGTTACATATGTTATAATTGTTAGATTAATGTCTAAGCCTGTAACTATATTTAGTGTATACTTGACCCGGTTTTGTGGCCAAAAGAGATTAATTAAATAAAGGGGACTGGAACTGTCAATTATAAGATAATTGATTTTGGGTTGTGAGTCCTTATGGATATAAAGGGGACGAAAATTAGAGTTTAATCCCAATCCAATTTCGTCCAAGGGACCTTATTCTAGAAGGTTGTTAAGCTGCTTAGGGCCTAAGTCATCCAATTAGGGTTTTGACTGAAACCCTAGCAGCTTAGCTATGTAAGGACCATTAGGGCACCCAAAATTGGCTACCACTTATTCCATAGAGACCTTGAGTCGATTTTGTCCATCCATTCCCTTCTCTTCTATATCATCTTCTTTCTTAGGTCTTAGGTGTTTGTAAGCCATTAGAGGGGTTACACTTGTGACACTAAGCTTCTTAAAGATTGAAGATTCTTGCAACTATTGAAAGGTATCATCTAAACTTGTTTTTGTTATAGATCTCGTTTTTCAAAGTATGTTAGATTAGGGTTACAAGCTTTGGATTATTTGGTTATACAATAGAGAAACCTAGATCCAAATGCTTTAGGGTTTTGCATGTGCACATAGGATATTATTTTGCTCAAAAACCCATCAGTGGTATGAGATAGGGATGTCAACGGGGGGCAAACGGGATGGGGATTGCATCCCCCGCCCCCACCCCCAAAATTTTCCCGTTCCCCCGCCCCCATCCCCAAAATCTCCATCCTTTCCACCCCTACCCCCGCCCTCCTTCCTCCGCCCCCGAATGATTTTGGGCTACCTTATTTGGGGTAAAAGAAGTTCTTGCTTGGGTTAAAGGAAACTATTTTTTAGGTAACAAATAGATATTTATAACATAATTTTACATGTTACAAACAACTTAAAAACATGTTTTTTGTTGAATTTTTTTTATGTAAAAATCATTTTATTTTTTATTATAGTTATATAATTAATATATGTCAACTTATATAATTTATTAACGGGGCCCCCACAGGGGTTTCGGGACAAGACTACCAACCCCCGCCCCCGCCCCCGAAATTAAAACGGGGGTTAACCTTGCCCCCACCCCCGTCCCCGTCCCCGATTATGTACAACAAATGCCCCGATATGGGATAGGGGGCCCACGGGATCGGGGTCCCACGGGACTTTTTGACATCCCTAGTATTAGAGCTTTGATTAGTTTCAATTGTATTTGATGCTCATATGTTCGTTCATAGCTTGAAAAGAAAATCATTTTTTATAAACACCCAACTCACGACATGACTCACTGAGTTCACGACGTGAGTCCAGTCTGTCTCACAGACTCGACGAGTGCAATAGGCTGCTCGACGAGTCTGTGGATCAGATGACTCACAACATGGTTTTTTACTTATTTTGTGTGTGTGTGTGTATATATATATATATATATATATATATAGTGATTATCCTTACCAAAATAAAAGATTTTTGTCATTTAATTAGCAATTATTACCTTGTTTAATAAATATTAATTATTTGAATTATTTGATCAACTATCTTGCATGAAATTGGATTATGTCAAATTCCGATAATCACCAAAATTAATTGTTTAATTATTTATTTGAATTTTGATCTAGATAGTTTTGAAATGTTTCAAAACTTTCCCTCAAGTTTTGGAATTCAAATTTTTTGATTAAAAGTTGAATTTTGAAATAATTAAATTCCAAACCCTAGAATTTTACCAGTTTAAAATTCACCCTATACTATTCTAATATTATAAGAACAATTATTACATATGTATAAGATAAATGCTAGTCTTACCATTAGTAGGTCTTATTCACGAAGCTGATCTATAAGGGTGTATAAGGTTATAGCCTATAAAATGGTTGTTTAATGAGTGTCCACTCTCACCCACCGCTTCTTGATTGGTGGAGGGTCGTTAGCCGAATGGGTTGGATAAGGCAACTCGTTCCTCATTAAAAGTATAATGATTAATAAAGTTACTAAATGTTTTTATAAAATTCTAAATATTAGTTACTTTAGGCAAAATTTGAACTTGATGCTATTCCATGAAATTACACTTTGTACCCTTGCTAAGACGTTAGTGGAGCATGTGTGGTTAACCGACTCACTAATTTGGCTCTAAGAAAAGGTGGCAAAGGGTGACTCGATGTTTGTCATAGATCAATGGAGCGTGTGGGGTTAACCGACACATTGATTAGGTGATTGTAACATTGGGGCACCATGTACATTTTCATGGTTATTCACACCTTTTTTATGATCTTCGGTATCCCAGTCACAAACTTGAAGGGCATATCGAGATTTAAACATGACATTGAAAAGTTCAATGAATCATAAAAGATCTAAGAGTTTCAATACATTTAAAACTTATCTTTTGTTTTTCATGGTGGAAATTAGTGAATCGCCATTCACTTACCTTCAAATTATTTTCAATTTAAATTACGCCATCTGAAAGACCCACACTTTCATATTTGACAATTGTTACTTGTAACGGTCGTAGATCCGAGCTAGTCAATTTATAGATAGTAGGGGTCGAAAATGACTTTTAGACAAAAGATTATTTAGAATAAATAATCTTAACCAAGTTGTAGAATACGTCTCAAGGGTTCCGTACATATAAAGAACACCGAAATCCGAGTTATAACGAAGTAGTTATGGTCCGTCGAAGTTTTACGGCAAACGCGGCACGACACTGGGAGACGTAAATAGTGAATTTACGATGGAGGACTTTTTAGCCTTAGAAATATAAATAAAAGTTTTAGTATACGTTAAACCAAGAACATACAAAAAAAGAACGCCCAAATCTAACTTCGTATGAGGAAGTTATGAATTTTCTAAGATTTGGCTTAGTAGTGCACACCCGAAACTCGAATTTTAGATCGAGCAGTTTTTGGCCTATGCAACCTAAATGAGAATTGAATATCTCATTAATAGGAACTCAATGGTAAAATGACAGACGAAAACAGAGTCCGTATGTAGAAGTTATGAATTTTACGCGGATATTTAACAGTACAATCTTCTTGTACTATTAAATTTAAGATTGGTCGAGAATTAGTCGATAGAGTCAAAATGAAAGTTGTATATCTTATTTTTACCTATGTGTGGATATAAAGAACATCAAAAACGGAGCTCGTATGTGAAATTTACGGATTTTAAAAGTCGGAACTATGTTGTGCGAAAAGGGGTGACGTGGCACAATCATGGCTATTGCTTTCTCCCCAAATCTTGCCACCAGATGGTAACATGTGGCACCAAGTTCAGCCATATTTCACCCTATAAATAGAACCTTTCCAAACCTCATTTTTTTCACACATTTCCCATTCTTTCTCTCTTTACTCTCTCTCTCTCTTTCTCTCTAGAACCTCTCTCTAGCCACGAAACCCCCCCCCCCCCCCGAAAAGCCTAGGGAACCTCCCTAGCACAAGGCGAAAGCCCCGGAGTGCTCGACAGCTCTGATAAGAAGAGATTTTCGGCTCGGGAATGCTACTCCAAGCAAAGCCCGGTTTTCTATAAAACCCATTGTAAGTGAGCTACGCCTACGCTATTTTTAATATAGCTTTTTATTTAATTATAGTGATGTTATTACGAACTTATAATAAGTACTTTGGCTATTATTATGGGTTATATAAGTATTGTTTAACGCTTATATAATAGTAATAATAGCTAGACTATTAATTAGTATCGGCGAATAATAGACTATACTCTAGTGGTAATAATATTAGGTTTCGTCGAAGGAAATTATTTTTAAGAAGCGAAGCGCTGTCTGAGTTCGGAATCACCACCTTTTCAAGTGAGTGCATGGTCCCTTTCATCTTACACATAGATATGAAGTATTTAATATAAAGTACATGCTATGTGTGCATATTATCTATATACTTGCTATCTATGTTGGATGAACGACTTTATACAAGTTTTATATGATTTAAATTGTATATGTATTTATATCTACGTAATATGTTGGGTAAAACATGGGTAGATGAAATATGAGTTGGATGATGAGCTAAGAGGTGATATAGACCATGAGGTAAGGGTGAGAGGTGGACGATGTGAGAATCCATGTTCCCAAATGTTGGTCCTATCATCTAGCAGAGTATGGATGACAACCACGGAGTATTCTAGACAGTCCAGTGGAACACTAGCAGGCTCGCAACCTGTAGGTGTTGTGAATGATGTGTTCACCGGTGTACTCTAAAAACTTATTGACATGTATTGCGAGTGGACTCTCGAAAACGATACTATCAATAAACGAGATGACCCTAGCAGTGGTGTTCGAAGGACAATACTGGCAGTTGCGCCTCACATAGAATGTCACAATTCTGGCAGCTGCACCTAAGTGATAGAATTAGCAGTTGAGCTTGACAGCTGTGTCATTGACAATGATGGACTTCGTACCTATTCTTTAGGATAATCCTTAGGATTGAATGAATGAGAAATAGCTGATTCTTAGGATAGATCCTTAAGAGTAACTAAGATAATAGGGATGGGTAATTGAGTTAACTGTTTGATGATTAAACATAATAATTATATTAGTGTGGGTTGAAAACCCTATGTACTCACTAGGTTTCCCAAACTGACCCATTCAATTTATTTATATCACAGGTGTTGATAAGAAGTCACACTACACCGATGATGGGTTTTGAGCACTACATCATTCCTATGGTGTACATGCAAACCCTAATAGCATTTGGATCTAGTTTGTCTAATGAACATGCAATTGAAAATCCAAAGCTATAAACCCTAAATCTAGCATACAATTAATCATATTAACATAAAATAGGGCTTAGATCTAACCTTTGATTTTTATATAACAATAACAATCTAATCCTTCTTGTAATTGGCTTCAGAAAGCTTAGTGCCTCAAGTGTTGCACCTCTAATGGAGTCACAAACACCACTAAGCAACTAGATGAAGAAGAAAGAGTATGGGAACTCCAAAAGCATCCAGAAACCCTCTTGAAAAGTTTGGCCATGTTTTTGGGTCTCAAGGGTTCTTTAAATAGGTAGGCAATTAGGGTTATCTAACAAGGAAACCCTAATTTGACTGCTTAAGAACCAAGCATCCCATGGACCCCTTTTGGAACATGCCTTGGATGAAAATCATATGGGCTTCCTATAGATTTCGTCCCACCTATAATCCAAGGTGATCCATAGCCCAATTGCAATTATCTTATAATTACAATTCCAGACCCTTAGTTTAATTAATCTCTTTTAACCGCAAAATTAATTCATAATTAATTCTTGACTAATATTAATTAAACATTATGATTTCTCCTTTAATATATTATTCTTATAATATATTAATAAATCATAATTAATCCTTTCTCTCCTTAATTCATCCTACAATTTGCTATGGTGAAGGCAACCCAAAAGGACTATGCTCATAATCGGGTCAAATGCATACCAAAATAGTTATGGACTTAGACACTAATCCAACAAGAATAACTGAATTTTATCATCTTAAGTTGGAATATATTTTGCAGCAAACCGTGCTCTTTGATTAAATTGAGTTTCATACTCATTCACGGTCATTCCTTCTTGCTTAAGCTCAAGAAACTCTTTCTCAAATCTTCTTCTCATATCTATAGGACACTACTTTTCTAGTAAGCGAGTTTTGAACATTCCCCAAGACAAATTCTCCTGATCATACTCTTTAACAGCTTCAAATGTTGCTTCCCACCAGACCAGGGCCTCTCTAGTGAATATTGGAGAAGAATAATTTGCCTTGTCCTCATTATCCACATGAGAAATACGAAATACTTTCTGTGTGTTCTGAATCCAAGATAGAACAACAATGGGATTAATGGCACCTGAAAACTCCATAACACCACTACTCTTGAAATATTTGAACAAGGGATGCTTCACCTCTCCTTTTGAAGATTCTCCAGTGGCTTTCTATTTGCCTTTATCACTATATTTCTTGTGTTCTTCGAAAGTATGCCGAATAATACCAGTAAGTTTACTCAAGAGTCGCTCCTCACCAGGGGATACAGGAGTATTTACTTCACCAGGTTTAGGGTCTCCACCCACTTCTGGTGTATGCCTACCTTCCTGTTCAGCCATTCTTCTAAAAATTTGGAGCAATATAGTATTTTAGAATATTAGAATTTATTATTACCTAATACTTCACTTAAGTCTTTCCTGTGGTTTGTATCCATATACTCCTAATGAATCCGTTCGTATATTGAACTTCTAATGGTTTAAGTCCAAATACCAATCCGTGGAATTTAGTTCCCTTAAACCACCGCTCTGATACCATGATTGAAAGACCCACACTTTCATATTTGACATTTGTTACTCCAAAACATGTTATTTGCATATTCATAAAAACAATATTTTACATTGATAACTTGTTTACATAAGACTAGATACAAACTGACTATTACAAAGTGTTATATATTACATAACTTTCGAGGATACTATAATTTTATACATATGGGAGTACAAATTACAATAGTTTCAAACTATTCAACATCTTTTATCAGTATATAACTATAATGGATGCTTATCTCCAGCAATTGTTAAACATTGAGAGGGTAAGCGGTGATGCTTAGTGAGTTCAATAATAGATACAATATAATGAAATGCCATATACATACTTCAATTTGGCAGAAGAAAAGAGGAACAGGGAACAACAAAGGTATAAGTGAATCATGTGACAAGCTTTCCATATCAATCAATGATTTGATTTAAAGATATTCAATCAATGAGACATAACAATTTCTATACTTGATATACATCAATAAAGCTTCGGCCCAAATGGCACAGAAGACATACACTTTCTGATTTAAACATTTTGGTAGATTTCAGGCTTTCAGCCTTGTCTAACCATCTACCAATGCCATAGAATAAAAGTCATTCTCTTATGGAGACATGCTCTACATGGCCAGAGGCTACGTATCAGTGCCAATGTGAATCTAAGTCCTTTCACTGATCACATGGTCAAAGGTATTACTTTGCTATTAAAATAGCGAATAAAAGTAACATGGGAAAAAAACCCAGAATAATAACACTAAAAAGCACATAACACATATAACACATAACATACAATTGTTCCTATATATTGAACTCACCATGAATTAATCGGGAGTTAAAATAGTAATTTGTGCAGCACTTCGTTATAATACATAACTTTCTTCGCTGAAAACCGGAAGCTTTATTGAACATCAGGCCCTGCGAGGGTTGAGCTTCAAACCCGAAAGATAAATTTATCGGGCTCCTCGGGCAATTCGGAACGTATTCTGGGTGTCGGAAATCATCCCGGGGCTTCGGGAGAAGTCGAAATGATAAAAATATAGCTTAAGGGGTGAAAAGTGGCTATTTTCTAAAATTACCTGGGAGATCTTGCAACCCCCCCCCCCCTTTTTATACGGTGCGATACCAAAGATCAGCAGGTGAGAGGGCTCCATGTGGTAGCAGATGCGAGGCTCGGATCCGGAGGGTAGACAGCTGGCGCGCTTCGTACAAAGACACGCGTCGGTCTCGGATTGGGCCACACTTCGGATGCGAGGGCTCGCCACCAAGGCCACACGCGTCAATAGCTAATTAGACCGAACCTCGGACTTGAGAAGAATGCAACATGCATCGGACACGGGGCGGGTGACTCACCGAGATCGGACCTTATCCATGCGAGGTTTCTCGGAAATTGTGTCCCGAACTTCTAAAATCCATAACTTTCGCATACGGGCTCTGTTTTTGACGTTCTTTATATGAACGTGTAGGCAAGAATATATTCTACAACTTTCGTTTAGACTTCGTTCGCTAATTTTGAATTCATTTTTAATATTATTATTTTTAACAGACTAGGACAGGAAAATCTGTTAAAAATTCGTAACTTGTTCATCCGACGTCCATTTTCGTCAGTCTTTTTTACCATTGTACTACTATTGACGAGACCTTGGATTCTCGTTTAGGTTGCGTCGGATAGAAATCACTCGAACTTTATGTCAAGCTTTTAGCTGTCTACTGCTATCCTGAAACTTAGAAAAATCATAACTTCCTCATACAAAGTCAGATTTGGACATTCTTTTTATGAAAATTCTCGGTTTAAAAAATACTACGACTTTCGCTGACATCACTAAATCTAAAAAGTATTTTATCGAAACTCACTTTTTACGTCATTCGGTGTCGTGTCGGTTTTGTCGCGGATCTTCAATTGGTCATAACTTCGTTATAACTCGGATTTCGATGAGGTTTTCGTCTAAATGTTTCTAACGAGATTCTTTACAACTTTCAATAATAAAATTTTACTTATTTAAAATTATATTTTCGTTAAATTTCGATATTTGACTTTTAATTGGAATCTCATAAGACTTCCAATATTTTCCAAGTGATTCTAAACATAGTTTTACTTCATTTATAGTAAAAACTTTTTGTTAGAACTCAATACTCAATATCACATAATATTTCATTATATTTTTCACTTTTAAAAATACATAACACGATAACCGAACGTGTATGTTACAGTATCCCTCTTTTAAGTTGTAAATAATGTTGTTGGATCCTAGCCCTAATTTCTCATTTGGGTGTTTAATTGGGGATTCTTATCTAATCAAAATTTGTCTCTTTTCCTTTTCATATGTCGAACTCAAACAATGCTCAAGGCTCAAACTCTTCTAGATCATTCGCAGTCATGAATTTGTGTGAGAAGGTAATCTTTGATGGAAACAATTTTAATGATTCGATCCGCAACATACAAATGGTTACTCACTATGAGGACAAGGAGTATGTCCTTGACAAGGAGCTGAAGGAAGTAAACCTAGAAACTACTACTCCAGAGGAGATTGATGCTTATGAGGCCCATAAGCGAGATGCTACGAAAGTCCATTGCATTATGCTCGCCACCATGACGACAGAACTCCAAAGTCCTACGAGGACTTCTACCCGTACGAGATGCATCAAGATTTGATGGATAGGTTAGGTACCATCAGAGCGCGAGGCAAGAGAGGTATGAGATCATGACTTCGATGATCACAACCAAGATGAGAGATGGAGAGTTTGTCACTGCTCATCTCCAGAAGATGCAAAGATATGTTGACCGCCTGCAATGTGGACTTCAATGAGGAGCTGGCGATTGACATAATTCTTCAATCCTTACCTCCTTGCTTTAACCAGTTCTGCATGACCTACCACATGAACAAAGAGAAGGTCACATTGATCAAGATTCAAGGGTTATTGAGGACTGCTGAGAGCAACCTCAAGGATAAATCTGTTGCATCAACTCCTACTATTGCCCCCCCCCCCCCCCCCCCCGGTCTTGGCTATTGGGTATGGGAAGGGTAAGAAGAGGAAGGCTCCTTCCAAGAGCCACCATACGGGAAAGTACCATGATGGCTCCTCTTCTAGTGTGGACCAAGGTTGGACCTGATGCACCCACCTCCAACCTAAAGGATGCAGAGTGCTACTACTACCACGAAAATGGGAATTGGAAATGAAGTTGTCCAAAGTACCTGCAAGATATGAAGGATGGAAAGATCAAGTTGTCCTATGCAGATATTTACACTATTCAATATACTGATTCATCACATGCTATTTCTTAGGTACTTGATACAGGATGTGGTTTTCACATTTGTTCTGATTTGCAGGGCCTAAGAAGAAATAAGGATGTGGAGCATGGGAAGATAAACTTGGTCATGGGGAACAGAAGATCATCACCTGTCACCAAGATTGGAGTTTACTCTTTAGTGTTTAGTAATGGATTAGGACTAGATTTGAATAACTGTTGCTATTCGCTAGCAATTGCAAGAAACATCATTTCTTTTCATGGTTTGTATAGACAAGGATTTAGATATTCATTTGATAATGAAAAGGGTTCTATTAATGCTTATCTTAATGGTGTTTTCAATTTTGAAGCATTGCTTTGTAATGGAATATATGAAACTGTGATGGTTGTAGACAACTTAGGAAATGATGTGTTGCATATCGATTCTTCCAATAGTTTGGACAAAGAATTCTTGTGGAATTGTCGTCTTGGACATTAGAGTCATTCGACCTTAGGGATGATGACGTGTGCGAATCTTGTTTACTTGGAAAGATGACCAAGTCACCCTTCATTGGTTCTTGTGAAAAGGGTGAGGGTTTATTGGATCTCATACACACCGATGTGTGTGGGCCCTTTAGATCCACCACAAGGGATGCAAGCCGCTTCTATATGACTTTCACCGATGATTATAGCAGATATGGGTATATCTACTTAATCAAGCACAAGTCAGAAACCTTTGAAAAATTCAAAGAGTTTAAGCAGGAAGTGGAGAATTAGTTGGGCAGGAAAATCAACATGCTTCGATCCGATCGAGGTGGAGAGTATCTTAGTCTTGAATTCCATGACTACCTCAAGGAATGCAGAATCGTTTCGCAATTGATGCCGCCTAGGACACCGCAGTTGAATGGTGTGGCTGAGAGGCGTAATCAAACCTTAATAGACATTGTTCGTTCCATTATGAGTCGTGTTTCGCTACCTATCTCATTATGGGGGTATGCCTTAGAGACTGTCACCCATATTCTTAACTTAGACCCTTCAAAGAAGGTTGCCAAAACACCTCACGAGATGTGGACAGGAAAAGCTCCCTCGTTGTCACATATCAAGGTTTGGGTTTGTGAGGCTTTCGTAAGACGAGAGACTCACGACAAGCTCGATCTTCGTAGTGAGTGGTGTATTTTCAATGGCTAGCCACAGAAGTCCTATGGTTATCTATTCTATAGACCGAGTGACAATGTTGTCTTCATTGCGAGGATATGGGTTTTCCGAGAGCGAGTTAACTGTTTGATGATGTTGTCTTCATCAGTAGCAGGCTAATCGATCTTGAAGAGCTTCAAGAATCGAATGATGAAGGAACCTCTAACACTTGCATTCAACATGAGGAGGAAACCCCTTTTGAACCGATTGATGAGTCATTACCTCTTAGATGTTCTGAAAGGGTTAGCGTTCCACCCTAGTTTTATAATCTCCATATTACTATTGAAGGGGATACGTTTATTTGTGATAGTACACTAGTAAATTTGGACGAACCTAACAGCTATAAGGAAGCCATGGAAGGCCCAGAGTCTACGAAGTGGAAAGAGGCTATGGACAATGAGATTCAGTCCATGTATGACAACCAAGTTTGGAATTTAGTCGACAATGTGCCAGGTCGTAAGACGGTCGGGTACAAGTGAATCCTAGAGGAGAAGACCAACATGGATGGGAAATTACACACTTATAAGGCACGATTGGTTGCGAAGGGCTTTACTCAAACTCCCGGAGTTGACTATGATGAGACCTTCTCACCGGTTGCGAAGATAAAGTCTATTAGGGTGATGCTAGTCATTGCTGCATTTCATGACTATGAAATATGGCAGATGGATGTCAAAACCGATTTTCTTAATTGGAAGTTGGCTGAAGATGTTTACATGAGTCAGCCAAAGGGGTTTGTTGTGACAACCCGATATTTCAACTACATGTAAACGACCTAAAAAGTCAAGTATTGTAACCACGTTAGTTGTAATAAAATTAACTTCGAAAATAAAATATCCAAAAATCACTAATTAAACTACCTATTATGTTAGAAGTCATTAAACCATGATCGTACGTAAAAAGAACGCCCAAATCCGACTTCGTATAAGAAAGTTAGGAATTTTTCAAGTTCGGCTTAACGGCTAACGGCTAAAAACTCGAATCAGAGATCGAGCGACTTTTGGTCGGAATGGCCTAAACGAGAATCGAAGGTCTCAACAATGGTATTTCAGCGGTAAAAAGTCTGGCAAAAACCGACCTCAGATAAAGAAGTTATGAATTTCTAAAGAAATTTTCTTATCGCGACCTTTTAAAAATAAATAATAAAAATAATTTCGGAATTTGCCAATGGGATCTAAACGAAAGTTTTAGAGTATGGTCTCACCTTCGCGAGGATATAAAGAACGTCGAAAACGGAGTTCGTATGAAGAAGATATGAATTTTTGAAGTTTATTAAATAATTATTATATAAATTTAATTCAAAATTCGGTATTATCCGAAGGGTGAGTCACCGGATCCATCCGAGTTACGCGCCGTGTACAGGCATACGCCCCGCGTACGCGAGGCCTTGGTCTCGGTTCGTCCACGTCGCCCCTATGCGAGACTACCCCGTCCCGTCCCATCCGAAGCCGAGGCAGTCGAGGACTCCATCACGCATGACGCACGAGTACGCCCCGCGTACCGAGGCCTCTCAGCCCCCTATAAATAGAGATGCGAGGGTTACGGGAAAAACACACCATTTCCCTTATATTCTCTTACAATCTTGCCTCGTTTTCTCTGCCCGTACTACCACGAAGCCCCGATCACTTTGCTCGAGTCCCGAAGGTCGTTTGTGCCCCCGAGATTCCCGAGAATCCCGAAATTCTGTCCGGTTTTCATCCCGCAACCTCCGATCTTACAAGTGAGTTCATACCTCTATAATTCACACTTTTAAATGTTTTATGAGTTCTTTTACATGCTTTTAAGGGGGGAATACAAGTAAAACACTCGATTTTATCGTGTGTTATATAAACTTTCACTTTACGCGTTTTATCAAAGGAATCATATGTGATTTGAAACTATCAAAGGGAAACTTTCATATGCAAATTATACCACGACAACATTTTATCTTTTGAAATGAGAAACGATTTATGTATTTATATAAATCAGATACTTGCTTATACTACATTTTTGTGTGTCAGTTTTGGCACTACAAAAACTACGCTTTTCATAACAAGTGACCATTTTCACTAAAGGTTTATTATACAAACGAAACACACTTTTAGGAAACTATAATAGGTATAGTTTTACGAGAATACTACGAACTTTTACATACATGGAAATACTATTTCATGAAGCTACTTTCATATACAATAACGAACGAACGTTTTCACACGTAAATCTGTTTTATACTAAGTTTTGTGAGACATTAACTTCATGTACGTTTGAGTACACATTTCAAGTCCTGTATTATATACCAGAATCCCTTGGAAGGGGAGCATGGTGTTTGTGTATAGATCTATACGGGCTTGACAACCCGCGCCCTGACTGTTAGCTACTGTCCACCATTTGGGGTGACAAATGTCAGAACATTCCAACGCCTGAAGAACGTTGTGTATAGTCATTTCTAGTCAATAGCATGGTTATAAAACTCACATGGAGTATTAAAAACACAATGATTTACGGGTTTTTTCAGACGTATTGGAAATTCTATACGTACGTACATTTACTAGAAAGAAACATTGGTCTTAAAAGAAGGCTACATTTATACTAGTAGAAAATATAGGATTTTCTAGGAACAAGCAAACAAGGAACAAAAACATTTCATTTCATACAAACATTGTCATTAAATACTTATGAAACTCACCAACATAAATGTTGATCTACTCTTTCAAAACTACTTGTATGTCCCAAGGATTCAGTAATTACAGGTAACAAACGGATTTTGGAGAAGGAACGCTGCGGCGCCAGTTTAATTTCATATTTTGACATCATATTGTAATTGATTTTGAACGTGTACACTTTTAAACAATGTAAACTTTCAATTATATATATGATGGTTGTATCTCGTTCTTTACTATGTATTCATTTGTTACGTTACCACAGGAAGTCATCCTCCCCCGAACGTTTCCGCCGTTCCGGTTTGGGGGTGTGACAGATTGATATCAGAGCAATGTTTATAGTGAACTAAGTATATCGAACCTCATAAGATATACAAACTACAAATGCTTAGGGACTCAAAGTTTCTGACAAAAGTTTTGGTACCTAAAATCCTTATTTCATATAAATAGATTATTTTAGGTTATGAAAATCCAAAATACATGCATACAACAACACATTTTTATGATAAGAACTATACAAAAGTATTAAGACAAGTTGGACACTACAATTAGTTTTCGAGATATGTAATCAAATTTGGGACAAATATAGCCTGATCAACTATGTTTATCCGAAATTAGACTAATGTATATCGAGGAATGATCGTAGTGAGCAACAAGTCAAAACTTACCAAAATTAGACACTAGTATCAAACGTACAATTTAAATACTATAGGAGAATTTGGTGCATACAATAGATTAATTAGTATTACATGTCTCAAGTTTTGTTCAAAACTTATAACCCTATTCTCGTATAGTCAAATGGCTAGATTTCACCCGCATGGAGACCCCTACTACCCAAACCAAGGCAACGGAGGATGGATTGAGGAGGATCCGGAAGAGGACGATGAGCCTATCGAGTTGGATGAAGGAGACGACTCGGGTACAGACTCGGAACCAGAGATAATCAACCCTCCAGCCATTAGGAGGAACTTCCAAGGACCGACTCCCGTTTGGGGAAGTCACCTCGTCCACTGGAGCCAACAACAAGGGATACGCTCTCCCTACGGTATGTGTCGAGACTTCTACGACATCAGCGACGGAGGTTCAGCCGACCGAGCACTTCCGACGATGGTAGGTAAACTGGCCAACCAGTCCTACCAATCGGGGGTTCAAGCAAACCGAATCCGAGATGTTAACGTGGAAGTACAAGTCTACACGGCCGATATCCGCCGCCTGGATATGTTGCAGAATGACATCCACCTCCGCGCCGAAGCATTCCAAGCACAAACGAATGCAGCCCTCGCAGAGTTGAGGGAACAACAAGCCGCCTTCGATAGGCGTCTTATGGAGTCGAAGCAATCCGATGTGGAGTCGAGCTCCAAGCGCAACACACGTCGCAAGTAGTACTTGCGAAAACCTCAAATTTTGTTATAAGATAGGACTTCGGCTAAAAGTTTTTACTTCCTTTAAATTCTTGTAATCGGAGACCCTTTTAAGGGTCAAATTTTTGTGATCGTTGTATCATCTATCATATTAATATAATTCGCACGCTATTACTACTACGTTGAGTATCGCATTCAATCTTTAAAATATTATGGAAAAACCATACGCTTGTTCATATATTCGGGTTTACGAATAACCTTCGCTCTTCTATCTGTGAGACTCATACTATCATCTGTTGTTGAACTATAGCAATTTAGTGATGGGTTTTGAGCATTCTAACACTTCCTAAGTGTACATGCAACCCTAATAACCTTGGATCTATGTTTGTCTAATTTTGTCATGCAAAGTTGAATTCTAAGGTTATATTCCTATCTAGCATACATGGGGAACAATTTTAACATAAAGTATAGATAGAATAACTTACCTTGTTGTTGCTTGTGTTCCTTGAAACCTTGTGAGCCTAGCACCTCAAGTGGTGATGCCTCAAATGCTTCACACAACACCAAATGCTCTTGGAAGAACTTATGAGAGAACACACGCTCTTCAAAATCGGCCAAGCCCTCTATTACTTAGTGTAACCGATTTGGGAGGAGATCATATTACTTATATAGTGTTGACACATCTAGGGTTAAACCCTAATGTGTCATGACTCTTCATTTCCATGACCCATGGGTTTGTAACTCCCATGGAGCATCCATGGAGCATCCTATGGGTGGAACCCAACTTGATGATCCATGGAGCCTTTTAGCCCACTATACAAGATATGGATGATTTACTTAATCAACCCATATATTTAATTAGTTATCTTTTGATCACTTAATTAATTCTAAATTAATTCTTGATCAAACTAATCAAATAATATTATTAATATATTAGAACTTATAATATATTAATAATCTCCAAGCGTTATTTCTCTCATTTAGTTTATCCAATTGCATGGTGCCATGCAACCCAAATGGACCATGCCGGGTCGGGTCAAGTACATACCAGAAATAGTTATGGACTTAGACACCTTATCCAACAGTCTCCCACTTGGATAAGTCTAGTAACTATTACTGCAAGTATGACTTCAGGAACCGATCGGCAATCGTAGCTCTTTACAAGGTTTCTCGAAACTTGAGAAGATGATGGTACGCCATTTAAGATAAGTGATCATATAATCCTCTGTTCTAGATATCAGTCGGACAAATACATGGAACAATGTCTTACTTATTGTCCAACATTTGTTTCCCGATTTCCGATTTGTTTGACAAAGAACTTTATTGAACACATCAATCTAGTTCTGACCGGGCCCGGTACATAGGTCAAAACAAAATCATCGAGGGGCCCAGATATCAGCTTCTAATCCAAGAAGGAACAGATAAACTTCGACTCATATGTTTGTTCTACTACTCATTGAATTACACATAAGAGCACGATTTTATAACATCGAGTTACCAATGCGTTTTTCGTACAATCAATGCATAACCAACTCGTAAGTAACAAATCATATCTCTAGGTTTAAAGACTTATATGATATTACCGTCTCACGATCACTCGAGATAGAATTCCATGAAGTGATTCCAGTGAGCGTGGGTTGAGTCCAATGCTCAGAACTTATGAGCACTCATGATTGTTGTAGCCTTGTCCCAGACCTCTACAACCAATCATGACAGTCTTGATTCATACCTACTTCCGACATATGACCGACTGTGGAGGTTTGAATAATATGTTATACCAAACAAAATTATTCTGGAAGTCAAAACATGCAAAAGAAATATAGTAAACGATCGACAAGAGATAGTAACACTTTACTCATAAATAAAACACTTTTATTCATCATCAAATGTCAATTACACTTTACAAATTTCGAGATTATCTAACTACTAAATCTAATATCATCCTTCAGCCCTATGCTCCGAGCATGCTGGAGATGCTTAACCCGAGTCAGTCCCTTCGTGAGGGAATCTGCTGGGTTCTCATCCGATGATACCCTCTTTGCCACGAGGAGTCCTTCTTCGATCCGATGTCTGATGAAATGGTATTTTCTGTCGATGTGTCTGGATCTCCCGTGATCCCTTGGTTCCTTGGCTAAGGCAACAGCACTTTCACTATCACAGAAAATTTCCATCGGCTCTTTAATAGCTGGTACAACTCCAAGGTCTCCAATGAAGTTCCTCAGCCATAACGCCTCCTTTGCCGCTTCGCTAGCTGCAATATACTCTGATTCACAAGTAGAATCTGCCACTGTCTCTTGCTTGGAACTCTTCCAAGAAATTGCTCCTCCATTTAGGGTAAAGACCCAGCCCGACTGAGAGCGGAAGTTATCCCTATCAGTCTGGAAGCTAGCATCACTATACCCTACAACTCTCAAGTCATCACTCCCACCGAGGGTAAGGACCCAGTCCTTAGTCCTTCGTAGGTACTTGAGAATATTCTTTACCGCAATCCAGTGTGCCTTGCCAGGGTTCCCCTGAAACCTGCTAACCATGCTCAAGGCAAAGGCTACATCAGGTCGAGTACACGTCATAGCATACATGATCGAACCTACAGCCGAAGCATAAGGTATTCGACTCATTTCTGCTATCTCAGCCTCAGTGCTAGGGCTTTGTGTCTTACTCAACTTGGCGCTACTCTGGATGGGTAACTCTCCTTTCTTGGAGTCTTGCATTCTGAATCTCTTCAGAACCTTCTCCAAGTAGGTACTTTGACTAAGTCCAATTAGTCTTTTACTCCGATCTCTCAAAATCCTTATCCCCAAAATATAGGCAGCTTCACCAAGGTCCTTCATAGCGAAACACTTTCCAAGCCAGGACCTTACTTCCTGCAAGGTTGGAATGTCGTTTCCTATGAGTAGTATGTCATCCACATACAATACCAAAAAGCTAACTATACTCCCACTAGCCTTGACATATACACAAGATTCATCTTCACTCCTAGAAAAGCCAAATTCCTTGACCTTTTCATCAAAGCAAAGATTTCATCTGCGAGGTGCTTGCTTTAATCCATAAATGGATTTCTCAAGCTTACACACTCTATTAGGGTACTCGTTACTGACAAAACCTTCTGGCTGACTCATGTAAACATCTTCAGCCAACTTTCCATTAAGGAAAGCGGTTTTGACATCCATTTGCCAAATTTCATAGTCATGAAATGCGGCTATGGCTAACAGAACCCAAATAGACTTAATCTTGGCTACCGGAGAAAAGGTCTCATCATAGTCCACTCCAGGAATTTGAGAGAAGCCCTTTGCAACCATTCTAGCCTTATAAGTGTGTACTTTACCATCCATATCGGTCTTCTTTTTGAAGACCCATTTGCACCCTACAGTCTTTCGACCTGGTACATTCTCAACCAAGTTCCAAACTTGATTGTCATACATGGATTGTATCTCGCTATCCATAGCCTCTTTCCATTTAGCAGACTCGGGGCCTGCCATGGCTTCCTCGTAGCTGTTAGGGTCATCTTGAATTACTAGTGTCTCATCACTAATAAGTGTCTCACCTTCTGCAGTAATATGGAATCCATAGTAATGCTCAGGTGCACTCCTAACTCTCGTGGAACGCCTCAGAGGTACAGATTCGTCAATTGGTTCAACAGGAGTTTCCTCCTCAAGTTGAGGGCTAGAGTTTGAAGTTCCTTCACCACTTGACTCTTGAATTTCTTCAAGATCAACTTGCCTCCCACTGTCTCCTTGGCTTATAAACTCTCTTTCTCGAAAGACTCCTCTTCTTGCTACAAAGACCACGTTGTCACTAGGTCTGTAGAAGAGGTAACCAAAGGATTGCTGTGGGTAGCCGATGAAAATACACCTCTCGCTTCGGGGTTTGAGCTTATCATGAGTCTCGCGTCTCACGAAAGCCTCGCAGCCCCAAATCTTGATGTGGTCTAGTTTAGGTACTTTACCAGTCCATATCTCGTGAGGAGTTTTGGCAACTTTCTTTGTAGGGACTAGATTGAGGATATGGGCGGCAGTCTCTAAGGCATACCCCCAGAATGATATTGGTAGCGAAGCTCGACTCATCATGGAACGAACCATGTCCAACAAGGTTCGATTACGCCTCTCAGCCACACCATTCAACTGCGGTGTCCTAGGAGGTGTCAATTGTGAGACAATCCCACATTCCTTTAGATAGTCGAGGAACTCTGAACTAAGATACTCACCACCTCGATCGGATCGAAGCATCTTAATGTTCCTGCCCAATTGATTCTCGACTTCCTGTTTAAATTCCTTATACTTCTCGAAAGTCTCTGACTTATGCTTGATTAAGTAGACATATCCATATCTACTGTAATCATCAGTAAAAGTCAAATAATAACGATTAGCATCCCTTGTGGCATGTTTGAATGGTCCACACACATCCGTGTGTATAAGGTCCAACAAACCTTCACCCCTTTCACACGTGCCTGTGAAGGGTGACTTTGTCATTTTTCCAAGTAAGCATGATTCGCAACTATCATTTGACTTTAGGTCAAACGACTCCAAGACTCCATCCTTTTGGAGTTGGCCTATGCGTTTCTTGCTTATATGTCCAAGACGACAATGCCATAGTGATGCTTTATCCAAGTTATTATTATTAGCAGAATCAATACACAAAACATTATTTCCTAAGTTATCTACTATAGATACAGCTTCATACACACCATCACAAGGTAATGCTTTAAAATAAAGTACATTATTAAAGAAAGCATTAATCGAACCAACTTCATTATCAAACGAAAAGGTGAAACCTTGTTTGTACAATGCATGAAAGGAAATAATATTTCTTGCCATTTCTGGCGAATAACAACATTTATTCAAATCTAAATTTAACCCACTACTTAGCGATAAAGTATAAACTCCAATCTTGGTGACAGGTGTAACTTTCCTATTCCCCATGATTAAGTTTATTCTTCCTTGCTCCACATTCTCACTTCTTCCTAGTCCCTGCAAGTCACAACAAATATGAATTCCGCAACCTGTATCAAGGACCCAAGATTTCGAATGGGGTGAGTTATTAGAAATGATAGTGTAAATACCTGCATGGTTGGGTTTGACTTTCCCATCCTTTACATCTTGCTGGTACTTTGAGCAGTTCCGCTTCCAATGAGCTTTTTCGTGGCAATAGAAGCATTCAGCCTCTTTTGGGTCAGAAGAAGGAGTAATGAAACCTTTCTTGGTTCCACTTGAAGAAGAGCCATCAAGGGTCCGAGCCTTGGTACCCTTTGAAGATCTCTTTCTCTTCCTCCCTCGACTTTGCCCGATTGCCAAGACCGGAGTTGTTTCTGGAGTAGGAATGATAGCAACCGACTTCCCCTTAAGACCTGTTTCTGCGGTCTTGAGAAGTCCCTGAAGTTTGCTGAGGGTGACTTCTTCCTTGTTCATGTGATATGTCATGCGGAATTGATCATAGCACGATGGTAAGGAGTGCAAAATGATATCTATTGCAAGCTCCTCAGGGAAGTTCACATTGAGCTTCAGCAACCGATCCACATACCTTTGCATTTTCTGCATGTGGCTCGTGACGGACTCTCCGTCCTTCATCATGGTCGTTATCATGGAGCAGATGACTTCGTACCTCTCTTGTCGTGCACTTTGATGGTATCTTTCCATCAAATCTTGGTGCATTTCATAAGGGTAGAAGTCTTCATAAGACTTTTGGAGTTCAGCTGTCATGGTGGCTAACATGATGCAAGCCACCTTGGTTGCATCTTTTTCATGAGTATGAAAGTCAGCGATCTCCTGGGGAGTTGCAGTGGACTCGTCAATTTCCTTAAGCTCCTTGTCAAGGACATATTCTTTGTCCTCGTAGCGGGTAATCATCCTGATGTTTCTGATCCACTTATTAAAGTTGGATCCATCAAAGGTGACTTTCCCACATAGACTCATAAGAGTAAAGGAGCCATTAGGATTCGAGCCAGAAGCATTAGTTGAAGACATCTGAAAAAGAAGAACAAGTTTAGTTTAGATTTAAGAGAGTCCTTAATAAAACACCCAAATGTAATATTAAGGCTAGGATCCAATCACAATATAATATAACTTAGAAGAGGTATGCCGTAATCTAAGCTATACCATATTTGAAAGGTAGGTGAATGACGATTCACCAATTTCCACCACGAAAACCGAAATAATAAATATTTAGTTTTTTATTGGTTTTAGAAATTCCTAGATTCTTTGAGATCCAATGAACTTTTCAAAGGCATGTTTCGATCTCGGGAGTGCCCTCCAGGTTTTGTGACTGGGATGCCGAGGATCACAAAACGAGGTGTGAAGTAACCATGCAAATCACTTGGTACCCTTAAAGTTTATCACTCAATCGATGTGCCGGTAAACCACACACGCTCCACCGATACTATAATAAACCTTAAGTCACCCTTTACCTACCTTGTTAAGTCCAAGTTAGTGTGCCGGTTAACCACACACGCTCCACCAACGACTCAGACAAAGTGTAAAGTGTAATTTCATGGATTAGCACCTTATTCACATTTTTCCTAAAGTAACTAAGATTGGGAATTTAATAAACATTTAGTTACTTTATATATTCATCATACTTTGAATGAGAATTTATAAGTCCTTGTCTTACCCGTTCGGCTAACGACCCTCCACCAGTCAAGCAAGCGGTGGGTGAGAATATACACCCATTAAGTCACCATTTTATAGGCAACAACCTTATACCCACCTTATAGACCGGCTTCGTGAATGAGGCGTACTAGCGGTAAGACGACTTTATTCTTATACATATATATATATAATTATTAAATTATCATAATATAAGTATAAGGGTTGAATTTTAACTTTTTAAAATTCTAGGGGTTGGAACTAAAGTTTTAACTTAACTTTACTTGTTCCAAAACTTGAGGGCAAGTTTTGTAACTTTCAAAACTTTTCATTTCTTGTAACTTATGAGTTTAATAGAGTCATAAAATGAAGACTCTTCATTTTTATAACTCTTGTGTTTTCTTAATGGTTTTAACTCAAGTGTGACTCTTGGTTTTCCATAACTTAAGGATAAGTTATGAACTCCATTAAAACACATTATGATCAAGAATTAAACTACCAAATAGGTTACAAATAATTCCTATGATCATCTAAAACATCATAAGAACAAGAACATGAATATGAACATAATCAAAAATTACATAAAACTTTGTAATTTTGATAACTAGTTGTTGTAAATGAATTAGCAAAACATTACACCACCAAAAACAAGTTTACATTTACTAAAACAGTTTAGGGTAATGTTTCTAATTCATTTTTCCAGCAACTGAATCGAAATTCTGCACTCATTCGACCCTACTCGCCGAGTGCAAGAACATGACTCGCCGAGTTGGTTGAAGATACACATGGACTCGACGAGTCCCCCCTATGGACTCGACGAGTCCGATCGCAGACAGCAAATTTTCGATTCTGTTTTCAACTTTTAAGCACAAATAAGAACAAACAAGCCTAGGCTCTGATACCACTGATGGGTTTTGAGCATTCTAACACTTCCTAAGTGTACATGCAACCCTAATAACCTTGGATCTATGTTTGTCTAATTTTGTCATGCAAAGTTGAATTCCAAGGTTATATTCCTATCTAGCATACATGGGGAACAATTTTAACATAAAGTATAGATAGAATAACTTACCTTGTTGTTGCTTGTGTTCCTTGAAACCTTGTGAGCCTAGCACCTCAAGTGGTGATGCCTCAAATGCTTCACACAACACCAAATGCTCTTGGAAGAACTTATGAGAGAACACACGCTCTTCAAAATCGGCCAAGCCCTCTATTACTTAGTGTAACCGATTTGGGAGGAGATCATATTACTTATATAGTGTTGACACATCTAGGGTTAAACCCTAATGTGTCATGACTCTTCATTTCCATGACCCATGGGTTTGTAACTCCCATGGAGCATCCTATGGGTGGAACCCAACTTGATGATCCATGGAGCCTTTTAGCCCACTATACAAGATATGGATGATTTACTTAATCAACCCATATATTTAATTAGTTATCTTTTGATCACTTAATTAATTCTAAATTAATTCTTGATCAAACTAATCAAATAATATTATTAATATATTAGAACTTATAATATATTAATAATCTCCAAGCGTTATTTCTCTCATTTAGTTTATCCAATTGCATGGTGCCATGCAACCCAAATGGACCATGCCGGGTCGGGTCAAGTACATACCAGAAATAGTTATGGACTTAGACACCTTATCCAACATTTAGTTCATGAGACACATTCATTATTCATTTATTCTTATCCATATCATCATCTTTTAAACGTATATTTAAAGATGCCGCCACGCAGGAATCCCAGGCGTAACCCTAACAACGAAATACCGATACCACCACCACCTCCACCTCCTCAATTTGGTGTTGTCATGTTCCAGGCATCAGTCACTGCAGCTGTGGTAGCTGCCATGTCACAGATCAATACCCCTGTTACTACAGGTTCAGGAATTGGCATAAATCCTTCCAACCATGGCGATAGTCATGGATAACCCCGGGAGTGCACCTATAAAGACTTTACGAATGCTAAGCCCCGGATGTTTAATGGAACGGGTGGTGTGAATGTTTTAATGCAGTGGATTGAAAGAACGGAATCAGTATTTGACATCTGCTCCTGCCCCGAGCACAGCAAAGTCAAGTTTGCAACTTACACGTTTACTGATAGGGCTTTAACTTGGTGGAATGGCCACGTTAAGGTACTTACCCTGATAGTGGCAAACTCAATAAGTTGGGAGAGCTTGAAAATCATGTTGATGAGGGAGTACTGCCCACGAGGAGAGATTCAAAAACTCGAGCACAAACTCTCGACTCTGGGAATGATTGGTACTGACATAGCAACTTATACCAACAGATTCTGCGAGCTGGCAATCCTTTGGCCACATATGATTGCTCCCGAGAGCAAGAAAATAGAGCGATACATTTGGGGACTATCGCCCCAAATTCAGTCAAGCGTGTTAGCTTCCAAACCTGACACTTTTGAAAGTGCCAAGGAGCTGGCACAATCGCTTATTAATTATGGAAATCATCAAAACTCAACAACTTCTGCACCAGAACCACACAAGGGAAACAAAAATAACAACAACAACAAGAGAGGATGGAATAAGGGGAAGGGTGGATCCTCCCAAGAATCCTCGAAGAAACAACAACTGGTTGTTGTAAACGCTGCGATGGTACCTACTACCGTTCCTACAAATCTCTACCCAACAAAGCCTTATGTGGGCAACCTCCCAAAGTGCACCAAGTGCAATTACCACCACCACGGACCGTGTCAGGAAATGCAGTGTTCCAACTGCAACAGAAACGGGCACACTGTCCGTTTCTGCAAGGCCCCCGCAAAACCGATCACTCAAGTTCCCGGTGCTGGTGTAGGCGAAGCGTGTTACGGTTGTGGTGAGGTGGGCCACTACAAAAGAAACTACCCAAAGGCAGCAAATACCGGCGGAGTAGGACGAGTATTAGCTATTGGTACAGTAGTTGCTGGTACGTTTCTTCTCGATAATTCATATGCATGCATCCTATTCGATAGCGGAGCAGAGAGAAGCTTTGTGAGCCAAAACTTTATTCACTTACTTAAACGTAAACCTAGCATGTTAGCATAATCATTCACTATAGAAATGGAAAATGGGAAACCGGAAAACACTAATTGCGTATACATGGGTTGTACATTAACTTTATACGGTCACTTTTTCCCAATCAACCTTATGCCAAACCAAATAAAAAGTTTCGACGTTATACTTGGCATTGATTGGTTAAGTCTTCTTCGTGCCAACATCATGTGCTTTGAAAAAGTCGTTCGTCTAAATCTCCCTAACCATGAAACATTAGTGATCTACGGCGACAAATCAAGTACAAACCTTCGCATCATTTCATGCATCCAAGCTCAAAAGTTCTTGTGGAAGGATTATCAGGCATTTCTTGCACACATCGTCGATACGAGTCGGGAGGTAAAAGAAATAAACAGCATCCCAGAGGTACGGGATTTCCCCGATATCTTCCCAGAAGAACTACCGGGATTACCACCACAACGCCAAGTCGAGTTCAGAATCGACTTAATTCCAGGGGCTACCCCTGTAGCAAAATCGCCTTATCGTCTGGCACCAGCAGAGATGCAAGAACTTTCCAGTCAGCTTAACGAACTTCACCAAAAAGGATTCATCAGACCAAGTTTCTCACCTTGGGGAGCACCGGTCTTGTTTGTAAAGAAGAAAGACGGATCGTTCCGGATGTGCATCGACTATCGAGAACTGAACAAACTCACTATCAAGAATCGTTACCCTCTACCCCACATTAACGACCTATATGATCAACTTCAATGAGCGATCTACTTCTCAAAGATAGATCTACGATTTGGATATCACCAATTACGAGTGCTAGAGGAAGATGTTCCCAAGACAGCCTTCCGAACCCGTTATGGACATTACGAATTTGTAGTGATGTCGTTCGGGTTAACCAACGCACCAGCAGTATTCATGGACCTAATGAATAGAGTGTGTCGTCCTTACTTGGATCAATTTGTCATCGTATTCATCGATGATATACTTATCTACTCCCGAAGTAAGGAAGAACATAGTCAACACCTACGGAGGGTCTTAGAAACACTACGATCAGAGAAGCTCTATGCGAAGCTCTCTAAATGTGAATTTTGGATTCGAAGAGTCGAATTTTTGGGCCACGTTGTTAGCGAGAAAGGGATACACGTGGACCCCTCCAAAATTAAGGCCATTGAGAACTGGTCGGCACCAAAGACACCTACAGAGATTCGTCAATTTCTAGGTCTAGCGGGCTACTATCGCCGATTCATAAAGAACTTCTCTAGCATCGCAAAACCTCTTACTACATTAACCCAGAAATGTGTGGTCTTTGAATGGGAATCAAAACAAGAGAAGGCGTTCCAAACTCTGAAACAAGCCTTATGCATCACACCAATACTATCCCTCCCCGAAGGGATAGAAGATTTTGTAGTGTATTGCGATGCATCGAATCAAGGGCTTGGTTGTGTTCTCATGCAACGAGGGAGGATTATTGCTTATGCCTCCTGTCAGCTTAAGACACACGAAGTAAACTATACGACACACGATCTCGAGTTAGGAGCGGTGGTATTTGCTTTAAAGATCTGGAGACACTACCTGTACGGAACGAAGAGTACTATTTACACCGACCACAAGAGCCTTCAACACATTTTCGATCAGAAGGAGCTCAACATGCGACAATGATGATGGGTTGAGTTACTCAATGATTACGAATGCGAGATTCGTTATCATCCTGGCAAGGCCAATGTAGTAGCTGACGCCCTCAGTCGAAAAGAATACACTGGTCGGAGAGTCAAATCTCTAAATATGACCATCCATTCCCACTTATCCACACAAATTAAAGAGGCTCAACTAGATGCTTTACAACCCGAGCATGTGACGGGTGAATCCCTGAGAGGAATGGAAAAGAATCTAGAAGTCAAGAGTGGCGGAGCCTATTATCTCATGGACCGTATCTGGACCCCAAGACATGGTGGTTTCAGGGATATGGTCATGACTGAAGCGCACAACACGAGGTATTCCGTTCACCCAGGTTCAGATAAAATGTATTTGGATCTTAAGAAACTGTACTGGTGACCTAACATGAAAGCAGAGATTGCTACCTTTGTAAGTAAATGTCTTACTTGCGCTAAGGTTAAGGTCGAGTACCAGAAACCTTCAGGATTACTACAACAACCAGAGATACCTGAATGGAAATGGGAACGGATCACAATGGATTTCATAACCAAGTTGCCCAAGACAACGGGTGGACTTGATACCATATGGGTCATCGTCGACAGATTAACCAAATCCGCGCATTTTCTGCCAATCAAGGAGACTGACAAGATGGAAAGGCTTACAAGAACTTACATAAGGGAAATAGTACGATTGCATGGGGTTCCGATGTCCATTATCTCCGATAGAGATAGTAGATTTACATCAAGGTTCTGACAGTCACTACAAAGTTCCCTAGGGACTAGATTGGACATGAGTACAACCTACCATCCACAAACAGACGGGAAAAGTGAGAGAACGATACAAACTTTGGAGGATATGCTGAGAGCCTGTGTGATTGACTTTGGAAAGTCATGGGATATCCACTTACCTCTTGTCGAATTTTCATACAACAATAGTTATCATATAAGCATAAAGGCTGCTCCATTCGAAGCCCTCTATGGCCGCAAGTGCAGATCCCCTCTGTGCTGGACCGAAGTTGGCGACACACAACTAGCTAAAGGACGAGATACTGAAAACACTCTCACCGGTCCGGAAATCATACGAGAAACAACAGAGAAGATCGTTCAGATTCATGAACGGTTGAAAGCATTTAGAGACCGACAGAAAAGCTACGCTGACCAACGGAGAAAACCTTTGGAATTCCAACTAGGAGACCGTGTTCTATTGAAAGTCTCGCCATGGAAAGGCTTGATACGCTTTGGAAAGCGTGGAAAGTTAAACCCAAGGTACATAGGGCCTTTCGAGATTCTCGCCAGAATCGGCGCTGTAGCTTACAAACTTAATCTACCACGTGAACTTAGTAACATACACCCAACCTTCCACGTATCGAATTTGAAAAAGTGTATGTCCGATCAGACTCTTGTTATCCCACTCAAAGAGATCGAGATCAACAAGAGCCTCAACTTCCTGGAAGAACCAGTAGAAGTCATGGACCGAGAGGTCAAACAAACGAAACAAAGTCGCATACCCATCGTGAAAGTCCGCTGGAACGCCAAGCGTGGACCTGAATTCACATGGGAACGCGAAGATCAGATGAAACAAAAATACCCGCATCTTTTTCTCTGATTCACTTGTATCTTTCTTTCTTTAAATTTCGGGACGAAATTCCCTCTAACGGGGGGATGATGTGACAACCCGATATTTCAACTACATGTAAACGACCTAAAAAGTCAAGTATTGTAACCACGTTATTTGTAATAAAATTAACTTCGAAAATAAAATATCCAAAAATCACTAATTAAACTACCTAGTATGTTAGAAGTCATTAAACCATGATCGTACGTAAAAAGAACGCCCAAATCCGACTTCGTATAAGAAAGTTAGGAATTTTTCAAGTTCGACTTAACGATAGACGGCTAAAAACTCGAATCAGAGATCGAGCGACTTTTGGTCAGAATGACCTAAACGAGAATCGAAGGACTCAACAATGGTATTTCAGCGATAAAAAGTCTGGCAAAAACCAACGTCAGATAAAGAAGTTATGAATTTCTAAAGAAATTTTCTTACCGCGACCTTTTCAAAATAAATAATAAAAATAATTTCGGAATTTGCCAACGGGATCTAAACGAAAGTTGTATAGTATGGTCTCACCTTCGCGAGGATATAAAGAACGTCGAAAACGGAGTTCGTATGAAGAAGATATGAATTTTTGAATTTTATTAAATAATTAATATATAAATTTAATTCAAAATTCGGTATTATCCGAACGGTGAGTCACCGGATCCATCCGAGTTACGCGCCGCGTACAGGCGTAGGCCCCGCGTACGCGAGGCCTTGGTCTCGGTTCGTCCACGTCGCCCCCATGCGAGACTACCCCGTCCCATCCCATCCGAAGCCGAGGCAGTCGAGGACTCGGTCACACATGATGCACAAGTACGCCCCGCGTAAGCTCGTACGCCCTGCGTACCGAGGCCTCTCAACCCCCTATAAATAGAGATGCGAGGGTTCCGGGAAAAACACACCATTTCTCTCATTTCTCTTACGATCTTGCCTCGTTTTCCGTGCCCGTACTACCCCGAAGCCCCGATCACTTTGCTCGAGTCCCGAAGGTCATTTGTGCCCCCGAGATTCCCAAGAATCCCGAGGAAATCCACGTTCGCGAGCCGAAATTCTGTCCAGTTTTCATCCCGCAACCTCCGATCTTACAAGTGAGTTCATACCCTTATAATTCACACTTTTAAATGTTTTATGAGTACTTTTACATGCTTTTAAGGGGGGAATACAAGTAAAACACTCGATTTTATCGTGTGTTATATAAACTTTCACTTTACGCGTTTTATCAAAGGAATCATATGTGATTTGAAACTATCAAAGGGAAACTTTCATATGCAAATTATACCACGACAACATTTTATCTTTTGAAATGAGAAACGATTTATGTATTTATATAAATCAGATACTTGCTTATACTACATTTCTGTGTGTCGGTTTTGGCACTACAAAAACTACGCTTTTCATAACAAGTGAACATTTTCACTTAAGGTTTATTATACAAACGAAACACACTTTTAGGAAACTATAATAGGTATAGTTTTACGAGAATACTACGAACTTTTACATACATGGAAATACTATTTCAAGAAGCTACTTTCATATACAATAACGAACGAACATTTTCACACGTAAATCTGTTTTATACTAAGTTTTGTGAGACATTAACTTCACGTACGTTCGAGTACACATTTCAAGTCCTGTATTATATACCAGAATCCCTTGGAGGGGGAGCATGGTGTTTGTGTATAGATCTATACGAGCTTGATAACCCGCGCCCTGACTGTTAGCTACAGTCCACCATTTGGGGTGACAAACGTCAGAACATTCCAACGCCTGAAGAACGTTGTGTATAGGCATTTCTAGTCAACAACATGGTTATAAAACTCACATGGAGAATTAAAAACACAATGATTTACGGGGTTTTTCAGACGTATTGGAAATTTTATACGTACATACATTTACTAGAAACAAACATTGGTCTTAAAAGAAGGCTACATTTATACTAGTAGAAAATATAGGATTTTCTAGGAACAAGCAAACAAGGAACAAAAACATTTCATTTCATACAAACATTGTCATTAAATACTTATGAAACTCACCAGCTTAAATGCTGATCTACTCTTTCAAAACTACTTGTATGTCCCAGGGATTCAGTAATTACAGGTAACAAACGGATTTTGGAGAAGGGACGCTGCGATGCTAGTTTAATTTCATATTTTAACATCATATTGTAATTGATTTTGAACATGTACACTTTTAAACAATGTAAACTTTCAATTATATATATGATGGTTGTATTTCTTTCTTTATTATGTATTCATTTCTTACGTTACCACATGAAGTCATCCGCCCCCGAACGTTTCCACCGTTCCGGTTTGGGGTGTGACATTTTTCGATGCGAAACATCCCAATAGAGTGTGTAAGCTTGATAAATCCATTTATGGATTGAAACAAGCATCTCGCAGATGGAATCTTTGTTTCGTCAGGAAAGTCAAAGACTTTGGTTTTCTACGAAGTGAGGATGAATCATGTGTACATGTCAAAGCTAGTGGGAGTATAGTTGGCTTCCTTGTATCGTATGTCGATGACATACTACTCATAGGAAATGACATCCCGACCCTGCAGGAAGTTACGTCCTGGCTTGGGAAGTTTTTCGCTATGAAGGACCTCAGAGAGGCTGCCTATATTATGGGAATAAGGATAGTGAGAAACATGAGTGAAATACTAATAGGACTTAGTCTGAATACTTACTTGGACAAGGTACTAAAGCGTTTTAGTATGCAGACTTCCAAGAAAGGGGAGTTACAGATCCAAAGTAATGCCAAGTTGAGTAAGACTCCAAGCCTGAGTACCGAAGTCGAGATAGTAGAGATGAACCGAGTACCTTATGCTTCCACAGTTGGCTCAATCATGTATGCTATGACTTGTACTCGCCCTGATATTGCCTTCGCTTTATCGCTTTGAGCATGGTCAACAGATTGATGGGTTTTATACAAACAATCCTATGTGTGCATGCAACCCTAGATTTGGATCTATGTTTCACTATTAGATACACAACATTATGAACACATGGATAAAACCCTAATGTGGCATGCTATTTTCGAAATTGATATATAAGGTTAGATCACATACCTCTTGTTGTTATATTGCAATAACAACTTAAATCTTCAAACCCTTAGTCTTGAAAGCAAGCACCACAAGTGTAGTGCCTCTAATGGCTCACAAACACCACAAGCAATTGGAGAGGCTATAGAGAGAGAAGGGAGGATGTGTAAATCGTCCTTAGGACTTCTTAGAAGCATGTACACGAATTCCCAAGGCCTAGGGGTCTTTATATATGGTTTAGATTAGGGTTTCAGTCCTTATCCTTATCCAGTTACTTGCCCACCAAGCAACCACAAGATAAGCCTTGAAAACCCTTATCTCTTGGACCTTGGACGATTTTAAGGATATCCTTATCCCTGAATTTTTCCATCCTTAAACAAGGATAACCATTGCCCTATTTTGCAACTATCACATAATTACAATTCAGCCCCTTTAGTTTAATTAATTACACTTGATCACAAAATTAATTCCTAATTAATTATTGACCAATATTAATTAAACAAATATGATTTCTCCTTTAATATATTATTCTTATAACATATTAACAAATCATAATAACCTCTTTCTCTGTTTATTTCTCCAGTCAAGTTGCTTTGGTGAAGGCAACTCAAAAGGACCATGCACAACCGGGTCAAGTACTTGCCTAATATGGTTGCAGCCTTAGACAGTATTCCAACAGTCTCCCACTTGGATAAGTCTAGTAACTATATGCACAAGTACAATCCGGTTTGCAATCGTAGCTTTCAAAGACGTTGTTAAACTCTTATCTAATCAATCTTGTCCTTTATATAAGGGATCGTACAATCCTCTGTTAGATATCATGCTGACAATTCTATGGAATGATTAGTCTAGCATTTGGTTTCTCTATCTCCAATTTATTTGACATAGAACTTAATCGAACATATCAATTCAGTTCTGATCGGGCTCGGCACATAAGTCAAATAAAATCATCGAGCGGCCGAGATATCGCTTTTACCCTCTTAGGATAAAAGTTACAGATAAACTTCGACTTATATGCATTAACTTATTCATTAATCAACTATACACAACAATGCATTTTATAACACCGAGTTACTAATGCGTTTTCGCATTATCAACGTACAGTCAATTAACAAATACCAAACCATATATCTAGGTTTTAAGACTATATGATATTATCGTCTAGCGATCACCCTTTTGTCACATTCCATAAGGTGATTCCAGCAAGCGCGGGTTTGTTCCAATGCTCAAAACAAGTTCATAAGCACTCATGAATGTTGCAGCAATCTTTTGCTATGTCTAATACCATTTACACAATCTACACACCTATTCATGACAATCTTCATTCATATCTACTTCCGACATATGAACGATTGTAGACAATTTGAATAATTTGATTATTCTTAATAAACTCAATTATTCTGGAAGTCAAAACATGCAAAGTGAAACAATAGTTAAACAATTAACATAAGACAGTAACATTACTCATAAATAAAACTCCTTTATTTAATCATCAAATGTTAATTACATTTATCTATTACACGTTTCTACTACTATCTAATCTATGCTAATATAATCCTTCAGCCCAATACTCCTAGCATGCTGCAAGTGCTTAACCCTACTCAGTCCCTTCGTAAGCGGATCTGCTGGGTTATCTTCTGATGATATCCTCTTCACTAACAGTTGTCCTTCTTCTACACGATGTCTGATAAAGTGATATTTTCTATCGATATGTCGAGATCTACCATGATCCCTCGGTTCCTTGGTCAAGGCAACTGCTCCTTCATTATCACAGAAAATCTCCATGGGCTCATTTATGGCAGGTACAACTCCAAGGTCACCGATGAAGTTCATCAACCATATTGCCTCCTTCGACGCTTCGCTCGCTACAATGTACTCTAATTCGCACATTGAATCAGCTACGGTTTCCTGCTTGGAACTCTTCCAAGTTACTGCTCTTCCATTCAGGGTGAAGACCCAGCCCGACTGCGAACGGTAGTTGTCCGTGTCAGTTTGAAAGCTAGCGTCACTATACCCTCGCACCTTCAAGTCATCACTCCCTCCGAGGACTAAAAACCATTCCTTCGTCCTACGAAGGTACTTAAGGATATTCTTCACCGCAATCCAATGAGCTCTACCAGGGTTCCCTTTATATCTACTAACCATGCTCAAAGCAAAGGCTACATCAAGGTGAGTACAAGTCATAGCGTACATGATTGAGCCAACTGCGGAAGCGTATGGAACTCGGCTCATTTCAGCTATCTCAACTTCCGTACTTGGACTTTGATTCTTACTCAACTTGGCATTACTTTGTATCGGTAATTCTCCCTTCTTTGAGTTTTCCATACTAAAACGTTTTAGTACCTTCTCTAAGTAAGTGTTCTGACTAAGTCCTATTAGTCTCTTACTTCTTTCTTTTACTATCCTTATTCCCAAAATATAGGAAGCCTCTCCGAGGTCCTTCATAGCGAAGCACTTCCCGAGCCAGGACTTAACTTCCTGCAGAGTCGGGACGTCGTTTCCTATGAGTAATATGTCATCGACATATAGAACGAGGAAGCTTACTATACTCCCATTGGCTTTGACGTATACACACGATTTATCTTTGCTTCGTACAAATCCAAACTCTTTGACTTTCTCATCGAAGCAAAGATTCCATTTGCGAGATGCTTGCTTAAGTCCATAAATGGACTTCTCAAGCTTACACACTCTATTCGGATGCTTCGGATCCACAAAACCCTCCGGCTGAGCCATGTAAACATCCTCAGCCAACATCCCATTAAGGAAAGCAGTCTTGACATCCATTTGCCAAATCTCATAATCATGAAATGCGACAATTGCTAGCATCACTCTAATAGACTTTATCTTCGCAACTGGTGAGAAGGTGTCATCATAGTCAACTCCGGGAGTTTGAGTAAAGCCCTTCGCAACCAATCGCGCCTTATACGTGTGTACCTTTCCATCCATGTCGGTCTTCTTCTTGAAGATCCATTTGCACCCAACAGTCTTATGTCCGGGCACATTATCAACCAAATTCCAAACTTGGTTATCATACATGGATTGGATCTCGCTATCCATTGCCTCTTTCCATTTTGCAGACTCCAGGCCTGCCATGGCTTCCTTATACCTATTAGGTTCATCAAGGTTTATTAGTGTACTATCACTAATATACGTGTCCCCTTTGGTAGTAATATGAAAAACATACAACTGGGGTTGAATTCTAACTCTTTCGGAACGTCTAAGAGGTAATGATACGTCAATCGGTTCAACCAGAGTTACCTCCTCGGGTTCAGTGCTAGCGGTAGAGGTTTCTTCATCTATCGACTCTTGAATCTCTTCAAGCTCGATTTGCCTCCCACTGTCTCCTTGGCCTATGAGTTCTCGTTCTCGGAAAACTCCTCTCCTCACAACAAAGACAACATTGTCCTTTGGTCTATAGAAGAGATATACAGATGATTTCTGCGGGTAGCCAATGAAAATACATCGCTCACTACGAGGTTCGAGCTTGTCGTGAGTATCTCGTCTTACGAAAGCCTCTCAACCCCAAACCTTGATATGTGCTAACGAAGGAGCTTTCCCCATCCACATCTCGTGAGGTGTTTTGGAAACCTTCTTAGTAGGGACTCAGTTAAGGATATGGGCGGCAGTCTCTAAGGAATACCCCCAAAAAGAGATAGATAGCGAAGCACGACTCATCATAGAGCGAACCATGTCCAACAAGGTTCGATTACGCCTTTCTGCCACACCATTAAACTGCGGTGTCCTAGGTGGCGTCAATTTTGAAACTATTCCACACTCCTTGAGATAATCGTGGAATTCAAGACTTAGGTACTCTCCTCGTCGATCGGATCGAAGCATCTTGATTTTCCTGCCCAATTGATTCTCCACTTCATTCTTGAATTCTTTGAACTTTTCAAAATTTTCTGACTTTTGCTTGATTAAGTAGATATACCCATATCTACTATAGTCATCGGTAAAAGTCACATAGAAGCGGTTCCCATCATTCATGGTTGATCTAAACGGTCCACATACATCGGTATGCATTAGGTCCAATAGACACTCACCCCTTTCAAACATACCTGTGAAAGGTGACTTAGTCATCTTTCCAAGCAAACAAGACTCGCATGTGTAATCTTCCCTAAGGTCGAATGACTCCAACACTCCATCCTTTTGGAGTTGGGCTATGTGTTTCTTGTTGACATGTCCAAGACGACAATGCCACAAGGATGCCTTATCCATACTATTGGAAGAATCCATGCATAAAACATCATTTCCTAAGTTGTCAACAATCATAATAGTTTCATAAATTCCATTACACGGTATTGCTTCAAAATAAAAGACACCATTTAGATAAGCCAAAATAGAACCATTCTCATTATTCAAAGAAAATCTAAAACCTTGTCTAAACAAACCATGAAATGAAATGATGTTTCTAGCCATTTCTGGCGAATAGCAAAAATTGTTCAAATCTAAACATAAACCATTCCTAAGCACTAAAGAATACACTCCAATCCTAGTCACAGGCGATGATCTTCTGTTCCCCATGATTAGATTTATCCTTCCATGCTCCACATCCCTATTTCTTCTTAGTCCCTACACATTAGAACAAATGTGGTAAGCACAACCGGTATCAAGAACCCAAGAAATAGCATGAGATGAATTGTTAGATTTAATTGTGTATATACCTGCGAAAGACAGCTTGATCTTTCCTTCCTTGATGGCTTGCAGGTACTCTGGGCAGCTTCTCTTCCAATGCCCTATTTTGTGGCAATGGTGGCACTCTGCCTCATTTGGGTTAGAAGTAGCCTTGGTGGGACCAACTTTTGTCCCACTAGATGAGGAACCATCTCGGGACTTTCCCTTGCGGTAGCTCTTAGACGGAGCCTTCCTCTTCTTGCCTCTTCCTTGCCCAATAGCCAAAACAGGAGCAGCGGGTGGATTAAGAGTAGGTGCAACGGACTTGTCCTTGAGATTGCTCTCAGCAACCCTAAGGAGACTTTGGAGCTTGCTTAGGGTGACCACTTCCTTATTCATGTGGTAGGTCAACCTAAATTGATTGTAACATGGCGGCAAAGAGTGAAGCACCATGTCGATCGCCAAGTCTTCCCCAAAGTAAACATTTAACTTGCGAAGTTGATCGACATACCTTTGCATCTTTTGCAGGTGCACGGTAAGAAATTCTCCATGACCTATTTTGGCGGAAATCATGTTAGTGAAAATCTCGTAACGCTCTTGCCTCGCGTTTTGGTGGTATCTCTCCAACAAGTCTTGGTGCATTTCGTACGGATACATGTCCTCGTAGGACTTTAGGAATTCGGAGTTCATAGTGGCTATCATGATGTAATGAACCTTCGTTGCATCACGCTCATGAGTTTCAAAAGCGGTGATTTCAGCCGGAGTAGCGATTTCAGGATTAATTTTCTCGAGCTTCTCATCGAGGACATACTCCTTGTCCTCGTAGCGAGCAATCGTTTGAATGTATCTTATCTATTCGCTAAAGTTCGTTCCATCGAACGTCACCTTTTGGCAAAGGCTCATCAATGTGAACGAGCTTGCAGCAGCGTTGTTCGCGTTCGACATCTACAAATAGAAAGGACAAAGATATATTATAATTTGGATCCTTAATTATCACCCAATAAGAAAATTAGGGCTAGGATCCAACAACAGTATTTACACATTAGAAAAGGGATGCCGTAATCTAATATGCAAATAATTTGAAGGTAAGTGAATGACGATTCACTAATTCTCCACCATGAGAAACATAACTCTAAGTTCTAAATGTATTGAGAATTCCTAGGTTCGGATGAGATTCATTGAAACTTTTCAATGGCATGTTTAAATCTCGATATGCCCCTCTCGTTTGTGACAGGGATACCGAGGATCACAAAGCGGGTGTGAATTACCATGCAAATTCACATGGTGCCTTCATTGTAACGATCACCTATTCGATGTGCCGGTAAACCACACATGCTCCATCGAACTATGATAAACAATGAATCACCCTTTGCCACCTTCTCTTAGAACCAATTAGTGTGCCGGTAAACCACGCACACTCCGCTAACTTCTTAGCAAGGTGCAAAGTGTAATTTCATGGGATTGCATCAATTCACTTTTCTTAAAGTAACTAGGATTGGGAAATTTTGAAAGCCATGTAGTTACTTTGTATTTCATATTATACTTTTAATGAGAGGATGAGGTTGCCCTATCCTACCCGTTCGGCTAACGACCCTCCACCGATTAAGCAAGCGGTGGGTGTGAGTGTACACCCATTGAGCGTCATTTTATAAGCAACAACCTTACACCCACCTTATAAACCGGCTTCGTGAATGAGGCCTACTAACGGTAAGACTAGCATATTAATTATACATACATATATATATATATATATATATATATATATATATATATATATTAAACTTGTAATAATATAATAATATAGGGTGTATTTTAAACATTTCAAAAATACTAGGTTTTTAATTTCCAATTTAAAATTTTCGAAATTTAATACCATTTAAATTAAAATTTTAAATATTAAAACTCTTGATTTAACAATTATCACAAATTAAACTATCAATTTAAATTATTAAATCATAAGGGATTATCTCAATCATGAGGATAATTACCATTTAAACAATTAACTTATCCTAATCCCTTTTATCCCTCTAAATTTCGAAAATAATGGGATGGGATAATTCAGAATCTTTAATTACCATATTTAACCATTAAAAGATAATTACAAGATATGGGATTATCCAAATCCCTAAAATTTAGGATCTTATCTTGGGGAAGGAGGCAAATCTCGAAATCTAAGGGTTTGCAAACCCTAGATTTCGAAATCTTGGATTAAAAGGAAAGGATTCAAAAAACCCTTTCAAGATTTTCGCAAATTAGGGTTAGGAAACCCTAATTTCGAAATCTATGGCCTCCTAGGGTTTATTGGCTATAAACCCTAATTTGTCAAGTTCATACAGTTGAATAATACTAATTGAAAACAAGTTAACCAAAGGCTTTGATACCACTGATGGGTTTTATACAAACAATCCTATGTGTGCATGCAACCCTAGATTTGGATCTATGTTTCACTATTAGATACACAAAATTATGAACACATGGATAAAACCCTAATGTGGCATGCTATTTTCGAAATTGATATATAAGGTTAGATCACATACCTCTTGTTGTTATATTGCAATAACAACTTAAATCTTCAAACCCTTAGTCTTGAAAGCAAGCACCACAAGTGTAGTGCCTCTAATGGCTCACAAACACCACAAGCAATTGGAGAGGCTATAGAGAGAGAAGGGAGGATGTGTAAATCGTCCTTAGGACTTCTTAGAAGCATGTACACGAATTCCCAAGGCCTAGGGGTCTTTATATATGGTTTAGATTAGGGTTTCAGTCCTTATCCTTATCCAGTTACTTGCCCACCAAGCAACCACAAGATAAGCCTTGAAAACCCTTATCTCTTGGACCTTGGACAATTTTAAGGATATCCTTATCCTTGAATTTGTCCATCCTTAAACAAGGATAACCATTGCCCTATTTTGCAACTATCACATAATTACAATTCAGCCCCTCTAGTTTAATTAATTACACTTGATCACAAAATTAATTCCTAATTAATTATTGACCAATATTAATTAAACAAATATGATTTCTCCTTTAATATATTATTCTTATAACATATTAACAAATCATAATAACCTCTTTCTCTGTTTATTTCTCCAGTCAAGTTGCTTTGGTGAAGGCAACCCAAAAGGACCATGCACAACCGGGTCAAGTACTTGCCTAATATGGTTGCAGCCTTAGACAGTATTCCAACACAGATATCAAGGGAACCCTGGAAGAGCACATTGGACCGCAGTCAAAAATATTCTTAAGTACCTTCAGATGACCAAGGAATGGTTTCTACTCCTCAGTGGGAGTGATGACTTAAGGTTGGTATATTGACTCTAGTTTTTAGACCGACCGAGACAACTATCGTTCTCATTCAGGCTAAGTCTTTACCCTGAATGGAGGAGCGGTGACTTGGAAAAGTTCCAAGCAGGATACCGTAGCTGATTTAACGTGCGAATCATAGTACATAGCGGCGAGCGAAGCGTCAAAGGAGGCGATATGGTTGAAGAACTTCATTGGAGACCTTGGAGTTGTGCCATCCATAAAAGAGCCTATGGAGATTTTCTATGATAATGAAGGAGTCGTTGCCTTGACCAAGGAACCGAGGGATCATGGTAGATCTCGACATATCAATAGGAAATATCATTTTATTCGACATCGGGTGGAATAGGGACTCCTCGTAGTTAAGAGGGTATCGTCAGAGGATAACCCAACATATCCCCTTACGAAGGGACTGAGTAGGGTTAAGCACTTGCAGCACACTATGAGCACTGGGCTGAAGGACGATATTAGTTTAGATAGATTTGAAACGTGTAATAGATAAATTGTAATTAACATTTGATGATTAAATAAAGGAGTATTATTTATGAGTAAAGTTACTATCTTATGTTAATTGTTTACATATTGTTTCATTTTACATGTTTTGACTTCCTGAATAATAAGATTATTCGAACAGTCCACAATCGCTCATACTTTGGAAGTAGGTATGTGTAACAGCCCGAATTTCCAGGTATCTTTTATTCATATATTTTTTTGTGTTTTGTGAGGGGACTCGGCGAGTTGGAGCTTAAACTCGCCGAGTCGGATCGTGGTTCTGGATGCGGGTTCGCGCCTGGACTCGGCGAGTCCAAGGAATGGACTCGGCGAGTCCGCGCTGTTTGATGAAACCCTAATTGCCCGGTCCTAAGCTCTATTTAAAGGACCTTATGGCCCTTCATTGCGGCCACCTTGATCCTTGAGAGCACCAAAGCAGCTAAGGGTTCCTGTGAGTGAGATAAGAGGCTATTGTTCACCAAATTTGTGTGTATTTTCAAGAAAGGAAGGGGGAAAGTCAAGCTAGAAGGATTGGGATCTTGGATCTACTTCCATTTCGCCAAGGGAAGCTTCTTGAGGTATCTTTCAGAGCTTATTTATGTGTTTTTGTTGATATGGTCAAATCTAGGGTTTCTTCTTGCCTTGTTTGCTTTGTAAGTGAAGTGTGAGAGGTCCCATGGAAATATGGTACCTAGATCTGGACCTTAGCATGTCCAGAAAGTCCCAAATGCTATGCTTTATGTCCTTCCTTTTGGGTTGGAGACTAGGGTTGCCATCTTGGAGGTCATTTCTCCAAAAAGAGCCTTGTGGGTGTTGCATGGTAGCCAAGACTGTGACTTTACGTGATAAATGAGCTTAGAAGGGCCAGATCTATGAGTGTATGGAGCGGATCTGACCTCAGAAGCAAGATTGAGTTGATGCATGGAATGGACTCGCCGAGTCTGAAGAACAGACTCGACGAGTAGCATGAAGTTTGTCCTTAACCACTCAGTGAGAGGTCCTGTCGAGTTATGGTTGACTCAGTGAGTCATGGAGAGTTAGAAAGAGGTGACAGGTGGACTGAGTCGAGCTGGAACTCACCGAGTTGTCCTTGCGACTCAGCGAGTTGAGTCGCGGTGGCCCTGCGATTCATGACCAGGTGGAACACGTCGGGTCAGGGGAGTACTCGACGTGTTCAAAGCGAATCCTAGCGAGTTGGTGAAAACGCCTAGACTCGCCGAGTCGCTCTAGTGTACTCGCCGAGTCCGGTCAAATTGACCGTTGACCAGAGTTGACCAGTGTTGACTTGATAGGGATGGTCAACCTTAGTGGTAAAAGTATTAATTAGATATATATGATGTTATAGGAGGATTATAGCTCGGGGGTTCGAGCACGAGTGATTTCCAGGGTTCGCGAGTTATCGAGATATACGAGGTGAGTCTTCTCACTATACCGTACCCGGAAGGGTTTGACTATGTGACCGGAAGGTCGAATATGATATAAGATATATGCATTATGTGTGATAAGTTAATCGTTATATGTGCCATGTATGATATGCTTGATATGGGCCGGAAGGCATTATGTTATGGGCCGGAAGGCGAATATGTTATGGGTCGGAAGGCGTTGTAATGTGGACCGTAAGGTTGGCGTGGGTAGGACCGGAAGGTTTACCCAGTTGGGACGGAAGTCCCCTGAGACACATGGATCGGAAGGTCAGGGCCTGGAAAGGCGTATGTGCGTAGGTTGTATTTTAGGGAACTCACTAAGCAATTATGCTTACAGTTGTTGTGTTATGTGTTTCAGGTACTAGCGAGGACCGTGGGAAGGCGCCGGCGTGATCGTACACATACTCGGGGAAAACTATTTTTATGATCATTGTGATGTAATCGGTCGTAACAATATTGTTTACATTGGAATTTAAAATATTACTCGATGTTTTGATGTTTGCAAAAATGAAAAAAAAATTGGTTTTAAAACTTACGTTGTTACAGTATGAAAGAAGACTGTCATGAATTGGTTTGTAGATTGTCTGAAGTGTATTACGCATAGCAAAAGTTTGCTACAACATTCATGAGTGCTTATGAATAAGATTTGAGCATTGGATTAAGCCCACGCTTGTTGGTATCACTTCATGGAATTTATCACGAGTGATCGCAAGACGATAATATCATATAGTCTTTAAACCTAGATATATGGTTTATTGTTTGCAAATTCGTTATGCATTGATAATGCGTAAAAGCATAAGTAACTTGATGTTATAAAATGTGTTGTTGTGCATGATTTGATGATGAATAGTAAAATCATATAAGTCGAAGTTTATCTGTTCCTTTTATCCTATGTGTCGGTCCCGGTCTGGACTAAATTAATTTGTTCAATTAAGTTCTATGTCAGACGAATCAGAGATCGAGAAACAAACTACAGGACAATAAGTATGACTATGTTCCATGTATTTGTCTGCACGATATCTAGAACGGAGGACTATATGATCCCTTATCTAAAGGACAAATTACTGATAAGATCATTGTTCGAAAGCATCTTTAAGAGCTACGATTGCTAATCGGATCCTGAAGTCATCCTTGAATTTATAGTTATTAGAGTTATCCAAGTGGGAGACTGTTGGATTAGTGTCTAAGTTCGTAACTATATTTGGTATGTACTTGACCCGATTGTTCATGGTCCTTTTGGGTTGCCTTCACCAAAGCAACTGGACAGGATAATTTATGGAGAGAGAGAGAGAGTGAGTGAGTGAGAGAGAGAGAGAGAGGTTATTATGGTTTATTAACATATTATATGAATAATATATTAAAAGAGAAATCATATAGTTTAATTAATATTGGTCAAGAATTAGTTGAGAATTAAGTATGTGGCTAAAATAGATTAATTAAATAAAGGGGATTGGAACTGTCAATTATAAGATAATTGATTTTGGGCTGTGAATCCTTATGGATATAGGGGGGGGGGACGAAAATTAGAGTTTAATCCAACTCTAATTTCGTCCAAGGGGCCTTATTCCAGAAGATTCTTAAGTTGCTTAGGGCCTAAGTCATCCAATTAGGGTTTTAATTAAAACCCTAATAGCTCAGCTATTTAAGGACCCCTAGGGCACCCAAAATCGGCTACCACTTATTCCAGAGAGTCCTTGAGTCGATTTTGTGCCTCCATTCCATTCTCTTCTTGATCATCTTCTTGCTTTGGTGTTTGTAAGCCATTAGAGGTGTACACTTGTGACACTAAGCTTCTTAAAGATTGAAGATTCTTGTAACTATTGAAAGGTATCATCTAAACTTGTTTTTGTTATAGATGTCGTTTTTTAAAGTATGCTAGATTAGGGTTACAAGCTTTGGATTATTTTCATGTACAATAGAGAAACCTAGATCCAAATGCTTTAGGGTTTTTCATGTGCACATAGGATGTTCTTTTGCTCAAAAACCCATCAATAATATTCGATTATTCTAATTTTCAAATGTCTTTAGCATTGTGTGAAAAGAATTAGAATTCCATGTGACTAAAGTTGTTGAACAAATTTGAAGAACATTATAAGGTTTTACCAATGAATTGGTTGCTTGTGGATAGTGCGAGTATGTTATTAATAGGACGGGCCATAGTGACACGTTCTGGATTGAGATGGTTCTTGGTTAGAATGTGGGTCATATGGGAATATGGAAATGTTTTCATAACGAGAGATGTTTTAAAATCTGCATGTGAACTGGAAACTTTAATGCAAAGAAGTGTTCAAGGAGTATACCTTGAATTTGAGACTTCATAGCCATGGAATTTTTTTGAGTAACAAGTTCCAGTAGAACATTCTGTAATATCAAAGGCTTGGTCTCTGTGCTTTTAGAACCTCGACATCACAAAAAGACAATGCATGTAAAGGTGAAATTCCATTACATCTTAGATAAATGATAAGAATTTGGAATTGTGAAATGTGCATCATTGGAATAGTGCCTAGTGGATCTATTCACAAAAGGACCATAGATAGGTATAGTATAAATGTTCATAACAGAGACACGATTAATGTTATCTAATTCAAATGCTTAGTTGATTACTCGAAACATTATACAATGAATAAATTCATAACTATTATGGTGATTAAATATTATAAATTATATGTATTCAGTACGTTTGAAACCATAGTTAATTAATTATTATTGTGTTTCACTTTGCATGTTTACTTACCTGAGTAATTTTAATATTATTCAAAATTCCACAATCACTCATACTTTTGGTAGTAAGAAGTGATTCAAGACTATCATTAATTGATTGTAGATTGTTGATTGAGGTTAAGATATTGAAATTGGAATTTCTTTGATATTTATGAGTGATTTGAAGATAGAGATTTTAAGTATTGGATAAACCCGCACTTATAGATTACTTCATGCATTTTATCACGAGTAATTCTAAGATAATAATATCTACTATTCTTAAGTGGAGATATATAGTTCCTAGATTACAAATCAATGGTGTATTGGCTTACCCAAACACATCTCGTAACTGGGTGCTATAAAGAGTAATTACATGCATCATTTGGTTAGTAAATTGTATGACTATATAGTCAAAGTAATTTGTTCCTTTTTGTGACAGCCCATTATATTTTAAGTCAAACATGTCAAATAAAAGTCAAATTTGTTGTTTTGTTAATTTATTTAAGTTAAATTATTAATCTAGTTATGTACAAACCCTTTTTATTTAAAGTGTTGTAAAAAAGTGAATTTAAAAACACTCAAACCGAGAAGTCTCGCATAGGAGCCTTCCCACCGAAAACCCTCGGATGGGCCCCCTTCCCTCGCACCGAAAATCCTTTCCGGCCGCAAACCTGCAAGACTACGTCTTCGGACTGCAAACCTCACATGGTACCCATTCTCGGCCGAAAACTACTTCTCGAATAGAGTTCCTGACTGAGAACCCCTAAATTCTATCCACTTCACGACATTCAAGGAATTTTCATATATCCCAACCAATGTGGCCCATCATGATCTCAGCCTTATATATAAGGGAGGATTGAAATCATCCCTTCGTTCTTACACCATCCAGCGGAAAACTCCCTTTTTATCTCAAGAACACAAGCCGAGAACCTTACTTCTCTCTCAAGTACCATCCGAAAACACCTTCCAATCTTCATACCTTGGACTGAAAACACTCATATCTTCTTGTGTTCACTAAGAACACCAAGAACACCACTTGAATCATCAAGTGACCAAAAACCCAAAGGTGACCAAAATCACCTATCACCCTCACGGTTCCATTCTAAAACCCTCAATTGTAAGTGATTCTTATTTTTTAGGCTATTCCATTTCATATTTACCACTATTTTCACTAATTATATACATACATATATATATATATATATATATATATATATATATATATTGTGGAAATTACTCTATTACACCGTATCTTCACTCAAACACTCACATAAGGTGAGTTCATACCCCTATGTTTTACCATTTTTAAATGCTTTTAGGGGGAGAATACAAGTGAAACACAAAATATTTGTGCTAACACTTACATAGTTACATGTGATTACAAACCATTTTTAAGATATTAATGCTTTTATAAACTTATTAAACTATTTTTAAAATATTTTTCAAACTCTTAAATTGTTGTTTTTATCAAACTATAGTCATATATATATATATATATATATATATATATATATATATATATATATATATAGGATTTAACAGACTTAGGACTATTGCTTTTGTTTTGACTCCTGTTCCTTGTTTGGTTGTGGGCTTAGGGTAGGATCACATATTCGACTGTCAGTCAAACCTTAATTATACATACCAAGTATATATATGAGTATTAAACTTATTTCAATAACATTGTCAATCATTTCAATAGAAACATTACATTTGGAAACTATAATAGATATGGTTTTGAGATCCATTCACACTATTATCTAGTTCAATAATACATTACATGAATCAATACATAAGTACAAATTACTTTTCATTACAAGTACATTATTCATTTGTAAGAACAGGAAAACATATACACACTATACGTAAATGAGTTAATACTAGAATGTGAGACACTACTTCAGGGTACTTAGTAAGGTTCTTGCTAAGTCCTGTTTTATAGCCAAAGTCTATTGGAAGGAGAGCATGAATTTTTGTATAGATCTATACAGGACTGACAATCCCGCACCTCGGTTGTTAGCTACAGTTGAACCGATAGGTTTACGGGTGACAAATGTCATAACTTTTCGATGCCTAAAGAACGTTGTGTAGGAAACTAGTTAGTTTAGCATGGTTATACTCTCATTCACATTAAGTATTAACTAAACATTTCGGTTCACAAAACAAACATTACTTCAGTGGGTTTATTTGAGTAATAGGACTATCTATCATTATTTTCCAGAACTACTACATTATAAAGTTCATACAAGTGCAGTACACTATTTTCTATCAAGGAAAAACATACATTTATGGAAAACATACACTTATATACAAACATTTTCGTCTTAAGGCCTAAGACCTCTTTTCATTTAAATAGAGAAAATATGAGATTTTCTGGGGAACATACTAACATTTTCAGGGAACAAATACATATTCAAATAGTAAAATCTTATGAACTCACCAACGTAAATGTTGATGCTATCTTTTCAAAATAATTTTTATTCTCAAGAAACCAGTAGTTAGGTACACGCATCTAGGTTTTTGAGAAGATGGAGCTTATTCAAGACTCCGCTTTATTTTGCTATACATTTTTGGTGTCTTATAAACAATATACAGGACATACATGTATTAACTATTTTAAATGCAATGGATGTTGTTTATTGTTTTACTATTATGCAATTGTTATGATACTGTACATGGCGTCCTTCGCCCCCAAGCGTTTCCTCTATTCTGGTTTGTGGGTGTGACACTTCTGCCTCGATGATTTGTTGCCGAGGTCGAGCCCGGACTAAATTGATGTTTTCAATTAATAGTTTGAATTCAATCGTCATAAGTCAGGAAATCGAAAATAGAATCTTGAAGTATGAGATTGATTCTAATCCATGTCTTATATGTTGGATTAGTGTCTAAGTCCATAACTATTTTGGTATGTACTTGACCCGATGGTGCATGGTCCTTTTGGGTTGCCTTCACCAAAGCAACTTGATAGGATGAATTATGGAGAGAAAGGATTAAATATGATTTATTAATATATTATGAGAATAATATATTAAAGGAGAAATCATATTGTTTAATTAATATTAGTCAATAATTAATTGGCAATTAGTTTTGTGACTAAAAGAGATTAATTAAACTTAAGGGACTCGAATTGTAATTATAAAATAATTGCAATTTGGGCTATGGATTGTCTTAAATTAAGGAGTGGACGAATTCTGTGGGGAAGCCCATAAGGAAATCGTCCAAGGCCTTAATTAAAGGAGTCTATGGGTTGCTTAGGGCTTAAGCATCCAAATTAGGGTTTCCTTGTTAGATAACCCTAATAGCCTCACTATATATAGACCCCTTAAGGACCAAAAATAGAGCTAAGCTTTTTTCTAGGGTTTCACATGTTTTTTGGGCAGCCTCCATCCTCTCTCCTCTTCATCCTCTTGCTTATGGTGTTTGTGAACCATTAGAGGAGTGACATTTGTGACTCTAAGCTTTCTAAAGTCAATACAAGGAGATCTGGGATTGTTATTGCTACATAACAATCAATGTATGATCTTAAACCTACTCTCATGTTAATATGATTACTTGAATGCTAGAATTGGGGTTTATAGTCTTGGATAACTTGCATGTACAATAGAGAAACCTAGATCCAAGCATTAGGGTTTGTATGAGCACATAGGATGTTCTTATGACTAAAACCCATCAATGGTATCAGAGCCTAGACTGGTTTCTATTGTATTGATGCATTATATGATTGAAAAAAATCGTTTTTTGTGTTTCTAGAGGCTGGACTTACCGAGTCCATAGATGAACTCGCCGAGTCCATGCTGACTCGACGAGTCCATGCCTGACTCAGCAAGTCGGCTGGTCAGATGGAGGGAAAACCGGGATTTCTTGTTGTTTTTGCTTAAGGATAGTTGCCTTATCATATTAGATCAATATAAATCCGATTTTTTGATATATATGAGTATATTCTTGATCTAATTGAAGATATTTATCAATTAATAAAATATTTGTTTCCTTATGTGATACTTGATTAATTATTTTGATTAAATTGGTAAATTGTTTTGCAAGAAATCATTAAATAAATCAAATATGGATAATTATGTGATTAAATGTTAATTTAGATTATTTGTTATTTGATAGTTGTGCTTTGAAAAGTTTCTCTTTTTCCCCTTTAGGTTTTATAGTTTAAATTTGAACTCAAAAGTTTTCTTGTTTTGAAATTTAAATAGTTGAAACCCTAATGTTTTGAAAAAGGTTTCAAAACTTGCCGTCAAGTTTTGGAATTTAAATTTTGATTAAAAGTTTAATTTTGATGTATGTTTAAATTCTAAACCCTAATGTTTTGAAATGTTTCAAAACTTGTCGTCAAGTTTTGGAATTTAAAAGTTGATTAAAGGTTTAATTAGGAATGTTAAATTCTAAAACGCTAGTATTATTTTGAAAAGTTCAAATCACATCTTTATGGTTTTATTAATTAATTAAGGTGTATAGTTAAAAGAGGTATAATAAATCCATAATAGTTTTGGTTTACAATTTAATTGAATTAAAGGTATAATTATTAAATTCGACCACCTAGTATTTTAAAAGTGTAAAATACACCCTATACTATATATAACATTAAAAGTCTAACATTATATATATGTATGAGTAAAAGTCAGTCTTACCGTTAGTAGGCCTCATTCACGAAGTTGGTCTATGAGGGGTGTTTAAGGAAATTGCCTATAAAATGGCAATTGAATGGGTATCCACTCTTACCCACCGCACTCTTGACTAGTGGAGGGTTGTTAGCCGAACGGGTAGGATAGGACGAAGCCTTCCATTATAAGTATAATGAATTTCTAAAGTAACTAAATGTTTTTCAAATTTCCAGTCTTAGTTACTTAGGCAAAGTGAATTGATGCAATTCCATGAAATTACACTTTGTGCCCTTGCGAAGACATTAGTGGAGCGTGTGTGGTTTACCGGCACACTAAACGGTTCTAAGCAAAGGTAGCAAATGGTGACTCAATCTTTGTCATAGTGCGGTGGAGTGTGTGTGGTTTACCGGCACATCGAATAGGTGACTGTAACATGTGAGGGCACCATGTAAGTTTGCATGGTTATTCACACCCGCTTTGTGATCATCGGCATCCCAGTCACAAACAAGAGGGACATATCGAGATTTAAACATGACATTGAAATGTTCAATGAATCTTAAAGGATCTAGGAGTTTTCATAGATTTAAAACTTAAATTTCTTTTTTGTTTATTCATGGTGGAAATTAGTGAATCGTCATTCACTTACCTTCAAATGTTCTGCAATTTGGGTTACGGCATCCCTCTCCTGAGTTGTAGAATATTGTGTTGGGTCCTAGCCTTAGTATCTCATTTGGGTGATTTACTAAGGACTCAATCAATCAGCTAACTTGAATTCGTTTTCTCCCGTGTTGTAGATGTCAAAGTTTGACAACTATGGTCTTCCCAAATCCCGTGGAACAAGCATTCCACATGAGGATAGTATTCCACGATTCGATCGAGGAACAAGAAATCATGCTTCACTTCCTTCACCTCCTCTAATTGTTCTCCCTAACCCACAAGATCGAAAAATTGAAAGGATCAATATCACTAAGGCCCTATTGGAAATGAAACATGAAGATGGTAAATCCATGTGTGCCCACATTCTGGGAATGAAATCACACATCGATAGGTTGATTATGTTGGGTGTGTCATTCCCGGATGAGTTGGCTGTGAATTGGGTTTTGCAGTCACTCCCTGAATCATATAATGAGTTCAAAAGAAAGTATTATATGATGGATCATGACGACAACCTCATTGACCTAATTTACATGCTCATTGCTGCTGAATCAGAAATGATTTGGCGAAGCAATGGAGCGTATTTGTTGGGAAAGTCAACCGACCATGCTTCCAAGGACATTCTAGGAGAACCAACCTGCGTTTGCTGCCAAAAGAAAGGGCATTGGATAGAAATCTGCCCCAAGAGCCTGAAGATTCCAAAGATGGGAGAGTCAAAGAGTATGGTTGTGCTTCAGGTAAAATCCACTATCTAAATTAAGTTCCTATTCGTTGATTCTTAATACATGATGTGATAAGATTGCATTTGAATGTTTTGTATGATCGGTGAAAAGAAAGGAAGCTTGATGAAAGAGCAAGATGAGTCTAATCACAAAGAAATGGATCTCGATCGCATGAACTTGAAGATTAGATTTTGAGCTTAGATAGTTATGATAGAGTTGTTAGAAATTTTCTTTGTAAGGACAAATGATTTCTGCTGTTTTTATAAATAAAATACATTTTGGTTTGACTTATTTATTTATTTGTTTATTTCCTTGCAATGAAATCGTTATGAAAATTGATGTTTGCATATTTCTACAATGAATGGATATGATTCTTGTTTATGTTATTTATGGAAATGTCAAGAATTTACCAAATATGGAGAGTTTCTCATCGCCCAAATTTCAATTGGACAGAAATTTGGAATCACACAATTTGTTTGCATGATGAATGTGAAATTTCATATTTGGAAATTAGACTAATTCGTTGACAAAGTGTCAAGTGAAAGGACTAGGAGATCGAGCACACAAAGTTGTGTGTTGATCAAAGTCCACCACAAGAATAACAAAGATATTCGTCATGATTTACTAAAGGTTTAGTAAATATGATTATACTTATAAGATTAAGTGTAATTATGAATTGATTGAAAAAGTTTAAATCAATAGCAGCACGAATAATAAGAATCAAGTAGGCAGAAAGATAAAAGTTTCTCCATTCTAAGAAGAAGGGAGAGTACCTTTTATGCTTTATGATAGGTCTTAATGATTAAGAACCATATCTCAATTGATCCTTTAAGTGAGTCTTAGTACAATTGTATGTTTAAGAAGAGGAATCAAGAATTGAAGAAATGGTTAAATCAAAAGGTCAATCATACTTCGTTCCAATAACAAGTCTTAAAGTTAAGATTGTGACAATGAGTGAAAAGTATTAAGAAGGTTTATAACATTCATCAAATGTGGAAAGTTGTGACGTCTTGGATAAGACAAAGGCCAACTAGGACCAATTTATGAAGTGTTTTGATAAAAGCTACACTAACTCTTGAATATTTGTTTTGTCAAGAAATGGTTATTGAAAAGAGAATCTTATATGTCAAGGAGTCAGTGGGAGTCTTAATGGTCTTGAAAGGTTTCAAGAACAAATCAAATAAACCTTATCGATCATCACTAGCACACGAGTTGAGGTTTACAACCTATCGTGTTGATATTATTTTGTTTATGTGTTGTTTCCAATTGAGTTAATTATGCATGTGAGTTCTATGAGTTCTCATTTTGAGCGCATAAAAGGCAAGGCACCTTGATAAATGAAAGGTACATTGATAGGAAAATGTGAGCTGCTTAATTACTTGGAAGACGTGGTGGGCAGTTGTGCTACCATAAGGAAAGAAATCAAGATTAAGAAAGTTCAGTCCATATGAGTTTGAATTTGTCGTAAACTTTGGTTTTAACAAATTCACATGGATTGAAACACATACACCGTTTAAATCTAAGTGTCATAAGATTTCATCCTTCATGAAAATGATTGTGAGGAAATGCTTTCACTAAGAAAGATTTTAAGAAGATAGTGACTGTAAAATTGCATTCTCGAATTCGATTATGGTTACGGTATCCCTTTCCATGATTTGAATTGTGAGGTTTGGCAACTAGTCTTAATTGTTTAGACACACCTATGAGCTATCTAAGGAAAAGGTGTATACGTTTAAGAGGCCTTGATAAAAGATTATCAAAGCATTAAGTATTAGAAACATGGACTTAAGAAATTCAATAGGTATTGTTTTTCTGAAAGTTAAGATGTTTATGAATACATGTCGAAGCTAGTGGGAGCATAAGTGTTATGTTTTATAATAATCATCATGATAGTGGGAGCATAAATGTTATGATTGTATGATTATTAAGGCACATATTGCAAGTTGGCAATATTAATTATAGAAAACAAGAGTTATACCTTGCAAAGTGGTAAGGGTTGTAAAGTTGTTTTGCTATAATTAAGGGAGAGAATATTATGCTTCATTTCAAATCTAAAGGCATAGGTTGAGAAATTTTAATAAATTTAGTCAAAGGTACATAGTGTGTTCTTAAAATTTCGATTATGATTATGACATTCCTCTTCACAATTCGAATTTTGAGAACATAGAAAATAAAACATTATGCATCGTGTCCCATACGCTTCGGGTATAGGATCGATTGCAAATGCTTTAATATTTGACCATTCTAAAATTTTCCAAATGTCTAGCGCATTTAGAGGGAAAAAGGACTAGAATCGGTTTTGACTAAAATAATTAAACAACTATCAAAGGACAATCCAAAGTTCGACGAGGATTGGTTGCTTATGAGTAGTTGGAAGCATGGTATTGAATGGACCATATCGACATTATTATGAATAGAAAAGATTCTATTAATAAGTTGTCATATGGAAAATATGGAAATGTTTCCATATTGGATGGACCATATTGACATTATTACGAATAAATAAGATTCTATTAAAAATGAGTTGTCATATGGAAAATATGGAAATGTGTCCATATTGGGAAATTGAATATTGAAAAATCTATGACTAGATTAGAAACTTTTATGAAAAAGGATGTTCAAAGGAATGTACCTTGAGTGAGAGACATCATATCTAAGGAATTGTCTTGTAACAATCTCTGATAGAGGACTTCGTATTTTCATTGGCAATAGTCTTTGTGACTTTGGTGCAGTGATATTACGAAAGGATAATTGCATAAAATGTTAGAATCTAGCATATTCTATAAGTGGCAAGAATTTGATATTCTTACACTTATGAAAAAGGATTTGGAGTTGTGAAATGAGAATGATTGGAAATGTATTCAATTTGATCTATTTCACAAAGTAAGAACCATAGGTAAACATTGTGTGCATGCGAAAGAGCATGGGACAAGTGTAATAATTCAAGTAAGAAGTTGATTACCCGAAACGACAAATAATGAGTAATCGATATGGTGATAAATAAAAGGTGTTTTATTTATACTCAAAGGTTTGAGGCCATATGGGATTAGTATTATTCTTGTGTTTCACTTTGCATGTTTTGACTTCCTGAATAATTTAATTGGTTTAGAACAGTCAAATTATTCGAACGGGCCACAGTCGTTCATATGTTGGAAGTAGATATGAATGAAGACTATCGTGAATTGGTGTGTGGATTGTCTAAAAGAGTATTAGACATAAGTAAATGTTTGCTGCAACGTTCATGAGTGCTTATGAATATGAATTTGAGCATTGGATTAAACTCACGCTCACTTAGATCACTCCATGAATTGTATCACGAGTGATTGGTGAGACGATAACATCTTATATTCTTGAAACCGAGATGTGTGAGTTGTATCTTGTAAATCGGTTGCACATTGATAATATGTAAACGCACTAGTAACTTGGTGTTATAAAACATATTATTGTGTGTGATTCGGTAAGTGAGTGCAAGCAAGCATTGTATCAAAGTTTATCCGTTCCTTTTATCCAAAGTAGGATAAAAGCGATATCTTTGGGCCCCTCGATGATTTAGTGATGACAAACATAAATGGTCGGCCGGGCTAGGGCTAATTTGATTTGTTCAATTAGTCAGTCGTCATAACAGCGGCTTTGGAAAGCTACGATTGCAGATCAGGATCTGAAGTCATACGCAGAATAGTTATTAGACTTATCCAAGTGGGAGACTGTTGGATTAGTGTCTAAGTCCATAACTATTTTGGTATGTACTTGACCCGATGGTGCATGGTCCTTTTGGGTTGCCTTAACCAAAGCAACTTGATAGGATGAATTATGGAGAGAAAGGATTAAATATGATTTATTAATATATTATGAGAATAATATATTAAAGGAGAAATCATATTGTTTAATTAATATTAGTCAATAATTAATTGGTAATTAGTTTTGTGACTAAAAGAGATTAATTAAACTTAAGGGACTAGAATTGTAATTATAAGATAATTGCAATTTGGGCTATGGGTTGTCTTAAATTAAGGAGTGGACGAATTCTATGGGGAAGCCCATAAGGAAATCGTCCAAGGCCTTAATTAAAGGAGTCTATGGGTTGCTTAGGGCTTAAGCATCCAAATTAGGGTTTCCTTGTTAGATAACCCTAATAGCCTCACTATATATAGACCCCTTAAGGACTAAAAATAGGGCTAAGCTTTGTTCTAGGGTTTCACATGTTTTTTGGGCAGCTTCCATCCTCTCTCCTCTTCATCCTCTTGCTTATGGTGTTTGTGAGCCATTAGAGGAGTGACATTTGTGACTCTAAGCTTTCTAAAGTCAATACAAGGAGATTTGGGATTGTTATTGCTACATAACAATCAAGGTATGATCTTAAACCTATTCTCATGTTAATATGATTACTTGAATGCTAGAATTAGGGTTTATAGTCTTGGATAACTTGCATGTACAATAGAGAAACCTAGATCCAAGCATTAGGGCTTGTATGAGCATATAGGATGTTCTTATGACTAAAGAATAGTTGATCACTTGTCTTAGGGCCAACGTTTGATTTGAATCAGAGTTCGACAATGGCTTTGGAAAGCACGCTTTGTTGTTTAGTTCAAGGTTTCTACTTGCAATTGTAGTTACAGACTTATCCAACTGGGAGACTGTTGAATAAGATGTATAAGCTAGTAACTAAATTGGTATATTCTTGTAAATAAAAGCAAAGTCCTTTTTGGGTTGTCCTATAACTATAACTTGATTACAATGACATTTATAGAGAGATGATGATTTATTAGACTATTATATGATTAATAAACTAATTGGAAATTATGAGGAAATAATTTATTAATATATTATGTGATTAATATATTAATTGGAAATAGAAAATTGATTTGTTAGTTTATTATAATTAATAAATTAAGAAGAAATCAATTAGAATTAATTAATTTTTAATCAGAATTAATCATGAATTAAATTGGGATTAATTGGAATTAATTAAAGGTGAAAGGGGTGAATTGTAATTGTTCGTCATTGAGCAAGGAAAGACAATTCTAGAACCCCCATCAAGGTGGATTGTTTTGGGAGGCTTTGCAAGGTTTCCAGAAGTCTCTTAGATCATAATAAGGAAACGATTTGAATTGAGATTAAATCTATTATTTAATTACTCAAATCTTTCTTTATCCCTAAATTACCTAAACTATAAATAGAACCCCACAACTTTTAATTTTCGTGGATACTCCTCCTTGGAAGATACTCTGGCCAAAAATCCTATTTTTCCTCTATCTTCTTATCTTCTAGTTCCAGAGTTTGGGTGTGAGCCATTAGAGACATCATACTTTTGGTGCTAAGCTTTCCAAGACCAACACTACAAGGGGATTGAAGTGATTTGTTTACTACAACAAATCAAAGGTATGTAATCCTATACTTAGTAATTTTGAATTACATTAGAGTTATGATAGGTTTACTTGTTCATTGTATGTTGTTATCAAAGTGTGTGACATAGATCTTTCATAGGATGCATGTACACTATTAATTGTTAATTGTTTTACGCATCGTACAATTTTTTTTCTATAAAACCATCAGTGTGGAGGGAGAACTATCAAGTTTTACTATTGTTGGTTGCGACTGGTTGCGAACGATCACAGCCTGTCACATTCTTTTGCGATTCGTTGTGATTTGGCTCGTTGCGATTTCGTTCATTGCAATGTGATTCGTTGCGATGTTGTTCGCATTCACTTGTGGGTCATAGCGAAGAGGAGCTTGGATGCGAAAGGGATTCACATTTCGATTGGCTTGGATGCGAGAGCGATTGGCAGTCCGGAGGATTTGGATGCGAACGTGGGGTCTCGGAAGTTTAAGAGTCACCTCGGAAATGTCACGCCTCAGAAGTTTCAAGTCTCGGAAGCTGAAAAGTCAGTTTTCAATGTTGAAGCTGTTTTCCTTCTTTAGTTTTAATAAAGTCTTTAAGAGTAGTTTTACATAACACCTTTAATTGGCTAGTTATTAGAGTGTCCTTTTATTAGCTTAACCGAAATCTTTTTAAGGCTATATAAAGCTATTTTTCCTTTCAGTTGTTTTTATAAAAGTTGAACTGTTGTTCATACCGAGTTGTTGCGACAATTCAAAACTAATCTTTATTAGGACACGACTTCTAATCCTGATTTCGAACTCAAACCAATTATGTATTGGTTCGTTTTCACTGAATTTCAAGCTATATGTCTAGTTTGATGTTCATACTATCCATGGTTGCTTTATTCTTGGTTACTTTTTCGTATCATTTATCCTTTGTTCTTGTTATCCTACTGCGTATTCAAATCCATTTGGATATTATTTGTGGTTTCAAGCTCCAATTTCATATCAGTTGAGGTGTTAGAATATTTGATTCGTGTTAGTTGGATTTTGGAGCGGTCCAAACACGTACCGGATTTACAATTAAAGGACTCCTAGCCTAATAGTGATTTGGTCTTCCCTCTTTGAAATCGAGTATTCAAGTCAGACGTAAATAAATTTAAAAGTATTTTAAAAATATATTTGCTCAAAGTAAAATAAAAATAAAAAGATTTACAACCCAAACCCACGGGATCGTCTAATGCAACATAAACCAATTATATGGAAACACAAAGTCACAAAGCACGAATCTAGGGTCAATTTCAACACCTTATTTTACAAGTTAACTCTGCTTTTATTCCAACTTATGCTTTACTCCATTAGTGTTTTCAACTCTAAAAATACTTTAAAAAGAACACTTCCTGATGTTGTTGTCCACTCGCCACCTCAATCTACGCTATCATCTACTCCCATTTAATTAAAAAACTCTCCATACCCCCCACCTTCCTCCTTTTCATGCCCTAAAAATACTACTGTCTTGTCTCGTTTCTTTTTTTTTCTTGATAAACAAAAAACGATCTTTGCTTTCGCCCACCGAAAGCCCACTTGGAATTTGAATTGTATATGTCATTATTCCGGTATTTCCCCATCGATTGAAAACCATTGTCCGATGGTCAAAGATATTTCCTGTTTTGAGCAATCAAGTCAACTCAAATTCAACTAATTTCTCCACACCAGGTTCATATTCTTGATTTCCCTTCGCAGAATTTCGATCTTTATTGTTTTCGAAACATGGGTTTCTGTTAATTTGCGATATTTCAAGGGTTTGATGTGTTGTCGATTAAAAAAATCGAAACTTTCGTCTACTCAAAGCCCTAGATGTCAATTTTCGGTAAGAATTTCAAGAAACATGCTAATGTTTACTCAGGGAGGATATACAATAGCGATAGAAAGTGGATAATCCCCTTTTTTGTAAGCTTGCTCGTATGGATTACTCTAATTTCAGCTGCCATTTTTGGGTTTTATTCATCATCATCATCCTCATCATCGTACAATCACGATTCATCCCATTTCGATATAGTTTCTTTTGCAAAATCAGATGATTCAAGTGGGTTTTTTGTCGACATGAATATAGAAAAACCTAGTGAATTCCCGAAAGAAAAAGCCCCTAGATTAGCTTACCTTATTTCAGGTACGAAGGGTGATAGTAAAAGAATGATGAGAACATTACAAGCTGTTTATCATCCAAGAAATCAATACATCTTGCATATGGATCTTGAAGCTCCACCTCGAGAAAGATTGGAGTTAACAATGGCTGTTAAAAACGATCCAACTTTTTCTGAAGTTGAGAATGTTAGAGTCATGGCTCAGTCTAATTTGGTGACATATAAGGGCCCCACAATGATAGCAACAACCCTTCAAGCTATTGCTATTTTGTTGAAGGAGAGTTTGAATTGGGATTGGTTTATAAATCTTAGTGCTTCTGATTATCCTCTTGTGACTCAAGATGGTGAGTTTGAAATTTCCATATCATTATATGGTTTATTATCATTCAACTCATGAAATTTATAACATTGATATTTGGATGCTATTTGTTTAGGTGTTTTACATTCAACGTTTTTCTTCGTAGAAATAATGATGCGATTGTGTGTGGAAAAATAGGAAAACGAAATGATAACCTTAAAATGAATAATGTAGGTAGTGAATAGTGATGCTTTTTACCTTTAGATACTTAGGTGTTGTTTATTTTTGACTTATTAGAGACTTAATGCAGAAAGAACGACTTAATAGAGAAAATCGTCATTTCCCTGACTTTCTGTGTTATGTTTTTTTCTTTATGTATTAAGACAAAAAGAAACACTCATATATAGCTTATAGTATTAAGTCTGTCTCCATTAAGTCCATTAAGTAAAAAGAAGCAACATTGTAAAAATGATCTTAGGATGATTCTTTCTATCTTTGTTCTTTTCACACATCATTGTAAAAACAAGAAGCATTAAAAACAAATAATGGTATACTTGTAGTTTGTCAATTTGGCTACATCTACATGTGTTGCTAGAATATTGTTATATTTTTTGTTAGGCTTAAATGGAAGACATAACAACATACTTTCATTTGTTTATTTAGTAATTATTACATCATCCTACTTTCATTATATATGTTGTTAATTGTTACATTTTAATTACATTCTAATAAATTGCTCATGTTTAATCATGTAGATCTACTTCATGTTTTCTCTAATTTGTCAAGAACTCTCAACTTCATCGAACACACAAAGCTTACAGGATGGAAATTGTAAGAAACAAGAATGTACTTTCATAGACTTGATTATTATTATTATTATTATTTTTAAATCTTTCAAAAATAATGATAGTTTTTGATACGTATTTTCTTGTAGGAATCAAAGGGCAAAGCCGATTATTGTGGACCCCGGTCTTTATTTGTCAAAGAAATCGGATCTTGCAATCACTTCACAAAGAAGATCTCTTCCTACATCTTTTAAATTGTTCACTGGTAAGTAAGATATCTAATTCTGGATATAATAAGTTAAAAGGATAAAATACAAAAAATAAATCATTATGCTTTTTTGAAAATAGTTAAGTTGCTATATAAATAATTAAATATAATGGTGAAAGTACTAGAGCTTTTCTGCATTTTGCCTCAAGTTATAAAGCTCTCTGCATCTTCTAAAGAAAATTGATGTATGTTGACTTTGACTTTTTGGGTCAAAATTATAAATTCAAAATTGACAAGGATTTTTCAGTCTTTTCAATAAAATTTTGATGGTTATACTATTTTTGAATGTTATTGTAAAATATATTAACATTGGTGATAGGTTTGATTTCAATAGCCATAATAATTTCAAATTTGAAAAGTAGTTTTTTGTTTGACTTTGACCTAAAAGTCAACGTTTACATCTCTTTGTAAGGAAGGGAGTCGTAAAAGCTTTTTACTTTCTACCAAATACAAAGCAATTTTCACTGCTTTAACTGAATAAATTTGTAAATTTAGTCCTTGCAATTTTTTTAATTTACAGAAAAGGTCTATGTAAACTTTCTTCTTTTTTTCTACAAAAACAGTGCATATGTTTAAGATTTTTGTATTTTGGCAGGTTTGACCCCTGTGTATAAAATAAATTACAAAAATTGTCCCTGTAATTTCCAGAAAATGTTATGTATTTTGTTTTACAGAAACGGTCGATATGTTCAAAAAAAAATTACAAAACTTTTCCCCATAATTCACAGAAAATATCATTGTGTAATTTTTATTTATTTAGAGAAACGGTCCATATGTTTAAAAAAATTACAAAAATAGTCCCTACCTAATAGAAAATTTACAGATTTAATCCCTACACTTTCATATGTGGGCAACTTTCGTTTCCCCATTAGCCCTAAAAACAAATAAAGACAAATTCTAAATAAGTTAGGACTTAAATGCAAAAACCCTCATGATTCCTTTCACAAGTTAATAAAAGAAACACTTATATATAGCTCTCTGAGTCTACATTAAAGTTATGTTTGGCATACTAGCTAGCTTTTCAGCTGATAGCTGAAAAACTTGTTAAATAAAAAGGTAGCTGATAAAAATAACGTTTAGTAAAAACTAACCGAAAGATATATAAAATGACATAAAAACATTTAAAAGAATAGGTTTCTATAATTATTTAAGGGATATATTTGGAAAGATTTTAAAAAGCTCCTAAAAGATTAGTCTAAGTAGCTTTTTAAAAAGCTAGCTTATAAGCTACTTTTAGCTTGCCAAACATAACAACTTAAAAAAGCTCGAAAAATAAACTTTCTTATCAGCTAGCTAGCTGTGACCCGCCAAACACAGTCCGAGTCAACAGTAACTTACAATTTTTATTTTTTTCCACAATATAATAGGCTCGGCATGGGTAATGCTAACAAGATCATTTGTGGAATATTGCATTTGGGGATACGATAATTTTCCAAGAACTATCTTAATGTACTACACAAACTTTGTGTCTTCACCCGAAGGCTATTTCCACACAGTTATTTGCAACACGGAAGAGTTCACAAAAACCGCAATAAGTCACGACCTTCATTACATCGCGTGGGACACGCCTCCAAAGCAACACCCGCGTTACTTGACCATTAAAGACTTTGAAAAAATGGTGAATAGTAGCGCGCCATTTGCAAGAAAATTTCAAAAAGATGATGTAGTTCTTGACAAGATTGATCAAGAGCTTTTGGGTCGAACCCATCGGTTCGGTCGTGGTGCGTGGTGCGTGGGTGCCTCGGACCGTGGCTCGGACCCGTGTGCGGTTCGTGGTGATGATTCGGTTTTTAGCCCCGGAAAGGGCGCGGTGAGGTTGAATGAGTTGTTTGCGGAGCTTTTGTCGGATGATTTTGGAAGTAAAACGTGTCCTTCGTGAAGAGGGGTTAGATTTTGGGAAAGTGTACATTGTTTTTTATAGATTGAAAGTTGATTTTTTTTTTTTTTTTTTTTTGGTAAAAATTGCAAGTTGTAAAGTTTAAAGAAATCAATGCAAGTATCTTTTTTTCTTAATACGGGTTGAGGCCCTTTTTGTTTGTTATGTGTTTGTTACATTGGACACTATACAACATGATTAAAGTTTTGGATATGAGGTTGAAATGTAAAGCTATATCTACATGTTATAAATATTTATTACGAGTATTCATAGTATTTTGGTGCTAAAATGAGTATGGCTTCCATATGTGTGGTGTTATAAATTAATGATTTAACTAATATCTGGTTTTTTAGTCGACTTGTTCAAATCTGGTTTTCAGAATTTTTTATAATAAATAGTTTTAATATATTATTTGTTTTAAAATGAATATAGTATCTTACTATGCATATAAATTAATGAAAGAATTTTAACGATTCATTAAATATTTGAAATAATTATATTTTTTATGTTACATAATCTCATAATTTGTAAGAACTCTTATGTCCAATAAAAAAATCACTAACTTACGTTTATATAAAGATATTGTTAAACATTAAAAAAAATCTTATTTGATTTTTGATACATGGGTATAGTTCACTTCTATAATATTATATCCAATAACTTCTTTTGTAATTCATCAATGTTATTTGATTTAAACATTAAAAATAACATAACAGTGGGATTAATCTGGGTTATGGGTTAACGGTTCAACCATATTTTTAATAAACCCGGTTAGTTAGTCCAAGTCATAAATAGGTATAAATCCGTTGTTTTGTTTTGTTTTTTTTTTTTTTTTTTCAGCAGTCTAACTCGGTTCAATACTATAAGATGTTATAATATTTTATCAACACCAAATTTGGTGTTAAAAGTCTATAATGTCATTTGTAGTCCTTCAAATTTAAGTTTATATGTATTTAGTTTATTTTAGTTATTTAAAATTTGAGTTTATATTACGAATTAATTTAATTGTACAACAATGTTTCTTTTATAGGCATTCAAATAAAGATCGATCGAATACATAATTTTATAGTTGCTATTTTGCTAAAAATTGAATGTTACATCAACATAAATACATTAAAATATCATATCATTCCAATTCAAATTCAAGAACAATTCAAATCCAAGTAACTTTGAATAATCTCTTCTTGAGAAAGATCCGTAAAATACCCTTTCCCAACCGATACACCCTCCTCCAAACCCGCCTTTTCAACCGCACCCTGAACCCTGTCGCCACCAACCGCACCCGGGTCCAACAAATTACAAGCCACCTCAATAACCTCACCATGAACCAGAGCCATAGACTGAACCGAAGTGAGCCCACCCCCTCTCTGACTCACCCTTTTCGCAATCCTTCGAACCGTTGCCATGTCAGCACAAAACACGGGCACGTTGTAGTTATCGACCCACTTGGTTGCACCGATGGTGATCACGCCTTTGGATTGAACCACGTGGGCTGGACCATGGTCCGGTTTGAGTGGTAGAACCATGGACCGTGGTCCACCGGACCAGTGGTGTGTGGTTGTGTTAGGGTTGAAGTAGCCGAAGGACCTTCTGATGGAGTCTAGTGATCTTTCGGTGTCATGAGCAGCTCCGTATGTGTAGGTTGGGACTGTAGGCTATGTTTGTATATATTAGCATAGCCTTTTGTTATGACTATATACTGTGTATTGTGTACTGTGTACTGTGAGTTATGATGTGATTTGATAAAACGGTGGGGACCTTTTTTTTGTTCGCTATTATAGTATTGTATTTTGAATTTTTTTTCTTATTAAGATATTTTACTTTGAAGTACAATGCAGTATTGGAAAAAAAATTAAAGTAAGATGCTATAATAAACAATTTAAATGAAAGTATTTTGTTAAATATAATGGTTGAAAAACTCTATCATTCATTTGAAATAGCATGAAATGATTATTGAAAATGTTTAAGCTTTGGTTTTCAAAAAAAATAAAAAAAACATTGATCATTTGTGGGGAATTTATTTTGGGAATATTTTTGATAAAGTCCTTTTTTTTTAACAGAAAAGTCTAATTATTTAATATTCTGCCCAAATTAACGATAAAGTTGTTATTTTTATTTTAACATGAAAGTGAAATCTCCAATAAAGTCTCAATATTTTTGTTCAATTTACAGTTTCCTCCCAACTTTTATTTTTTGAACAAAAAAAATCCCGATTATTTTATATTTTGCCCAAATTAAGGAAACAATCCTTATTTTTTTTAACAGAAAATGACATATTATCGTATAAAATTAGATAATCGTGATTTTTCTGTTAAAAAAATAAATGTTCATATTAAACAGTAAACTGATCCAAAATATTAATGACTTTATCGGAGATTATCGAATAATTAATCAGGATTTTTCTATTAAAATAACACGACTTTTCTGTATATTTCCCTTACCATAATTGACCCATAAACATTACATATTAGTTAAGAAATCAAACCTTTAAGTATGGATCCAATATCTACAGCAAGAGCTTTGGCAATTCCAGCAACTTGTTCAAGTGATGTTGAAGCTAATGGATGAAAACATATATGATCAACAACCCCAAGCCTCGGATGAGTTCCAGTATGCAATCCAAAATCAATGGCTTCAAAAGCCGATTTCACCATTGAGAAAACAGCATGCTTTAAGGGACATGAATCTGGAGAGTTTTTTGAGACAAGTGTGTATCCTACTCTGTTATATTTCTCATCTTCAAATTTATTGACAATGGCTGCCTCTGGAAATAGTTTTGCAGCTTGTTCAATTGATTCGAGAGCAGATTTGTTTCGTGTCTCCGATATGTAAACTTTGCAACAGGAAAACATCGATTTAAGCATTTCTGTTCATAGGACCCAATGAACATTAATACGGATTGGGATGAGATGAGTAGCTTGAACAAACGGAATTGTGGGATTCATATTGCAAAAAAGATGTGAAATTTACTAATTAAAAGCACAGAAAAATGAGCAATGCTTACTGGATTCGTTCGACGATTGTTTTATTGTGTGGGAAGAATGATGGATCGATTTATTCGGTTCTTCAAAACCCTAAAAGTTTGGTGGAAATTGATACACAGCGGACATTATCAATCGTGGCCGGTTGTGAAGTAATGTGCAGCAGAAGAATTGTCTTTTGATGGATTTGTGGGTGGGAATCATGAGTTCCCATATCCAATACCTCATCCCTAAATTGAATATAACAAGTTCAAATAAATAAATAAATAAATAAAAGACATGTATGTCTAATTTTAAAAAAAATGATTAGAAGTTTAACAAGTTATCAAAATACCTAATAATAATAATAAAATATATTATTTTAATTATTTTCTTTCAAAACAATGTCAGTGTTGGTTGCATTTCTCATGTGAGGTCATATTTTATAGATGACGTTAATTTTGTAGATGATATTTGTAAAATTGAATTTAGATGATCGAAGTATTTTTTAAAATGATTGATGGTATTAGATATATATCTTTTAATCTTCATTTTATATATACCCACATAACCAATCAAATTATCAATTGTCACAGAATACTACTAAGCCCGTGAAACATTTAATTTATGCGGAAAATACAATTCCAATACGTGTTAAAATATTTAAATATATTTTTGTGTAGAATCAGGCCCTAAAGTACAAAAATATTGAGTTTTAGTTAAAAGTGCAAGATAATATTCAATTTAATAATCATTATATGTTTAAATACAACCTCACAAAGCGAGGACTTCAAAATATCTTTGCTATCTTCTAAGCAAAAGTCAAGATAATTAAGTAATGGAAGTGCCTAGTGAGAATATATGAGGTTGAGGCATTTTGAAAAAGAAGATAACATTCTAACTTATTTGAATCAAACCTCCAAAATCAATATAAATAATCAAATACCAAAACTATTATAAACCAAATTGTAGAGTACTAAGACTTAAATAATCAAGAGCAAAGGGTAAGTAAACCTATATAAAAACAAGGATATAACATCCATGAACCAAAACCCCAAGAGTTTAATAACTCAAAATTTATATCTAAAGAAGGTATTATCCAAACCCAATATCAAGGGTTTACTAACCCACAACTGATAACAAGTGAATTAGTATTCCATAATCATAAACAAAAGGTTAATTAATAAGTATCCCACACCAAATCAAATTAAGGTTTAGAAATACTCAAACCAAACCAAAAGGGTATTATACTTTAATGCTACACACAGTTCTAAAAATAGCCAAAAAGGGTAATTGATTAGCAAATATTTACAAAATCATATCAAACTCCCAAAAGGGTATTTAAGGAGTAATTCAACAACTCAATATGTAATGTGTGCATCTATTCCTAACTCTTGTCCATCTTATAAAGTCCAAATTCCCAAACTAGTTAGGTTTAACTTGAGATTCACAAACGATGAACTACCTTCCGACTTTTACCTCAAGCCTTAGACTCATGAGTGGTGGACTACCACATAACTTTTGTCTAAGTTCAAATAAGAACTAGGGAACCATCAACTCTAACTCACACAAGAGGTAACGAGCCTTTACTTAAGTACATGAGGGTTATCTATAAATCTCTTAACAATAAATTAAACAAATAATAATCAAATCCGAGTACCTGAGATATTTTAGTTAAACCATCCTAGGATGTATTCAACAAGTAGAATGCTCAAAAACATTTAAAAAATATGCATATATTTTCTTAAAAATGATGGATATCACTAAATGATTTCATGAAAGCAAGTAAGTACTAAGGATACACATATAATAAGTAATGCAACAATAAACATGTCAAATGAAACCAAATTCCATGATATATATATATATATATATATATATATATATATATATATATATATATATATATATATATATAAACTTAAAAAACATTTAACTATTTTAGGACAAGAAAGTCTTAAATCTAAGTAGTACAAAATATGAAGAATGAATTACAATTACTTAATGCATAATAGAATACACACAGACATCATAAATATTGCTAGCTGGAAGACATAACTTTTGAAATGCTCAGTCAAACAAAATGTAAGGCTCCGTTTGATAGTGGCTGATTGAGAAAATATTGACCGAGAAAGGTCTGTCAGGGTAAGAAATCTTGACTGGGTAAAAAACCACGTTGTTTGATTGTACAATTGAAATGAATGTGCTGAATGATAAAAAAATAACCATTTTACATTGTTGCTCTATACAGTGATCGATGAAACTGTTGAATAATTATAAAAGCATATAGATTGTCATACAAAATATAAATTACACACAAATCATTTAAAAATCCAAATAAAAATTGTCATACAGCATGTAAATTAAGCATAAATAATTTAATATCCAAATAAAAACATAATAAAATTTAAAATAAAATAATAATTTAATGTAAAGTAGGTGAAAGTAGTTGCTCTGAAATCTGATCATGCAAAACACGCATATATCAAACTGCTTCCGGACCTCATTTTATGCATTGTATGTTTTCTCTATCAATTCCTTCATCTTGGACGTCAGGAGTAACGAAAGTGTTCTCCTCAAAATTTTTAAACAAGTCATCTTGTATATTGTATTTCCTTATAAAATTATGGACCGTGATACAAACAATGACTATGTCTCTTTGCACTGTAAAAGGATAAGGAGCCATATGTTTTAACATTGAGAATCTTGCCTTCAATACACCATAAGCATGCTCAATAACATATCTAAGTTGTGCATGAGCATGATTGGAACTTTGTTCTCTAGTTAAAGGTCAACTTCTTTGAAAATCGGCTAACCAACACCTAGTATTACGCCGCGGAGCCATAAACTCGCGAGTGTTTGTATATGCGACATCACAAAGGTAATGTTTATCTGCAAATGAGTGTGACACATATTATACAAAGAAGATAGATAATAAAAATTATATAAATATTACAAACCTGGTGGAGGAAATGGAAATCCAGAAGTCGGATTGAATGCAACTTCTTTCAAAACTCTTGAATCATGTGATATACCATCCCTATCAATTTCACTTTTTTCATACATGCATCAACATCCCTATACATTTCACTTTTTGCAATTCTTTCATTTTTTCTATCAACGACCTAGCAAGCTTGACAATCTCCTCCTCAACTTCTAGTGCCCTTGCATCTTTTTTCCACTAACTCTTTTGTTTCCACCAACTTCCCTATTTTTTGAATGCCCCGAAGATTCTTCACTTACACCTACATGTTCTGTTGCAGTTTACATTGGAACATCATCATCAAAATCATGGGCACTGAAGTTTTCTACAGGACAAGGGACAGTAGAAGATGGCCCCCAACTTTGAACGCCAGTCGAGGCCGAGCCTTGAAATAGTTGGGTGCAAAGATCAGGGAATAGCAGGGGCTTAGTTTTCAATGACAACATCAACTTGTTCAATTGTTTACAATTTTTATAAATATTAGTATTTGTTATAAAAATATTACCTTCCCCTCTTCCTTCCATTGTTCATCAATTAGATTAAATTCATTTTTATAGGATCATATATATTGTCAGTTTTGTTTTTCAGTTTCACCCAAGTAACATACTTTGATTGTAGTAGGAAAAGTGGTTTCTCATTTGCTTCTCATCAACTTCTTTACCGTGTTTGTTTATCAATTGTTTGTATATTGTCTTCCATGAACTTTCCTTAAGCCTAGAACCCTCACGACCATTAGTGGTTAGTTCATGGATACATGCATCAAGAAAGGTTTTATCCTCACACTTATTCCAAACTAACATCCTAAAACATAAATAACAAGCTAACATAAATATCTAAACATAAAACAATTTTCTACCAATTAGATCAGCATAATCCTAAATAACAATAACACAATTAAGGTCAACAATTTTCTACCAATAAAACCATATACCCAAACAAGATTTCTGATTTCAAAGCATTAGAACAAACAAGATTTCTAATTTTATAGCTTATACATAAAAAAAATTATGATTTCATAGCTTATACATATACAATTTAAGATTTCATAACATTAGAGCATTAGAAGAAACAACATATCTGATTTCATAGATTATACACAAAAAAATTCTGATTCATAACTTATACACAAACATTTTCTGATTTCCTACACATTTATAGATCTTTTCGGATTTCAAATATTATCCTTACCTGTCTTGATGATTTTGGACGAAGAAGACGGACGAAGCTCAAACAGAAAGAGGGCAGACGTCCGACTAAAGGTAGATGGCAACGACTAAAGAAATACGATGATGATTGTAGTGATTGAGATATGTCGAAGGGGAGCTGTCAAATGGAGGCTACACGTTTTTCTTTTAGGCCAGGAGGAGGGAAAAAGAGATCGGGGGTAGGGATAGTCTTTTTTTCCCAGTCAGATGGGCCTTGCAAGTTGACCAATTCAGCTATTTCGGCCAGATATGTTGACCGAATGAGCAAGATTAAACAACCTTCGTCTGACCGAATCAGCCAAAATTGCTAACTCAGACCCAGTCAAACAGGTATCAAACTCAACCTAAATCTTATCCGTGAATTGATCAAAGTTAAATAGTCAAACTTAAACCAACGTACGCTCAATTTCAGACAGTTAAATCGGTGAACTGAATCGGTTTGATCCAGTTATATTGATGAGTTTTGGACATAAGAACTTTACCTATGTGCACATACAACCGTATAGCTTGGATCCAGGTTTCACTAATTAAACATGCAACAAATCCAAGACTTTCATGGCTAGATCTAATGTATACAAATAATCAAAACATATGAAAACAGATCTAGAATGATACCTTGAGTTACTTGCTTGAAAACCTTCTTCTTCTTGGAGCTTAGAGTCACACATGTCACTCCTCTAATGGCTTACAAACACCAACTAGCAAGAAGATGATTTGAGAGAGATGGGGAGGAGGAAAATCGGCTCTAGGGTTACTCTAATCACAAGGTGGCCGATTTCCTCAACCTTATGGGTCTATTTATACTGTGAGCTCCTAGGGTTTCACCTTTAAACCCTAATTGGATAACTTAGCCTCAAACAATCCAAACCCCTTCCTAGATAAGCTCTTGGATGATTTCTAGGTGATCCATATCCCTAAAATTGTCCAACCCTATATCCATAAGGATTATCAGCTCAAAATACAACTTTCACACATTTAACAGTTTATACCCCTTATTCAATTAATCTCCTTAGGTCACCAAATTAATTCCTAATTAATTTATGACTTATATTAATCAAATAATATTATTTCTTTAACATATTATTCTTATAATATATTAATAATAATATTTCTTCTCTCTAAATCATCCTACCAAGTTGCTATGGTGAAGGCAACCCAAAAGGACCATGCACAACTGGGTAAAGTACTTACCAAATATAGTTACAGCCTTAGACACTAATCCAACAGTCTCCCACTTGGATAAGTCTAGTAACTATAAACACAAACATAATCCGATTAGCAATCGTAGCTCTTAAAGACGCTGTCAACTCTGATCATATCAACAACCTGTCCTTTAGATAAGGGATCGTACAGTCCTCTGTTTTGATATCGTGCAGAAGATTTCATAAGACATTGTCATACTTATTGTCTAGCAATTATTTTCTCGATCTCAGATTTATTTGACATAGAACTTAATTGAACACATTAATTTAGTCCTGAGCGGGCCCGACACATAAGTCAAATCAAATCATCGAGCGGCCGTGATATCGCTTTTACCTTCTTAGAATAAAAGTAATAGATAAACTTCGACTTATATGCATTTACTTATCGACTAACCAACTATACACAACAATGAGTTTTATGACATCAATTTATTGTTGTGGTTTCGCATTATCAATGTACAACCAATTAGTAAATAATAAACCATATATCTAGGTTTTAAGACCATATGATATTATCGTCTTGCGATCACTCCAAGTGATTCCAGCAAGCGTGAGTTTATTCCAATGCTCAAAACTTGTTCATAAGCACTCATGAATGTTGTAGCAAACCTTTTCTATGTCTAATACCATTTAGATAGTCTACACACCAATTCATGATAATCTTCATTCATACCTACTTCTAACATATGAACGATTGTGGACAGTTTGAATAACTCGATTATCCTTAACAAACTCAATTATTCTGGAAGTCAAAACATGCAAAGTGAAACAATAGCTAAATAATTAACATAAGACAGTAACAATACTTATAAATAATACTCTTTTATTTAATCATCAAATGCCAATTATATTTATCTATTACATGTTTCTAATACTATCTAATATAAACTAATATCATCCTTCAGCCCAATACTCCTAGCATGTTGCAAGTGCTTAACCCTGCTCAGTCCCTTCGTAAGCGGATCTGCTGGGTTATCTTCTGATGATATCCTCTTAACTATGAGGTGTCCTTCTTCTACTCGATGTCTAATAAAGTGATATTTTATGTCGATATGCCGAGATCTACCATGATCCCTTGGTTCCTTGGTTAAGGCAACCGCTCCTTCCTTATCACATAAAATCTCCATGGGCTCCTTTATGGCAGGCACAACTCCATGATCGCCAATGAAGTTCTTCAACCATATTGCCTCCTTTGATGCTTCGCTCGCTGCAATGTACTCTGATTCGCACGTTGAATCAGCTACTGTTTCCTTTTTGGAACTTTTCCAAGTTACTGCTCCTCCATTAAGGGTAAAGACCCATCCCAACTGCGAACGGTAGTTGTCCCTGTCGGTTTGGAAACTGGCGTCACTATACCCTCGCACCCTCAAGTCATCACTTCCTCCAAGGACTAGAAACCATTCCTTGGTTCTCCGAAGGTACTTAAGGATGTTCTTGACCGCAATCCAATGCACTCTACCAGGATTCCCTTGATATCTACTGACCATGCTCAAAGCGAAGGCCACATCGGGTCGAGTACAAGTCATAGCATACATGATCGAGCCAACCGCAGAAGCGTAAGGTACTCGGATCATCTCGACTATCTTAGCTTCGGTACTCGAACTTTGAGTCTTACTCAACTTGGTATTCCTCTGTATCGGCAGTTCTCCCTTCTTCGAGTTTTCCATACTAAAACGTTTTAGTACCTTATCTAAGTAAGTATTCTGACTAAGTCCTATTAGTCTCTTACTTCTTTCTCTCACTATCCTTATTCCCAAAATATAGGAAGCCTCTTCGAGGTCCTTCATAGCGAAGCACTTCCCGCTCCAGGACTTTACCTCATGCAGAGTCGGGATGTTGTTTCCTATGAGCAGTATGTCATTGACATACAAAACGAGAAAGCTAACTATGCTCCCACTGGATTTGACATATACACAAGATTCATCTTCGCTTCATACAAATCCAAACTCATTGACTTTCTCATCAAAGCAAAGATTGCATTTGCGAGATGCTTGCTTAAGTCCATAGATGGACTTCTCAAGCTTGCACACTCTATTTGGATGCTTCGGATCGACAAAACCCTCTGACTGAGCCATGTAAACATCCTTAGCCAACTTCCCATTAAGGAAAGCGGTTTTGACATCCATTTGCCATATCTAATAATCATGAAATGCGACAGGAGCTAACATCACTCTAATAGATTTTATCTTTGCAAATGGTGATAAGGTCTCATCATAGTCTACTCCAGGAGTTTGAGTAAAGCCCTTTGCAACCAATCGCGCCTTGTACGTGTGCATGGTTCCATCCATATCGGTCTTCTTCTTGAAGATCAATTTGCACCCAACCGTCTTACGTCCGGGCACATTATCACCCAAATTCCAAACTTGGTTGTCATACATGGATTGAATCTCGCTATCCGTTGCCTCTTTCCATTTTACAGACTCCAGGCCTACCATGGATTCCTTATAACAATTAGGTTCATCTAGATTTATTAGTGTACTATCGCTAGTATACGTGTCCCTTCGGTAGTAATATGAAAACCATATAAATGGGGTTGAACTCTAACTCTTTCGGAATGTCTAAGAGGTAAGGATTGGTCAATGGGTTCAACCGGAGCTTCCTCCTCGGGTTGAACGCCAGCGGTAGAGGTTCCTTCATCGCTCAACTCTTGAATCTCTTCAAGATCGATTTGCCTCCCACTATCTCCTTGACTTATGAGTTCTCTCTCTCGGAAAAAACCTCTCCTCGCAACGAAGACAACATTGTCACCCGGTCTATAGAAGAGATATCCTAAGGATTTCTGCGGGTAGCCGATGAAAATACATTGCTCACTACGAGGTTCGAGCTTTTCATGAGTTTCTCGTCTTACAAAAACTTCACAACCCCAAACCTTGATATGTGCCAACGAGGGAGCTTTCCCTGTCCACATCTCGTGAGGTGTTTTGGCAACCTTCTTTGGAGGGACTCGGTTAAGGATATGGGCGGAAGTCTGTAAGGCATACCCCCAAAAAGAGATAGGTAGTGAAGCAAGACTCATCATAGAACAGACCATGTCCAACAGGGTTCGATTGCGCCTTTCAGCCACACCATTCAACTGTGGTGTTCTAGGTGCATCAATTGTGAAACTATTCCACATTCCTTGAGATAGTCGTGGAATTCAAGACTTAGGTACTCTCCTCCTCGATCGGATCGAAGCATCTTGATTTTCCTGCCCAATTGATTCTCCACTTCATTCTCGAACTCTTTGAACTTTTCAAACGTTTCAGACTTGTGCTTGATTAAGTAAATATACCCATATCTACTATAATCATCAGTGAAAGTCACGTAGAAGCGGTTTCCATCCTTTGTGGTGGATCTAAAGGGTCCACATACATTGGTATGTATGAGATCCAATAAACCCTCACCCCTCTCACATTTGCCAGTGAAGGGTGACATGGTTATCTTTCCAAGTAAACAAGATTCGCACGTGTCATCTTCCCTAAGGTCGAATGACTCCAACACTCCATCCTTTTGGAGTTGGGCTATGCGCTTCTTGTTGACATGTCCAAGGCGACAATGCCACAAAGATACTTTATCCGTACTATTGGAAGAATATATACACAACACATCATTTCCTAGGTTATCTACAATCATAACAGTTTCATAAATTCCATTACAAGGCATAGCTTCAAAGTATAAAACACCATTTAGGTAAGCATAAATAGAACCATTCATATTATTAAACGAATATCTAAATCCTTGTCTAAACAAACCATGAAATGAAATGATGTTTCTTGCCATATCTGGCGAGTAGCAACAATTATTTAAATCTAAACTTAATCCATTACTAAGCACTAAAGAATACACTCCAATCTTGGTGACAGGCGACGATCTTCTATTTCCCATGATTAGATTTATTATTCCTTGCTCTACATCTCTATTTCTTCTTAACCCATGCAAGTCAGAACAAATGTGGTAACCACATCTTGTGTCAAGAACCCAAGAAATATTGTGAGATGAATTACTAGATTTAATTGTGTATATACCTGAAAAAGATGGCTTGATATTTCCGTCCTTGATGGCTTGCAGATATTCCGGGTAGCTTCTCTTCCAATGCCCTATCTTATGGCAATGATGGCACTCTGCCTCCTTCAGGTTAGGGTTGGGCTTAGCGGGATCAACTTTTTCCCCACTAGAAGAGGAACCATATTAGGACTTTCCCTTGTGGTGGCTCTTTGATGGAGCCTTCCTCTTCTTTCCCCTTCCCTGCCCTATAGCCAAAACAGGAGCAGCGGTTGGTGTGGGAGTTGGCGCAACAAACTTGTCTTTTAGGTTGCTCTCAGCAGTCCTTAGGAGTCCTTGGAGTTTCCTTAGGGTGTCCTATTCTTTGTTCATATGGTAGGTCATCCTAAATTGGTTGTAGCATGAAGGCAAGGAATGAAGGACAATGTCGATGGCCAAATCCTCCCCAAAGTTAACATTTAACTTGCGAAGATGATCAACATATCGTTGCATCTTTTGCAAATGCACGGTCAACGATTCTCCATTTCCCATCTTAGCGGTGATCATGTTTGTGATGATCTCATAGCGATCTTAACTTGCACTTTGGTGGTACCTCTCCATCAAGTCTTGATGCATTTCATACGGATACATGTCCTCATAGGACTTTTGGAATTCTTGGTTCATAGTGGCTATCATGATGCAATGAACTTTCGTTGCATCACGTTCGTGTGTCTCGAAGACTGCCATTTCTTTGGGAGTAGCGATTTCCGGGTTGACCTTCTCGAGCTTTTTGTTGAGGACATACTCTTCGTCCTCGTAGCGTGCGATGGTGCGAATGTATCTTATCCATTCGCTAAAGTTGGTACCATCGAAGGTCACCTTTTGGCAAAGACTCATTAAGGTGAATAAGTTGGCAGCAGCGTTGTTTGCGTTCGACATCTACAAATAGAAAGGATAAAGTTTGATTAGAATTTGGATCCCTAATTAAACACCCAAAATGAAAAATTAGGGCTAGGACCCAACAACATTATTTACATATTAGAAAAGGGATGCTGTAATCCAATCATGCAAATAATTTGGAGGTAAGTGAATGACAATTCACTAATTCTTCACCACGAGAACATAACCTTAAGTTTTATTAAGAATTCCTAGATTTTAAGAGATTCATTGAACCTTTCAATGGCATGTTTAATCTCAATATGCCCCTCTTGTTTGTGACTGGGATGCCGAGGATCACAAAGTGGGTGTGAATTACCATGCAAATCTACATGGTGCCTTCATTATTACAATCATCTATCCGATGTGCCGGTAAACCACACAAGCTCCATCGAACTATGATAAACAATGAATCACCCTTTGCCACCTTTGCTTAGAACCAATTAGTGTGTCGGTAAACCACACACGCTCCACTAACTTCATAGCAAGGGTGCAAAGTGCAATTTCATGGGATTGCATCAATTCACTTTTCCTAAAGTAACTAGGATTGGGAATTTTTATAAAATAGTTTAGTTACTTCATAGTTTCATTATACTTATTAATGAGGAGAGAGAGTTGCCCTATCCTACCCATCCGGCTAACGACCCTCCACCGGTCAAGCAAGCAGTAGGTGTGAGTGTACACCCATTAAGCACCATTTTATAGGCAACAACCTTATACCCACCTTATAGACCGGCTTCGTGAATGAGGCCTACTAACGGTAAGACTAACATTTTAATTTTACTTATATATATATTAAGCTTTTAATAATATATAGTATAGGGTTGAATTTTTTAAACTTGTAAAACTCTAGGGGTTGAAATTTAAATTCTTCTAAATTAAACTATTAATCACAAAATTCAAATTTCAAAACTTCGGGATATAAATTGAACTTTCAAACAATAGGGATCAAATAACAAATAATTTAAATTAAACAATTAATTTCATAATTATCTATATTTGATCTAATTAACTTTTAGCCATTAGATAATTACCAAATGATCTTAAATATTCCAATATTTATCATATAAATAATCAATATTCAAAAGATTTGAAATTATCTATGTTTATATCAAGGATAATCATTAAATTAGGTTAAAATTCGGATTTTTACATAATAAAACGATTTAGGTATCAATCCAAGACAAAACAGCAACAAAATCCCGAATTATCCTCTGTCTGACGCTTGAACTCGCCGAGTAGGGCCAACTCGCCGAGTCCAAACACTGACTCGCCGAGTTGGGTCGAACAGAGGTGAAGAAAAACGATTTCCAGCAAGCAAAACAGTTAAGCATCTTATTCAATTGAAACCAATCATGGCTCTGATACCACTGATGAGTTTTGGACATAAGAACTTTACCTATGTGCACATACAACCCTATAGCTTGGATCTAGGTTTCACTAATTGAACATGCAACAAATCCAAGACTTTCATAACTAGATCTAATGTATACAAATAATCAAAACACATGAAAACAGATATAGAATGATACCTTGAGTTACTTGCTTGAAAACCTTCTTCTTCTTGGAGCTTAGAGTCACACATGTCACTCCTCTAATGGCTTACAAACACCAACTAGCAAGAAGATGATTTGAGAGAGATGGGGAGGAGGAAAATCGGCTCTAGGGTTACTCTAATCACAAGGTGGCCGATTTCCTCAACCTTATGGGTCTATTTATAATGTGAGCTCCTAGGGTTTCACCTTTAAACCCTAATTGGATAACTTAGCCTCAAAGAAATCCAAATCCCTTCCTAGATAAGCCCTTGGACGATTTCTAGGTGATCCATATCCCTAAAATCATCCAACCCTATATCCATAAGGATTATCAGCTCAAAATACAAATTTCACACATTTGACAGTTTATAACCCCTTATTCAATTAATCTCCTTAAGTCACCAAATTAATTCCTAATTAATTTATGACTTATATTAATCAGATAATATTATTCCTTTAACATATTATTCTTATAATATATTAATAATAATATTTCTTCTCTCTAAATCACCCTACCAAGTTGCTATGGTGAAGGCAACCCAAAAGGACCATGCACAACCGGATCAAGTACTTACCAAATATAGTTACAACCTTAGACACTAATCCAACATATATAACATCTCATCTTCTTCAATCTGTGTACCTTAATTACTGTAACATCCCCAAAATTTACGACCAAAAATTTCTTTTTTAATATAACAATTATGCTGAGATTAAACTAACCTTTAATCTATAAAGATCGATTAGATCTTGAACAAGTATATAAATGTAAACAATAAGAACGCAATAAAAAGAATAAGACAAGATGGAATCAAACGAGTCGAATGATTAAACAAAATCCTCAGAAGAGCTCGATTAAGAGCATCAACTGTAGAGGATTGGAAGGTTACAAGAACGATCAAAGAAACCTGATATCATCTAGATGTACCGCTATTCTCGGATCTCTAAAAACCTTAACCTAATATGCATGCAAGCGTAAACTTATATACAAAACATAAAAGGTTCACGGTTGGACAGGCCCAGACCGTAATACAAAAAGCCTTATGCTAAACGAGCCCAAAAGACGCAATCTTCAAAAAGAAATCTCTAGCTCAACAATCTCCCCCTTTGCGTCAATTTGGAGCGATACCTTCACTAGTTACTTGGGCCAGCAGCTGAAGCAGGTACCTTCTTCTTCACGGTACTAAACAGACATTTGGTGATGGAAAGAATGGTCTGTCTAAACCGGATGTACCAGTTAATCATATCTTCAAAGTACTTGACGTCATCAACCGAGTTCTCTTTACACCGTTTGATAATGAACAGCACATGCTCCAAACAGGTTGTGGTGTAAAGATGCTTGTCAGCTAAAGCGAAGAGACATTTCTGTCCTTCCGCTCTAGTGAACATAACCGTGTTGTGTCTCGGGTCGATCCTGCCCAGTAGCATTTGATTGAGATCACTGGCCGATCCCACAGGAGCAATTTTGGGTTTCTTCTTGAAGACTGTGGCGACCTCCTGATCCATTAGGGCAACCTCCATGATGTAGCAGACTAACATCCTTTTGACATGGTCTAGAATGGGACCATATTCAGCTTCATTAGTCAAAAGGATATTATACAGGACAATCCAATCATGAGGATTTAGATTCGGTAGATCTGCCAGGGAGATAAGATGAGTAGTTCTTGCAGATCCCCGAATCAACTTGAACCGAACATTTATAAAACGTCCCTCAGTATAAGGTTTCAGCACCCGAACGTTTACAATCTTCTGGGCGCTCCAAGTAAGGAATTGTGGACGAGCAGCCGCCAGATAGAAGTCAATGAGCTCCCTGTCAAGCTCAGCGTTCGGGTGAGGGACTTCAAAGATGTTAGAGAAGACGTGGAAGATGAACGCCTTTCGAGTCAGCGGCATATCGAACTGCGAATCGACAGTGTTGTTGCAGTCGAACGATATAACCGGCTCGAGCCATAAGATGCTAGGAGTTTCAATGGCCTCTTTGATTAAACGTTCCCTGGTCCAGGAAGGGAAGAGAGTCTTTCGGCTCTCAAGGAGATCGTGGGCTTCTTTTTGTTTGCGTTCGGCTTCAGCAGCCTCTCGCGCCACACGACTGGCATCTTCATCAACCTTGCAACTGTTCTTTCGTTTTAAAATGTCAGCAATGGTCTCCTTGTCGCCTTCTTCATCTTCGTCCTCAGCTATGTTTTTGCCTTTGTCCTTCACACCCGAGCCTAAAGCATGACCAGTCGGAGATGGTTCGGTCGTGTGAGTAGCTTTGGAGGAAGGAGGTGGTTTTGATCCTGTCTTCTCATCTCCCCCTTGTTTCGGAATGGACACGAAACTTGGAAGCCCTTCTACTTTGTTAAGAAGATCGATGGCTGGAGAGAGCTTTTCAGCAAGGGAACGCCTCACCGAAAAGTTTAAGATGGGATCGTGTGCTTCCAGAATGTTGGATATAACAGCGTGAACATCCGAAACACACGTCTTGACCACCTCCCGTTCAGATCGAAGATCTTCCAGTTGTTGTTGGGATTGAGAGAGTTGAGTTGTCTTGACCTCAAGTGCGGTTGTTTTGGTTGCCAGATCGTCCATTAACGAACGCTCGGTTGCAAGATCCTCTTGTAGTTTGTTGAGGCGAGCATCAATGGAGGCACGAAAGGCCGAGTTGTCGTCGCTTATGGTTTGGCGTAGAGTAGCGAACGAAGGCAACTCCGATGAGACAAAGTTGGCCAATTGTTGGACAATGGGTTCCAAAGATGTCTTTGTGGCATCTGCACTTGCCTGCAGGGACTGCAGCAGGGTAGAGGCATCAGAAAATAGTTTATTGACTTTTTCGGTTGCTGCCTCATATGCCCTGGTAGATGCTTCAATTGCAACAGTTGCTGAGGCCGCTGAATCATGTTGAGCCCTGGAGAAGGCATCAACAATCTTCTGAAGGGCAGCTTCAGACAGAGAGGACTGCTGGTTGGAAGAGGAGGCGAGAAGTAGGTCAATCTTCTCGTTGAGCTCTTTGAGATGCTTCTTGGTTACTGGAGCATCATCCTCCTCGTCACTTTGAACTTGAAACGGACTATAGTAGACCGAATCAAAGATCATGTTTGCTCCCCCAAGATAAGGGTTTTCGCCCTCAGATGCATTTTCAGGAGATGAAGGGGGTGGAGAGGTTGGGGGTGTTGTGGGTTTGGTAGGATCAGGTTGAGTGGGTGATGGTATAATTTTGGTTGGAGGTTGAGTATGGGTTGTTTCGGTTGTTTGGGTTTTGAGTTGAGGAGGTTCGGTTACATGTGGTGATTCAGTTGTAGTTGTAAAGATTGGTGGAGGGGAAGGAATTGGGGAAATTGGTAGTTCCATCTCTGGGGTAGGGGACCGAGGTGGTGTGTTACCTCGTTGAGGAGATGCGTCCCCTTGAGAGTCGTCAGAACCCGAACTCTCACCCTCAGAGTCACTCGAAGAAGAGGGTATTACAAGCTTTCGCTTCGGTTGGGTCTTCCTCTTCTTCGGGGGTGGGGATTGTGCAGCTTTCGGTTGTTTCCTCTTTTTAGGAGAAGGCCCCTTTGGAGCTTTGGACGTTTGCTTCCCTTTTTCTGCCTTTTTGCCCCTGCTCACCGGTTTGTCTGCATCGTGAATTGACCTGAGCATTTCCGGGGTCAGATCCCTCGGACCAGATGGCCTTAGCTCCTTGAGCTTCCGAATCAACCTGCTATCAGAAGGCACATCACCATACATTGACTTCGGGATAGAGCCAATAAAGGAGAATTTTGATGCATCTGAGACGATGATCTTCTTAGTATGGAAAGTACCAACAGAAGACATTGATGCACCTTCAGTAGTGGGAACATCAAATCTGTCCATGGCCCATTTTGTGATCAGGATCCAGAATCGGGCCAACGAGACCTCAGAGTGTCGGGATGAAGAGGAGAGGCTTTGAATAAGTTGTTGCCATAGGACAAACCCATATTCCAGGTTAATCCCATTGTAAACCCCGTACATGATGGTGAGGAAGAGACGACTTGCACCATCTGATCCTGAACTTCTCTCCGACAAGCCCTTGAAAAGGACTGTAAATAGACCGTTCCATTGTGGCGGCAAGCATGACTTTTTGAATCTTGTGACAGAGGTGAGAACTTCTGTGTATCCCATGTTGTAAAACATGTTATACAGATGACCAATCTGTATCGACTCCGGATGAACTCTTGAAGGGTCAGCAGCAAACCCTAGCAAGGTGCAGAAACGTGGACGAGAGACGGAGGTTTTGTGTTCTCCAATCTCGAAAAATACCCGGTTGACAGCCTTGTCGTAATATGCAGTCGCGTAGACCTGCGATAGGGCCACCATCGGCACCGATTCGATTCTGGTAAGAGCCGGAACAAGTTGGGAATACTTCAAGCACTCTATGACCGGCGACATATAGGAGTCGTACGCCAGTGGGTTAAGATTAATGACCAGACATTGTTGTGGGCGAATGGGAAGGATCTGTGAGGTAGCATGAACTGAAGAGGAATCAGCCATTGATGCAGGTATGAAGAAGATGATGAACAGGAAACTGTTTGAGAGTGTTTACGTTCTGGAAATTTTGAAGGTTGTAAAGAGGTAAAAGGTGGTGTAGTTGGCTATTTATAGTGGGTGATAGGAGAGAGAAAAATCATTTCAAATCTCTTATGGATGACAGTTGGGGCGTGCGATGATCACGTAGGAGAGAGAGTGTCAGGTTCCTAGGATCACGCCGTCCAACAAACGTCGTTTCATAGGGACAAGCCGTTACTGTTTCCACACGCGCATTTAATGCCACATGACAAGAGAGAACTTAAGGTTTAAAAGAGGATTCCCGTTAAATTACGATCAACCTTTTATTAAGAAATGTTGAAAGGCTTCTTTTAATTAGGCTAAATAAGAGTGGCTTGAAAAGAAATAAAATATCAGAAAGAAAAATAAGAACACGATCCCAAGGGAAGAAATGTTTTGGGTTTACCGTCAATTCTGTAGTGAAAAACTTGAGCAATTTAATTGTTCACCGTCAATTCATTAGGTGTTGAATTTTGGATTTCACTTAGTTCGTAGTGACACAATACTAAGATCATAAACACATATGTTGTGTAACCATAAACCTCAGTGGTAATTTCTGAGAGTCTCAAGGGTTACTATGATGAAATGAGTGTAGTGGAGAAGTAATGTGGAGATGGTGTAAGAGAGCGAAGTACCTCTGCTGCGAAAAGAAGGACCAAGCAGGAAACTCTTAACTCATGTGAGAAAAGAGTGAGGTAGCTCACGATTAGAATAAATGAGTTGGCCTTATTGGGAAGACAAGGTTTGTGTATACCAGGTCATGAGGGCCATTATTCAAAATCTTACGAGGCTTGAGACACATACAGCAGCATGCTTCTAGGGACACTTAGGTATTTCATCAAATTTATCCCCATAAACGAACACGAACACACAAGAAATGAAATTTTTTTTTTTTTTTTTTGGTGATTTTGAGATTTAAAAAAAAATAAGACATAAAAAAATTAAAAAAAACTTTAAACAACTTGAAAATTTGACAAATGAAAAACCGAGCCCGAACATTCAGTTGGTTTCGGTTGTTGAAAATTTTGAAAAACCGAACCCGAACCTTTGGTTGGTTTTGGTTCTAGAAAATTCTGAAAAACCGAACCCGAACCTTCGGTTGGTGTCGGTTCAATAAAATTTTGAGGAAGGTTCTAGAAAATTTTGAAAAACCGAACCCGAACCTTCGGTTGGTTTCGGTTCAATAAAATTTTGAGGAACCTGGAAATTTAAGCAAACAGGGAAAATAATTTTTTTTTTAACACGAGGAAAAACCGAATTGTACAAGAAATATACAACATTGAAAAACTACCTTTGAAGTAATGAGTGAGGCAGATAGTTGAACCGAACCCGAACGTTCGGTTGGTTTCGGTTCTTACGTTTGAGTTTGAGAGATAGTGTGAGGTACTGACTCTGATTCCATCATACCTAGTCCTTGCAATATTTTATTGAATGATGCTTCAGGAAGAGCTTTTGTAAAGACGTCAGCCAATTGATCAGTGGTTCTTACGAAGTGAACTTCGACGTTTCCATCTTCCACGTGATCTTTGATGAAGTGATACCGTAGTGCTATGTGTTTGGTTTTGGAGTGTTGCACTGGGTTATGACAGATCCTAATTGCACTTTCAGAGTCACAATATAGTGGGATCTTCTTCATATTGAGTCCATAGTCTCGAAGTTGACTTTGGATCCAAATCACTTGAGATGTGCAAGATGTAGCTGCAATGTATTCCGCTTCGGCAGTAGATAGCGACACGCACGTTTGTTTCTTGGATTGCCAGCTGACTAACTTCCCGTCAAGAAATTGACAACCACCAGTTGTGCTTTTACGGTCGAGTCCACATCCTCCAAGGTCAGCATCAGAATAGGCTTGAACAAAGAAGCCTGAGTTGGATGGATACCATAGACCTAAGGAGGTGGTTCGCTTAAGATATCGTAAGATGTTCTTCACTGCAAGCATGTGAGGTTCGTGTGGGTTTGCCTGAAATCAAGCACAATAACACACAGAAAACATGATATCAGGTCTGCTAGCAGTTAGATACATCAATGATCCAATCATTTGACGATAGAGTGTGATATCGACAGCCCGTTTGTCTAGGGATGGGGTAAGCTTGGTGCCGAATGCCATTGGGATTTTGACTTTTGTGTCTCCCATCATACCAAACTTTGCTAGGAGAGTCTTCGTGTAAGCTTCCTGATTAATAAAGATGCCTTCGGGTCCCTGTCTTATGTTTAAACCAAGGAAAAAGTTAATAGGACCCATTGAGCTCATTTCAAACTTAGTCTCCATCAGCTTTCTGAATTCAGCTGTTAAGCTGGGATTCGTGGAGCCAAAGATGATGTCATCGACATAAATTTGAACTATCATAAGGTGGTTACCTTCCTTTTTGCGAAAGAAGGTTGGGTCAACCGAACCTTGTTTGAATTTAAACATCTTTAAAAATTTTGTAAGCGTTTCATACCAGGCTCTCGGAGCTTGCTTAAGGCCGTACACAGCTTTATCCAGAATATAGCAATGATTTGGATGCTTTTCGTTCACGAACCCAGGAGGTTGCTCCACGTACACAGTTTCTTCGAGTTCTCCATTGAGAAATGCACACTTGACGTCCATTTGGAAAACCTCAAAGTTCTTGTGAGCAGCATAAGCTAGAAATATTCTAACAGATTCTAGCCTAGCTACTGGAGCGAAAGTCTCTTCATAGTCTATCCCTTCCTCCTGACAGTATCCCTTTACCACCAGACGAGCCTTGTTCCGTATAAAATTACCTTCCTTGTCCATTTTGTTCCTAAAAACCCATTTGATACCAACAACCGAAGCATCTGGAGGAGTTGGAATGAGGCGCCAGACCTTGTTCCTTTCAAATTCGTTTAGCTCGTCTTGCATTGCTTGAACCCAATCAGAGTGATCTAGGCCAGTATTAACTGTCTTTGGTTCAACTTTTGATACGAATGAGTTAAACATGCAAAACTCAACCTTTGAAAATAAGGAAGTCTGTTTTGCCTTCAGTTGTGATCGGGTCAGAACCTTTTCAGAAACATCGCCAACTACTTGAGAGACAGGATGATTTCTGGTCCATTTGACAAGAGGAGGGTAATTCGGATCAAAGGTTGGGTCTAGTTCAGCATTAATTATTTCGTCTGGCTCAGATTGGCTATCGTAACCGAGTGTCATGTCATTATGTTCCCCCTCAGTTGATGAGCTTTGAAAGACATGAGGTTCAGGTGTTTCTTGTGGTTCTGAGCTTCCTGGTGTTGAGGCCTCTTCGGTTGATGAAGGACCTTCGGTTGAAGTTGTAGAATTTGGCTCCCCCTGGACCTGTGAGCTTGGCTCCCCCTCGACTTGTGCGCTTGGCTCCCCCTCGACTTGTGCACTGTTGGATAGAGAATTGTTAGTGGTTGAATCTCCTTCATGCATTCTTCTTGCAGCATCTTCGACAATCTGCTTCATGTGATCAACTTTGTTGTCTGCTGTACCTGCTTCGGAGAGTGAAGCGTTCTTTGGTTTATCAAAGAGCTTCAGAAATGTGTCATATAAGTTGGCGACCGAGACTGTGACCTGGCCAGTTAGAGGAAAGATCTCCCCAGCGGTGTCTTCTTTAGCCTGTAGCTTCTTGACATAGTTGTCGTCAAAGGTCACATAGTATGTCTCTTCAATCTTTCTCGAACGCTTGTTTAGGACCATGTATGCCTTGGATGTGAGCGAGTAACCCAGAAATATTCCCTCGTCGGCTTTGACATCAAACTTGTTGCGGTGTTCTTTAGAATTAAAGATGAAACACCTTGAGCCGAACACATGGAAAAATTTCACATTTGGCTTTCTGTTGTTCAGTATCTCATATGGAGTGAGTGCGAACCTCTTGTTGAGATAGGACCTGTTCTGTGTAAAACAAGCAGCTGAAATTGCGTCAGCCCAAAAATAAAGAGGTAAGGAAGCGAAACTTAGCATAGTTCGGGCAGCTTCACACAAAGATCGGTTTCGTCTTTCAACTATTCCGTTCTGTTGCGGTGTGTAGGGAGCTGAGAAATTGTGTCTAATTCCCTTTTCTGCAAGAAATTCTTCAAACTCCCTGTTCTTGAATTCGAGACCATTGTCGCTTCTGATGTTGCGAACAACCTTCTTGAGCTGTACTTCAATTTGCTTGATAAACACTTTCAGCTTTTGAGTCGCTTCAGATTTGAGCTTTAGAAAGAACACCCATGTAAATCGTGAAAAGTCATCAACGATAACAAGAATATACTTGCTACCACCGATGCTTTCGATAGATGAAGGACCACACAAATCAATATGAAGTAATTCAAGTGGTTCAACAACTTTTGTGTTGATTATAGATGGGTGACTTTGACGACTCTGCTTCCCCATTTCGCATGCAGCACACAAATGATCTCTGTCGAACTTGAGCAATGGAAGACCCCTAACATGACCTCCAGTGACAAGTCGGTTGATATCTTTAAAATTGAGATGAGATAATCTTCGGTGCCACAACCAGCTTTCGTCGGATTGAGCTTTTGACAACAAGCATATAGCTGGGTTTCCTTTGATGGGTTTAAGGTTTAAGGGAAACATTTCACCCTTTCGCTCTGACTTGAGAATCACTTTCTTTGACTTTTTCTCTATGATTTCAGAACCTTCATCATCGAACGAGACTTTGAGACCTGTACCTCCAACAAGCTGAGATACACTAATTAGGTTATGTTAGAGTCCTTCCACATAAGCCACCTTCCTTATAGTAAAGTCCCCATTTGTTATCATTCCGTATCCCTTTATGGTGCCGAAAGAATTATTTCCAAACTTGACGTTGCCGCCATTTGCAAGAGATTTGTATTCCCTAAGCTCATCTTTCCTCCCTGTCATGTGACGTGAGCAGCCACTATCGATGTACCATTCTTCGTCGAACTGCTCGTCACTTATAACCTGCAAAAATTAGACAGATTTAGGAACCCAAAGTTTCTTGGGTCCACGTGAGCTTTGCATAGGAACGGGAACAATAAGAGAGACATCAACAAGATAAGTTCATTTTATAAGAGTTGTTTCATCTTTCCTTTTAATGGTAAAAACTTTTATTTTGTTAGGATTGGGTGAGTTAGGTTTGGACTCTGGTTTGGATTCATTGACCTTCTGCTTCCCCTTTTGCTCAACTGACGAATGAGATTTTTGAAAGCAAGAGGAATCAGCTTCAGAGTAAGACGGAGACGAATCGGTGGGAGTAGAAGAATTAGAAGAACGAGAAGAAGAATTAGAAGAACGAGAAGAATTTGAACGACAGGGTTTGGATTAAGAGGATTTTGTGGCTGGAGACTCTAGGTGACCCTTTTGCTTTTGATCGTTGAAGGGACTGACCTTAGAGTTTTGTTCTCTTTTGACTTCGGAACCGAACCTTTGCGTTCGGTTGGAGCTATTTTTGGAACCAAACCTTTGGTTTCGGTTGAAGTCTTTTTCAGAACCGAACCTTGGCTTTCGGTTGATATCTTTTTCAGAACCGAACCTTGGCTTTCGGTTGATATCTCCTTGTGAACCGAACCTTGGCTTTCGGTTGATATCTCCTTGTGAACCGAACCTTGGCTTTCGGTTGATATCTCCTTGTGAACCGAACCTTGGCTTTCGGTTTTTGTGACTTTCAAGCTTTCCTACAGGATTGTTATCATACTTCAGATTCTTGTCTTGATGAGAGAAATATGCATTCTGGGAATGCCAGAATTGTTTCCTTTCAGAAAGGTTCTTTCTGTATCTATTGTTCCTTTCTCTCTTCCTATTCCTCATCTGTGCAGGTTGATGATGAACATTTGCTTTCGTTTTCGGTGTCTCCTTGGCCGGTTCCTTTTGAACTACAGGAGTTTTACTTTGAGCCGAAGGAGCCGAGGGAATGTCTTCTTTTTCCGAGTGATCATTCTACTGAGGAATATCTTTTGTACCACTGGTGCTTGGCTCATCGAAGTTGTTCGGCTTATTCAAGGGTTCAGGTATGTATCTTCCTTTGCTCTTCCAGGAAGTTCTTTCAGATAAACCAATGGTTTCGTCTGCATTATCAATTGGAGCTTCCCAGAAGTACTCATCGCAGCCATCAGCATTGTCTTCGTTTACAATGGCTACAAGTTCAGCTGTTTGATGTTCGGTAACTCCTGTTACCTTGTATACTTGATTCGGAGTGGTCCTGACCTTTTGATACACAACAACTTTCTCAACTAATTTTGGGGACTTTTGATGGGACAAATGAGCGAACTCCACTGAATTTTCAGAAATAAGATTCTTGTGGTTTTCAGGTTCGGTTTTAATAAATTCTGAGCAGTCAACCATGTCCTCTACAGGAAATTTCGCTCATGTTTTCGTCCTTGTTAAGCTCAGATGCATTTTCAACATCAATTTTGTTTTCTGAGCTTACGTTGGCGTTTAAAGAGTCAAATTTTTGCATGGTTTCGGTTCTCAGTTTAAGTCTGTCATTTTCATCCAAAAGATTTTTAAGCATGTCCTTGTGGTCTTTGGATTTAATGAAGGACCCAATTTTGTCCAGTCCATACATGTAGGTCGGATTGACATCATCAGACGATATCACACTCTCACAATTGTAGGCTTCAGCATCGATTTCATCTTCCTTAAACTCTAGGAATGGCAAAATCATGCGGTGGATCTTTTGGCCTATTTCACAATCCAAGTGAAGCTGAGTAATATTAGAATACAGACGTTTAGCAATTAAACGAAAAACATTCCGCTGTTTTAACAATTTTAAATTGTCTCTTTGCAAATAAATGTTTTCATCTTTAACTTTAACTAATTCCGACTCTTTTAACTCTATCCACATTCTCCGCTCCTCACTCTTCGACGTCGCCCTGCTCAATTGATCAGTTAGGTTAGAATTGGTGACTCGAGTTTGAGTTAAGCTACTATCTAGATGAGAAATTCTTGTATTAACGTTTTTTAGTTCTTTTTCATATGAGGATGAGGGTACTTTGCATGAAATAAAAATAGATTGTACCTTCTTTATCAGTTCATCGAGCTCACTGAACTGTTGGCTAAGTGGTTTGGCCGCAAAACACATATCCTCCTGTACCTTCGGTCCATCACTTCCTCCATCGGTGTTGTATCCCCTCATTTGAGATACGTCAGTTACCATGAAGCATCTTCCACCACTGCTTTCCTCCTTAGCCACATAAGCCTTTCCATGGGTAGGCTTCCTCACTTCCTCGTCTTCTGAGTCAGTAGACCAAACTTCCGTGCTACCGAACTCATCACCTTTAACCGAGCCCTGCACAATAAGAGCATTAATAGAAGGGTTAGCGGTAGACTTTTTCTTTCTCAAGTCGTCCAGTCTTTTCTGCAACACAGCTTCCTCGTCATTCCCATCATCTTTTTCAGCCATCTTCTTAAGGACGCAGTCCTTAGCATAGTGGTTTTTCCCACCACAGTAGAAACAGCTTACTCCGAAATCGCCATCCACCTTCGGTTCCTTCTTGTGCTCCTCAGCCTTCGGTTCATTGTTCACCTTTTCAGAGCTGTAACTCCCCTGCCAGTTTCGGTTTTTGTTGCTGGGGAATCTCTTCTTTATGAACCTCTTGGGATTGGACACCATCATGGCATAATCCTCTGATGTGAGATCATATTCCTCCAGGTTGAGGTCTTCATCCTCCATCACAGCTTTACTTTTAGATAGGAGGGCCAACGAACCAAGAATAGTAGCAACATTCTTTTCTTGCACCACAATCTTCTCTTGGGACTTGAGAATGCCTACCAGTTTTGCCAAAGAGTATGATTTAAACTGCTCATGGGCTTTAACTGTGGAAACCACTGCTCTCCATTCAGACCTCAGACCATTCAGGAAGGTAACCTTCTGTTCAATAAGCTTCCTTTCAATATTGTGTTTGATCATCTTGCTGAGAAGATGATTGAAGCGATCAAATGTCTGGGTCACGGTTTCTTCGACTCCTTGCCTGAATTCTCCAAACTCAGATAAAAGCAAAGTCTGAATAGAATGTTCAAGATCCTCGTCTGTAGAATACAGTTCACGAAGTCTATCCCAAACTTCCTTTGCCGTCGTGCATGAGCTAACCAATCTGAATGTGTCGGACTGAAGGGCGAATCTGATCAACCTTAATGCCTTGATATTGCACTGGAATTTATCCTTTTCATCTTGTGCAATATCCTTTACGTCCTTTAGCAGATCATTGTACTCCTTTTGTGTCTTGATGATTCTGGACGTTGCAGAATGAGAAAACGGTCCATCGATGATGGCTTCCCAAATTAGATACCCATTATCCTCCGATCCAATAACGTAGTCTTCGAAGTGATGCGCCCATACTTCATAGTCATGGGTGTATAAGATTGGAATCTTTGTCGTCAAACCAATGCTGTTGGAAATATTAATAAGGTTTGATTGTGTCGCGTCCATTATGATCGTAAAAACCTGTTCAATGATCAGACTTGTAATAAAGCAGATTAGGGCAAAATAATAAATATCAAGATACGTCAATAAAGAGATGACGGCTCAATAAATATTGATAATTGCGGAAAAACCCTAATGGAAATCTTTTTCACAGAAAAGATGTGTATCAATTACACAGCCTCCTGCTCTGATACCAATTGCTGAGATCAAACTAACCTTTAATCTATAAAGATCGATTAGATCTTGAACAAGTATATAAATGTAAACAATAAGAACGCAATAAAAAGAATAAGACAAGATGGAATCAAACGAGTCGAATGATTAAACAAAATCCTCAGAAGAGCTCGATTAAGAGCATCAACTATAGAGGATTGGAAGGTTACAAGAACGATCAAAGAAACCTGATATCGTCTAGATGTACCGCTATTCTCGGATCTCTAAAAACCTTAACCTAATATGCATGCAAGCGTAAACTTATATACAAAACATAAAAGGTTCACGGTTGGACAGGCCCAGACCGTAATACAAAAAGCCTTATGCTAAACGAGCCCAAAAGACGCAATCTTCAAAAAGAAATCTCTAGCTCAACAAATTATAAAACCATTTGTCTGAAAACAACCATAATATCAACTCATATCAAACCAGAGTATCAATAGTCAAAACATGTCATCATAACACAATATCAAAGTAACACTCCCAAAAATCCCATGTGCGGAAAGTGTAATGTGACGCGTTGCGATCATACCGGCTCCTTTCCTTCGAAGAGGAAGTACCTGAAACCAAAACTGAAAATTGTAAGCACAAAGTTTAGTGAGTTCCCCCATCATGCCACATAATCACATACTGTCAGACATATTTGGGTGTCCGGCCTACCCTGTCAGGCTTATCTGGTGCCCTACCTACCCTATCAAGCATATCTAGGTGCTCGACCTATCCTGTCGAGCATATCTGGATGCTCGACCTACCCTGTTAAGCATATATGGGTGCTCGACCTACCCTTCCAAGCATATCTGGGTGCTTGACCTACCCTCCGGTTTATCTCAACTGGTTATGGGGACTATTCCACCCCCTACCACTATCATATAATACATAGCATAAACATATTATCAGTTATATCTGGGTACCCGACCTACCCCTTGGGTCATTACGACCGGTAACGGGGTCTATCTTACCTTTCCTACCACTATCACATAATATCATAGCATACTAGCACATAATCATAACAGATAGTGGCATGCCAGACAATTATCACAAAGAAAGTCATCTCAACTATAATCAACTACTAGTGGGCCGACATTGGTGCCTTCGACCCAATTCTACTAGAAGGTAACTCACCTCAAAGGTTGTGAAGTGGTTGAACTGTCCTCGACTCTAAAATCAATCCCACTCAAACTCCTACACATAAAAGATTTCCTTTAATTACCCTTTCATACATATAACCCCCCCCTAAGGGTCAACTTTGGTCAAAATCAAAGACAAGGTCAACATCCTGGTCAAAGTCAACATTCTGGTCAAAGTCAACATTCTAGGTTGACTCAGCTCGCCGAGTTGACCCATCACCTCGCCGAGTACCATAAATCAGAAAACCCTAAAATCACAATCCAAGTCATCAAGTTCTTTTACAACTCGTCGAGTTTCTCTTATTTACGGAATCCGGACTTTCCCAGTCTACTCGTCGAGTCACCCTTGAACTCGTCGACTTATTCCTTTTACATAATTGAGACACTTCGACCAAACTTGTCGAGTTCCTCTATGAACTCGTTGAGTTCTTTAGTCTGTTAAGCTATCTTAATAGATTAAGCTCCTATCCTTCAAGTCTAAGCTTCAAACTTCATATGCATACTGAAAATGTCCTTTTAAGGGTAAAGTTTCCACATTTACCCATTAATACTCTTACTTAATGGATTTAGCTCAAACCCTAACTCTTTAAGACCTATATCTTTATCCAAAATCTATTAATACTTCAATCTAAGGCATACAAACTAAGATCTAAACCCTAGACACTATTTGAACACATAAAGTCTCTGCCTTTCTCTCCATGCATGGCCTTTTGGGGCTTAAAAGGCCAAAATGACATCCTAAAGCTTGCATGGGGCTTCAATGTGTAGCACCTGGTTCAGTATCTTGCTTTTTGGCCTTGGACTCGGCGATTTGAGGTCCAACTCGTCGAGTTGGAGCGTATTGGACACAGAAGTTTAATGACCTACTCGACGAGTAGGTGCTGTCCAGATAAAACCCTAGATGAGGGTTTGCGTCCTATTTAAACCACTTATTCAGCCTCTCTTTCGTCCCCAATGCTTCCAGAACTCCCCATAAGCAAACCCTAACATTTTTTTAGAAGAGCTAAAGCATTTTAGTGGATCTTGCTAGTTGTGACCATAAGGAAGAAGGGAAAGACTTGAGGAAGTAAGTGAAGACCAAGGGAACCTGAGTTTGTGCATCTTCCATAGTTCATTGGAGGTATAAAGCTGTAACCTTTCTATTTCATTTGTTAGATCCCTTTTTGGGGAGATTTAGGGCTTTTATAAGCCATTTTTGGTGACCAACCATGATTGCAAGCATGGTTGGGGGTTGAGGCTTCAGAATCAAATCATTAAGGGAGTCACAAGGCAGTTAGGGGTTGCTTTTGCACCCATATAAGGTCCCATGCATCTTAAGAGCTGGTTTTATGTCCTTTTGAGCTCAAAGTCCCATGCATGCACGTAAAGTTTGTAACTTTATGTGCTAGAATGATTGAAGGAGATTAGATCTGCCTTTTGGTCAAGAGTTGTATGTTGGAAATCAAGAAATGAGACTTGGACATGCCCGACTCAATGAGGCGTTCTTGGGACTCGGCGAGTCCAAGGCAAAACTCCTCTTTTCTGTTAAGGTTTGAAGGAACCTAGTTGAGTGCTAGAAGGGTTTTTAAAGGGTCCAAGGGAGTGACCTAACGTATTGGACTTACATTAAATCTGGAGTTCATGGGACTCGACGAGTGCAAGAACGGACTCGGTGAGTCCATGGTAATGCCCTTATAGTTGAAGATGAACTCGACGGGTTGTTCATACAACTCGGTGAGTCAAGGACAAGACTTGTTTATCAGATGAAGGTGAAATCGACGAGTTGTTTATACGACTCGGCGAGTCGGATGAAGATTCATTCGACGTTCATAAAGAAGGGAGAACTCGTCGAGTCATTGCTGAACTCGACGAGTAGAGTCATGGATAAGGACGGGTAAGAGTTAGGGACTCGACGAGTTGACGACCCAACTTGATGAGTCTGGCCAACTGGATGTTGACTTTGACTTGGACTTGGTTAGGGGTAAAATAGTTATTTTACCCTAATAGTAGATATCAAATTCTAACTGAGTGTTTTGTGGGATTATAGCTGGAGGGTTACCGGAGTAGCAGTCAGTCAGTTGCCAAGCAGTTTTTCATTAGTCAGCCTTACGAGGTGAGTTACCTTCCAGTAGCGGTGGGTCTACATCCACAATGACGACCTACTAGTAGGAGTTGTATGTTAGATGATTGTCTTTGTGATATTCATCTAGATTTGCTGCTACCTGTTATGTTTATGTGCTTTCATGATATGTGTTTATGTGGTAGTAGTAGTAGGGGGTGAAATAGTCCTCGGTGGTCGGGTGAAATAAACCGACAGGTACCTCAAGCACCCCAGAATGGCTTGACGTGGGTATGTCAAACACCCCAGAATGACTTGACCTGGGTAAGTCAGACACCCTAGAATTGTCTGACAGTGCATTATTTTATGCTATGTGTTATATGGTAGTAGTAGGGGGTAAAATAGTCCCCGGTTGTCGGGTGGAATAGACCGGCGGGTACGTTAAGCACCCCAAAATGTCTTGACCTGGATACGTCGAACACCCCATAATGGTTTGACCTGGGTAAGTTAGGCACCCCTGAATTTCCTGACAATATATTGTATGGTATGTGGTATTGTGGGGGAACTCACTATGCTTCGTGCTTACAGTTTTCAGTTTTGTTTCAGGTACCTCTTCAGCGAAGGGGAAGGAGCCGGTGCGGTAGCTGCACATCATACACACACCTCAAATTCTGCATTATGAGTTTTCCTTGGGATTGTACTCTGATATTATCACTATTTTATGATTTGGATTTTTAGACATTATACACAGTTTTATGAGATGTTATGATTTGACAATGTTTTCCTACGAATGTTTTAATTAAAGTAATTTATAAAAATGAAATTGTTGGACGTGAAAATTGGGTTGTTACACAATGGCCATAAAGTTTGCACCTTTATGCCATGAAAGGCCCTTCAAGGTCCTGGATCTGGAAGTATACTCACTTGGGACGTCCATTTCCCAAGGACCATGCTACTTGGACCAAAACCCAATAAAAGTGACAATGAAGAGATCTAAGTAATCATTAATCAAGTTTTAGACTTGCTTACCAGGAAATGCTGCAAATGGAGTGAAGTTTCTGGATATAAAACCTTTCTCTTGGGATCTTAAGCTTCTCCTTCTTGCACAAGCTTCAAATACACAAGTTTTCTCTAAAAAATGACTCACAACCTCACATGAGGCATTAGCTCTTCGAGATTTAGGATTTGGGACTTCAAGGTTATAAATGAGGCCAGTTTATGAAGGTTAAGGTGTTTAAATAGGGTGCAAAACCTTGAAAATTAGGGTTCCATTCTGCACGTCCTATTCTTCAGGTTTAGGCTTATTAACTCGTCGAGTAGACTTCACACCCTGCGTCCAAATCCATCTCTACTCGACGAGTTTAGGGCCTCCAACTTGTTGAGTTTCTATACAAAATGAATAAATTAAGAATTAAATACATACCAGGAGTCGGCGTTACAATTACCAGCCGCCATCAATACCATATACCTCATCAATCCTATTGTCGATACTCGCCACAGCCATGATGCTACCTTGCTACTGTCATTTGAATTCCCCCTTAATCGGCCTTACCAACATTTATAGCTACCACCACTTTCCTTAAATGACATCACTCTACCATCGGTTCTTTATTTGATTTTTAGGTTCGTGTTGAAACATTCCAAAAATATGGTCCAAAAATTTCGTTTTTAATTATTAATAAAACCATAGTTATCAAATCATCACATAAAAGTCATAAGTCATTATTTCTCAAAAGAACATAAACATCTATCAAACATATCAGAGTAAAAACATCCCAGGCTAAAATCATGGTGTGTGCACTGCAGTCATCCCGAGCTCTTCTCTTTTGATACTGGAAGTACCTAAAACCAAAACTGAAAACTGTAAGCACGAATCTTAGTGAGTCTCTCCAAACTACCACATACCATACACATAATCACATAATAACATAACATTGGCCTTGCCCACTACATCGGGTCCCGCCCGACATCGGACAAGTTCGGCATCAGGTCCCACCCAGCATCGAGCAAAGCTCAGTATACATATAAACATATCAACAAATACACATAAATAATCACATATCATAAACATATAAACCTTCCTCGCCCCCCGGTCAATGGACCGAAATCTGGAAACATATAAACATTCCTCAGGCCCCGCTCGGCATCAGACCGAAATCTGGAACATATAAACATTCCTCGGACCCCATCCGACATTGGACCGAAATCCATAAACATATAAACATTCCTCAGGTATTGCTCTGCATCTGACCAGAGTTCGGTAACATATAAACATTCGTCGGACATTGCCCAACATCGGACCAGGGTCTGGTAAGATAAAAAAAAATAGGCACATGCAAGAATCACGAAGACATCAAGCATACAAACATTCCTTGGGCACCTCCTGGCATCAGATTGGAGATCCGGAAACATATAAACCTACATCGGGCACTGCCCGACATCCGACCTTGGTACGGAAGATACTAACATACATATACTGGCGAACATTGGTGCCTTCGACCCGTTCATACAGGAGGAAAACTCATGTCACAATTGTGACGTCTCGCGAATAAATCTCTGGCTGATAGATCCCTAAACTGTCAACATCAAAATAAAACCTGATTAACCATTTGGGTTCCAATGCATAACCATAAACCCACACTTAGAGTAAAAGGGCCATTTTACCCCCGACCTAGCTTGGTCCAAGACCAAGGCACTAATGGGTTTTTAGCACTCCAACAACCTTAAGGTGTCCATACAACCCTAAATGTTTTGGATCTATGTTTTCTCTAATTATACATGCAAAATTATCTTTCCAAAGCATTACCCTAACTAGCATACAAAACTTTGATGCTTGTATAATAAAACTAGTTAGATAACATACCTTTCTTGTAGCTTGTTACTTAGAGCTTTAAGAGCCTAGCACCAATAGTGTGAATGCCTCAAATGGAACCACAAATCACCACTAACGATTGGAAGACTTGATAGAGAGTATCTTTGGACACAAAAATCGGTTATGCTCTTCACACACACACACACACACTAGTGTCGATTTTAGTAGCTAGAGGAGTCCTTATATAGTGTGACATGATTAGGGTTACATCTATGCAAACCCTAATGCCCATGAACTTTCACATTACTTAGGATCCATGGGTAAAAACCTCCACGGACTTCCATAATGGTTTAGCCCATCCTAAATAACCTTTGGCCCATTATATAAGAATCCATTTTTAACTACTCTCCTTTTTATCACAAAATTAATTCCAAATTAATTCTTGACCAATGCTAATAATATTATTTCATATTAATATATTAGAACTTATAATATATTAATAAATCATAAATATCCTCTTCTCTAAAGTTCATCCTTACAAATTGTTTTGGTGAAATGCAACCCAAATGGACCATGCTAGATCGGGTCAAGTACATACCAAATATAGTTATGGACATAGACACCCTATCCAACAGTCTCCCACTTGGATAAGTCTAATAACTATACTAGCAAGTACAACTTTAGGAACCGACCAACAATCGTAGCTCTTAAAACTTTGTCTAACTAAGACGCGCCATTTTAGACAAATGATCATATAATCTTCTGTTCTCAAGATATTAGCCAGACAAATACTTGGAAAATGTCATACTTAATGTCCAATAATTTGTTTCCCGATTTCTGATTTATTTGACATAGAACTTAATCGAACACATAAATTTAGTTCTGACTGGGCCAGACACATAAGTCAAAACAAAACCATCGAGGGGCCCTAGATATCGCATTTAATCATCCAAGGACTAAAAGGATCAAATAAACTTCGACTCATATGCTTGCACTAACTACTCGCCAAATCATACGTAATAGTAGATTTTACAACATTAAGTTACTGATGTGTTTATGTACTATCAATGCACAACAAATTCATAGTCAACAACTCATATCTCTTGATTTGAAGCCTTATATGATATTATCGTCTCACGATCACTCGAGATAAATTCCATGAAGTGAGCGTGGGTTTAACCCAATACTCAGAACTTATGAGCACTCATGAATGTTGTAGCAACTTTTGCTATGTCTAACCACTTTAGACATCTACAAGCCCAACTCATGACAATCTTGCTTCAATACCTACTTCCAAAGTATGATAGAAGGTGGATAATTTGAATAATCTTATTATTCTGCAACTCAAAACATGCAAAATTGAAACAATAGTAAACAGTTGACACAAGATAGCAGCTTTACTCATAAATAAACAACAACTTTTATTTAATCATCAAATGTCAATTACATTTTATCTATTACAAGTTTCAGAAATAGCTATCTAATTATTAAAACTAATATCATCCTTCAGCCTGATGCCCCTCACATGCTTCAAATGCTTAACGCTACTCAGTCCCTTCGTGAAGGGATCTGTTAGCTTCTCTTCTGACGATACCCTCTTTGCTACGAGGAGTCCTTCTTCTATCTTGTGTCTTAGGAAGTGATATATTTTGTCAATGTGCCTAGATCTTCCATGATCCCTTGGTTCCTTGGCTAAGTCAACCGCACTATCACTATCATAGAAAATCTCCATAGGCTCCTTTATAGCTGGCACAACTCCAAGGTATCCAATGAAGTTCTTCAGCCATATCGTCTCCTTTGCTGCTTCTCTTGCTGCTATGTACTCTGATTCACATGTTGAATTAGCTACAATCTCCCGTTTGGAACTTTTCCAAGTAACTGCTCCTCCATTCAGGGTAAATACCCAACCCGATTGAGAGCGGAAATTATCTCTGTCAGCCTGAAAGCTGGCGTCACTATACCCTGTCACTCTCAAGTCATCACTCCCACCGAGGATAAGAACCCAGTCCTTAGTCCTTCGCAGGTACATGAGAGTATTCTTTACCCCAGTCCAGTGAGCCTTACTAGGGTTCCCCTGATATCTGTTGACCATGCTCAAAGTAAAGGCTACATCAGGGAGAGTACAAGTCATTTCATACATGATTGAGCGAACTATGGAAGCATATGGCAATTGACTCATCTCAGCTACCTCAGCCTCTATACTAGGACTTTGAGTCTTACTCAATTTGGCATTGCTTTGGATCGGTAAGTCACCATTCTTGGAATTCAGCATGTTGAACCTCTTCAACACCTTGTCCAAGTAGGTACTTTGACTATGTCCAATTAGTCTTTTACTTTTGGCTCTCAATATCCTTATCCCTAGGATATATGCATCTTCTCCATGGTCCTTCATAGCGAAACACTTCCCAAGCTAGGATTTCACCTCTTGCAAGGTTGGGATGTCATTTCCTATGAGCAGTATGCCATCCGCATACAATACCAAAAAGCTAACTATACTCCCACAAGCTCTGACATATACACAGGACTCATCCTTGCTTCTCGAAAAACCAAACTCTTTGACTTTCTCATTGAAACAAAGATTCCATCTGCCAGATGCTTGTTTCAATCCATAAATGGATTTCTCAAGCTTACACACTCTATTAGGGTACTTTGCATTAACAAAACCCTTCGGCGGACTCATGTAAACATCCTTAGCCAACTTTACATTAAGGAAAGTGGTTTTGACATCCATTTTCCATATTTCATAGTCATGAAATGCAACTATGGATATCATAACCCTAATAGATTTAATATTCGCTACTGGTGAGAAGGTCTCATCATAGTCAACTCCCAGATTTTGAGTGAAGCCCTTCACAACCAGTCGCGCCTTATATGTGTGTACTTTCCCATCCATGTCAGTCTTTTTCTTGAAGATCCATTTGCAGCCGACTATATTACGACCCGGTACATTGTCAACCAAGTTCCAAACTTGATTGTCATACATGGACTGAATCTTGTTGTCCATAGCCTCTTTCCACTTTGGAAACTTAGGGCCTGCTATGGCTTCCTTGTAGTTGTTAGGTTCATCCAAATTTACTAGTGTGTTATCACTGATAAATGTATCACCTTCTGTAGTAATATGGAAACCATAAAACTCAGGTGTATTTCTAACTCTAGTGGAACACCTCAGAGGTACAAATTCGTCAGTTGGTTAAACAGGAGTTTCCTCCTCAAGTTAATTGCTAGTTTTTGAGGTTCCTTCACTACTTGACTCTTGAAGCTCTTCAAGGTCAATTTGCCTCCCACTGTTTCCTTGGCCTATGAATTATCTCTCACGAAAGACTCCTCTCCTCGCAACGAACACAACATTGTCACCCAGTCTGTAGAAGAGATATCCAAAGGATTTCTATGGGTAGACGATGAAAATACACTGCTCACTACGAGGTTCAAGATTGTCATTAGTCTTGCGTCTCATGAACGCCTCGCAACCCCAAACCTTGATGTGTGCTAACGAGGGAACCTTCCCTGTCCACATAGTCGGGACTAGATTAAGGATATGGGCGGCAGTCTCTAAGGCATACCCCCAAAATGAGATAGGTAATGAAGCTCGACTCATCATGGAATGAACCATGTCCAACAAGGTTCAATTGTGCCTCTCAGCCACACCATTAAGTTGGGGTGTCCTAGGAGGTGTCAATTGTGAAACAATTCCACAATCCTTAAGATAGTCAAGGAACTCGATACTAAGATGCTTTCCATCCCGATCGGATCGGAGCATCTTTATCTTCCTGACCAGCTGATTCTCCACTTCTTTTTTAAACTCTTTGAACATTTTCAAAGGTTTCTGACTTATGCTTGATTAAGTAGATATATCCATATCTGTTGTAATCATCAGTAAAAGTCACATAGAAGCGGTTAGCATCCCTTGTGGCGGTTTAGAAAGGTCCACACACATCTGTGTGTATGAGGTCCAACAAACCTTCACCCTTTTCACAAGTACCATTGAAGGGTGACTTAGTCATCTTTCCCAACAAACAAGATTTGTAACTATCATTTGACTTTACGTCAAATGATTCCAAGACTCCAGCCTTTTGTATTTGGCATATGCGCTTGTTGTTAACATGTCCAAGATGATAATGCCACAAGGATGCTTTATCCAAATTAGTGGAAGAATCAATATGCAATAAATTATTTCCTAAGTTGTCTACAACCAACACAGTTTCATATACACCATTACAAGGCAATGCTTTAAAGTAAAATACATCATTACAAAAAGCATTTATAGCACCACTTTTCAATATCAAACGAAAAACTAAAACCTTATTTGTACAAAGCTTGAAAGGAAATAATATTTCTTTCCATTTCAAACAAGTAACAACGATTATTCAAATATAGTTTTAACCCACTATAAAGCAATAAAGAATAAACTCCAATCTTGGTGATAGGTGAAGCTTTCCTATTCCCCATGATTATGTTTATCTTCTCGTGCTCCACATCCTTACTTCTTTTTAGTCCATGCAAATCAGAACAAATGTGAATTTCTCAACCTGTATCAAGGACCCAAGAATTAGTATGTGGTGAGTTATTAGACAATATAGTGTAAATACCTACATGGGTGGGTTTTACTTTCCTATCCTTAACATCCTGCATGTACTTGGGGCAGCTTCTCTTTCAGTGCCCTTTTTTATGACAATAGAAGCACTCCGCTTCTTTTGGATTAGTGGAGGGTGTAGCAGAACTAACTTTATTTCTACTAGAAGAGGAACCATCAAGAGACTTTACGTTGTGACCCTTGGTATGGGTTTTCCTCTTCTTCCCTTTGCCTTGCCCGATTGCTAGAACTAGGGAAGTAGTAGGAGTGGTAACAACATTTTTACCTTTGAGACTACTTTCAGCAGTCCTCAAAAGTCGTTGAAGCTTCTGAGGGTGACATCCTCCTTGTTCATATGATTAGTCATACGCAACTGATCATAACAGGAAGGCAGAGAATGTAGAATAATATCTATGGCCAGTTCCTCATCGAAGTTTACATTCAACGTTAGTAGGCGGTCCACAAACCTTTGCATTTTCTTCAAGTGGCCTGCCATGGACTATCCATCCTTCATTTTAGTTGTTATCATGGAGGTGATGATCTCATACCTCTCTTGATGAGTACTTTGATGGTATCTCTCCATTAGGTCTCGGTGCATCTCATAAGGGTAGAAATCCTGATAGGACTTTTAGAGTTCTGCTGTGATAGAAGCCAACATGATACAAGACACCTTAGTGGCATCCTTCTCATGGGTAGTGTACTCAGCAATCTCCTCAGGAGTAGCAAAAGACTCATCATTTACCTTAAGCTCCTTGTCTAGGACATATTCCTTGTCCTCATAGCGAGTGACCATCTTGATGTTCCTAATCCAATCATTGAAATTAGTACCATCGAAGATGACTCCCCTACAAAGGCTCGTGAGAGAGAAGGCGCCAGTAGGGTTTGAGCCAGAGGCATTGTTGGAAGACATCTGAAAAAGAAAGACAAAGTTTAGATTAGCTAAGAGTCTTTAATATAACAACCAAATGAAATATTAAGGCTAGAACCCATAACTTGAGGACAAGTTATATAGTCCATTAAAATCATTTAGATCATTAATACAATAAACAAATAATTTATGCATGATCTAATTAAACCCATAAGAACAAGATAATTTATATCATTAATCTTCAAGAATTTAGCATAATCATAAAAACTTATTCAAATCTTGAAATTATGAGAATTATTTTGTAATTAGATTAGGATACTCATTATCATATCATAAAAACAAATTTAATGATTCAAAAAAGTTGTTGGTAATGATCCTAATCCAATTCTGGCCAAAAAAACCCAAAAACCTACTGTCTGCTCCTCAAACTCGTCGAGCCCACTATTGGATTCGTCGAGTCCAAGGAAAAATGCATCAACTCGTCGAGTTGATTTATGCACTCATCGAGTTGTGCCGTCAGAAAACATTTTATGCTTTGAAAAATCATATTCCAACAATAATATAGTAGAAAACAAACCTGGCTTTGATACCATTGATGGGTTTTTAGCACTCTAACAACCTTAAGGTGCACATACAACCCTAAATTCTTTGGATCTATGTTTTCTCTAATTATACATGCAAAATGATCTTTCCAAAGCATTACCCTAACTAGCATACAAAACTTTGATATCTGTATAATAAAACTAGTTAGATAACATACCTTTCTTGTAGCTTGTTACTTGGAGCTGTAAGAGCCTAGCACCAATAATGTGAATGCCTCAAATGGAACCACAAATCACCACTAACAATTGGAAGACTTGAGAGAGATTAGTTTTGCACACAAAAATCGGTTATGCTCTTCACACACACACACACACTAGTGCCGATTTTATTAGCTAGAGGAGTCGTTATATAGTGTGGCGTGATTAGGGTTACATCCATGCAAACCCTAATGCCTATGACCTTTCACATTACTTAGGATCCACTGGTAAAAACCTCCATGGACTATCCATGGACTTCCATAATGGTTTAGCCTATCCTAAATAACCTTTGGCCCATTCTATAAGAATCCATATTTAACTAGTCTCCTTTTGATCACAAAATTAATTCCAAATTAATTCTTGACCAATGCTAATAATATGATTTCATATTAATATATTAGAACTTATAATATATTAATAAATCATAAATATCCTCTTCTCTAAAGTTCATCCTTACAAATTGTTCTGGTGAAATTCAACCCAAATGGACCATGCTAAATCGGGTCAAGTACATACCAAATATAGTAATGGACTTAGACACCTTATCCAACAGGCACAAACTCATTCTCTGAACGCATAAATGCCAAATAATCAACCAAGGCCCAGTTATGGCACAATCTTCCAAATTGGTCCCAAACCCCTCACATAGGCCTTACCCTAAAGCCCATCTAAATATTCCAGTCCATATACTTGTTCCTTGATGGCCCATAGCCCAACAGAAAGACCAACATGAAGCCAAAAAAAATTACGCTTTCTCACATAAAATGAAAACTAGGGTTAAGTATTTTTACTTAACCCATTAAGGACTTAATCCATTAAGTCCATCACTCCACTAGGCCAAACATACAATGGGATTGGCATAAGTCATAACTTCAATCTACTGGTCCAAATGCGGGTCCCAGCAATCCAAAACAAGCATCTTCCAAAATTAGGGTTTTCTAAACCCTAATTAGGGTTTCTAACTCAAGCACATGCCAATTAGTCAAACCAGTTAGGATTTTAGGTCAATTAGGGTTTCATTAGGTCGAGCACCACCCACTACCACCTCGGGCGGTGGTGGTCGACGACGGCAGCCACCGCCTCACGGTGGTGGTGGTAGGTTTTTCCTTGATTAATCTAGCCAAAGCAATACATATAATATTGCACTAATAGAATACACTCACACACACCAAGACACGCACACAACCACCACCACACGAAGGCTGGTGGTGGCAGAATATAATAAGGTAACGACAACCACCATGGTGGTTTTCCACGGTTTCTGGTCAATGAGCACACCTACACTCGTACAAAAACACCAAAACACGCATATACACGAGCTGAACACAAAAAACACACTCCATTAGAAATCTTGTGGCAGAAGTGTTGGATAATGTGTCTAAGTCCATAACTATTTCTGGTAAATACTTGACCCGACCCGCCATGGTCCATTTGGGTTGCATGGCACCATGCAATTGGATAAACTAAATAAGAGAAATAACACATATGGTTTATTAATATATTATAAGTTCTAATATATTAATAATATTATTTAATTAGTTTTGATCAAGAATTAATTTAGAATTAATTAAGTGATCAAAAGAATAACTAATTAAATATATGGGTAGATTATGTAAATCTTCCATATCTTATATAGTGGGCTAAAAGGCTGCATGGATTATCAAGTTGGGTTCCACCCATAGGATGCTCCATGGAGTTGACCCATGGATTGAGAAATGAAGAGTCATGTTAAATTAGGGTTTTAACTAATGCAAAACACTATATAACGACCATGACTCTCCCCAAAATCGGCTACACAAGAGAAACAAGAGGGCTTGGCCAATTTTGAGTGTGTTAGAGTATTCTCTTAAGTTTATACTTTGCATTTGGTGTTCTTTGAAGCATTTGAGGCATCACACTTGAGGTGCTAGGCTCACAAGGTTTCAAGGAACACTTACAACAACAAGGTATGTAGTTCTATCTATTATTCAAGTTAAATTTGTTCCCCATGTATGCTAGATAGGATCATAGCCTTGGAAATTAACTTTTCATGATAATTAGACAAACATAGATCCAAGGTTATTAGGGTTACATGTACACTTAGGAAGTGTTAGAATGCTCAAAACCCAACAGTGGTATCAGAGCCTAGGCTTGTTTGTTTGTTATTTGTGCTAAATAGTTGAAAAAAGTCGATATTTTTGCAATCTGACTGATGAACTCGCCGAGTCCATGGGGGGACTCATCAAGTTCATGTGAATCTTCAACCTACTCGCCGAGTAGGTTCATGCACTCGGTGAGTAGGAGCCTCAGAATGCAGTTTTTTGACTTTAGTTGCTGGAAATGGACTAGAAACATTACCCTAAACTGTTTTGGTACTTGAAAACTTGTTTTAGATGGTGTAATGTCTTTGCTAATCCATTTACAACAACTAGTTATCAAAATTACAAAGTTTTAAGTGTAAGTTTTGATTCATGAAAGTGTTCATATTCATGTTATTGATATTATGATGTTTAGATGATCATAGGAATTATTTGTAACCTATGTGGTAGATTAATTCTTGATCATTATGTGTTTTAATGGACTATATAACTTGTCCTCAAGTTATGGAAAACCAAAAGTCACTTTGTTTAAAAACCATTAAAAGAACACATGGGTTATAAAATGAAGAGTCTTCATTTTTAATACCCTAATAAACTCATAAGTTACAAGAAATGAAAAGTTTTGAAAATTTACAAAACTTGCCCTCAAGTTTTGGAACAAGTAAAGTCTTGATTAAAACTTTAGTTCTAAACCTTAGAATTTTAGAAGTTAAAATTCAACCCTTATACTTATAATATTATAAGTTAATAATATATATATATATATATATATATATATATATATATATATATATATATGTATAAGATTAAAGTCGTGTTACCTCTAGTACGCCTCATTCACGAAGCCGGTCTATAAGGTGGGCATAAGGTTGTTGCCTATAAAATGGCAACTTAATGGGTTTCCACTCTCACCCACCGCTTGCTTGACTGGTGGAGGGTCGTTAGCCGAATGGGTAAGACAAGGACTTATAAGTTCTCATTAAAAGTATGATGAATATTATAAAGTAACTAAATGTTTTATTAAATTCCCAATCTTAGTTACTTTAGGAAAAATGTGAATAACGTGCTAATCCATGAAATTACACTTTACACTTTGTCTAAGTCGTTAGTGGAGCGTGTGTGGTTAACCGGCACACTAACTTGGACTTAACAAGGTAGGTAAAGGGTGACTTAATATTTATCATAGTATCGATGGAGCGTGTGTTGTTAACCGACACATCGATTGAGGGGTAATTTATTAAGGGTACCAAGTAATTTGCATGGTTACTTCACACCTCTTTTTGTGATCCTCGGCATCCCAGTCACAAAACTTGGAGGACACACTCGAGATTGAAACATGCCTTTGAAAAGTTCATTGAATCTCAAAAGAATCTAGGAGTTTCTTAGAACCAAATTACATATTTTTAATATTTCGACTTTGGTGGAAATTGGTGAATCGTCATTCACCTACCTTTCAAATATGTTATTACTTAGATTAGGACATACCTCTTCTAAGTATAATATATTGTGATTGGGTCCTAGCCTTAATACTACATTTGGGTGTTTTATTAAGGACTATCTCTATTTCTAAACTAAACTTTTCTTCTTTTCAGATGTCTGCAAACACTGCTGCTTCTGGCTCTAATCCTAATGGTTCCTTTTCTCTTATGAACTTGTGTGGGAAAGTCACTTTTGATGGATCCAAATTTAATGAATGGATCAGAAACATCTGAATGATTACGCGCTACGAGGACAAAGAATATGTCCTCGATAAGGAGCTTAAGGAGATTTATGAGACACTTGCTACTCCTCAAGAGATCGCTGACTTTAGGGCACATGAAAGGGATGCCACCAAGGTGGCATGCATCATGATGGCCACTACGACAACCGATCTCTAAAATTCCTACGAGGAATACTACCCTTTTGAAATGCACCAAGATTTGATGGAAAACCCATGATAACAACCCGAATGAAGGATGGAGAACCCATCACGGGCCACATGCAGAAAATGCAATGATTTGTGGACCGCTTGCTGAAGCTTAATGTGAACTTCCCCGAGGAGCTAGCGATAGATATTATTTTGCACTCTTTACCTTCATGTTATGATCAATTCCGCATGACATACCACATGAACATGGAAGAGGTCACTCTCAGCAAACTTCAAGGACTCTTAAAGACCACGGAAAGTGGTCTTAAGGGTAAGGAGGTTGTTACTACTACTACTCCTACCAACTCTGCCCCTGTCTTGGCAATCGGGAAAGGACGAGGGAAGAAGAGAAAGAGTTCTTCGAAGGGTACCAAGGTTAGGACCCTTGATGGCTCTTCTTCAAGTGGAACCAAGAAAGGTTTCATCACTCCTTCTTCTGACCCAAAAGAGGCTGAATGCTTCTATTGCCATGAAAATGCACATCGAAAGCGGAACTGCCCAAAGTACCAACAAGATGTGAAGGATGGGAAAGTTAAACCCAACCATGCAGGTATTTACACTATATTATCTAATAACTCACCCCATTCTAACTCATGGGTCCTTGATACCGGTTGTGGTATTCATATCTGTTCTGATTTGTAAGGACTAAGAAGAAGTGAGAATGTGGAGCAAGGAAGAATAAACTTGATCATGGGAAACAGGAAAGCTTCACCTGTCACCAAGATTGGAGTTTATACTTTATCGCTAAGTAATGGGTTTAGTTTAGATTTGAATAAATGTTGTTATTCGCCAGAAATGGAAATAAATATTAATTCCTTTCATGCCTTGTATAAACAAGGTTTTACCTTTTCATTTGATAATGAAGTTGGTTCGATTAATGCTTTATTTAATAATAGTCTTTGTTTTAAAGCATTAACTTGTGATGGTGTGTATGAAACTGTATCTGTTGTAAATAACTTAGGAAATGATGTTTTGTATATTGATTCTCCTAATAATAATAACTTGGATAAAGCATCACTATGGCATTTTCGTCTTGGACATATAAGCAAGAAACGCATAGGCCAACTCCAAAAGGATGGAGTCTTGGAGTCATTTGACCTAAAGTATGATGATAGTTGCGAATCATGCTTACTTGAAAAAATAACAAAGTCACCCTTCACAGGTTCTTGTGAGAGGGGTGAAGGTTTGTTGGACCTTGTACACACGGATGTGTGTGGACCATTCAAACATGCCACAAGGGATGCTAATCGATATTATTTGACTTTTACTGAAGATGATAGTAGATATGGATATGTCTACTTAATCAAGAATAAGTCAGAGACTTTCGAAAGGTTTAAGGAATTTAAACAGGAGGTCGAGAATCAATTGGGCAGGAACATTAAGATGCTTCGATCCGATCGAGGTGGTGAGTATCTTTGTAACAACCCGAAATTCAAGTACCTCTAATTAGCCCTTCATCTTTTTATATGTTGTCATTTTGGGCTTTTGTGTTGGGCGAGTACGCTGGGCGTACAAGGAGTACGCTGCGCGTACTCGCACGCCTCATTTAAACGCATCATCCCTCGGGTACGCTGGGTGTACCCAAGGTTACGTCGGGCATAACCGGTCCAGACCCAAAAACCCTAATTTAGTTGTTGGCTATAAAAGGAATGAGATGGCTTGGTTCCTCAGCCACCATCCTCCAGAAAGAAACCCTAAGAGAGTTGTTCCTTCGTTCATAGCTTGTTGGTGAGTGTTCTAAGCTTTGAGGTGTCATTTCAAGGTAGTAAAAGAGAAGAGAAGTCCATTGTGGAGGCTAGAAGTTGGTGTTCAAGTGTAGATCTGTGTTTAGCAAAGGTTGGAGCTTCTTCCTAAGGTAAAAAGTTCAGATCTTGATTTGTAGTTCTTGTGGTATGCTTTATGGACCATTTTCTAGGGTTTTGGTCCCAAAGATGGAGACTTTATGAGCAAGTAGTCTCCATTGGCTTAGATCCATCATATTTCTGGTCCATTTGAGTTGTATGTTCATAAAAATGTAATCTTGGACGTGAATGATTAGCCATGCATAAGATCTAGATCTTTTGGGTTGAAATGGAAAGGTATTAAGGAGTGTAGGAGCCTTTACAGCCATGCCAAGGATTAAAGGTTTCGACTTTATGGGTAAAGAGGCTTAAAGTGAGCCAGATCTAGAAGTTGAAGAAGTGTCTTAACCATTTAAGACCATAAATGAAGAATCGCTGAATCTGGGTGTTACGCTAGGCGTAACTCCCTGTACGCGCAACATACTGGGTGGAGACCACCAATTGTGGATTAGCGAAGTACGCCCTGCGTACATAAGTCTGTATGCCCTGCGTACTGCGAGATGTTGACTTTTGTTGACTTTTAGGGTTTTGGTCAACATGTGGACTTTGAGTCAAGGAAGGGTAAAATGGTCTTTTACCCCTCTGAGGAATATTAATAAGGGTGAAGCCTAGTTGTAGAAGTCTATATTAATTAAAATGATATTCTTTATGATTAGGCGAGGTTGAGTCTTCGTTTCGAGATTCGGAGATAGCGAGCGCGTGAGATTCTAGACTTTCCACGAGGTAAGTTTCCTCACTATATTGTACCCGGAAGGGTTTTATTGTGTGACCGGAAGGTCGGATATGTTATGAGTTGTATGCATTGTATATGATAACTTACCATTGTATGTGCTATGTATGTTATGCTTGATATGGGCCGGAAGGCATATATGTTATGGGCCGGAAGGCGTTGTGATATGGATCGTAAGGCGTTGTGATATGGACCGTAAGGTTGATGCGGGTAGGACCGGAAGGTTTACCGAGTCGGGACGGAAGTCCCTTGAGACACATGGACCGGAAGATCAAGGCCTGGAAGGGCGTATGTGCGTAAGTAGTATTTTGTGGAATTCACTAAGCATTTATGCTTACAGTTGTTGTGTTATGTGTTTCAGGTACTAGTGAGGACCGTGGGAAGGCGCCGACGTGATTTGTACACACTATCGGAAGATTTATTTATGATCTTTGGATTTACATGATTTGTACTATGTTATGATACATTGGATTTTATGACTTGATTTGGTTGGAAAACATGTTTTAAGAAATCAAAATTTTGTTTTCAAAATTTACGTTGTTACAATCTTAGTTTAGAGTTCCTCGACTATCATAGGGAATGTGGGATTGTCTCACAATTGACACCTCCCAGGACACGACAGTTGAATGGTGTGCCTGAGAGGCGTAATCGAACCTTGTTGGATATGGTTCGTTCCATGATCAGTCGAGCTTCGCTACCAATCTCATTCTGGGGGTATGCATTAGAGAATGCCGCCCATATTCTTAATCTAGTCCCTACAAAGAAAGTTGCCAAAACTCCTCACGAGATGTGGACTGGTAAAGTACCTAAACTAGACCACATCAAGATTTGGGGTAGCGAGGTTTTTGTGAGGCACGAGTCTCATGATAAGCTAGAACCCTGAAGCGAGAGGTGTATTTTCATCGGCTAGCCACAAAGATCCTTTGGTTACCTCTTCTAGAAACCTAGTGATAATGTGGTCTTTGCAGCAAGAAGAGGATTCTTTCGAGAGAGAGAGAGAATTTATAAACCAAGGAGACAGTGGGAGGCAAATTAACCTTGAAGAACTTCAAGAGTCAATTAGTGAAGGAACTTCAAACCCTAGCCCTCAACTTGAGGAGGAAACTCCTGTTGAGCCAATTGACGAATCTGTACCTCTGAGGCGTTCCACGAGAGTTAGGAATGCACCTGAGCATTACTATGGTTTCCATATTACTGCGGAAGGTGAGACACTTATTAGTGATGAGAAACTAGTAGGTCTAGATGAACCTAATAGCTACACGGAAGCCATGACAGGCCCTGAGTCTTCTAAATGGAAAGAGGCTATGGATAGCGAGATACAATCCATGTAGGACAATCAAGTTTGGAACTTGGTTGAGAATGTACCAGGTCGTAAGATTGTAGGGTGCAAATGGATGTTCAAGAAGAAGACAGACATGGATGGTAATGTACACACTTATAAGGATTGACTGGTTGCAAAGGGCTTCTCTCAAATTCCTGGAGTGGATTATGATGAGACTTTTTCTCCAGTAGCCAAGATTAAGTCTATTTGGGTTATGTTAGCCATAGCTGCATTTCACGACTATGAAATTTGGCAAATGGATGTTAAAATCGCTTTCCTTAATGGAAAGTTGACTGAAGTCAGCCAGAAGGTTTTGTCAGCAACGAGTACCCTAATAGGATGTGTATGTTTGAGAAATCCATTTATGGATTAAAGCAAGCACCTCACAGATGGAATCTTTGCTTTGATGAAAAGGTCAAGGAATTTGGCTTTTCTAGGAGTCAAGATGAATCTTGTGTGTATGTCAAGGCTAGTAGGAGTATAGTTAGCTTTTTGGTATTGTATGTGGATGACATACTAGTCATAGGAAATGACATCCCAACTCTGCAGGAAGTTAAGTCCTGGCTTGGGAAGTGTTTCTCTATGAAGGACCTAGGAGAAGCTGCATATATTATAGGGATAAGGATTTTGAGAAATCGGAGTAAAAGACTAATTGGACTTAGTCAAAGTACATACTTGGACAAGGTGTTGAAGAGATTCAGCATGCAGAACTCCATGAAAGGAGAGTTACCCATCCAGAGTAAATCCAGATTGAGTAAGACACAAAGCCTAAGTACCGAGGCTGAGATAGCAGAAATGAGTCAAGTACCTTATGCTTCAACAGTAGGCTTGATCATGTATGTTATGATGTGTACTCGACCTGATGCAGCCTTTGCCTTGAGCATGGTTAGCAGGTATCAGGGGAATCCTGACAAGGCACACTGGACTGTGGTAAAGAATATCCGCAAGTACCTACGAAGGACTAAGGACTGGGTCCTTACCCTCAGTGGGAGTGATGACTTAAGAGTTGTAGGGTATAGTGATGCTAGCTTCCAGACTAATAGGGATAATTTCCGCTCTCAGTTGGGCTGGGTCTTTACCTTAAACGAAGGAGCAATCACTTGGAAGAGTTCCAAGCAGGAGACAGTGGCTGATTCCACTTGTGAATCAGAGTATATAGCAGCGAGCAAGGCAGCAAAGGAGCCAATATGGCTAAAGAACTTCATTGGAGACCTTGGAGTTGTACCAGCTATAAAGGAGCCCATGGAAGTTTTCTGTGATAGTGAAAGTGCTGTTGCCTTAGCCAAGGAACCAAGGGATCACAGAAGATCCAGACACATCGACAGAAAATATCATTTTATCAGACATCACATAGAAGAAGGAATCCTCATGGCAAAGAGGGTATCATCAGATGAGAACCCAGAAGATCCCCTTACGAAGGGACTGAGTAGGGTCAAGCATCTCCAGCATGCTCGGAGCATAGGGTTGAAGGATGATATGAGTTTTAGTAGTTAGATAAATTATGAAATTTGTAAAGTGTAATTGACAATTGATGATGAATAAAAGTTGTGTTTATTTATGAGTAAAGTGTTACTATCTTTTGTCAATCGTTTACTATAATTTCTTTTGCATGTTTTGACTTCCAGAATAGTATGTTGTGGTTTCACATATTATTCAAATTTTCCACAGTCAGTCATATGTTGGAAGTAGATATGAAGTAAGACTGTCATGAAGTTGGTTGTAGGTGTCAGGATACAAGACAACACTTCATGAGTGCTCATAAGTTCTGAGTATTGGAATCAACCCGCACTCACTGGAATCACTTCATGGAATTTTATCTCGAGTGATTGTGAGACGGTAATATCATATAAGTCTTCAAACCTAGAGATATGATTTGTTACTTACGAGTTGATTATGCATTGATTGTACGAAAACGCATTGGTAACTTGGTGTTATAAAACATGCTTTTGTGTGTAATTCAATGAGTGGTAGAACAAACATATGAGTCAAAGTTTATATGTTCCTTCTTGGATTAGAAGATGATATCTAGGCCCCTCGATGATTTTGTTTTGACCTATGTACCGGGCCCAGTCAGAACAAAGTTGATGTGTTCAATTAAGTTCTTTGTCAAACAAATCAGAAATCGGGAAACAAACTGTTGGACAATAAGTAAGACATTGTTCCATGTATTTGTCCGGCTGATATCTAGAACAGAGGATTATATGATCACTTATCTTAAATGGCGTATCAATGTCTTCTCTGTTCCAAGAGACCTTGAAAGAGCTATGATTGCCGATCGGTTCCTGAAGCATTACAGTTATAGTTATTAGACTTATCCAAGTGGGAGACTGTTGGATAAGGTGTCTAAGTCCATACCTATTTCTGGTAAATACTTGACTCGACCCGGCATGGTCCATTTGGGTTGCATGGCACCATGCAATTGGATAAACTAAATGAGAGAAATAACACATATGGTTTATTAATATATTATAAGTTCTAATATATTAATAATATTATTTAATTGGTTTTGATCAAGAATTAATTTAGAATTAATTAAGTGATCAAAAGAATAACTAATTAAATATATGGGTAGATTATGTAAATCTTCCATATCTCATATAGTGGGCTAAAAGGCTGCATGGATTATCAAGTTGGGTTCCACCTATAGGATGCTCCATGGATGCTCGATGGAGTTGACCCATGGATTGAGAAATGAAGAGTCATGTTAAATTAGGGTTTTAACTAATGCAACACACTATATAACGACCATGACTCTCCCCAAAATCGGCTACACAAGAGAAACAAGAGGGCTTGGCCAATTTTGAGTGTGTTAGAGTATTCTCTCAAGTTTATACTTTGCATTTGGTGTTGTGTGAAGCATTTGAGGCATCACACTTGAGGTGCCAGGCTCACAAGGTTTCGAGGAACACTTACAACAACAAGGTATGTAGTTCTATCTATTATTCAAGTTAAATTTGTTCCCCATGTATGCTAGATAGGATCATAGCCTTGGAAATCAACTTTGCATGATAATTAGACAAACATAGATCCAAGGTTATTAGGGTTGCATGTACACTTAGGAAGTGTTAGAATGCTCAAAACCCAACAGGAAGATGGTGGTTTACGATGACAAACACCACTACACTGTGGTGGCGATGGTTTCTCTTGATCTCCTGCCCAACAAATACGTCAACACACCCACCCACTTCGCGATTCCACAGATACAGCCACCATTTCATGGTGGCATGCGGCGGACGGAGGATGTCAACGAACTAGAGCGGCTTCCTAAACGGTAGTGTTAATGCAAACATCAAAATAGAAATGGAGAAAGGAGATGGTGGTGCGAAACCCACCGAGTATAGCAGCAGTAGCGGAGAGTGACGCCTGATCATGATACTCTTTGACAATGGATAGTGACGGTGCTGGATGGCGGCTCCTGAAGACGACATGGATGTCGGATGAGGATTGGCGGCCGTTCGGAGCTTCGTCTTGTCATAAAACGATGGGGAATCGGGTGGTGGTGGCTGGAATATTTACGTATGGCAACTAGCTTAGCTTAGGGTTAGGGTTTGTTCGATGATACACCTTCAACCGGGAATGGAAGGCATGACTTTAAGTCCCGCGACTCCATTTAAACTAGTAAACATAATTGCCAGATTCAGTCCCTCCCATTGGCAATCTTTTCATTCGAATGACTCCAAGACTCCATCCTTTTGGAGTTCGCCTATGCGCTTCTTGTTGACATGTGTAAGACGACAGTGCCACAAGCATGCTTTATCCAAGCTGTTGGAAGAATCAATGTGCAACACATTATTTCCTAAGTTGTCTACAACCATTACATTTTCATATACACCATTACAACGCAATGCTTTAAGACCAAAACACCATTATATAAAGCATTAATAGCACCAATTTCATTATCAAATGAAAAACTAAAACCTTGTTTGTACAAACCATAAAGGAAATAGTATTTATCGCCATATCGGACGAGTAGCAACAATTATTCAAGTCTAGTTCTAACCCACTGCTAAGCAATAAAGAATAAAATCCAATCTTTGTGACAAGCAACATTTTCATATTCACCATGATCAAGTTCATCTTCCCGTGCTCCACATCCTTACTTCTTCTTATTCCCTTCAAATCAGAACAAATATGGAAACCACAACTTGTATCAAGAACCCAAGAACAAGAATGTGATGAGTTATTAGATAGAATAGTATAAATACCTACGTGGGTGGGTTTTACTTTCCCATCCTTGACATCCTACAAGTATTTAGGGCAGCTTTGCTTCCAGTTCCCTTTATTATGATACTAGAAACACTCTGCTTCTTTTGGATTGGCAGAGGGATTTGTAGAACCAGCCTTGGTCCCACTGGAAGAGGATCCATCAAGAGACTTTCCCTTGCAGCTCTTAGAGGGAGCCTTCCTCTTCTTCCCTGTCCCATGTCCCATTGCCAAGACAGGACAGTTACAGTAGGAGTAGTAACAACAAATTTACCTCTGAGACTACTTTCAACAGTCCCCAAAAGGCCTTGAAGCTTGCTAACAGTGACACTTGAAATCATTTATCACTTAATAAATGTGTCGGTTAACCACACAGACTCCATTGATCTATGACAAACATCAAGCTACCCTTTGGCACTGTCACACCCCCAAACCAGAACGGCGGAAACGTTCGGGGGCGGAGGACGTCATGTTCAATATCATAACAGTTCATAGAAAGGAAAGTACACACCACCATATATAATAAGTTGCTAAATGTTTACATAGTTGTATTCATTACATGTTAAAAATAAAGGTACATAAACTTCAATTAGAATGAAGTAATTAACGCCAGCGTGTTAATCCCAAAAGTTGAATCCCAACCTGCTTAGCGATTTCCTGAGAATACAAGTTATTTCAAAGAAAAAGTGTCAACAATTAAGTTGGTGAGTCCATAAGTTGTTTAGAAAAATTGGATGCCATTCCAAAATAGGTGTATGTTTTCCAGTAAACGTAGTGCTTCAACATGTAAAGAGTTGTTATTTGTGGTGTTGAAAATGAATGCATTAGTTCCAGAAAATCCCATATATGTTTATAAGTTGTAAATGATTGCACCGGAAAAATCCCTTCTTTTCCTATTTTGTTTGTATGCAGGAAACACTTTTATTATTCCTCGCACATAATACCAGTCTCTAAGACCGAAAATTGTAAGAAACCACGTTTCTCGTAAATGTGTCATAGTTTTATATATAATAAAACTACGTGAAGATCGAACCGGTTGGATGAAGAATAGTTTTAATAACCACTCGTTCATCATAACTTAATATCATAATAATTGTATATCCGATGAGTTTTTATAACCATACTAAACATAATATGCCTGTAACGACGTTCTTCAGGCGTCGCATTGCTATGACAACTGTCACCCCAAAAGACGGACTGTAGCTAACAGTCAGGGTGCGGGATCATGACTTCCCGTATAGATCTATACACATTTGACACGTTCTCGTCGCGGGAGATTCTGGTTATAAACAGGCCTTACTGCAGTACTTTCTAATAAAGAAAAGTAAAGTTGGAAGATGTGCGCGTCTCATGGATTCTCAATTTAGTATATATTAACATGATAGTTTTGTATGCAAAGTTTAGCCTTTCACACAATGATTTGATAAACCGAAATCATAAGTTTTTAGAATGTATAAAATGTTTTAACAACGAAGATCATTATACTCCTCGTATAAGTCTAATGCACGATAATAACCGTATGTTTACTTGTATTCCCCCCCTAAAAGAGTTGTAAAAGTATTTAAAGATGTATTTAAAGTGTGTTAAAAAGGGGTATGAACTCACTTGACAACTTGAAGATAGCGAGATGGAAAAACGGCAGAGTTAGGTCTCGGGAAATGGATTTTTCCTCGGAAATCTCGGGATTTCTCGGGAGAAAATCGACCTTCAGATCTTGCACGAAGTGACCAGGGCTTCGTGGTAGTACGAGCACGGAAAATGAGGAAATACGCAAGAAAAATGAGAGAGAATGAGCCTCCTTTTCGGAAGCCTTCGCATGCCCTTTTATAGGGAGGCTGGTCAGCCTTGGTACGCGAGTCTGATGGGACGGGTTCCTGGGTTCGCGGGTCGGATGGGACGTGTCGCTGGCACGCGGGTCGGATGGGACGTGTCGCTGGCACGCGGGTCGGATGGGACGTGTCCCTGGGTTCGTGCACTTCGCATTTTCATTCTTACACCCTTCGCATCCCTTCGCATTTATCACCTTCGCATTTATCACCTTCGCATTTATCTCTTTAGAATTTCTACAATTTCATCATTTATGACTCCCATTTGCGAAGTTGAGTATTGATTTCCAAAAATGCGAAACTTCAGGGACAATATTTGAAATCTTATGTTTTCTTCCCCAATTCGCATTCTACTGTGAAATACTTCGCATCTTCATTCTTACACCCTTCGCATCCCTTCGCATTTATCACTTTCGCATTTATCACCTTCGCATTTATCACCTTCGCATTTATCTCTTTAGAATTTCTACAATTTCATCATTTATGACTCCCATTTGCGAAGTTGAGTATTGATTTCCAAAAATGCGAAACTTCAGGGACAATATTTGAAATCTTCTGTTTTCTTCCCCAATTCGCATTCTACTGTGAAATACTTCGCATCTTCATTCTTACACCCTTCGCATTTAAGCTAATTAATCGAATGCGATTCACAAAATTTTCATTTCCAGATGCGAACACAGTTTAGTTCTTGAACTCTAAACTTGCGAAATCAAAAATTCATATGTTGAACCCATATGCGAATATTAACCCAATTGACTTCAAATGATGTCCGACTTGAGCATTCTTTTCATGTATGTTTGTAGTTTAACGATATCTATGACTTTCATTTAGACACTTAAGGACGTAAAGTGTTTTATTGAAACTTTGCGTTTTTACGTAACTTCGGATTGCCGGTTTTTGGTCGGAAAATCTTATAATGAGCATAACTTCTTCGTTATAACTCGGATTTTTGTGTTATTTATATGTTTGGAAACCTTATGAGAATAGCTACCACATAATGTACTCTAAATAGAGTTTTTGAATACTTCATTTTCTATTTCCTTTCAAAAGAAGATTACATGACTCGATCTTTACTGACCTGAAATAACGGGTTGTTACATCATCCCCCCGTTAGAGGGAATTTCGTCCCGAAATTTTTTTTTTTTTTTTTTTTTTTTTTTACAAAAGAAGAGTCTTAGGGGCTGGGGAAGAGATGTGGATATTTCTGTTGCATTTGGTCCTCTCGTTCCCACGTGAACTCGGGTCCCCTCTTAGCATTCCATCGGACCTTTACTATTGGAATGCGACTCTGTTTAGTTCGTTTAACTTTTCTATCCATGATCTCGACGGGTTCTTCCACAAAGTTAAGATTTTCATTTAGTTCGATCTCATCGAGTGGAATTACAAGTGTTTCGTCGGACAGACACTTCTTCAGGTTTGATACGTGGAATACTGGATGTACTTTGTTAAGCTCTATTGGAAGTTGGAGTTTGTAGGCTACTGGACCAACCCTTGAAATGATTTCGAAGGGCCCAATGTACCTAGGATTTAGCTTCCCACGCTTTCCAAAGCGTATCATTCCCTTCCAGGGCGAGACTTTCAGTAGTACCCGATCGCCGGTCTGGAATTCCAATGGTTTACGTCTTTTGTCGGCGTAGCTCTTCTGTCTATCCCTCGAGGATTTCAGTCGCTCTCGTATTTGCACGATCTTTTCGGTAGTTTCTCTGATGATCTCCGGACCAGTGAGGGTGCTATCAGGGACTAGACCTTTTGCTAGTTGGGTGTCGCCTACTTCCGTCCAGCACAGAGGTGATCTGCACTTACGGCCGTAAAGGGCTTCAAATGGAGCAGCATTGATACTAGTATGATAACTATTGTTGTAAGAGAACTCGACCAAAGGTAAGTGAACATCCCACGCTTTACCAAAGTCGATTACACATGCTCGCAACATGTCTTCCAAGGTTTGGATCGTTCTTTCGCTCTGTCCGTCAGTTTGGGGGTGATAGGCTGTACTCATGTCCAATCTTGTTCCCATGGATTTTTGCAATGATTGCCAGAACCTAGACGTGAATCTGCTGTCTCTATCCGAGATGATAGACATTGGCACTCCATGGAGTCGTACGATCTCTCGGATGTAGGTTCTCGATAGCTTTTCCATTTTATCAGTTTCCTTGATCGGTAGGAAGTGAGCGGATTTGGTTAATCTATCGACGATTACCCAAATAGTATCTTGGCCACCCTGAGTTTTGGGCAGTTTCGTTATGAAGTCCATGGAAATCTGCTCCCATTTCCACTCAGGAATTTCAGGTTGTTGGAGTAGTCCTGAGGGTTTCTGGTGTTCTATTTTGATCTTGGCGCAAGTCAAACACTTGCTCACATATGTAGCGACCTCTGCTTTCATGTTTGGCCACCAGTAGAGTTGTTTGAGATCTTGATACATCTTGTCTGACCCGGGGTGTACGGAGTATGGAGTCTTGTGTGCCTCGTTCATAACTACCTCTTTAAGTCCACCAAACTTGGGCGTCCATATACGGTTCATGAGGTAGCGTGCTCCATCACTCTTGATTTCTAAATTCTTGTCCATTCCCCTAAGGGTTTCACTTGTCACGTTTTCGGGTTTTAAGGCCTCTATCTGAGCTTCCTTGATCTGTGTCGACAGGTGCGAATGGATTGACATGGCTAATGACTTCACTCTTCGGCCAGAGTACTCCTTCCGGCTAAGGGCATCTGCCACGACATTTGCCTTTCCTGGGTGATAGCGTATCTCACATTCGTAGTCGTTGAGTAACTCGACCCAACGTCGCTGCCTCATGTTTAACTCCTTCTGGTTGAAGATGTGTTGTAGGCTCTTGTGGTCTGTAAAAATAGTGCATTTGGTACCATATAGGTAGTGTCTCCAAATTTTAAGAGCGAAGACCACCGCTCCAAGCTCTAAATCATGAGTGGTGTAATTGACCTCATGCGTTTTTAGTTGTCTTGAGGCATATGCAATAACCTTTCCCCTCTGCATTAGTACACAGCCCAGCCCTTGCTTCGAAGCGTCGCAATATACTACAAAATCTTCGGTCCCTTCTGGGAGAGAAAGGATGGGCGCACTGCAAAGTGCCTGTTTCAAAGTCTGAAATGCAGAATCTTGCTTTTCTCCCCAATTGTAGGTCACACCTTTCTGGGTTAAGGCGGTAAGAGGCTTTGCGATGCTGGAGAAATTCTGGATGAACCGTCGATAATAACCAGCCAGGCCTAGGAATTGGCGAATTTCTGTTGGTGTAGTTGGCGCCGACCAGTTTTTAATAGCCTTAATTTTTGATGGATCCACGTGGATCCCTTCCTTACTGACCACGTGACCGAGAAAGTCCACCTTTCTAATCCAAAATTCACATTTTGAGAATTTTGCATACAGTCTCTCAGTCCGCAACGTCTCTAGCACTTGCCTCAGATGTTGACCATGCTCTTCTTTATTCTTTGAGTAAATGAGTATGTCGTCTATGAATACTATCACGAATTTATCCAAGAATGGACGACATACCCGATTCATTAGATCCATGAATACGGCCGGGGCATTGGTTAGCCCGAATGGCATCACTACGAATTCGTAGTGTCCGTATCGTGTTCGGAAAGCCGTCTTGGAGATATCACTCTCTAGGACTCGCAGCTGGTGATATCCCGACCTCAGATCGATCTTGGAGAAGTAGTTGGCTCCTTGGAGTTGATCGAACAAGTCATCGATTCGGGGTAGGGGGTATCGGTTCTTGATGGTAAGTTTGTTGAGTTCTCGGTAGTCAATGCACATTCTGAATGATCCATCCTTCTTTTTCACGAACAGCACAGGTGCTCCCCACGGTGAGAAGCTCGGTCTGATGAATCCTTTTCCCAGTAGTTCATTCAGTTGGCTGGATAGCTCTTGCATTTCTGCCGGGGCTAATCGATAGGGTGCTTTGGCTACTGGGGTAGCTCCGGGAACCAGATCGATTCGGAACTCCACTTGTCTTGCAGGTGGTATTCCTGGGAGATCCTCGGGAAAAACATCAGTAAAATCGCATACGCCTGGCACACTCTTGATATCTTGGACCTTGCGCTTCACATCCACAACATGTGCCAAGAATGCGTGGCACTCCTTGCGTAGGCATTTCTGAGCTTGGATACTTGAGATGATACGGAGAGTGGTACTTGGTTTGTCGCCCAAGATAACGAAAGTTTCGCCGGTTGGCAGATTAAGGCGAACGGCCTTATCGTAACATAGAATGTCCGCATGATGAGAACTCAGCCAGTCCATGCCAATGATGACATCAAAACTCTTAATCGAGACTGGCATGAGGTTGATTGAGAATGGATGATCATTTAAAGTTAAGGTGCAATTTAAGTATATCTCCTTAGTGCCTTCGGTTTTCCCGTTGGCCATTTCTACTATAAATGGTTCACTCAATGACTGTGGTATTGATTTTAGCAGGCCTTTAAAGCCGTGATTCACAAAACTCCTTTCCGCGCCACTATCAAACAAAATGCATGCATACGAGTTATCGAGAAGGAACGTACCCGTAACAACTGTAGGGTCCGCAATGGCTTCATCCTGCCCCATTACGAAAACTCGGCCCCTTCCACCGGTATTTCGGTTGTTTACCCTTGGGCAGTCCTTGCGGTAGTGCCCTGTGTCTCCGCATTCGAAGCAGGCACGGTTTTCACCGGTATTAGTGGTGGGAACGGATGGTTGGATTGGCCCTTTACAATAGCGGGCTGTATGCCCCTTTTTATTACAGTTGGTGCATTGAAGATTTGGGCAAGGACCGCGGTGGTGGAAACTGCATCGGTTGCATTTAGGAAGTTTCCCAATGTATGAGCTTTTGGGGGAAGGGTTCGCAGGTACAGTAATAGCATGTGTCGCTATCGCTTGTTGTTTCCTGGGGTTTTCCTGGAGAGTTGGTCCCCTCCTCTTGTTCCAAGTCCTACTCTGACCCTGAGTCCCCCTGGATGGATATGCAGTTGTCGAAATGATACCGGGTCTTACTCCGTGGTCGATGAGTCGCTGGGCCAGGCGCTTAGCACTGTTGTAGGTAGCAGGGCTGGAAGCCAGGACATGCCCTTGAATCTGGGGTGACAACCCCCAAATGTACCTTTCGACCTTCTTTGATTCTGGGTTGACCATGGTAGGGCACAGTGCAGCGAGGTCGTTGAATCTAGTGGTGTAGGTGATTAGGTCAGACCCAGTCATCTTCAGATTCCAGAGCTCCTGCTCAAGCTTTTGTACTTCGCCCCTTGGGCAGTATTCTTCCAGTAGTAGAACCTTTAGGTCGTCCCAACTCATGGCGTTGGCGACAGTGAGCGTTACTGAATTCACATGGCTTTTCCACCAAGTGAGGGCTCGATCTACAAAGGTGCAGGCAGCGAACTTGACTTTGCTTGCTTCAGGGCATGAGCAGATCTCGAAGACCGTTTCGGTCTTTTCGAACCATTGCATTAGTGCAATGACTCCTCCCGTTCCATTAAAAGTTTTTGGCTTAGCGTTAGAGAACTCCTTGTAGGTACATTCTCTTCCTTGGCCATGACCCGTTCCATGATTTGGATGGTTTGTGCTGCTTCCCGCCCCTCCATTCCCTTGGGAGTTTATTTGTGAGAGGGCTGCAGTTACTGCTGCTGTGATAGCGGCCTGAACCATGGCTGGATCATAAGCTGGTGGTGGAGGTGGTGGTGGTGCCGTGCCCGGCCTGGGCCTCAGGTTTGGACGAGGAGGCATCTTGCTGCCAAAAGAAAGTTTTGGAAGAAAATTATAAGTTTTGGCAGTTCGTAGTTAAATGATATTGAATGAACTTCTATTAGATCTAAGAAGTTGAGTTTAATTGACACAATATTTTAAGCTTGAAAGTAAAGTTTGAATAGATGCATCAATAAATCGAACTATTTGCACATGATTAACAACGGTGAGAAAGCGATATGCCCTTATATATATTAAACATATAGTTGTGTTACAGCGGGGTCTAGACAAAATTCCTTGGCCTCTCTAAAGGCCTCCGATTACGGGAAATTTTAAAGAAAGTAATACTTTTATCCGAAGTCCTAGTTTATAACAAAATTTGAGAGTTGGGCAAGTACTACTTGCGGTGCGCCTTGCGTTTAGAGCTCGACTCTGTGTCGGACTGCTTTGACCCCATGAGACGTCTGTCAAACGCAGCTTGTTGTTCTCTTAATTCTGCGAAGGCCGCGTTTGTTTGTGCTTGAAACGCTTCGGCGCGAATGTGGATGTCGTTCTGTATCAACTCTAGGCGGTTGATATCAGCCGTGTGATTTTGCACCTCCACATTGACCTCTCGAATTCGGTTGGCTTGCACTCCAGATTGATAGCATTGGTTGGCAAGTTTGCCAACCATGACCGGAAGTGCGCGATCGGCTGATCCCCCGCCTCTTACGTCATAGAAGTCTCGGCACATGCCGTAAGGAGGGCGTAAGCTTTGTTGTTGGCTCCAATGATGGAGGTGACTTCCCCACACTGGAGTGGGTCCTCGGAAATTCCTCACGTGGACAGGAGGTTGTAGGGCTGGTGGATTTATAATTTCTGGCTCCGAATCCGTACCAGAGTCGTTTCCTGCCTCCACATTTATAGGCTCTTCGTCTTCTTCAGAATCTGATTCGATCCACCCACCATTTCCTTGGTTGTGGTAGTAGGGGTCATTGAGGTGATGGAATCCCGCCATTTAGGCTGTACGAGAATAGGGTTAAAAGTTTACTATAAGTTAGAGCATATGAAACTTACTCTCGAGATTAATGGTTGACGGCACTCGAATACACTCTCAATATTCCCTAGTGATATGCTTTTGGAAATTTTAAAATTTGTTGTCCATTACAGGCACTCCTTGGCATATGTGTAGTCGGCTCTTGGACAAATATAGTTGATCAGGCTATATCCTTCCCAGTTCTGATTACATGTCCCAAGGCATACCTGCACTGCACAACTGATATATAATACTTCAACGTGGTTTTAATTATGATACTGACCATCTTGTTGTTGTGAAATGAATGCATGCCTACATTAAAAACTAAATAAAGGATTTTATTTTTTTAAAAGTACGAATCTTACTCAGAGTGTTTTTACCCAGTTGAGTTTATAGTTGTATAACAAAAGAAATGGTTTTGATATACTTAATTCCCTATAAACAATGCTCTGATACCATTTGTAACATCCCCCTCTGGCACGTATCACAATATTGTCCGCTTTGGGCCACTCGGCACGAGGACTTCCCAGGGGGTCACCCATCCCGGTACTACTCCCGCCCGAGCACGCTTAACTGCAGAGTTCTTATGGGATCTGTTGCCCTCACGGCTTTAAAACGCGTTGTGTTAGGGAAGGTATCCACACCCCTTATAAGGAATGTTTAGTTCTCCTTCCCAGCCGATGTGGGATCAGATCTAACCCACTTTCACCCCCCATTATAGGGTTCGACGTCCCTGTCGAACACATCGACCCGTGCAACCAGAACGGCGGAAACGTTCGGGGGCGGAGGTGTGACAGGCACCCTTACTAGTCCAAGTTAACGTGTTGGTTAACCACACACACTCCATTAACGACTTGGCAAGGTGCAAAGTGCAATTTTATGGAATAGCATCATTTTCACATTTTCCTAAAGTAACTAAGATTAGGAATTTAATAAAACATTTAGTTACTTTATAGTTATCATTATAATTTTAATGAAAATTAATATCCTATCCTACCCGTTTGGATAACGACCCTCCACCAGTCAAGGAAGCAGTGAGTGAGAGTGGACACCCATTAAACCACCATTTTATAAGCAGTAACCTTATACCCCCTTATAGACCATCTTCGTGAATGAGGCCTACTAACGGTAAGACTGACTTGTCTTCTACGTATATAAAATAATTAAACTTTTAATATTACAACAGTATAAGGGTTGAATTTTAAACTTTTAAAATTCTAGGGTTTGGAATTAAAGTATTCATAAGTGTGACTTTAAAAATTCCAAAACTTGAGGGCAAGTTTTGAAACTTTTCAAAACTCTTGGTTTCCATAACTTATGAGTTTAATGACTTATTAAAAATTAGACTTTTCATTTTCCATAACTTGAGGACAAGTTATGGAATTCATTAAGGCATTTAGATCAATATTTTAATTAACAACATAATCAAATAATTTATCCATGATCAAGTTAAACTCATAAGTCAAGATAATTCATATCAACAATTTGCAAGAAATTAGCCTAGTCATATAATTAATACAAATCTTGAAATTTTGACAATTATCTTTTAATTAGATGAGGATGATCACTACCATATCAGAAAAACAGATTTTATGATTTAAACAGTTTGTGGTAATGATCCTAATCCAGTTGAGGCCAAAAAACTCGAATTTCTGCAACCATAGCCATCAACTCGTTGAGTTGCCCTGTTACTGAGTGGACTCGTCGAGTCAGCCAGTGGACTCGGTGAGTTCATCAGTCAGAGGCCAGAAAATTGACTTTTCCAACTTTGAAAATTAACAAGCATCAAGTATAACATAAAACAATCCTATGCTCTGATACCACTGAAGGGTTTTGAGCATTCTAACACTCCTATGGTGTGCATGCAACCCTAGATGCTTTGGATCTATGTTTTCTCAAATTATACATGCATTTTCATTTCCCAAATCATACATATCCTAACTAGCATGCAATTCACTATTGAACAATATAACTAGTAAGACACATTACCTTTTGTTGTAGTTGGTTAACTTTAGCCTTTAAAAGCTTAGCACCTCAAGTGTGATGCCTCAAATGCTTCACAAAACACCACCAACAATGGAGGACTTAAGAGAGAGTTTATTACAGACTAATATCGGCCTATGTACTCTAAGAATATATGTGTATCCGATTTTTAGCTCTAGGGTAACTTATATATATGGTAGAATACTAAGGGTCGTGGTTAAAACCATCATCCATACCCTTGGGCTTATTATCCATGATCCATATGGACCAACTCTTTATGGATTCATCCATAAACTTAGTCCATCATGTATCATAAGGCCAAACCATATATATATATATATATATATATATATATATATATATATATATATATATATACAATTAGTCCCTGTTAATTTAATTAGTCTCTTGTGGTCACTAAATTAATTCCAAATTAATTCTTGATCAACACTAATTAAATTATATGATTTCTCAATATATTATACTTATAATATATTAGCGAATCATAAACAACCTCTCTCATAAACATCCATCCTATCAAAATGTTCTAGAGAAATGCAACCCAAATGGACCATGCTACTCTCGGGTCAAGTATATACCAATTATAGTTATGGGCTTAGACATGTAATCCAACACCATCAATAGCCCAATCACCAATGCCCAACTTGAAACCCAAACAAAATTAAGGTTTCTCACATAAAATGACAATTAGGGTTAAGTGTTTTTACTTAACCCATTAAGGACTTAATACATTAAGTCCATCACTCCACTAGGCCAAACATATAATGGGATTGGCATAAGTCATAACTTCAATCCACTCGTCCAAACGTGGGTCCCGACAATCCAAAACTAACCTCTTCCAAAATTAGGGTTTTCTAAACCCCAATTAGGGTTTCTAACTCAAGCATATGCTAATTAGTCAAATGGTTACGCTTTTAGGTCAATTAGAGTTTCATTAGGTCGAGCACCACCCACTGCCACCTCGGGCGGTGGTGGTCGATGGCGGCATACGGCGACAGCCACCACCTCACAGTGGTGGTGGGTTTTTCCTTGATTAATCTAGACAAAGCAATACATACAACATTACACTCATAGAATACACACATACACACAACCACCACCACATGACGACTGGTGGTGGCAGAATAGAAAAAGATGACAGAAGCCACCATGGTTGGTAGCCATGGTGGTTTTCCATGGTTTCCGACCAATGAGCACACCCACACTCGTAAAACAACACCAAAACACACATATACACGGGTTGAACATGGAAAACACACCCCATCAGAAATCTTGTGGCGGCAGGCGGTGGTTTGCGATGATAGCCACCTCCACACGGTGGTGGCGATGGTTTCTCTTGATCCCCTTCCCAGCAAACACGTCAACACATGCACCCACTTCGCGAGTCCACGGATACAACAACCATTTTATGGTGGAATGTGGTGGATGAAGCACGTCAGCGAAATAGAGCCGCCTCCTGAACGGCAGCGGTGATGAAACCATCGGAAGAGTAATAGAGAAAGGAGAAGGTGGTACGAAACCCACTGAGTACAACAACAACAGTAGCGGAGAGAGACACCAGCTAGTGATCCTCGTCGGCAATGGACAACGATGGTGCTGGATGGCAGCTCCTGACGACATGAGGATTAGCGTTCGTTGGGAGCTTTGTCTGGTCGGAAAACGAGGGGGAATCGGGTGGCGGCGGTTGGAAGATTTACGCATGGCGACTAACTTAGCTTAGGGTTAGGGTTTTTTCAATGATACACCTTCAATCGAGAATGGAAGGCACGATTTTAAGTCCCATGACTCCATTCAAACTAGTAAACGGAATTGGCAGATTCGGTCCCTCCCATTCGCAATCTTTTCAATTTAAATCCAAAATTTACCCTTTAGCGTCTGCTTCTTCGTCTCTGTAGGTTCAATGGTTATGATGACAAGTATGGAAAATGATTATGATCGTTCTCCAATGATAGGCTCTGCCTTTTGATACATTCTCACCAAGTAAAAGAAAAGAATATTTTAATACCAAAACTTATATCCACGATATGCAAGAAGACAAAATATGCAGTCCCACAAGATAGTTTGCAGGTTATGGAACGTAGGGACATTTACTCTAAAAAAAACCTCCGATAACCTCCACAGACTTACTCTTTCAAATACGTGTAAAGAAAAAAGGAAAGAGAGATCTAAAAACTTATCATGATTCGTTTTTTGGTCTTATTTTGTAGGAGCAATAAGATTTTACAACAGAATAAATCCCTTTTTTGGATGAGCCATTTTATGAAAAATGTAACATTTGAATGCTTTGTTCCTATTCACTCATTCTCTTGGTTTTTTCCATTTTTGATCACTAAGACAAACTTTAATGTTGTTGAACATGATGATAGGAGATGTTGATGTACATAGCTGTCGGAGGCTCCCCCTTGATTTTTTTATCCCTAATTATTTTTTTACATGGCCTCAATGTAACATCCCAAAATTTTCAACAAATTTAAGGGTGCGTTTAGTTGCAGAAAAATGGGCTGTTTTCCGGAAAAATTTTCCAAGAAAAATGAGAATTTTGAAAACGCGTTTAGTTCGTCTATTTTTGTAAATTTTTCACGGAAAATGAAAATTTTCCGTTATCTAAAATTACAAAGAAGTTGGAAAATTTTGGAAAACTGATAATCATTGTTTTCCATATTTTTCTAATTCCAAAATTTTTCTATAAACACACATCCACTCCATCCCATCCACCTCTACCTACCCCCACCCACCCATACACACACACACATACATACCCACCCCCCACACACCCACCCGCACACACACACACACCAACCCACAAACACACACACATACATACCCACGCACACACACACACACACACCAACCCACACACAAACATGCATACCCACCCACACACACAAACACCCACACACAAACCCACACCTACCCCCACCCCCACCCTCACACACACCCACACACACACAAACCTACACCTACCCCCACAAACACACACAAACACACACTCGTACCCCTACCCACCCAACACTACCACGAAAATCACCGACCTACCATCATCACCACCACCACCACTAACCCGTCACTAGCACCACCACCACCATTGCCGCCACCATCACCACCACCGCCACCACCATCGCCTGTCATCACCACCACCATCGCCGACCCGCTACTGTCACCGTCCCCACCCACACCCTACCACCGCTACTGTTTTTTAAAAATGAAAACCGATAGAAAAATACACATTTAAACATGTTTTCTAATTTTCTAAAACTGAAAATGGAAAATGAATAAGTTTAACGAAACGCCTTTTCTAAATTTTTCAATGAAAAATGAAAACGCAAAACGAAAATCGAAAAGGGAAAACAAAAAACGGAAAATGAAATTGTTTTTCCGTAACTAAACGCAACCTAAACTTTTCAAAACAGCCCATTTCCGAATAAAAGTGTTTACAAAACCACTGTTCCAAAAAACATGATTTAAAATCAGAGTCTCCCAAGATCCAATCAGTAGTAAAACCAAGGATGTGTGCATTCGTCTTGCCACAACCGTCTAAAGCACCTGAAACAATAAACTGAAACTGTAAGCATAAAGCTTAGTGATTTTCCCTAAAGTACCACCATATACACATAACAAGCAACAACCTGAACCGCTCCTCGACCTTCGGCTTGACTGGACCACCTCGTAGGGCCTACAGCCTATCTGGATCGCTCGTTAGGCCTTCAGCCTGACTGGACCACCTCGCAGGGCCTATAGTCTATCCGGGCCGCCACGCGTATCTTGGCCTTCAGCACAAAGCAAGATCACCTCAATCCAACCATACATAACATGTCAACATATACATAACATATGAGAATCTAACCAGTCAACAGACAAACATGTAAATCTATTGATCACTATCGTATGCTAACATTCCATATACCAGGATACCGATCTAACAGATCACCACAACATAACAACATCCTATATACCAGGATACACATCTAACAGATCACTACAACATAAAAACAAACGGTAGACCAGGATATCAATCCAAAGGGTCGGCCTTAGTGCCTCCGACCTGTAAATGCAGTGAGGAAAACTCACCTCACAAACCGGACAAAAGTTGATGAGGTCCCGACTCCGAATCCCAGCTCTCAAACTAACACCTACTCCAACCAAAAGACCAAACACAATCAAAATCCACAAAATACCCACAACACCCTCAAGTTCCAACTTGGTCAAAATCAAATGGTCAACTTCCAAAAGTCAATATCTCTTCCCAGTGGAGTACGCCTTGCATACCAAGAGAGTATGCTCAATGTACTCTGATGTTGACTAAAAGTGTGGTGTTGACCCCATGCACACAACGTACCACCAAGTATGCCCAACGTATGTAGCCCAGTCCCAAACCTTCATTAAGAGCTTATTCCATTAATTCCTACATCCAAAACGTAGATCCAAGCCCAAGATGATGTCCTAAGTCATAAAGTTTCCAACTTTATGACTTTTCATAGCTATAAACGCTTAATGTCTAAAACCCTAAGTTCTTAACAAAAGAAAACATCACAATTCTTGCATGAAAGGGATAGAACGGCCAAGATCACATTTTTATAGTTCATAATAGATTTATAATGGATAAAGTTTCCATCTTTATCCATTAGAATGGTCCCAACAAACAAGATCTAGTCTTTAAGTCTCAAAGGGACCCAAAAGTTCATCTATTTCAACTTAATCCATTAAGTACAAGTCTCCAACTTTCAGATCTGAATCAAAATGATGTTTAGATGGATAAAGTTTCTAACTTTATCCATAACAAGGCCACAAAATTTAAAGATCTAAACTTTATGCACTAAAATAACCAAAAGCTCATAATATCCAAAACTAGTTAGATCTAACAAATGCATCATCAAGATTCAAACTTTATACCTCTAGAAGATTGATCGAGATCAACAAATTCTAGATCTATAAGCTCCAATGCAACCAACACTTCTTAAGAAGTTCCTTATTCTCTAAGGTACATCGTGCATACTCCAAAGCACTCAAAAACACATTCTTTAGCACACAAGGCTCAATTCAGGGTCCTCGGTACGCCCAATGTACACTCCTATGGACGCCCAACATACTCAGCATAACCCGAAACCAACCAAACTTCAAATAGGCATAATTTCTTCGTTCTAACTCTAATTTATATATGTTTTATATCCACTGAAAGGTAACAAGAAACTCTACACTTCTATCAACTCATCCTTGCCTTAAAATGTTCGGGAAAAAGAAATCCAAAATTCATAAAAGCTCGAACTGATACTTTACCGAAATACCCCTAGGCGCCAAAACACAGACCGAACTCCCAGATAGTTATAAATCACTTTTCTTTAAAGGCCTAAGCTTGATAACACTCTCTCCCACTTAAATTATATTTCGTCCTTGAAATCACTCCTTACCACCCTCCTGAGAAACAACATTCTGAGCAAAACATTCTAGTGTTGAACAAATCACTAAACCATAATTGTCGATCCAAAATGCTAATTCTATAATTCCGAAGCCCCATAACTTGCCTGAACTCCGCACAAATAGAACCATTTGAAACACAGTCACAAGAGTCTCCTCCTACCATTAGAACTGAAAGAAACTTTTGATCCTGAACCTTCCAACAGATAACCCAACATAAAAATTCCTAAATCCATAACTTGCTAAGATACAAAATTTTCACTTATACACTAACGATTCCCGATGCGAATCTCAACCAAGAGCCAACTCGGTACATAACCCATAATCTAAGATCCAGGGATTTACACTTACGTTTCACCTGAACTCTTCTGATTCACAGCAACCATTCCCTAAACTGGGATATAAAATTCCTAAACCACCATTGAGACTACCATTCTCACTCCTGGTCCAGCCACCAAGTTCTTGAGAGTCCAACAGATAAGGCTATTCTAGCCTATGCACCACTCTATGCTACTCCCTAGCCACATAATCCTCTTATTAAAACCATAATCCAATTCCTTGACATAATTGGTCTCTACCAGGTCTCACCTACATTTCCATAATCATATGGTCCTTGCTCCACAGGTCTCACCCAATGAGAGCTACACAAGCCCAACTTGTCTTGGACCCCAATGGTCCTATTCCCAAAACAGAGATTTGCTCTCCGAACCCACTGTTCACGTTGCCCAAGGCACAAGATGATCCTCCTTTATACTCACGACAACCCTAAAGATGGTCAACCTCTATCTAGTGAATTCTACAATCCCATTATAGACTTACAACACTTCCATACTATCCGCCAAACTAGTGAATGTTATGGCTACCATGTAGTCTTATGAAACGTCTATCATGCCATGGTCACCGACCATGGTCTTACCACACATAATTCCTTTCACAGAATACGTTGCTATTAATGAAAAATACGAAGAAATCATGGCCGCACACGACCCGATAATAGGGTAAATGGTTGTATTCTTGATCCAATTCAAAGGCTATAACCAAAAAGAACCATGCATATAATTTGAACCAAGTGCTCCAATGCTATCTTGTCCAGTCACATACACCACTCTTGGTAATACATATAATGAATTACCCCAATGCACATCTATAGAGAACCCATAACATCATCCAAAAAAAGGTAAGAAATACCAGAGTTCTATCAAATGACAAACCTCAATCACTAACAGAAGATATCCCCATGAATGATCAGAACAAGACCCTATACCTTGGTTGACCCAGATGAGATTCCACCAATGCGCAATCAGCTCTTGAAGACTTCCAAGGTGATTTTGAATGCTACCAAAACCTAAGCTGACTATGAACCAAAATTCCACACCATCTTCATTTAGGGTATACATACCTAGAGACCAAAGGAACATAGAACATACTGGACTTGATAATTAGTTGACACATCCATTGAACTTAAACTATCACCACTTGAAACTTCCGAAGAATCTTGTTTGAATGACGAAAAAACCATCATTGATCGAGAATGCATTGACATTAGGTCTAATGAACCAAAACCCGCATCGAGCTAAACATAACCAACTCAGAAAACTGATTCTCTGATCGACCTATGAACAAGCAAGACTATAATTAGAAATTCGTGCAACTCAAATCGATACTACAAACTTATTCTCTTAATATTATGAACCAAAACAGATTGATGATCCTCCAACTAGAATACCTAGTTCTCCCCCACTTAGGGTTCAAAATTCCACCTACTGGTGTTGAAACCAAACCATAACTCAAATCGGCTTAACCAGGTACAACCATACCGGACCTTGGAATGAATAACACACTTATGATGATCTTTCAAATAAGGATTGTAACACCGTTAAAATTTCAAACAATTTTTCATTTAATTTTAATAAAAACATTTCATTTGAAAATCATCCCAAAATCATATATCCAATATTTTCACCAAAAACATAATACAAAATCCATATCCCAAGATCACAAAAAAAAAAAAAAAAAAAAAAAAAAAAAAAAAGTCATCTGCAAGTGTGTACTAATCATGCCGGCGCCTTCCCGTGATCATTACTGGTACCTGAAACACATAACACACAAACGGTAAGCATAATACTTACAGATTTCCCCAAAATACCACATACAACACATACTCCTTTCCAGGCCATAACTCTATAGGATCTTCCGATCCATGTGTCTCAGGGGATTTCCATCCCATAATTCTTTTGACCTTCTGGCCCATACTCTGTTGACCTTCCGGTCCATATCATCATACTCATATCATAACATATCACATAAATAACATGCATCATAAACATCATACACATAAGACCTCCCGGTCACACCTAGTTAGCCCATTGGGTATGGCATAGTGAGAAGACTCACCCCGCTGATGTCGGATAATCACTCGAGCTCGATTCCCCGATGTATCACCTCCTATATCATAAGTACATCTCTAATTAATACCTTCCTGACATAGTTTGACTCATACTATTAAGTCAACTCTAGTAAACCCTGCTCAACGCTGGTTAACGGTCAACCTTTGACCCGACTCGTCGAGTCTTGCATAGACTCGTCGACTCCATATGTGAACTCAAGTCCTTTGAATCCCTTCTGACTCACCGAGTCACTCACCCAACTCGGCGAGTCATCCACTGATCTGAATCACGGGACGACCCACTCCGACTCGTCGAGTCTGCTCATGGACTCGGCGAGTTCGTTTCATGCACAACCTCAAACGACCTTCTGAGGTTAGATCTATTCCTCTAATCCTTAGATCTAACCTTTCCAAGCTCAATAAGCACGTAAAGTCTCTATCTTGACGTACATGCATTCAACTATATGACCATATATGATGATTTAGCCCCAAATACCACAACCCAAGGTCATAACCTCCATTGCTCTGCATAAAGCTTGATGAGTGAAGCTCTCTGGACCTCTATGGATCCAGATCTAAATCCTCATCACCAGAAAGGGACTATTGGACATCAAATCAACCTAACAAAGGGAATAAGAAACCCTAAATCCATATATACTTCATAAAACAGAAGATGAGCCGAATTTAATACCTAAACTGCGATGATCTTAGCTTCAAATCCACATAATAGCAACCTCCTTTGCTTCCTCTTGGCTAGGACCTCCTTCTTTTTGCTAAACAACACCACAAAGGTCAAGAATGGCTTCTTTCCTCTCTCAAAACGCTCAAGCACTCTAGGGTTTCCCTCTATGGACTGGTATCCGCAAATGAAGGCCATAAGGGCATTTAAATAGGTCCCAAACCCAAGAAATTAGGGTTTCTTTCATCAGCTCTGGCTCGGCGAGTCGCTCCCCTGACTCGTCGAGTCCCCTCATGTGACAACTGCCAATTCAGGTCATTCTTGGACTCATGCATCTTTATAATAACCATTCATGCACACCATGCCATGACCTAGTAGTATAAATTAGGTCAAAAATCTTGCATAAACTAGGATCCAACTAAGGTCTAGGACTAATATACTTGATACTTACAATTCTAGTAAGTTGCTTAGCTACAATAGGAAATGCCAATACTATAATTAGAATAAAGCTTCAAGCTTTGTTATAATTGAAATAGGGTATAAAACTCTAAAAATAAATTAAAACATTCTAATTATACTTCAACATGTTGTTGAATATCAAACAATATTCCAAAAACCCTAAAGAGCCAAAAATCCAAAGTTATAAATTATAAAGCTTAAAAACTTTATAAAATTTGGCTATAAACTTCCTAATATCAAATTTTATTAATCAAATTATGGATTATACCAATGAACTAGAAATATAAATTACAAGTATTAATCATAAATTATTTGTTGAAAACAAGATTTTTAAATAAATCAAATTGCTTAATAAACATTTTATAAAAATGAATGTTTTTATATAAAATATAGGAGGGAAGTTTATAAAGTTTAAAATTTAGGAGAGAGGAGGCCAAAATGCATGCAAAAACCAGCCATCACCTCTCCCCATGCCCTCTCTCTTCCCCAAAACACAATCATTAAGCTTAAACCCTTACTCCACCTCTTCCCTCTTCACTCTCTCACTTCACTCTCTTCACACACTTCACTCTCTTCTTCCCTCTCTCTAAACTCACGAAAATCCTCTCATTTCTCTGCAAAATTTCGAGATTGTGAAGCCCTTGAAGTGTTCTTACTTCTCTCAAGGTCAAAACCAAGGTAAACAACAACATCTTCTTCCATAGTTTCATGGTTAAACCTCTTTTTCTTCTTAGTCTTCTCTATTTTTCGGATTCTATGCCTTTCCATGGCTAGAAATCTTTATTCTCCACTTGTGTTTTGTAGATTCTCACCATAACACAATGCATGTGTTAGAGATGGTGAAAATCCGGGATCAAACCCATGCAAGGAGTGGAAAAGATGCACATATGATCATGTGACATCAAAACCTAATATTTCATGTTCTTCTCCATTTGTTTTGTGTTCATGCATGAACAAAAGCATTTAAACCATTTCTAGTACATCTTGGATGCTCATTCATTCCATGCATGTGTTAGAAATCGGGCCTTACCAAAGACATGCATGATGTTCTTGTTGAAATACCCTAATAATGCACACAAGCAAACATGCAATCTGCCAGATTACTTTTTTCTACGTTGAACAGTCATAACTCAGTCATTTCTTAACCAAATCATGATATTCTTTTTGTATTGGTTAGTTCCACGAGTTGACTTTCAAACCCAACTAGTCTCACTGTAAAATATTAAATATCCGATTCTTAGCAGATTTTACAAAAAGGTTGCGCATACAGCTCTTTTTCTGTGATTACTATTTTTATCTTGCTTAAACAATGGCCTTAAACCCAACCATAAATCTGAGGAAAAACACCTTAGAAACTTAACATATCTAGTGAATTATGGTTGAAATTTCGTGGCTTAAAACCTCACTGAATGGGCTACACAAATTCATCAACTTCAGCCACATTTACACTTCATGCATTATTGCATGCAACTTTTCTTAAATTGTTTGAAATCATTACCCTCATTTCTCTTCTGAATACATTTTTTTTACATTTTTCCTTTTGAAAGCCCTTGCATGCATGAGATAATCTGGAAAATTTCAAGAGCTTTTGTTATGTCTTTGATTTATTAGAATTATTGCTAAAACCAAGGGCATAAATCATATAAAATACTTCCAGAGGTCAATAAATCCTAAATAAATTCATGGATGATCCTTATGGGGAATAATGACCCCTGACCAAATTTCAGCAATTTTTGTTACTGTTTCATATGATTTCTAATTTTCTTTTATTTAGGACATGATAAATTACAAAACCACTTTATAGGATGTGAAAATTGTATCTAACAATTTTCGCATACCTTACCTGTGATGGGTGACTCCAGAAAATAATTTCAAGATTTTCCATCATGTTTTACTATTTTTCCCAATTTTTGGTAATTATAATAGTCTAAAAATGGGAGAAATAGTTCTGATTATCCAAAATTCATGAAAATTTACCAGGATATAATATTATAGAGTAGGAGGTTACATAAAAATTTTGAATATTTTTCTCTACTGTAAACTATTTTTCTCTTATTTTCTAAAGTTAATTGCACTAAAATACACTTAAATATACATAAATACCCAAAACCAGTTTATACATTATGAAAACCACTTTTGATATTTTTCCCAGGATATTTATACTGTAAATGATGTTACAAAAATTTATGGTGATTTATTTTAACTGTTTAATATTATTTCTTTAATTAATGACTATTTAAAGGAATAAAGCAAGGAAAAATAAAAATACCCACTGAAAAATATCTTTTATATTTTTCCCAGCCTATTTATGTATAATAACAATTAAATAAAAAGTTTGGGTAATTTTGGAAACTGTTTTCTATTTATTTCAATTTTTATTGAAATAAATGCTCAAAAATCATAAAATATAATTAAACAACTTGGAAATCCATTTTTATAATTTTTCCAGCTTAGTATTGTGTAATAACAGTTAAATAAAAAGTTTGAGAATTTTTATCCCTCGAATGCTATTTTCGTGAATTTATGTTGTAATAAGGACTTAAAAATTTGGAAAGTTTATATTCCAAGGTTGTAATTAATCACCCGATATATAGAATTTCATCACTTCAGAAAAAGTGTAACTAATTGATATAAAAATCCAATACTAAAACATAAATTGGCATTTCCCTATATGTAGAGTTTAGTATATTAGCATTAGATATCGACATGGAAACTCACTAGTGTGTGTGTTTGGTGTCGTAGGATCCCGGTAGTAAGACGTTGGTGCATCCCGAAGTACCGCTTGTGTCTACACAAAACATCGTGAGTATTCACGCACTCCCCTATTTTCGGTTTTTATGTTTTGGGGTGGAAAAGCATGTCCAGAAAAACTACTGTTTGCATGTTGTATTTAAATTGAATTGTATGAAACATGATTGCTATTGTATTGCTATGTTTCTTTATGTATGTCTATGCAACACGGAACATGAGAACTTATCATACTAAGGCCCTTCCCTTATCTCTAACCATTAACTCTTTGAGCCAATGGTCGTTATGGATAGCGCTATTAGGAATTGACAACTCCTCACTCGCCCGAATCGCTGGAGTGCATGATACCATATTCATCTATGGAACGATAAGCATAGATCTCGATAGGGCTTCAGTCATAGGTTTGGTTGAGACTCATTGTTTGCTCATACACATACAAACTCGTTTCTCGTTATAGCAATAAACTTGTATTCATTAATAGCAATCAACTTGTTTGTCATTGAAGCAATGTACTTGTATTTACGAAAAGCCTTATTGTACGCTCGATTTTTATAAACTTGTGATACTCACCAACTATTTTCATAGTTGACGCTCGTTTTACATGCTTTTTCAGGAAGTAATTAGTAAGTGGATGTAAAGATTCATCATCATAGAGCATGCTGCATCGTGTTGAAGCTATTATGAAGCTATATTTTGAACAATGTTATTTTGAAAAACTTGTATTTTGTTTCTTTTGAAGCTATGGGTTGTAAACTTTTAAATACTGCTATGGTGATGTATCTTTATCTTTTGCATTGAAACCGTTATCGCTGTCATACCTTGCGTTTCCGCTTTAGCAGGGTGTGACAGAAGTGGTATCAGAGCTAAAGTTATAGAGAACATCGGTTTTTCTTTAAGAAAACACAACCTATAACTAAAACTTACAAAGAAATTCTTTTTACATCAAACATATTACTAAGATAATTAGGTCGGGAGTTGTATTATTGGACCTTGATTAAACATAGCCTGATCACCTATGTTTAATTAAGAAAAGATTTATACAAAGCTTGAGCTAATTATAATGGGAATATGTTCAACAAAAATATTTGAGAAAACTTTATTTCAAAATTTCAAAAGGTTAATTTTGGTGTGTGTAAGCATTGCATATTATAGGCATGCATTGTCATTTATTTCATATCTCATTGAAACTATGTCACAGTCCACTATGTCAACATCGTCATCTTCCCGCGCTACCGCCTCAGCCGATGAATCCGGCTACGTCACTGTTATCCCTCGATGTAATCCCCCCGCCTCGGTAGAAGAAGACCCATCAGAGGATACGGAAGATACTGGGAACTCGGTGGAGATCAGCAATGACAACGCCCCGAGTCAACGACGCGAGGCATCACCGACATCGGTGTTGCCACAGCCACCGCTCTATGGACTTCACACTCGGAGGACAGCGAGGAAGAGTGTTCCCATTCCAGGAAGGATACCCGCCAGCACAGCAGGACATGGCACGGCAGGACCTAGCGGAGCAGAACCCAGTGATGCAGGACCGAGAGCACCCTCACCTCAGCAAGTCATAAGGATACCTGTCAGACAACCAGGTATGACCCCGGAGGAGTCCCGGAGATTGCAGTCGATAGCAGCGGGCCTACGTCACAGTCTCGCTGTGATAGCTGGGCATCGAGAAGTTTTGGATGAAGTCTTGGCAGGAATGGAAATCATGTATCAGCATTCGATGGAGACTGCTGACACTGCTAGTGCTGCTAGACGAGAGGCAGGTCATGCGATGATAGCGTATTATGTGTTTGGTGGGCTGTTCCTGATTGTGGTGTTGATGCTTCTTGTTGGGATAGCGATTGGCTTTTGGTTCTGATTTCAGTATTTTGTTTTGAAATGAAAACCCATGTTGGGTGTCTTTTGGGAAAAATATTTAAAACTTTATTTTGGGATTGACGTATTGGTTTGGTTTTAAGATTATTTCAAATGGTAATGAAAAATTTTATTTTATGTTTGAAAACTTTTACTATGAGGTCAAACCCAAAAATTTATTTGGTAAATGGTTGAATAAAAGAGATTTTTCTTTTCTTTCCTTTCTCAAATCTATATGCATAGTATTAATGCAACCCATTAATTTGACAACACTTACGGTTTTCAAAATGGTAGTGAAATACATATTATACATTATTTTATGTATTTATACGTATTTCTTCTCCTGTGTCATAGAACCATGTCAGGAAGGCCTAATCGCGGGCGCCCACAGAACGAAACGCCCGATGTTGCTCAAATGGTAGCACAACAACTCATGCAAGCAATCCCAAACATTGTTACTCAAGTAACTGCATGACTTAATGCTAACCAAGGAAGTAGTGGAGGAAACCGGGGAAACAATGAAAGAGAAGCAACTACAAGTCCTTTATGGCCTGTAAACCTAAGGAGTTCCATGGAAAGGAAGGTGCGGTCGGGTTACTGAAATGGATTGACAGCATGGAGTCGGTCCTTCATATTAGCAAATGCCTCGAGCGCAACAAAGTTGAGTATGCATCTTGCCTATTCCAAGATAGGGCATTAACCTGGTGGAATACTCTAGTGCAAACCCGAGGCCGTACAGCAGCATATCAGCTAACTTGGGAAGACCTAAAGAAGCTGCTGATAGAGGAGTATTGTCCCAAGGATGAACTTCAGAAACTTGAATATGAATTCTGGAACCATTCTATGGTTGGAACACAAATAGAGAAGTACACAGTCCGATTTCATGAACTAGCAAAACTAGTACCTCACATGGTTACTCCTGAGGAGAAACGGATAGATCGTTACATCTGGGGTCTGGCACCAGAGATTCGGGGAATGGTTACCTCAGCAAACCTAACTACCATTCAAAGTGCAGTAAGCCTAGCAAATCGACTAACCAATGATGTGATAAGGATGGGAGCATCAGCAAAGGAAAGCTCTAGTAGCAAGAGAAAGCCAACAAATCAGGGAGAGAAGAAGTATGGAGGCAAGTCGGGGAGGAAGCAGAAAGTCTCAAGAAACTTTATGGTAAGAGCCCAGGAGCAAGAACCAGTGAAAACTCAAGGACAAGAAGTGCAGGAGCGAAAGCAGTACTCAGGGCCGCTTCCGAAGTGCAATAAGTGTAACTTCCATCACAAGGGAGCTTGCCCGGTGTGCCAAAACTGTAAGCAAACAGGCCATTACTCGAAGTATTGTAAGGTGAATAAGGAGGGAAAAAGGACATGTTACGAGTACGGGAGTAATGATCATCTCCGTAGAGCATGTCCTAAACTGAACAATGGACCTGGTAACAATGGACAAGGCCAAGCCAGGCAAAACTTTCAAGGAAATCAAGTTGGACAGCCAAGAGGTGTAGCCTTTGTGATTGGTGCAGAAGAAGCTCGTCAGAACCCTGAAGTGATAACAGGTACGTCCTCCTGAACAACCATTTTGCATCAGTAATATTCGATGCGGGAGCAGATAGGAGTTTTGTTTCTTTAGCATTTAGACCGTTAATTGGCTTGAAATCGGTAAAGATGAGGAATGCTTATGCTATTGAACTTGCTGATCGGTATGAAATTAGGGCTAGTGATATAATTCCTGGTTGTACTTTGAATTTAGCTGATAAACTCTTTAGCATTGACCTAATTCCTATAGAGCTAGGTAGTTTTGATGTGATAGTAGGGATGGATTGGTTATCCAAAAATAGAGCGGACATTGGTTGTTATGAGAAAGTCATCAGAGTGCCTCTCCCTAATGGAGAAACCCTTATCATACACGGTGAGAAGCCAGGAAGAAGTTTAAACATAGTAACAAGCGTGAAGGTTCACAAGTACCTGAAGAAGAATTGTATTGCATTCATGGCCCACGTGCTAGAAAGAGAACCTGAAGCTAAGCAACTCAAGGAGATTCCAGTGGTTCAAAACTATCCCGAAGTATTTCTGGAGGAATTGCCCGGTCTACCCCCTTATAGACAGGTCGAATTTCGGATAGACTTAATTCCCGGAGCGGCACCGGTAGCAAAAGCACCATATTGCCTTGCACCATCCGAGATGCAAGATCTATCCGGACAACTTCAAGAACTTCTAGAAAAAGGGTTTATTCGACCAAGTTCTTCACCTTGGGGAGCCCCAGTGTTATTCGTCAAAAAGAAAGATGGTTCGTTCCGAATGTGCATTGATTACAGAGAATTGAACAAGTTGACAATCAAGAATCGATATCCCCTCCCTAGAATAGATGACTTGTTCGATCAGTTGCAGGGCGCTTCCTACTTCTCAAAAATCGACCTTCGGTCAGGGTATCATCAGCTAAGAATTCATGAAGAGGACATTCACAAAACAGCATTTAGAACCCGTTATGGACATTATGAGTTCTTAGTTATGCCTTTTGGACTAACGAACGCACCCGCTGTATTCATGGATTTGATGAATAGGGTCTGCAGACCATACCTAGACAGGTTTGTAATTGTATTTATCGATGACATACTTGTTTACTCGCGGATCAAAGAAGATCACAATAGACATCTAAAGCTAGTGTTGGAGCTGTTGAAGGAACAGAATTTGTATGCCAAGTTCACTAAGTGTGAATTTTGGATTCGGGAAGTACATTTTCTTTGTCATGTGATCGGTGAAAGAGGAATCCATGTAGATCCAGCTAAGATAGAGGCAATCAAGAAATGGGAGGCCCCCAAAACCCCGACAGAAATACGATAATTCCTAGGATTAGCTGGGTACTACAGACGCTTCATTGAGAATTTCTCTAGGATTGCTCAACCATTAACATCTTTGACCCAAAAGGATAGAAAATTTCTCTGGGAAGAGAAACACGAAGAGGCGTTTCAAATCCTGAAAAACAAGTTGTGCAATGCACCAATTTTGGCTTTACCAGAAGGATTAGAGAACTTTGTGGTGTATGGTGATGCGTCTCATCAAGGATTAGGATGTGTGCTAACGCAAAAAGATAAGGTCATTGCATATGCTTCCAGACAACTCAAACCGCACGAGAAGAATTATACCACCCATGATCTAGAACTAGGAGCAATATTTTTCGCCCTTAAGATATGGAGGCATTATTTGTACGGAACCGAGTGCACCATTTATACCGATCACAAAAGCCTTCAGCATATCCTGGATCAGAAAATGTTAAACATGCGGCAGAGAAGATGGGTAGAGTTGTTTAGTGATTATGATTGTGAGATACGATATCACCCAGGGAAGGCTAACGTAGTAGCCGACGCTCTTAGTAGGAAAGAAATAGTGAAACCTTCCCATGTGAGAGCTTTGGGAATGGTAATTCAGACAAGCTTGAAATCTCAAATCATTAATGCCCAGGAGAAAGCGTTATGCAAGGAAAATCTTCCAGGCGAAACTTTACATGGTTTGGAAGAAAGATTTGAAACCAAACCTGATGGAGTTCGTTATTTTAAAGACAGGGTCTGGATTCCAAGGGTTAACAACCTGAAATTCCCCAATGGAAATGGGAGCAAATATCTATGGACTTTGTTACCAAACTTCCTAGAACTGCTAAAGGTCATGACTCAATTTGGGTCATAGTGGATCGACTGACGAAATCTGCACACTTTCTCCCCATTCGAGAAGATTTCAAGATGGAAAAATTGGCCCAAATCTACATCGACAAAATTGTTTCTCTGCATGGTGTACCCCTATCTATCATTTCTGATAGAGATAGTCATTTTACATCACGATTTTGGTGGATGTTACAGAAGGCACTAGGAACCAAGATAGATTTGAGCACAGCTTACCACTCTCAGACAGATGGGCAGACGGAGAGAACAATACAAACATTGGAAGACATGCTACGAGCGTCTGTCATTGAGTTTAAAGGAAATTGGGATACTCATTTGCCCCTAATTGAGTTTTCCTACAATAACAGTTACCACACGAGTATCCAATGTGCTCCATATGAAGCATTGTATGGACGCAAGTATCGTTCGCCCTTATGCTGGACAGAAATCAGAGACAGACAGTTGACTAGAGTCGAACTTATCCAGGACACATCTGACAAGATTGCTATCATCATGGATAGGCTTAAAACTGCTAGAGATCGTCAGAAATGTTATGCGGATAATCGTCGAAAACCATTAGAATTCCAAATAGGAGACAAGGTACTTTTAAAAGTGTCGCCTTGGAAAGGTCTTGTGCATTTTGGTAAGAAAGGAAAACTAAGCCCGAGATATGTTGGACCCTTTGAAATCCTTGAAAGGATTGGTCCAGTAGCGTATAAACTCCAATTGCCCCAAGAGTTAAGCGCCATTCACGACACATTCCACGTCTCCAACCTTAAGAAATGTCTAGACGACAAAACATTGATAGTACCCCTGGAGGAAATTAAGATCAATGATAAGCTGAGCTTCGTTGAGGAACCGATAGAAATCCTTGACAGGGAGGTAAAACAACTTAAGCGGAGTAAGATCCCGATTGTGAAAGTTCGATGGAACTCAAAACGCGGGCCGGAGTACACCTGGGAGCGCGAGGACATCATAAAGGAAAAGTATCCGCAACTTTTCCCTTGCGATGACAAGCGATGACATAGAATGAATTTCAGGACGAAATTCTTTTTAAGTGGGGGATACTGTGACAACTGCCAATTCAGGTCATTCTTGGACTCATGCATCTTTATAATAACCATTCATGCACAACATGCCATGACCTAGTAGTATAAATTAGGTCAAAAATCTTGCATAAACTAGGATCCAACTAAGGTCTAGGACTAATATACTTGATACTTACGATTCTAGTAAGTTGCTTAGCTACAATAGGAAATGCCAATACTATAATTAGAATAAAGCTTCAAGCTTTGTTATAATTGAAATAGGGTATAAAACTCTAAAAATAAATTAAAACATTCTAATTATACTTCAACATGTTGTTGAATATCAAACAATATTCCAAAAACCCTAAAGAGCCAAAAATCCAAAGTTATAAATTATAAAGCTTAAAAACTTTATAAAATTTGGCTATAAACTTCCTAATATCAAATTTTATTAATCAAATTATGGATTATACCAATGAACTAGAAATATAAATTTCAAGTATTAATCATAAATTATTTGTTGAAAACAAGATTTTTAAATAAATCAAATTGCTTAATAAACATTTTATAAAAATGAATGTTTTTATATAAAATATAGGAGGGAAGTTTATAAAGTTTAAAATTTAGGAGAGAGGAGGCCAAAATGCATGCAAAAACCGGCCATCACCTCTCCCCATGCCCTCTCTCTTCCCCAAAACACAATCATTAAGCTTAAACCCTTACTCCACCTCTTCCCTCTTCACTCTCTCACTTCACTCTCTTCACACACTTCACTCTCTTCTTCCCTCTCTCTAAACTCACGAAAATCCTCTCATTTCTCTGCAAAATTTCGAGATTGTGAAGCCCTTGAAGTGTTCTTACTTCTCTCAAGGTCAAAACCAAGGTAAACAACAACATCTTCTTCCATAGTTTCATGGTTAAACCTCTTTTTCTTCTTAGTCTTCTCTACTTTTCGGATTCTATGCCTTTCCATGGCTAGAAATCTTTATTCTCCCCTTGTGGTTTGTAGATGCTCACCATAACACATTGCATGTGTTAGAGATGGTGAAAATCCGGGATCAAACCCATGCAAGGAGTGGAAAAGATGCACATATGATCATGTGACATCAAAACCTAATATTTCATGTTCTTCTCCATTTCTTTTGTGTTCATGCATGAACAAAAGCATTTAAACCATTTCTAGTACATCTTGGATTCTCATTCATTCCATGCATGTGTTAGAAATCGGGCCTTACCAAAGACATGCATGATGTTCTTGTTGAAATACCCTAATAATGCACACAAGCAAACATGCAATCTGCCAGATTACTTTGTTCGACTTTGAACAGTCATAACTCAGTCATTTCTTAACCAAATCATGATATTCTTTTTGTATTGGTTAGTTCCACGAGTTAACTTTCAAACCCAACTGGTCTCACTGTAAAATATTAAATATCCGATTCTTAGCAGATTTTACAAAAAGGTTGCGCATACAACTCTTTTTCTGTGATCACTATTTTTATCTTGCTTAAACAATGGCCTTAAACCCAACCATAAATATGAGGAAAAATACCTTAGAAACTTAACATATCTAGTGAATTATGGTTGAAATTTCGTTGCTTAAAACCTCACTGAATGGGCTACACAAATTCATGAACTTCAGCCACATTTACACTTCATGCATTATTGCATGCAACTTTTCTTAAATTGTTTGAAATCATTACCCTCATTTCTCTTCTGAATACATTTTTTTACATTTTTCCTTTTGAAAGCCCTTGCATGCATGAGATAATCTGGAAAATTTCAAGAGCTTTTGTTATCTCTTTGATTTATTAGAATTATTGCTTAAACCAAGGGCATAAATTATATAAAATACTTCCAGAGGTCAATAAATCCTAAATAAATTCATGGATGATCCTTATGGGGAATAATGACCCCTGACCAAATTTCAGCAATTTTTGTTACTGTTTCATATGATTTCTAATTTTCTTTTATTTAGGACATGATAAATTACAAAACCACTTTATAGGATGTGAAAATTGTATCTAACAATTTTCGCATACCTTACCTGTGATGGGTGACTCCAGAAAATAATTTCAAGATTTTCCATCATGTTTTACTATTTTTCCCAATTTTTGGTAATTATAATGGTCTAAAAATGGGAGAAATAGTTCTGATTATCCAAAATTCATGAAAATTTACCAGGATATAATATTATAGAGTAGGAGGTTACATAAAAATTTTGAATATTTTTCTCTACTGTAAACTATTTTTCTCTTATTTTCTAAAGTTAATTGCACTAAAATACACTTAAATATACATAAATACCCAAAACCAGTTTATACATTATGAAAACCACTTTTGATATTTTTCCCAGGATATTTATACTGTAAATGATGTTACAAAAATTTATGGTGATTTATTTTAACTGTTTAATATTATTTCTTTAATTAATGACTATTTAAAGGAATAAAGCAAGGAAAAATAGAAATACCCAATGAAAAATATCTTTTATATTTTTCCCAGCCTATTTATATATAATAACAATTAAATAAAAAGTTTGGGTAATTTTGGAAACTGTTTTCTATTTATTTCAATTTTTATTGAAATAAATGCTCAAAAATCATAAAATATAATTAAACAGCTTGGAAATCCATTTTTATAATTTTCCCAGCTTAGTATTGTGTAATAACAGTTAAATAAAAAGTTTGAGAATTTTTATCCCTCGAATGCTATTTTCGTGAATTTATGTTGTAATAAGGACTTAAAAATTTGGAAAGTTTATATTCCAAGGTTGTAATTAATCGTCCGATATATAGAATTTCATCACTTCAGAAAAAGTGTAACTAACTGATATAAAAATCCAATACTAAAACATAAATTGGCATTTCCCTATATGTAGAGTTTAGTATATTAGCATTAGATATCGACATGGAAACTCACTAGTGCGTGTGTTTGATGTTGTAGGATCCCGGTAGTAAGACGTTGGTGCATCCCGAAGTACCGCTTGTGTCTACACAAAACATCGTGAGTATTCACGCACTCCCCTATTTTCGGTTTTTATGTTTTGGGGTGGAAAAGCATGTCCAGAAAAACTACTGTTTGCATGTTGTATTTAAATTGAATTGTATCAAACATGATTGCTATTGTATTGCTATGTTTCTTTATGTATGTCTATGCAACACGGAACATGAGAACTTATCGTACTAAGGCCCTTCCCTTATCTCTAACCATTAACTCTTTGAGCCAATGGTCGTTATGGATAGCGCTATTAGGAATTGACAACTCCTCACTCGCCCGAATCGCTGGAGTGCATGATACCATATTCATCTATGGAACGATAAGCATAGATCTCGATAGGGCTTCAGTCATAGGTTTGGTTGAGACTCATTGTTTGCTCATACACATACAAACTCGTTTCTCGTTATAGCAATAAACTTGTATTCATTAATAGCAATCAACTTGTTTGTCATTGAAGCAATGTACTTGTATTTACGAAAAGCCTTATTGTACGCTCGATTTTTATAAACTTGTGATACTCACCAACTATTTTCATAGTTGACGCTCGTTTTACATGCTTTTTCAGGAAGTAATTAGTAAGTGGATGTAAAGATTCATCATCATAGAGCATGCTGCATCGTGTTGAAGCTATTATGAAGCTATATTTTGAACAATGTTATTTTGAAAAACTTGTATTTTGTTTCTTTTGAAGCTATGGGTTGTAAACTTTTAAATACTGCTATGGTGATGTATCTTTATCTTTTGCATTGAAACCGTTATCGCTGTCATACCTTGCGTTTCCGCTTTAGCGGGGTGTGACACCTCATTAACCACATCATCCAGTTGAGACCAGACTCGACGAGTCTGAGCACCAACTCGTCGAATCACCCTACATAAATAACGAATTGCAACATAAATCAATATACCTGGGAAACTAGGTGTTACAAGGATCAAACAAATCCCAAGAGAATTCCTGAATTTCAGCTAAAGATCTCTGAAATTTCCCCAATCATGGCCGCTTTAACATTAAGGATTCCTTGTAAGAGCATAAGACAGTATCGACTTATGATCCAAAACATGCCCTCCTAGCCTACACTCCCAACCACCAATCTGATATATGACCTGCCTATATCCCAAGAACACGAACCCTTGATCACATCAATCTCCCCGCGTACTCCTGCGCTGACATACTGTCGCCGAACACTACGACCAACAGAACCTATGCTGGGTTTACATACTAACTCTAAAGAGCTCAAGCCTACTCACTCCTTCTTTGAACTCAGAGAGCTAAAAGGGTACACCCTACCACATATGGCGGCATTCCAAACCATCAATCAACTACTCAACTACCAGTGGTAATCACCCTACCGATCATAACAATTGTTTCCTTCTTAATTCCCTCGACTCAATGCACGACCTCGAGCAAAAACCTCGATACCAACAAACTCATCTAGGTCTATGCCATTCAACCCAGCCCAATACCGCCACTAGGGCCCAAAACAATTTCCAAACAGATCCTCATGTTTTCGCAACCCTACCACAAGATCGACAAATATAGAATTGTTGCCATGAATCATGGTTTGAAACCATGCCATCTTCCCCGACCAGCCCTTAGGATCCCCGAAAGTCTCCTTTGTTGAGTCCATTTATGTTGCATCTTGGGCCATATATTTTGTATCCGGATGGGGCCTGTCCATCCGTGTCTATCTAGATTAGTTTCATTGTTATCTAGATTAGTTGTTATGGTTATAGTATATATATGCATGCATGTATGCGTATATTAGAAGTTGTTAATTACGTTGATTCTTGTAACCCTAAACACCTCTATAGATTGAAGTTCTTTATCGAGCTCTTCTGAGGTGTTATCGCATTAATCATACGACATTTTCAGTGCCATACTTGTGTTCTTTATTACGTTCTTATTTAATATCCTGCTTAGAATCATACGATCCTAAAAGAACTTTGTTTTAACAATTGGTATTAGAGCGGGAGACTGTGTGATCAATACACATTCCTTCTGTATTCATAATACTTTAGGGTTTCGGATTTTATCGTATAAATAGAAGTCGTCGTCTTCATATTGACAACAACTCTGTTTTTGGTAAAACCCTAATCTCAAGTTTACATGTTTGATTCTAGCAGCTCACCATGTCTCACGATGATTCGCATACAAACCCCATTAACATCTCAAACAACATCAGATCAACAACCAGAGTACCCATACTCTATAATCAAGACTGCGAAGTATGGGCTCATCACTTTGAAGATTACGTGGTTGGATCTGAAGACAATGGTTATCTCATCTGGGAAGCTATCACTCTTGGACCGTTTGTACATTTGGGGACAAACACGACTGTTAAGTCACAAATGGACTACATCAAGTTGGTGACAGATGTTGAGAAAATGCCACAGGATGAGAAGGACAAGCTCTTGTGTAACGTTAAATCCATGCGAATGATAAGATTCACCCTGCAATCTAACACCTTTCAGCTAGTAGGTTCATGCACAACTGCTAAAGAGATCTGGGATAGGTTGAGGGAACTTTACTCAACTAATGAAGATCTGGAACACTCCATTCAAACTCTTTTACTATCAGAATTTGGAGGTTTCGAACAGAAATCTGAAGAGAAGCTAGTACAGACCTTTGATCGGTTCAATCATCTCTTAAGTAAGATGATAAAGCATGGGATAGATAGGAAGCTGATCGAGCAGAAAGTAACGTTCATGAACGGGCTGAGACCAGAATGGATGGCTGTGGTTTCCACTGTGAAGGCGCATGAACAGTTCAAATCATACTCGCTGGTGAAACTAGTAGGGATACTAAAGTCCCATGAAAGTGTTGTAACCAAGGAAGCGAAAGTGGTCTCTGGTGTGGGATCGTTGGCTCTTGTTTCTAAAGGAAAAATTACTGCAGAAGAAGAAGAAGAAGAGTCAGACATGTCAGAGTGCGACCTTACAAGTGAGGAGTATGCCTTGATGGTCACAAATCCAAAGAAATTTGCAAGGAGAAAATTTCCCGTCAGCAAGAACCGAAACTAGCAGGGAAGTTATAGTTCTGAGAAGATGAAGGATGAACCGAAAGTCTCCTCTCAAAAGGATGAAGAGAAAAAGGAGAGCAAGCTTCAGAGAGACTCTGGATACGACTGCAACAATTGTCACGACAAGAACCATTTTGCCAAAGATTCCATGTTGAGAAAGATGGCTGAGAAAATACAGGGTGAAGATGATGAGGCGTATTATATGTGCAAATTAGAAGAAGTCAAGAGGAAAAAGGTGTCCAACAGCTCGATGAATGCCTTAATCGTACAGGAGAATGCTGGGGAAGATGAGTTCGGTGGCATAGAAGTCTGGTCAACCGACTCTGAAGACGAAGAGGTTAGAAGGCCCACTCATGGAAAGGTGTATGTGGCAAAGAATGAAGGTTCGGGTGGAAAGTGCTTTATCGTCACTGCTGGTCCATCAACCGAAAGTCCAGATACAGAATCGAACCTGACAGAAAACAAGTGTTTTGCGGCCAAGCCGGTGAGTGAGAAGATCAACGACTGCGATCGATTGATCAAAAAGGTACATTCTATTCTTGAGTCTCTTAAAATTTCAAAAACTAATTATCAAGAAGAATTAAATGAATTAAACTTTAAATTTTCTAACCTAAGTAGTAGCCTCATGCAAACCCGCTTAGCGAATTCTAACCAAACTGACCAACTCGACAGGGTGTCTTCACAAAGTGAGGAAAGGAGAATGTGGATTGAGCTGAAGGAAGCGGAGTTAGTTAGAGTTAGGGATGAAAGTATTTATTTGCAAAGAGGCAATTTAAAGTTATTAAAACAAAGAAATATTTTATGTTTAATTGCTAAGCGTCTTTATACTAATGTTGCTCAATTACATTTAAGTTGTGAAATTGGAAAGAAAATTCATAAAATGATTTTGCCCTTTATTGAATTTAAGGAAGATGAAGTTATAGCAGAATGTGAATCAAAAGTGTCCTCTGAAGAAACATCAATGTCCTATAGGCTAGGTTTGGATAAGATAGAAACCTTCATTGATTCTAAGGAACATAAAAGTATGTTAAAAGATATCTTAGATGAAAATAATAGGCTAAAGATTAAAACGGAAACTATACAAACATTCGATCTGTCAAATACCAAAATTGTTAAAGATAATAAAATAAACTTAGATAATTCGTCTGAATTTGATGCGGAAAGCGAGATGAGTGAAATCTCAGTAGAGGATGAAGTTGATTGCTCTAAGTTTATGAAAAATGAAACCGAGAATGAAAAAGCTCTTATATCAGAAAACTCGGTTGAGTTTGCTTCTCTGTCAAAAGAACAGAAACCAAAACTCAAGGAAAAGGCCTTGTTCTATCAAAAAGTTTAGACCGTGCCAAATCAGGTTTATGCTGTGACTGGGGTCACTCAAAGGCAAACGACAAAATTAAGAATCATAGTTGACGAAGATAACGCTGAAGGATGCGAAGACTATTTCTGGTCTGCTCCTATTGACAATGCACACGAGACTGTGGGACTATGTGAGAAAACCACATGGAGAGTCAAAGGTAGATACATACCAGAACCCATCAACAAACCCTCCAGTTTCGACATTCCAAGCACAAGTGGAACCAAAGATGTTCCTGAGGAACCAATGGTTGAACCTAATGTTCCAATCAAGAGGGAAGAACCGAAAGTTCTACTCAAGAGAGAGGAAGCACCGAAAGTTCAAACTAAGAAGAGTCCAGAATCTAAAATGAAAGGTAAGACAACTCTAACTCAAAAGGAGAAACCGAAGGCCAACTTCAATGTCCACAAATCTCAGAAGGAGCTAGCTGAACAGAAACGCTTGAGAAATTAGAGATATGCCATGAATCTGAATGAACGGAAAAGGCATTGGAATTCTCAAAATCCCAACTATGAGCCTCCCAGGAAAGGATCCATGGACAAGGGAAAGGAAAAGTTGAAGGAAAATTTCAGTCTAAATTCCTATTATTCCAAATCCCAGAACCGAAAGTCATGTCTCGATCCTGAACCCACTTTCGGTCCTCGACCCAGTTTTGGTCCTAAACCCAGATTCGGTCCTTGACCTAGATTCGATCCTCAACCCAGATTCAGTCCTAAACCCAGATTCGGTCCCAATCCTAGTTATGGATCCTCCAAGTCCCAAGTTGAAACAAATTCTTTAATGGACATCAAAGGAAAAGGAAAGCTGGTATCAGACTCTGAGAAGGAAAATAAGAAATCCTCCACTAAACCTAGGAATCAAACGAAAAATCCTAAACCATCAAAAGGAACCCCAACTGATACACCAAAATTTAAAGAAGATAAAACAAAAATCAAGGTGTATACCATTAAAAGAAAAGATCAAACCACTCTTATTAAATGAAATTATTTAGTTGATGTTTCTGTAGTTATTCCTTTCTATGTGAAAAACTCACTAGGACCCAAGAAACTTTGGGTTCCTAAATCTGCTTGAATTTGCAGGTAATCAGTGACGAGCAGTTTGACGAAGAATGGTATATAGACAGTGGCTGCTCGCATCACATGACAGGGAGGAAGGAGGAGCTAAGAGAGTTTTGGTCCTTGAAAGATGGTGGGTCTGTGAAGTTTGGAAACAATTCCTATGGAACAATCAAAGGATACGACATGGTAACTACTAGAGACTTCTCGATTAGAAAGGTGGCTTATTTAGAGGGATTGCAGCACAATCTCATCAGCGTGTCGCAATTAGTTGTGGGCACAGGTTTGAAGGTATCATTCGATGATGAGGGGTATGAGATAATGGAAAAACAATCCAAGAAGGTTCTGCTGAAATCTGCACGAAAGGGAAAGATGTACCCTCTGAATCTTAACCCAATTCGAGGGACACCAGCTATCTGTCTACTGTCAAAGGCAAACACCGATGAAAATTGGTTATGGCATCGACGTCTATCACACCTAAATTTCAAAGACATCAACAAATTAGTGATTGGTGATCACGTTCGAGGCCTTCCTCTTCTCAAGTTCGATAAGGAGCATTTATGTGCAACATGTGAGATGGGTAAATAGAGCAGAAGAAGCCACCTTATACGCATCAATACTAAGATAGTGGAAGCACTTGAACTGTTACACATTAATTTGTGTGGACCTTCTGCTATAGAGAGTATCGGTGGAAGTAAGTACATTCTTGTCATTGTAGATGATTTTTCACGCTTCACTTGGGTTTTATTTCTTAAGTAGAAAATAGATGCTACTCCCAAGCTGAAGGCATTCATCAAGCAAGTGGAAGTACAACTAAAGAAGACGGTCAGAAACATCAGAAGAGACAATGATTTGGAATTCAAGAACAAGGATTTTGAGGACTTTCTGGCTGATAAGGGAATAACTCACAATTTTTCGGCCCCTTATACACCACAGCAAAATGGGATTGTTGAAAGAAGAAACCGCTCGTTATGTGAAGCAGCCAGAACCATGCTCAGTTTCGCTTCCCTACCTTTATACTTCTGGGATGATGCAATTGCCGTTTCATGCTATACTCAGAATCGGTCCTTGCTCAACAAGAGATTCTCCATAACTCCTTATGAGATCTTAAACAATAGGAAACCGAATGTCAAATTTTTCCATATCTTCGGTTCAAGGTGCTTTATTTTTAATTCTAAAGAGAACCAAAATAAGTTTGATGTTAAAGCCGATGAGGGCATATTTCTGGGTTACTCTCTGTCATCAAAAGCATACAGGGTGTTGAATAAGCGTTCCAAAAAAATTGAAGAGACTTATTATGTCACCTTTGATGACAATTATATGAAGAAGGTTCATAGGACTGAAAGTGCCTTAGGAGACATATTCTCGGAATCTGGACAGGTCTCGGTTCCAATATCCAACCTTTTGAAAAATACATTCGGCTATTCGATGAACCAGAAAAAGCAATTCATTCAGAGGCAACAGCAGCAGATAACAAAATCGATAATCTCAAGAAGGTCATAGACGAAGATACTAAAGAGATGGAAAGCGAATCACCAAGTACTAAGTCATCAAGAGGCTCTCCAAAAAAAGATTCAACGTTCCAGGGGGAGAGCTCTACAACTTCAAAGACAACCGAAGTTTCTGTTGAGGGGAGAATCTAAGTTCATCCCTAACATCTAAAGATTCAGATGATAGGGTAAACACTGATCCAAAACAAACAAGTGATAATCAAATCGAGGGGGAGAAACAAACTTCCACAAGAAATGCAAACTCTGATGCTGACAGAGATTTCACTTCGCCAGTTGAGGGGGAGAAGGAGAAAGAAAGTGATAGTTCTACTGACGAAGGTGAGGGTGATCTGTCAGATGTTGAAATAGAAGTACAAGCTGAATTGAATCCAGAATATGATCCAAGCTATCCTCCATTAGTGAAATGGACAAAGGACCATTCCAAAGAGAAAATTATTGGTGAAACTTCAGAAAGTTTTCTTACTTTATCTCAACTGAAGGCGAAACAAACTGCATTATTCTCTAAAGTGAAATTTTGTATGTTTAATTCGTTTATTTCCAAAATTGAGCCAAAAACTGTAAATGATGCACTTGATCATTCAAATTGGGTTCAAGCAAAGCAGGATGAGCTCCATGAGTTCAAACGCAACAAAGTTTGGAGGTTGATTCCTACACCAAAAGAAGCTTCTGTTTTCGTCCTGAAATGGGTGTTTAGAAATAAGTTGGACAAAGAGGGGAATGTCATTTGTAACAAGGCTCGGTTGGTAGTAAAAGGTTATTGTCAAGAAGAAGGGATAGATTATGAAGAAACCTTTGCTCCAGTAGCAAGGTTGGAATCCGTCAGAATCTTCCTTGCATATGCTGCTCACAAGAACTTCGAAGTTTTCCAAATGAATGTCAAATGCGCTTTCTTGAATGGAGAATTAGAAGAAACCGTCTATGTTGAGCAACCGCCTGGTTTTGTGAATGAAAAATACCCTGATCGTTGCTATGTGCTGGATAAAGCTGTCTATGGGCTAAAACAAGCACCGAGAGCCTGGTATGAAATGCTAACTCGCTTCTTGAAAATGTCAAAATTTAAACATGGTTGAGTTGATCCAACCTTCTTTCGTAAGAAGAAAGGCGAACATTTGATGATTGTTCAGATTTATGTTGATGATATCATCTTCGGCTCCACAAATCCTAGCTTAACAGTTGAATTCAGGAAGTTGATGGAGACTAAATTTGAAATGAGCACAATGGGTCCAATTAACTTTTTCCTTGGTTTGAATATTAGACAGGGACCAGAAGGTATCTTTATAAACCAGGAGGCATACACCACTAACTTACTGACAAAATTTGGAATGAAGGGTGATTCAAAAGTGAAGGTTCATATGGCATTTGGCACTAAGCTAACCCTATCTCTGGAGAAACCTGTTGTGGATATAACACTTTATCGTCAAATGATAGGGTCCCTTATGTATCTAACAGCTAGTAGACCAGATATTATGTTTTCTGTTTGTTACTGTGCCAGGTTTCAAGCCAATCCAAGAGAACCTCACATGCTTGCTGTGAAGAACATTTTTCGATATCTGAAGAAAACTTCATCTCTCAGTCTCTGGTATCCTGCAAGATCTGGATTCTTCATCCAAGCCTTTTCTGATGCTGATCTAGGAGGATGTGGAGTGGACCGAAAGAGTACTACGGTTGGATGCCAATTTCTTGACGGGAAACTTGTTAGTTGGCAGTCCAAGAAACAAACTTGTGTTTCGTTATCCACAGCCGAAGCTGAATATATTGCTGCAACATCTTGCACTTCTCAAGTGGTTTGGATTCAAAGTCAACTAAGAGATTATGGGCTAAGTATGAAGAAGATTATTCTCTATTGCGACTCTGAAAGTGCAATTAGGATTTGTCATAATCTAGTGCAACACTCAAAAACCAAGCACATTGCACTTAGGTATCATTTCATCAAGGATCATGTAGAAGATGGGAACGTTGAAGTACACTTTGTTCGATCTGCTGATCAATTGGCTAACATCTTTACTAAAGCCTTACCATAAGCAACCTTTAACAAAATCTTACAATGCTTGGGCATGATGGAAGGAAAGTCGGTACCGAATCCTCAAATCTCTCATTAAAAATTAGACAACCGAAATGGACAGACCGCTCGGTCTATTTCGGCTCTAGACTTTTAGGGAACCGAAATGGACAGACCGCTCGGTCTATCTCAGCTCCGTAATTTTCTGGAACCGAAATGAACCGAATGCTCGGTCTATTTCGCTTCACTCGTTTAAAGATAAGGTTTCGGTTGTATATTTTGTGCATATCTTTCTTTTGATTTGAACTTAATTATTCTATCTTTCTGTTTTTATTCTTTTTCAGAAAATTTCAAAAACCCAAAAAAAAATTATCTATCTGTTTTTATTCTTTTTCAGAAAATTTCAAAACTCCAAAAACATTTTGTGTTTCTGTTTTTATTATTTTTCAGAAAAATTCTAAACTTTCACTAAGTTTTATTTGTCTCGTTTTTTTGTTTGTTTGGTTTGTTTGGTGTGTTTCTTTATTCTTCTTAGGTGATATGAATACCCGTATAACCGACTGTGGATCTAAGGAAGGTATGATTCAATTTCAAAATGAACTAGTTAAGGGTCCCTAGAAGCATGCTGCTGCATGTTGTCTTAAGCCTCTACGATCTTGAGCAGGCCTTAATGATTCGATCTACACCTATCGTTTCTTCCAAATCAGGCTAATTTATACTACTCGGTCTAGAGCTACCTTACTCTTCTCATATGAGTTAAGAGTTTCTCTGCTCTGTCAGGATTATCTAGTAGAAGGTACATTTGGTTCTTTAGCCACCTCCTTATATTCTCCATCTACTTTCAGTTCACCAATGTAACCCTTGAGACTCTCGGTCTTCACCACTGAGGTTTATGGTTACACAACATCTGTGTTTGTGATCTTAGATACGTTTACCACGTGCTGAGTGAAACCCAATATCCAACACCAAAAATGAATTGATGGTGAATTATATATTCAAGAACATACTGGTTACATAAGGAAATCTCTCTTTTTATTTTTGTGTGATCTTTTATGAAATTGTCTACTGCCAAGGCATTTCTTCCCAAAGAGATCTAGTTTTTTTTTTTTTTTTTTGAGATTTCTGATTTCTCTATAGTCACTAAAATAATATATCCCACCTACCTGTTCTACAGACCACATCGGTCTCACAGGTACTTCTTCCAACGTTTGGTTTTATGTTAAAACTCGAAGTTCGGTTGAAGACAAGCTACCCTAAGCCTATGATTAAAAGAAGCCTTTCAATGTTTATTAACAAATAGCTAATCGTATTTTTCGGGAAACCACACAAGCACTTTAAGTCTCTCTTGACTTTGAAGGAAGTGATTCTTGCCCGGAATCCTATGCTTTCTGTCTAATAATAAGACATCACTCACATCCCATACACATTTGATTTGTTTCTTTATCTTTGTCACACTTATGCACGAAAATTTTTATTTTCCAACATTCTGGTTACTGTTTGGTTTGAGTTTTGGGTTATCTATTCCAACCAAACAAGGGGCTATTATGGAATTTCAAACGCTGATTGAAGATAAGATTTAGGCGCGTGAATTTGATCGATTTCTAAACCCATGCGTGCTGACGTATACCTGGGAGTAACCACACTATCACATCGTGCTTTTTCAAGCGACGTTTTAGTGATCTCATCATTATCATCACGGTTTTCTCTCTCCAAGCAATAGTATATAAAGGGTTGAACGTTTTATTTGTCTTTTACCAGCACTCAATTCTCTTAAACTTAAATGACAAGTAAACATTGTTCATCTTCTTCTTCATTCATCAATGGCGACTTCCTCTTCAGTACATGATCAGACGGCATCATCATCCTTGCTCACCATTAACCCTAACCAAAATATGATCATCGAACTTAATCCATTCTTGTATGACTCATATATGCTACAGGTTGTGGAATGTTTAAAATATTCCCCCTGGTTTTAGCCCTAACCCAGGTTGAAGCAGTCTCAATGTCACTGTTATCACAGGTTTATTCCACGGCAACTTATGACAAAAACAAAGATCGTATCTATTTTACCATCCATGACAGGAAGACTTCGATTTCAAAGGTGAAGTTCTATTTGATTTTGAATATTGCAGTAGATTCTTCTATCATCTCGCCAGACTTTATCACCACATCTTAGTTATTTTCAATGATGTACGAGATGGGGTATACCGATGTGCTAACGACTATTACCAAAGTGAAGAAATCTTGTTTACCCTATCAATGGAATGGCTTGCTCACTCTACTGATTAAGGGTTTAGCAGAACGAAGTGGTGGTTCCGATACTACTAGCAAGGGTTTTCTCGCTATTCTTTACGGCCTCTACAACGGGATCAATCTTGATTATGGCTCTATAATCTGGTCTCGGGTGGTGCAGAGTCTCAATACATCGACACGGCATTCTGAAGTTTCATGTGGATGTTTTTGGACCCTAATTACAAGGAAGGCAATTAATTCTTTAGAGATTCCGATCATGCAGGATGCTCTACTTGCTTCTATTGCCACATTTCATACAAAGAAGATAATTCTCTCTGATCCACTCAAGTTTCCTCATTATGGAACGGTTCCTGAAACCATGTATCGTGGTGTTACAGAAAAGAGCAATGTCTTGGCTGACTATAGGAAACTTCCTCCTATCGGACCGAGAGTTCTGTCTCTTGAGCAGCAAGCAGCTTTGGATGCACTGGAGAAGCCTACCAATATAGGAAATAGGGTTTCAAAGAAAGAGGATCTTGAGGAACGTAAGTCCAAGTCCTCTAAACGCAATTCTGGTGAAGGAGATACTTCTCAACTGAAACAGAAGAAAATAAAGAAGATGGCTCGCAGACCTAGAGAGAACACTCCTCCAAGCACAAATCATGCAGATGAGCAAAGTGAGGAAGAAGAGGTTCGTCATGTCTCACCCCGAGAGACCACTCCTCCATGTTCTCCTACTCCACCAGAATCTCCAAATCACAATAGAGTTCCAACTCCATCCCAATCGCCGAAACAGACTGTTCCACTTTCTGTTCCCACTGTTACTACACCCCTTACCACTCAAGCAACAACTTTTCCAACCCCACCACTAATTACTTCAGTTCCTATTTCTATTATACCCTTATCTTCTCCACTTATAACTGAATCAACAACCACTACCACTCCCAAATCCACAGTGGAAGTCAATGTATCTAATACAGGGGCTACTACTATGATTGAAACTCCAATCATTACCAAACCACCTTCACCAACCCCATCATATGATTCTGGTGCTACTCTTGGGGGAGACAATGAGGAATTTGACTCGATCTACTACAGTCCTTATAGATTTCCAACGGATGATGAGGCTGATGCTCCTGTCACAGATCAACAAATACAGGGCATTCATGAGAAGTTGGATCGATTGCTTGACGACAGCAAAGCCTATGGTGGTGTTGTTCTTAAAGCATTTCTAGAGACAGCCATTGAACAGTATACTCAGGCAATTGAAAAATCTACGACGGCCGTTAATAAGTCTACCTCCACCTGTAAGCAGGCTACCAAAGAAGTTTATGAGGTTGTTCATACAACTCAGATTTTTCTTGAGTCGTTGAAGTCTCACGCTGACACCCATGCAACAAAGTATCAATCCTCTGTGGACTCCTTTTCTATGTCCCTTCACGATGAAACAACTAAGTTTGAGGTTGTACGCTCTGAGCTCAAAACAGAAACCACTTCTTTCATAAAATCAGTGGATTCTCGTTTTGATGCTCTTGCTGCTAATCTTGCAACAGAGAGTGCCTTGAAGGAGGATTTGGCTAAACAGGAAGCAACAATTGTTGTTCAGAAAGTGCAGCTGGCCCAAGCAGAGAAAGAAATTTCCTTGTTGAAAACTCAGAGGGCTGTTTATAAAAGTTGTGCAGGAGATGTGAAAGACTTGCTGACAAATTTGCTTGAAGCACATGATCCGATCTTAACTCTGACTATTCGGAATCATCTTCAATCCAAACTCCTCCCTGCTATTGCCATTTTAAGTGAAATGAAAGGTGTTTCGGAGGTAGTTTTACCTCCAAAACAAGGGGGAGAGAGTAGTGCTCGTCATTTTACAGAAGGTGCACACCCGAAAGTCACAACAGAACCGAAGGTTAATTTAGCTTCGGGTTCTGGTTATCAATCAAAGAAAAAAGAGATTAATGATGACAGTGAGAGTGATGTTGAAGAAACTATAGCCGATGCTCTAAAACGAAAGAAAAGAGACAGAGAGCTTGATGAAATGATGAAAGTGGCTAGGGAAGCAGAGGAGCGGGAAAAGAAAAATAAGGAAGAGGATGCCCTGCAACGCAAGAAGGCTTTGTTTCCTGAGTGGAACAGAGACATACTTATCAATCAGGCGACTGAGTTTCCTTCTGTTTATTGGTTGGAACCAGTTTGCTTTGTTTGATTTTGATAACTCTAAAGACTCGCAGTTTGATATGCCTATTACCAGAAAATCTTTTACATTTCACTGCTTTGAGGCGACTGTTGAGGTTCCGCATCCACACCCGAAGGTTGACAGGGAACTGATCAATTTTTACTTGAAGAATGGTCAACCACAGTACTTGACTTGGAGTGCACAGAAGATTATGAAAGTCAAGGTACTGAAACCTTCACCTACTGGGAGATTCGTAAATGTCAATTTCAAAATCACTCGTGGTTCAACAAACACGGTGTCTATAATCTCTGTATCAGATCTTCCTAACCTCAATCCTCATGACTGGATTCTACTATACAACATTATGCTCTCTCATCTTAAGGAGTATGAGCCGATTTTAGAACATCATAAGAGAATGTTGGCCTCCTATATCCATGAGCTTGCAACTATGGATCAGGAGATAGCAAAGGTAATGAATAAAAAGCCGACTGTGAAGACAACGCCTAAACCTGGTGATGTAAACAAGAAGAAATTGGGACAGATAGATTCAGCAAATCTAACTGTTATGTTCACGAAAGGTGGAGGACACAAGTTTCTGCTTGCTCTGGTTGATAAGCATCGGTTTTCAACAGACTGTTTGGAGCATATCATCAGTATCATACACCGATGCAAGCAGAACTCAGTGGCTGATAAGAAGAACTTTACTGACATGCTTCGGCACTATATTACTTTTTTCCATCATATGATAGCCATTATACCGAAGGTATTCAAAATTGTGAAGAAGCCTCCGGCTGTTAAAAAGGAATGAGGTTTCGGCTCCAAAGACGTAAAGGGGGAGATTGTTGAGTCCATTTGTGTTGCGTCTTGGGCCATATATTTTGTATCCGGATTGGTTCTGTCCATCCGTGTCTATCTAGATTAGTTTCATTGTTATCTAGATTATTTGTTAGGGTTATAATATACATATGCATGCATGTATGCATATATTAGAAGTTGTTAATTACGTTGATTCTTGTAACCCTAAACACCTCTACAGATTGAAGTTCTTTATTGAGCTCTTCTAAGATGGTATCGCATTAATCATACGACATTTTCAGTGCCATACTTGTGTTCTTTATTACGTTCTTATTTAATATCCTGCTTAGAATCATACGATCCTAAAAGAACTTTGTTCTAACATCCTTGATTCAAGTATGGATCTTGTGCTTCTAGTAGTACGGTTCCAATACTACCTTCCACACCTATCCATACTTTCCTCAAGAATCATATCGGGTCCTCTAAGACCTACTCATAATAATACTCCCGATGCTTGCTCAACCACGAATAACCGCTCTAAGATACCTCCTAGGCCCCCCCCTAGGATTCCCCCTACATACCCTGCCATCAGTTGCTAAAGAACCCCTACTAATGTTAGCTAACAACTTCATGAATATAATTACATGCAAAAAAAGCTTAAATAATCTTCGACTAAAGGACTCATCCCTACAATGGTTGGACTTAGACAAGAGTTGTGCAATAGGTTCAAGTCCTTCATTCGAAGATTATTTAACCTTAATAACATGTAATTAAATGTATTCATTTGATGGTTAACTCACATCAATATGGGTCCCACAAAGCACAAAGTAAGCAACAGTCGAGCATAGGAGCCGACTGGCACTAAGACACTATAAAATCAGGCAGATCCTCATATGAAATTCTTGATCTCCATCTCCTAGCATCTTTGATACACCTTTTTCCTGTCCTCCCACTCTCGAGAGTGGCTAATCATTCCACATGTTGACCCATTATGAACTGCACTCACTCATGAAACTTCCACCAACTCTACAGCCACTTATGCATGCTACTCATACATAACACTGGATCCTACAGATAGCCGAATACTTAACTCTACTCTAATTTAAACATTCTCAGCCTATAGAATCTTTGTTATGTACAACTATGATGCACACACCAAGTGACCTCTTTAATGATGTCAATTTCATATAAGAAAGAAACCTAGGCTATCATGCATCATATAATCAGGCAATTCTATCATGCAAGTCCTGAAGATCCTTAGCCTGTCACTAGCATGTTGTTCTAACATATCAAAGTATCAAATAACAGTATAGTAATTTGGGGTCTACTTACTGGCTCCGGTTGATCGTACACATCACATCCTTTCTTGATTAATTTGAAAACCATTTTTTTCATTTTTTTATAAAATTTTAATTTCTTTAGTTTGAGATTGGATTCATACGAGTGTTCCTCCAATTCACTCAAACCAAGGTTCTGATACCAACTTATAACATCCCAAAAATTTCAACAAATATGAACTTTTCAAAACAATCCATTTACTAATAAATGTGTTTACAAAACCATTGTTCCCAAAACATGATTTAAAGTCAGAGTCTCCCAAGATCCAGTCCGTAGTAAAACCAACGATGTATACGGCCATGCCTTCTCCTTGCTAGAACCGTCTGAAGCACCTGAAACAATAAACTGAAGCTGTAAGCACAAAGATTAGTGAGTTCCCCCAAAGTACCACCACATACACATAACAAATAACAACATGCCTAACCAAGCCTTTAGCCTAACTGGACCACCTTGTAGGGCCTACAACCTATTTGGATTACTCTCGAGCCTTCAGCATGACTGGATCGCCTTGCAGGTCCTACAGTCTATCCGGCCGCTCAACGGGCCTTCAGCCTGACAGGACCGCCTTGCAGGGCCTACAGTCTATCCGGACCACCCCGAGTATCTTTTTCTTAAGCACAAAGCAGGAATGCCTCAACCCAACCACACATAACATGTTGAAATATACATAACATATAAACATCTAACCATTCAAAAGACAAACATGCAAATCTACAGATCACTATCGCATGCTAACATCCCATATACCAGGATATCGATCTAATAGATAACCACAACATAACAGCATCCTATATACCAGGATACAGATCTAACAGATCACTACATCATAACAACATCCTATATACCAGGATATAGATCTAACAAATCACTACAACATAACAACATACAATAAACTAGGATAGCAATCCAAAGGGTCGACCTTAGTTCCTTCGACCCATAAATACAGTGAGAAAAACTCACCTCACAATCTGGACAAAACTGATGAGGTCCTGACTCTGAATCCCAGCTCTCAAACCAATACCTATTCCAACCAAAATACCAAACACAATCAAACTCCCCAAAATACTCAAAATACCCTCAAGGTCTAACTTGGTCAAACTTGGTCAAAGTCAAATGGTTAAGGTCCAAAAGTCAATATCTATTCCCAGCAGAGTACGCCCTACGTACCAAGATAGTACGCCCAACGTACTCTAATGTTGACCAAAAGTGTGGTGCTGACTGCGTGCGCACAACATACCACCAGGTATGCCCAATGTACGCAGCCCTGTCCCAAAACTTCATTAAGAGCTTATTCCATTAATTTCATACATCCAAAACTAAGATCCAAGACCAAAATGATGCCCTAAGTCATAAAGTTCCAACTTTAGGACTTTTCATAGCTATAAAATGCTTAAAGTCCAAAACCCTAAATTCTTAACCCAAGAAGAAATCACAGCTCTTGCATGAAAGGGATAGAAGGGCTAAACAAGATCTAGTCTTTAAGTCTCAAAGGGACCCAAAAGTTCATCTTTTTCAACTTAATCCATTAAGTACAAGTCTCCAACTTTCAGATCTGAATCAAAATTATGTTTAGATGGATAAAGTTTCTAAATTTATCCATAATAATGCCACAACTTTCAATATCAAATTTTATGCACTAAAATTACCAAAAGCTCATCACATCCAAAACTAGTTATATCTAAAATTACCCTTAGAAGATACATCAAGGTGAACAAAGTCTAGATCTACAAGCTCCAATGCAACCAACACTTCTCCAAGATGTTCCTTTTTCTCCAAGGTGGACCATCCATACTCCAAATCACTCAAAAACATCTTCTTTTAGCACACAAGGTTCAACTAGGGTTAGGGTGTCATGGAAGGGTTGTTGGAGGGGTGGAAGCTGGGAATGGAGTGGGTTTGAGGGGAGTTAAGGAGCTTAAATAGGGCCCAAACCATGAAAATAGGGTTTGGGCACTGATTACGTACACCCATCATATTCAGGCGGCCTCAATACGCCCAACGTATGCTCCTATGTACAGGCAACGTACTCAGCATAACCCAAAACTGACCAAACTTCAAACGGGCATAACTTTTTCGTTCTAACTCTGATTTTGACGTTCTCTATATCCACGAAAAGGTAACAAGAACCTCTACACTTATAGAAACTATGACTTGCTTTAAAACTTTCCGAACAAAAATCCAAAGTTTATAATAGCCCGATCTGACACTTTACCAAAATACCCCTAAGCGCCAAAACACATATCAAACTCCCAAAAAATACAAATTACATTACCCACACCCAAGTAGGTCTAAATATTTTTTTGTCAAAGGCCCTAAGCCTGATTATACTCGGTATTTACGTCACCACCCCCACATAGGAAACGACTCGGAACAAGGTGTTACACTCGATGTTGAATAACTAAAAAATCTGGTTCAAGAATTGACTATTCTTGCCTCTTTTGTTGGATAATTTTTTCAGTAGAGGATTTTAATTTTTACTATCCTCTTATCTTTTTTAGTGTCCCGATTATGATGACTTATGCGGAATAGTAACGATCAAAGTGAATCAAACAACCACGAGGAGCATAAAGAGTAAATAAATATATTTAAACTCCATTAGAATAGCAAGATTACAAGTGGGTAATGTAAATTCTCTCACTATACTAATCTATCAAAATGGGTTCCATACATAAATGGGAGTCACTCACTTCCAATTTATAGAAAAGACTCAACCTATTACATATCACAAGAGGGTAAGCCACATCCAAGGAGAGCTTTGCACCCTAACATTCTCCCTCTCAAAGTTAGGATTGGATGTCCCGGGTTCAATTTTCAAACAAACACGCTATCAAGACAAACTCCCCCTGGAAGTAACACCGGTCTTCAAATCCGATTTGAAAAATGAATATCCAATAATCTCCGACTACACATTTCATCATTCTCCCCCTTTTTATAATCAAAAAATGATTATCAAACCTACAAGGGTATGAGAAGTTCTCGAGGAATAAATGTGAGAAAACTCCCTCTCGATGTGTGACAAAATTGCAACCACGAAAATCTTGCACGGAAAACAATCATGAAAAGTCGAGGAAAAAATCATCAAAAATTGGAAAGATTTCGACTTTTGGGTGAGAGTTGCAAGAAATTCGAAAAGTGGGTAAAACATGTTATTTTTGCAAAAATTAGTAGGGACCCGTTGCGACAAATCAGCTTCAAATGCGAAACTTTACCTCAAATGTGAAATTAGGTATAAAGTGTCATTTCACATCCATTACAGGGACTGGATCTGAAAAATCTTCCCATTTCACATAATTATACCCCCAATTCGAAACTGGTTATAAACTGTTGAAACTCTTAAACTTCAGGGACTCAAAATACAACAACTTCACTCTTCACAGAAAATTACCCACTACATCGAAATTGGGTATTTTATGTCAAATTGTTGAAAGTTTAAGACTAGATTCGAAAAGTGTTCCTTCTTCCCCATTTTGATCCAGACACGAACAACAACATCACTAGTCTGAAGCGATTCTTAACCCAATAAACACATAGTCAAAACTGATTTAAACACCAACCAAATACATTCGACTCGGACTTAAAATTTATCTCTCAACTCGAATGTATCCAATAATCACATATTAATTTTGACTCCATATGCATTCGACCAACAAACCAACATTCGATTCTAATCAACACCAATACCAGTCGAAACTGAAATTTATCTCTCAACTCAATTCGATTCAACACTAGTCAAAATCAAATTCGACCCCAAATACGGTATGTTCGACTCCTTATTTCAAAATCGAAATTAACAACTATCACATTCGATTCCCAGTTCCAATTCTAACTTTTGATAATGAAGCTTTGATTTCTAATTCTTGAAATTTTGATTCCACAGTCAAACTTTCGACTGATACCAATTACTTTGTCGATTCAAATAATAACTACTCCTTCATTGCTTCATATCAACATTCACATCGACAAGGTCATCCGATCATCATTGATTTAAAAATCATCAAACCTTTGGAACTTCTTCACATTGACTTATTTGGACCTTCGACTGTTGATACTCTCAATAAGAAGTACATATTAGTCATTGTTGATTATTTTTCCAGGTTTACATGGGTTTTCTTTCTTCGACAGAAGTCTGAAACTACCCAATTGATGATTGAATTTATTAAGAACATAGAATTGATTTTAAACATGTAAGCTCAAAGGATAAAGAGTGATAATGGAACCGAATTCAAGAATTGAATTTTGGATTCGTTCTTGACCAAGTTGGGCATATCTTATAATTTTTCTTCTCGTTACACACCACAACAAAATGGTGTTGTCGATCGTTCCTTATGTGAAGATCCAAGAACAATGCTTACTTATGCGAAGTTGCCTTAATATTTTTGGGCAGAGGCTGTTTTGACTTCTTGCTTCACGCAAAATCGTTCTTTCATTCATCATCATTTTCAAATCACGCATTATAAAATAATAAACGAAAAAACCTTAATGTTAAATTTTTTTCATGTTTTTGGGTGCAGATGTTTCATCATGAATCTCAAGGACAATCTTTCAAAATTTCAATCAGAAGCTTCAAAGGAATCTTCTTCGGTTAGTCTCACAACTATGTAGCCTATAGGGTGTTAAACAAACGAACCAGGAAGATCAAAGAAACTTTCAATCTCACATTCGATGATTATTATATCAAAAGAGTTGAATAGTCTTTCGTTCAAAAACCTATAATGGTTGAGACAAATGTTGAATTAGAAATCATGGATTCTTTTAATATTGATCTTGATTTGATTTTTGGAATTCCTAATAGGGCCATTGATGCAGAAATTCATGTTGATGATAATCAAGTTCCTAAGGCATCGAAACACCCTGATACCAATAGTAGTGACCCGATTATAATGACTTATGCGAAATAGTAAAGATCAAAGTGAATAAAACAACCACGAGGAAAATAAAGAGTAAATATGTTTAAGCTCCATTAGAATAGCAAGATTATAAGTGGGTAATGTAAATTTTCTCACTAGTCTAATCTCACAAAATGAGTTCCATACATAAATGGGAGTCACTCACTTCCTATTTATAGGAATGACTTAACACATTACACATCACAAGAGGGTAAGACACATCCAAGGAGAACTTTGCACCCTAAAATTTTTATTAGAATATTTTATTTTTCTTTACTAACAAATTTTTTTTGTTTTCTTATCCTTACTTTCAGATTAGTTTTAATATAACCAAGAAGAAATAAGGGAAAACTGAACTATAATTTGAACTGAGCATACATGTTAACCTTTTTTTTTGTCAATTTTTGCTTTTTTTAACTCTAATTTTAGGTAAATCATTTTCAACTTTTTGTTTAGGTAGTGTGTGGTGGTGTGCGAAAGCAGGTTCTTCCTACATATGACTGATTGTTGAGGTCAAGAGTTTGAGAATAAGCTCTGCCCATTAAAACAAGTATGTATATTTATCATCTGGTTAAAAATAACTGTGTGATTCTCTTTTGGTTCACTCTATTAGTCTCTTTTTGATATCTTATTTGACACATAGAAGGTTAAGGTATTGTGTTTACCCTTGCGTATTACTAGACTCTCTTTGCCTAACTTCAAACAACCATAACTTCTTCGTTTTAACTTTGTTTTCGACGTTCTTTACATGCACGGAAAGGTATTGAAGGGCCCCAAAATCCTATCTAATTACTTTTAAATTAAAAAATACCAAACTAAGATCCTTAATCCAAGAAAGAAATCTGAAACATCATTTTTCCCGTTTTTCTCTTTAACTCCAAAATATACAAACCAAGGGCTTGGATCGCATAATCAAAATTATAAACATCTAATAGGGTCTAAACCTTATTCCCTTTAAGCCCACAAACTTTACTTGATCCATTTATTGTCCACAATCCCGAAGTAAGAGACTTCTCGAAATAGGATGTTACAACCACGCTTAATCTAGAACACCTGGGGATTGACATTCCTTCTATTTTATGCCCGATTTGTACTTTCTCTATATAAAAGTTAGATCATTTGTTTGTAATATGTGAAGTGGAAACAATAACTTAGAATTAGATCTTCACATGTTTGGATATTCAATTCCCTTTGTTTGACACGGTTCTTTACTTGTTCTATGCAATTGATAACATGCGTTGTAGTGAGAGAAAAAAGGAAGCGATAAATGCGATTGCTTGCGTAATGGTGGGGTTTCTATAGAGGTTTCAGAATGATATATTATTTGATACGACAAATAGGAGAAGAGATGATATATTTGATTCAATAAGAGAGTTTATGTTTTATGGTTTTGTAATTGTAATAGAGAAATCTATTTTAATTGGGTTTGTTAGATGCAAATACCTCTAAACTTTTTGTAATTGGTTTTTATTCCTAGCTCCTTGCTAGTGTCCTTCTTAATAAATGGTTGTTTAAAAAAACATTAGAAATGCTCTAAGTCATTAATCATTTTTCAATCTTAATTTCGTTCGACCCTCTTTGTTGGGTTTTATTCAAAATACTCCAATTATAAAGACATAATTAGATGTAATTAGCAATCAAAGACCTTGATTTTGAACAAAATGAAACTAGTTTTATACCCACTAAGGATCATTATCTTAGAAAGATAAAACATAACCAAAAAAGAAGAAAGTATAAAAACCTTTGAAGACTTTGGTTCATTTTGATAATTAGGAAGTTGATGAAGATGGCTTTAAAACTCCAAGTAGAATGTAACATCCCAAGTCAAAAATCAAGAGTTTAGGGGGTAAAGTTTAAGTTTGGAAAAAGAAGGACTCGGCGAGTAGGAGCTTCAACTCATCGGGTCGGAGCGTGTGTTGGGCACATGTTAAGTGACTGGACTCGCCGAGTCAGAGGCTGGACTCGACAAGTCCGTTCTGGAATGAGAAACCCTAATCCTCAGGGTTTGCACCCTATTTAAGGAGCCTTAAGCCCCCATTTCGGCCCCTTATTATTCCTCTGAGAATCAGAAGCCATAAAATCATAAGTGAGAGCCTTGGGAGCATTTTGGAGGTTAGATAAGTGGATTTAGGAAGGAGAGCTTGAACAGTTACAAGCTTGGATCAAGAAGGCTTGAGGAGATTTGGTTTACTCTTCAGTTGGAGGTTGTTTTGAGGTAAGGATTCATCATCTTGTCTTTATTCCTTCTAGATCCACCTTTTTGGAGCTTTAGGGTTTGTTTTGTAGAATTTATGTTGAGATCTTGATGCATGAGTTAGATCTGGAGTTGAAACTCCAGATCTGAGCTCCATATGGATTCTATGTGAAGAAAGCCCTTTGATTAACCATGTAAAAGCTAGCCCTAATGAGTTAAGTTCCATTTTAACTTGGTTTTTGATGAATGGGTCTTGGAAGCATGTACAGGTAGCAACTTTATTTTGCTAATGAACCATAGGGACCCTGATCTAGTGTTTAGAGTAAGGGAGTGGCTCTGTGACTCGAGATTAAGGAACTTCATGTTGGACTCGGCGAGTCTGGGAGATGACTCGGCGATTCGGACTAGAGATTAGGCATGGGTCGCATAGTAACTTGGCGAGTCACATGGGTGTACTCGACGAGTTGCATGAAGATAGGTAGGAACTCGACGAGTTGGAAGAACAACTTGGCGGGTCTGTTGAAGATTACCTTGGACTCGGCGAGTCTGTTCTTGGACTCGGCGAGTCTGGTCATGGAACCCTCATTGTTTCTGGTTGAGTTGTGAATCGACGAGTCGAGGGTCGACTTGGTGAGTTGAGCAAGATGGGACTCAAAGATTCTTGGACTCGACGAGTCTTGGGGAGACTCGACGAGTTGAGTCGCATCATGGGAGTTTTCAGAGCATAGGGACTCGATGAGTCAGTGGGTTGACTCGACGAGTAAAGTTAGTCAGGGAGGTTGACTTTGACTGAGGACTTTGACATTGACCAAGAGTTGACCAGTTGACTTCCAAGGGTATTTTGTAATTATTGGTATTTATTGAGTTCAGTCATTTGGTATTGATACGTGGTGGAGTTCGTGTTGAAGGTTGGAGCAGCATTATCTTATCTCTTCAGTCAACAGTTGCGAGGTGAGTTATCCTCACTATATCGACAGGATCTAAGGCACCAAGCGACCCTTTATTGGATGGAAATCCGGGTAGTTGTTATGTTATTACTTTGCTATATGTTTGTATCCTGGTAGTTAGGATGGTATATATTAGAGACCTGGTTAAGGTTGGAATCCTAGTATATAGGATGATGCTATGTTAGTGACCAGTTAGGTCGGTATCTTCGTTAGAGCGTGCTATATATGTGATCTGCTAGAGCGGTTGATTAGTGATTAATTCCTATATGATTATATGTTTATGTGCACATGGTTGGTTGATTGGGGTTGGGTTGAGGTGGGTCCTGCTTTGTGCTGTATGCCAACATACCCAGCGCTGACCGGATATCTCGAAGGCCCAGCGAGCGGTCCGGATAGGCTGTAGGCCCCACGAGGGCGGACCAGATGTGTTGAGGCTTGGAGAGTCGAACAGGCCGACTGAAGGCCCGGTACGGGCGGACTAGTCATACTATAGACTCAGAGAGTGGACCAGGTGGGTTGAAGGCCCGATGTGGGCGGACCAACCACACTGCAGATTCGATGTATGTGGCTAGACTCGGAGGGTGGACCAGGTGGACTGAAGGCCCGGTGTAACAGCCCGGATCCCCAGTTATCTTTACTTTCATTTTTTTGATATTCTGTGAGGGGACTCGGCGAGTTGGAGGTCGAACTCGCCGAGTCGGGTCGCGGTTTTGGGCTGAGGTTCGCATCCGGACTCGGCGAGTCTAAGGGATGGACTCGGCGAGTCTGCACTGTTTAATGAAACCCTAATTTCCCGGTCCCAAGCCCTATTTAAAGGACCTTATGGCCTTCAATTGCGGCCACCTAGAACCCTAAGATCACCCAAACGTCTGTGAGCCCTTGTGAGTGTGTTAGGAGGCCATTTGTTCACCATTTTGTGTATTATTGCAAGAAAGGAGGGAGAAGATCAAGCTTGAAGAGTTGGGGAGCTTGGATCTGCTTCTATTTCATCAAAGGGGCCTTCTTGAGGTAACTTTCAGAGCCAAACTTCGTATTTTGGGTTGATGTGTCAAATCTAGGGTTTCTTCTTGCATTTCTTGACTTAAATTGGAAGTATGAAAGGTCCCATGGAGATATGGAACCTAGATCTGGACCTTAACAGGTCCAAGAGGTCCCATATGACAAGCTTTATGTCCATTCTCTTGAGTTAGAAGCTAGGATTGCCATATTAGAGGTTATTTCTCCAAAATGAGCCTTGTATGCGTTGCATGGCGACCAAGACTAAGACTTTACGTGACAAATAAGCTTGGGAAGGCCAGATCTATGTATGTATGGAACGGATCTGACCGCAAAAGCCAGTTTTAGCTAGTGCATGGCATGGACTCGCCGAGTCTGAAGAACAGACTCGACGAGTCGCTTGAAGATTGTCCTTGAGACCACCCAGTGTGTAACCCTGACCGAGTTGTGGGTGACTCAGTGAGTCGCAGAGAGTTAGAAATGTTTTGACAGGTGGACCGAGTCAAGTCGGGACTCGCCGAGTTGTCCTTGCGACTCGGCGAGTTGAGTCGCAGTGGCCCTGTGATTCAGGCCCAGGTGGAACTCGTCGAGTCGGGGGAGTACTCGACGAGTTAAAGGGAAAATCCTTGCAAGTTGGTTAAAACACGTAGACTCGCCGAGTCACTATAGTGCACTCGCCGAGTCCGGTCCAACTGACCAAAGACTGTTGACCAAGTCAACTTGTGTTGACTTGATATGGATGGTCAACCTTAGTGGTACATGTAATAATTATAGATTCATGATATCATAGGAGGATTACAGCTCGAGGGTTCGAGCACGAGTGATTCTAGGATTCACGATTAGCGACTTAGCGAGGCATTCGAGGTGAGTTTTCTCACTATACTGTACCCGGAAGGGTTTGACTGTGTGACCGGAAAGTCGATTATGATATGAGATATATGTATATGTGTGATAAGATATTCGCTATATGTGCAATGTATGATATGCTTGATTTGGGCCGGAAGGCATCATGTTATGGGCCGGAAGGCGTCGTCATATGGACCGTAAGGTTGACGTGGGTAGGACCGGAAGGTTTACCCAGTCGGGATGGAAGTCCCCTGAGACACATGGACCGGAAGGTCAAGGCCTGGAAAGGCGTACGTGCGTAGGTTGTATTTTGGGGAACTCACTAAGCATCTATGCTTACAGTTGTTGTGTTATGTGTTTCAGGTACTAGCGAGGACCGTGGGAAGGCGCCGGTGTGATCGTACACACACTCGGGGAAACCATTTTTGTGTTCTTTTGTTATGTAATCGGTTGTGGCTAAATTGTTACACTGGAACCTAAACTTATTACTCATGTTTTGATGATTGTAAAAATGAAAAATTTTTGGTTTGAAATTTTATGACGTTACAAGTTGGTATCAGAGCCTTGGTTTGAGGGATTCGGGTACACCTTCGGGCGTAGCTGAACTCAAACCGGGGATTTGAGAAAATTTTAATTAATAAATAAATAAAAATTTGATAAGTGATTTTGAGACAACCAAAGAAGAAAGAGTGTGTACGGTCAGCTAGCACCCGAACGGTAAAATCCCCAAAATACTCTTACAATATGTGTTATGATATATGATATGATATGATACACATGCTAGTAGACTAGGTATACATATTAGGACTAGAGTGGCCTGATTTTGTGATGCCTTAGTCTAGGGAAACTTGCTTCTATGAGGTGCTTGAGAGCGAGTGGGTAACTAATGTATGGCAAGAATAGAGTACTCAGGATTCGGGGGTTTGGGGAGGAGGACTTGGGGTGAATACCGACGCGGTGTAATTGGTAGTATTGGGCCCGTACTACCAAGGACACCGGGTCAGTGGGCAGCCCAAGTAAGAATCCCTGGGTATCGGAGACTGAGTAGGACTGCGTTATCGAGTGCGATTATGCCTGATAGAGTCTCTGATATTTTTATGTTGTATTTCAGAGACATCATGGTTGGACCACGACACAGACCTGGTACGAGTGGTGTGACTGACGAGGAGCTTCATCAGATGATTCATGAGGAGGTAGCGGCTGCGATCCGGGCCGAGATTCCGGAGATGTTTGGGTCTATTCAGACCACGCTGATGTAGACATTTGATGAGCGGTACGCCGCGTTGACTGAGGCAGCCGCCACTGCAGCTACCGCAGCTGTGGCCGCTGCCAGACCACAGGGGGGTGACTCATTGCTATTTCGGGAGTTCAGCAACACGAAGCCACCAGAGTTTGACGGGACGCAGGATCCGATTGTTGCGATGAGATGGATTGTTGATATCGAGGGATGCTTCTATACTTGTTCATGTCCGGAGCATCTGAGGGTTCGGTTCGCCCTGAACCAGCTCCACCTGGGAGCAAAGGATTGGTGGAAGTTCGGGACAGCGAACTTCACTCTGGCAGAGGTCTTAGCTGTGACTCGGAAGAGGTTTAGTGATATGTTCAGAGACGAGTATGTTCCCCCAGTAGAGAGGGAACGGTTGGTTCAGGAGTTCTTGACCCTCAAGCAGGGTAATGATTCTGTTACGGTGATCACGCGAAAGTTTCATGAGAGGGCGATGTTCTGCCCCGAGCAGGTGTCCACGGAGCAGGCTCAGATGAGTCGGTATTTGGGAGTGCTGAGGAGGGATATCCGGGAGTTCGTATTGAATTCGTCATATCGGACTTTTGTTGAGCTTCAGGCGAATGCCAGGAAGCGTGAGATTGAGTTGGAGACCCAGGCCAGGGAGGAGGCCGAGTCTCAACGGGTGGATCGGCGGCCGTCTCAGTCTCAGCCGGCAGCCAAGCGGATCAAGTCCGCTGATTTGAGACCCGGAGGTTAGAAGAGCCGCACTTGCGGGAAGTGCGGCAAGGGTCACGAGGGGGCATGTCGATCGGGTGCTTGCTACAAGTGTGGCAAGGAGGGGCACATTGCTAGAGATTGCCCCCAAGGGATTCATGGTTTGCTTCCATTGCAACCAGACTGGCCATCGGAAGGCCGAGTGCCCCCAGCTTTGCCAGGGATCTACGCTTACTGCCAGGGTTCCCGAGGTTCGGCCAGTGAAGGCCGATGCTCCGAAGGCTCGTGGGAGAGCTTTCCAGTTGACTGCGGAGGAGGTCCGCGCGGCGCCTGATGTCGTGGCTGGTATGTATTCTTTCATGTATTTACATTTACACTGAGATATTGTGCTTATATCATTATATGCGTAGGTAGTTTTCTTGTGAATCATGTGCCTGCTTTGGTATTGTTCGACTCGGGTGCGAGTCGGTCTTTTGTTTCGTTGGTTTTTAGCCAGCACATCGGTATCGATCGGGTGGCGATGAGTCGACCCCTGCGAGTTGCTATAGCAAATGAGAAAGCGGTATACGCCAACGAGGTGATTCGAGGATGCGTGCTCGAGATTTTTGGGGTCGAGTTTCCTATAGACTTGGTCCTTATAGCTATGGGGGATGTTTGCGTTATCATGGGTATGGATTGGTTGAGCAAGTTTGGAGCAGTCATTGACTGCGAGAGACAGCTGGTGACGATTCGAGACCCTAGTGGGGGAGTGCTCTCGGTTTATGGCGAGGGGACCCGGTGTGGGTCGGCATTTTGTTTGGCTGCCAGGGCAAGGAAGAGTTTGCAGCACGGCTGTGATGGATTCATAGCCTATGTGATGGATACTCGTGTGACCGCGGAGAGGCCCAATTCGATTGATGACGTTCCGGTTGTATGCGAGTTTTCGGATGTGTTCCCCGAAGAGTTACCGGGTGTGCCTCCGGAGAGGCAAGTGGAGTTTCATATCGATTTGGTTCCAGGAGCGGCGCCCATCGCCAAGGCACCTTATCGTCTCGCTCCGCCGGAAATGCAGGAATTATCCTCGCAGCTTCAGGAGCTATTGGGAAAGGGATTCATTCGACCGAGTAGCTCGCCTTGGGGAGCACCGATTTTGTTCGTCAAGAAGAAGGATGGTTCGCATCGGATGTGTATCGATTATCGGGAGTTGAACAAGTTGACGGTTAAGAACCAATATTCGTTACCTAGGATCGACGATCTGTTCGATCAGTTGCAGGGGGCATCTTGGTTTTCCAAGATTGACATGAGATCGGGATATCATCAGATGAGGGTTCGTGAGGAGGATATCCAAAAGACTGCTTTCAGGACTCGTTACGGACATTATGAGTTTGTGGTGATGCCTTTTGGGCTCACCAATGCCCCGGCCGCATTCATGGATCTCATGAACCGGGTGTGCCGACCGATGCTGGATCGATCGGTGATCGTGTTCATCGATGATATTTTGGTGTATTCGAGGACTAGGGATCAGCATGAGGAACATTTGAGGGAGATTCTTGGGGTTTTGAGATCGGAGAGACTGTATGCCAAGTTCTCCAAGTGTGATTTCTGGTTATGAGAGGTCCAGTTCCTCGGGCATCTTGTTAACCAGAAAGGGATATTGGTCGACCCGGCCAAGATTGAGGCGGTGTTGAGGTGGGAGGTGCCGAGATCGCCCACCGAGATCAGGAGTTTTCTGGGTTTCGCTAGATATTATCGCAGGTTTATCAAGGATTTCTCCAAGATCGTTGTGCCACTTACTAGGATGACCCGGAAGGGTGTTACGTTTTCATGGGGACCGGAGCAGCAGTCCTCATTCGAGACGCTTCATCAGAAATTGTGCGAGGCTCCAGTGCTTGCACTCCCGGAAGGGATGGAGGATTTTGTGGTATACTGTGATGCCTCTATATCGGGTTTGGGGGCGGTGCTTATGCAGAGGGGTCATGTGATATCGTACGCTTCGAGACAGTTAAAACGTCATGAGTCGAGATATCCCACGCATGACCTGGAATTGGGGGCGGTGGTGTTTGTCCTCAAGATCTGGCGACACTATTTGTACGGGGTTCGGTGTACGATTTACACGGACCATAAGAGCTTGAAGTACCTGATGGATCAGCCAAACCTGAATATGCGACAGAGAAGATGGTTGGATGTGGTGAAGGATTACGATTGTGAGATCTTGTATCACCCGGGCAAGGCTAATGTGGTAGCCGACGCGTTGACCCGTAGGGCGGATAACGCCCCGATCCGAGATATTTGTATGAGATTGACGGTATTGACCCCGATTCTGGATATTATTCGAGGAGCTCAGGTGGAGGCTGCAAAGCCAGAACATCAGAAGAAGGAGCGGGTTGTAGGTCAGGTATCAGGATTTGTCACGGATGGTCGAGGGCTTATGACTTTTCAGGGTCGGATTTGGGTGCCGTTTGTGGGCGGTGCGCGCACTATTTTGATGGAGGAAGCACATCGATCAAAATTCTCGATTCATCCTGGTGCTACGAAAATGTATTTGGATCTCAAGAAAGAGTACTGGTGGCCCTGTATGAAAAGGAATGTCGCTTGGTTTGTCGAGAGGTGCTTGACTTGTCGGCAGGTCAAGGCCAAGCACCAGCGACCGCACTATAAGCTGCAACCACTAGAGATTCCCGAATGGAAGTGGGAGCAAATCTCTATGGATTTCATCACCAAGTTACCGCGAACGGCGAGGGGAGTCGATGCGATTTGGGTGATCGTGGATCGGCTGACGAAGAGCACTCATGTTCTAGCCATTAGCGAGAGCTCTTCTGCGGAGAAGTTGGCCGAGTTATATGTGAGGGAAGTAGTATCTCGGCATGGGGTGGCGATCTCGATTATTTCGGACCGTGACGTGCGTTTCACTTTTAGGTTCTGGAAGAAGTTCCATGAGGAGTTGGGTACTAGGTTACATTTCAGTACTGCATACCATCCCCAGACAGACGGTCAGAGTGAGCGGATGATTCAGACACTCGAGGACATGCTTCGGGCATGTGTGTTGGACTTCGGAGAGAGCTGGGACACCTATCTACCTTTAGCAGAGTTCTCGTATAACAACAGCCATCATTCGAGCATTGGTATGCCGCCCTTTGAGCTGTTGTATGGGCGGAGGTGTCGCACCCCCATATGTTGGGGTGAGGTGGGACAGCAGGTTATGGGTAGCATGGAGATCGTGCTTCAGACAACCGAGCAAATTCAGATGGTCAGGCAGAGGTTGTTGACCGCTGAGAGCCGACAGAAGATTTATGCAGACAAGCGATGGTCCGAGCTTGAGTTTCAAGTTGGTGATCTTGTACTCCTGAAGGTCTCTCCTTGGAAAGGAGTGATTCGGTTCAGGAAGAGGGGCAAGTTGGGGCCCCGGTATATTGGTCCTTTCCATGTGATCGCGAGGGTGGGTCGGGTAGCCTACCGTTTAGACTTGCCAGCAGAATTGGGACAGATTCACGACACTTTCCATGTGTCGCAGTTGAGGAAGTGTATATCCGACGAATCGGCGGTGGTTCCATTAGGGGATATTCAGGTGGATGCAAGCCTGAATTATGCTGAAAGACCAGTAGCCATTAGAAATCGGAAGATCAAGGTTCTGAGGAACAAGGAGGTACCCCTGGTATTGGTTCAGTGGCAACATCGGAAGGGATCAGAGATGACATGGGAGCCGGAACATGAGATGCGGGAGCAGCATCCAGAGCTATTTGCCTAGCGGGACTTCGAGGGCGAAGTCTTATTCTAGTGGGGGAGAATTGTAACAGCCCGGATCCCCAGGTATCTTTACTTTCATTTTTTTGATATTCTATAAGGGGACTCGGCGAGTTGGAGGTCGAACTCGCCGAGTCGGGTCGCGGTTTTGGGCTGAGGTTCGCGTCCGGACTCGGCGAGTCCAAGGGATGGACTCGGCGAGTCCGCGCTGTTTAATGAAACCCTAATTTCCCAGTCCCAAGCCCTATTTAAAGGACCTTATGGCCTTCAATTGCGGCCACCTTGAACCCTAAGAGCACCCATACGTCTGTGAGCCCTTGTGAGTGTGTTAGGAGGCCATTTGTTCACCATTTTGTGTATTATTGCAAGAAAGGAGGGAGAAGATCAAGCTTGAAGAGTTGGGGAGCTTGGATCTGCTTCTATTTCATCAAAGGGGCCTTCTTGAGGTAACTTTCAGAGCCAAACTTCGTATTTTGGGTTGATGTGTCAAATCTAGGGTTTCTTCTTGCATTTCTTGACTTAAATTGGAAGTATGAAAGGTCCCATGGAGATATGGAACCTGATCTGGACCTTAGCAGGTCCAAGAGGTCCCATATGACTAGCTTTATGTCCATTCTCTTGAGTTAGAAGCTAGGATTGCCATATTAGAGGTTATTTCTCCAAAATGAGCCTTGTATGCGTTGCATGGCGACCAAGACTAAGACTTTACGTGACAAATAAGCTTGGGAAGGCCAGATCTATGTATGTATGGAACGGATCTGACCGCAAAAGCCAGTTTTAGCTAGTGCATGGCATGGACTCGCCGAGTCTGAAGAACAGACTCGACGAGTCGCTTGAAGATTGTCCTTGAGACCACCCAGTGTGTAACCCTGACCGAGTTGTGGGTGACTCAGTGAGTCGCAGAGAGTTAGAAAGGTTTTGACAGGTGGACCGAGTCAAGTCGGGACTCGCCGAGTTGTCCTTGCGACTCGGCGAGTTGAGTTACAGTGGCCCTGTGATTCAGGCCCAGGTGGAACTCGTCGAGTCGGGGGAGTACTCGACGAGTTAAAGGGAAAATCCTTGCGAGTTGGTTAAAACGCGTAGACTCGCCGAGTCACTATAGTGCACTCGCCGAGTCCGGTCCAACTGACCAAAGACTGTTGACCAAGTCAACTTGTGTTGACTTGATATGGATGGTCAACCGTAGTGGTACATGTAATAATTATAGATTCATGATATCATAGGAGGATTACAGCTCGAGGGTTCGAGCACGAGTGATTCCAGGATTCACGATTAGCGACTTAGCGAGGCATTCGAGGTGAGTTTTCTCACTATACTGTACCCGGAAGGGTTTGACTGTGTGACCGGAAGGTCGATTATAATATGAGATATATGTATATGTGTGATAAGATATTCGCTATATGTGCAATGTATGATATGCTTGATTTGGGCTGGAAGGCATCATGTTATGGGCCGGAAGGCGTGGTCATATGGACCGTAAGGTTGACGTGGGTAGGACCGGAAGGTTTACCCAGTCGGGACGGAAGTCCCCTGAGACACATGGACCGGAAGGTCAAGGCCTGGAAAGGCGTACGTGCGTAGGTTGTATTTTGGGGAACTCACTAAGCATTTATGCTTACAGTTGTTGTGTTATGTGTTTCAGGTACTAGCGAGGACCGTGGGAAGGCGTCGGCGTGATCGTACACACACTCGGGGAAACCATTTTTGTGTTCTTTTGTTATGTAATCGGTTGTGGCTAAATTGTTACGTTGGAACCTAAACTTATTACTCATGTTTTGATGATTGTAAAAATGAAAAATTTTTGGTTTGAAATTTTATGACGTTACACCCGGTGCAGCGGACCAGTCACACAGTAGACCCGAAGTGCATGGTTGTTCTGTCTATGATATGATATGTTTTGAGTATGGTATAAGTGGTTGGTATTTTGGGGGTAACTCACTAAGTTTTCGAGCTTATAGTTTTCAGTGTATTGTTTTAGGTACTTCAGAAGATCGTGGCAAGACGAAGGCGTGATCGTACTGCTCCTCATGTTTTATGTATTTATGATGTGGTTTTGGGAAATACTCTGATAATAATTGAATTGAAAATATTTTTGTAATGAATTAATGAAAATGGGTTGTTTTTGAAAAGTTTAAATTGGTTGAAAATTTTTGGGTGTTACAAGTTGGTATCAGAGCCTTGGTTTGAGTGAATTAGAGGAACATTCATGTGAATCCAATCTCAAATCAAGGAGAGTTTTCAAAGAGAAATTAAAAATGCTTTTCAAAAATAAGTAAAATAGGACGCAGAGGGTACGATCAGCCGAAGCCAGTAAGTTACCCCAAAATTACCATACAAGTTATTTGTTTATGTGATATGTTAGAACAACATGCTAGTGTTAGGCTAAGGATCTTTAGGAAGTGCATGATAGAGTTGCCTGATTGTGATACCTGCTAGCCTAGGGTCTCCTTTTATGAGAGTTTCAACGTTCCTTTAGAAGTGAGGATAGAGTGCTTGCTATGTACGTTAGTGCTTGGGGCGTTGTAATGATACTTGAGACAAATATGGGTAGGTGTGAAAGATAGTATGGGCCCGTACTACTGAAAGAACGGGATCCATATGCGTATCAAGTAAGTCACAACTCCTGGGTGGTTGATTAGAGAGTCATTCTGGGTGGTTATGCGAGGTTCCTGAGGATCTCATGGTGTATTGTTGAATGGTGATCACGAGACGTTTTGGGGCAGGATCCGGTTCAGGATCAGGAGCGGGAGAGGGTGGTCAGGATGGGTCAGCACCACCCGAGGTCGTTGTCCAGATGAGTATGAACGAGTTGGATGCCAGGATTTGTGAGATCATGCATGATGAGGTTGTTGCTATGTTCTGGGCTGAGTTACCGGAACTGTTTGGATCGATCAAGACTTCTATGGTTGAGTATTTTGATGAGCACTATGCGGCTCTCACAGAGATAGCGGTCGCGACAGCCGCAGCGGCAGGGGGGAGGAGCCAGTCGTGGTTTTCAGTATCGGGACTTCGACAATACGAAGCCCCCCTACTTTCAAGGGAGTTTAGGATCCGATTGTTGCGATGCGATGGTTGTCGGATGTGGAGGGATGTTTCTTCACATTATCATGCGCTATTGATCAGAGAGAGAGAGAGAGAGAGAGAGGTTGGCTCAGGATTTCCTAGAGCTGAAGCAGGATACAGAGTCGGTAACGGAGATCACCATGATGTTTACTGAGAGGGCTATGTTTTGCCCTGAGTTTGCTTCGGAGCAGGCTCAGATGTCCTGATACCTGAGTATGCTCAAGAGGGACATCAGGCAGTTTGTGTCCACGCAGAGATGTGATACCTTGTTAGAGTTGCAGGAGGGCACTCGGCGGCGTGAGTTGGAGATTGAGTTGTAGTTGAGAGAGCATAGGCAGGCCTCGGCGCAGTCGCACCCGGCGCCGAAATGGTCTAAGACCGTTGATTCTAGGTTGGGAGATCAGAGCAGCCACACTTGTGGAAGTGTGGGAAGGGTCACACCGAAGTTTGTAGGTTCGGTGGTGCATGTCGTAAGTGTAGGAGAGAGGGGAATTATGCGAGGGATTGTCGTCAGTCAGCCCCAGTTCAAGATATGAAGATTTGTTATCAGTGCCATCAGGTTGGTCACATTAGGGCCAACTGCCCACAACTTACTGCAGTACCGGTGCAGGCTCCAGCACCGGCCACTTTGAGGATTACGGGTAGAGGTCAGGGTGGAGCAGAGCCCTCGAGGGCTCAGGGACGTGCTTTTCAGGTTATAGCAGAGGAGGTCAGGGCAGAGCCGGCTACATCTGCGGGTATGTTTCCTTCTTGATATCTTGTTATCTTGTGGTTGTTATGGAGTATTATATATCTTCTAGTCTTGTTCGCATGATTCATGGTATTGTATTCGTTCATCCTTTCGTCGGATTTATCGTATGATAGAGGGTTTTTGTATTGGGAGTCTTAGTTGGCTATCATCCATGGGGATTGTTGGTGGGGAATTAGGTTTTTTGGTCTGAGTGTCGTGTATAGCATTTGCAATTTGAGGAGTACTCAGCTGAGGGTCAAACTCCCTTAGAGTACGAGATGTGCGCGGTCGGAACGTGATTTTCTGGAATTTGCTTGTTTCAGAATCGGTTCATGGGTAAGAGGTGTATGTTGAGTAGGAATGATTGATTTATGTCGATTGAGTCAGCAGTGGTTGGTAGTCAGTGCTCTAAGTGGGGAGAATTAGAAAATTCTTAGGAGGATCGACAGCATGAGAGGTCAATTAGTTGTTTGGGTTTCAGCAATGTTTCAGTCAGCCAAGAGCATGGGTTGGTATGAGTAAGTGACAGACGAGTGGGGTGGGATACAGACCAAGGTTGGGCCTAGGGTTAGGCTGGGATTTAAGTATATAGAATGGAGTTAGAGTTCGGCACCCCAAGAGGGCTAGAATAGTATGTACGGGAGAGATTCCTGGAAAGAATGGTTCTGGGTTATGTAAGTCAGTTTTGAGCGGTTCGGACAGACTGAAGGCATGTGGGCGTACCAGTCAGGCCGAAGGCTTAGGGAATGGTCCAGACAGGCTGAAGGCCTAGGAGGGCGGTCCAGACATGCTGAAGGTTCCGAGAGCGGTCCAGATAGACTGAAGGCCTGGTAAGGTGGTCCAGTCATGCTGAAGACTCTATATGTGTTAGTGGATCGGTATAAGGAGAATGAGGAAAAGCATCACCAGGGGATGGTAATTGATATGGTCTGGCCCCAAGTATGGATCATGTTAGTGGAAGGTGGTGCATGGACCCGTGAGTCCTTGCGAGCAAATTCCGAGTGTGTATGATGCATGGAATAGCGGTTACTCTACGAGGGGATGATGTAGAGTGGGGTGTGAGCGTCGTGGAACTTGTTGAAGTAACAAGGTGTTCAAGTAGACATCCTTAGATTAGGATAGGGAAAGGTATGTAACTCCAGGAGGGAGTGTTGGTTCACGGAAGTGAAAGAGGAAGTGAGAATGGATGATTGAGAGTATTTCAATTATGGTTTTCGAGCACTGCGTTTGTGCCAGTGGTAAGGAAGCTCATCTGGATTGGGTGTCTATTGAGGTTGCGGAAGAAATTTCGGTAGTGTAGAACCAGAGGAGTTCGGAAGGGAAGCAAGGATGGAGCCTTGGATTTTCTGTACGTTTGCAATCAGGAGGATTGTGTATGTAGTGGTAATTCATACTGGAGATGTCTGGAGGTATCGTCAGTGTGTCGGGTTTTCCATCCCGAGGATGTTAGAGCAAGTTCATCATGTGTATGTGATTGAAGGGGAGAGCTCATGGGAGTTGCTCAGGTGAGTGATGTGCCATCATGTCAACTCGGAAAGAAACAAGTTGGATTCGGAAAGGAAAGTGGGATAAGTCCTAGAAGTGAATTTGATAAAGGATATGCCAGTCAAGGAAAAGGGTAGCAGCTTGGTACCGGGTCAGGACCCGGTGATTCAGGGCGATGTCTAGCTTAGTAAGAGTCAAGTGATTGTTGTGTTTTGGAGTGATGAAAGTATCATCGGGTGATCATTGTTTAAGGGTGGTTATTAGATAAATAAGTTGGTGGCCGGCTTGAACCAATTGTCGTAACTCTGGAAGGAAAGAGTTGGACTTTATATAGGTTGATACTAGTGTTCGGAGGAACCTGGGTCGATTGACACTAGGAGGGGCATTGTGGAAATATTAGCAGGAATTGTGTTGCTGCAGGCTTCGAGGACAAAGCCTAATTTAAGTGGGGGAGAATTGTAACATCCTAAGTCAGAAATCAAGAGTTCGGGGGGTAAAGTGTAAGTTTGGAAAAAGAAGGACTCGGCGAGTAGGAGCTTCAACTCATCGAGTCGAAGCGTGTGTCGGGCACATGTTAAGTGACCAAACTCGCCGAGTCAGAGGCTGGACTCGACGAGTCTGTGCTGGAATGAGAAACCCTAATCCTTTAGGGTTTGCACCCTATTTAAGGAGCGTTAAGCCCCCATTTCGGCCCCTTATTACTCCTCTGAGAATCAAAAGCCCTAAAGTCATAAGTGAGAGCCTTGGGAGGATTTTGGAGCTTAGATAAGTGGATTTAGGAAGGAGATATTGAAGAGTTAGAAGCTTGGATCAAGAAGGCTTGAGGAGATTTGGTTTACTCTTCAATTAGAGGTCGTTTTGAGGTAAGGATTCATCATCTTGTCTTTATTCCTTCTAGATCCACCTTTTTGGAGCTTTAGGATTTGTTTGGAAGAATTTATGTTGAGATCTTGATGCATGAGTTAGATCTGGAGTTGAAACTCCAAATCTGAGCTTCATATGGATTCTATGTGAAGAAAGCCCTTTGATTAACCATGAAAAAGCCAGCCCTAATGAGTTAAGTTCCATTTTAACTTGGTTTTTGATGAATGGGTCTTGGAAGCATGTAAAGATAGCAACTTTATGTTGCTAATGAACCATACGGACCCTGATCTAGTGTTTGGAGTAAGAGAGTGGCTCTGTGACTCGAGATTATGGAACTTCACGTTGTACTCGGCAAGTCTGGGAGATGACTCGACGAGTCACACTAGATATTAGGCATGGGTCGCGTAGTAACTCGTCGAGTCACATGGGTGTACTTGACGAGTTGCATGAAGATAGGAAGGAAATCAACGAGTTGGAAGAACAACTCAGCGAGTCTGTTGAAGATTGCCTTGGACTCGGTGAGTCTGTTATTGGATTCGCCGAGTCTGGTCATGGAACCCTCACCGTTTCTGGTTGAGTCGTGAATCGATGAGTCGAGGGACGACTCGGTGAGTTGAGCAGGATAGGACTCAAAGATTCTTGGACTCGACGAGTCTTGGGGCGACTCGGCGAGTTGAGTCGCGTCATGGGAGTTTTCAGAGCATAGGGACTCGATGAGTCAGCGGGTTGACTCGGCGAGTAGAGTCAGTCAAGGAGGTTGACTTTGACTGGGGACTTTGACATTAACCAAGAGTTGACCAGTTGACTTACAAGGGTATTTTGGTAATTATTGGTATTTATTGAGTTCAGTTATTTGGTATTGATCAGTGGTGGAGTTTGTGTCGAAGGTTGGAGCAGCATGATCTTATCTCTTCAGTCAGCAGTTGCGAGGTGAGTTATCCTCACTATATCGACAGGGTCTAAAGCACCAAGGCCGACCCTTTATTGGATGGAAATCCGAGTAGTTGTTATGTTATTGATTTGCTATATTTTTGCATTCTGGTAGTTAGGATGGTATATGTTAGAGACCTAGTTAAGGTCGGAATCCTGGTATATAGGATGATACTATGTTAATTGCTATATGATTACATGTTTATGTGCACATGGTTGGTTGACTGGGGTTGTGTTAAGGCGGTTCCTGCTTTGTGCTGTAGGCCGACATACCCAGGGCGGACCGGATATCCTAAAGGCCCAGCGAGCGGTCCAGATAGGCTGTAGGCCCTACGAGGGCGGACCAGACGTTTTGAGGCTCAGAGAGTGGACCAGGCCGACTGAAGGCCCGGTGCGGGCGGACCAGTTATACTATAGACTTAGAGAGTGGACCAGGTGGGTTGAAGGCCCAGTGCGGGCGAACCAACCACACTGCAGACTCAATGTATGTGGCTAGACTCGGAGGGTGGACCAGGTGGACTGAAGGCCCGGTGTGGCGAACCAGTCACACAGTAAACCCAAATTGCATGGTTGTTATGTTTATGATATGATATGTTATGAGTATGGTATAAGTGGTTGGTATTTTGGGGGTAACTCACTAAGCTTTCGGGCTTACAGTTTTCAGTGTATTGTTTCAGGTACTTCAGGAGATCGTGGCAAGGCGAAGGCGTGATCGTATCACTCCTCATGTTTTATGTATTTATGATGTGGTTCTGGGAAATACTTTGATAATAATTGAATTGAAAACCTTTTTGTAATGAATTAATGAAAATGAGTTGTTTTTGAAAAGTTTAAAATTGGTTGAAAATTTTTGGGTGTTACATAGAAGTTTTCTATAATGTATCTACCAAGCAAGATTTGAACCACCAAAATATGCTAATAAACATTTGTATAAATGTTGTTCTTAAGCTTTAATACATATTCCAAAATATGATTAAAGAAAAGAAACATATGAAACCTTTATTCTAACACCTTTTTCAAGAAAAAAGGAGATGGAGAGAGAGAGAGAGAGAGAGAGAGAACCACGAAATTGGATGTCTAAAATGAGAGAAAAAGGTGAATGAAAAAGCTAGTTCTTTAGTCTCTTTTGCCTTACTTTTTATCCCAACACTTAATACAAAAGGAGGACATAAAATAATATAAGCATGGAACTTTCTTACAAGCATGGAATGAGGTAATAAACAAATCAAAAGGTGTTATTAACACCATCATTCCATATAAGTCAAAGGATACAAAAATAAATGTTCTTTACTTTATTCAACTAGCTAGTTATATTGCTCTTTCAAAAAAAAAAAACTATCTAGTTATATTTGTTAACTTGATAGTTACTTAAAATGACCAAAAAATTGTACATAACTTATAAATTCATAATATATGAATTATTACTAGTTTTGCTATCTATTATTATTATTATTATTATTATTATTATTATTATTATTATTATTATTATTATTATTTAGTAGAAACAATAATTTCCAATATGCTAGAAAAATATTATTTTCATAAAATAATGTTCTTCCAGTGAAATGCAAGTGTTGATATATTTATTAATAATCAAATTATACTAATAAATAATCACTTAGTGGTAACTTTCTATAAGGTGTTACCTTATAAGATCATACGTTATTAGCAATATCATTCTATAATGACTCTTAGGCATACAAGATCTTTCACTCTCCATCTTCTCCATCACTTAACCATGGAAGCTCTTCCTATCCTCAGCCTTCTCTTAGAAGATCACCCAACCAAAGTGAAGAATATCTTAGTAGTATAACTAATGATTATGTAGCTCAACATCTTGGCCTCTAAGTCGTAGCTTTTCTGGAGGTGATCTCATCACAAATGGTGAAAAACAAGACTACTAAAGTTATGGATAAGGAAAAAGGTACACACACAACAAATAGTATGTTACTAGCATACTCAACAAGGGTCAGCAGTATCATATCCTCACTGGACCAACTTAGTTCTCTAAAATCTTCAGCAAATATGATAAAATCATGCATTACCTTAAAAGCTTTCTATAATACTATTTTTTTTCCCTTGAATGGCAAATGGGAGGAGGCAGCGCTTATAGACGATGGATAGGAAATATTGGTCGAAATCAACAATGGTAATGACATATCATGATCTTTACCCTTACTTTGAAAACATTTTTGACCCAAATAACCATCGTCTCAAATTAGTACTTGTAGTGTTTGTTGTGTTTCTTTTCACATTTTTTTATTATTTGTGTGAAATTAGTTTTGGCGGAACCTCATTTGAACTTCTTTATCTTTTTTTTTTTATGGCAATCAGTGATGAAGTGATTATGAAAAGTGGGGTTTGCTGTGAAAGAGGGAAGATGAAGTAAGTGCATATGCTTTTGATTAGAGAGGGAGAGAGAGAGAGAGAGAGAGAGAGAGAGAGAGAGAGGGAGGGAGGGGGTGGGGCAAGAACTTTTTCTATTTTTGTAATGCCCCAAAACCAATGTAAAAATTTTCAAATCTTAAACAGAATTCAAAGTCATTTCATAAAAGTTAAACATCATAAAAATAGTAGTTTCATAAAGTGGAATCAAAATCAGAGTATCAGATCATATCATATCTCAAGTTATGGAATCTACTGGATAATGTGTGTTGTCATGCCTTCGTCTTGCCCTGATCCTGAGATGTACCCAAAACATTTAAATTTATAAATGTAAGTCAAAGCTTAGTGCGTTCCCCAAAGTATCACATACAATTAATAAATAAGACAACTACATGTTATCAGCAGCCCTATGGGTTATTAGCAACCCTATGGGCTATCAGCAACTCAATTACAACAAATTAAGTTATCAGCAACCTCGAGGTATCAACAACTCACATATAACAAGTTGGGTTATCAACAACCCTGAGCTATCGACAACCCACACACAACACACTATAAAAGAACACATTGAGAAAACTCAACTCACAGACAAAGCATAAGCCTGTACAGCTCACGACACATAAAGGCAGGGTCAATGCCAACCTATACACGTATTCCAAGGTCAATTCTCAGCATATGACTGAAAATCCTCACATTTTACCCAGAGTCAAACCTAATCCAAAATTCAATAGTTAATAGTCAACTCAGCATACCACCATATCGTGGTAAGACCCTTGCCATGTCATGGTCTAAAATAGGTCAATCGTGATCCTCAAGCCTGTCACGTCGTGACCAATTTCTTGTCACGTCATGGTAAAGATAAAACAGTCGCGATACATTGCTCACCATCTCGTGGCCGGCTCCTGGCTGCGCCGTGGTTTGCCTTAAGTGCTTAATTCTTTAAGACCAACGGTTGAACTTTCCAGAAGGCTTAATCATGGCAAGAGGAGCCATAAAAACCCTAACTTTATGAAGTTAAACACCCTATTCAAGCCCTACTCCATTTTAGGTTAAAAAGGGCACAAATAAGATCTTGTCTCATTGCCTGTCTCCAAAACACTGATTGGCTTTAGATCCAAAAAATAAAACACTCTCGGGTAACATAATATTGATAAAGTTGCAAGTGTTATCTAGAGTCCTTCTCTCTACTTTCACCAAAACCATAAAAGAGACCAAAAAGCTTAAATTGTGCTAGATCTAAGAAGTTAAACCATCAAGATAGAGATTTAAACACTTACAAAGGTCCAAAAGATGCACAAGATACTGGACCTCTTCAAGAATCACTTCACAAGCTCCAAGGGATGATACTCTTCTTCCAATAATGCTACCAAACACACCAAGAATTCTTAGAGAAGAAAAATGAGGCTAGGTTTTTGCGTTTTTGCGGGAATGCTTCCGGAGGGATTGAAGTTGGGTTGAAGGAAGCCCTAACCCCATCATTCCTTAAATAGAGCTAAAAAACCGAGCCCTACGATTTTGGGCTTATGACGGCGCAACACTGCGAGATAAATAGACACCATGTTGTGGTGACAAGCCAATCACCACGCCATTGTTTGGACTAAAGGACCAAATCCAACTTTTGACTTAACAATCAAGATATAAGTTCATATCAGGGTTTAGATGTTAGAATTTTAAAATTAATAAACTTTTAATAAATATAAATAAAATCTTATGGTAAAATACTTTTTTTTTGTTTAATTTATAAGGACTAAAGACACAATAAAATTACTTAAAAAAATCACATCTACAATTATATAAATGTTTGTCGTTGTTTGGGCTAAAGGACCAAATCTAACTTTTGACTTAACACTCAAGATATAAGTTCAAGTTATAATTTTAAACTTAATAAACTTTTAATAAATATAAATTAAATCTTATGGGTAAAATAGTTTTTTTTTTTTTTTTTTTTTTTTTTTAATTTATAAGGACTAAAGACACAATAAAATTACTTAAAAAAGATCACATCTATAATTATATAAAACTTTTGGACTTTACCAACAAAATGACAAACTATATGTCCTACTTTTGCAATTTTCTCTATGTTTTATGTTTTTAGGGTTGATTGACGGAGACTCCTATATTTATTTTACTACCACGCAGTACACCTCCTTTAAAAGATAGATGAATGCAACGAATCTGAGCCATCCAACTTAGTGGCAGCCCTCCACTCATTTCGTTATGATTTTCTTTTCTTTCCCTAGTCTACCATATTTCTTATTACCCAGATCTGTTTTGCATTCACCAACTCATTAGACACTTACAAAGTCAAATTTTCGTAATCTCTTACAGGAAATTAGACCTGGTTTTCTGAATTTGTTTGCTTTTAAGTTCAAATTAACTCTTATTTGATTCGATTTGTTGGAAAGCATCTGGATTTCATTGAATTTGATTTCCTGTAAAAAGCAACAAATCTCAGATCTGAGTTCGATGACTTCTGTTGCTAATAAGAGTTCTGGTTTTATTCCATATGTGATAAATGGGTGCATATTTGACCAATTTGTTTTAGATGGAGACATGCACATGCTTGCTGTAAATATATATCTCGATGTGTTCTTGAGTTTCAGAATTACAGATATCCGTATATTTCAAGAATTTCTAAGAATTTATCAAACTGGATAAGTTCTCTTGAAATGCGTTACGAAGAATACAAAATAAAATACATAATCCAAAGGTAATTTTGTTTATTCTGGTCTATATATCTTATAGTTTTACTTTTAAATTTTTGGAATTTTTTTGATTTGCTTTTGATGTTTACCATTGTTTTGATTTGTGTAGGTCATGAATCAAAGTGTATCAAAGAAATTAAAATACGAAGTGGTTAAGAATATAAAGAATATAAAGATTTATAGCTAATTAATTTGAATCAAAGTCTATCAAAGAAATTATTGAAAGACTCTTGACCTGAAGTAAGAAAGAAATGTAATTTTTTTTAACTATAGAAAAAAGCTAATGTTGTATAGCTTGGATTTTTTTGTTGGATTTGTTTTATTTTACAAATTGTGTATTCCTCTACTTTTAAATCATTTAGAATTATGTTATGTTTATATTATATAGTTATTCTAGATTGTATTGTTATGAGACATAGTTTTTAGAATGTTCTTTGGATTGTGTTGGATTTGAATTCATAGGTTTACGCATATACATTCGGGTTTATTTTCGTTGGATTTGTTTTATTTTACAGTATTCCTCTACTTTTAAATCATTTTGAATTATGTTATGTTTATATTATATAGTTATTCTAGATTGTTGTGTTGTTATGAGACATAGTTTTTAGAATGTTCTTTGGATAGTATTGGATTTGAATTCATAGGTTTACGCATATACAATCGGGTTTATTCAAAATCATCACTGATGCAACACCCTAATCCATTTTACCCTCAATATCATCTACTTTCTAAATGCTTCGAATGAATAGCAAAGTTCAATTTTCTTAATACGGTAAATAATAAATAATAATAATAACAGTTTTTAATAGTTGAATTTTCTTAATACGGTAAATAATAAATAATAATAATAACATTTAATGGTTCTTAATATTAATAGAATATTCCTATAAATAGCAAAGTTGAAAAACAAAATAAAAAATAACGGTTAATATGGTTTTTTACGTGTGTTTAAGTTCCAAATATTGGCACTTCGACTCAATGGAGTCGTACAAAGAGCGTTGAACATCACATCACTCATGGTCTTATCTAATACAATGTAGACGAGAGAAATCTGTAACAATTTATTGAGCTTCATAGAAAACATCGGCATCACCCTTGACCTTATATATGCTTAGCTCAACCACTTCCCACTCCCTTCTATCAATGAAGGGTCAAACATTAAATAAAACTTGTTAATAAGGATTTTATTCGCAAAATATTCTTTTATGTACTAAAGTTATGATTGGCACGGTATATATTTTTTTTGAGATTTTTTTAGGTTGTAAAAAATAGCCTTTAAATTAGTTTATAAGATATCAATAAAAAACTTCAAACTATTGTATCAACAAGCTTAAAGAGTTTTTTTTTTTTTTTTTTTTTTTTTTTTTTTTTTTTTTTTTTTTCCAAATATATTCTTATTTAATAATAATTATAAATTATTATCCATGTTAATTCCTAATTTAAATTTTAAAAGTTAAATAAAAATCATTATCCGTGTTAATTCCTAATTTAAATTTTAAAAGTTAGGTCATCTCCTTTAAATTTTTTCTTTGAATGACAGTAACTGTCTCTTTTAAACTTTTTCTTAACTAGGTATGAGACCCGTGTACTACACGGGTTTATTAAAAATAAAAATTGAATATCAATATTTAAATTTTAAATTTAAATTAATATTTAATATCAATATCAATTTTAGAGCTCTCATTAATTACGACATTTATTACATTATAAATATATCAATTCTTTTTCAATGAAGCATTTATTTCTCTCAATATTGTAACCGAAATAAGTTGTGATATGTGAACAAATCAGAAAATTACATGTGGAAATAAGTAAATTTTAAAAATCTATTAAAATGTCATGTGTCCAAATCAATGAGGATATGACATGTGGTAAAAAATAGGTTTTATTTATTAGTATAGATGTGCAATGACTTATTAAAATACTAGTTGTGAGACCCATGTATTAAATGAGTTAATTAAAAAAAATTAAAAATAAAGGTCAAAATATTTTAGAATTTTGAATTTATAAGAAAATAAGAAAAATATTGATTTATTATAATGGAAAACTTTTTGATCTTATAAATTTAAAAAAAATATTTAAATAAAGAAAAAAAAACTAATGAGCTTTAATTTTTGGAATTTTAAAATTAAAAGTTAATTTATTAGTGTAATTAATATTCATTTATTATTACATTTATTGTAATTATTAATTAAAATATTATGTGAAATTTATTAAAATAGAAAAGCTTATAAAATGATATTTGGAAGAAAAAAATTATTTGAAAATAACCACAAAATGACATCTGGCAAATTAAATGAGAATGTGACAAGTGGAAAAAAACCTTCATTTATTAGAAACTAGTTGTGATACCCGTATAGTATACACGTTGATTAAAACAAAATATTAAATACAAATGATTAAACAGGAAGTTTTATTTGAATTTAAAATTTGAAATATGTATAAATTAAAAAAAATGAAAAAATTAAATTAAAATTATATTTTAAATGTGAGGCCCGTGTATTAAATGTGTTAATTATAACAAAATTTTAAATACGAAGGTTTCAATTGTAAATTTATTTAAAATTGAAATTGAAGTTTGAAATTTAAAATTTAAAATTTAAAGTTTGAAATTAATATAGTTATTATGGTATGTTTAATTTATATAAACTAAATTAATGGTATATATTCAATAATAATGATAAACTAAGTAAATGACAAGTGGAAAATAAATATCACAAGATTATGACAAAATGGCATGTGGCATAATACATAAGAGTGTGACAAGTGGCAAAAAAAAAAAAACCTTCATTTATTAGAGAGAATGATAAATGAAGTAAATAACAAGTGGAAAATAAATATCACAAGATTATGATAAAATGATATGTGGCATAATGCATGAAAGTGTGATAAATAGTAAAAAAAAAAGGATTTATTTATTAGAGATGATGATTTTTACCAAATATTTAAAGTATTGCTATACATAACCCCATTATTAATTGTATTCACCAAGATTCTTAATTACCCTTACTGTTAATCATATTAAAAAAAAGGTTTTGACCATTTCTTTTAATTTTTTTTGTCCTTTGTCTTTTATTAATAATAATAATAATAATAATAATAATAATATTATTATTATTATTATTATTATTATTATTATTATTATTGTAAACACCCTATAGACATCTTGTATATCATTTCTACTATCGTGGTGTTATTTTTTTCGTTCAGATTATCAATGTGTTATTTTTTTCATTTTGATTATTTTTATGTTATTTTTTCGTTCGAACTATTCATGTGTTATCTTTTCATTCAAACTATCTTAGTGTTATTTTTTCTTCTCGACAATCTCTGTGTTATATTTTTTGTTCCGACTTTTCATGTGTTATTTTTCATTCTGACTATCATTGTATTATTTTTTGGTTCAAACTATCTATGTATTGTTCCATAATCTCTTTTTACAAAAATCACAACAAAACGATTACACGGTGTAACAATTGATAATTTTAGGTCAAAAAGATGACGACCAAACCACCGCAAAAACTTATTATACAAAAATTTAGCGAATATGATTGTGTATAATAAAGTGTGTATATGACCTATTTTTTATAACCACTTACCAAATATAACGGTTTAGTAAAAAGCTTGCTTAATTATAAGAAATCGATGAATATCATAACATGACACACAAATTAAGGGATTAATTTTGAATAAATTAAATGTAACCAATGTGACGCCACTAATCATTTGTTTAAATGAATCATCTTTATTTGTTTAAAATGAATTAATTTTACTAACATACATAATATTATACATGTATTATGAAACTCATACATACATATTCTCCCTAGAAAGATCCATATGGTATATTCTCCCCCGATTAAAGGAAACAATACAAATGATAGGAAAAGCAATTATGGGAATATTTGATTGCACACAGTTCTCTATTCATTCTACACATTTTCATTTCCTCTATAGTCACACTCATATACATGGATGCACAGTTTAATTTATAACAATACTATTCTAATCATTACAAGAAATAAAATGGGCTTTATCCTCAAATATGGCAGCCATTAGGAAGAATAGTGTCTAGCATCTCTTTCCTTAGGTAGTACACTCATTACTCCCATGTACTCTCTTTTACACTATAACCCAATGCACTCCAAAAGTTAATAAATAGCCAAAGTATTTGCTCAATTGTTGCAGCCACAAAACTCACGTAAATATTGGTGACTTTAGTGTTACCATGTCATTTTAAGTAACTGGAACCAACATGTGAGCTAAAGGGCTTCAAGATTTGTACTCTAATATATGTATGGGTTGTTCAGAGTGCACGCATGTATAAGATAGAATCAGAAGCCGGTTCTACGACTAGTCGGGGGTCCGGGGGCAGCGCCCCCGGGTCCTTTGGCGGGGTCTAGGGAGAGCACCCCTAGCGGGGACCAAGGGGCAAAGGCCCTGGTTGGGGTCTCGCTGGTTTTGGGGCAGCGCCCTAAAACCTCACCGAATTTTACATGTGAGAACATAATGGAAAATTCAATTTCTTGAGGGTGATTATGGTAAAACTAACGAAACTCATTACTTTTTGGTAATCCTAAATCCTCATTAAATCCGGATTAACATTACTTGCTTCTAAAGCAACTAATGACGGCTCAACCCTAATGAAACCCTAATCGTGTTTAGTATATAAACAGCTCTTCCTCTACAGAAGAGGGTTACGATCTTAAGCTCTCGTTTTCATCAGACTTTCAAAGAATCCTCTAGCATATTGGCTTACATCTTTTGTGCCTAGAAACGTAAGTGTCCGTTTGGATTATCCTAGGCTGAATTTCTTGTAACCCTGTCCTAGGGTAGAAATATTGTAACATCTGAAAAATACAACCAATTTAAAATTTTCAAATCAACCCGATTTTTCATTAAAATGTTTACAAAAAGGTTTTCAATACAAATCATTAGAGTATTCCCAGAATCACATTGCTACAAAATCATGAGGAGCGGTACGATCGCGCCTTCGCCTTGCCACAGTCTCCTGAAGAACCTGAAAAACATTAAACCACAACTGTAAGCTCGAAAGCTTAGTGAGATACCCCCAAAATACCAACCACGCATACGCCCTTCCAGGCTGCGACCTTCCGGTCCAAAACATATAAAACATACATAACATAACAGAACATAGAACAGCCATGCATATCGGGTCTACTGTGTGACTGGTCCGCCGCGTCGGGCCTGCAGTCCATCGGATCCATCCTCCAGGTCTAGTCATGTCCTTCGAGTCTACAGTGAGGTTGGTCCGCCCGCATCGGGCCTTCAACCCACCTGGTCCACTCTCTGAGTCTACAGTGTGACTGGTCTGCCCGCATCGGGCCTTTAGTCGGCCTGGTCCACTCTCCGAGCCTCGGCACGTCTGGTCCGCCCTCGTGGGGCCTACAGCCTATCCGGACCGCTCGCTGGGCCTTCGGAACAACCGGTCCGCCCTAGGTATCTTGGCCTACAGCACAAAGCAGGACCCGCCTCAACCCATCTCCAGTCCAAACAACCATGTGCACAAAACATACATTCATATAACAGTCATAATCAATAAACCGAGCAAGCAGATCACATAGCATATCATTACCCTAACCGGGTTACCGACCTAACCGGTCACTAGCATAGCATCACTCTGTATATCAGGAAACTGACCTTAACAAGGTCTCCTAGCATGTACCATCCTAGCTACCAGGATGCAGACACATCAAACAATAACCTAATAACCATATCCGAATCTCAATCCAATAAAGGGCCGGCCTTGGTGCCTTAGACCCTGTTGATATAGTGAGGATAACTCACCTCGAAACTATCGGCTGGAAAGATAAGATCCCGCTACTCCGAACTCTGACACGAACTCCTCCACTCTAAAAGATGCCTCAATAGCTGTCAAACTCGAATCCACTCAAAGCCCTTTGATCCAAGCCACTTTTCCTTCAAGATCTCTTCAAACAACACCTCTCCAAGCTCTAGTTTGCTCAATAATGGGACTCTCCATGAATTTAGGGTTTCTGGAACTCAAGGGGGAATAAAGGGAGGCTGTGGAGGGGTATTATGCTCTTTATATAGGGCTCAACCCCGAAAATTAGGGTTTTCTCCATACAGCACCTACTCGCCGAGTCCATCTTTGGACTCGCCGAGTAGGCCACTAGATACGTGACCATAATCGCGACCTGACTCGCCGAGTCTATCCATAGACTCGCCGAGTCACCCTCTAAAACTTACACTTTTAGTCCTTCAACTCTACTCTTGCGATTCCGGGATGTTACAATTCTCCCCCACTTAAATTAGGCTTCGTCCTCGAAGCCTATGGCATCTCATCTTCAAATTACTTCTCACGACACGCCGCCTGGCCTTGACCGAACCCAGTCCATCAAGGCACAACCAAAAACCAGAAGCTCACTTTCTCCTTCCCTACGGTGCCCCAACCCCCTACTCAACCCGGGCACCAGTTGTACCCTCCGATAACCACACTCAACAACTGAGAATTACCCATGATACCTTACTGCTCTAATTCTCATCTTTCACTTGACTTATATGGCTATAAAGCCACGAACCATCTGATCCCCGATCCGAATTCCACTCTACCCATCCCATGACGACCGAAAGACCCATTCTTCCATTCCGGAGCAACTTCCCCAAGTTCTCATCTCGCAATCACACACACATACTGATCTAGCTCTAGCACCCTCAAGTTTGGAAACCCGATACACTGATGATATCCTCAAACATCCTTCCAGGATGAACTGCTGATACATACCCAAAACCCTGATCAGAAACTCACTGAGAGTCCAAGACTCTTTCTCTGTATCCTTTCCGAACCCCTCTCCCTGGCTCTACGCCGCGGTATGCCTTCCGCGCCCTGAGCAACATATCAAGTCGAATGAGCTTTTATTCTACCGCCGCAACACACTACTCAAAGACCATCGACGGACCACTCCAATCGTAACTCTACTCTGCCGCTTTCACTTCCGTGAATTCGCACTCCCTTTTCGGAATTTCATTCCTCCCTCTTTCCTTACCAAGGAAACCACTCGTCCGCCCAGTCACCATGACAGGCACTATGGTGCTCATCCCACGCTACATTATCTCTTTAAAGCGTACCCGACATCCATGCATCCCCACTACTCTGACTCTCATCACAGGGACTCTCAAATCCCTACACTACCTTCACTGCTCAAGATCGCTACCCGGGGCTAGACCTCCCAATGTAGCCACACTGCAACATACGCAACCCAAAACCTCGAACCGATCCAACAATACTCGCAGAGTCTTCAGCATGACTGGACCGCCTCCCTAGGCCTTCAGCCAATCTAGACCACTCTCAGAACCTTCAGCCAATCTGACTGGACCGTCCTCCGAGCCTTCGGCCTGACTGGTACGCCTACCGGCCTTCAGTCTATCCGGACCGCTCAACTAACATTCATCATTCCGAGCTATCCCTTCAGGAAATCCTCCCGCGTATACCGTTCTAGCCCTCTAGGGGTTCCGAACTCTATCTCCATCATACATACTCGATCCCGGCCTGTTCCCAAGCCTTCCACAATCAACTGCTCTAGGTCTGTATTCCACCCCGCACGCCTGTTACTCACCCATACGAGCCCGCTCTCGACTGATAGAAATACCGCTGAATTCCTTAAGCAACTAAACAACCTCTCAGGCCCAACGATCATCCGGAGAATTTCCAATTCTCCCCCACTTAAGACACTGACCATTAATCACCGGTCGCCATCACCGATCTCCCAAAGCAACCTTGCAGACAATCAACACTTACATGCAAAAAATGTTTTTCACCAGCGCCAACAACTTCCATACAAATCATGTTTCCACGCTGCACAACCCGCTCGAAAGGAACCCAAATCTTCAACTATCCATTCCTCAGACTGCAGAATCTACCCGGCCTTCAACCCAATGTCGCATCCGCCACCAATCCTCACAAGGATAATCAATGATAGCTCGAAGTACAATTCCATAACCATGTCGATCCTTCAGGGAACAAAGGATACCAAAACGAAATATCGATCACAACTCACCAAACCCTCAAGGAACAATGGATACCACATGAAAACCCGAATCGCAATTTCATAACCAACCAACGAAACTAGAAGATAACAATACTCTACAACAATCATAAATAATCAAAAACAGCAGAAAGAACATACCCGTAGCAGCAAGCTGTAAAACATGACCCTAAGCCCTTAGGGGCTCTGCTCCACCCTGACCTCCACCTGTGATCCTCAACGTAGCCGGTGCTGGAGCCTGCACCGGTCCTGCAGCAAGCCATGGACAGTTGACCTTCAAATGTCCAACCTGATGACAATGATAGCATATCCTCAAATCCCGAACTGGCACTGACTGCCGACAATCCCTCGCATAGTGTCCCTCCTTTCCACACTTGCGGCATGCTCCACCGGACCAAAAAACCCCGGCGTGACCCCTTCCACACTTCCCACAGATGTGGCTACCCTGATCTCCCATCCTGGAATCAACGGTCTTAGACCGTTTCGTTGCCGGCTGCGACTGAACCGGAGCTTGCCTCAGCTCACGCATCTGTAACTCAATCTCTAACTCACGCCGCCTGGCGGCCTCCTGCAACTCCAACAAAGTCTCGCACCTCTGCGCAGACACAAACTATCTGATGTCCCTCTTTAGCATACTCAGATATCGGGACATCTGAGCCTACTCCGAAGCGAACTCAGGGCAAAACATCGCCCTCTCAGTAAACATCCTGGTGATTTCCGTCACCGACTCTGAATCCTGTTTCAGCTCCAAGAACTCCTGAGCCAACCTCTCCCTCTCGACCTGCGGAACATAACGAGTGCTGAACATCTCTCTGAACCGATCCCATGAAATCGCAGCCCTCTGCGCATCCGAGTACGACCCCGTGGTCAATCTCCACCAATACTTTGCTCCGAGCCTCAACAGGTTTAGAGCACACCTCACCCTCTGATCAGCAGGGCATGAACACGTGAAGAAACATCCCTCCACATCTGATAACCATCTCATAGCAACGATCGGATCCTGAACTCCATCAAAAGTGGGAGGCTTCGTATTATCGAAGTCCCGATACTGAAAACCTCTACTGGCTCCTCCCCCTGCCGCTGCTACTGCTGCGGTAGCCGCCGCGGCATCCGTCTCCGCGAGAGCCGCATAGCGCTCATCAAAATACTCCACCATGGCGGTCTTGATCGACCCAAACAACTCCGGCAGCTCAGCCCGAAACAATGCAGCAACCTCATCATGCCGGATCTCACGAATCCTCGCATCCAACTCGTGGGTACTCATCTGACTGACAACCTCGGGCTGAACAGACCCACCCGGAACTCCCTCTCCTGCTCCTGCTCCTGATCCTGACCCGGATCCACTCCCAGCGTGCCCTGAAATCTCCATACTGAAAATAAAACACCAAATCTCAGACATATTCCACTATCCCGGGAACCAGCTCTCAACCCAACCCTAGAGGTCATGGTTTCCCTGATACGCGTATGAGTCCGTGCTTTCAGTAGTACGGGCCCATACTACCTTCTACACCTATCCATATTTGTATGAAGTACTCCCATAACACCCTAGTGGCATACATAGCAACGCTCTATCCTCACAACTAGAGGAACACTAGAAATCTCTCATAAGGAACCCTAGGCTAGCAAGCATCATAAATCAGGCAACTCATCAAGAAATCCTGAAGATCCCTAGCCTAACTCTAGCATGCTGTTCTATCAAAGCTCAATAAAACAATTGTCATGTATGGTATTTTGGGGTTACTTACTGGCTCCGACTGATCGTACCTCTGCGTCCTCCTTTACTTATTTTGAAAACCATTTTAAATTCTCTTTTTGAAAACCCTCCTCGATTTGAGACTGGAGTCACACAAGTGTTCCTCCAATTCACTCAAACCAAGGCTCTGATACCAACTTGTAACATCCGAAAAATACAACCAATTTAAAATTTTCAAATCAACCCGATTTTTCATTAAAATGTTTACAAAAAGGTTTTCAATACAAATCATTAGAGTATTCCCAGAATCACATTGCTACAAAATCATGAGGAGCGGTACGATCGCGCCTTCGCCTTGCCACAGTCTCCTGAAGAACCTGAAAAACATTAAACCACAACTGTAAGCTCGAAAGCTTAGTGACATACCCCCAAATACCAACCACGCATACGCCCTTCCAGGCTGCGACCTTCCAGTCCAAAACATATAAAACATACATAACATAACAGAACATAGAACAGCCATGCATATCGGGTCTACTGTGTGACTGGTCCGCCGCGTCGGGCCTGCAGTCCATCGGATCCATCCTCCAGGTCTAGTCATGTCCTTCGAGTCTACAGTGAGGTTGGTCCGCCCGCATCGGGCCTTCAACCCACCTGGTCCACTCTCTGAGTCTACAGTGTGACTGGTCCGCCCGCATCGGGCCTTTAGTCGGCCTGGTCCACTCTCCGAGCCTCGGCACGTCTGGTCCGCCCTCGTGGGGCCTACAGCCTATCCGGACCGCTCGCTGGGCCTTCGGAACAACCGGTCCGCCCTAGGTATCTTGGCCTACAGCACAAAGCAGGACCCGCCTCAACCCATCTCCAGTCCAAACAACCATGTGCACAAAACATACATTCATATAACAGTCATAATCAATAAACCGAGCAAGCAGATCACATAGCATATCATTACCCTAACCGGGTTACCGACCTAACCGGTCACTAGCATAGCATCACTCTGTATATCGGGAAACTGACCTTAACAAGGTCTCCTAGCATGTACCATCCTAGCTACCAGGATGCAGACACATCAAACAATAACCTAATAACCATATCCGAATCTCAATCCAATAAAGGGCCAGCCTTGGTGCCTTAGACCCTGTTGATATAGTGAGAATAACTCACCTCGAAATTGTCGGTTGGAAAGATAAGATCCCGCTGCTCCGAACTCTGACACCAACTCCTCCACTCTAAAAGATGCCTCAATAGCTGTCAAACTCGAATCCACTCAAAGCCCTTTGATCCAAGCCACTTTTCCTTCAAGATCTCTTCAAATAACACCTCTCCAAGCTCTAGTTTGCTCAATAATGGGACTCTCCACGAATTTAGGGTTTCTGGAACTCAAGGGGGGAATAAGGGAGGCTGTGGAGGGGTATTATGCTCTTTATATAGGGCTCAACCCCGAAAATTAGGGTTTTCTCCATACAACACCTACTCGCCGAGTCCATCTTTGGACTCGCCGAGTAGGCCACTAGATACGCGACCATAATCGCGACCTGACTCGCCGAGTCTATCCATAGACTCGCCAAGTCACCCTCTAAAACTTACACTTTTAGTCCTTCAACTCTACTCTTGCGATTCCGGGATGTTACAAATATCAATTCGGAAAGTGATATGACGATCCAAGTTGGTATCCAGATATCAACCACAAATCCTATATTTCCCAACAATAAACACTCTCCCACAATTTTTAATAGTTGATTGTATAGTGTATACCCCTAAGTACACAAAAAAAAAGCGGTTATTCTATATTCATCATACAATGATTATTCGATCCTTTTTCACTGCATCATTTATGCTCCAACTTACCCATGAAAACACTACTTGAAAGTGTTAAACTTTCAAGCTTCAACAAACAAAAAAAAGGGCAGCAGCCTCGTGTCTTTTTTCTCCCTGTTTGCTGTCGAATTAAGCCACCCAAACATCCTAAAAAGTCATTGCTTGCTGCCCTTCTCACCCTCTCGTTGTACCTGGTGATCGAAGAAGAAAGGTGACAACCGAGAACCACCAAAGCAGCCTCGCTGCCACCTGCTGTCGGCGACGAAGGCCGCCACCACCATCGAGTACTTCTATTTTTTTGGTGAGACAACCATCGGTTGGCCTCGTGTTGTTTTCCCTTCGATCAAGCCACAACGAAGGTTCGTCTCATTGAATAACTCGCAAAACAATCCCCGGGTCTAGTGTTGTTATCACATTTCATTGCATCACAAGAAAACTTCAAAAAAAAACCAACTTCGCTATTATCACGTAACGAAAGTGAGTCTTTGCGGCCCCATTTTAAGCTTTATAAATGTTTAAGGGGAGATACATACACACTTAGCATTTATACTATTATGAAAGTTAGTGTTATAATGTGGTAAATGTATGATGTTATACTTGTAACTAGGTGTTGCTAACGTTTAAATTTAATAGATATTACATCTAACTTGCAAACTATACGTTAAAATAATTAAATGCATCGCATACTATCAGTGCATGTACATAAACAAATTTGTAAACTGGATTTAAATTAAATCTAGACTTCAAAAGGGATATAGAGTTTTTGGACACCCTTTTAGAGTAAAATCTATATGCATGTCGTTTAGATTCAATGTGCTAAACCCAAAAATGTTTTCTGGTAAACTAGATTATGAGAATATAAAAATGCACCTAACCTGTTAGTAAATTACTAAGCAAGTAAGCATGGTAAAAAAATATAAGTACACAAAGTTATGGGTTAGTTTTTATATAAAATTAATATTTTATATAAAAATAGAGCTCAACAAAGAACTTTGCAACTTTTTATAAAGAGATGATAGTTTTTATAAAAATATGTTAGTTTTATATAAAATTGATATTTTATATAAAAATAGAGTTCACGAAAAACTTTGCAAAGGTCGTTATAAAAAGATGATGGTTTTTATAAAAATATTTTAGTTTTATATAAAATTGACATTTTGTATAAAAATAAAGTTCATGAGAAACTTTGCAAACATTGTTATAAAAAGATGATAGTTTTATAAAAATAAGTTAGTTTTATATAAAATTGATATTTTAAACATCCAAAAAATCATAAAAATTTAAAATTTTCAAAAACAACCAATTTCATCCCTAAAATGTTTACAAAATCATTGTTTCCAGAGTATAATCATAATGAATTTTTTCCCAAGATCCAATATCATAAAAACAAGAAGATAAGCATGATCATACATTCACTTTCCCACGGTCATCTGAAGTACCTGAAACAATAAACTGAAACTATAAACCGAAACTTAGTGAGTTTCCCCAAAATACCAACACACAACATATAACATAAAAAATCATGCATGTTGGGTAAAATAAGTCCTCAGCCTGAAATACCCACGACCCAATTAGTCATCAGACTGGAATGCCAATATGCAACGGGTTCATGCAGTCAGCGGTCTGGAATACCCTCGGGCGACTCAGTCATTGGACGGGTATACCCTTGGTCTGTTGGCTCACGTACAGATCAATCAAACCTCAACCCATCACAACATGTTGACATATAACATATAACAACATATTGAACATACATATAAACATATAGCCAGTAATTACAGGTAATCCTACAAATATACTAGTCTAACGCATTATAGTTACATCATATAATAGTACAGATTTATTACATACTCAGTAGTCATCAATCAGGATATACAGAATATCAATCCAATAGGCCGATAGTGGTGCTTTCAACCACTAAGTACAGTGAGGAAAACTCGTCTCTTAGTTCGAAGAAATAACTGAATACATCTCTACTCGGAATACCGACTCTACCTGCCACCTATTATTCAAATCACAACCCATCTTAACTTATTATCAAATTACCCAAAATACCCTTTGTTCAAAAATTGTCAAATCCTGGTCAAAGTCCAAAAAGATAAAAGTTAAACTTGCTCAAGGTAGTTGAGTATGCCCAACGTACTCAACTTGTACGCTTCGCGTACACAATCTTGACCAGAAATCGAGTTGTTTGACCTCAAACGCCCAACGCTCCTTTGAGATGCCCAATGTTCGCGTCGAATTCCTTTCCTCTCCATTAAGAGCTTAATCTTTAAGCTCTTTTGTCCATAATCCACATCCAACCTTAGAATGATATCCTTAACCATAAAGTTCCAAACTTTATAGTCATGCATGGTCATTAAGTGCCCTAACACAAAAGCCACAACTACTTAACCCATTAAGACCTTGTAACCCATGCATGGAAGGGAAATAATGATCAAGACCACAAGTTTATGCTTCTAATCATCTCAAAACGTCTGAAAGGACAACTTAAATGGATTGGAGTGGCTCATACTCAAAATACCAAACTAATGGGACCGAAAGAACACAAACTTCATGGTTGACTTAGATCTAATCATAACTTCATCAAGTTCAAAGCTTTTTACCTCCAAATGATTCCAAAAGGTGTTGCAATTCTGGATCCAAAGAGTCTCACTCCTCCAAGACTCTTCTTCCTCTCTCCTTCGAAGTCACCAAAACACACACAAAATGCTCAAAAAGGCTCTAAGAGTGGATTAGAGTTTCTTGTGGATGAAGGAGGGTTGGGTGCTGATAAAAGAATGTAGGTTTGGAACTTAAGGATGTTTAAATAAAAATTAGGGTTTGTACTCTGGCAACCTACACCCAGCGTTCTTGTCCAACATCCATAATTTACGAAAATGCCCCTTTAGGTCCAATTGCAATAAATTCACATCCAAGGTCCAATATGAAATAAGTTCTTATACTTAGGGTTTATAATGAAAATACATTGATTTCAAGATGTTATAATTCTCCCCCAATTGAAGAATACTTCATCCTCAAAGTTCGTTGCTATGTACAACTCAGGGTAATACTCCCGCATCTCCGACTCGAGTTCCCACGTCCATCCGAAACCCTTTCAATGTTGCCACTGAACCTTGACCAAGGACACCACCTTGTTGAGACTTAAATGATGAGAAAATCTAGACTTATTGATTTAGATACAATCTATATGAGAAATACTTCATCTCTAAGAACTCAAAAACTTAGTACAAAGCCATATGTGCTATAACCATTAATTTGGAATGAACGTGGAACTTTGGTATAGATTTATACGGGTTAACAACCCAGCATATGGTTGCTAGTTATAACCACCGTCTGACGAGTCAAAACGAGCGTAATCGTTCAGTCACTTTATTATTTCATGACTTGATGAAGCGTCGTGATGATCACAGTACATCTCTGCACAATACTGTTTTACAGAGGCTTACGCATCCATAGTTTGGTTGTTGGTTCATATTAGAACCCATAAATCTTAATCTAGAAGTTTTACCACTAAAACAAAACTTCTAATTAAAACGGATAAAGTATTGGGGCATTATTGTATATAATTCATATCTATAATTTTTTCAACACGATACTTATAATTTATGATTATTAAGTTATAAGCAACGAACTAAACTATTTTACTTGTATGGGATTACAAGTGTGGACTAAATACATTTTTATAATCTTAAAATTCATAATCACACTTTCGATTATAAACCATTGAAGTCAAAAACATATAAAGCTCACAAACATTTTTGTTGACGTGTTTTTAAACGTATGTATCTTTAGGATCTTAAGAGTTGGAAGAACACCTACTTGTGTGATGAGGATATTACCTAATAAATAAATTGTTGACCAAGTAAAAGGTCCTCTTGATATGTCTCATTTATGTTTTATAGATATTCAGAGATGTATTTGCAGACTCTTGGGATTTATTGAACAATGTAATTCTTCTTATCCATACTTTGGAAGAATTTAATGTTATTTAAATCCTGTAATATTTAATGTATGTTTTTAATTATGATCCAACGTTTCACGTCACAACCCCAGTGATTCCACCATCGGTAGGGGTGTGACACACAAGATAGTTCGAACAAAAAATAACACAATGATAGCCTGATAAAAAGTAATAAATAAATAGTTCGAACGAAAAAAATAACACAACATAGTCGGAACAGAAAAACTAACATAGGAATATTCGGAACGAAAAAATAACACGGAGATAATACGAACAAAAAATAACACATGAATAGTCCGAATAACAAAAATAACATATATAAAAAATAACAAAATGATAGTCCAAACGGAAAAAATAAAACAAGGATATTTCGAACGAAAAATAACATATGAATAGTCTGAGAAAAAAAAAATAACACAACGATAGTCGAAAAAATAACATATAAATAGTCTCAAATAATATTTAAAAAAACAATTTAGTTAATTCAAGTTCCGAAAATAATATTTAAAAAAAGAATTTTTTGATTTTTCCATTTATTTTGCATTTTAAAATTATTTTTTAGAATATGTCAGTGTAATATTCTATTTAGAATATTTCAAATATTTTTCAAAAAAAAAAAACAGAATTTTATTTATTTTTTTATATTTTTTAATATTTTTTTTAGTTAATTCAAATTCCGAAAATAATATTTAAAAAAAGAATTTTTGGATTTTTCTATTTATTTTGCATTTTAAAATTATTTTTAGATTTGGTCTTACGGTCTCACAAAATTAGAATGGTCTCAAATGAACCTAAACCTATATATATATATATATATATATATATATATATATATATATATATATATATATATATATATATATATATATATATATATATATATATATATATATATATATATATGTTCAATAGAGAACTATTATAAATAAACGAACCAAAGAACCAATTCAAAACGTCGAAATTCAAAGCGATCAACGACAAAATGAAAAGTTGTAGACTTTTACAATGGACGCACATGCACCAGATTATAACAAAACTAACTTCCTTTTTTTTAGTTTAATTTTTTTAGACCATATTTTCTATCTAGAAAAAAAAAACCGAATATACCATTACTCGTGACTTTTCATCATCTTTCAATAGATATCTATATTGATATATAAAAAATGAATTTTTTTTTTCAAAAAACCTATTTCATTTTCTTTGTTAGTTGAAAGTTAAGGTCTATTTTTTTTTAGAAAAAAATTAATAAATATATCAAATTTTCATATTTGTTGGTACTCTTTAAACATAGATTCATATTGATGTTTAAAAAAAATCAAAATTTTAGTTCAAATTCGCATTGTGAACCTGTTCAGATTCACATTGTGAACTTGTTCAGATTCACATTGTGAATCTGCTCGGATTCACATTGTGAGTAATAGTAAGTCAGATTCACAATGTGAATAAATCAATTTGTTGATTTTACAAAACTAATTTATGAGTAATGAAAATGTTAAAATATTATAAAACTATATGGAATATATTTCGATTCTTATATAAATTTTACTAAGTTAATTTGTAAATGATCAAAGAGTTGAAATAGTAAGTCAAATTCACATTGTGAGTATTACAGATTGAAATATTTACAATTTAGATTCACAGTGTGAATCTTAACTAATCGAGTTTTTTTTTAATCGGTATTGATGTTTTTTAGTAGAGTACAAAAAAAATATTTTTGGTATAATTAGTTTCTTTTTTTTTGAATAAAAATAAACGTAAATATTAAAAAAAATAACAAAATGAAGTGGGTATTTTTCGAAAAAAAAAGTTTGTTTTTATATATAAACATGGATCTCTATGGAAAGATTACGAAAAATTGTGAACAACGATATATTCTGATTCTTTTCGATAAAAAATGTGGCCTAAAAAAATTTATACGAAAAAAAAGATGTGAGTTTTGTTGGTAAGGAGGTGGATTTTTTTGATATAATTTGGTTTGTGTGCATGTCCAATGTACAAGTGTATATATCTATTTCATTGGCCGTTGATCATTATGATTTCCGACGCTCACGATTGGTTTCTTGGTTCCTTGTTAATTATGGTTATTTATTGAACCTCACCTTATATATTTATATGTTCAAATGAGAACATTTCTTAAATTGACAACGTTTGAGAACAAATTCCACTCAACACGTACATCTTTTAAGTTTTAATAATTAGAGGGCTTATGTGTAATTTAACCCAACGATTCCCTGTGCTTTCCTTCTTCACGCAGAAAATCAACAACACCCCATTCCAATCTTCCCTCCGCCCAGCACCGCCTCCTCTCGTTATACCTCTCCTCCAGTAATCCTACCTTGCACTCTTCTTGTTCTTCCAATGCTCTTTCACCTATTGTCGATACTTGTTCTAGAAATCCAATGCTCAAACCCGACAATCTAATCCCATTTGAAGGTATTATTACTCTCTCTCTCTCTCTCTCTAGCTCATTAAATCGATGAAATGAGAATTGAGTGTAATTATCAACTATTTGGATCGATTACAAGCTCATTATAATGATTTTTTGATACAATCGATTCATATTTGTATTTTCTGCTACATGTCATTTGATGTGATTCAACATCTTCTTAGTTGAAACCAAATTGGAATGGTTAAGCTCATATTAAATTAACAAGAAATAGTATCTAGATATTTGTAAAGGTCGAAGTTGTATTGTAAGGTGTGAAAATGTAATGTTATTTTGCAAAGGCATTTTATGTCGAAACTGTGAAGTCTAGTCCTTTGTAACTTTTTGTATGCTTTACTGTTTTCCTATAAATAGGGAATAGGAGTTTTGGAGTTGTTCTTGTCTATTTTTTTCTCTGTAACTGTGAAGCATAATATGAGCTGAAACAAGATCTTATTTACATTTTGTGTTCTTCATTCTTGATACTCTGATTTTGATTTCATTACTTGATTCAATACTTCATCAATTGCTATCAGAGCATGAATCATATCTATGTTATATGATTTTCATTCTGAATCAAAAGGTTTTTAAATCAAATTCTAGAATCAAAAGTTTCCGCGCCTTTTGTTTTGAAAATTATTGTTGATCTACAGTTGTGATTCGATTCTGCAACTGATTTGTTGAATCGAGTGTTCTGCTTGAAATCTATGATCATTTCAGCTATTTGTTTCCAAAAACTCTTAAGTTTTTCTGAAAAATCCATCCGTATGTTCATGGCTAATTTCAACCTGAACTCAATGACATCCTATTCTCATCTGCTAGGATCTTCAACTAAGATTCCTATGCTCATCCCTGAACACTATGATCAGTGGGCTGATTGTATGCAAGACTACTTGAACGTGTTGCATGAGGAGCTCTAATCATGTATTACTGGAAATGGTACTCCTCCACCAAATGTTCAAGTAATTGGATCTTCATCTGGAACTTCAAGTGTTACTGATCAAACTGATAGAATGAAGAAGCTTGAGAAAAGATGTATGAGAGAATTATGTGGTGCATTGCCTCCTGTTGTTTACAACTATGTCAGAAGTTGTACAACTGGAAAAGACATCTGGAACAATCTCAAAGAAAAGTTTCAAAGAAGTGAACAAACTAAGATCAATTCTGTAAAGCATTGTTTAATTGAATTGAAAGAATTCAAACAAAAGGATATTGAATCGATAGAAGATTACTATGATCGTTTGAATGAATTAATCTACAAATGTAATCGCCATGGAATTCCTCGAAAAACCATGGAGTTTAATTTTACATTCATCATGGGTTTGCGAAAAGAATGGAGGAATGTGACATTGATGGTGAAAACTCAACAGAGTTTCGATACTTCAACGCTTAATGACTTATACAATTTGCTAAAAACTCATGAAGGAGAAGTAAATGAAATTGCTGAGGAATCGAAAATGAGTCTTGGAGGACCATTAGCTTTGATGTCGAAAGTTAATGAGAAAGAGTAAGTTGAAAAGGAAGATTCTGATAGTGAAGGATTTTTTCTTAATTTAGACGATGAAATTGTTGCATTTTACTCGAATAATAGGGTAAATAAATTTTTCATGAAAGCTTTTAATTCAAAGTCGAAAATTGGTGAGGGAATAGGAAAATTCGTGACAAAAACAGGAGGAGAAGAGAAAAAGAAAAGTGAAAATTTTTTTGTTAAAGAAGAAGAGCAGAAAGTTGAGAAAAAGCTAAAAGGAGACTGTCGAATTGATTGTCACTATTGTCATGGTGCAAATCATATGTCTAGTGATTGTATGCTTCGAAAGAAGGAAGAAAAGAAAAATAAAGTGAAAGACGAAGCATATTATGTCGAATGCCTGGAGGAAGTAAGGGCGAAAGCAAAAGGGATCTCTCTTGTGGCGAAATGTGAGGATGATGATGAAGGAACATACCAAATTTGGTCGTCGGGTTCTGATGACGAGGAAATGGGTAATCTTACGCATGGGTCGATGTATGCCAAGTTTGAGGAAGAAAGTGACGAAGCGGTGACTGGTCGTTGTTTTATGACCCATGGAGGAGATAAATCACCCGTGACAACAAAGGTACGTTCTATTCTTCAATCTTTTAATATTCTTTTGAGTGCTTATGATTCTGAATTAATTTCTTTTGATGATATTGTTGCTTATTTCAATACTTTGATGATAGATATGCTTATGGAATTGTGAAAATTAATTAATATCTTGATGCAGATGAATTAGTTGATATTGTAAATGATACCTTGACCAAAACTAAACAAATTAAAATTTTGAAACGAACTGAGAATTCGACATCTAATTCTCAATCTAATTTTGCTGATATTGAAGATAATTTTGATAATATTAGTGAAATTAGTGATTTTAAAGATGTAGATTGTTCTCAGTTGTCTATCGTTATGTTGCATCTAAGTCTAAAGAAAAATAATAGTGTAATGATTCGATGGTTAAGATTGACACTGACAAACCCTCAACTTCGAAAGTATTTGATTTCGATCATGTGAGTCTCAAAGATAGTCAAACTGATAGTAGTGATGATGAAGTTTCGAACAAAACACCATCAACAAGTAATGATTCGAAAGAAACAACAATTCCACGAATTGTTGTTGATCAGGTGTATGGTGACACTGAAAAATTCAACAAGGTAATGACAGAAAAGGGTGCTCGTTATCTCGAAACTAATCAAGTGGTGTATCCGTACTTCAAATGCTCAAATGATGTTGTTTTTCTAAATCAAGTGTTTGTGACAAAAGGAAATGTCGAAAGCATTAAACCGGAATTTAACAAATTGGATGAGGAAGATAACAAACAAACATCTGATGAAGGATTTTTTTGCAAATCAGAGTATTATCAAAAATAATCTCACAAAGAATACATACACTTTTCAAAGACAAAAACCTCAAAGAAAGTGGATTGAGAAACAAAAAGTTTCAATTGAAATTCCAAAACAAAAAGAGGAGAAAACTGAATAATTTGTCAAAATCAACTCAAAAGAATTTAAAGAGAAAATTGATAAATTTTTGAAAGATAGTAACATTTCAAAAAGACAAGCACGAAAGAAAATTTTCTGGCAAACTGTAGAGTCTCGAAAGAAACAAAATGGATTGACAAATAAAACATCTGAAAAGACAGAATTCAAATCTGTTAAAACTAAGTCTGTTAAATTCAGGCAATCAGAAAAATCCTGCTCAATTTAATAATTCATTGTCTGAATCCATTTCAAAAACTACATTTTTGAAAGATAAAACTCTAGCCACTACATTTTCGAAAGATAAAACTCCAACCACTACATTTTCGAAAGACAAAACTCAAGACACTACATCATTTTCGAAAATTTTCAATCATTCATCACAGAAAGCTCAAAATCAAAATTTCACAAATCGATTTTCTCCTCATGCACAACAAAGATTTTCTCAAAATACAAATTTAAAACACCCTCATCATCCATCAACTCAATCAGAGAATTTTCAAAATCGATTTTTTCAAAACACAAATGTTGAAAACAATGTTAAAAATTGACAATTTAAAAAATTTCGTCCTAAATCAAATGTTGATTTCACTCCACAAAAACCAATTTTCCAAATCCTTCCAGGAAGCAGAATTCAAAAGTTTCATACACTAAGGGTTCGTCAAATGTGAAGAATATCGACCATTGGCTTGAAGGAAAAGGAAAGATGTTTCAATCTCGAAATTTTTCCCAACAACAAATTCAAGAAGCTTATGAGAAATATGTGAATGATTCTTCAAATGAAAGTTCATCTTCCAAAGAATCAAATATTTCTGTGAAAACATGGACATCAGTTTCGAAAGATAGACATGTTGAGAAACAAGCTACAAACAAAAAGTAGAATGTCAGTGACAATCCTAAACCTTCGAAAACTTATGCTTCTGATCCTTTACCTAATGATGTCAACTTAATTGATTCTTTCGATCAAAAGTTTGTAATTGGGTTTTAGGTTCTTCATTTCACTTTGTTTTAAAAGCTAATAACCAAGGACCCAAACAACCTTTGGTACCTAAATTCTTTCATTAATTGTAGATTTTGTGTGACGAGCAATATGATGATAAATGGTACATTGATAGTGGTTGCTCTCCTCGCATAACTGGAAAGAAGAAGAATTTGCGAGATTATCGAAGTTTGGACAGTGCAGGAGTATTTAAATTTGGAAATAATCACAAATGTCAGGTGAAAGGATATGACAAAGTCACAAATGGAAAGTTTACTGTTAAGAGATGTCACACCCCCAAACCAAGGATGGCGGAAACGTCCGGGGGTGGAGGACTTCATGTATAGTATCACAACCACAATTTCAATAGTAATTTAAGCAAACACAACCAACATATATATAATTGAAAAAGTTACATCGCTTGTATGAATTTCATGTTTCAAAATCAATTACAATATGTTGACAAAATATGAAAAGTTTGACGCCTTAACGTCCCATCCTCAAAAGCACTTGTTTACCTGTTTAGTGTTATCCTGAGAATACAAGTTGTTTGGAAAGTGTCAACACAAAGGTTGGTGAGTTCATAAGCTTTTATTAATAAACTTAGTAGAAGTCTTTCACATGTAAATGTCGCGTTTGTTTCAGAAAAATCCGATATTTTCGTTGAAATCCGAAAAATGTAGCCTTATAACCAAAGACTAATATGTATAAGAAATCATCATTTCTTAGTAGAAATGTCGTGAGTTTAAAATGATATGGAAAGTAAATTTCTTTATCAACCTAAAACCTACTTAGGTTTTATGAAACCCCGTAAACTTTATGAATTGTTATCTCCCTAGGTGAGTCGCTATAATCATACTGTGACTATGTGAACCTGCCACAACGTTTCTCAGGCGTCGCGAAAATGAAATGACATTTGTCACCCGTAGACCTGCAGGTCCCACTGTAGCTAGCAACAAGGTGTGGGGTGTCAAACCCAATATAGATCTATATACAAGTATCACGTTCTCCCTCAAGGAGATTCTGATTACAACTACCAGGAATTATATCCCGCACTCGGACGTACGGGGAGAGAGAGAGAGTCTCACAACATAGGTTAACAAGTTTACGTGAAATGTGTGTGGATATAAATCTTTCTTGTATGAATGTACCCTTTTTGTACGAGTGTGTTGAGTGATGTATCATAAACTATACCTATTATAGTTTATCTAAAATGTATATAATATGTATGAATTCTTTTATGGAAATGTATTAGTGTTGTGAATTTATCCAACTATACTTTTTATAGTTACATAATACGTGTTATAAATGAATGAATAATATTTAATATGAATGACTTAGTTTCAGTTCATAATGATAAACTAACAAGGAAACACATTCAAATATTAGAACTTATGATTATACACTTTGCTCAACATATTACAAAGTGTTATGATATTTACATGCTGTTGGCTAACTTTAGCAATTCTGCCCTGTTTTGGAAAAATCATAGAAAAATCATACGAAGTCGAAAACTAGATCCGTAAATTCTGAGAGTTCACAAAATGTGTCTAGTTTACTCATAATTTTTATCACGATTTTTAATGACCTCCAACGTGGGTGAAAATGTCCATAATCACAGACTGGTCCGGATTGTTGTTTGAAATGATAGGCAGTTTTGTAAAAATCACCATAAATTGTAGAAAAATCATATGGAGATGTGCAAGTATTCATTTTAAAGCTACAAACTTGAACTATTTGCACCTTGTACAGTTTTGAAAACAAAAATGTTTAAGATGCCCAAAACAGTCCGTGAATAGAGTTGAACTTTTCTGATGAAGGCTGTTAGAAAAGTTTAATTATGTTCTTAGTGTTTTAAGTTGTATTCCCCCCCTGAAAACTTGAGAAAACATGAAAATGTAGGGGTATGAACTCACATTAAGTGATTTCAGTAGGTAAGTGTTGATGAAGAGAAGTGTTCAACCCAAGAACACTTGAAGATTCGAAGATCTATCACAATTATGAGAGAGTTTGTTTAAGATATCCATGATTCGAGTGGAAATAATTGAGATAATCATAAAGAGAATGGATCATTCTTACCAAATGTGGAGGAAAATCCAAAGATCAGCCCTCAAATCTCGAGTTCTAGAGAGGGAAATTTAGAGAGAAAAGAGTTTGCTCTTTTTGGTGAAAAGAGAGGAAATGAGAGAAATGAGGAGAGAGGGTGAATATTCAGCTCTCCAAAAACGTGGGGAGGAGTGATGATTGAGTGGAAAGGACATTGATGTGACCTAGGTAAGGTGGGGAGGTGTGGCTGGTCATAGAGTGGGTGTGGGAGTGGTTGCTTGTGTCATAAAGTAAAGCAAAGTCAACACTCCACCTCTTTGTACTTTACCCACTTGCTCTTATTATTTAAATAAGGATTTTTATGAAAATATGATTAAATTGAGAATATTTAGGGTTTTTTATGTTAAAATATGATTTTGGGTGAAAATCCCGCGTTAAAATAATTAAAAACGGGCCTTAAATGCAAAACTATGCGAAAACCGGGAAGAAAATGAGTTCCCAGCGAGACCTCTCGGTCCTAGGCCGAGGTTCGGTCCCTAGGCCGAGGCTCGGTCCATGCTGAGGTTGGAGTCGGAAGCGAAAGGCGCGAGTCAGACGCGAGAAGTGAAGGGCGAGGGTCCGGTCCGAAGGGTCAGTAGCGAGGGTGGGGTTCGGTTCGGGAATAAGAGGCGAGAATGTCAGAACCGAACGGACTGTAGTGAACAGTACCTTCGGTTCGGTTAGTGAACAGTACCTTCGGTTCGGTTCCTCTTGAGCAGGGTTCGGTTTCGGTTAGTGGTGAACAGTACCTTCGGGTTCGGTTCGGATCAGGAGGGTTCGGTTCGGCTCAGGAGGGTTCGGTTCCTCCTTGCTCTCAGTCCCTAAGAGGACCTTCGGGTCCTAAGAAGCTTCTCTCTTCTCGAGAGGTTTCGGTTCCTAATGTCTATTTTTCTCGTTTTTACCCCGTTTTAAGCTGTTTTTGACACGGTTAAGCATCGGAATGACCCGAATGATTCTAAAAAGTTACGGGAACTATTTGAGAGAGATTCGGGAGAGATTTCTCACACTTGGAGAGATTTGGGAGAGATTTGACATTCTTGGAGAGATTTCTCATACAAAGAGATATTTGCGAGAGTTTTCACATACTTAGAGGGATTTGGGAGAGATTTGACATTCTTGGAGAGATTTCTAATACAGAGAGATATTTGAGAGAGATTTCGCATACTTGGAGAGATTTGGGAGAGATTTGACTTTCTTGGAGAGATTTCTCATACAAAGAGATATTTGCGAGAGTTTTCACATACTTAGAGGGATTTGGGAGAGATTTGACATTCTTGGAGAGATTTCTAATACAGAGAGATATTTGAGAGAGATTTCGCATACTTGGAGAGATTTGGGAGAGGTTTGACATAGAGAGAGATAGTGTGGAAACGATTGAGAGAGGTTCCATGTGGGATAGTTGTGAGTGTCCGGCATCGAAATGCATGGTTCGTGAACCCTGTTAAGCCTTGTTTAAGGATCTTACACACTCCCGATGAGTATGCAACATTGTTTTATCGGTCTAGTTCATTGATTAGAACTAGGGTTTAGGAAATTTTTAACACAAGACTTTTCTCAAGTGATGTTTTCCCATTAATATAGCAAGTTATACAGTATGAACATAACACAAACCCTAATACACAAGGTTTAATCGAGTTGACCGGTCTTGACTTGATGACTTGACTTGACTCAAGATTGACGATTGTCACAAGAGAGATGCATATGTTGAAGGTCTTCAACATAACTTGATAAGTGTTTCACAACTTGTAGTGGGCACTGACAATCAAATGGTGTTTAACGAAGCAGGAAGCATCATTTCAAATGTTAACACTAAAGAAGTTTTGCTCACATCCAAACGATATGGAGACATGTTTACTCTCGATATCAAATCAATCGTAGGAAAAACCTCAGTGTGTTTACTTTTGAAGGATTCATCTAATGTTAGTTGGCTTTGGCATCAAAGACTTTCTCACTTGAATTTTCAAAATATCAACAAATTGGTAGTTGATGATCTTGTCTGATGTTTTCCTTTGTTAAAAATTGATAATGATATGTTATGTGCAACTTGTGAAAAAGGAAAACAACATCGTAAAGGTCATCATGTGGTAATTGATTCAAAGATTGTTGAACCGTTGGAATTACTTCACATAGACTTATGTGGACCATCGACTGTTGAGACACTCAACAAGAAATGGTACATTTTAGTTATTGTTGATGATTCCTCACGGTTTACTCGATTTTATTTTCTCAAGTTAAAATCTGAGGTTGCTCAAGTAATGATCGACTTCATCAAGAAGGTTGAGATCAACTTAGAGAAGAAAGTTCGAAAAATCAAAAGTGACAATGGGTTTGAATTTAAGAATAACTTTCTTGATTTCACATAATTTCTCTTCACCATACACACCTTAGCAAAATGGTGTGGTTGAGATAAAAAATCGTTCTCTCTGTAAAGCAGCACGCACAATGCTTACATATGTGAATATTCCTTTATATCTTTTGGGCTGAAGTTGTTTCCAATGCACATTTTACTCAAAATAGATCATTTATTCATCATCCTTTTAACATTACTGCTTATGGATTCTTAATAACCGAAAACCTGATGTCAAATTCTTTCATATTTTTGGTTGCAGGTGTTTTATCATGAATCTCAAGGACAATCTTTCGAAATTCCAGTCCAAAGCTGATGAAGGAATTTTCTAGGGATATTCTCATAATTCGGTTGCATATCGAGTTTTGAATAAACGAACATGCAAAGTGGAAGAAACATTTAATCTAACATTTGACGATTATTATGTTAAGAAAGTCGAAAAATGTTTTGATCACAAACCAATTATTAATGAATCACATGTTGAGTCTGAAATTTCAAATTCGACAAATTTTGATTATGATTTAATCTTTGGTATTCTAGATATGGCTGCTAATGCTGAAGTTAATGCAACTGATAGTCGCATACCTGAAACTTCAAAGCATTCTGACAATTCGACATTAACCCAAGATGTTATAGATTTAAGTTCAACATCGAATTCTCCAAGAATTAGCGAAAGCATGCTAAATGATCAAGTGGAGGGGGAGCACTTGAATACGACAACTCAGGTTGAGGTGGAGCATTCATTCAAGGGGGAGTATAGGAGATTAGATAATGATGTTGAGAGGTAGAATCCTATTGAGGGGGAGCATCCTATTGAGAGGGAGAAAAATGATTCAATTATGTCGAATAGTGATCATAATGAAAATTTTCATGATTCAAATGACAATTTTCTGTTGCAGAATCTGAAAATGACAAATTGTTTGAAGATGCAACATTGGATTTTTGATTCATCATATCCACCATTAGATAAATGGACAACAAATTATCCAAAGGAAAAAGTTCTTGGAAATCCACAAGATGGTGTGTTAACGAGAGCTCAACTTCATGCAAAGAATGAGGCACTTAATGTTCATAAGGAGTTTTACATGTTTAACGTTTTCATTTCGAAAATTGAACCAAATACAGTTAAGGTTGCAATGGAATACTCAGATTGGGTTGTTGCAATGCAATCTGAATTGGATGAATTCAAAAGAAACAAGGTTTGGAGATTTATTCCTAAGCTAAAAGACGTTTCGATAGTTGGGTTAAAATGGATTTTCAAAAATAGAACAAACAAAGATTGTAATATTGTTCGAAATAAAGCTACGCTTGTAGTAAAAGGTTATTCGAAACAAGAAGGAATAGACTATGAAGAAACCTTCGCCCATGTTGCAAGACTCGAGGCAGTTCGAATATTTTTAGCCTATTCAGCTCATAAAGATTTTGATGTTTATCAAATAGATGTGAAATGTGCATTTATGAATGGAGAACTCGACGAGTCAGTGTATGTGGAACAACCTCCAGGTTTTGTAAATGAAGAATATCCTAATCATTGCTATATTTTAGATAAGGGGCGTAAAGTTTGCAACTTTATGTGAGGATTGAGCTTTGGAAGTATAAATCTATGATTTGGAGCCCCTGCATGGCCCGAAAAGCCACTGTATGGATTAAGAACTAGAGCGACTCGGCGAGTCACATGGGTGGACTCAGCGAGTTGGATGAAGTTGGGCAGGAACTCGGAAAGTTGGAAGAACAACTCGGCGAGTCTATTGAAGATTGCCTTGGACTCGGCGAGTCTGTACTTGGACTTGGCGACTCAAGTCGCGAAACCCCAAACCCTTCGAGTTAAGACTCGAATCAGTGAGTTGAGTGGGGACTCAGTGAGTTGGACAGGTCAGGACTCAGAAATCGGTAGACTCGGCGAGTCAGGGGCTGACTCGGCGAGTCGAGTCGTGAATGGAAGGACTTTAAGCGTGTGAACTCGTCGAGTCAGTAGGCAGACTCGGCGACTAGGGTTAACCTAGAAGGTTGACCTTGACCAGGACTTGACTTTGACTAGAGTTGACTTAGTTGGCTTTCAGAGGACAGTTAGACTAAGTGTTGCATTGATATTGGTAGCTTGGGGAGCTAGTGGAGCAGGAGTTCAGAGAGTTTTCGGGCAGCAGCTAGAGGGGTTATCAGCAAGTTCAGCAAGTGCAGGTGAGTTTCCCTTTGTGTGAATGGGTCTAAGGCCACAATGCTGACCCATGTAGTTATGAGTAGAAGACCCGTGGGTTAGCCCTAGGCACAGTATGCTAGTATGATATTCAGGACGAAGTCCAATAATAGCGGGCGGGTGCCCAAGGATTTGTTTATATGATAGTTTGTACTTGTTGTCTATGTGATACATGTATGTGCCTGGTAGGGAGGTGAGTGTGGGCGAGGTCCTGTATCTCACCAATAGCAGAGTGTGGATGGTGTTCCACATCTCATTAGCAGCATAACAGGAGCGAGGCCCAAGTTAGGGAAGGAGTGAGTGTGGGCTGGGCTCGTATCTCACTATCAGTAGGAGCGTGGATGGGGTTCCATGACTCATCAGTAGCAGGATAAGGGCGAGGCCCAGGATAGGCGAGGCCTTAGGATAGGATCCATTAGTATATGTTTAGCTTATGTGTTGTGGTATGTTTATGTGCTATTATATGTTAGTGGGCGAGGCCTTATGACAGGCGAGGCCTAAATGAAGTAGATATGTATCCGAGCGGGGCTCGAATCCAGGCGAGGCCTGGAGCAGCGGGGCCGTTGTAGCGGGCGAGGCCTGAGGTAGGGGCCAGGCCCAGAATAGCGGGCATGACCCAGTATGTGCAGTATATTGTTATGCATGGTATGTGGTAGGTTGGGGAACTCACTAAGCTTCGTGCTTACGGTTTTTAGTTTTGGTTTCGGGTACTTCCGGTAACGGAGGGAAGAGCTCGGGGTGATCGCATGGCACACACCATTGATTAGACAGCCTGAGAATGTTTTACTTTGATAATGAACATATGTTTGGAAATTAATACTCTGATTATGTTTTGGATTGATGATTTTGCTTTAAGTAATGTTTTATTAGAAGAAATTTTTAGTCTTGAATTTTGGGACGTTACAATAAAAATATCTTTTTATACATGTAGGACTTGTTTGGCCCTTATAAAATCATAAATGTCACTTTCTCCCTTATCTTTTGTTTTCTTGACAATTTTGACCTTTAACAAGGTTTTTGTTGAAATCTTTTGTATCTTAAACATGTAATCACTTTTGGCTTGGTAATGTGATGTATATAATGTCTTAGTTCATAGATCTTTGCTAAATAATACTTCAAATTTCGAGATTTGCTAAGATCTAACACATTTTTACCAAATAAACTAAGAATTCACACAAAACATGCATATAACACATATATCTACACTTTTTACTTGCATTCTCCCCAAAAATCATATGAAAACCGAAAACAAGGGGGTATGAACTCACCTTTGCTTGATGTTTCAGTTTTTAATGAAGAATTGGAAAGAATTTTTGGTCTTAGCGCACCTTTGTTATGGATCTCAAGTTTATGAAGCTTCTAAGGTGTGATCATGGAATAAAAACCATGTAAGAAGGAGTTTTTCATGTTAAGATGAAAGGAGATACTTGTGTTTGACAGTAACTTACCAAAGATTTGAATGACTTGATGAAGATCCTTAGAACCTCAGCAATTTTTGAGATATTGGAGGAAGGAAGAGGATGATTTTAGAGAAGTTTGGAGAGAATTTTCCAAGTGTGTGTGTGTGTGTGTTTTGGCTCTCGGTCGAGATATCAAGAAAGAAGGAGAGAGAATAATCTTGATGCATGTTGGATCATACAATTGTCTTGTTATTTGGTGTATAATGTGGAGGTGGCACCACCAAAGTCAACCCCCAATTCATTTCTTTTTTTTACTCATGGGCTGAGAATGTTGGGCTAGGAGAAAGGGTGCAGTGGTTTGGGCCCATTAACTTTAATAGATCCTAAACATAAAAATTTCATCCCATTGGGCCCTTGGAAGCATTCATGGCCCAAATAGAATAAAAAGAAGGGGCTTATGGCTCACTAAGGTTAATTGGATTAGTTATGGCCCAATAAGGCCCATTAGGGTTAGAATGAATCATTTTAGGCCCAAATGGTCCAAAATGTTTTAGATTTATGAATTGGGTCCAATTAGGGCTTCTAAGTCCAATAAAGTTGAATTGGGTGCTTATTGGTCCATTAGGCCCAATAAGGAATTTATAGTCCAATATGGACTCAAACCGGGATTGTTAGGGTCTTTAGACTCTTTGTTGAACATAATTGATGACTCTAAATGAGCATTGAGTGAGATTTACTTAGAGTGCATGTTTTACAATAGATGAACGGCTACACAGGAATAGAATTTCCTAGCTAAAATGCTAGTTGTGACACCATCATCAAAGAAGTGCATAACTGAGGATGTTGCAAAACATATCTCTAGCAAGACCAAGAAGCCAAAGAAGCGAAAGTTGATTCTTCAGGGTGATGAAGACAAAGAAATTAATCTTTCACCTCAACAACACTCACCTATCAAGTCAACTTTCGAAATGATAGGAATTGAAAGGAGCTCCGTGGAAACTTCGATAGCGGACACATCTATTATTTTTGGTGAATCAACACAAGTATCGGCTCCTATGCAGACTTCGGTCATACCAGCCGAGGTTTCGTTTACGGAATCATTTCATGAGGAGGTTCAAACCTCAGGCATTTCTACACACGTACCTGATACGGATGTGAATGTCTACATGGCTGAAGTAGTTTCGAACAATGACCATCCAGTTGTTACTCAAGGTATTCTTGAAACTTCCACTACTCAAACCATTACTTCGTTACCCCTAATTATCACCACTATTTCCACAATCACTCATTATCCTACTTTTGATATGGTCATCGATCATCCCATTACTTCTCTCTTTTCATCCCAATCTATTGACCCACATAAACCTCTTAATGATGATGATACTGATGATGGAGGGTTTGGAGGATCATTTGTTGTTTGGAATTTGATCAAGAAGAAGGGGATATCCCAGATCATATGCTGATGTATGGGAAGCAGTTCAAGATTCTCAACAAAAAGCTCAATTCAATACTTCAATCCCATGCAGATGCACGGGGTAAGAATTTTGTTTCAAGTATTGAAGTTGATGTGATGCTTAAAGCTCAGGAAGTTTGATTGTTCAAGAAAGTGGAGAAGTTGATAAATGACTCTGAATCTCGTCTTTTCGAAAAGATTGATTCCATGGATAAAAATAATGAGTTAAGATTCAAATCTACATCTTTAACTTTTAATGTTGATCTCAAGGATTCGAAACGAGTTGCAAAGGGACGCCATGTTCTTTTGTGCAAGATGCTAAGATGATTTGTGAGAATGTCAATCACAAGCTTGAAGAACTGAAGGTTGATGTATCAAAAGAGCTTCATGAGATGGATAACAAATACTCTTCTCTTCTTGAGAATGTTGATATTATAGTGGATGTTGTTACTACATTTGTTAAAACGCATCAATCTTTTGATGATAAGTTTGATGAGAAAGCAATTGTTGATGTTACAAATTTTGGAAAAGTTACTTCTCTTCTTGAAGAATCGAAGGACATTTGTTTTGAAACCTGGTTCCTCATTAATTTTTACTCCTGAGTTTATTCATCAAAAATTTTGTTATTTCAAAGCTGTAATTCAAAAGATGCTGACTAGTTTGTCTCAGTTTGTCACCATCTTACCAACGAATGCCCCACCTGTTGACACAAGGGTGGAAGGGGGAGAAAAGGAAGGTGTTGGTAAAGGAGAAAATGTTTATGAGAAAACAAATGTAGAAACAAAGGTTGTGGGAAAAGTTTTCAAGACTCAAATTGGGACAACCCGAAATTTCCATTCTGTACGAACTTTATAAGGTCAATAGAAGTTATAACAGTCACAGTAAATTTTCATACTTTTCTGTATAAGTTGGAGTATTTCGGGATTTACACTAAAGGAGATATCAGGAGAGTGGATGCACTAGGGTTTTGTGCAACAGTGTTATTCCAAAACTCTATTACATTAGAGTTCATTACGGGAATAAAATATTTTCTACCAAAAATCTCAAGACTATATATAGAATTTTGAGCCATATTCATTCATTATTGACAATTCCAACTAGAGAAAAGCCATTTCTCTCTCACGGATCTTTGGGTTTTCATCCCAAATCGTGAGTACCCTTCTCTAGTTACATTATATGGCTTATAACATGTTTAATAACCTCGATTACATAGCAAAACTGCAAGATTCGGGAGTTTACCGCCCAAGAACATCTTGGGGAGTAAACTCCTATATGAGGCTTATATGATGCCTAGTCCCTTCCACATGTTAAATAATGACCTTAGGCTTGTATGTAAGTGTACTTAAGACAAGAAAACATCAAAGAAACACCCAAGTTTAGGTGTTCATGACCCAAGGAGTTCTTGGACTGTGAACTTGGACTAAAGTGTGCCTTTTGTGCTGTAACAACGTAAATTTTTAAAACAAAATTTTCATTTTTGCAACATCAAAAACCATCGTTTAATATTCCAAATTCGAACGTGAACAATGTTATCATAAACAAATACATCCCATGATCATAAATACATTTTTTCCGACAGTGTGTACAATCACGCCGGCACCTTCCCACGGTGCTCGCTAGTACCTGAAACACATAACACAACAACTGTAAGCATAAATGCTTAGTGAGTTCCCCAAAATACAACTTACGCACATACGCCTTTCCAGGCCTTGACCTTCTGGTCCATGTGTCTCACGGGACTTCCATCCCGACTAGGTAAACCTTCCGGTCCTACCTGCGTCCACTTTACGGTTCACATCACAACGCCTTCCGGCCCATAACATAATGCCTTCCGGACCATATCAAGCATATCATACATGGCACATATAAACGATTAACTTATCACATACAATGCATATAACTCATAACATATCCGACCTTCCGGTTACACAATAAAACCCTTCCAGGTACAGTATATTGAGAAAACTCACCTCGTGGAAAGTCTAAGATCTCGCGTACTCGCTATCTCCAAATCCTAATGATGACTCTACCTCGCCTAATCATAAAAATATCATTTCAGTAATTAAAGACTTCCACAACTAAACTTTACCCCTTATCATCATTCCTCAGAGGGTAAAAGACCATTTTACCCCTCCTTGACCCAAAGTCTTCATGTTGACCAAAACCCTAAAAGTCAACAAAAGTCAACCCTTTTTAGTATGCAGGGCGTACTGCTTGATGTACGCGGGGCGTATATCGCCAACCTAAGGATTGAGGTTTACACCCAGTACGTTGCGCGTACTTGGAGTTACGCCCAACGTAACCATCAAATTTCTACGTACATCATTTCTGGTCTTAATCGGTTAAGCCATTACTCCAACTTCTGGATCCAACTCTGTTTATGCCTCTATACCCATAAAGTCGAGACCTTTAAGCCTTGGCATGGCTGTAAAGGCTCCAACACTTCTTAACATAATTCTATTCCAACTCAAGGACCTACATCTCATGCATAGTGCAACATTCACGTCCAAGATATCATTTTTATGAGTCTACAACTCCAATAGACCAGAAATATGATGAATCTAAGCTTATGGAGACCATTTGCACAAAAAGCCTCCACCTTTGGGACTAAAACCCTAGAAAATGGTACTTGAAGCATATAACATGAACCAAATGACAAGATCCGAACTTTTTACCTGATAATGAAGCTTCAACCCTTGCAAAGCTCAGATCCACACTTGAACACCACTTCTAGCCTTTCCAATGAGCTCTTCTTCTCCTTTGCTACCTTGGAATGGCACCACCAAGCTTAGAATACTCACAAAATGGCCTAAGAACGAATGCACACTCTCTTTAGGGTTTCTCTCTGAGGGATGGTGGCTGAGAAGTCGAGCCACACATTCCTTTTATAGCCCTGCAAATAGCCCTCCAAATGAATTAGGGTTTTTAGGTCTGGACCGGTTACGCCCAGCGTAACCTTGGGTACGCCTAGCGTACCTGAGGGTGAACGCGTCCAAATGAAGCGCGCGAGTACTCGCAGCGTACACCTTGTACGCCTAGCATACTCGCCTAACATGAAAGCCCTAAAATGAAAACATATCAAAGATGAAGGGTCAAATAGATGGATACCTGGATTTCGGGCTGTTATAATTCTCACCCACTAGAACCAGACTTCGTCCCCGAAGTCTCATACTAAAAACAACTCCGAATACTGATCCTGCATCTCAGACTCGGACTCCCATGTCAGCTCGGACCCCTTCCGATGTTGCCACTGCACTTGTACCAAGGGTACTTCCTTGTTCCTCATAACCTTAACCTTCCGATCCCTGATCGCCACTGGTCTCTCCACATAGTTCAGGCATGCATCCACCTGAATATCATCTAATGGCACCACTACCGACTCGTCGGCAATACATTTTCTCAACTGCGAGACATGAAAGGTATTATGGATCTGTCCCAACTCAGCAGGTAGATCCAACCGGTAGGCTACCCTGCCTACCCTAGCAATTACCCTGAAAGGTCCAATATACCGGGGTCCCAACTTGCCCCTCTTCCTGAATCGTATCACTCCTTTCTAAGGAGAGACCTTAAGGAGCACAAGGTCACCAACCTGAAAATCGAGCTCGGACCGATGCCTGTCCGCATAACTCTTCTGGCGACTCTGCGCGGTCAAAAACCTTTGCCTGACCTGCTGAATCTGCTCGGTCGTCTGGAGTACAATCTCCGTGCTACCCATCACCCGCTGCCCCACCTCTCCCTAACAGATGGGGGTGCGACAACTCCTCCCATACAACAGCTCAAATGGTGGCATACCAATGCTCGAATGATGGCTGTTGTTGTACGAAAACTCCACTAAGGGTAAATAGGTGTCCCAACTCCCTCCAAAATCCAAAACACATGCTCGGAGCATATCCTCAAGCGTCTGAATCGTCCGCTCGCTCTGTCCGTCCGTCTATAGGTGGTATGCGGTACTAAAATGCAGCCTCGTACCCAACTCCTCATGAAGCTTCTTCCAAAACCTGGAAGTAAATCGTACATCCCGATCTGAAACAATCGACATCGGAACCCTATGCCACAATACCACCTCCCTCACATATAATTCTGCCAACTTCTCCGCAGAAGAGTTCTCACTGATGGCTAGAAAATGAGCGCTCTTCGTCAATCTATCCACAATCACCGAAATCGCGTCGACTCCCCTCGTAGTCCTCGGCAATTTGGTGATAAAATCCATGGTAATCTGTTCCCACTTCCATTCGGGAATCTCCAGCGGCTGCAATTTACCGTGCGGACACTGGTGCTCGGCCTTAACCTGACGACAAGTCAGGCACCTCTCGACGAACCACGCAACATCCCTCTTCATACAGGGCCACCAATACTCCTTCTTTAGGTCCAAATACATCTTAGTAGCCCCAGGATGAATCGAGAATTTCGATCGATGCGCTTCCTCCATCAAAATAGTACGCGTACCGCCCACAAACGGTACCTAAATCTGACCCTGAAAAGTCATAAGTCCCCGACCATCCGTAACGAATTCCGATACCTGACCGACAACCCGCTCCCTCTTCTGGTTTTCTGGTCTCGCAGCCTTAGCCTGAGCTCCTCGGATGGTGTCCAAAATCGGGGTCATCACCGTCAACCTCATAGAAATGTATCGGATCGGGGCGCTTTCTGCCCTACAGCTCAACACATCGGCCACCACTTTAGCCTTGCTCAGGTGGTACAGGATCTCACAATCATAATCCTTCACCACATCCAACCATCTCCTCTGTCGCATATTCAGATTTGGCTGATCCATCAAGTACTTCAGACTCTTGTGGTCCGTGTAGATGGTACACCGAACCCCATAAAGATAGTGCCGCCAAATCTTGAGGGCAAACACTACAGCCCCCAGTTCCAGGTCGTGGGTGGGATATCTCGACTCATGAGGCTTCAACTGCCTCGAAGCATACGATATAACGTGTCCCCTCTGCATAAGTACCGCCCCTAATCCCGATATAGATGCATCACAGTATACCACAAAATCCTCCATCCCTTCCGGGAGTGCAAGCACTGGGGCCTCACACAATTTCTGACGAAGGGTCTCGAATGAGGACTGCTGCTCCGATCCCCATGAAAATACAACACCCTTCCGGGTCATCTTAGTAAGCGGCACGACGATCTTGGAGAAATCCTTGATAAACCTTCGATAATAGCTGGCCAATCCCAGAAAGCTCCTGATCTCAGTGGGCGATCTCGGCACTTCCCATCTCATCACCGCCTCGATCTTGGCCGGATCGACCAATATCCCTTTCTGGTTAACAAGGTGCCCTAGGAACTGGACCTCTCATAACCAGAAATCACACTTGGACAATTTGGCATACAACCTCTCCGATCTCAATACTCCAAGAATTTCCCTCAAATGCTCCTCATGCTGCTCCCTAGTCCTCGAATATACCAAAATATCATCAATGAATACGATCACCGACCAATCCAGCATCGGCCTGCACACCCTGTTCATGAGATCCATGAACACAGCCGGGGCATTGGTGAGCCCAAAAGGCATCACCACAAACTTGTAATGTCCATAACGAGTTCTGAATGCGGTCTTCTGAATATCTTCATCCCGAACCCTCATCTGATGATAACCCGACCTCAAGTCTATCTTAGAGAACCAAGATGCCCCCTGCAACTGATCGAACAGATCATTGATCCTAGGTAACGGATACCGGTTCTTAACCGTCAACTTGTTCAACTCCCGGTAATCGATACACATCCGGTGTGCACCATCCTTTTTCTTGACAAATAGAATCGGCGCTCCCCAAGGTGAGCTACTCGGTCGAATAAACCCCTTTCCCAACAGCTCCTGAAGCTGCGAGGATAACTCCTGCATTTCTGATGGAGTGAAGTGATAAGGCGCCTTGGCGATGGGCGCCGCTCCTGGAACCAGATCGATACGGAACTCAACTTGCCTTTCCAGAGGCACACCTGGTAATTCTTCGGGGAACACATTCGAAAACTCGCATACTACTGGAACCTTGTCAACCGAATTGGGCCTCCCCACGGCCACTCGAGTGTCCATCACATAGGCTATGAATCCACTGCAGCCCTGCTGCAAACTCTGCCTCGCCCTGGCAGCCGAACAAAACGCTGACCCACACCGGGTCCCCTCCCCATACACAGTAAGCACTCCCCCACTAGGGTCTCGTATAGTCACCAGCTGTCTCTCGCAGTCAATGGTTGCCCCAAACTTACTCAACTAGTCCATACCCACGATGATGCATAGATCCCCCCATCGCTATAGGAATCAAGTCTATAGGGAACTTGACACCAAAAATCTTGAGCACACATCCTCGAATCACGTCAGTGGCATATACCGCTTTCTCATCCGCTATAGAAACCCGCAGGGGTCGACTCATCACCTCCCGATCAATACCGATGTGCTGGCTAAAAGCCAAAGATACAAAAGACCGACTCGCACCAGAGTCAAATAATACCAAGGCAGGTACAGAATTCACAAGAAAAGTACCTACGCATATCATAATATAAGCACAATATCTTAGCATAAAAGTAAATACACGAAAGAATACATACCAACTACGACGTCGGGCGCCGCGCGGACCTCCTCCGCACTCAACTGAAAAGCTCTCCCACGCGCCTTCGGAGCCTCGGCTTTCACCGGCCGAGTCTGGGTAACCCTAGCAGCAGGTGCAGATCCCTGGCGAAGCTGAGGGCACTTGGCCTTCCGATGGCCGGTCTGGTTGCAATGAAAGCAAACCATAAATCCCTTGGAGCAATCCCTAGCAATGTGCCCCTCCTTGCCACACTTGTAGCAAGCACCTGATCGACATGCCCCCTCATGACCCTTTCCACACTTTCCGCAAGTGCGGCCCTTCGGACCTCTCGTCCTCGAATCGGCGGACTTGGTCCGCTTGGCTGCCGGCTGGGATTGAGCCGGCCGCCGATCCACCCGCTGAGACTCGGCCTCCTCCCTAGCCTGGGTCTCCAACTCGATCTCTCTCTTCCTAGCATTTTCCTGGAGCTCAGCAAAGGTCTGGTATGACGAGTTCGATACGAACTCCCGAATATCCCTCCTCAGTACACCCAAATATCGGCTCATCCTAGGCTGCCTAGTGGACACCTGCTCAGGGCAAAACATCGCCCTCTCATGAAACTTTCGAGTGATCACCGTAATAGAATCACTACCCTGCTTGAGGGTCAAGAACTGTTGAACCAACCGTTACCTCTCCACCGGGGGAACATACTCATCTCTTAACATAGTAGTAAATCTCTCCCAAGTCACAGCTGAAACCTCCGCAAGAGTGAAGTTCGCCGTCACGAACTTCCACCAATCCTTTGCTCCCAGGCGGAGCTGGTTCAAAGCGAACCGTACCCTCAGATGCTCCGGACATGAACAAGTGTAGAAGCATCCCTCAATATCATCAATCCATCTCATCGCTGCGATCAGATCCTGCGTCTCATCAAACTCGGGTGGCTTCGTGTCACCTCCCTGTGGTCTGGCAGTGGCCACAGCTGCGGTAGCAGCAGCGGCTGCGGCCTCAATCACCGCGGTGTACCGCTCATCAAAAGTCTCCATCAGTGTGGTCTTAATAGACCCAAACATCTCCGGAATCTCAGCCCAGATCACCGCAGCCACCTCCTCATGAATCATCTGATGAAGCTCCTCGTCACTCACACCGCTCATACGAGGTCTGTGGCGTGGTCCAACCATAATGCCTCTGAAATACAACATAAAAATATCAGAGACTCCATCGAGCATAATCGCACTTGATAATGCAACCGTACTCGGTCTCCGATACCCAAGGATTCTTACTTGGGTTGCCCACTAGCCCGGTGTCTTCAGTAGTACGGGCCCAATACTACCAACTACACCGCATCAGCATTCACCCTAAGACCTCCTCCCCGAACCCCGGATCATGAGTACTCTATTCTTGCTATGTACTGGCTACCCACTCGCTCTCAAAGCATCTCATAGCAGCAGTTTCCCCTAGACTAAGGCATCACAAATTAGGCCACTCTAGTCCTAATATGAATACCTAGTCTACTAGCATGCGTATCATATCAACATATCTGATAACACATATTGTAAGAGTATTTTAGGGATTTTACCGTTCGGGCGCTGGCTGACCGTACACACTGCTTCTCCTTTGGTTGTTTCGAAATCTCTTATCAAATTTTTATTGCTTTTAAATTTTTTTTCCTCAAATCCCCAGTTTGAGTCCAGTTACGCCCGAAGGTCTATCCGAATCCCTCAAACCAAGGCTCTGATACCAACTTGTAACAACATAAATTTTTAAAACAAATTTTTCATATTTGCAACATCAAAAACCATCGTTTAATATTCCAAATTCGAACGTGAACAATGTTATCATAAACAAATACATCCCATGATCATAAAAACAGTTTCTCCGACAGTGTGTACAATCACGTCGGCGCCTTCCCACGGTCCTCGCTAGTACCTGAAACACATAACACAACAACTGTAAGCATAAATGCTTAGTGAGTTCCCCAAAATACAACTTACGCACATACGCCTTTCTAGGCCCTGACCTTCCGGTCCATGTGTCTGAGGGGACTTCCGTCCCGACTAGGTAAACCTTCCGGTCCTACCTGCATCCACCTTACGGTTCACATCACAACACCTTCCGGCCCATAACATATACGCCTTTCGGCCCATAACATAATGCCTTCCGGACCATATCAAGCATATCATACATGGAACATATAAATGATTAACTTATCACATACAATGCATATAACTCATAACATAACCGACCTTTCGGTCACACAATAAAACCCTTCCGGGTACAGTATAGTGAGAAAACTCACCTCGTGGAAAGTCTAAGATCGCGTGTACTCGCTATCTCCAAATCCCAACGACAACTCTACCTCGCCTAATCATAAACATATCATTTCAGTAATTAAAGACTTCCACAACTAAACTTTACCCCTTATTATCATTCCTCAGAGGGTAAAAGACCATTTTACCCCTCCTTGACCCAAAGTCTTCATGTTGACCAAAACCCTAAAAGTCAACAAAAGTCAACCCTTTTTAGTACGCGGGGCGTACTACTTGATGTACGTAGGGCGTACATCGCCAACCTAAGGATTGGGGTTTCCACCCAGTACGCTGCGCGTACTGGGAGTTATGCCCAGCGTAACCATCAGAGTTCTACACACATCATTTCTGGTCTTAATCGGTTAAGCCATTACTCCAACTTCTAGATCCGACTCTGTTTATGCGTCTATACCCATAAAGTCGAGACCTTTAAGCCTTGGCATGGCTGTAAAGGCTCCAACACTTCTTAACATCATTCTATTCCAACTCAAGGACCTACATCTCATGCATGGTGCAATATTCACGTCCAAGATATCATTTTTATGAGTCTACAACTCCAATAGACGAGAAATATGATGGATCTAAGCTTATGGAGACCATTTGCACAAAAATCCTCCACCTTTGGGACTAAAACCCTAGAAAATGGTACTTGAAGCATATAACATGAACCAAATGACAAGATCTGAACTTTTTACCTGATAATGAAGCTTCAACCCTTGAAAAGCTCAGATCCACACTTGAACACCACTTCTAGCCTTCCAATTGAGCTCTTCTTCTCCTTTGCTACCTTGGAATGGCACCACCAAGCTTAGAATACTCACAAAATTGACTAAGAATGAATGCACACTCGCTTTAGGGTTTCTCTCTGAGGGATGGTGGCTGACAAGTCCAGCCACACATTCCTTTTATAGCCCTCCAAATGAATTAGGGTTTTTAGGTCTGGACCGGTTACGCCCAGTGTAACCTTGGATACGCCCAACGTACCTGAGGGTGAACGCGTCCAAATGAAGCATGCGAGTACGCGCAGCGTACACCTTGTACGCCCAACGTACTCGCCTAACATGAAAGCCCTAAAATAACAACATATCAAAGATGCAGGGCCAAATAGAAGGATACCTGGATTTCGGGCTATTACATGTGCACCTAAAGACTTGGACATTTACATAGAATTGTTTCCACTTAAATCAAGGACTTAAACACATCCAAAAACCCCACTTTTTAGAGTTTACGGCCCTATGATTGTGCTTGGGCCGTGAACATCAAATTAAGGCACCAAAGTGTGCCTAAGGCCTTCATTTGCTTAGGGTAAAAGTCTAGAACCTATCCTACATGTGTATGAGACTTGAAAGCATCAAAAACACCCTTCCATAAGAGTTTACGGCAGTAAACTCAAAGGGATTTGGCCTTTGGGCCGTAAACTCCTCAAAGGAGTGTTTCTATGCCCTAAACCCTCGTAAGAATTAAACCACCAAGTTGGAATACTTCTAGGGATCATTTAACACCTCGAAACAACCAAGGACATTAAGTCTTGGAGTTTATGGCCGTAGACTCAAGAGTTTACAACTGTAAACTCCATGTGTGACCTTTGGAACCCTAAACCCCTTTAGCCTTGTCCCACAACAACTTAGAGGCAACCCTTAGGACTTGTAACACTTATACAAAGTGTTTTCATGTTCTAGAGTGTCCAAACTTAATTTATTAGTTATTATTTGGCTAATTAGTTATATATATGCTCATTATATGATAACTAGGCTCGTGCGTGTGAACAAGTCTCCGTTTGCCACCTAGCACAGTATCCGACACTTCAATCCAATCCACTCACCACAAGTGAGTTCATACTCCTTAACCAATGATTTAAATGTTTTTAAATGCTTTATGGGGGGGAATACAAGTTAAATACTTATAGTTATTACATCAATCACATGTGATTAATAACTACAAAACCAGTGATTTCTTACCGTTCAAACTGTTTATCAAACCGTATTGTTTCAAACTATTTTACAAACTCTTTTACTTATCAAATACTTTTACTTAAACTCTTTAATACTTATTATCAATTGCATGTCGATGTATGTATACTTATATAATAAATGTTTAAAAGGCTTAGGAAGGCCTGCCCGCCCTATTTCCTTTTCGCGCTTGAGATGTGGTCTGGTGGGATATCGGGTATCCATCCGAAGGTCATTTAAATATTAATTATATATTTGTACATATGTAGTCATAAAGGTCCTTCCAGTTCATTCAGTACCCTTGGGTAGCAAGGGTATACTTCCAGGTTCATACGTACCAGTTACATCATTAGTAAGTTACCATAGGGGTAGCACAGGAGAATACTAATACTATAACTAGAACAAAGAACCATACAATGAGTCAGTTCATTCATGAGTCAGTTCGAGTAGTACACACAGTACATTACCATACATGCTAGATAGAGAGAACGTACATTACAGCTAGCACACATAGAACAATTTAGTACACACAGGCTAGACAAAGAAAGATTACACTTTCAGTTAGCACATTTATTACATATACGTTTATGTAGTTATGTGAACCATTGAGTGGGTCATGGCACTTCCTGCCATGACCGTTCTTGTATCCCGAATCTCCTTCATTGGAGAGTGTATGAGTTTGTGTATAGATCTATACTGGATTGACTATCCTACACCTTGCTGCTCGCTACAGTGGGACTTGCAAGTCTACGGGTGCCAAATGTCATTTCTTATGGCGTCATACATCTTCGTTTTACTAGAGTCGGTAGCAGGATACAGGTCGATCACATGTTATTTGGAAACACCTTTTTGTATTAAGGTAGTTAGTACCACGGTAGTCGCTTATTACAAATACTACGGTACGATAATATTTTCCCATTACATTCACTGCGTGAATATTCACACGATGCACGGTAATGTAGTAACTATATTTTTTGGTTAATAATAGTCAGAATTTGGGAAACACACACTCTAACAAGAGACATACATGAACACGAGATGCCTTGGTAGAAGGCTACAGTTAGTAGAAAACATAGGGTTTTCTAGGAGAGTTCAAACATTATACAATACATTGTACAAAACATTTTACAGAAACAACTTTCAAACGTTTTCATGCAAACTCAGACATTAATATACTTATGATCTCACCAGCATTAAGCTGATACTCGCTTTCAAAATAACTTGTATTCTCAGGTCACCACTAGATAGGTACAGGTGCTAGGATTTTGAGAAGATGGTGTTCATTCAAGACTCATCTTTTATTTTGATATGTATATTTTTGGTGTCTATAACTTTGACAGAACACACATGTATGAAATTATAATATTAATGCAATGGATGATGTTGTTGCTTGTTTACTACTATTCATTGTTGTGATATACTGTACATGACGACCTCCTCCCCAGAATGTTTCCGCCATTCATGGTTTTGAGGTGTGACACAAATTCCTACAACAAAACCTAAATTTTATAAGGCTGAACCAGTAATGGAAACTACAGTTACAACAAGGCCAATCACAAAATGCATTGTAATTGGGTCATCTGTTGAAGGGGTAAGTAGTTCGAAACCTAAGGAAACAACAACAACCTCAGAAAAAGGGAAAACAATTCTGGTTGAGAAGACGAAAGAAGAAACGAAGGCTGAGATTGAAGCAGAGATGGAGAAGCAACGTCATATTCAGAGTATTTTGATGCTTCGTGCAAGTGATCCACCTGCAATAAATAAAGGTGATCCAACAAAGTTGCACAGTTATTAAAATATAGAAGCCAGAGTTGCATACGACGAAATGTATGAATTCGAGAAAAAGCCAAGAAAGAGTTATGCAATTGAGAACTTTCATATGAATCGGCTGGATTTTCCTATCAATGAGATGATGCTTCTCACTGCTTAATATAAGATTGTGAAAAGTTTTGAGAAAAAGGATGATTTTTCTCACATGAAACTGAGGTTCCATGCAGTGTTAGGGAAGGAACAAGAGGAGGTTTGGTCACTGATAAAAATTGTTCAAGTACTTGGTATAACGAAAAGGGAAATGTTCGAAAAATATGCTTTAGAATTTTTGATATCAAGTGGTGAGGGCAAACAAAGTACCATTCGAAATTTCCATTGCTAATGTTCCTTTGATGAACTCGAACGATTTGATTCAAGTTGCATATATTGACAAGGATATGTGTAACAACGTAAATTTGCAAAACAATTTTTTACTTTGAAAACATAATTTCATTTATAATATTATCAAATCTCAATGTATCACATGACAAATCCATAAAAAGATCTTGATCACAATACATAAAAACACCACAAGTGTGTACAGATCATGTCGGCGCCTTCCCGCGATCCTCACTGGTACCTAAAACACATAATACACAACACAGTAAGCATAAATGCTTAGTGAGTACCCTATCACGAATCGCGGGGCAACCCCGGCTCGACTCATCGAGCCCACTTATGAACTCAGACAGTTGCTTCCATGGCAACACTCAAATGACCTTCTGAGGTAAGATCTGCTTCTCTAACCTATAGATCTGACCTCCCCAAACACGATAATCATGTAAATGTTCAGTCTTGACATTCATGCAATGCATACAAGGCTTTCCTTGGTGAAATGGCCTCTAAAATGGCAACATAGTCTCATTCCCTCCATGAGCCAACATAAAGTAGAATGGATAAGGCCCTCTGGACCTCTAGAGGTCCAGATCTATAGTCTAACACTCAAAGGAACAACATACTCAACAAATCAAGCCAATAAAGGGTATAGAAAACCCTAAAATTCAAGGATCTTAAACCAAACAGAGAAAGGGTCGATTTTCTACCTCAACACTGTAAATCCAAGCTTGAAAACCATGGATTAGCAACCCACTTGACCTCCTCTAGCTGGAAACACCTTCTTCTTTGCAAAATAACACCAAAAATGATTAAAATGGCTTGCTCTCTCATACAACTCACTCTATCTCTAGGGTTTCTGTCTCTCTCGATTGGTAGCCGCAAATGAGGGCTATAAGGACCCTTAAATAGGGCACATGCCCAAAGATATAGGGTTTCTGTCATCAGCATGGACTCGTTGAGTCACTTCTCCGAATCGTCGAGTCCATTTAATCCAGTCAGCAAAATCGCGATCCTACTTAACGAGTCTAGGCATCGACTCGTCGAGTCCCTCTCTTTAACTCAACATAAATGAATAACATAGAATACCTGGGAATCCGGATATTATAGTTCTCCCCCACTAGAATCAGACTTCGCCCTCGAAGCCTCGCTCCACAAATAACTTAGGATGTTGCTCCCGCATCTCCGCCTCCGGCTCCCAACTCAACTCGGACCCTCTCCGATGTTGCTACGGTACCTAAACCAAGGGCACCTCCTTGTTCCTCAAAAATTTGATCTTCTGATCCATGATCATGATCAGTCTCTCAACATAATTCAGTCTCGCATCCACCTAAATATCCTCCAGCGGCACCACCGCCAACTCGTCGGCTATACACTTACTCAACTGAGATGCATGGAAGGTATCATGAATCTGGCTCAACAAATGGGAATCCGACATATCCTCTCATACAACAACTCGAAGGGAGGCATACCAATACTCGAATGGTGGATGTTGTTATACGAAAACTCAGCCAACGGCAAGTACGTGTCCCAACTTCCTCTGAAGTCCAACACACATGCTCGAAGCATGTCCTCGAGCGTCTGAATCATCCGCTCACTCTGTCCGCTTGTCTGTGGGTGGTAGGCAGTACTGAAATGCAACCTCGTGCCCAACTCCTCATGGAATTTCTTCCAGAACTTGGAAGTAAAACGTACATATCGGTCTGACACGATCGAGATCGGTACTCCATGTCGCGATACCACCTATCTCACATACAACTCTGCCAGTCTCTCAGCGGAGGAGCTCTCACTAATAGCAAGAAAGTGAGCGCTCTTCGTCTACCGGTCGACTATCACCCAAATTGCATCGACACTCCTCGTGGTCCTTAACAATTTGGTGATAAAATCCATAGAAATATGTTCCCACTTCCACTAGTGAATCTTAAGTGGCTGCAACTTGTCATGCGGACGCTGGTTCTTGACCTTAACCCAGTGACAGGTCAAGCACCTCTCAACGAACCACGCAACATCCCTCTTCATACAGGGCCACCAATAGTCTCTCTTCAGATCCAAATACATCTTAGTGGCCCCGGGAGGGATCGAGAACCTCGATCTATGCGCCTCCTCCATCAATATGGTACGTGCCCCACACGCAAAAGGCACCCAAATCCAATTCTGAAAGGTCATAAGCCCTCGGCTATCAGTAACGAACTCAAACACCTACCCGATCACCCGCTCCCTATTGCAGTTCTCCAGTCCCACGGCTCCTGCTTGGGCCTCCTGAATGGTGTCCAACACCAGAGTCATCATTATCGACCTCATACAAATGTCTCAGATCAGAGCACTCTCCACCCTACGACTCAGGGAATCGGCCACAACATTAGCCTTGCCCGGGTGGTACAGGATCTCACAATCATAATCCTTTACCACATCCAACCATCTCCTCTGGTGCATATTCAGGTTAGGCTGATCCATCAAATACTTCAAACTCTTATGGTCCATGTATATGGTACACCGAACCCCATACAAATAGTGACGCCATATCTTGAGGGAGAACACCACGGCCCCCCAACTCCAAATCGTAGGAGGGATACCTCACCTGGTGAGGCTTCAGCTGCCTCGATGCGTACGCTATCACATGCCCTCTCTGCATAAGCACCGCACCCAATCCCGATATCGATGCGTCACAATATACCATAAAATCCTCCATCCCCTCCGGAAGGGCTAACACTGGGGATTCGCATAATCTCTGGCGAAGAGTCTCAAATGAGGCCTGCTGCTCTGGACCCCAACTAAAAGCCATGCCCTTCCGGGTCAACCTGGTGAGAGGAATGGCAATCTTGTAGAAATCCCTAATTAATCTCCGATAGTAGCCGGCCAATCCCAGAAAACTCCTGATCTCAGTAGGGGATCTTGGTACCTCCAAACTCGTTACCACCTCAATCTTGGCCAGATCGACCAATATCCCATTCTGGTTAACGAGGTGTCCCAAGAACTGGACCTCTCGTAACCAGAAATCACACTTAGAGAATTTTGCGAAAAGCCTATCTGACCTCAATACTCTAAGGATCTCTCTCAGATTCTCCTCATGCTGCTTTCTGGACCTCGAGTACATCAGTATATCATCTATGAACACGATCACCGAACGATCCAACATTGGTTTGCACACCCTGTTCATGAGATCCATGAACATTGTCGGTGTGTTGGTGAGCCTAAAAGGCATCACCACGAACTCGTAATGCCCATAACGAGTCCTAAACGCCGTCTTCTGAACATCCTCATCACGCACCCTCATTTGATGATATCTAGACCTCAAATCAATCTTGGAGAACCAAGACGCTCCCTGCAACTGATCGAACAGATCATCGATCCTCGGTAGCAGGTAACGGTTCTTGACCATCAACTTGTTCAACTCCCGGTACTCAATGCACATCCGGTGTGAACCATCCTTTTTCTTGACAAAAAGGATCGGCGCTCCCCACGGCGAGCTACTCGCTCGAATAAACCCCTTTCCCAGCAGCTCCTGAAGCTGCGAGGATAACTCTTGCATCTTTGGCGGCGCAAGGCGATAAGGCGCCTTGGCGATAGGCGCCGCTCCCGGAACTAAATCAATGCGAAACTCCACTTGCCTCTCGGGAGGCACACCCGACAACTCCTTAAGGAAAACGTTCGGGAACTCTCGCACAATCAGTACATCATCAACCGCACTCAGCCTCCCCGCAGCCACTCGTGTGTCTATCACATAGGCCAGAAACCCAATATAGCCCTGCTGTAGACTCTGCCTCGCTCTAGCAGCCGAACAGAACGTTGACCAAAATGGGTACCCTCGCCGTACACCGTAAGAACTCCCCCACTAGGGTCTCGTATGGTCACCAGCTGACGCTCGCAGTCGATAACCGCTCCAAATCTGCTCAACCAATCCATGCTCACGATGACACAGACATCCCCCATCGCAATCGGGACCAGATCAATCGGGAACTAAACACCGAAGATCTCGAGTACACATCCTAGAATCACATCAGTGGCATACACTACTGGCTCATCCGCTATGGAAACTCGTAGAGGTCGACTCAACGCCTCTCGACGGATACTGATGTGCTGACTAAAGGCGAATGACACAAAAGATTGACTCACGCCCGAGTCAAATAACACCAAAGCAGGTACATAACTCACAAGAAAAGTACCTACGCATATCATAATATAAGCACAATATCTCAAACTCAAAATAAATAAATGAAAGAATACATACCGGCCACAACATCGGGCGCTACGCGGACCTCCTCCGCTATCAACTAGAAGGCTCTCCCGCGAGCCTTTGGTGCCTCGGCCTTCACTGGCCGGGTCTCGGTTGCTTTGGCAGCAGGTACAGATCCCTGTGTTGATCCCTGCAGCAGCTGTGGGCACTCGCCTTCCGATGGTCGGTCTGGTTGCAATGAAAGCAAACCGAGAATCCCTTAGGGCAATCACTCGCAAAATACCCCTCCTTCCCACACTTGTAACATATCCCAGCGTTGCACGCCCCCTCGTGGCTCTTGCTACACTTCCCACAAGTGCGGCCCTTCGGACCCCCAGATCTTGAATCAGCGGGCTTTGCCCGCTTGGCTACTGGATAAGACTGTGTTAGTCGTCGATCCTTCCCCGGAGACTCCGCCTCCTCCCTAGCCTGGGTCTCCAACTCAATCTCCCTCTTCCGAGCATTTTCCTGAAGCTTGGTAAACATTCGGTGCGTCGAGTTCGCCACGAACTCACGAATGTCTCTCCTCAGAATGCTTAGATACCGACTCATACACGTCGTCTCAGTAGACACCTGCTCAGGGCAGAACATCACCATCTCATGAAACTTCCTGGTGATCATAGTAACAGAATCAGTGCCCTGCTTAAGGGATAAGAACTCCTGAGCCATCCATTCCCTCTCCACTGGGGGGGACGTACTTATCACGAAACATAGCGGTGAACCTCTCCCCGGTCACCGCAGCAAGCTCAGCAGGGGTGAAATCCGCTGACACAAACTTCCACCAGTCCTTCGGCCCCAAGCGAAGCTGGTTCAGCGCGAATCGTACTCTCAAATGCTCCGGACACGAGCAGGTATAGAAAGATCTCTCAATATCAAAAATCCATCTCATCGCAGTAATCAGATCTTGCATCCCATCAAACTCTAGTGGCCTCGTGTTGCTGAACTCCCGAAACAGCAACGAGTCACCCCCCCTGAGGTCTAGCAGCAGCCATAGCCGCATTAGCTGCAGCAGCCGCAGCCTCAGTAACCACTGCGTATCTCTCGTAAGATATCTCAATCAAAGTGGTCTTGATGGACCCAAACATCTCCGGAATCTCTGCACAGATAGCCGCAACCACCTCATCGTGCATCATCTGATGAAGCTCCTCATCACTCACACTGTTGGTCCCTGGTCTGGGGCGCTTCCCAACCATGATGCCTCTGAAATACAACATAAGGAATATCAGAGACTCGCTCGAGCATACTCACACTCGATAACTCAACCCTACTTGCTCCTTAGTACCCTAAGGATTCTTACTTGGACTGCTCCTTAGTACCCTAAGGATTCACACTCGATAACTCAACCCTACTTGCTCCTTATACTACCGTCCACACCGCATCAGTATTCACCTCAAGTCCTCCTCCTAGGATCCCAGATCACAAGTACTCTAATCTCGCTACGCATAGGCTCCTCTCCAACAGACCTCTCATAAGCTCCTTGCTACTACCTACTCACTCTCAAGCATCTCATAGTAGCAAATATCCCCTAGGCTAAGGCATCACAGATCAGGCCACTCTAGTCCTAATATGAATACCTAGCCTACTCTAGCATGCATAACATATCATATCATATCTCATAACAAATACTGTAAAGGTATTTTGGGAAATTACCGTTCGGGAGCTGGCTGATTGTACACACTGCTCCGCTCTGCTCATCTCAAAACCTCTTAATCTTTTTAGAAAAATTGTTTTTATTGTGAAAAATTCCTCAAATCCTCAGTTTGAGTTCAGAACACCCGAAGGTGCATCTGAATCCCTCAAACCAAGGCTCTGATACCAACTTGTAACAACGTAAATTTGCCAAACAATTTTTCACTTTAAAAACATAATTTCATTTATAATATTATCAAATCTCAATGTATCACATGACAACTCCATAAAACAAATCCCAAGATCACAATACATAAAAACTCCACAAGTGTGTACAGATCATGTCGGCGCCTTCCCACGATCCTCACTGGTTACTAAAACACATAACACACAACACGGTAAGCATAAATGCTTAGTGAGTTCCCCAAAATACCACATTCAACACATACGCCACTCGAGGCTATAGCTCGACCTTCCGGTTGATGTGTCTCAGCGGGACCCTCCAGTCCCATAGCTCATTGGACCCTCTGGTCCGGTCATAGCTCGTTGGACCCTTCGGTCCGGTCTATATCGTTGGACCCTCCGGTCCAGTATATATAACACATAGCATACATATAGAAAATGCACATAATCTCATACATACACATAGCACACAAGACCCTCTGGTCCACACATCGATACCACTCTAGGTGATGTATAGTGAGAAGACTCACCTCGAATGAAGTCAGATAAAACTCTCGTGCTCAACGTCCTAACCTAGCCACCTCCTATCATCCGAATAGAATTCTTGATCAATACCATCTCATAGTCTCATCTGTAAAGATTGGATAGAAGGCCATTCTACCCCTCCATGAACTCTCTTGAATCAGCTCAACCAAAACCCTAAGGTCAACTGAAGTCAACGGTCAAACTTTGACCCAACTCGTCGAGTGCACATGGGTGACTCGGCGAGTCCATGTGGATCCTCTGAATCCTTCTAGTCTCACTTGGTACGTCGAGTCATCCCTTCACTCGACAGGTTACTCCTGTCACGAATCGTGGGGCAACCCCGACTCGACTCGTCGAGTCCACTAACGAACTCGGCGAGTTGCTTCCATGGCAACATTTAAATGACCTTCTGAGGTCAGATCTGCTCTTCTAACCTATACATTTGACCTTCCCAAACATGATAATCACGTAAAGGTACATTCTTGACATTCATGCAACGCACACAAGGCTTTCCTTGGTGAAATGGCCTCTAAAATGGCAACATGGTCTCATTCCCTCCATGAACCAACATAAAGCAGAATGGATAAGTCCCTCTGGACCTCTAGACATCCAGATCCTGAGTATAACACTCAAAGGGACAACATACTCAATAAATCAAGCCAATAAAGGGTATAGAAAACCCTAAAATTCAAGGATCTTAAACCAAACAGAGAAAGGGTCGATTTGCTACCTCAACACTGTAAATCCAAGCATGAAAACAACGGATTAGCAACCCACCTGACATCCTCTAGCTGGAAACACCTTCTTCTTTGCAAAACAACACCAAAAAGGATTAAAATAGCTTGCTCTCTCACATAACTCGCTCAAGCTCTCTAGGGTTTCTCTCTCTGGACTGGTAGCCGCAAATGAGGGCTATAATGACCCTTAAATAGGGCACATGCCCAAAGATTTAGGGTTTCTGCTGTTAGCACAAACTCGTCGAGTCCATTCATTAATCCAATCAGCAAAATCACGATCCTACTCGACGAGTCTAGGCGTCGACTCGTCGAGTCCCTCTCTTTAACTCAACATAAATGAGTAACATAAAATACCTGGGAATCCGGATGTTACAACATGGATGCTTCTAATCTCCAAAACACAAGAAAGGATGTGTTAAAATTTGGTCTAAGTCATATAAAACTTTTTATAGACAATTACTATGATTGTCTAGCTATGACAGACATGGAGTTGGCTACAACATTGGAAAAAGAAGTTATTGTTCCTAAAATCAAGACAATAAGTGAAGCTCAGTTGAAGAAGTACGTGGATGGTGAAATATGCTTAAATCCATTTGTTGTAGTTTTTGCTAGGAAGAATAAGAAGGGAAAACCATTGAACTTCTTTTTCCAAACAAGTGAAGTTGAAAGATATACAACTGCTCAGTATACAAACTTAATTGTTGATATGAATAATTGTAAGAAGAATAATGATGGTCATACGGCTGAACTAAAGAAGGTGATGAATTGGTATGCTGAAATTTGAAGGACAATACACTTAGTTGCTCAAGTTTTGATCAATTAATTTCGACACTGCTTACAAAGGTGGAGATTGTAAGGGTCAAAGATGTATTGTAAGGTGTCGAAATGTAATGTTATTTTGAAAAGGCATTTTATGTCGAAATTATGAAGTCTAGTCCTTTGTACTTTTTGTATGCTTTACTGTTTTCCTATAAATAGGGAATGTTACTTAAATTTAGATAGGTGTTTTGGAGTTGTTCTTAGCTATTTTTCTCTCTGTAACCGTGAAGCATAATATGAGCTGAAACAAGATCTTATTTACATTCTGTGTTCTTCATTCTTGATACTCTAGTTTTGATTTCATTAGTTGATTCAATACTTCATCAATATTTCGTTTTGTTCACTATTCATCTAGATTCCATTCGTCTATCATCGCTATTACTTGGTAGGTTTGAGCCCTAAATTTTGTAATTTGGTTGGTTTTTAATTTGATTCTTTCTTAGTTTCTACATTTTAGTACAGAGTGGAACGAACTTTATATATTTGTTTAGTTTGAGAAAGATATTATTCGTTTGATTTAATTGGTAATAGGTTTGGGGGTCTAAGACTTTCATATAATCTGTCACAGTATCATTCATTTTTCATATCATATTAATGTTTAAGAAATTGGTCTCTCACCTGGTGAAACAAATAGCGGCTACCAGGTGCTTGACAAAATGTCACAAAGAAACATAGTTTTTATTAAGATCTAAATACATACCTTGTTGTTAACATTACCTATTTTACTTACTCTTTCTCAAAGCTACACATGAGTTTAACTCTTTGATCTGCAAACACAAAATCGTTTTGTAAAATGAGATTTTTCATTTTCTTTGTATATTGAAAAACACATCAAATAAAGTTACCATTTATTGCTTCTCATCATTGAGTTTATTGCCGACTTTTGGAGGATTTTTACTTTCCAGCTTTTTGATTTCACGATCAAACTCTTTGATCAACCTTAAAGAAAATTTAATTAGTATAATAGGGGCTGAGAGAGTTAATGATCACTGTAGGATTTCATGCACACAAGGTGTTTGTCATATTGTTTGAAAGAACCTAATAAGTGTAAAAGTGGCATTTTATGTGAAAATCCTTAACTTTGAACCCTCATTAAGTCAAGCATTAAGGCCCTTAGGTTACATTGAATTTCCCATCTCAATATCCTATGAAGTAACCAACAATCATTTTAAAAGTGATAAATTTAATGTTTAACCATTAAGTCCTTAATAGAACACCAAAAGTGATTTAAAAGCTATTATGATCAATTTTCCTAAATCTGTCCTCCAACTTCTTAAATTTGTGCAAGTCAATAAGAACACCTAAAAATCATGAGACTTAGTTTTCTGGAAATATTAGGGTGTCTAGTTTCTTAAAACTTTGAATCGCATTTCGAAATTCCAAGTCCTTGAGGGGTAAAATTAGCAATCTTCTCAGGTTGGTCCATGTTGTCACAGATTTCATGCATTGTCTTCAAAAATCATTAGAACGAGATCTTTATATTCCTGAAAAAGATAAAAGCGGAAACTTTACCAATATTATTTTATCAAAATTTAATAATGGGTTGAAAGGTAAGAAAACAGATCCCAAACAGAGCACTATAATCAAAGAGAAAATGTTGGGTCAAAACTATGGTTTATACTTTGCTTTTCTGGGCAATTGTGTTTTTCTGTAATATTTTATGAGTTTACAGTCAGGTTTACGGCCAGGTGGGTGTTTACGGCCGTAAACCTTGTTTATGGCCCGGCTATACACCCATTTACGACCCATGTTTCTAATGTATATATATAAGGGTGACGGGTGTGAGGAATGAGTGATGAACACATAGAATAGAGGAGCTTAAGTGTGTGCATTTGAAGGTGTTCTAGAGAGAGAAAAGAGAGTGTGTGTTAGTGTGTGTGAATCTTGTATCCGGATCTTCATTCATATCAATACATACAAGATTCATCATCATCTTCTTCTCCTTCTCTTCTTATTGTGATCTGGCATCATCCGTTTGATTGGGATTCCTCACCATTAAACGGATCTGATTGATACACAGGCATTTCTAGGGACTTACAATTGGTATCAGAGCTCGGATTGTATCAATCAATTTTTTTAGATCTGGAGCCGATTTGATCTTATTTTGGAAAGATTCTTGTTTTTTTGGATAGATCTCTGAAAATTAGGGGGGGTTTGTTCTTCGCGTTTTTCATAAAAACAAGTTTTTGATCAAGTTTTGGAGCAAAATGGTGAAAAACGTTGTTTTTTTCGCGATCTGAAGTTGTATTTACGGTCTTTGAAGAGTTTACGGTCCTGAGTTTACGACTGTAAACGTGTTTACGGTCTTCGGAGTTTACATCTGGAAACGTGTTTGCGGTCGCTGGAGTTTGCGGCCTCAGCTCGGAATTCGGCTCGGTGAACGGCTTGAAAGACGGCTCGGTCAGCAGCAGTTTCCGATTCGTACGCCTTCTCGGTCAGCAGCATCCTCGCACCAGGTCCTCGCCTTCGCACTTCAGACTAGCATCTCACATCTCAGCAGCCTCGCCTTCGGACTTCAAAAATAGGAAACGAATTGGGGGTGCCGAGGATCAAACCTGCAACCTCTGGTTGAGCAACCCAACGCCTTACCAACTCTTCTAGGCTGCATCTTGTTCCTTAACTCCCGTTTTTTATTCTTAAAGACTCCCATTCGGTTCCAAACTTTCGCAAATTTAACACTTTTAACCCCAAAATCAATTTCTTTCATTTTTAAATTTCTTTTTCAACCAAAAATTATAGTTTTTAAATTTTGACTTTTATTTTTGACTTTTTACTTAAAATTTTGACTTTGACTTTCTCGTTTGACTTTTAAATTTTCAAATTTAGCTTTTCGGTTTGACTTTTAAGTTTGACTTTTTAAATTTGACTTTTGAGTTTTTAGTCAAAGGGTATATTTTTTAAAACAATGAGTTCTTCAAACGTTCCAGTCAATAAAGTTTCATGTTCTCAATCTTGTGAAACTACGATTAAATTTCTTCGGGAACAAATTGATTTATTAAAAAGAGAAGTTGAGGACCTGAGATATGAAGGATATCAATTTAGGAAAGGACAGAAACCCCTTAAGGCCCAGTTAGAGACAAAAATAAAAGATTTTAGAAGAATTCAAACAGAATACAGTGAAAAATGTGAGCTTTATGATTATGTTAAGAGACAAAATGATGAGTTAATTACCGAGCTTGATACATTAAAGAAAGAGTTTGATTCTGCAAACTTTGCTTTTCAAAAATTTGATGGATCAAGCGAGGTAGTTGCCACCATGATTGATCATTGCATGCAATTTAAACGAAATTAATCTAAGGGTTTAGGATATGATAGTGTTCCTCGTCTTTATAATCATACATATCTGTATCAAACCCTATCCAAGGAGGAGATTGCCAATGAACCATTTATGGTTTATGGCAAGCCATCTAGTTTTGTTTCAAGAGGATTTATTAATGTTAAAAGTACTAACGTTTCTACTTCCCCTACAGATCAATCTCTAGATCAGTCAAAGCTCAAAGTTTAAGGATCTATTTTTGATAACAAAACTAAGCCTGAACCTGATGTTTCTGTTTCCAATGAACAACCTTCTGTTTCTGATATTAAAGTTGATGATACATCTTGTGATGCTTTTGCATCAGATCATGTTGAGTTAATTTTTTTTGAAATATTTGATTATTTGTTTGAAAATACTGATGTTCCTGTTTCTAGCACATCTACTTCATGTGCAAGTAAAGTAGCAGAGGATGAGAACAAGGAGAAAACCATTGAACAAACCAACATCTCCTTGAGCTCTGAACCTGTTGCTTCGAACTCAACTGCTTCTGATCAACCTGTTGTTGAGAAATACAGGCCACCAATTCCAGTGAAACAAAGTGCCTCCTACAATTGTGCTTGTAGGAACAATAAGAAACAAGGCAAAGATACGCCACCAGGGGCAGGAAGAAACAACTTCACAGTGAAGAAAAAGACATGTTTTCACTGTGGAACACCTGGTCACATTGCCCGAAACTGTCCAAATCGCACATACGTTCCTTACTATGCACAAGGCTGGCAGAACGCGCCAAGAGAGAGATACTTCAAAAGAAACCCCTCAAGGTCACGCTCAAACCATAATGACTGGAACGTGCATAAAGCCAAGACTCAAACCTACAAGGCCAAGAATCTGAATCCCAAGGGAAATAAGGGAATGCCGGCCAAGAAGCCAAATCCAAGAGATGCTCCCGTGAAGCCAAAATCAAAGTCATCTCAAAGGCCGACATCAAGATCAAAAGCAAGTACTGAGCCACCCATCGGATCGAAAAAGAAATGGGTTAAACCCCACTACAAATGGGTTCCAAAGGCTCACTCTCCCAAATCTTCTAACGATTCTAATATTTCTTCATCTTCTGTTTGTGATAAACAGGATATGTCATGGGAGAGAGTACCGCGCAAGGATGAAAAAGGTCATCCCAGTTTCAAAATGGACTGGGTTCCAAAGACCAACTAATCTCGCTCTGTGTCGGAGCAGCTATGAAGGCATATCATCATACTTAGGTTTGTTGGTAATAGCTGTTCCAGGCACATGATAAGGGCATCTCTCAACTGTACAACACTCAAAACATTATTTGAGAGTATGTGTCCTTTGCAGGAAGGGAAGAAAGGAAGGGATCACAAATGGGGTTAGTGCTTAATGACATGAAGAATTTTTGGATCTGTTCTAAGATTATGTGTGTTGTTCTTAGACCTTCTAGATGCAAATTCAATCGGTGAATTACGGTTTGCATTTTCTTCTCTATACTCCTGAGTTTATCTTACTCTGATTCGCTTTAAAGACTAATTTTTGTTTTAGGATAGTTTAAATTTGCGCATTTACTTTTGTTTCTCTCCTATGCACAAATTTAGGGGGAGAAATAAAAACAAAACAAAAATTAGAAAATTAAAAAAAAAATCCAAAAACATTAGAAAATCAAAAAAAATCAAAAAAAATATGTTGGTTATGGAATGTGCTTGAGGGAGATGTTTTGGGAAGTGATATTATCAAGTAATAACATGAAATCTAAGTCTGCGTAACGTACCCAAAGTTGAAGGGTCTATGCTCTGGTTTGATTCGTCGGTAGGCACGAAAGATTCTAAATAGACATGATTAGGCAGAGTTGAACTTAGGAAATTTACAGACTTGACAAATCTTGACCTAGTTAGATCCGTTTAGCCTAACAATACGACGCTTGTATAGGTTGAGCAGGGAGATATATATGGGAATCTACTCGTCACATTAAATAAACCCGTATCTGGAACCGTGGATTAACTTTTCCTCGATGTGCGGATGCTGTCCTTAATTCTGGTATTGATGGGGCAACTGGTAAATTCCGATGAATTAGGTCTGTAGAAAATTGTTTTCTCTTTCTATCTATCTATTAGTCATATGTTGCCTCCTTTACGTGATTGGAAGAGATCCGACCTGGACTGCAACATATGCAAATCCATTTCTCTGCATATTATATCTATGAAATTCTTCTTATCTGTTAGCCATATGTTGTCTCCTTTGTGTGATTAACAATCCGACCTGGTACATAGCATATGCAACCTTCTACTTCTCAATCCCTCTAAAAACTATTATTAATAATAATCTAAATCTATCTTCTCTCTTAATGATTGTCTGCTCACCCAATGTAAGGAGTATTCTGGAATTCTTTGATTACTAAGGCATATCAGGAAGCGGGAAACATGTTCCAGTACAATTAAAAATTGAACACTAAAAGATTGTCTATAGATCTCGCTGCTCAATTTAGGTGGACAACAATATCCCTGGTCGTCGTCAGCTGAATGGTCCTTAAGAAATAGTATCTAGGAACTTAGGATCACTTTGTCTTATAACTAATAGTATATCCTAATTTTGTCACAATTTTTTATGTTTAAGTGGACAACAATATCGGCGATCGACCAGATAAAGACGTGAAGATAGAGGGTACCGACAAACGGATAAAGGTTGTCTAAAAACTTTGATCACAAATCATTCTTAAAGCTAGATATCATATATTTTTGTTAAATTTGTTCATAGTTTCTCCTAATTTAAATATTATGGGAGAATTAAAAATTTTAAAAATTAAAAAAAAATTAAAAAAAAAAAACCAAAAATAGTGTTATTTATGTTTTATTTCTTGTTCAAGAAAATCAAAAAACAAATTCAAAAATATTTTTGTTTCTGTGCTAAGTTTTCTTTTAGTTTTGTTTTGTTTTGAAAAGGGATTTCAAGTATAGATAAGACTGATGAAGTTTGTGTCGAAGATTTCTGAGCCAAGGCTTTATCCGTGATCATTGAAGAATTCTCATTCGAAAGAGCAAGAAATGAAGATTTTTCTTTCAACATTCAATCCTTCAACCCTAGAAGAAATGTACTTGAAGATTATGTGACAGATTGCATTGAAGCCTCCTCAATCAGTCTGCTGCTATCTTTGTACCTGCTGAAGTGATCTAAAAGTTTGGTTCTCTCTGATGTTCTCTTTGAAGATTCTCAAACCGAAAGCGCTATCTTTCAAGAATTAGTACGTCAAGCCTCCTCACCCAATGTGCGTTCAATGCCAAAATTTTGAAGAAAAACCCAACTGCTCAAGATGAAGTCATTCATTGAAGATTCATCGAGTTCATCTTGAAGTCGTAAAGAATTTGAAGATTAATGTCGAAGCCAAGCTCTCGATGAAGATTGACAAGAAAAGTCAGCTACTTCTTAGGGGAGCTTGTTGGGTCATTTAAGAAAAGAAAAGAAAGCTATAAACCAAGGGGGAGATTGTTGGGTCAAAAATATGGTTTATACTTTGCTTTTCTGGTCAATTGTGTTTTACTGTCATATTTTATGAGTTTACGGTTAGGTTTACGGCCAGGTGGGTGTTTACGGCCATAAACCTTATTTACGGCCCATGTTTCTCATGTATATATAAGGGTGAGGGGTGTGAGGAATGAGTGATGAACACATAGAATAAAGGAGCTTAAGTGTGTGCATTTGAAGGTGTTCTAGCGAGAGAAAAGAGAGTGTGTGTTAGTGTGTGTGAATCTTGTATCCAGATCTTCATTCATATCAGTACATAAAAGATTCATCATCATCTTCTTCTCCTTCTCTTCTTATTGTGATCTGACATCATCCGTTTGATTGAGATTCCGCACCATCAAATGGATCTGATTGATACACAGACATTTTTGGGGACTTACAAAAAATAAGGAAATATGTGCATAAGTTTTATAAGAGTAATACAACAAAGTACAAGCTAAATAATGTTATAATTGATGTGTAGATTCTTGGAAGAAAGGATTTATCTATCTCATGCGAGCTAATTTTCAGGTTCAAGGAGGCGAGTTACAGTAACTCTCATATTATGTAAGTATTACTTGTTTTATGTTATTATTCATGGATACCCTAATATGGTAGAGTTAACAAGGAAAGGAAGAATGTAGTTTGTTCTCTAGTGAGATAAGGAAACACGATTTATTTCCGTATTCTCGATTCGTTAGTTGTTCTCGTGTATTAAATCACATGAGATTATATAATCTAATCACATATGACTTATATGCACAAGATTTATTTTTGTGCTTTCGATTCAATAGTTGTTCTCTGTCCATATTGATCGTATAATATGTGATTAAATACATAAAATGACATATGATTAAATACATGATAACAAATATTAAATTGAGAACGTGAATTTGAATCTTATTCACATAAATCGTATGTGGGTGATATATGGGGTGGTGATTATAGTGGGTGACAGGTGGCGGTGGCGAGCAATGGTGATGGGTGATGGAGACGGGTGAGGATGATAGGGGTGGTGGTGGGTGGGTAGGTAGTGGTTGGTGGTGAGGGTGGTGATGGTGTATGGTGGTTTTGGTGGGTGATGGGTGGGATGGTGGTGGTGGGTGGTAAAGGTGGGCGGTGGCGATAGGTGATGGTTGGTGGTTTTCAGTGGCCAGTGGTTTTGATGAGTAGTGGGTGGAGATGATGGTGACGGGTGGTGGTAGTGGTGGGTAGTAGAGGCGGGTGATGGTGATGGGTCGTGGTGACGAGTAATGGTGATGGGTGGTGGGTGGTGGTAATGACTGATGGTGGTCATAATAGTGGGTATTGGGTGGGTCGTAGTGATGGGTGGTAGAGGTGGGTGGGTGGTGGTGATGATGGTGGGTGGTGGTTGGGGGTGATGGTGGCGAGTGGTGGTGGTCGGTGGTGATGGGTGGTGGTGACGGATTGTGGTGATGGGTGGTACTAGTGACACGTGGTAGTCATAATGGTGGGTGGGTGGTAGAGGTGGACAGTGGTGGTGGGTGGGTGGTAGTGATGGGTGGTAGGGGTGGATAGTTGTGGTGGGTGGGTAGTGGTGGTGGCTGAGGTTGGTGGTGGCAGGTGGTGTTGATGGGTGGTGGTGGTGTATGGTATTGTTTGGATGGTAAGTGTTATTAATTAGTGGATTTTTATTTCTTTTTTTTACTTATTTCTTGATTTATATTAATATTATATAATATAATAATTTTAATTTTAAAAAAATTGTGTAATATTGTGTGATAAAAATTTGTTCTCTTCTTTTAAAGCTGAACTAGTATCCCAAACACCAAAAAATCAGAAGGATACGTGATAAATACGTGTTGGTATCGAAACAAGGAGTGGCTGTTTTAATCCATGGTTTGAGTCATTTGTCAATGTCGAACACATATCAAGAAGGTCCATGTGTTTCTTTCTACTTCTTTTTTGGCTTGTTTCAGGAGAGTTTACAATAAGAACTTGTTGTTCTAGGAAAATGAATCAAGAATTTTTTTTTCGATTGTCTTTTGATATAATAATATCATTCCGATTAGTTTTATGATGAAATAGGAGAGAAAGGTGAGCCATTGAGTGAAAATCTAATTAAAAGGAACATGGTTATTTTTGTCTGTTTCTCTTTAAAAAGTCGCATATTTTGCTCTTATATGCACAACATAATTGTGTATTTCATTTTAAAAACCAACTTTCTTGCATAAACTAAGAAAAAATATGAAACCTCATAACATAAACGAACATCCAACCAAAAAAGTATATTTTTGGAGCTCAAAAGGCTTATTGAAAAATATGATGCAATTTTTTGTCCAACAAAAGAGCAGGATTATCTGCAAATACATGTAATCATCAAAACTATCACTCTCTTTTAGGTTAAAACAAACAGCTTACAATATTCAAAATGCTTCAAATACAAATTTCAATCTCTTCATGCAGCCACTGGTTTCTGTCAAACAAAATTATTATAACTAATTAATTATTATCAGTAAAAAAAAATAAAGTAGATTTCTATTTTAGATAATATATAAAGTTCATTGCTATAATCAGTAAAGAAATGTGACTACATTTCTATTATGGGTTAAAAATAAAACCAAGAAAATAGTAGCATCCTACTTTAATTTCTCCTTATTACAACATTTTACTTTGAAAAAACTTGTCGAATTATAGAAATTTCATCCAAATACAAAACTATTTTGAATACTATAAATGGGTAGAATTTCAAAGTATAATGAAATTTTGGGTAGATTTTTCAAAGTGCATGAATATGAAAATTACAGAAAATTTAAGGAAATGGAGAATTTACCTCTTCCTTCTTTCCTCCAGAGAAGAGCTTGTATCCACCATAAATAAATACTCCCCACCCAGTTAAAGAGACAATAACAAACTGAAAACACACACACACACACACAGAGAGATTCATATCATTACAATTTCAAGAATAAGTTCTTTTTTTATCTGATCCCAAACTTATATAGAAATGATATAAAATTTAGAAACAACAATGTTCTATTACTTGTTAATGTTATTAAGCTCTATTAACCTAAGATCACATGAAACCCTAAAATCTTCAATAATCGCATTTTTAAAGAAACAAACTAATATCATGTCTCAACAAAATCCTAAAACTTTCAATCATCTCAATGTAAAAAACAGTTGAAATATAACCCTCAAATCACACATTTACTAAAAAGAAACATCATGTGAAAACCCTAAAATCTTCAATAATCTAATAGTTTCAAAAGATCAGACTCAAGTCACACATACGCAACAAAAACAAACTCACAGAATGCGAAAACCCTAAAATAGTTCATCATTTCAAAGTATAAACTGTTAAAAGGTCAAACACAAATCACGATGACTCACATGCTCTTCCTTCCACTTAGACGGACTCATTGGATCTTTCCAGAAGTCAACCTTCGGTGTTCCATGAGGATCTGAAAACAAACAAACACCATCATTTAAGTCGCGTTCATTTGAGGCACACAGCTCTGAAACTGTGTTTTACAAGTACACATCTAATCTCAATAGTCAAATCCGATTAGTTTGTGTGTTTCATTTGGGTGTTAGTGATTGAGAAAGAGAGAAGGAGCTATGGTGTACCGGCGGCGCCAGCGAGGCCACGGCGCTGTATAAGGGAAGCGGCTTGAGAAGCTGATCTGGGAGAAGAAAGTCGGAGGAAAGCTGCAGCTTGACGAGCCGCCAAGGATGAGGCCATTTTTGCAGAAGTGAAGTCGTTTGTTCCGATCGATGGATGGAACTTCCCGTAAATAAAAAATGAAGATTTGGGGGACGGCGACCGAGTACTGAACCAAGAGGAAGAGATGAAAAGTAAAACGGTGTCGCACGTTGCTTTGTTTAGGTTATAAATTAGGGATATCCACCGAAATGAAACTATTTTTAAGTGAGGTTATGATTTTTTTTTTTTTTTGGAAAGTTAATTGGCCATATTTCTAAAAAAAATAATAATAAGATTTAATAATGAGTAAATTACATTTAAAGTTTTGTCTGAAATGGTTATTATGGATAAAATAATAATAAGATTTAATAACGAGTAAATTACATTTAAAGTTTTTGTGTGAAATGGTTATTATGGATTTTTTTTTTGACATGGTTCTATGGAACAAACTCAGTACACAAACTAGTTCTTACCGTAGATATTTCCATTAGATTAATCCTTTAAGCTTAAAGAATTTTTGATAATGATTATTTCTATCATTTTGTGAAACTTGCTTAATAACTATTTATAAAATTTTATATAAGAATTATTTGAAATATTGCAATTTTAGTCTCTTATTTTTTCTTTTTAAATTTTCTGCTCTTCTTTTTCATAATTTTATTATTATATATTTTTTAAATATATAAATAAATTTTTTGTCTCGATTTAATATAAAATATTTAAATTACCATACATAATTTAATATTTTCATTTTCTATTTTTCTCTAAAAATATTTAAAGTGTAAAAACATCATTTTTTTACTTTTTAATTTTTATGTGATATAGTTTTTAAAATTTATCTTCATTTATCTTATACTAGTATATTTACTCTTATGAAAAAACAATGTGATGTGTTATTATAAAAAAATGTGATTATAGAAATAATAGTATGTTGCTATTTTATTTTAAGAGTATATGTATGTGGTTTAAGTTAAAAATAAAAATATATTTTTGTTTTGAATTCATAATATAAGTACAATAAATTTTATATTGTTTTGATATAAAATTCTGACATTTAATTTTATATATATATATATATATATATATATATATATATATATATATATATATATATATATATATATATATATAGTTTTATCAAAATTTGAATATATTTCTTAATAACATATAAATTTTTAAATCAAAATTTAAAAAAAAACGTCTGTTAGCGAATAATTAACTTTACTACTACTCATGCTAAAATAATTAACCATATAAATAATATGACATCAAATTCCATTTAATTTATTTTTTTTAATCGAAAATATTTTTAGCGAAATTAATGTCATATTATTTTCGTTTAATTTCGTTTAATATCACATTAATTCTGTTTAATTCATTGTATATCAATATATAAAATATTTTTATTTTCTATTAAGTAAATAGAATTAAGTGGAATTAATACAGCATAGTTAAGTATTAGTTAACCGACATTTTTTAATTTTGCTTTGAACAATTTATGTCTTATTATGGAATATATTCAAAATTTGATAAAACTAATTAATTTTATAAAATTAAATATCAAAGTTTTATATTGAATATTGTACTTATATTATGAAATCAAAAGTGAAAAATATTTTTATCTTTAACTCAACACCACATATTTATATTTTTAAAATAAAACAGCAACATACTATTATTTTTATAATAACACATCATGTTTTTTTTTCATGAAAATAAATATATTTGTATAAGATAAATCAAGATAAATCTTAAAAATTATATCATATAAAAGTTAAAAAGTAATCAATTGATGTTTTTACGCTTCAAATATTTTTAGATAAAAAAAGAAAACAAAAATGTTTACTTATGTAATGTAATTTAAATACTTTAGATAAAATTTAAACAAAAAAATTATTATATTTTAAAAATATATAATAACAATGTTGTAAAAAAGTGGGCTAAAAATATAAACAGAAAAAAGTGAGAGATTAAAATTGTAATATTTCAAATGGTCATTGTATAAAATATTTCAAATGGTCCTTGTATAAAATTTACCTGAGTGGTAATATTGTGTGACTGGAGGGTCTTATCCGAGTATTGACCGGAGGGTCTTATGTGCTTATACTGAGTTATGTGATATATTATATATTATGTCTTTGTGATTTATGTTGTATATTACTATGTGCCTTATTGAGTTAGGACCAAAGGGTCCAAACCGAGCTGTGAGACTGGAGGGTCCTCACTGAGATACATGACTGGAGGGTCCAACCTGAGCTTTGAGACCGGAGGGTCTTCACTGAGATACTGGACCGGAGGGTCCAACCCGAGTAATGAGACCGTAGGGTCTTCACTGCGACACATGATCGGCGGGTCCTTATCGAGTATAGCCATAAGAGGCTAATTATTTGTGTGTGTGGTATTTTGGGGAAATCACTAAGCTTCGTGCTTACAGTCTTGTGTAAAATGTGTTTCAGGCACCTCTCAGGATCACGGGAAGGCGTCGGCTTGATTGCACACACCAGCTAGAGATTATGTTTTTGAGGATTTTGGGATATTATCAAACATTTTGTTGTCTTGTGTAACGAACAACTTATACATTTGTGTTTTGAGAAATATGAGATTATGTTTAATGTGGTTTTAAATATATATATATATATATATATATATATATATATATATATATATATATTTGAAAATTTAGAGTGTTACACTAGAGACACCTCCCCTAGGGTTAGTAGCATCCTCTGACTCATTGTTGGGTTCATGAGGCAGTTCATTCACCTCTACATCCATTCCTTCTAATTGTTTTGAAGGGTCATCATTGGGAACATCCACAACTATGTCGAACTCCCCCAACAGGAATTCCATGTTTCGCCTCTTACTATGGCACTAGTTAATAGAGCTAGCATTAATGCCTTCCTCAAGTGCGGAGTCCAGTTAGGACAACTTTTGCTTAGATGCCTAACGACCCTCTATAGTGAACAAACCAGTTGATGGCTCGTCCTCATGATTGTAGGGTAAAGGATCATGGCGAGAAGCTCCCACAATAGGCGCGTTAACCAACACCTGGTCACCCTAGGATCTGGATCCTTGTGAAGGGGCAATAACAGGCCCATCAAGGGCCATGGCACAGTTAGCACCGACCGTTAGAGGAAGTACCTCCACCAAGGGCACTTCCTGGTTAGAGGAAGTAGCCTGGAACTGGCCCCTTAAGACCATCTTGAAAGGGATAACACTTTCTCGACCTGCGACCAAAATGCAAAGCAACATAATTAGGGAGATCGGAAAATCATCGACCGTAACACATAAATATATACACACAAAAGAAACCAAAAACAAAAAAAATAGGGAGGGGAAGGAGAGGCATTCAGTATCCTTCTCAACGAAGAATTGAGGTATCGCTCCACGTGCCCTCTAGGCGACGCTCATACCAATAGTATCCAACATGAAATATTCCTAGGCCTTCCCATTAAAAGAAATGGTCATCAACACGTTGGCCATATTTTTGTTGGCTTCGCAGAGGGTAGGTATCAGATCAGTAAAGTTGGTTTTGCGGGGATAGCCATTGTCAACCAAATCACGGTTCACCCATAACCATTTATCTTGCCAATTCTTTTTGGGGACCTTCTTATTTATCATGAATGTGTGGATGCCCCACCTTTAAGAGAATGTGTGCACACCAGACAAGATTGATGAGTTGAAGAAATACTTGAAAGCCCAGAATTGGGGAAGCACACCCAAGGCTCGACACGTCATCTCAAAGCCGACTATCTTGTTGACAGCGTTGGGAGTTAGATCATCGATAGAGAAGCCATAATAGTGCATGATGTTGTCAAAGAAATCAGTCATCGATAGTCGGATCCCCGCCTCAAAGATCGGTATGGGGACTCCGACCTTGCCTTATGGTGTCCTGGTTATAATAGCCCACTTTCGAGGGTTCTCCAAATCATGCTCGGAAAGGAAACCAAATCAGTCCTACAGATCTGCAAACTAGCTTAGAGAGGGCACAATCCTAGTATTCAGAGCGTTCATTGTCCACCGATGAGCAAAAATAAGATGGAGAGAGAAATAAAAATCAGTAAGAAGAAAGGAATGACAGAAGTAAAGGAATCGATATAGATAAGGAATGTTATAAATACGGGCAGGAAATTTGAACAACAACAATGATGAAACTGTCTATGCATACGGATCTATTACATTAGCAAGTATCATAAGTTATCTCTATAAAACACGTTTCTAGGTATAAGCTAGAACAACTTAGTTAACTCAAGCAAACACCGACGTTTACTAGCCTAGGGGACTTGTTAACGTATCCCAATAGGAATACTTTAAAGATAACAAGACCATTACCAAAGTATGACCTAGTCAATGGTTGCTGCTCGACAAATGCTAGGTCCGGACCCTCGCCCCCGCAACCTTGCATTTATGTTGTAATGCCCGTAGATTCAAGCTAGTCAATTTAGAGACAATAAGCGTTAGTGACTTTTTGATAGAATATTATTTAGAGGAAATAATCTTATCCAAGTTATAGTATATGTCACAGGGGTTCCGTACGTATAAAGAACGCCGAAATCCAAGTTATAACGAAGAAGTTAGGACCTGCCGAAGTTTTGCGGCAAAACCGACACTCAACCGGGAATCATAAAAAGTGAGTTGATGATAAAGTAATTTTTATACTTAGCGATCTAAACAAAAGTAGTAGTATACATTAAACCAAGAGTGCGCATAAAAAGAACGTCCAAATCTGACTTCGTATGAGGAAGTTATGATTTTTCTAAGATTTGGCATAACAATATGTAACAGGAATTCGAATTTTAGATTGACCGATTTTTATCCGACACAATCTAAATGAGAATCGAAGATCTTGTTAATAGGAGCTCAACGATATAAAGACAGACAAAAACGGACGTCGGATGAAAAATTTATGAATTTTTAACGGATTTTAACTGTCTAAGTCTATTAAAATATAACTTTAAAAATAAATCAAATTAGTCGAGGGAGTCTAAATGAAAGTTGTAGATTCCATTGATACCTATGTGTAGATATAAAGAATGTCAAAAAAAATAGAGATCATATATGAAAGTAATAGATTTTAGAAGATAATTAATTTTTGGAGTAATCTGCAAGTGATTCAGCAAGAGAACGCCCCGCCTTCGCACCGAACTCATCCTATAAAACAGAGGCGCAAATCACTTCATTTCTCACATCATTCTCACCATTTCTCTCCTAAACACCCCAAACCCTCTCTTCCATTCCCTAGCACCTCCTGGGTGTTAGAATCGAGTCCTAGAGCACCCAAAGACTCCGAAAAGAAGAGCTTTCGACTCATAAATTCTACCGCTGCAGAGCCCGGTTCCTAGCCAAACCTCCTCGTAAGTGAAATATGATGACCTTACTTTAAGTATAGCTTATGTTTAAGTTCAATATTGTTATTATAGACTTATAAACAATATATATATATATATATATATATATATATATATATATATATATATATATATATATATATATATATATATATATAATGTTATTATAATATCTTTTAACTACTCGCGGTACGGGGAATCTGGTTTGAAGGGCCACATAGGGTTGTTGGAATTCAGAAGTGCTATAATGCCAAAATGGTCCTTCCCTCGGGTGTTTCATGTATGTCCCCTATCCGTACATAGTAGTTGAAAAGTATTGTTTAACACTGAGAAAACAATAATCACTTGTAAATAGTCGCGATAAATATTAGACTAAAATCTAGTGGTAATGATACTAAGGTTCGTCAAAGTAAAATAGAATTGTTAGAAGCATAGCGTTGCCCGAGTTTGGAATCATCACTTTAACAGGTGAGTGCATAGTTACTTTCATCTTACACATAGATATGAAGTATTTAATATAAATTACATGCTATGCGTGCATATTATATGTGTTCTTGATATGTAAGCTGGATGAACCGAATATACATGTTTTATTTGATGTAAACTATATATGTATTTTATACCTATAAAAATATTAGATAAAGATGGGTAGATGAATGATGAGGGATGGAAAATAATATAAATGAACATTGGCAACTATGGACTTAGTGCCCTATAGATGAACATTGGCAGCTAGGCCACAACCTGTAGATGTTTTTGAACTATGATGTACTCTAAACATCCTAGCAGTTGCGTTGAATGGATAATATCGACAGTTGCACCTAATAGGGAACATCATAATCTTGGTAGATGTGCCTAAATGATAATATTGGCAGTTGTGCCTAATAGATAACATTGGCAGCTGTGTAATTGGCAGCGATGGACTTCATGCCTATTCCTTAGGAAAATCCTTAGGAATGAATGAGTGAATGATAGATGATTCTTAGGGTAGATCCTTAAGAAATAAAGAAGATAATGGGGATAGGTAATTGAGTTTATTGTTTGATGATGAAACATAATAACTTTATTATTGTGGGTTGAAAACCCTATGTACTCACCAGATTTCCCAACGCGACCCACTCAGTTTATTCTTATCACATGTGTCGATATGAAGCAACATTACACTGAGAGATTAAAAGAGATGTAAATCACTAGTGTAAATGAATTTAAGGTGTGTTTATGCTTATTTTTCTATGTTGACGATAACATCCGAAAGTTTTAATATAAACAAAAATACATTTCTTTAGAAATGCTTTGATAATATATTTATCATGTTTTCTAGGAACAAATTCCACAATACTATTCTTTAAAATGAATACTTTGATTTTCAAATAAGCATAAATAAAAATTTTAAAATGACTGTGAATTTGGGGATGTCACATATTCCTCAATTCCCTAACGCCAAGGCCAATCCTAGAACGAGAAGCTTCGGTCTACAGCAAGACAAAATAGAATTAGATGCATCCTAGAGTGATGGGTGCAGCGCATAGCACACTGCCTTCTGGTTGTTCTGCTCCAATAGCTAGCAACCGCTAATGGAGCACGATTTACCAATAGGATGCCCCCATGTCCTGTCGGCTCAAAAGGAAAAAAAGGCATTATCGGGAGTTTGTCCCCACAGCAACAAGTTCATAGAGAACCCTTCTCCTCCAAGAGTAGGGATCACCTATTTCTCTATCTCAAGCAAAACCATAATTCTCTCATCCAATTACTAACTAGACTGTCAGAGTCTCATTCTGGGACCCCTCCACGTACGTCGAATAATGTCGAATCATTATTTGATGTGATTCTCATGCTTAACTTAGACAGAAACCACCACAGACAATGTTAAGCTAGAAGACATATCAGAACAGGTTGGAATATACCCCAAGGTTGGAATATACCCCAAGGCTAGGCCCAAAAGTAAAGAGCCCAACATGATGGCACAACATCCTCCCCTGATGATTTCCGCACCTTTTGGATATTATTACTCAGTTGTTTTTGGATATTGTATACTGTTATTGACTTGGACGTATTTGGTGATTGCAACTATTGCTTTTTAAATGAAAAAATTTTCACGAATTTTTTTGGGTTATTACAAGTTGGTATCAGAGCCTTGGTATGAGGGAATCGGACATACTTTTGGGTGTGTCAGAACTCAAACTGAGGAAATGATAATATTTTTAAAAGAAAAAGAAATTGAATTTCTAGCAATATTCTTACTAAGAAAAAGGGGTCCGATCTGTTTAATTAGCGGAGCTCAAGTAAGTGGTTCCCAAATTAGCCGTACTTATATATTATGATTAGTATGAGTGATATGTGAATATCATGCTAGATTAGGGCTGAGGATACCTTTAGGAATCATATAATAGAATTACTTGATTTGTGTAATGCCTTATAGTCTAGGAGGATTGGATGCTATGTATTACTTAGAATTGATATTGGCTCAGTTAATTGCTAAGTGTATGCTTTTAAAGTTGTATACAATTAATATCATATAGCCCTAGAATGATCGATTTAGCCTCATTTCCTGTTCATTGTTTGGTTGTGGACTTTTGGGTAGAATCGTCATTTGACAGTCTGTATTATTCCGTTTTTATGTATAACTTGCATGCATAAGCAATTAACGGTGTTGATTGAGGTTCTCGGTATTACGAGACGTGGGATTTGAGGGTTCCTAGGAAAGTATAGGATATGTATGTTGTTTAGCATAGGATTGGTATATAGTTATAGTGTGGTGAGTTAGAGAAATCAGGACGACTTCGAGGAAGGTACATATAGGTATGAAAGATAGTATTGGGCCTATACTACTGGAAGCACATGATCTATACTTGAGACAAGAATAGACCTAGGGACTCTAAGGTGATCTGTATGTTGTGAGTTCCCTAGAGATTATGCTGATTGTTTATATGTTTGTATTTTAGTTTGAGTATGATGGAGATCAATCGAGGAGGATGTTTTGGCTCTAGTTTTGGTTTAGGTTCTGGCTTGCGCATAGAACCGATTGATGAGAGGCTACGCGAGTTCATTGCGGCCGAGGTTACTCGCAGTATCTTGGATGCTACTCCTGTGATGTTTGGTACCATCAAGTAGCAGATTATGGAGCTTATGGATGAATGAATCAGGTCCTTTCGAGTCTAGATTTATGTGGGTTAGATTCAAGTGTGAACTCTCTCATTTCGGGAGTTCAAGGCATGTGGAGTTTTAGAGTTATTTGGGGATAAGGACCCCATCGTTAACTAACGCTGGATCAATGACATGGAGAATGCTCAGTGGGCGAGTTTTTTCCATGAGGGGGAAAATGTGGAATTCACATCCCGGTTGCTGAGGGACCGAGCGCATGACTGGTGGGATGAGGTTGGCCAAGCTGTAGGATTTACGGCACTTGCAGTCAAGACTTAGGGGGAGTTTGTTACGAGGTTCTAGAGGGAGATTGCACCAATGATCGGGATACAATTGCTGGCGAGGGAGTTACAGGACGTTCAACAGACTACAAAGACTACGATGGAGATTACCACCAAGTTCTGTGAGAGGAATATGTTGGTTCTTTAGTATGTTGCGGATGAGGATATAGAGAAGACGAGATATCATGACATGTTGAGGGGTGACATCAGGGAGTTTGTGAGCTTTTTAGGGTGTAAAACCCTAAATGATATGATTGGGAAGTCTTGTACGCAGGAGATTAAGTTGGAGATTCGGACGAAGCGTAAGCCAAAGTAGGTATAGACAATAAAGGGACAAACTAAGAGGCTGAAGAGTTCCAATTCACGCATTAGATCCCAATAGGTTCAGGGCCGTTACGAAAAGTGTGGCGAGCTTCATAGTAGGGCATGTCGAGTGGTGGGTTTAGGATGTTTTGGCTATGTCCAACAAATCTATACGAGTTGGGACTGCCCTTGGAGTGCTCTGATTTGCTTTCATTGCAATCAGATCGACCATAAAAGGCCAATTGTCTAAGATTTTTAGGAGGGGCAGTGGTGACGCTTGTACCAACCACCTTGAAGATTACTGATGGTCGCCACGTTGATCACCAATGAGGCCCGTGCAGTATCGTATGTGGATACTGGTACATGACTTATTCATATCTTTTATTGCTTTCTATATTTATTCTTATGTTATATGTGATCTTGTATATGGACCTTTTTAGTTAATGGTATGGCTGCTCATGTGTTGTTTGATTCAGGTACTATTCGATCATTTGTATCTCTTGGGCTTAGCAAGAAGTTTTATGTCACACCCCTAGCCGATAGTGGAAACACCGAGCGGTGTAATGCCATTCCTTCTATCACAGTTATATAACATATATTGAATAGTACAAAAGAGTTATTATAAACTTCATACCTTTAAAATGTTATATTATTATTCCAGCTTAGCAAGTTCCTGAAAACACATGCATTTTGAAAATACGTCAACATAAAGTTGGTGAGTCCACAGGTTTTGACTCAAAGTAAATAGTATTTTTTCAGGTTCGAAACGTATAAAATATAGTTTGAAAATATCATTCTGACTCATACTTATCTCTAACATATTGTATATATCCTAGGTATACTAGTTTACTTACCAAATAAGTGATACCTATATATTATGAGTAATCCTAGACCAAGGAAGGTTACTATGTATAAGTCTTATTTCAATCCTATACAAGTATCTGTGTTAGGTATAATTGTCTACTTAATGAGCAAGTAGTATACCTACGAGTTCCTTGTACCTTGAGTATAAGTATTTGGGAGACTTATACTTAACATTCATACTTGTATATCGACAAAGTATAATTCTACTAAAATTTTGCTACCATGAGTCCGTAACCACTGATATGACATAAAGACCTCTGATTAAAGATTCCACCAATGGTTCCTCCATTTGTGCCATAATAAAACCGCCATCAGTGCTATGAAGGATTCCACCAAGGTAAATACATCCCCTGTGCGCTTCATCGATGTTGGGTCCAAAACAAAACAATCACTGCGACAGTTCGTCACCCGTAAACCGTTGGGTTGTAGCCAGCAACCACGGGTGGGGTTGTTAACCCACATAGATCTATAGTCCACTGTAAAACTATTTGGGTTGTATCCAATAACGATTGATGGGGCATTAACCCACATATATCCATACACAACTTCCCCGCTTACATGAGATTAGTGTTTACATGTCAGAGGATTTCCCCTAAGATTTCCAATCTTAGTTGATGAATAAATAGTGCATGTAGACTTTTTCGGCGTACTATAGTTTTAATATCAAAAGCATATTTGTGTCTAAAACCGTAAGTTACTAGACTATGCTTTTAAACATTACTCCGAATTTCATAATACTTAGGCAGTACAACCGCTATAACTTGAAGGAAAACCAGGTTCTATCTTAACATAAAAACTAATAATAACAATATACCTAACAAGTATATATATATATATATATATATATATATATATATATATATATATATATATATATATATATATATATATAACTCCTGAATATAACTTCAGGGCTATATTAGTAACATACCTGGTTTTATCTTAACATAAAACCAATAATAACAACATACTTAACAATTAGTATATAGAACTTTTAGGTATAACACCGGAACTATATCACACATAACACACACACACACACACACACACACACACACACATATATATATATATATATATATATATATATATATATATATATATATATATATATACTCCCAAGTATAACTCAGGGTCTACATTAGTATAATAATATGCTAATAAGTTTAAGATAGTTGTATGTTTTCAATATATATTGGATATATTCTAGGTATATATTATACAAAACAATTATATCCCGGTTAATATAACTATCTATGTTGATATAAACATACTATCATATAAACATAATATTAACTTTTATATAATATTTAGCATGCCTTTTCCCCCAAAAACATTAAAAAGTGGGGCCTTGAAACTCACCCTAGTAGCGTGATTTTATGCAATCTAACTAGAAACGGTCAGCGGTTCGTGATCGTAGGGCCCGGGAAGTGAAATGCCTTCAGAAAGAGAGAGATAGATAAATAGATAGATAGATAGATAGATAGATAGATAGATAGATAGAGAGAGAGAGAGAGAGAGAGAGAGAGAGAGAGAGAAGATATTTAGGTGTAAGGAAGCTTACGGTCGAACTTTCTATTTATAGGCTAATTTTTGATCTCTCACGTTGTGAGCCACACATGCTCACATTGTGAGCCATGCATGCTCACCTCATAGACTTACCATTTGAGTTCCTAGCTTTGGAAGGTGTCTGATTGACTCCTCACTTCATAAGAACTCATTCCTCATGTCGTGCGTCCTAAACTCATCACTCCGTAGACTTGCCATTTGCATTATAGCATTGAGAGGTGTTCGTTACACTCCTCACGTCGTGAGTCCAGTCAGATTAGGGTTTTTGACACATGTCATGCTCTCAAACAGCTGCATCTTTGGAAGGTCATAAATTTTGCGTACAAGATTTATTTTTGACGTTCGTTATATCCATGTGTAGGTAATTCTAGGTACTACAAATTTCTTTCAGACTCCAATAGCTAATTCTAAGTCCATTTTAAATTCCTCTTCTTATAAGGATTTATAGTGTTAGAGTTTATCATAACTTTTTCATGCGAAGTCAGATTTAGACGTTCTATATATTTTTGGAATCGTATGGACATGTACTTTGATTTATACCATAAGGTATGTATGAAAGTTTATTTTTATATTAGAATTTTCCATGAACTACAAAGTAAGTTTACTATATTATAACATATTCAACTGTTGTTGCCCCATTTCGACTGGTGTTACATTCTCCCTCCATTGAAGTAATTTCGTCTTGAAATTTATTTTGTACTAGTTACCACCGAAGGGTCCTGGATAGCTTCCCTAATTTTGATTATGAATGCCCTATCGTGGCCTAAACCTCCATGTCTCCTTAACTTTGGACATTCCCTCCTTAAATGTACAATCTCGCCGCACTCATAACACATTCTTCCTCCACCATAGCCTGTTCCAGTATTTGTTCCTTGGTTTATTGTTGCAAGTGTTGTGTTACTGCAGTAGCTGATGGTATGTCCCTACTTGTTACACTGAGTGCACCATGGGAGTTTCCCATCATACTTCCTTGGTTGTGTGGGTATTGTTGTTGTGGCTGCATAATTAGTTGCCACATCTTTTCCCTTCTCGAATGATTTTCTAGGATTCTTCCTAATTAATTTGTGCTTGTCATTTACAGATTTGGTAGGTTAAGCTTTTGTAACCATAAGTCCCTCTTGGAATATGTGTTGGTTAGCTGATGAGCCATGCGTTTTGTACTATAATATGTTTTAGGCTTTGATACGATCACCATTCCTTTGATTTGTGATGCTAGACCCTAGATATATCACTCGATCTTCTTGTATTATGGGGTTACAAGTGTTGGACACATCACCGCAAGGTCATTGAATATAGTAGTATAAGCATTTATCTCTGAACCATTCATTGTTAGGTTCCACAGTTCTTGTTCTAGCTTTTGTATTTCCTCCTGAGGACAATGTTCTTATACTAGCATCATTTTCTACTCCTCCTATTTCATGGAATTTGTAGCATTAATTCCCATTGTATTTACATGTTTGTTTAACCATGTTAACACCGCATTAGCGAAAGTACATGTTGCGAATCATACTTTAGAATCATCTGGATAGAAGCTTGTTTGAAAGACGGATTCTGTCTTTTCAATCCACCTGGTTAAATTAATGACTCATTTAGTTCCATGGAAGCTCTTTCGTTTGGAATTCATAAAGTCTTTGTAGGTACACATTCTAGCGGTCCCTACATTGCCTTAATTTCTAACTCCTCATGTTGTGACATTAGCTATAGCCGTAGCGATTCTCTAAGCTATAATTTCTTCAAGTTCTGCTGAACTTATTGAGGGGTTTATTTATGGTGGTGGTTGTGGTGCTGATCGTTGGTTAAGGTTTAGCCGAGCACTACTTCTTCTAGGCATTTTGTTTAGTTCCTATTATAAATAGTAAGAATATTATGAGTTTTATGAAGTATTTTATTTAGTCATTAGTTTACGAGAACCAATGACTTCAATTATTCTTTAAGGTATAGAACATAGTGAACAACACTATTTGGCACATGATTTTTGTGATATATTATTCATATTATTACTAGCGGTTTACATCAGTTTATTTTAGGCTTATAAGAGAAAAGTTTCTAAAAACATTGCATGGTTTACTACACCCTTTCCATAAAAATTCCACGATTACTTTAACTAGTCTGATGTTTATCTCAAATTTACACAACCACTAGTTCTATTTTTATCTACCAGAACCCTAAGTGATGACCTAGTACATTAGTGACGTGAACCATTTGCTCCTCAAGGGCTTGATTTCTCTGCTCAAGCTCTCCAGTATGTTCCTCGTTTATTGAGGTTTGATTGTAGAGCTCTAGTTCTGCAATCCTTGCATTGTGAGTAATCATGTTGTTATAAACGAAATTAATATGATGATGAATATCCATCAATGACTCTTGATCTAGTCTTCTTTGTCGTTCTAGTCTTTGTATCCTTCCTGAAAGATGTGTAGTCTTCCCTTCAAAAATTTCAATCTTGTTTTCGATTCTCACACTTTTCTCAAAAAACTTAGATAAATTGTCATCTTTAGAAGAAGGTGAGAGATATGGTCGAGATGATTGATCCATCTCATACCTTTTAGCAACTCTCTCTTCTGCTATCCACCTATCAACCATTTTTTCTATCCTCCCAGGTTCATCTTGAACTCTATGGGTTCCTGAAGATGCCCCCTTTAGATTCTTCTTAACCTTTATCCATTTTGGTATGGACTTACGGGCTGTGCGTTCATCTTTTCTCCTCCCAGGAATTGACCATAAAGGGAAGTCATTGGGGGTAAGGAAGATGCAACTGATTATGTCTCTTTCATATGCTCGCTTTCTTCCATTGTTTTGCTATCTTCCCATTCGTTGGAAGGTAAAGGCGCTCCATCATCAGAGGGTACTGAATGGAAGGTAGTTGGGTTCGTAGGGTAGGAAGTATCATCTGCCAAAAGATGGGATGGAATCTCTTGTTCGTCATCCATATCCTCTAAGATTATCCATTATCAAGACTGAGGCATGTTGAATTCCTAGTTTGAATCACCAAGTGTTTATTATATCAAAAGATTACTTCTAATTTGAATAGTCTATATGATCTGATCATAATAAAATGTAGTTGCGCATCTACACCTAGTTGTGATAGGATCTACACACATATAAACTTTAGTTTGAATATTTGATCTAAATCCTTGAGATCAAAAGCATTCAAGGTGTTTTAGGTGTATTCTTATCAACGATTTGATTATTTATATATGACTCTATATTTATTATTTGTTGTATTCACGCTTTATTAATTTATTCTTTGGTATTTCAGGTCTATTTGATAAGGCACCGTCCAGTCAGGACAGTCGAAAGGGCAAGATCGTTTTTTATGGTTTTTACACAAAAGAACATTCCTACGTGCACATGCAAAAACCCTAAAGCTTGGATACAATTAAAACGAAATCTAGACTTGAAACCCTAATCTAGCACACTATTAAAATGAAATCTAGATAAAACAAAATCTAGCAAACTATTAAAACGAAATCTAGATAAAACAAGTTTAGATAATGCCTTTCAATAGTTGCAAGAATCTTTGATCTTCAAGAAGCTTAGTGTCACAAGTGTAACACCTCTAATGGCTTACAGACACCACAAGCAAGAAGATGATCTAGGAGAGAGGATAAGAGAGGCACAATTTCAGATATAATAATCTTAGGGTTTCATGGGGGTAGCCGAAACTAAAGCCCTAGGGTCCCTTAGATAGCTGAGTTGCTAGGATTTCAGTCAAAACCCTAATTGGATGACATAGGCCCTAAGCAACTTGAGAACCTTATGGAATAAGGCCTCCTTGGACGAAATTAGAGTGGACTTGCACTCCAAATTTCATCCCCCTTAATCCCATGAGGATTCACAGCCCAAAACCAACTATCACACAATTGACAGTTCCAGTCCCCTTTGTTGAATTAATCTCTTTCAGCCACAAAATTAATTCTTAATTGATTCTTGACTAATATTAATTAAACTATATGATTTCTTCTTTAATATATTATTCATATAATATATTAATCAACCATAATAAACTCTATCTCTCCATAAATCATCCTATCCAGTTGCTTTGGTGAAGGCAACCCAAAAGGACCATGCACAACCGGGTCAAGTACATACCAAATATAGTTACGGGCTTAGACACTAATCCAACAGTCTCCCATGCAAGTACGGCTTCAAGATCCGATTATCAATCGTAGCTCTCAAAGACGCTGTCGAACTCTGATCTTATAAGTAAATTGTCCTTTAGATAAGAGATCGTATAGTCCTTCGTTCTAGATATCGTGCAGACAATTACATGGAACATTGTCATACTTATTGTCCACCAGTTTGTTTCTTGATCTTAGATTTGTCTGACATAGAACTTAATTGAACACATCAATTCAGTCATGACTGGGCCCAACACATAAGTCAAACCAAATCATCGAGGGGTCCAGATATCGCTTTTACCGTATTAGGATAAAAGGAACAGATAAACTTCGACTTATATGCATTTACCATTCATTCATCAAATCATGCACAACAATGCATTTTATAACATCAAGTTACTGATGCGTTTACGCATTATCAATGCACAATTAACTTGAAAACAATAAACGACATATCTAGGTTTCAAGACTATATGATATTATCGTCTTGCGATCACTCGTGATAAATTCCATGAAGTGATACTAACAAGTGTGGGTCTGTTCCAATGATCAAATCTTATGCATAAGCACTCATGAACTCTACATCAAAATTTTGCTATGTCCAATACACTTTAGATAGTTTACAAACTAATTCATGACAATCTTCTTTCATACCTACTTCCAAAGTATGAGCGACTGTGTACTGTTTGAATAATCTTATTATTTAGGAAGTCAAAACATGCAAAATGAAACAATAGGTAAATAATTAACATAAGACAGTAATTTTACTCATAAATATTTAATCATCAAATGTTAATTACAATTTATCTATTACACGTTTTGAAGCTATCTAATCAAAACTAATATTGTCCTTCAACCCAATGCTCCTAGCATGTTGTAAGTGCTTAACCCTACTCAGTCCCTTCGTGAGGGGATCTGCTCGGTTAACCTCTAACAATACCCTCTTCACCACGAGGAGTCGATTTTCCACCCGATGTCGAATAAAGTGATATTTCCTGTTGATATGTCAAGATCTACCATGATCCCTCGGTTCCTTGGTCAAGGAAACTGCTCCTTCATTATGGTAGAAAATCTCCATAGGCTCCTTTATGGCTGGCACAACTCCAAGGTCTCAGATGAAGTTCTTCAACCATATTTCCTCCTTTGACGCTTCGCTCGCCGCTATGTACTCTGATTCGCACATTGAATCAGCTACAGTCTCCTTCTTGGAACTTTTTCAAGTCACTGCTCCTCCATTCAAGGTAATAACCCAGCCCGACTGAGAACGGTAGTTTTCTCGGTCGGTCTGAAAACTGGAGTCACTATACCCTCGCACCTTTAAGTCATCACTCCCACTGAGGACTAGAAACCATTCCTTGGTCCTTCGAAGATACTTAAGAATATTCTTTATTGCGGTCCAATGTGCTCTGCCAAGGTTCCCCTGATATCTGCTGACCATGCTTAAAGCGATGGCCACATCAAGTCGAGTGCAAGTCATAACATACATGATTGAGCCAACTACGGAAGCGTAAGGTACTCGACTCATCCCTACTATCTCGACTTCAGTACTTGGGCTTTGAGTCTTACTCAACTTGGCATTACTTTGGATTGGTAACTCCCTTTTCTTAGAATTCTCCATACTACAACATTTTATTACCTTTTCCAAGTAAGTATTCTGACTAAATCCTATTAGTTTGTTACTCCTATTTTTCACTATCCTTATTCCCAGAATATAGGCAGCCTCTTCGAGGTCCTTCATAGAGAAACACTTCTCAATCCAGGACTTGACTTGCTGTAGGGTGGGGATGTCGTTTCCTATGATTAGTATGTCATCGACTGTCACACCCCAAAACCGGAACGACGGAAACGTTCTGGGGTGGATGACGTCATGTCAAGTATCACAACATATGCAATATAGTAATCAAAGTACAACAAGCATTGCATTAATAGTAATAGTTTTACATAGTTTACATTTCATAGCAACATTAAAGTAATACAAGAAATAATATAGATGCAACTCGGTACTAGGCTGTCTCCGCAAATGCTCCCGGGATGTACCTATCTATTGATGACCTGAGAATACAAGTTATTTTGAAAGCAAGTATCAGCATTTTTATAATGCTGGTGAGTTCATAAGTATTTAGTGTCATTTGTATAAATACACATTTTTTTCAAAATAACTTTATGAAAGATAGTAGTTTAGAATCTACGGTGTATTAGCATCCTTTCCAGAAAATCCTATATTTTCTAAATAAAAGAAGTCTTCTATCAAGACCCGACGGGTTTACGTTTTAAGGAGTATTTTTCCGAAAAAATACTATCATTACCAAAATACAGTATTGACTTTAAAGGAATAATGAGAAACTCACAAGTAAAAAATACCAGGGGAAAATAATATATACCTCAGTAGTAATACTGCTGACTAAAACAAAAGAAAACATAGACTCCAGGCTAGTATAAAATAAACGATACAACTAGCAAAGTCTAAAACAATGGATGAAGTGAACTAGTATGTAACCATGCTGATCGACGATAGAGTATCCGATGACCCTCCAGGTCACGCATAGAGGTAGTGGCATTATGTCACCCATGGGCCTTACCGGCACGGACTGTAGCTAGTAGTCTGGGTGTGGGACTGTTAGTCTCGTATAGATCAATACACATGATGTTCACTCTCCTTCCCGGAGACTCTGGTTACACGACATTGGTGCAATGAAGCACCGTAGAGGGAAATAGTGTGTCACAGTCTAAAGCAAAAGAGAGAGAGATAGATAGAGAGAGAGTGAGATAGAGATAGTGATAGAGATAGAGATAGAGATAGAGATAGAGATAAAGATAGAGATAGAGATATAGATAGAGATAGAGTCTCCTAACTATTCCTATAATAGTTACTAGGGTTCTAGAAATGTGAATAATAGAAGGTTGCCTTTACTAACCAAAAAGGAGATGAACTATCCGAGAGAGAGAGAGAGAGAGATTTTATATCCATATATGTATACATGATATATAATTAATGTTTAAACGACCTTTAGACGGATGCCCGATACCAACCAGACCACATCCCAATGAGGAAAAGGAAATAGGGCGAACTAACCTTCCTAAGTCCTTTAAACATTATTTATATAATTATACAAATATAGGCATGCATTTAACAAAAAAAAGAGCATAGAAGAAACTTTAGTAAAACCTTTATACTTAAGAAATTTACGACTTGATGTCATTTTGTAAAACAAGCTTTGAAAAGGGTTTTTATAAAACAGTTTAAGTGAAGAAAACCTTTGGAAAGCTTTTAATAAGTCATTACAATGGGATGTCTCTTTAGCAAACGCACTTTGGAAAACTTTGGATAACCTTTAATGATCTAAAAAGAGATATTCATACTGTTAGAACAATATTCTATCAGGATCGTATGATTCTAAGCAAAATATAAATAAGAACGTAATTAAGAACACAAGTATTGCACTGAATATGTCGAATGATTAATGCAAAGATACCCCAGAAGAGCTCGATAAAGAACTTCAATCTGTAGAGGTATATTAGGGTTACAAGAATCAACGTAATCGACTATTCTTTATTATACGCATTCATGCATGCATATATTTATAATAAAACCCTAACAACTTATCTAGATAAAAGGAAACTATTCTAGATAACTACGGATGGACAAGCCCACTCCAATTACAAAACAAAAGACCCAAGACACAACACTAAAATACTTAACAATCTCCCCCTTTGCGTCCTTGGAGCAGAAACTTCATTCCCTTTTCACAGTAGAGGGCTTTTTCACCGTTTCAAATATCCTCGGTATAATGGCCAGAATGTGATGTCTAAAGGCATCCAGGGCATCCAGGGCAGCTTGTTGTTCTTCAGACAGAACCCTTGGACCAACAGGAGAGAGTTTACTGTAATCGGCCATCACTTTGCTTTGTGCCGAAACACACCTGTACATAGATTCTGGAATAGATCCATAGTGGAGAAACTTACGTGGATCGGATAAGATGATCTTCTTTGTGTGGAAGGAGGCGATAGAGGCAAGAAGAGCATCCTTCATGATAGGTATTTCCAAGGAATCCATGGCCTTCTTTGTAATCAAGGTCCGGAAACGACCACAAGAGATCTATGAATGACGGGTCGTTGTGTTTAAACTCCGCACCGCTTGGGACCAGATTATAGTGCCATAATCTAGGTTGATCCCATTGTATAAACCATAAAGAATGGTAAGTAAGCCTTTGCTTGTTGTGTCTGAACCACCACTTCTTTCTGCCAAACCCTTGATTAGCAATGTTAGCAACCCATTCCATTGCGATGGCAAACACGATTTCTTGACCTTTGCAATCGATGTAAGGACATCTGTGTATCCCATCTCATACATCATCGTGAAGAGTTGTGTTGTAGTGATGAAATCAGGAGAGATGATTGAAGAATCAACTGCAAGCCCTAGAAGTGAACAAAACTTCGCCTTAGAAATTGAGGATTTCATGTCGTGAATGGTGAAGTAGATACGATCTTTATTCTTGTCATATGTCACCGATGAGTAGACTTGTGATAGCAGCGACATTGGAACCGCTTCGACTTGGGTTAGGGCCAATAACAGGGGGGAATACTTTAGACATTCGACGACATGCAACATATATGAGTCATATAGGAATGGACTCATTTCGATTATCATGTTTTGGTTGGGTTTGATTGAAAGCAAGGAGGATGTTGCAGTTTGATCATGTGCAGAAGATGACGTCGCCATTGATGAACGAAGAAGAAGATGAACAGTGTGAACTTGTATGAGAGAGATAATCCGAGATTGGTAAATGACAAATAAAACGATCACCCCTATTTATACCGTTTCCTGGAGAGAGAGAAAAACGTGATGATGAGGTTGCTAAAACGTCGCCTGAAAAAGCGCGATTTGATAGTGTGGTTAATCCCAGGAAAACGTCAGCACGCGTGGGTTTGAAACGGATCAAATTCATGCGCCTAAATCTTATCTTCGTACCGTTTGAAATTCCCTATATCCCCTTGTTTGGTCACAACCGATAACCAAAACTTATACCAAAAAGCAACAAGAATGTTGGAAAATATTAATTTTCGTGCATAAGAGTATGAAAGATAAAGAAATAAAGCAAGTGTGTATTGGACGTGAGTGATGTCTTTTTAGAAGACAGAAAGCAGAGGATTCCGGGCAAGAATCACTTCCTTCAAAGTCAAGAGATACTGGAAGTGCTTGTGTGGTTTCCCGAAAAATACGATCAACTGTTTGTTAATAAACATTGAAAAGCTTCTTTTGATCATAGGCATTGGGTGGCTGTCCTCCAACCGAACATCGAGTTTTAACATAAAACCGATTGTTGGTAGAGGTACCTGTGAGACCGATGTGATCTATTGAATAGGTAGGTGGGATTTATTATGTTAATGATTTATAGGAAGCTGAAATCTCAAAAAAAATAAAAAAATAAACTGGACCTCTTTGGGAAGAAATGTCTTAGCTGTAGACGGTTTCATTAAAGATCACGCAAATAAAAAGAGATTTCCTTAGGTAACCAGTAAATGCTTTAGTATATCACTCACCATCAATTCATTTTTGGTGTCGGATTTTGGGTTTCACTTAGAACGTGGTAATCGTATCCAAGATCATAAACACAGATGTTGTGTAACCATAAACCTCAGTGGTAAAGACCGAAAGTCTCAAGGGTTACATTAGTGAACCGAAGGTAGATGGAGAATATAAGGAGGTGGTTAAGGAACCGAATGTACCTTCTGCTAGATAAGCATGACAGAGCAGAGAAACTCTTAACTCAAATGAGAAGAGTAAGGTAGCTCCAGACCGAGTGAGGTAAAATAGCCTGATTTGGAAGAAACGATGGGTATCGATCGAATCATAAAGGCTTACTCAAGATCATAGAGGCTTATGACGACATACATCAGCATGCTTCTAGGGACCCTTAACTAGGTTGTATGAAAGTTGAAACATACCTGCTTTAGATCTATCAACGGTTAAACTTGTGTTTACCTATTAATGACAGACACCAAACAAAACAACCAAGCAATTGAAACAAATAAAATATTTTAAAGTAATTTTCTGAAAAAGAAATAAAAACAGAAAGATAAAATATTTTTGGATTTTTGAAATTTTCTGAAAAAGAATAAAAACAGAAAGACTTAGAATATACAACCGAAACCTTATCTTATTAAAGAGAGTAGCAAAATAAATCGATCATTCAATTTTCCTTTGTTCCGGAGAATTACGGAGCCGAGATAGACAGAGCGGTCTGTCCATGTCGGTTCCCCAAAAATCTAGAGTAGAGATAGACCGAGTGGTCTGTCTATCTCGGTTGTCTTAATTTAAAAGAGAGATTTGAGGATTCGGTACCGAATCTCCTTCCATCATACCCAAAACTTGTAAGATTTTATTGAAGGTTGTTTCTGGTAAGGCTTTAGTAAAGATGTCCGCTAGTTGATCAGCAAAACAAACAAAATGTACTTCTACGTTCCCGTCTTCTACATGATCCTTGATGAAATGATACCTAAGTGCAATGTGCTTGGTTTTCGAATGTTGCACTGGATTATGACAAATCCTGATTACAATTTCAGAGTCACAATAGAGAGGGATCTTTTTCATACTCAGCCCATAATCTCTTAACTGACTTTGAATCCAAACAACCTGAGAGGTACATGATGCGGCAGCAATGTATTCTGCTTCTGCTGTCGATAAGGAAACACATGTTTGTTTCTTTGATTGCCAACTGACAAGTTTTCCGTCAAGGAATTGACATCCTCCGGTAGTGCTTTTCCTATCCAGTCCACATCCTCCAAGATCAGCATCTGAAAAGGCTTGTATGAAGAATCTAGATCTTGCAGGATACCAGAGACCAAGAGATGAAGTCTTCTTCAGATATCGAAAAATATTCTTCACAGCAAGCATGTGGGGTTCTCTTGGATTAGCTTGAAACCTGGCACAATAACAAACAGAGAACATGATATCTGGTCTACTAGCTGTTAGATACATAAGGGATCCTATTATTTGTCGATAAAGAGTTATGTCCACAGCTGGTTTCTCCAAGAATGGAGTTAGCTTGGTGCCGAATTCCATGGGAACCTTTACTTTTGAATCACCCTTCATTCCAAATTTAGTCAGCAGATTTTTGGTGTATGCTTCCTGGTTTATAAAGATACCTTCTGGTCCCTGTCTAATATTCAAACCAAGGAGAAAGTTAATTGGACCCATTATGCTCATTTCAAATTTAGTCTCCATCAACTCTCTGAATTCAGCGGTTAAGCTAGGATTCGTGGAGCCGAAGATGATATCATCGACATAAATCTAAACAATCATCAAATGTTCCCCTTCCTTCTTTCGAAAGAAGGTTGGGTCAACCGAACCTTGTTTAAACTTTGACATTTTTAGAAAGTGAGTACGAGTTTCATACCAGGCTCTTGGTGCTTGCTTTAGCCCATAGACAACTTTATCCAGTACATAGCAATGATCCGGGTACTTTTCATTCACAAAACCAGGTGGTTGTTCAACATAGATAGTTTCTTTTAATTCTCCATTCAAGAATGCACATTTGACATCCATTTGGAAAACTTCGAAGTTCTTGTGAGTGGCATATGCTAGAAAGATTCGAACAGACTCTAACCTTGCCACAGGAGCAAAAGTTTCTTCATAATTAATCCCTTCTTCTTGACAATAGCCTTTTACAACCAACCGAGCCTTGTTACGAATGACATTACCTTCTTTGTCCAGCTTATTCCTAAACACCCATTTCACGCCGACAATAGAGGCATCTTTCGGTGTAGGAATCAATCTCCAAACTCTGTTTCGTTCGAATTCATTGAGCTCATCCTGCATTGCTTGAACCCAATCAGAATGATCAAGTGCAACATTTACGGTTTTTGGCTCTATTTTGGAGATAAAAGAGTTAAACATACAAAATTCCACTTTAGAGAATAATGCTGTTTGTTTCGCCTTCAGTTGAGATCTAGTAAGAACATTTTCGGAGGATTCACCAATAATTCGCTCTTTGGGATGGTCTTTTGTCCATTTTACTAGCGGAGGATAGCTTGGATCATATTCTGGATTTAGTTCTGCTTCAACTTCAACTTCAACATCTGACTGATCCCCTTCACCTTCGTCAGTAGAACTATCACTTGTTTTCTCCTTCTCCCCCTCGACTTGCGAAGTGAAGCTTTTGTCTTCAGCAGAATCGGCAGTGGGTATCGCCCCCTCGATTGGACTATCACTTGTTGATTTTGGTTTAGTTGCTTGAGTATCAGTTGAACTATTAGATGTGGGGGCGGAATTATGATTCTCCCCCTCAACAGGAACTTCAGATGGTTTGAAAGTGGTAGAGTTCTCCCTCTGGAACGTTGAATCGGTGTTTGAGTTACTAGGTGATGGTTTAGGAGTAGGTGTTTCGGTTTCCATTGATTTGGCAGCTTCGTCTATTACTTTCTTTAGATTATCTACCTTGTTGTCTACTGCTGTTGCCTCTGCATGTATTGCCTTTTCTGGTTCGTCAAATAACCGAATGTATTCATCAAATAGTTTGGATATTGGAACCGAGACCTGTCCAGATTCTGGAAATATGTCTCCTGAAGCATCTTTTGTTCTTTGAACCTTCTTCATGTAATTGTCGTCAAAGTGACATAATAAGTCTCTTCTATTCTTTTAGAACGCTTGTTCAACACCAGGTATGCTTTTGATGACAGAGAGTAACCCAGAAAGATCCCCTCATTGGCTTTAACATCAAACTTATTTCGGTTTTCTTTAGAATTAAAGATAAAGCACCTGGAATCGAAAATTTGGAAAATTTGACGTTTGGTTTCCGACTGTTTAAGATCTCATAAGGAGTTATCGAGAATCTCTTGTTGAGTAAGGACCGATTCTGAGTATAACAGGCAGCAGCAATGGCATCAGCCCAAAAGTATAGAGGTAGAGAGGCATAACTGAGCATGGTTCTAGCTGCTTCACACAACGATCGGTTTCGTCTTTCAACAATCCCGTTTTGCTGTGGTGTATAAGGGGCCGAAAAATTGTGTGTTATCCCCTTATCAGCCAGAAAGTCTTCGAAATCCTTGTTTTTGAATTCCAGCCCATTTTCACTTCTGATGTTTCTCACTATCTTCTTTAATTGAACTTCCACTTTCTTGAAGAACATCTTCAGCTTGGGAGTTGCATTTGATTTCTGTTTAAGAAAGAAAACCCACGTGAAGCGTGAAAAATCATCTACAATAACTAGAATGTACTTACTTCCACTGATACTCTCTATAGCAGAAGGTCCACACAAATCAATATGTAACAGTTCAAGTGCTTCCACTATCTTGGTATTAATGCGTGTAGGGTGGCTTTTTCTGCTCTGCTTACCCATTTCACATGCGGCACATAAATGCTCCTTATCGAACTTGAGAAGAGGAAGACCTCGAATGTGATCACCAATCACTAATTTGTTGATATCTTTGAAGTTCAGGTGAGATAGAAGTCGATGCCAAAGCCAACTTTCATTAGTGTTTACCTTTGATAGCAGACAGATAGCTGGTGTCCCTCAAATATGATTAAGATTCAGAGGATACATTTCTCCTTTTCGTGCAGATTGCAACAGAACTTTCTTGGTTTGTTTTTCTATTATCTCAGATCCTTCATCATCGAATGATACCTTCAAGCCTGTGCCCACAACTAATTGCGAGACACTGATGAGGTTGTGCTGCAATCCCTCTACATAAGCCAACTTTCTGATAGAGAAGTTTCCATTAGTTATCATCCCATATCCTTTGATTGTTCCATAGGAGTTGTTTCCAAACTTCACAGAACCACCATCCTTTAGAGACCGAAACTCCCATAATTCCTCCTTTCTTCCTGTCATGTAACACGAGCAGCCACTGTCTATATACCATGCGTCATCAAATTGCTCGTCACTAATTACCTGCAAATTCAAGCAGATTTAGGAACCCAAAGTTTTTTGGATCCTGGTGAGTTTTTCACAGAGAAAGGAATAACAATAGAAGCATAAACTAAATAAGTTCATTTAACAAGAGCTGTTTGATCTTTTCTTTTGATGGTGAACACCTTGATTTTTGTTTTATCTTCTTTAAATCTTAAAGTATCTTCATTAGATGGTTTAGTGTTTTTCGTTTGATTCTTAGGTTTAGGGGAGGATCTCTTATGTTCATTCTCAGATTCTGATACCAATTTTCCTTTTCCTTTGATGTCCTTAGAGGAATTTATTTCATCTTGGAACCTGGAGGATCCATGTCTAGAATTGGGACCGAAACTGGTTTTATGATAGAATCTGGATCGAGAGCCGAATCTGGGTTTGGGACCGAACTTGGGTCGAGGACCGAAACTGGGTTTAGGACCGAACTTGGGTGGATGACCGAAATTGGGTTTAGAACCGAGACATGACTTTTGGTTTTGGGATTTGGAATAATAGGAATTAGGACTGAAATCTTCCTTTGAGTTTTCCTTTCCTTTATCCATGGATTCTTTCCTAAGAGGCTCATAGTTAGGATTTTGAGAATTCCAATGCCTTTTCCATTCATTCAGATTCGAGGCATATCGTTGATTTCTGAGTCTTTTCTGTTCAGCTAGCTCCTTCTGAGATTTGTGAACATTGAAGCTGGCCTTTGATTTGTCCTTATGAGTTGCAGTTGTCTTGTCTTCCATTCTGGTTTCGGTGCGTTCCTTAGTTTGAACTTCCGGTGCTTCCTGTCTCTTGAGTGGACCTTTCGGTTCTTTCCTCTCGATTGGAACATCAGGTTGCATTAATGGTTCTTCAGGAACATCTTTAGTTCCGCTTGTACTGGGAATATCGACACTGGAAGGTTTATTGATGGGTTCTGGTATGTATCTTCCTTTGACTCTCCATGTGGTTTTCTCAGACAGACCCACAGTTTCATCTGCATTGTCAATGGGAGCAGACCAGAAATAGTCTTCACATCCTTCGGCATTATCCTCGTCAACTATTGTCCTTAATTCTGCTATTTGTCTTTGAGTGACTCCAGTCACAGCATAAACTTGGTTTGGTACAGTCTGTACCTTCTGATAGACCAAGGCCTTTTCTTTGAGTTTCGGTTTCTGTTCCTTTGACAGACGAGCAAACTCAACTGAATTTTTTGAAATAAGAGGTTTTTCGCTCTTGGTTTTATTTTTCACAAACGTAGAACAATCAACAACGTCCTCTACTGAGATTTCACTCATTTCACTCTCCATTTCAAATTCAGAAGTATTATCTATGTTTATTTTATTATCCTTGACAATTTTGGCATTTGATTCATCGAATGTTTGTATAGTTTCGGTTTTAATTTCCAGCCTATCATTTTCATCTAAGATATCTTTTAACATACTTTAATGTTCCTTAGAATCGATGAAAGTTTCTATCTTATCTAAAACTAGCCTATATGACATGGATGCTTCTTCAGAGGATACTTCTGAGTCACACTCAACTATAACATCATCTTCCTTAAATTCAAGAAAGGGCAAAATCATTTTATGTATTTTTTTTTCCAATTTCACAATTAAGATGTAATTGAGCAATCTTAGTATAAAGACGCTTAGCAATTAAATAGAAAACATTTCTTTTTTTTAACAATTTCAAATTGTCTCTTTGCAAATAAATACTCTCATCCTTAGCCCTAACTAACTCTGCTTCCTTCTACTCAATCCAGATCCTTCTCTCCTCAATTTTTGAAGATACCCTACTGAGTTGGTCAGTTAGATTAGAGTTTGCTAAGCGGGTTTGCATGAGGCTACTACTTAGGTTGGAAAATTTAAAGTTTAGTTCATTTAATTCTTATAGATATTCAGTTTTGGGAATTTTAAGAGATTCAAGAATAGAATGTACCTTTTTGATTAATCGATCGCAGTCGTTGATCTTCTCACTCACCGGCTTGGCTGCAAAACACTTGTTTTCAGTCATGTTCGGTTCTGTGTCTGCACTTTCAGTTGATGGACCAGTAGTGACGATAAAGCATTTTCCACCAGAATCTTTAGTCTTTGCCACAAACGCCTTTCCATGACTGGGTCTTCTAACCTCTTCGTCTTCAGAGTCTGTTGACCAGACTTCTACACCACCGAACTCATCTTCCCTTGCATTTTCTTGTACAATTAGAGCATTCATCGAGCTGTTGGAAGCCTTTTTCTTCTTGACTTCTTCAAGTTTTCGCATGTAATACGCTTCATCATCTTCACCCTCTCTCTTCTCAACCATTTTTCTTAACATGCAATCTTTGGCAAAGTGGTTCTTGCCGTGACAATAGTTGCAGTCGTATCCAGAGTCTCCTGCAAGCTTGTTTTCCTTTTTCTCTTCCACCTTTTGAGAAGAGACTTTTGGTTCCTCTTTTGCTTTCTCAGAACTATAACTTCCCTGCCAATTTCGGTTCTTATTGGTGGGAAATTTTCTTCTTGCGAATTTCATTGGATTTGTTATCATTAAAGCATACTCCTCACTTGTAAGATCACATTTTGACATGTCTGACTCTTCTTCTTCCTCAACAGCACTTTTTCCTTTAGAGACAAGAGCCAACGATCCCATGCCAGAGACCACTTTCGCTTCCTTAGTTACAACACTTTCACGTGGCTTTAGTATCACAACTAGTTTCACCAGTGAGTAGGATTTGAACTGTTCATGCGCCTTCACAGCGGAAACCACAGATATCCATTCTGGTCTGAGCCCGTTCATGAATGTAACTTTCTGTTCGATCAGCTTCCTCTCAATTCCATGCTTGATCATCTTACTTAAAAGATGATTGAACCGATCAAAGATCTAAATGAGCTTCTCTTCAGGTTTCTGTTCAAAAACTCCAAATTCTGACAGCAGCAGAGTTTGAATCGAGTGTTCCAGATCTTCATCAGTTGAGTAGAGTTCCTTCAACCTATCCCAGATCTCCTTAGCAGTTATGCATGAGCCTATAATCCGAAAGGTGTCAGATTGTAAGGCGAATCTTATCATTCGCATGGCTTTAACATTACACATGATCTTGTCCTTCTCATCTTGTGGCATCTTCTAAACATCTGTCACCAACTTGTTGTAATCTTTCTGTGACTTGACGATCGTGTTTGTTTCTGAATGCACAAAAGGTCCAAGAACGATAGCTTCCCAGATGAGATAGCCATTATCTTCAGATCCAACCATGTAATCTTCAAAGTGACGAGCCCATACTTCGTAGTCTTGAGTGTAGAGTATGGGAACTCTAGTTGTAGATCCGATGCTGTTTGAGATGTTAATTGGGTTTGTATGCGTATCGTCGGGAGACATGGTGAGCTGCTAGAATCTTACCTATAAACTTGAGATTAGGGTTTTATCAAAAGCTGAGTAGTCGTCGTTAAGAAGACGACGGCTTTGATAAAAGCGGAAACCCTAAATATTTGTGAATACAGAAGTAAAGTGTATTGGTCACACAATCTCCTGCTCTGATACCAATTGTTAGAACAATGTTCTATCAGGATCGTATGATTCTAAGCAAAATATAAATAAGAGCGTAATTAGGAACACAAGTATTGCACTGAATATGTCGAATGATTAATGTAAAGATACCCAGAAGAGCTCGATAAAGAACTTCAATCTGTAGAGGTATATTAGGGTTACAAGAATCAACGTAATCGACTATTCATTATTGTACGCATACATGCATGCATATATTTATAATAAAAGCCTAACAACTTATCTAGATAAAAGGGAACTATTCTAGATAACTACGAATGGACAAGCCCAATCCGATTACAAAACAAAAGGCCCAAGACGCAACACTAAAATACTTAACACATACTTTAACGAGATTTGAAAACATGTTTTGAAAATCCTAATCTGATTAAAAGAGTTAACATGCAAAAGTCCAGTTTGCTATACAGTTATTAATCACATGCGATTTATCTAATAATTGTATAGTTCAACTTGTATTCCCCCTATAAAAGCAATTAAAATAATTTAAAAGGTTAATTCAAGGGTATGAACTCACCTGTGGCGAGTGGATCGGATGGAAGTGTCGGTCGAGTGCTCGGTGTCAAGTGAAGTCTTGAACACACTTAATGACCTAGTAACATATGATGACATATGTTTACATACAATTAGTGATTATAATACTAATTAAACATGTATAAGCATCCTAATGTGTGGAAAACACTTTGGTCAAGTGCCAGGAGGGTATTGGGTTGCAATAAGGGAGAGTATGGTCTCACTTTGGAGTTTACTCCTCAAATGGTAGTGTTTAGGGGTGTTTACGGTTTTGGAACCATATCCCCAACGAGTTTATGGCCGTAAACTCATGGTTGTGGTGCCATTGGGTGTTTGAAGGTCTTATATCACTCAAGGAATTATACTAGACTCGAATCAAGGGCTAAGGAAGTGATTAGGGCTTGAAATGGACACTTTTTGGAGTTTATGGTCCTTGGACCACTCCCTTGGGAGTTTACGGTCGTAAACTCATGTTGGTCCATTTAACTTGTGCTTTGGTGGTTCTAGGCTATGCATGGAAGGTTCTAGTCATTTATACAAGCATAGGAAGATGTTAAGGGCACTTAAACACCTTGGAAACGTGTTTACGGTTTTGGGAGGTGTTCTAAAACCGTAAACTCATGTTTGTCTCATCATTATATGTTCTTGGGGTCCCTAGTTCATGCAAGTAATGGTCTACTCCTTTACATAACCATTTGAAGACATTAGGGGCATCTAAACACCTCTTGGAGGTGTTTACGGTTTTTGGGATGAACTCCCCAAACCGTAAACTCATATGAACATGGGAAAATGATGATTTTTGAATGCTAAACTCATCTAGGAAGGGATCTATGCTAGTTGTGAAGGCTTAGAATGAGCCAAGGCACACTTTGGCACCCATTTAAGGGTTTACGGTCCAACAATGTTCTTGGACCGTAAACACCTTGTTCTTGGTGTTCTTGGATGACTTCAAGTGTAAACAAGTTTCTATTAAGCACACAAGAAGCTAGGGTAAGTGCACTTACGTTCTAGGAGCTTGGATGATCGTTTGTGGCGGATTTGGCCGGATGAACTTATGATAGTTGAGAGGATTTCTTGAGTGTTCTTGAGGTGGAAGTTGGAAAAATGAGGGAAAATGACTAAGTGTCATATTTATACTCTTGGGGGTTCGTGGTCAAAAACTCCAAGTTTTTGTCCAAATTTTTGGAGTTCTACGACTTACGCTAAACACGGCAAATCTAAATTTTACTTCCTTATTTTTGGTTTGCTTGACGAATATTATTTAAAATATTCCAACGGGCTTAAATTCGGCCAAAAATATTTTGGGATAAATTTGGCTAATTTTTTGACGTGCTTAATTAAGGTGGTAAAACAAACGGAAACTTCGTGTTGTCACCTCGACATACAATACGAGGATGCTAACAATACTCCCACTGGCTTTGACATATACACATGATTCATCCTCGCTTTGAAGGAAGCCAAACTCTTTAACTTTCTTGTCGATATAAATATTCCATTTGCGCGACACTTGTTTCAATCCATAAATGGATTTCTCAAGCTTACACACTCTATTAGGATGCTTTGCATCGACAAAACCCTCTGGATGATTCATGTAAAACTCCCCAGCCAACTTCCCATTAAGGAAAGCAGTTTTGACGTCCATCTTCCATATTTTATAATCATGAAACGTAGCTATAGCTAGCATCACCCTAATAGACCTTATCTTTGCAACTAGTGAGAAGGTCTCATCATATTAAGCTCCGGTAGTTTGATTAAAGCTCTTTGCAACCAATCGAGCCTTATAAGTGTGCACCTTCCCATCCATGTCGGTCTTCTACTTGAAGATCCACTTGCACCCGACCGTCTTACGACATGGCACATTGTCAACAAAATTCCAGAATTGGTTGTCATACATGGAATAAATCTCGCTGTCCATAGCCTCTTTCCATTTTGCAGACTCCAGGCCTGCCATGACTTCCTTGTAGCTATTAGGTTCATCTAAATTTATTAGTGTACTATCACTAATAAACACATCACTCTCACATGTTATAAGAAAACCATATAACATAGGCGGACCATTAACTCTACTAGAACATCTAAGAGGTAACGACTCATCAATCGGTTCAACAGGAGTTTCCTCTTCAAGTTGAGCTCCAGTGTTAGAGGTTCCTTCATCATTCAATTCTTGAAGCTCTTCAAGATCAATTTGCCTCCCACTATCCCCTTGGCTTATGAGCTCTCGCTCTCAGAAAACCTCTCTCCTCGCAACGAAGACAACATTGTCACTCGGTTTATAGAAGAGATATCCGAAGGACTTCTGCATATAGTCGATGAAAATACACCGCTCACTACGAGGTTCAAGATTGTCGTGAGTCTCTCATCTTATGAAAGCCTCGCAACCCCTAACCTTGATATGTGCCAACGAGGGAGCTTTCCATGTCCACATCTCGTGAGGTGTTTTCGCAACCTTCTTTGTAGGGACTAAGTTAAGGTTATAGGTGGAAGCCTCTAAGGCGTACCCCTATAATGAGACAGGTAGCAAAGCACAACTCATCATGGAACGAACCATGTCTATCAAAGTTCGATTACACCTCTCAGCTAGACCATTCAACTACGATGTCCTAGGTGACATCAATTGCGAAACGATTCTACATTCCTTGAGGTAGTCGTGGAATTCAAGACTTAGGTACTCTCCTCCTCGATCGGATCGAAGCATCTTGATTTTCCTACCTAACTGATTCTCTACTTCCTACTTAGATTCTTTGAACTTTTCAAAGGTTTATGACTTGTGCTTTGTTTAGTAGATATACCCATATCTGCTATAATCATCGATGAAACTCACATAGAAGCGGTTCACATCCATTGTGGTGGATCTAAAGGGCCCACACACATCGGTGTGTATGAGATCTAATAAACCCACTCCCATTTCACAAGAAATAGTGAAGGGTGGCTTGATTATCTTTCCAAGCAAACAAGACTCGCACACGTCATCGTCCCTAAGGTCGAATGACTCCAACAATCCATCCTTTTGGAGTTGGGCTATGCGTTTCTTGTTGACATGTCCAAGACGAAAATGCCACAAGCATGATTTGTCCAAACTATTGGAAGAATCAATATGTAACACATGATTTCCTAAGTTGTCTACAACCATCACAGTTTCACATATTCCATTACAAGACAATGCTTCAAAATAGAAAACACCATTAAGATAAGCATTAACAGAACCCTTTTCATTATCAATGGATATCTAAATCCTTGTCTATACAAAGCATGAAAAGAAATAATGTTTCTTGCCATTTCAGGTGAATAGCAACAATTATTCAAATCTAGTCCTAATCCATTACTAATCACTAAAAAGTAAACTACAATCTTGGTGACAGGTGATGATCTTCTGTTTCCCATGATCAAGTTTATCTTCCCATGCTCCACATCCCTATTTCTTCTTAGGCCCTACAAATCAGAACAAATGTGAAAACCACATCATGTATCAAGTACCCAAAAAATAGCATGTGATGAATCATTTGTAACAACCCGAAATTTCCGTACCATCTTTTGTAACTCTTTCGTAGTACAATTTATGCAACCAATCTTCGTTTCCAAATTCGATTTCCGACCTTCTGTTTGATTAAGTCATTAACTTGTACATATTTAAAATGACTTAATGGGTGTCTTAATACATTTAGAAATCATTTTAACACCCAACTTTAGTGATCGAAATATTTCTAGAAATTACCGTATCGGGTTACGGCAACTCAATCGGGTACGACCAAAAGCCTCGTCTAACGCCGATATCGGGTAGAATTCCACCGTGTTCAGGTTTTAGGACCTATATAAACTTGTTTAAGCACTCATTTGAAGCTTTTTCTTTCTCTCTCTACTCTCTCTCTAAACTCTCTCCTAAATCCAAGTTTAAGGGTTCAAAACTCAAATTTAAGGCCTCAAATCTCTAAGGTACTTTCCCTAGCTTGTATTGTAACCTTCTTAGCCTTCAAATTTGAGTTCAAAACATGGATTAAGACCACATTCATGAGTTTACGTCCATGGAACCTTCATGGGCCGTAAACTCATATAACATGGGTTTTTAAGCCCTAAAACCCCTCCTAAGCAACGTTGGACATTAGATATGGCTTAATGGAAAGGACTTATAACATTTAAAACATTGAATTTGAGCCATTTGAAGGAGTTTACGGCCAAGGCATAAGCTTGGGCTGTAAACTCATGTTCATGGGGTTTTTGAGCCAAATAACCCTTCCAAATCATAGTTGGGACTTAGATATGACCTTAAGGCATGCTAATCTAGACTTGGAACACTTTAAACATGACTTTTGAGGGACAAAAGTGAGTTTATGGCCAAGGCACCCTCTTGGGCCGTAAACTCCTCTTAAATGGGGATTTAGTGCCCTAAAACATGTCCAAATGCCTTGAAACTTAACCAATAGCCTTGTGGTGAAATCTAGTTGCATCTAAAAATAGTTTAAGGGTTTGAAACACATCAAAAAGGTAATTTATAGGAGTTTACGGCCTAGGAACATACCCTTGGCCGTAAACTCATAAAACTTTGTTAAAAGATGCCTTAAACCACCCCAAAGGCTTGGATAAATTCCGAGAATCACATGTGATTGTTCTTAGCATCAAAAACTAATTTTGCTTACTCATATTGGAGTTTATGGCTAGAGAGTATGTATCTGGGTCATAAACTCATATAAATGTGTTATTTGAAGCCTAAAATTTATACCAAACCTTAGAAAATTAATTAGAATCACATGTGATTGCTCCTTAAGCCTTAAAACAATTTCTTTTGACCATGGGTAGTTTACGGCCATAAAATCCAAGGTGGTGGCCGTAAACTCCCTTCTTTGTGGTATAATTACATTTAATTCATTCCAAGGCATTTTAGAAATCCATTCCAACAATCCTCATGTCCATTTAAGCCATTAAACACCCAAAATCACACCAACATGAGTTTACGGCTGTAAACTCATGTATGTGTGTGTTCTATGGATGTAAACTCTTTAAAATGTTTACTCTTGAGGAGTAAACTCAAGTCCCAAGTCCCTAATGCCATTACACGTCCGAAGATGTCACCCGGGTCACTCCAAACACTCGTTTTGAGGTGTTTAACCTCGTTGGAGTGTAATGTTCCATATGATTAGTGAATGTATCCCTAATTGTATATATATGGACATTATTTCATTTTACATAGGGACATCGCGAGTAATCAAACCCCGAACCAGCGTCTAGTATCCAAAACCGACACATTTCCGAGTCCGGTGAGTTCATACCCCTACCCTTTTTCACTGTTTTCACTGTTTTCAGGGGGGGGGGGGGGAACACAAGCAAAGTACAAGGGAATTCTTGTACTCAAAACATGTTTTAAAATGTGTGTTTCATATTTCATATGCTTTTATTACTGATTACTACAACTAATAACCATTTGAACATGCAGATCACGTAACATATATTTGTGAAATAGGTCTTTAAACTGCTATGTTTTACATATATTTCACAAATGACTTTCCACAATTTATCAGACAAAAGCATGACATTAGACATTTGAACATAATACCTTTACACTGTTTTGTCCTCGGTAACACTCCACACATATACGCGAGTGGAGGACTATCATATTATTACTAGTAAATTTGTTAATCGTGTATGATTGGAGACACGTCCTCGGTGAACACTCCACCGAGATACGCGAGTGGAGGACTACACCGATAACCAGAATCTCTGGTATTTAGAGAGCGTGACTTGATTGTATAGATCTATACGGGGATGACTACCCCACACCTGACTGCTAGCTACAGTCGAACCGAAATGGTTCAAGGGTGACGAAAGTCAAGTATGTGGACTACTTATTGCCACATGTGGACTACTTATTGCCACAGGTTTCAGTCTATTGTATGGTTATGGAACTCGCAATTAGGATAACAGAGATTTACTTATAGTAATAATAAACCACTTTATACATCTTTTACATCTTTCGCGTACGGTAACTAACATTTAGGAAAGTATGAGACTTTCCTGGGGAAAACATGGAACCTAGCCACGTTTACATCTTTTACATCTTTTACATCATTCACATTGGAAACCAATATGCAGGAAAGCATGGGGCTTTCCTGGGTAACACTTACATAACTAGAAAGAGTGATAAACTGGATAACATTACATCTTTTACAATTGGTAATATACAATAAGGAAAGTATGGGACTTTCCTGGGAATACATGATAGGTAAACAGAACAGTTTAACAAGTCGGATAACCAAACTATACATTTTCACATGAGTAGATATGTTTTCAGTGTACAAACTTACTATACTTTACATTTGTGAAACAACAATCAACCTTTAAGAAAATATGGGATTTTCTTGGTATACATAACATTTCAGAAACAAAAAGGAAACTTGAAACATTTTCACAAACAAAAACCGCTTATGAACTCACCAGCTTTATGCTGATTTTTAAACCGATTGTGTTCTCAGGTCAGCGTTAGAATAGGTACCCGAAGATCCTTTTTTCTTGAAGACGGAGTACATGAGGATCTGTTTCATTTTTGTTCATATATATAATATGTATAACAACTGTACAAACTTTACTTTTGAAACAACTATAAAACTTTTCTTATGTAATGTAATGGTTGTTTTACTTTACTTACTATGTGCATTGGATTTGATACTCAACGTGGAGTCAACCCCGGAAATGTTTCCGCCTTCGGTTTTCGGGGTGTGACATCATTAAATTGAATAGTGTAAATTCCTGCGAATGATGGCTTGATCTTCCCATCCTTGATATATTGCAAATACTTCGGGCAACTTCGTTTCCAATGCCCTATGTCGTGGCAGTGATAGCACTCTGCGTCCTTTTGGCTCGAGGTGGGTGCAGCGGGAACAACCTTGATTCCACTAGAAGAGGTGCAATCACGGGATTTTCCCTTATGGTGGCTCTTTGAGGGAGCCTTCCTCTTCTTATCCTTCCCTTGCCCAATAGCCAAGACCAGGGAATCAGTAGGAGTTGGAGTTTGTGCAACGGATTTGTCTTTCTGGTTGCTCTCAGCAGTCCTCAACAGCGCTTGAAGCTTCCTTAGCATGACCTCCTCTTTATTCATGTGATAGGTCATGCGGAACTTGTTGTAGCAAGGAGGCAAAGAGTGAAGAATGATGTCAATCGCCAGCTCCTCATCGAAGTTAACATTTAACTTCTGCAGACGGTCCACATACCTTTGCATCTTTTGTAGATGAGCAGTGACAAGCTGTGTGTTCCTCATCTTGGTCATGATCATCAAAGTGAGGATATCATACCTCTCCTGCCTGGCACTTTGGTGGTACCTGTAAAATAAATCCTAATGCATTTCATAGGGATAAAAGTCCTCGTAGGACTTTTGGAGTTCAACAGTCATGGTTGCTAGCATGATGCAATGGACTTTCGTGGCATCACGCTCATGGGCCTCAAAGGCGGAGATCTCTTCGGGAGTAGCAGTGTTCATATCCACCTCTTTCATCTCCCTATCGAGGACATACTCCTTGTCCTCGTAGCGGGTGACCATCCTTATATTGTGAATCTAATCATTGACATTGTTTCCATCAAAGATCACCATCCCACACAAGTTCATGAGTGAGAACGAGCTGGATGAGGTTGAGCCTGAAGCGTTGTTTTTGTTCGAGTTCGACATCTGAAAAAGAAAAAAAGACAAAGTTGATTATATAAGAATCCCTAATTAAACACCCAAATATGAAATTAGGGCTAGGATCCAACAACATTATTTGTAATTTAGAAGAGGGATGCCATAATCTAAACAACAATTAATTTGAGGGTAAGTGAATGATGATTCACTAATTTCCACCATGAAAACAAAAACGATTAAGTTTTAAATGTTTTGAAAACTCCTAGATCTTTTGAGATTCATTGAACTTTTCAATGGCATGTTTAAATCTCGATATGCCCTTCAAGTTTGTGACTGGGATACCGAGGATCACAAACAAGGTGTGAATAACCATGAGAATGTACTTGGTTCCCTCGATATTACAGTCACCTAATCAATGTGCTAGTTAGCCACACAAGCTCCATTGATCTATGACAAACAACGAGTCACCCTTTGCCACCTATGCTTAGAGTCAAATTAGTGTGCCGGTTAACCACACACGCTCCACTAATATCTTAGCAAGGGTACAAAGTGTAATTCCATGGAATAACATCAAATTCACATTTTTTCCCTAAAGTAACTAAGATTAGGAAGTTTATGAAAACATTTATTTAATTTATTAATCATTATTCTATTAATGAGGGATGAGTTGCCCTATCCTACCTGTTCGGCTAACCACCCTCTACTAATCAAGGAATCGGTGGGTGAGAGTGGAATCCCATTAAACGACCATTTTATAGGCTATAACCTTATACCCCACATATAGCTCGGCTTCGTGAATGAGGCCTATTGTCACACCCCCAAACCAGAATGGCGAAAATATTCGGGGGTGGATGACTTCACGTAGTATCACAACGATTGAATATTGTAAAGAAAGTAACACAACCATCATATATATAAAAATGAAAACGTATATTGTTGCGTTATACATGTTATCAAAAGAATATTACAATATGATGATAAATGTTTAATGATAAAAACATCCTTTGTGTTCCTTCTTCGAAAAGCTGGTAGTTTACCTTTATCACTGATTCCCTGAGAAATACAAGTGGTTTTGAAAAGTGTCAACAATTAAGTTAGTGAGTTCATGAGTGTTCCGAGTTGAAAAGTATATTCCTTTTGGTAGTAAATTGGTAAACGAGGTTTTTAGAAAGTCCAATATTTTCTTGTAAAATGAAAAAAAGGTTCCCAAGTTGGAATGTGTTAGTAACTTTTATAAACAAATGATGACAATAATTTAGTATGGAAATATATAATGTAGGAAAACTGCGATGCACATATGAATCTCGTAAATCAATCTTGTTTTATACTTTTTATGTGAGTTTTATAACCATACTGATGACACTGACGGCCTGTAACAACATTCTTCAAGTGTTGCAGTGTTATGACATTTGTCACCCCAGACCTGCCGGTCTAACTATAGCTAGTAGTTTAGGTGCGGGATTGTCAATCCCGTATAGATCTATACACAAGTATCACACTCTCCCTCCAAGATATTATGGTATATAATACAGGACTTGAAATGCATACAAAAATGTACGTTGAAGTTTAAATATCTCAAATTGACTAGTATAAATAGATTTACAATGAAATAACCTTACTTCTTTTGAAAGTGGTTCGTTTTTCAAATTGTATAAAATGTAGGATTGACTTGCTAACTATACCCATTATAGTTTTTCAGATAGTATGTTCCATTTCGTAGAAATAACGTAGTGGTATAATCGCCCTTGTATACATAAGATGTTTGTATCGATATTCGAAGTTAGAAATTGCATTTATGTTTATAAAACGATACTTTTAACGTGTAATGTACTTGTATTTCCCCCCTAAAACATGAAAAAGAATTTAAAAGTAGGGGTATGCACTCACTCGTTAAGTTTGAAGAGAGGGGTTAGAGTTGAGCAGAGTTTCGATCGCGGATAGTTGCGTCGTCGGGCTCTTCGGGGATCTCTACAACGTAAATCTTTCGTCGGGGGCTCGAGTGCGGAAACCGAGGTGAGGGGAGGGTCTCTAAAGCTTAGAAGTATGAGAGAATGGCTGGGGGATTGTGATTTGTGTGCAAAAACTCGAGCTTAAGCCTTCTATTTATAGGCTGGATTTGCCTCGTACGCGGGGCGTAATTTTGGAGTACGCGGGGCGTACTCACGTACGCAGCGTGTACATCATTACGCTGGGCGTAGAGATATGTCATGGCTTACGGCTCCTGGCTAGCTAGGCGTAGCTTGGGCGGGCCGATGGGACTCGACTCTGGGTCTAGTACGCGGGGCGTACTCCCAGAGTACGCGGGGCGTAATCCCTGCTTCCAACTTCTAAATTCCGTAACTTTCGCGTACGAGCTCCGTTTTTCGCGTTCTTTATATCCACGCGTAGGTGAGATTATGCTCTACAATTTTCATTTAGACTCCGTCGGCTAGTTTTGACTTTATTTTTAATGATATAATTTTAATAGGCCGGGCCTCCTAAAGTTCGTTAAAATTTCATAGGTTCTTTATTCGACGTCGGTTTTCGTTTGTCTTTTGATTGTTTTATTACCACCGAGGAGATCTTCAACTTCCGTTTAGGTGGCGATAGCTAAATAACACTCGATCTTTAATTCGAGTTTTTAGCCCTCTACTACTGTTACGAAACTTTGAAAATTCGTAACTTCTTCATACGAGGTCCAATTTGGGCGATCTTTTTATGCACGCTCATCTTTCAACGAGATCTACGACTTTTGTTTAGATACTTTAAGGCTAAAATGTATTTTATTGAGATTCCACTTTTTACGTCAAATTATGTTTTAACGTCGTGTCGTAATTATAAGAGTGGTTATAATTTCTTCAATATAACTCGGTTTTCAGTGTTCTTTATGTTTTTGGAAACCTGGGCATGATATCTAATATTCGATGCATCCCAACTTAGATACCTGAACACTTTACTTTCGAGGTTAATTTCGTTGTTTTTAGCTTTCGAGTGTTTACAATGCTTTTGGGAAAAATAGGGTTGTCACATCATCCCCCTGTTAAGGGAATTTCGTCCCGAAATTTAATCTAAGATCGATATTACAAATTAGGAAAAAGATGCGGGTACTTTTGTTTCATTTGATCCTCTCGTTCCCAGGTGTATTCAGGTCCTCGCTTGGCGTTCCAGCGGACCTTTACGATAGGTATGCGGCTTTGTTTAGTCCTTTTGACTTCCCGATCCATGATCTCTACTGGTTCCTATACAAATTGGAGGTTTTCGTTTATTGCAATTTCGTCTAGAGGGACGACAAGGGTCTCGTCGGATAAGCATTTCTTCAGGTTTGATACATGAAAGGTAGGGTGTACGTTGTGGAGTTCCTGAGGTAGTCTAAGTTTGTAAGCCACTGGACCGATCCTCGCAAGGATCTCGAATGGTCCGATGTATCTGGGGTTCAGTTTCCCATGTTTTCCGAAGCGTATCAATCCTTTCCAAGGCGAGACTTTTAGTAGGACACGGTCTCCAACTTGGAATTCCAAGGGTTTTCGTCTCTTATCTGCATAACTCTTTTGTCTATCCCTTGATTCCTTTAGACGTTCTCGGATTTGAACAATCTTCTCCGTAGTTTCCCGTATGATTTCTGGCCCAGTAAGTGTGTTGTCAGTTGCTTGTCCTTTTGCTAGTTGGGTGTCTCCCACTTCGGCCCAGCATAAAGGTGACCTGCACTTGCGGCCATAGAGGGCTTCGAACGGGGCAACTTTGATACTGGTGTGGTAGCTATTATTGTACGAGAACTCGACCAAGGGTAGATGTGTGTCCCATGCTTTGCCAAAATCGATTACGCAGGCTCTCAGCATGTCTTCTAGGGTTTGTATGGTTCTCTCGCTCTGGCCGTCCGTTTGAGGGTGATAGGCGGTACTCATGTCTAGTCTTGTCCCCAAAGCTCTTTGTAGCGACTGCCAGAATCTTGAGGTGAATCTACTATCTCGGTCCGAGATAATGGATACGGGCACACCGTGCAGTCGTACAATTTCCCTGAGGTACGTCCTTGTTAACTTCTCCAATTTATCCGTCTCTTTGATCGGTAGGAAATGCGCTGATTTAGTTAACCTGTCGACAATTACCCAAATGGTGTCGAGTCCGTTTGTCGTTTTGGGTAACTTGGTTATGAAATCCATAGTTATCCGCTCCCACTTCCATTCGGGTATTTCTGGTTGTTGTAATAAACCTGAAGGCTTTTGGTATTCTATTTTGACCTTAGCGCACGTCAGACATTTACTCACGTAGGTAGCAATTTCGGCTTTCATGTTCGGCCACCAGTACAGCTTCTTGAGGTCGAGATACATCTTGTCGGAGCCGGGATGTATGGAGTATCGTGTTTTATGGGCTTCGTCCATGAAGATTTCTCTGAATCCACCAAACTTTGGTGTCCATATTCGATCCATGATATAACGAACTCCGTCGTTCTTGGTTTCAAGATTCTTATCCATTCCCCTTAGGGTTTCTCCTGCCACATTTTCAGATTTCAAGGCTTCTATTTGGGCTTCCTTGATTTGCGTGGACAGGTGGGAATGGATCGTCATAGTTAGGGACTTCACTCGGCGACCTGAGTATTCCTTCCTACTGAGTGCATCCGCCACTACATTAGCCTTTCCGGGGTGATATCGAATTTCGCATTCGTAATCACTTAGTAGCTCTACCCACCGTCTTTGTCTCATGTTGAGTTCTTTCTGGTTGAGAATATGTTGAAGGCTTTTATGGTCAGTGAAGATCGTGCATTTTGTGCCGTAGAGGTAGTGTCTCCATATCTTTAGGGCGAAAATGACTGCTCCTAGCTCAAGATCGTGCGTTGTGTAGTTCACTTCATGCGTCTTTAGTTGTCTTGAGGCATAGGCGATGACCTTCCCTCGTTGCATCAGGACACACCCAAGTCCTTGGTTTGATGCATCACAATAGACCACGAAGTCCTCCGTCCCTTCTGGCAGGGTTAGGATGGGCGCACTACATAATGCTCGTTTTAGCGTTTGAAATGCGGCATCTTGTTTTTCTCCCCAGTCGAAGGTCACATTTTTCTGAGTTAGTGTGGTGTGTGGCTTTGCAATCTTGGAAAAATTCTGTATGAACCTTCGGTAATACCCGGCGAGTCCCAAAAATTGTCGGATCTCTGTAGGGGTTCTTGGAATCGTCCAATTCTCTATTGCCTTGATCTTCGAGGGATCCACGTGTATTCCTTCCTTGCTTACTACGTGTCCTAGAAAATCCACCCCACGAATCCAAAATTCGCACTTGGAAAATTTTGCGTAAAGTTTCTCTGCCCTTAATGTTTCCAGAACCTGGCGGAGATGTTGGCTGTGTTCTTCCTGGTTTCTAGAATAGATGAGTATATCATCTATGAACACGATCACGAATTTGTCCAGGAAGGGACGACATACCCGGTTCATCAGATCCATGAACACTGCTGGAGCGTTTGTCAATCCGAAGGGCATCACTACAAACTCGTAGTGACCATATCGTGTTCGGAAAGACGTTTTGGGGATGTCTCCTTCCAGTACTCGTAGCTGGTGATAACCGGATCTTAGGTCGATTTTTGAGAAGTAGCTCGCTCCTTGTAGTTGGTCAAAAAGATCGTCTATACGTGGAAGGGGATATCGGTTCTTGATTGTCAGTTTGTTCAGTTCTCGATAATCGATGCACATGCGAAAAGATCCGTCCTTCTTTTTCACGAATAGGACTGGTGCACCCCATGGTGAGAAGCTTGGCCTGATGAATCCCTTGCTCAACAGCTCGTTCAATTGACTGGACAGTTCCTGCATCTCGGCTGGAGCTAAACGGTAAGGTGACTTTGCTACTGGGGTGGCTCCGGGAATCAAGTCGATTCTGAATTCGACTTGACGTTCTGGTGGAATTCCTGGGAGATCTTCTGGGAAAATGTCTGGGAAGTTGCAGACTTCTGGAATATCTTTAATGTTCTTTGGTTCTTTCTTCTGGTCTACTACGTGGGCTAGAAAGGCATGGTATTCCTTGCGAAGATATTTTCGTGCTTTAACACAGGAGATGATTTGTAATTTTGCACTAAGTTTGTCTCCATATATGATGAGATTTTCACCGTTGGGAAGATTGAGACGAACGGCCTTTTCATGGTAAAGAATGTCGGCATGGTGAAGACTCAGCCAGTCCATACCGATGATTATATCAAAACTCTATATCGAAATGGGCATAAGGTCGATTTGAAATAAGTGTTCGTTTAAATTTAATGTGCACCCGATGTACATATCACTTGTGCTTTCTGTTTTTCCATTAGCCATTTCTACAGTGAATATTTTATTAAGTGGTTGGGGTCTCTGGTTAAGTAGATGTTTGAATTTATGGCTCACAAAACTTCTCTCCGCACCGCAATCAAATAGTATGCATGCATAAATGTTGTCGAGGAGAAACGTACCCGTAACTATTGTTGGATCAGTTATTGCTTCATTTTGACCTATCGCCAGCACTCTACCAATACCACCAACATTCCTTGTCTTGGGGCAGTCCCTCTTGAAATGCCCGGTTTCTCCACATCCATAACATGCTTGGCTTACTCCAGTACCAGGAACTTGAGTGAATGGCCGCGCTGGTGCCTTACAGAAACGGGCTGTGTGCCCTTTCCTGTTGCAGTTCTTACAGTACATCTCGCGGCAATTACCGTGGTGATGGTAGTTGCATTTGCTGCACTTTGGCAAGTTCCCTGCATATTGTTTTGTTGGCGTCGAAGTTGTAGGAGTTGTGCCGGGAGTAGTAGCAGCATGAACCGCCACCATTTGTCTCTTTGAAGGTTCTTGCGAGGTTAGTCCCTTCCTCTTGTTCCAGAATTTCTTCTTGCTGTTGTTATTGTTGTCGTTGTTCCCTTTGGTTGGTTCAGTTACGATAGTCGTGACTCCTTGGCAGACGCCATGATCCACAAGAGATTGCGCCAGTTCTTCGGCACTGTCGAAGGTCATGGGCTTGGAAGCTAGCACACTTCCTCGCAATTGGGGTGATAATCCCCAGATGTACCTCTCCACTTTTTGGCTTTCTAGAATCAACATCCCAGGACAAAGCGTTATCAAATCGCTGAACCTATTGGTGTAGCCTGCGATGTCCGATCCTTTCATCGAAAGGTTCCACAATTCTTGTTCTAGCTTCTGAATCTCGCCCCTTGGGCAGTATTCCCGTAGGAGCATTCGCTTCAAATTCTCCCAACCCATGGAGTTTGCCACCACTAGGGTTAGTGTCTTGACGTGGCCGTTCCACCATGTCAAGGCGCGTTCAGAGAATGTACAGGCAGCAAATTTTACTTTGCTTTCTTCCGGGCATACGCAAATTTCAAATACAGCTTCCGTTTTCTCTATCCATTGGGACAGAGCCAATACTCCTCCAGTTCCATAAAAGGGAATAGGTTTTCCATTGGTGAAATCTTTGTAAGTGCAGACTCCAGTACGACCTTGGCTTGGGCTGTTGGTAAAGCTATTTATCCCACCTCCCGACCCATTGTTGCTCATTTGAGCCATCGCCGCGGTTACAGCGGCTGTTACCGCAGTTTGGAACATAGCTGCATCCATAGTTGGAGGAGGTGGTGGAGGTGGTGCTGGAGTTGAGTTTCTGCGTGTTGTTCTACGAGGAGGCATGTTCTGGTAGAGAAAATAAGAATGAATACTATAAGTTTCTAATGTTTTGACAATCGTGTAGTTGAGGGTTAGTCGTATCTTGTAATTTGTTTTGACATTTAGTTTTTGGTTTCAAATTAGATATAACAACTTAATTAATTTCGAGAGGTATATAAAGAGGTACTGCATATATATATATATATATATATATATATATATATATATATATATATATATATATATATATGTCACACCTAAGGTGTGTTTCATTATGCTTCTAGGAAAATTTGACCTACCTATGAGGTCTCCGTTTACAGATACAAAAGAAAATAAGAGAAAAACTTTATCCGCGGTCCTAGTCTATATCAAAATTTGTTGGAGCTTGAACAAACTCTACTTGTGGCATTTGGAGCTGGATTCGGCATCTGACCGTTTGACTCCCATCAGTCGCCTCTCGAATTCCGCTTGTTGTTCTTTCATCTCTCTTATATCATCTAGAGCTGTTATCATTTGGTTCTGTAGTGTCCCCGTGTAGATTTGGATATTCTCATGTAGTCCTTCCAAACGGCTGATGTCGGAGGCGTTACCTTGGGTAGCAGCATTGATCTCTCGAATTCTGGTTGCTTGTTGGTCTGCCTGGTAGTTCTGGTTAGCTATAGCGTTCACGACAACGGGAAGTGCTCGATCAGCTGAGCCTCCTCCACTGACATTGTAAAAATCCCGACACATGCCAAATGGAGGGCGTACACCTTGCTGACGGCTCCAGTAGTAGAGGTGGCTTCCCCAGATGGGAATGGGTCCCGGTTGATGTGGCCTGATCACTGGAGGATGGGGGATGGGAGGGTCGATTATTTCCGGTTCGGAATCTGTTCCGCTAGAAATTTCCACGATCTCCTCGTCGACTTCGTATTCCTCTCCGACTTCGATTTCGAATTCTTATTCGACTTCTTATTCGATTTCCTCTGGGTCTTCCTCCGGGTCTTCTTCTATCCAGCCGCCGTTACCTTGATTTAGGTAATAGGGGTCTCCCGGTAGAGGAAATCCGGCCATTTGTCTGTACTGGGATAGAGGTATGAGATTTTTATAAGAAAAGAAATTTCTAATTAACGACTTCCTAAGCCTATTTATATCTTTACTGAGCGCAATGTTTTATCGTTTAATAATAGACTTATATTATTTCAATTTAGCGAATTTAGATTTTATAAGTTTTTGGCTTGTTGACTACTACGATCATTCCTCGACGTATATTGGTCAAATCCAGGATAAATATAGTTGATCAGGCTATATTTATTCTTGATTTGATTACATACCCCAAGGCTCGATCGTGGTATTGCGACTTGCCATACTACTTTTTAGAAAAACTTGTCATGACGCGAGACTGATACGTGCGGTAAAAACGTATATATTTAAAAGAAAATATATTTCTATGAAAATGTTGTTATCAGAGGGTTTTTGGTTCCCGTTGTATTTATAGTTTGTATATCTTATGTGGTTTGATATACTTAGTTCACTATAAACAATGCTCTGATACCAATCTGTCACACTCCCAAACCAGAATGGCAGAAACATTCGGGGGTGGATGACTTCACGTAGTATCACAACGATTGAATATTGTAAAGAAAGTAACACAACCATCATATATATAAAAATGAAAACGTATATTGTTGCGTTATACATGTTATCAAAAGAATATTACAATATGATGATAAATGTTTAATGATAAAAACATCCTTTGTGTTCCTTCTTCCAAAAGCTGGTAGTTTACCTGTATCACTGATTCCCTGAGAAATACAAGTGGTTTTGAAAAGTGTCAACAATTAAGTTGGTGAGTTCATGAGTGTTCCGAGTTGAAAAGTATATTCCTTTTGGTAGTAAATTGGTAAATGAGGTTTTTAGAAAATCCAATATTTTCTTGTAAAATGAAAAAAAGGTTCCCAAGTTGGAATGTGTTAGTAACTTTTATAAACAAATGATGACAATAATTTAGTATGGAAATATATAATGTAGGAAAACTGCGATGCACATATGAATCTCGTAAATCAATCTTGTTTTATACTTTTTATGTGAGTTTTATAACCATACTGATGACACTGACGGCCTGTAACAACATTCTTCAAGTGTTGCAGTGTTATGACATTTGTCACCCCAGACCTGCCGGTCTAACTATAGCTAGTAGTTTAGGTGCGGGATTGTCAATCCCGTATAGATCTATACACAAGTATCACGCTCTCCCTCCAAGAGATTATGGTATATAATACAGGACTTGAAATGCATACAAAAATGTACGTTGAAGTTTAAATATCTCACATTGACTAGTATAAATAGATTTACAATGAAATAACCTTACTTCTTTTGAAAGTGGTTCGTTTTTCAAATTGTATAAAATGTAGGATTGACTTGCTAACTATACCCATTATAGTTTTTCAGATAGTATGTTCCATTTCGTAGAAATAACGTAGTGGTATAATCGCCCTTGTATACATAAGATGTTTGTATCGATATTCGAAGTTAGAAATTGCATTTATGTTTATAAAACGATACTTTTAACGTGTAATGTACTTGTATTTCCCCCCTAAAACATGAAAAAGAATTTAAAAGTAGGGGTATGCACTCACTCGTTAAGTTTGAAGAGAGGGGCTAGAGTTGAGCAGAGTTTCGATCGCGGATAGTTGCGTCGTCGGGCTCTTCGGGGATCTCTGCAACGTAAATCTTTCGTCGGGGGCTCGAGTGCGGAAACCGAGGTGAGGGGAGGGTCTCTGGAGCTTAGAAGTATGAGAGAATGGCTGGGGGATTGTGATTTGTGTGCAAAAACTCGAGCTTAAGCCTTCTATTTATAGGCTGGATTTGCCTCGTACGCGGGGCGTAATTTTGGAGTACGTGGGGCGTACTCACGTACGCAGTGCGTACGTCGTTACGCTGGGCGTAGAGATACGTCATGGCTTACGGCTCCTGGCTAGCTAGGCGTAGCTTGGGCGGGCTGATGGGACTCGACTCTGGGTCTAGTACGCGGGGCGTACTCCCAGAGTACGCGGGGCGTAATCCCTGCTTCCAACTTCTAAATTCCGTAACTTTCGCGTACGAGCTCCGTTTTTCACGTTCTTTATATCCACGCGTAGGTGAGATTATGCTCTACAACTTTCATTTAGACTACGTCGGCTAGTTTTGAATTTATTTTTAATGATATAATTTTAATAAGCCGGGCCTCCTAAAGTTCGTTAAAATTTCATAGGTTCTTTATTCGACGTCGGTTTTCGTTTGTCTTTTGATTGTTTTATTACCACCGAGGATATCTTCAACTTCCGTTTAGGTGGCGATAGCTAAATAACACTCGATCTTTAATCCGAGTTTTTAGCCCTCTACTACTGTTAAGAAACTTTGAAAATTCGTAACTTCTTCATACGAGGTCCAATTTGGGCGATCTTTTTATGCACGCTCATCTTTCAACGAGATCTACGACTTTTGTTTAGATACTTTAAGGCTAAAATGTATTTTATTGAGATTCCACTTTTTACGTCAAATTATGTTTTAACGTCGTGTCGTAATTATAAGAGTGGTTATAATTTCTTCAATATAACTCGGTTTTCAGTGTTCTTTATGTTTTTGGAAACCTGGGCATGATATCTAATATTCGATGCATCCCAACTTAGATACCCGAACACTTTATTTTCGAGGTTAATTTCATTGTTTTTAGCTTTCGAGTGTTTACAATGCTTTTGGGAAAAATAGGGTTGTCACACCTATTAAGGGTAAGATTAGCATTTATCTTATACATGTATAATAATTATTCTTATAATATTATAATAGTATAGGGTGAATTTTAAACTTATAAAATTCTAGGGTTTGGAATTTAACTATTTCAAAAAATTAAACTTTTAAGTCAAAATTTAAATTCCAAAACTCGAGGGCAAGTTTTGAAATATTTCAAAACTATCTAGATCAAAATTAAAATAAATAAGTAACAATTAATTTTGGTGATTATCTAATTTTGACCTAATCCAATTTCATGCAAGATAATTAATCAAATAATTCAAATAATCAAAATTTATCATATAAGGAAATACTTATTCAATTAACTTGAGATTATCTTTTATTTTGGCAAGGATAATCACAAAATATGAATAAAATTCGTATTTTATCAATTAAAAACAATTTGGTAATTATCCCACAGCAAAATAGGCATAAAATCCTGAAATTCCCTCTGTCTGACTCCCGGGCTCACCGAGCCACTAACTAGACTCGCTAAGTTGGGCTGAATCACCGAGTCCAGAAAGTGATTCGCCGAGTCAGGCAAGCAGAGGACCCCAAAATGATTTTTCAAGCAAGATGAACATACAAGGCATCAAATACAATAGAAACCAATCAAGCCTTTGATACCACTGATGGGTTTTACACAAAAGAACATTCCTATGTGCACATGAAAAAACCCTAAAGCTTGGATCTAGGTTTCTCTATTGTACATGCAATTTATCCAAGACTTGAAACCCTAATCTAGCATATTATTAAAACGAAAACAAGAATAAAAGAAGTTTAGATGATACCTTTCAATAGTTGCAAGAATCTTTGATCTTCAAGATGCTTAGTGTCATAAGTGTAACTGTGACAATCGTCAATCTTGAGTCAAGTCAAGTCATCAAGTCAAGCCGGTCAACTCTATTAAACCTTGTGTATTAGGGTTGGTGTTATGTTCGTATTGTATAACTTGCTATATTAATGGGAAAACATCACTAGAGAAAAGTTTTGTGTTAAAAATTTTCCTAAGCCTTAGTACTAATCAGCGAATTAAACTGATGAAAACCATGTTGCATACTCATCGGGAATGTGTAAGATCCTTAAACAAGGCTTAACAGGGTTTACGAACCATGCATTGCAGTGCCGGACACTCACAACTGTCCCACATGGATCCTCTCTCAATCGTTTTCACTCTATCTCTGTCTATGTCAAATCTCTCCTAAATCTCTTCAAGTATGTGAAATCTCTCTCAAATATCTCTCTGTATGAGAAATCTCTCCAAGAATGTCAAATCTCTCCCAAATCTCTCTAAGTAGGTGAAATCTCTCTCAAATATCTCTCTATATGAGAAATCTCTCCAAGAATGTTAAATCTCTCCCAAATCCCTCCAAGTATGTGAAAACTCTCTCAAATATCTCTCTATATGAGAAATCTCTCCAAGAATGTTAAATCTCTCCCAAATCTCTCCACGTATGTGAAATCTCTCTCAAATATCTCTCTGTATGAGAAATCTCTCCAAGAATGTCAAATCTCTCCCAAATCCCTCCAAGTATGTGAAAACTCTCGCAAATATCTCTTTGTATGAGAAATCTCTCCAAGAATGTCAAATCTCTCCCAAATCTCTCCAAGTGTGAGAAATCTCTCCCAAATCTCTCTCAAAAGTTTCCCGTAACTTTTTGGAATCATTCGGGTCATTCCGGCCCTTAACCGGGTCAAAAACGGCTTAAAACGGGGCGAAAACGAGAAAAATAGGCTTTAGGAACCGAAACCGGAATGAGAGGCTTCTTAGGACCAGAGACCGAGCCTCTGGTGGCTAAGAGAACAGAGGCCGAGCCTCTGGTGGCTAAGAGAACAGAGGCCGAGCCTCTGGCGGCTAAGAGAACCGAGACCGAACTTGCCCAGGAGGAACCGAAACCGAGAGCAAGAAGCAGGAACCGAAGGAACTGTTCACAACCGAGCGGTCGGTCCCTCTCGGTCCCTCTCGGTCCGTCCCACTCTCTGTTCGCGCCGCACTCTCGGTCCGCCTCTCACTCTCTGCTCCGCTTCTCACTCTCTGCTCTCTTCTCACTCTCTGCCTCGCGCGCTCCTCTGTCCCCTCCCACCTCTCGGTTCTTCCCTCCTTCTCCTCTCCTCTCGGCTCCTTCCCTTCTCTCTTCTTCTTCTCTCGGTTCCGCCTCCCTCTCTCTCTCGGTTCAGCATAAGAGGGCCGAACCTCGGCCAGGTCTCGCATTTTTGTCATTTTCAGCCCATTTTTGATATTTTTGACATTTTAAGCCCGTTTTTCATGATTTTAAAGCGGGATTTTCTCCAGAAATTATATTTTAACATAATAAACTATAAATATTCATAATTTAAACATATTTTGATGAAAATCATTATTTAAATAATAAAAATCAAATGGATGAATTATTAAAGGTGGAGTGTTGACTTTGCCTTATCCAAAGCCACAAGCAACCACCCCACACCCACTCTTTGACTAACCACACCTCCCCACCTTACCTATGTCACTTCAATGTTCCCTTACACTCAAATTTCACTCACTCCCACGTTTTTGAGCTGGAACAAACAACCACACTCCTCATTTTCTCTCATTTCTCTCATTCCACTAAGTAACAAACACCACTTTTTCTCTCAAACTCTTCTACACAAATTTTCGAGATCCAAGGCTGATTTCAAGTGTTCTTCCACACTTAGTAAGTAAAAATTCATCCTCCCTATTACTATTTCACTTCATTCTACTCAAATCTTTGGTTGCTTACACAAACTCCCTAACTATGATGTTAGATTCTCGAAAACCTTCAAGGCATCTCCAAGTGTTCTTGAATTAAACACTTCCATTCTTCAACAATCATCTACTGAAATCACTCAAGGTGAGTTCATACCCCTACATTTTCACGTTTTCTCAAGTTTTCAGGGGGGGAATACAAGTTAAAACACTAAGAACATATCTAAATTTTTCTAACAGCCTTCATCAGAAAAGTTCAACTCCATTCACGGACTGTTTTGGGCATCTTAAACACTTTTGTTTTCAAAACTGTACAAGGTGCAAATAGTTCAAGTTTTTAGCTTTAAAATGGCTACTTGCACATCTCCATACGATTTTTCTACAATTTATGGTGATTTTTACAAAACTGCCTATCATTTCAAACAACAATCCGGACCAGTCTGTGATTATGGACTTTTTCACCCAAGTTAGAGGTCATATTAATTTGTGATAAAAATTATGAGCAAACTAGACACATTTTGTGAACTCTCAGAATTTACGGATCTAATTTTCGACTTCGTATGATTTTTCTATGATTTTTCCAAAACCGGGCAGAATTGCTAAATTTTGCCAACAGCATGTAAATATCATAACACTTTGTATTATGTTGAGCAAAGTGTATAATCATAAGTTTTAGTATTTGTATGTGTTTCCTTGTTAGATTATCATTATGAACTGAAACTAAGACATTCATATTAATTATTAAATATTATTCATTCATTTTGGAACACGTGCTATTAAACTATAAAAAGTATAGTCAATAAATTCACAACACTAATACTTTTCCATAAAAGAGTTCATACATAGTACATACATTTTAGATAAACTATAATAGGTATAGTTTATGATACATCACTCTACGCACTCGTACAAGAAGGGTACATTCATACAAGAAAGATTTCTATTCGCACACATTTCACGTAAATTTATTAAGCTATGGTTCAATAAATTCACAACACTAATACTTTTCCATAAAGGAGTTCATACATAGTACATACATTTTAGATAAACTATAATAGGTATAGTTTATGATACATCACTCTACGCACTCGTACAAGAAGGGTACATTCATACAAGAAAGATTTCTATTCGCACACATTTCACGTAAATTTATTAAGCTATGGTTCAATAAATTCACAACACTAATACTTTTCCATAAAGGAGTTCATACATAGTACATACATTTTAGATAAACTATAATAGGTATAGTTTATGATACATCACTCTACGCACTCGTACAAGAAGGGTACATTCATACAAGAAATATTTATATTCACACACATTTCACGTAAACTTGTTATCCTATATTGTGAGTTTCTCTATTTTTCTCTCTCTCTCTCTCTCTCTCTCTCCCCGTACGTCCGAGTGCGGGATATAATTCCTGGTAGTTATAATCAGAATCTCCTTGAGGGAGAACGTGATACTTGTATATAGATCTATATTGGGTTTGACACCCCACACCTTGCTGCTAGCTACAGTGGGACCTGCAGGTCTACGGGTGACAAATGTCATTTCATTTTCGCAACGCCTGAGAAACGTTGTGGCAGGTTCACATAGTCACAGTATGATTATAGCGACTCACTTAGGGGGATAACAATTCATGAAGTTTACGAGGTTTCATAAAACCGAAGTAGGTTTAGGATGATAAAAGAAATTTATTTTCCATAACATTTGAAACTCACAACATTTTTACTAAAAATCGATGATTTCTCATACACTCTAGTCTTTGATTATAAGGCTACATATCTCGGATTTCAAGGGAAATATCGGATATTTTTTTCTGAAACAAACGCGACATTTACATGTGAAATACTTCTACTAAGTTTATTAATAAAAGCTTATGAACTCACCAACCTTTGTGTTGACACTTTTCAAACAACTTGTATTCACAGGAAGACACTAATCAGGTTATCAAGTGCTTTTGAGGATGGGACGTTAAGGCGTCAAACTTTTCACATTTTGACAACATATTGTAATTGATTTTGAAACATGTAATTCATACAAGTGATGTAACTTTTTCAATTATATATATGTTGGTTGTGTTTGCTTAAATTACTATTAAAATTGTGGTTATGATGCTATAAATGAAGTCCTCCACCCCCGGACGTTTCCGCCATCCTTGGTTTGGGGGTGTGACAGATTGGTATCAGAGCATGGTTTATAGTGAATTAAGTATGTCAACCACATAAGATATGCAAACTATAAACACATTTGGGACTAAAAGTCTCTGATTCTTAAAGTGATTTAAAGAGTTGTACTTTTAGAAAACAAATAATTTCTTGTTTTAAAGTATACTTGCATGCATTCTATACTAGCATGGTGTCATAACTTAGGAGAACATAAATTGAAAGAGGAGGAGTCGAACATTATTAATACGCCTTAGCATGTGTAATCAGTTCTGGGAAGGATATAGCCTGATCAACTATATCCATCCAAGAAGTAACTTACGCACACTAAGGAATAGTCGTAATGAGCGACAAATCTGAAAACCTAATTACACTCCATAAAGAACACGCTAAGAACCAAATATAAACATTTAAAAATACTATATGAGTATTTGTACGTTTCTATAGCGCCAAATTATTATCTTCCGATACGTACTTCTTAATCCCGTTTCTCGTGCAGACGACATGGCAGGATTTCACATACCCGGGGACCCCTATTTTCCCAATCAGGGAAACGCGGGATGGATCGAAGACGAGCCCGAGGAGGATCCCGAAGAGGATCCCGAGGAGGATCCCGAAGAGGAACCCGAGGAGGATCCCGAAGAGGATCCCGAGGAGGAGCCCGAGGAGGAAGACGAACAAGGAGAAGAAGAGGAAGACGACCAAGAAGAAGAGGAAGAAGAGGAAGACGACCAGGAAGAAGAGGAAGAAGAGGAAGGTGATGAGGTAGTCATGGTTGGGAACGAAGCGGAGGAACCACCAGAAGTATTCAACCCTCCCTACATCGCGAGGGTACCCGCGCACCGTTTTGGTTACAACGGACCTGAACCCCCTTGGGTAACAACGATCGAAAGATGGAGCCGACAACAATGCCAACGGTCACCATATGGCTACCAACGAGGTTACTATGATCTCACTCATGGTGGACCGGCTGACAGGGCTCTCCCCGTCACGATACAACGAATGGCAAGAATGGATGATCGTGGTAGGACAACGACAGATCAGGTCCGGGAATTAAGTGCCATTGTACAGTCTACTACGGATCGCACCAGAAACCTGGAACGAGACTCCCACCACCGAAACCAACTCATTCGAGACCTTCTCGCGGCTCAAGCAGAAACAAGAGAGTATCGGGAAAGATACATGGCACTCGAAGAGAGAATGGTTGCAGCCGAACGCAAATTGGCGGAACTACAGGGCGCATCGACATCATCGCAGCCTCCGTCAAAGAAGGGTCGCAGTGATTAGAACTCGTTGCTATTCTCCCGTCTTAGTAGTAGAATTTTATGAGTACGCGTTGGTGCTACTCCTTGTATGTAGGTCGACCCTGCGACTATGTGATTACACTATTCAAAGGGCTTTTGTAATGCCGAAAACTACCTTTTGTAATGATGTAATGGAGACCCCTATGAGGTCAAACTTTTCTCTCTAAACGTTATGTACTAAAAGTTATCAATGAAATTTGGATTGTGTTTTATTTATTGAATGTTTGGCACTATACATCATAACCTGATCACACAAACAGTTTACGAATAATAAAGTTATGATAAAATACAAGAGGGATGAAACCAGTAACACTCGACTCGTTATCACTATTGAAGTCTTACCGACTAGTCATTTTTTTTATGACAGAACCATGCCACCAAGGAAAAGACCAAGGCCTTCCAGCAACCCAGTGCCGCCTCCACCAGCACCTCCGCAGTTTGATCCTGCAATGTTCCAGGCTGCAGTAACGGCAGCCGTGGCGGCAGCAATGTCGCAAATGGGAACCCATGGTTCCGGCGGTTCTGGATCCGGAGCTACAAATTCCATTCATGGGGACAGTACGGGGCGTACGAGGGAGTGCTCTTACAAAGACTTCACGAATGGCAAACCCGATCCTTTCAATGGAAGCGGGGGCGTGATCACACTGGTACAATGGTTCGAAAGGACCGAGGCAGTTTTTGAAATCTGCGCTTGTCCCGAAGCGAGCAAGGTCAAGTTTGCGGCATTCACTTTCACTGGAAAAGCACTCACTTGGTGGAATGGCCGAGTTAAGTCACTTACTCCTGCAGTAGCTAACGCGATCAGCTGGGAGGATTTGAAAGCTCTAATGTTGAAGGAATACTGCCCGAGGGGCGAAATACAAAAACTTGAAGAAGAACTTTGGAACCTCAGGATGACAGGCACTGATCTTGAAACTTATACTGCCCGTTTCAACGACCTAGCACTCCTCTGTCCAACAATGGTCACTCCAGAAGAGAAAAAGGTGGAACGATATCTCTGGGGCCTATCATCCCAGATTCAAGATAGTGTCTTGGCCTCGAAACCCACTACCTTCGAGAGTGCCAAGGAATTGGCACAACAACTCATAGATCACAGGGCTAGCTGTGGTACCGTGATAACCACCACCGACCGAACAAAAGGAGGGAACAACAAGAGGAAGTTCTGGGGCAATAAAAGGAAACAAGCAACTCAGGACCCCGCCAAAAAGCAACCGATTGTTGCTGTTCGCGCCGCCACTACTGCTGTCGCTCCAGCGCCACCGAAACAGTATACAGGAACTCTTCCCAAGTGTAACAAGTGTAACTACCACCATAACGGTGCTTGTCGAGAGTTACACTGCAATAACTGTAACAAAAAGGGGCACACTGCCCGATTCTGTAGAGCGACTACCCAACCCGCCACACAAGTCGCTACGACCGCCAACACTGGAGCAAGCCAAGCCTACTATGGGTGTGGTGAAACGGGACACTTCAGGAGGAACTGCCCCAAGGCACGAGCCCCTAATGCTGGGGGTGTAGGGAGGGTCCTAACTTTAGGGCAGGGAGAAGCAGTCAAGGATCCCTCTGTGGTTACTGGTACGTTCCTCCTCAATAACTCTTATGCATGCGTACTTTTCGATAGTGGGGCAGAAAGGAGTTTCATAAGTCACCAATTCAAACATATACTTAAGCAAAATTCTCAACCACTAGAAGATTCTTACATCGTAGAAATGGCAAATGGAAAGGTTGAGCGCGCTAATGATATTTACATAGGGTGTACTCTCACTCTAGACAACCATTTGTTCAAAATCGACCTTATGCCGGTCACCATAAAAAGCTTCGATATAATCATTGGTATGGATTGGTTAAGCCTTCATCGTGCCGACATTCTATGTTACGAAAGGGCCGTCCGCCTCAATCTGCCGAATGGCAACGTTCTCACCGTCTATGGCAATAAACCTAGTGCGAACCTACAAATCATCTCTTGTGTTAAAACCCAAAAGTACCTCCGAAAGCAATACCATGTCTTCTTAGCCCACATCGTAGACAAGAAGCAGGAGGTGAAGGACATCAACGAAATTCCAGAAGTATGCAACTTCCCTGATGTTTTCCCAGACGATCTGCCTGGTGTACCACTCGCACGACAAGTCGAATTTCGGATCGACTTAATCCCAGGAGCTACCCCCGTCGCCAGGGCTCCCTATCGCTTAGCACCGGAAGAAATGCAAGAACTATCCAGCCAATTGAATGAACTATTGAGCAAAGGGTTCATCAGGCCAAGCTTCTCACCTTGGGGAGCACCAGTCTTATTTGTAAAGAAGAAGGATGGGTCTTTTCGCATGTGCATAGACTATCGAGAACTAAACAAACTCACTATCAAGAACCGTTATCCCCTACCCCGAATCGATGACCTCTTCGACCAGCTCCAAGGAGCCAGCTACTTTTCAAAAATCGACCTGAGGTCGGGCTATCATCAACTGCGAGTTCAAGAAGAGGATATCCCCAAGACGGCATTCAGAACTCGCTATGGGCACTATGAGTTTGTAGTGATGCCATTCGGGTTAACTAACGCACCCGCGGTGTTCATGGATTTGATGAATCGAGTGTGTCGACCCTTCTTGGATAAATTCGTCATCGTATTCATCGACGATATCCTGGTCTATTCGAGGAGCGAAGAAGAGCACAGACATCACCTACGACTAGTTCTGGAGGTTTTAAGGACCGAGAAGCTTTACGCTAAATTCTCAAAGTGTGAATTTTGGCTTCGAGAAGTAGGATTCCTTGGCCACGTAGTAAGCAAAGAAGGAATACATGTGGACCCCTCGAAGATCAAAGCAATCGAAGATTGGTCAACACCTACAACGCCGACAGAAATCCGACAGTTTTTGGGACTCGCAGGCTACTATCGAAGATTCATACAAAACTTCTCCAAAATCGCTAAGCCTCTCACCACCTTGACTCAGAAAGGGGTGGTGTTCGAATGGGAAGATAAACAAGAAGCCGCCTTCCAGACACTAAAGCAAGCCCTATGCAGTGCACCAGTCTTGTCTCTTCCAGAAGGAACTGATGATTTTGTGGTGTATTGCGATGCTTCAAATCAAGGCCTCGGCTGTGTGCTCATGCAAAGGGGAAAAGTCATCGCTTATGCATCAAGGCAACTGAAGACACATGAAGTTAATTACACAACCCACGACCTCGAATTGGGAGCTGTGGTGTTCGCCCTGAAGATTTGGAGGCACTACCTCTACGGCACCAAGTGCACCATCTTCACTGATCACAAAAGTCTTCAACACATTCTCAATCAGAAAGAACTAAACATGCGCCAAAGAAGATGGGTGGAATTACTGAATGACTACGAATGTGAAATTCGCTACCACCCGGGCAAGGCTAATGTAGTAGCCGACGCCTTAAGCAGGAAAGAATACTCGGGTCGCCGAGTAAAATCCCTAGCCATGACCATCCACTCCCAACTGGCCACTCAGATCAAGGACGCCCAATTAGAAGCCCTGAAACCAGAAAACGTGGCAAGCGAAGCACTAAGGGGGATGGATCAGAACTTGGAAGTTAGAGGGGATGGAGCTCGTTATCTCATGAATCGAATCTGGACACCGAAGTTCGGTGGGTACCGAGACGTTGTAATGGACGAGGCCCACAAGACTCGATACTCCATTCATCCGGGGTCAGATAAGATGTATCTAGACCTCAAAAGGTTATACTGGTGGCCAAACATGAAGGCTGAAATTGCTACTTATGTGAGCAAGTGCCTCACTTGCGCCAAGGTCAAGGTGGAATATCAGAAGCCATCAGGACTACTTCAACAACCAGATATACCCGAGTGGAAGTGGGAGCGAATAACCATGGACTTCGTAACCAAACTGCCTAAGACATCAGGTGGGATGGATACCATATGGGTGGTTGTGGACAGATTGACCAAGTCCGCGCACTTCCTGCCAATAAAGGAAACAGACAAGATGGAAAAGTTGACCAGGACGTACATTAAGGAGATCGTGCGACTACATGGTGTACCAACATCCATTATCTCGGATCGAGATAGTAGATTCACCTCGCGTTTCTGGCAGTCCCTACAAAAGTCTCTGGGAACCAGGTTAGACATGAGTACGGCCTACCATCCACAAACGGACGGACAAAGCGAGAGAACCATCCAGACGTTGGAAGACATGCTGAGAGCCTGTGTGATAGATTTTGGTAAGGCATGGGATACCCATCTACCACTTATCGAATTCTCTTATAATAACAGTTATCACACTAGCATTGGAGTCGCTCCATTCGAAGCTCTCTACGGCCGCAAGTGTAGATCACCACTGTGTTGGGCCGAAGTTGGAGATACTCAGCTAGCCAGAGGGCAAGTCCCTGATAGCACCCTTACGGGGCCGGAAATCATAAGGGAAACCACAGAAAAGATCATTCAAATTCGGGAAAGACTAAAAGCGTCTCGTGATCGACAAAAGAGTTACGCTGATAAGCGACGCAAACCTTTAGAATTCCAGGTCGGAGACCGGGTACTACTAAAAGTTTCCCCCTGGAAAGGGGTGATACGTTTCGGTAAACGGGGGAAACTAAACCCAAGGTACATCGGTCCGTTCGAAATCCTTGCTAGGATTGGTCCTGTGGCGTACAAACTCCGACTACCACAAGAACTTAGTAATGTGCACCCTATCTTCCACGTGTCCAACTTAAAGAAGTGTCTGTCTGACGAGACACTCGTAGTACCGCTCGAAGAAATTGAAGTTAATGAAAATCTCCACTTTGTGGAGGAACCCGTCGAGATCATGGATCGAGAGATCAAGAGAACAAAACAAAGTCGCATTCCCATAGTGAAGGTTCGTTGGAACGCGAAACGAGGGCCTGAGTTTACCTGGGAACGTGAAGATCAAATGAAACAAAAATATCCACATCTTTTCCCAAACCCTTGAAGTCCCAGCCGAATTTAAATTTCGGGACGAAATTCCCTCTAACGGGGGGATGATGTGACAATCGTCAATCTTGAGTCAAGTCAAGTCATCAAGTCAAGCCGGTCAACTCTATTAAACCTTGTGTATTAGGGTTGGTGTTATGTTCGTATTGTATAACTTGCTATATTAATAGGAAAACATCACTAGAGAAAAGTTTTGTGTTAAAATTTTTCCTAAGCCTTAGTACTAATCAGCGAATTAAACTGATGAAAACCATGTTGCATACTCATCGGGAATGTGTAAGATCCTTAAACAAGGCTTAACAGGGTTTACGAACCATGCATTGCGGTGCCGGACACTCACAACTGTCCCACATGGATCCTCTCTCAATCGTTTTCACTCTATCTCTGTCTATGTCAAATCTCTCCTAAATCTCTCCAAGTATGTGAAATCTCTCTCAAATATCTCTCTGTATGAGAAATCTCTCCAAGAATGTCAAATCTCTCCCAAATCTCTCTAAGTAGGTGAAATCTCTCTCAAATATCTCTCTATATGAGAAATCTCTCCAAGAATGTTAAATCTCTCCCAAATCCCTCCAAGTATGTGAAAACTCTCTCAAATATCTCTCTATATGAGAAATCTCTCCAAGAATGTTAAATCTCTCCCAAATCTCTCCACGTATGTGAAATCTCTCTCAAATATCTCTCTGTATGAGAAATCTCTCCAAGAATGTCAAATATCTCCCAAATCCCTCCAAGTATGTGAAAACTCTCGCAAATATCTCTTTGTATGAGCAATCTCTCCAAGAATGTCAAATCTCTCCCAAATCTCTCCAAGTGTGAGAAATCTCTCCCAAATCTCTCTCAAAAGTTTCCCGTAACTTTTTGGAATCATTCGGGTCATTCCGGCCCTTAACCGGGTCAAAAACGGCTTAAAACGGGGCGAAAACGAGAAAAATAGGCTTTAGGAACCGAAACCGGAATGAGAGGCTTCTTAGGACCAGAGACCGAGCCTCTGGTGGCTAAGAGAACAGAGGCCGAGCCTCTGGTGGCTAAGAGAACAGAGGCCGAGCCTCTAGCGGCTAAGAGAACCGAGACCGAACTCGCCCAGGAGGAACCGAAACCGAGAGCAAGAAGCAGGAACCGAAGGAACTGTTCACAACCGAGCGGTCGGTCCCTCTCGGTCCGTCCCACTCTCTGTTCGCGCCGCACTCTCGGTCCGCCTCTCACTCTCTGCTCCGCTTCTCACTCTCTGCTCTCTTCTCACTCTCTGCCTCGCGCGCTCCTCTGTCCCCTCCCACCTCTCGGTTCTTCCCTCCTTCTCCTCTCCTCTCGGCTCCTTCCCTTCTCTCTTCTTCTTCTCTCGGTTCCGCCTCCCTCTCTCTCTCGGTTCAGCATAAGAGGGCCGAACCTCGGCCAGGTCTCGCATTTTTGTCATTTTCAGCCCATTTTTGATATTTTTGACATTTTAAGCCCGTTTTTCATGATTTTAAAGCGGGATTTTCTCCAGAAATTATATTTTAACATAATAAACTATAAATATTCATAATTTAAACATATTTTGATGAAAATCATTATTTAAATAATAAAAATCAAATGGATGAATTATTAAAGGTGGAGTGTTGACTTTGCCTTATCCAAAGCCACAAGCAACCACCCCACACCCACTCTTTGACTAACCACACCTCCCCACCTTACCTATGTCACTTCAATGTTCCCTTACACTCAAATTTCACTCACTCCCACGTTTTTGAGCTGGAACAAACAACCACACTCCTCATTTTCTCTCATTTCTCTCATTCCACTAAGTAACAAACACCACTTTTTCTCTCAAACTCTTCTACACAAATTTTCGAGATCCAAGGCTGATTTCAAGTGTTCTTCCACACTTAGTAAGTAAAAATTCATCCTCCCTATTACTATTTCACTTCATTCTACTCAAATCTTTGGTTGCTTACACAAACTCCCTAACTATGATGTTAGATTCTCGAAAACCTTCAAGGCATCTCCAAGTGTTCTTGAATTAAACACTTCCATTCTTCAACAATCATCTACTGAAATCACTCAAGGTGAGTTCATACCCCTACATTTTCACGTTTTCTCAAGTTTTCAGGGGGGGAATACAAGTTAAAACACTAAGAACATATCTAAATTTTTCTAACAGCCTTCATCAGAAAAGTTCAACTCCATTCACGGACTGTTTTGGGCATCTTAAACACTTTTGTTTTCAAAACTGTACAAGGTGCAAATAGTTCAAGTTTTTAGCTTTAAAATGGCTACTTGCACATCTCCATACGATTTTTCTACAATTTATGGTGATTTTTACAAAACTGCCTATCATTTCAAACAACAATCCGGACCAGTCTGTGATTATGGACTTTTTCACCCAAGTTAGACGTCATATTAATTTGTGATAAAAATTATGAGCAAACTAGACACATTTTGTGAACTCTCAGAATTTACGGATCTAATTTTCGACTTCGTATGATTTTTCTATGATTTTTCCAAAACCGGGCAGAATTGCTAAATTTTGCCAACAGCATGTAAATATCATAACACTTTGTATTATGTTGAGCAAAGTGTATAATCATAAGTTTTAGTATTTGTATGTGTTTCCTTGTTAGATTATCATTATGAACTGAAACTAAGACATTCATATTAATTATTAAATATTATTCATTCATTTTGGAACACGTGCTATTAAACTATAAAAAGTATAGTCAATAAATTCACAACACTAATACTTTTCCATAAAATAGTTCATACATAGTACATACATTTTAGATAAACTATAATAGGTATAGTTTATGATACATCACTCTACGCACTCGTACAAGAAGGGTACATTCATACAAGAAAGATTTCTATTCGCACACATTTCACGTAAATTTATTAAGCTATGGTTCAATAAATTCACAACACTAATACTTTTCCATAAAGGAGTTCATACATAGTACATACATTTTAGATAAACTATAATAGGTATAGTTTATGATACATCACTCTACGCACTCGTACAAGAAGGGTACATTCATACAAGAAAGATTTCTATTCGCACACATTTCACGTAAATTTATTAAGCTATGGTTCAATAAATTCACAACACTAATACTTTTCCATAAAGGAGTTCATACATAGTACATACATTTTAGATAAACTATAATAGGTATAGTTTATGATACATCACTCTACGCACTCGTACAAGAAGGGTACATTCATACAAGAAATATTTATATTCACACACATTTCACGTAAACTTGTTATCCTATATTGTGAGTTTCTCTATTTCTCTCTCTCTCTCTCTCTCTCTCTCTCTCTCTCCCCGTACGTCCGAGTGCGGGATATAATTCCTGGTAGTTATAATCAGAATCTCCTTGAGGGAGAACGTGATACTTGTATATAGATCTATATTGGGTTTGACACCCCACACCTTGCTGCTAGCTACAGTGGGACCTGCAGGTCTACGGGTGACAAATGTCATTTCATTTTCGCAACGCCTGAGAAACGTTGTGGCAGGTTCACATAGTCACAGTATGATTATAGCGACTCACTTAGGGGGATAACAATTCATGAAGTTTACGAGGTTTCATAAAACCGAAGTAGGTTTAGGATGATAAAAGAAATTTATTTTCCATAACATTTGAAACTCACAACATTTTTACTAAAAATCGATGATTTCTCATACACTCTAGTCTTTGATTATAAGGCTACATATCTCGGATTTCAAGGGAAATATCGGATATTTTTTTCTGAAACAAACGCGACATTTACATGTGAAATACTTCTACTAAGTTTATTAATAAAAGCTTATGAACTCACCAACCTTTGTGTTGACACTTTTCAAACAACTTGTATTCACAAGAAGACACTAATCAGGTTATCAAGTGCTTTTGAGGATGGGACGTTAAAGCGTCAAACTTTTCACATTTTGACAACATATTGTAATTGATTTTGAAACATGTAATTCATACAAGTGATGTAACTTTTTCAATTATATATATGTTGGTTGTGTTTGCTTAAATTACTATTAAAATTGTGGTTATGATGCTATACATGAAGTCCTCCACCCCCGGACGTTTCCGCCATCCTTGGTTTGGGGGTGTGACAGATTGGTATCAGAGCATGGTTTATAGTGAATTAAGTATGTCAACCACATAAGATATGCAAACTATAAACACATTTGGGACTAAAAGTCTCTGATTCTTAAAGTGATTTAAAGAGTTGTACTTTTAGAAAACAAATAATTTCTTGTTTTAAAGTATACTTGCATGCATTCTATACTAGCATGGTGTCATAACTTAGGAGAACATAAATTGAAAGAGGAGGAGTCGAACATTATTAATACGCCTTAGCATGTGTAATCAGTTCTGGGAAGGATATAGCCTGATCAACTATATCCATCCAAGAAGTAACTTACGCACACTAAGGAATAGTCGTAATGAGCGACAAATCTGAAAACCTAATTACACTCCATAAAGAACATGCTAAGAACCAAATATAAACATTTAAAAATACTATATGAGTATTTGTACGTTTCTATAGCGCCAAATTATTATCTTCCGATACGTACTTCTTAATCCCGTTTCTCGTGCAGACGACATGGCAGGATTTCACATACCCGGGGACCCCTATTTTCCCAATCAGGGAAACGCGGGATGGATCGAAGACGAGCCCGAGGAGGATCCCGAAGAGGATCCCGAGGAGGATCCCGAAGAGGAACCCGAGGAGGATCCCGAAGAGGATCCCGAGGAGGAGCCCGAGGAGGAAGACGAACAAGGAGAAGAAGAGGAAGACGACCAAGAAGAAGAGGAAGAAGAGGAAGACGACCAGGAAGAAGAGGAAGAAGAGGAAGGTGATGAGGTAGTCATGGTTGGGAACGAAGCGGAGGAACCACCAGAAGTATTCAACCCTCCCTACATCGCGAGGGTACCCGCGCACCGTTTTGGTTACAACGGACCTGAACCCCCTTGGGTAACAACGATCGAAAGATGGAGCCGACAACAATGCCAACGGTCACCATATGGCTACCAACGAGGTTACTATGATCTCACTCATGGTGGACCGGCTGACAGGGCTCTCCCCGTCACGATACAACGAATGGCAAGAATGGATGATCGTGGTAGGACAACGACAGATCAGGTCCGGGAATTAAGTGCCATTGTACAGTCTACTACGGATCGCACCAGAAACCTGGAACGAGACTCCCACCACCGAAACCAACTCATTCGAGACCTTCTCGCGGCTCAAGCAGAAACAAGAGAGTATCGGGAAAGATACATGGCACTCGAAGAGAGAATGGTTGCAGCCGAACGCAAATTGGCGGAACTACAGGGCGCATCGACATCATCGCAGCCTCCGTCAAAGAAGGGTCGCAGTGATTAGAACTCGTTGCTATTCTCCCGTCTTAGTAGTAGAATTTTATGAGTACGCGTTGGTGCTACTCCTTGTATGTAGGTCGACCCTGCGACTATGTGATTACACTATTCAAAGGGCTTTTGTAATGCCAAAAACTACCTTTTGTAATGATGTAATGGAGACCCCTATGAGGTCAAACTTTTCTCTCTAAACGTTATGTACTAAAAGTTATCAATGAAATTTGGATTGTGTTTTATTTATTGAATGTTTGGCACTATACATCATAACCTGATCACACAAACAGTTTACGAATAATAAAGTTATGATAAAATACAAGAGGGATGAAACCAGTAACACTCGACTCGTTATCACTATTGAAGTCTTACCGACTAGTCATTTTTTTTATGACAGAACCATGCCACCAAGGAAAAGACCAAGGCCTTCCAGCAACCCAGTGCCGCCTCCACCAGCACCTCCGCAGTTTGATCCTGCAATGTTCCAGGCTGCAGTAACGGCAGCCGTGGCGGCAGCAATGTCGCAAATGGGAACCCATGGTTCCGGCGGTTCTGGATCCGGAGCTACAAATTCCATTCATGGGGACAGTACGGGGCGTACGAGGGAGTGCTCTTACAAAGACTTCACGAATGGCAAACCCGATCCTTTCAATGGAAGCGGGGGCGTGATCACACTGGTACAATGGTTCGAAAGGACCGAGGCAGTTTTTGAAATCTGCGCTTGTCCCGAAGCGAGCAAGGTCAAGTTTGCGGCATTCACTTTCACTGGAAAAGCACTCACTTGGTGGAATGGCCGAGTTAAGTCACTTACTCCTGCAGTAGCTAACGCGATCAGCTGGGAGGATTTGAAAGCTCTAAGGTTGAAGGAATACTGCCCGAGGGGCGAAATACAAAAACTTGAAGAAGAACTTTGGAACCTCAGGATGACAGGCACTGATCTTGAAACTTATACTGCCCGTTTCAACGACCTAGCACTCCTCTGTCCAACAATGGTCACTCCAGAAGAGAAAAAGGTGGAACGATATCTCTGGGGCCTATCATCCCAGATTCAAGATAGTGTCTTGGCCTCGAAACCCACTACCTTCGAGAGTGCCAAGGAATTGGCACAACAACTCATAGATCACAGGGCTAGCTGTGGTACCGTGATAACCACCACCGACCGAACAAAAGGAGGGAACAACAAGAGGAAGTTCTGGGGCAATAAAAGGAAACAAGCAACTCAGGACCCCGCCAAAAAGCAACCGATTGTTGCTGTTCGCGCCGCCACTACTGCTGTTGCTCCAGCGCCACCGAAACAGTATACAGGAACTCTTCCCAAGTGTAACAAGTGTAACTACCACCATAACGGTGCTTGTCGAGAGTTACACTGCAATAACTGTAACAAAAAGGGGCACACTGCCCGATTCTGTAGAGCGACTACCCAACCCGCCACACAAGTCGCTACGACCGCCAACACTGGAGCAAGCCAAGCCTACTATGGGTGTGGTGAAACGGGACACTTCAGGAGGAACTGCCCCAAGGCACGAGCCCCTAATGCTGGGGGTGTAGGGAGGGTCCTAACTTTAGGGCAGGGAGAAGCAGTCAAGGATCCCTCTGTGGTTACTGGTACGTTCCTCCTCAATAACTCTTATGCATGCGTACTTTTCGATAGTGGGGCAGAAAGGAGTTTCATAAGTCACCAATTCAAACATATACTTAAGCAAAATTCTCAACCACTAGAAGATTCTTACATCGTAGAAATGGCAAATGGAAAGGTTGAGCGCGCTAATGATATTTACATAGGGTGTACTCTCACTCTAGACAACCATTTGTTCAAAATCGACCTTATGCCGGTCACCATAAAAAGCTTCGATATAATCATTGGTATGGATTGGTTAAGCCTTCATCGTGCCGACATTCTATGTTACGAAAGGGCCGTCCGCCTCAATCTGCCGAATGGCAACGTTCTCACCGTCTATGGCAATAAACCTAGTGCGAACCTACAAATCATCTCTTGTGTTAAAACCCAAAAGTACCTCCGAAAGCAATACCATGTCTTCTTAGCCCACATCGTAGACAAGAAGCAGGAGGTGAAGGACATCAACGAAATTCCAGAAGTATGCAACTTCCCTGATGTTTTCCCAGACGATCTGCCTGGTGTACCACTCGCACGACAAGTCGAATTTCGGATCGACTTAATCCCAGGAGCTACCCCCGTCGCCAGGGCTCCCTATCGCTTAGCACCGGAAGAAATGCAAGAACTATCCAGCCAATTGAATGAACTATTGAGCAAAGGGTTCATCAGGCCAAGCTTCTCACCTTGGGGAGCACCAGTCTTATTTGTAAAGAAGAAGGATGGGTCTTTTCGCATGTGCATAGACTATCGAGAACTAAACAAACTCACTATCAAGAACCGTTATCCCCTACCCCGAATCGATGACCTCTTCGACCAGCTCCAAGGAGCCAGCTACTTTTCAAAAATCGACCTGAGGTCGGGCTATCATCAACTGCGAGTTCAAGAAGAGGATATCCCCAAGACGGCATTCAGAACTCGCTATGGGCACTATGAGTTTGTAGTGATGCCATTCGGGTTAACTAACGCACCCGCAGTGTTCATGGATTTGATGAATCGAGTGTGTCGACCCTTCTTGGATAAATTCGTCATCGTATTCATCGACGATATCCTGGTCTATTCGAGGAGCGAAGAAGAGCACAGACATCACCTACGACTAGTTCTGGAGGTTTTAAGGACCGAGAAGCTTTACGCTAAATTCTCAAAGTGTGAATTTTGGCTTCGAGAAGTAGGATTCCTTGGCCACGTAGTAAGCAAAGAAGGAATACATGTGGACCCCTCGAAGATCAAAGCAATCGAAGATTGGTCAACACCTACAACGCCGACAGAAATCCGACAGTTTTTGGGACTCGCAGGCTACTATCGAAGATTCATACAAAACTTCTCCAAAATCGCTAAGCCTCTCACCACCTTGACTCAGAAAGGGGTGGTGTTCGAATGGGAAGATAAACAAGAAGCCGCCTTCCAGACACTAAAGCAAGCCCTATGCAGTGCACCAGTCTTGTCTCTTCCAGAAGGAACTGATGATTTTGTGGTGTATTGCGATGCTTCAAATCAAGGCCTCGGCTGTGTGCTCATGCAAAGGGGAAAAGTCATCGCTTATGCATCAAGGCAACTGAAGACACATGAAGTTAATTACACAACCCACGACCTCGAATTGGGAGCTGTGGTGTTCGCCCTGAAGATTTGGAGGCACTACCTCTACGGCACCAAGTGCACCATCTTCACTGATCACAAAAGTCTTCAACACATTCTCAATCAGAAAGAACTAAACATGCGCCAAAGAAGATGGGTGGAATTACTGAATGACTACGAATGTGAAATTCGCTACCACCCGGGCAAGGCTAATGTAGTAGCCGACGCCTTAAGCAGGAAAGAATACTCGGGTCGCCGAGTAAAATCCCTAGCCATGACCATCCACTCCCAACTGGCCACTCAGATCAAGGACGCCCAATTAGAAGCCCTGAAACCAGAAAACGTGGCAAGCGAAGCACTAAGGGGGATGGATCAGAACTTGGAAGTTAGAGGGGATGGAGCTCGTTATCTCATGAATCGAATCTGGACACCGAAGTTCGGTGGGTACCGAGACGTTGTAATGGACGAGGCCCACAAGACTCGATACTCCATTCATCCGGGGTCAGATAAGATGTATCTAGACCTCAAAAGGTTATACTGGTGGCCAAACATGAAGGCTGAAATTGCTACTTATGTGAGCAAGTGCCTCACTTGCGCCAAGGTCAAGGTGGAATATCAGAAGCCATCAGGACTACTTCAACAACCAGATATACCCGAGTGGAAGTGGGAGCGAATAACCATGGACTTCGTAACCAAACTGCCTAAGACATCAGGTGGGATGGATACCATATGGGTGGTTGTGGACAGATTGACCAAGTCCGCGCACTTCCTGCCAATAAAGGAAACAGACAAGATGGAAAAGTTGACCAGGACGTACATTAAGGAGATCGTGCGACTACATGGTGTACCAACATCCATTATCTCGGATCGAGATAGTAGATTCACCTCGCGTTTCTGGCAGTCCCTACAAAAGTCTCTGGGAACCAGGTTAGACATGAGTACGGCCTACCATCCACAAACGGACGGACAAAGCGAGAGAACCATCCAGACGTTGGAAGACATGCTGAGAGCCTGTGTGATAGATTTTGGTAAGGCATGGGATACCCATCTACCACTTATCGAATTCTCTTATAATAACAGTTATCACACTAGCATTGGAGTCGCTCCATTCGAAGCTCTCTACGGCCGCAAGTGTAGATCACCACTGTGTTGGGCAGAAGTTGGAGATACTCAGCTAGCCAGAGGGCAAGTCCCTGATAGCACCCTTACGGGGCCGGAAATCATAAGGGAAACCACAGAAAAGATCATTCAAATTCGGGAAAGACTAAAAGCGTCTCGTGATCGACAAAAGAGTTACGCGGATAAGCGACGCAAACCTTTAGAATTCCAGGTCGGAGACCGGGTACTACTAAAAGTTTCCCCCTGGAAAGGGGTGATACGTTTCGGTAAACGGGGGAAACTAAACCCAAGGTACATCGGTCCGTTCGAAATCCTTGCTAGGATTGGTCCTGTGGCGTACAAACTCCGACTACCACAAGAACTTAGTAATGTGCACCCTATCTTCCACGTGTCCAACTTAAAGAAGTGTCTGTCTGACGAGACACTCGTAGTACCGCTCGAAGAAATTGAAGTTAATGAAAATCTCCACTTTGTGGAGGAACCCGTCGAGATCATGGATCGAGAGATCAAGAGAACAAAACAAAGTCGCATTCCCATAGTGAAGGTTCGTTGGAACGCGAAACGAGGGCCTGAGTTTACCTGGGAACGTGAAGATCAAATGAAACAAAAATATCCACATCTTTTCCCAAACCCTTGAAGTCCCAGCCGAATTTAAATTTCGGGACGAAATTCCCTCTAACGGGGGGATGATGTGACAATCGTCAATCTTGAGTCAAGTCAAGTCATCAAGTCAAGCCGGTCAACTCTATTAAACCTTGTGTATTAGGGTTGGTGTTATGTTCGTATTGTATAACTTGCTATATTAATGGGAAAACATCACTAGAGAAAAGTTTTGTGTTAAAAATTTTCCTAAGCCTTAGTACTAATCAGCGAATTAAACTGATGAAAACCATGTTGCATACTCATCGGGAATGTGTAAGATCCTTAAACAAGGCTTAACAGGGTTTACGAACCATGCATTGCGGTGCCGGACACTCACAACTGTCCCACATGGATCCTCTCTCAATCGTTTTCACTCTATCTCTGTCTATGTCAAATCTCTCCTAAATCTCTCCAAGTATGTGAAATCTCTCTCAAATATCTCTCTGTATGAGAAATCTCTCCAAGAATGTCAAATCTCTCCTAAATCTCTCTAAGTAGGTGAAATCTCTCTCAAATATCTCTCTATATGAGAAATCTCTCCAAGAATGTTAAATCTCTCCCAAATCCCTCCAAGTATGTGAAAACTCTCTCAAATATCTCTCTATATGAGAAATCTCTCCAAGAATGTTAAATCTCTCCCAAATCTCTCCACGTATGTGAAATCTCTCTCAAATATCTCTCTGTATGAGAAATCTCTCCAAGAATGTCAAATCTCTCCCAAATCCCTCCAAGTATGTGAAAACTCTCGCAAATATCTCTTTGTATGAGAAATCTCTCCAAGAATGTCAAATCTCTCCCAAATCTCTCCAAGTGTGAGAAATCTCTCCCAAATCTCTCTCAAAAGTTTCCCGTAACTTTTTGGAATCATTCGGGTCATTCCGGCCCTTAACCGGGTCAAAAACGGCTTAAAACGGGGCGAAAACGAGAAAAATAGGCTTTAGGAACCGAAACCGGAATGAGAGGCTTCTTAGGACCAGAGACCGAGCCTCTGGTGGCTAAGAGAACAGAGGCCGAGCCTCTGGTGGCTAAGAGAACAGAGGCCGAGCCTCTGGCGGCTAAGAGAACCGAGACCGAACTTGCCCAGGAGGAACCGAAACCGAGAGCAAGAAGCAGGAACCGAAGGAACTGTTCACAACCGAGCGGTCGGTCCCTCTCGGTCCGTCCCACTCTCTGTTCGCGCCGCACTCTCGGTCCGCCTCTCACTCTCTGCTCCGCTTCTCACTCTCTGCTCTCTTCTCACTCTCTGCCTCGCGCGCTCCTCTGTCCCCTCCCACCTCTCGGTTCTTCCCTCCTTCTCCTCTCCTCTCGGCTCCTTCCCTTCTCTCTTCTTCTTCTCTCGGTTCCGCCTCCCTCTCTCTCTCGGTTCAGCATAAGAGGGCCGAACCTCGGCCAGGTCTCGCATTTTTGTCATTTTCAGCCCATTTTTGATATTTTTGACATTTTAAGCCCGTTTTTCATGATTTTAAAGCGGGATTTTCTCCAGAAATTATATTTTAACATAATAAACTATAAATATTCATAATTTAAACATATTTTGATGAAAATCATTATTTAAATAATAAAAATCAAATGGATGAATTATTAAAGGTGGAGTGTTGACTTTGCCTTATCCAAAGCCACAAGCAACCACCCCACACCCACTCTTTGACTAACCACACCTCCCCACCTTACCTATGTCACTTCAATGTTCCCTTACACTCAAATTTCACTCACTCCCACGTTTTTGAGCTGGAACAAACAACCACACTCCTCATTTTCTCTCATTTCTCTCATTCCACTAAGTAACAAACACCACTTTTTCTCTCAAACTCTTCTACACAAATTTTCGAGATCCAAGGCTGATTTCAAGTGTTCTTCCACACTTAGTAAGTAAAAATTCATCCTCCCTATTACTATTTCACTTCATTCTACTCAAATCTTTGGTTGCTTACACAAACTCCCTAACTATGATGTTAGATTCTCGAAAACCTTCAAGGCATCTCCAAGTGTTCTTGAATTAAACACTTCCATTCTTCAACAATCATCTACTGAAATCACTCAAGGTGAGTTCATACCCCTACATTTTCACGTTTTCTCAAGTTTTCAGGGGGGGAATACAAGTTAAAACACTAAGAACATATCTAAATTTTTCTAACAGCCTTCATCAGAAAAGTTCAACTCCATTCACGGACTGTTTTGGGCATCTTAAACACTTTTGTTTTCAAAACTGTACAAGGTGCAAATAGTTCAAGTTTTTAGCTTTAAAATGGCTACTTGCACATCTCCATACGATTTTTCTACAATTTATGGTGATTTTTACAAAACTGCCTATCATTTCAAACAACAATCCGGACCAGTCTGTGATTATGGACTTTTTCACCCAAGTTAGAGGTCATATTAATTTGTGATAAAAATTATGAGCAAACTAGACACATTTTGTGAACTCTCAGAATTTACGGATCTAATTTTCGACTTCGTATGATTTTTCTATGATTTTTCCAAAACCGGGCAGAATTGCTAAATTTTGCCAACAGCATGTAAATATCATAACACTTTGTATTATGTTGAGCAAAGTGTATAATCATAAGTTTTAGTATTTGTATGTGTTTCCTTGTTAGATTATCATTATGAACTGAAACTAAGACATTCATATTAATTATTAAATATTATTCATTCATTTTGGAACACGTGCTATTAAACTATAAAAAGTATAGTCAATAAATTCACAACACTAATACTTTTCCATAAAATAGTTCATACATAGTACATACATTTTAGATAAACTATAATAGGTATAGTTTATGATACATCACTCTACGCACTCGTACAAGAAGGGTACATTCATACAAGAAAGATTTCTATTCGCACACATTTCACGTAAATTTATTAAGCTATGGTTCAATAAATTCACAACACTAATACTTTTCCATAAAGGAGTTCATACATAGTACATACATTTTAGATAAACTATAATAGGTATAGTTTATGATACATCACTCTACGCACTCGTACAAGAAGGGTACATTCATACAAGAATGATTTCTATTCGCACACATTTCACGTAAATTTATTAAGCTATGGTTCAATAAATTCACAACACTAATACTTTTCCATAAAGGAGTTCATACATAGTACATACATTTTAGATAAACTATAATAGGTATAGTTTATGATACATCACTCTACGCACTCGTACAAGAAGGGTACATTCATACAAGAAATATTTATATTCACACACATTTCACGTAAACTTGTTATCCTATATTGTGAGTTTCTCTATTTCTCTCTCTCTCTCTCTCTCTCTCTCTCCCCGTACGTCCGAGTGCGGGATATAATTCCTGGTAGTTATAATCAGAATCTCCTTGAGGGAGAACGTGATACTTGTATATAGATCTATATTGGGTTTGACACCCCACACCTTGCTGCTAGCTACAGTGGGACCTGCAGGTCTACGGGTGACAAATGTCATTTCATTTTCGCAACGCCTGAGAAACGTTGTGGCAGGTTCACATAGTCACAGTATGATTATAGCGACTCACTTAGGGGGATAACAATTCATGAAGTTTACGAGGTTTCATAAAACCGAAGTAGGTTTAGGATGATAAAAGAAATTTATTTTCCATAACATTTGAAACTCACAACATTTTTACTAAAAATCGATGATTTCTCATACACTCTAGTCTTTGATTATAAGGCTACATATCTCGGATTTCAAGGGAAATATCGGATATTTTTTTCTGAAACAAACGCGACATTTACATGTGAAATACTTCTACTAAGTTTATTAATAAAAGCTTATGAACTCACCAACCTTTGTGTTGACACTTTTCAAACAACTTGTATTCACAGGAAGACACTAATCAGGTTATCAAGTGCTTTTGAGGATGGGACGTTAAGGCGTCAAACTTTTCACATTTTGACAACATATTGTAATTGATTTTGAAACATGTAATTCATACAAGTGATGTAACTTTTTCAATTATATATATGTTGGTTGTGTTTGCTTAAATTACTATTAAAATTGTGGTTATGATGCTATACATGAAGTCCTCCACCCCCGGACGTTTCCGCCATCCTTGGTTTGGGGGTGTGACAGTAACACCTCTAATGGTTTACAAACACCACAAGTAAGAAGATGATCTAGGAGAGAGGAGAAGAGAGGCACAATTTCGGCTATAATAACCTTAGGGTTTCTTGAGGTAGCGGAAACGAAAGCCTTGGGGCCCCTTATATAGCTGAGCTACTAGAGTTTTAGTCAAAACCCTAATTGGATGACTTAGGCCCTAAGCAACTTGAGAACCTTCTGGAATAAGGCCTCCTTGGACGAAATTAGACTCGGCTTGTACTCCGAATTTCATCCCCTTTAATTCCATGAAGATTTGCAGCCCAAAACCAACTATCACACAATTGACAGTTCTAGTCCCCTTTGTTTAATTAATCTTATTCAGCCACAAAATTAATTCTTAATTGATTCTTGACTAATTTTAATTAAACTATATGATTTCTGCTTTAATATATTATTCATATGATATATTAATAAGCCATAATAACCTCTCTCTCCATAAATCATCATATCCTATTGATTTGGTGAAAGCAACCCAAAAGGACCATGCACAACCGAGTCAAGTACATACCAAATATAGTTACGGGCTTAGACACTAATCCAAATTTTTTAGCATATAGTCGTTCTGAAATCAAACAACCCAAAGCGATGTGTCTATCTTGTCACCATTCCCGTAAGTAGTCCTTCAGTAGAATAATTAATAATACTTTTTATTGTAGGTTAAGATATACCTATACCTAAACCTAATAGAGTAAGCCCTAGACTGTAGTCGTGCTTTCCTAAGAAAGTACTAGTTTTGTATAGTCAAAAGCTCTTACACCAATCTGTCACAGCCCCAGCCGGTGGCGAAAACACTGGGTGGTATAACGTCATTTCTTGTATCACAATTATATAACATATATTGCACAGTACACAAGAGTTATTATAAACAACATACCTTTAGAAAGTTTTATTATTATTCCAGCTTACCAAGTTCCTAAAAATACGTCAACATAAAGTTAGTGAGTCCGCAGGTTTTGAATCCAAATAAATAGTATGTTTCCAAGTTCGAAAAGTATAAAATATAGTTTGAAAATATCATTATGATTCATACTTATCTCTAACATGTTGTATATATCCTAGGTATACTAGTTTACTTACCAAATAAGTGATACTTGTATATTTTGAGTAATCCTAAACCAACGAAGGTTACTACATATAAATCTTATTTCAATTCTCTATGAGTATGTGTGCTAGGTATAATTGTCTACTTAATCAGCAAGTAGTATACCTACAAGTTCCTTGTATCTAGAGTATAAGTATTTGGGAGACTTATACTTAGCATTCATACCATGAGTCTGTAACCGCTTCTATACATAAAGACCTCTGATTAAAGATTCCACCAGTGGTTCCTCCATTGGTGCCATAATAAAACTGCCATCGGTGCCACGAAGGATTCCACCAAGGTAAATACTTTCCCCATGCGCTTCATCGATGTCGGGTCTAAAACAAAACAATCAATGGGACAATTCGTCACCCGTAAACCGTTGGGTTGTAGTTAGCACCCACAGGTGGGTTTGTTAACTTGCATAGATCTATAGTCCACAATAAAACCATTTGGGTTGTAGACAGTAACCACAGATGGGGCGTTAACCCACATAAATCCATACACGACTTCCTTGCTCACACGGGATTATCGGTTAGAGGTCAGAGTATTTTCTCTAAGATTTCCAGTCTTAATTGATGAATAATTAGCTCATGTAGACTTTGTCGACCTCCTAGAGTTATAATAGCAAAATCCTATTCGTGTCTAAAACCCTAAGTTACTAGACTATGCTTTTAAGCATTACTCCTAATTTCTTAATACTTAGGCACTACAACCGCTATAACTTGAAGGAAAACCAGGTTCTATCTTAACATAAAACCAATAATAATAATAATATACCTACATGTATATATATATATATATATATATATATATATATATATATATATATATATATATATATATATATAACTATTGAATATAACTTCAGGGCAATATTAGTTACTTTTAGGGCAGGTGATCATTATCACTTCCCAAGGTTTTATACCAGAGATCCTAGCAAGAATCAAGGGCTTTCCTTGTAAACCATTGTGTCACTTTTCTTTTACTACTTGCTATCACACAATGTGAACATCACAACCTATCATTCAATTTTGTTGATTAGTACTTGTTTAATTTTTGACCAATACAATTTGGCGCCCACCGTGGGGTCGTGGTGTTCAAAATCCTCAAAAGAAATCATGTCTACACAACCGATCCTCTCTTTATCCTATGCTCCTTCCATTCCAACGAAAAACCTACCACCTCCTCTGAGTAGACCCCTCACTCAGAGGAAAACGAATGACACTTCCAAGAAAAGCACCCCCTCAATCGTTCATCTAGGAAGTTTGGGATCCTCGGGACTCCAGGATCTAACTTCCTCAGTCACTAATGCAGAACTTTTAGGTATGATGAGGAAAATGATGTAACAGGTGACCCAGCAACAGGAGGAGAATAGAGCACTACTCAAAGAAGTGGAGAGGATGAAGGTGGAATTTCAGAAATCCCAGGAAACTATGCCCACATTTGTGAAACCTAGGATCCTGGACTTTAATAATGTAAGATCCTCATAAAATCACCAAAAGGATATGATTCCTACAAATGTGGCATCACCCTGGGGGGAAACTATGGACAAATGAGCATCCATGATCAATGAACTTAATGTGCCTTTCAGCACTCCTAGAAACCTTGATTCTAGTAATTTCTTAAACATCAGTACTATTAATACTAACTATACTAATGTTGATACATGAATAAACCCAAACATGGCCAATGAACTTCAACAATTAAGACAGATGATTGCCAGTGTACCCAGAGTGGTCCAACCAATACTAGAAGAATCTCCTACACACCATAAGATCTCGAGATTCACTCCTGCGATAGCCGATGCCAAACTTCCTAAGTGCTTCCAAATTCCCAGCATAAAGCTATACGATGGAACTGCAGATCCTGAAGAGCATATAATCCAGGGCACTTGAAGGATGGAGATCATTCCCATCCCAGGGCACTTGAAGGAAGCTTGCCTATGCAAAGACATTGGTTCGACCCTTACGGGATCAGTGCTCAAATGGCTGATAAACGTTCCCCCATACTGTATTACTTCATTTGCACACGTAATCAATATCTTTAATAACTAGTTTTCTTGTAGAAGAACCTTCAAGAAGATCACTACTGATCTCTACCGTGTGGTTCACGATCCTAAGGAGAAACTTAGCAACTTTGTTAACAGATTTGGCAAGGAATCTCTGAGCATCCCCAACATCGACATGACCACCACTGTGGAAAACTTTAAAATGGGATTAAGAAAGGATTCTCCCTTCTATGAAGACCTTGTGATGACCCCATGCAAAAGTCTGGACGAAGTCAGGTGCCGGGTGTTGAGATTCATAAGGATCGAAGAGGATACAGAGATCCAAAAGAGAAGAAACCCTTCGAATCAATATGATAACCCCAACAGGGAGGCCGAATCCTCAACTCAGAGATCCTACAAATTGAAGCCCTATTCTAAACTAGATCATCACAAGGTTGATTCCCTTGAAGATGCAAGAGAAGAAAAAGATCTTCCTAAAATCACTGACTATTGTTTTTCTATGGACGTTTCAGGTGTAATTCATGCGATGCAAGATCTTGGAGATAAAGCAAGATGACCAAAGAGAGACAACAAATCCACCGCTTGGAAAGACAAGTACAAATGGTGTGCTTACCACGAAGACTTTGGCCACATGAAGGAGGACTGCATAGCCCTATGAAAAGAAATCAGCTACCTCCGTATCAAAGACACCTCAAAGAGATCCTCAGGAGAAAAAGAGAAAAATCCAAGGAGAACAACTAAGATGATTATAGGATCCCTCTTATTCTTAGGGTAAAAGACACACCAAGGTCTCCAAAACAGAAAAGGAGGATAGACCACGAAAGAATATCATGGTCAGTAATGAGAAAGAACTCACATTCGACAAGATCGACAGGGAAGGAATTCAGGATTCTCACCATGATGGACTCGTGATAACACTCTACATGGCCAACCATTTCGTCAGAAGGATCCTCGTTGACGGAGGATCATCGGTCAATATCGTACTCCTAGACGCACTGAAGAGAATGAACATCCCAAAATTAGAGATAGTTAGAATATTCTCAATCCTCATAGGATTTAGCGGGGAAAAAAACACACAGTAGGAGAAATAAAGGTACCGATGTACAAAGAATGGGTAAACTCCCTACAAAATTTTTGTGTTATTGACACCTTATCTTCTTATAATGTGATACTAGGTAGACCATGGATCCACGAGATGAAATCGGCTCCATCAACATACCATCAGTGTTTGAAGTTAGCCACTCCTTGGGGTCAATGAAGATCATGGGAGATTAGCAAGAATCGAAAGAATGCTAAAAAACCTCTTTGAAATCTACGAACAAACCCCAACAAGAATAGCAATTAAGGGAGGGGGCATGACATGTTCTAAAGACAAAGGAACAAGACGTAAAGGAAGTGTCCCTAGGCATTGAGGATCCTGAAGCTAAAGTCCTCATAGGATCCTCAATGCCTAAGAAGATCAATAAAGATCTATTGAATTTCTTAAGAACCAGAAGCAAGACATTCGCATGGAAACACGAAGATATGAAAGGTATAGACAAGAGTATTATTACTCATAAACTTAATATTGATCCTTTTTTCAGACCAATACACCAAAAGAGAAGGAATTTTGCACCTGAAAGGAATCAAATCATCCAAGAGGAAATAGAGAAGCTCCTGAAAACAAGGATGATCAAAGACGTAAAGTTCCTAAGATGGCTAGCTAATATGGTTGTCGTATAAAAGAAAAATGGAAAATGGAGGGTGTACGTAGATTACACGGATCTTAACAAAGCTTGTCCTAAGGATCCTTTCCCCTTACCACATATTGACTCTATGATAGATGTGACGGCTGACCATGAACTCCTGACCCTCATGGATGCTTCAGCAGGATTCCAACAAATCCAAATGGAACCATCAGACCAAGAAAATACTTCATTCATAACACCAACATGTATATATTGTTACACTGCAATGCCTTGTGGTCTTAGAAATATAGTGAGACATATCAAAGATTGTTGAATCGTTCGTTCAAAGGCAAGCTGGGGGACCTCATGGAAGTTTATATTGATGACATGGTAGTGAAGTCAATGAAAGCCGAAGATCACCTTAAAGACCTGAAGGAAATGTTTGATATCCTGAACGAGTACAATATGAAGCTGAACCCACTCAAATGTCAGTTTGAAATGAAGTGAGGGAAGATCCTTGGATAGATGGTAACCAAGAGAGGGATAGAGGCATGCCTATAACAAATAAAATCAATCATGGAACTAAGATCCCCGTCTTCAACAAAGGACATCCAAAGGCTAACCGGAATAGTAGTAGCACTCATCATATTCATTTCAAGATCCTCAGAAAGGGGCAATCCCTTTTACGATATCTTGAAAAAGAACAAGAAATTTGAGTGGAAGGAGGAACACGAGAAAGCATTCCAAGAACTGAAAAAAATATCTAAGCTCTACCCCACTACTAGTAAAGCCTATAGATGGATAACCGCTTATTGTATACCTCCTGATATCCTCAAATGCGGTAAGTGCCGTTCTGGCCAAGGATCTTAACGGGGATCAACAACCTATCTACTTTGTACGTAAAAGTCTCCTGGATCCTAAAACCAAGTACTCCCACCTTGAAAAATTAATTCTTGCCTTAGTAATTGCTTCTACCAAATTAAGACACTACTTCGAAACACACACTATACATGTAAAAACTAACTATCCTATCAAGAATGTCATGAGAAATCCATAAATGCCAAGAAGGATGGAAAAATGGTCTGCGAAGTTAACCAGATTTGACATCAGATACGAACCAAGATCCGCCATAAAATCACAAGCACTAGCAGATTTTGTAGCTGGCTTTAGTGATGATCTACAAAACGATGTAGACATGGAAGCCAAGCGATTCCTAGAATACAAACACCTGGGAAGATGGACGTTGCTCACAGATGGAGCTTCAAATCAGAAAGGAATAGGCCTAGGGATCATACTATAGTCACCACAGGGGGACATCATACCCCAGACAGTTAGTTGTGAATTCAACACTACCAACAATGAAGAAGAATACGAAGCACTCATTATGGGACTACAATTAGCTAAGGATCCTCAAATCAAGGATCTTCAAGTATTTGTTGATTCTTTATTACTAACTAATCACTACAATGGATCTTATGCAGTGAAAGGTGAGACATTAGCATTATACCTAGAGATCCTCAAAAACTTAGATTCTGATTTTGAGAACTTTAGCCTAAACCAAGTTCCCAAAGAGGAAAACACAGAAGCAGATGCATTAGCTAATCTAGGATCCTCCTTTAGGATCCCACCAGAGACGAAGATTCCTATAACTCACATAATAACCCCAGCTATAGAAACCATCTCCGAAAAATCAGAAGATCCTAAGCATCTGACAAGTGTAGTAGCTATTGAAGATCCTGACCATAGGATCCTTCCTCAAAGGGATCTTGACAAACAAGATCCTCAAAGAAGTCTGCGACCATGGACCCAACCCATTATGGAGTATCTCCAAAATAGCATAATCCCGATAGGAAAAAAATGAAAGAGCATTCAGGACGATAGTCTCGAGATTCATGTTAATCTAAGGTAAACTATACAAGAAATCCATGGCAGGACCATACTTAAGATGCTTGGAAGATCCTGAAGCTGCATAAGTCTTAAAGGATATAAACGAAGGAGACCGAGGCAATCATACTGGGGGCAGATCCTTATGCTCCCAAATAGTAAGAACAGGATACTACTGGGCAACCATGAAGAAATACTCCTTTCTACATGTTCAAAAGTGTGATGCTTGCCAAAGACACAACAACATCCTACATCAACCGACGGAACCTCTACATCCAATTGTTTCCTAATGGCCATTTATGAAATAATGACAGGATCCTAGCACAGGATATTGACACTATTGACGAGCTCAGGATCTTGAAAAAATATGCATTGCTGCTCATCAGCAATGAATCACCAAGTCTTACAATAGGAATACAAGGGTTAGAAGGTTTCAAATAGGAGACTTGGTTTTAAGGAAAACATTCCAAAACACCAAGGATCCTAGTGTAGGAAAATTAGCTACCAAATGGGAAGGACCATACCTTGTAGATGCTCAAGCAGTAAAAGGAGCATACTGGCTAGCAACACTAGAAGGAGACATTCTACCAAGATCCTGGAATGCCATACACCTCAAATCATACTACATGCAAGTAATATAAAATGATCCACAAAAAAACCAAGGTACACATGTTCTTTACCTTAAAATTATTGTTATTATTGATTCTCTCCTCGAATACAAAACTAAATTAAGCATCTAAGGGGTGTTAGCTAGACTAACGCCCACCCTTAGCTAATGTTTGCTATGCAGAACACCATATAGTTAAGGATCCTTAAAATTGAAGATCATGAAACACCAGGATCCTCACAATTGAAGATCCTGAAACACCAGGATACTCACAATCGAAGATCCCGGAATGTCTGGATCCTCATGTTTGAACACCCTGAAGCACAAGGATCTTGACACATAAAGATACCAATACTGGGTAAACTCCATTATATTAACAATATAATCCCTAAACTATCATGTACACAAGCTAGAGACTGATCACTCTCTCATGCCTAACGGTACTTAATCCCTTCTAAGGTTTAAAGAGCTAATTACCTCTTTCACACAAAATAAGGTTTATACACCTTGCTTGGATGCATGATATCTAACTTTAGGATACTAGTAAGGGGATCACTTCATGATTTAGTGGCTTGGAAACCCTCTTATCTTTGAACACAATTTGAGATCCTTAAGGTTTATAACATTTTCATGTTATCCATAAATCGGGATCCTAAACCAGTGATTACTCCAGGAATATAACATTTTCATGTTATCAAGATTTTACCCCAATGACTACTTAAGGTTTATAACATTCTCATGTTATCAAAGATTGGGATCTTGCCCTAGAAATTACATAAGATCTGTAACATCTTCATATCATCACATGTTGGGAATGTTCCCCAAAGAAGACGGTTAAATTGTAACATTTTCTTGTTACCTACCCAATGAATTGTATCTCAAGTAGGGATCCTCACCAGAATATAACATTAAAATGTTATCTATTTTGTCTAAGTGTATAATCTAAATAGGTTATCCTGAGAAGAAGTTTTCTTTACAAGATCCAAGATCTTTATTTTGTAGGATCTCTGATGGTAAGGATCCTCATCGAGCTTCATTGGTAAGGGACCTCATTCCCAACATTGAACCAAAGTTTTCTCCTAAGTTGGAATTTATCCTCAATAAATTCTAAAATTAGAAAAATCATGAAGCTAAAAGAGAAACTCGAAGACAATCAGGTTCCATCTTTCCTTAACTTTAAAGTTTTCAAATTAAGGGTCCTAAGCTTTTTAGGATCCTAAACCAATCACTGGCATATAAACTTTCATCACTTCGGAGTAATTCACTTGTAACACCGTAAATTTTCAAACAATTTTTTTCATTTTAAAAATCACATAATTCTCATAACACATTTCACAAAAATCTCTTTTATTTAATTTACAACACAACTCCAATAATTGTTTGATTAATAATCTAGGATCCTCAAAATATAACTCTTTCTCTGGTATGTACAATCAAGTCGACGCCTTCCTGCGATCCTGAGGAAAAACTTGAAACACATATCACATAATAACGTAAGCACGAAGCTTAGTGAGTTCCCCAAAATACCACACATACATCTCATTAGCCACTCGAGGCTATATCACTGTAAGAAGCTCCGATAAATGTGTCTCAATGGGACTCTCTAGTCCCATGGTTCGTCGGACCCTCTGATCCGGTCCGTAAAGCTCCGCATAGCATAAATCAAAAGGACATAATGCACAACATACAACATAAAACAGGATAGCATAATAATCAGTGTAAGCACATAAGACCCTCTGGTCACACAAAGGTACCACTCTAGGTAAAGTATAGTGAGAAGACTTACCTCGGAAGACGAACAACTCCTATAGACGCTACTGCTATGCACCAGTCACTAACTCTATACCAAACCCACAATTATCCCAATTAGGAACTAAGTCCAAACTCTCACTCATTCGGTCTAAAGGCAGTCCACTAAGCAGCCCATCAACACCTAAAACCCATTGGACCCACCAAGGCCTAATAATAGATGGGCTCTCCCAAGGTTCAATTCTCAATCTAAATAGCAAGCCCAACTCAAGGGCCAAAAGCATAATATAATATTTCTCTACTTAAATTCATTAATACACAAGTCCAAAGATCCAGGCCCAACCCTTAAGGCCCAATAACAAATTCAACCCAAAAGCTCACAGAGAGGTTACGCGGGGTGTACCTCCCTTGGTACGCTCAACGTACACTAGCATGCACGAATCTGAGCGGGGACACCAACCCAGTACGCAGGGCATACTAGAATTATGTTGGGCGTACGACTTGTTTTGCTTAGTCCATTCTTGTGACAACCTGAAATTTTCCATTCTAATCAAACCATTTCAATCCAATAGAAGTAGAGCAACTACAGTAAAAATTCAGACTTAGAATATAAGTTTGGCAGTTTCAGGGTTTTACACCAAAAAGGGGTATCAGGAGAGTGGGTGCACTAGGGTTTGGTGCAACACTGTTATTCCAACACTCCCATTTATTAGGGATCATTTCAGGAATAAAAATATTTTCTGCCAAAATATCTCAAGACTACAAATAGATTTCCAAACCAAAATCATTCATTATTCACATTTCCGACTAGAGAAAAGCCACTTTCTCTCTGACGGATCTTCGGGTTTTTATACCAAAATGTGAGTTTCTCTTTATAGTATTGTTAGAAAGCTTTAACGTGTCTATAACATGTTTTAGAAGGCTAAAACATGAAATTTAGGAGTTTACACCTCGAGGTGTTCTTGAGCGGTAAACTCCCGAAACGAAGCCAAAACCGAAACTTGTGTTATAATAAGGCCTTAGATGCTTATGTATACATGTTAGGGACAAGAAAACAACCACAAATCACCCAAGTTTGGGGAGTTCACGGCCGAAGAATTGCTTAGGCTGTAAACTCCCATTCCAAGCTCAAAATGGTGATTTAAGGACTATAAGACTTAAAGGCTTTTATCTAGGCTAATTCCCCAAGTAGAATAAGGTCTTAAACACATCAAATGACACAAATCAAAGTGAGTTTACAGCCTAAGAGAAGCTTAGGCCGTAAACTCCATAAGAATGGACAAAAGGGTGTCTTCAAGACACCTAAAGCCCTAGACCCCTTCATGGAATTGTTTCCTACAAAAATGAGGAACCTAAATACATAAAAATCACTCATCAAAGTGAGTTTACGGCCAAGATAATGTTCTTGGGCTGTAAACTCAAAAGGATGGCACAAAGTGTGCCTAGGGTTCTCATTTTCTTTAAACAATTGTCTAGAACATATCCCACAAGTGCAAGAGGCTTGAAGGCAACTAAAACCCACCGTACTTAGGGTTTAAAGCTGTAAACTCTAAGGGTAATAGCCTTGAGTCTGTAAACTCCTAATTGGAGTACTTCTAGACCCTAAATGCTTCCAAGGGCTTAACCACTAAGTTAGAACAATTCTAGAAGGCCCTTGGGACTTCAAAACACACCAAACACACATGTTTGGGAGTTTACGACCGTAAACTCAAGAGTTTACAACCTTAAACTCCATGTGTGATGGTTTATAGAGAGTAAACTCTCACATAGAGTCCTTTGGAAACCCTAAACACAAATATCCTGTCCCACAATAGCTTAGATTCAATCCTTAAGGCTTGAAACACTTATATAAAGTGTTTATTATGTCTAGGATGTCTTAAACATTATCAATTAGTCATTTATATCTAATTGAGTGTGTATATGTGTGATTATATGGTCATTAGACCTTAAACTCACATTAAGGGCATTGCACTCCTTTGTTGCGACCCTGTAGCCTCCAAGCACTTGACCAAAAGTGTTATCCTCGCGCTTAAATGTTATTACTTGTATAATTAGTGTTATAATCACTAATTATCTATATACATGCGTTTTCATATGTAATTAGGATCATTGTGTGTGTCTATGTCTCCAATTGACACCAAGCACTTGTCCGATCCTTCCGTATGATAACAGTCCGTTCAATTCCAATCACTTACTGCAGGTGAGTTCATACCCCTTAACTAATGTTTTAAACTCTTTTTAAATGTTTTATGGGGGGGGGATACAAGTAGAATCATGCTACTTATTATGTCAATCACATGTGATTAGTAAGTAGGATTATATTACTTATTACATCAATCACATGTGATTAATATACAACATTCAAATGATTTGGCTACTCATTAGCCGTTTTACCAAACAGTTTCCTTCAAATAACTTTTTATAAACATTTTATATGTTTTAAACTCCTTTTTACACTATACAGCTTACTCCATACATTTCCTTTCAAACTTATTTACAACTGTGTTTCAAACAAATGTTTTCATATACTTAAACTGCTTTATTAAACTCATGCCTTCAAATTGTTTTATAGATTGACATCAAGTCGATCTTTTCTCAAAAATAATACTTATATTGCAAATGTCTTACAAAACTTATTTATGCTTTTATATTATAAATTGCATGCCTCTATATGTATAGTTATATAAGAAATGTTTAAAAGACTTAGGAAGGCTATCCACCCTATTTCCTTTTCGCACCTTGAGATGTGGTCTGGTGGGACATTGGGTATTCGTCCGAAAGTCGTTTAAATATTAGTTATATATCATATGTACATATATAGTCATAAAAGGTCCTTCAAGTTCATCCTATGCCCTTGGGTAGCAAGGGTATACATCCATGTCTACACGTACCACATAGATTACTAGAAAGCTACCATATGGGTAGTTCAGGAAGATACTAGAACCATTGGTAGAACGCGATATCATACAATGAGTCAGTTCATTCATGAGTCAATACTTTCTAGAACTTTTCAATACATTACATATACAACTATACTAGAACGAGAACATATACAACTATACTAGAACGAGAACATATACAAATATACTAGAACGAGAACATATACAACTATACTAGAACGAGAACATATACAACTATACTAGAACGAGAACATATACAGCTATAGCACGGAACCTGTTCAGGATCTAATTATACTAATGAATCACACCACAATTGTGATAGTTATATCAAGTATACATGATCATTCGGTAATGTGGGTGCTCACGGCTTGCATTCATGCAGGGGTCGTGGGTAGGTCCCAAAATCCCTTTGATAGGGGAGCGTATAGTCTGGGATCTAGACATCACATTATACCTTATCCCTCAAATAAGGCAGTTGAGTACCGATGTAGTTATTTATATTAAATACTACAGTACTTGGAAGTATTACCCTAGATTTAAGGTAATAGGTACGGTTGTAGTTCGGCACTACACCATAGTACTACATAGATTTTCCATTACATATTTTTAGTGATAACCTCACTTAAACATTAATGTACAAACTATATTTTTGAATAATGATAGTTATACTTTGGAAAATACATCCTCTTACAAGAGACACACACACATAACAGTTAGGTCTTGGTAGAAGACACCTTCACATACTAGAAGGAATCATCGGGATTCTAGGGTTTTCAAACGTTTACAGTTGCTTCATATACATTTTCAAAACTTACAGTTCATATACATTTTCAATACTTACAATTCGTATACATACAAATACTTACTTTTCAAATACATACAAGTATTTACATACAAATTAAGACACTAAAATACTTATGATCTCACCAGCTTCAAAGCTGATACTCACTTTCAAAATTACTTGTATCCTCAGGTCATCATAGACAGGTACCGATGCAAGAAGAAAGGAAGATGGAGCTTGTTCAAGACTTTTGTATAATAATTATATTATTAATGCAATGGATGATGTTGTTGTTGGATTAATGTCTAAGTCCATAACTATAATTGGTAAGACTTGACTCGACCCGGCATGGTCCATTTGGGTTGCATACCATCATGCACTTGGATAGACTATAATGAGAGAAATAAGACAGTTATGGTTATTAATATATTATAAGTTCTAGTATATTAATAATAAGAATAATAAGATTATTTAATTAGTATTGATCAAGAATTAATCTAGGATTAATTAAGTGATCAAAAGAAGACTAATTAAATATATGGGTTGATTGTGTAAATCATCCATACTTATATAGTGGGCTAATGCTCCATGGATAATCAAGTTGGGCTAAAACCCATAGGATGGTCCATGGATGCTCCATGGTGTATTTGAACCCATGGATCCAAGGAAATGGAAAGCCATGACAATTAAGGATTTACCCTAATTATAACACTATATAAAGATCTTATTCTTGACGAAAATCGGCCACTAGTATTATTCTAGAGAGGGCTAGCCGATTTCATGAAGTGTAGAACTCTCTCAAGTTATTCGAAGTGTTTTGATGATTGTGATTCCATTTGAGGCTTCCACACTATTGGGGCTAGGCACTCAAGCTTCATGAAGACTTTCTACATCAAAGAGGTATGTATTCTCTCTTGTTACACTCATTGTTTTGTATGCTAGATTAGGATAATACCTTGGATATTCTTATTGCATGTATAATAGAGAAAACATAGATCCAAGGTATTTAGGGTTGCATGTACACTTAGGAGTGTTAGAATGCTCAAAACCCAACAGTGGTATCAGAGCCTAGGCTTGTTTTCTTGTTATACTTGCAAATGGAGCTAAAAAATCGAGTTTTGATGTTGTCAGCCCAGCAGACTCGCCGAGTCCATGAAGGGACTCGACGAGTCCAAGGCAAAATGCATCCAACTCGCCGAGTTTTGTTCATGCACTCGGCGAGTTGGACCCCAGACAATATATTTTCGAGGTTTTTGGCTAGAAATGGACTAGGAACATTACCCTAAGTTGTTTTTGAACTTATAAACTTGTTTTTTAATGTGGTAATGTTCATGATAATCCATTTTCAAAGATAATTGTCAATAGATTCATGTTTTGTATTAGTTTAAGGTTTAGACTAATTACATGAAGAAGTTTGATATGAATTATCTTGTTCTTATGCGTTGCTTAGATTAATAGAAAAGTTAATTGGAATAGTTGTTTTCAATCCATTTTAATTTAAGAGTTGAGTATAAAATGTGTTTGTGTAACTTGTCCTCAAGTTACATGAAGAGTCACATTAAAGACTCATAAAACTTATAAAAGTTGGTAATGGTTACAAAATGAAGAGTCTTGTGTCATTGAATAATTTTTTTTATGACTCCATAACTTGTCCTCAAGTTATGGAAATTCAAGAGTCACTTCATTAATAAATAAATAAATAAATAAAGTGTAACCTTAATTAATTCCATAAGTTATAAAAATAAAGAAAAGTTAATTCTCTTATTAGTTTAAAGTCTTCCATAAATTATGGAACTTGAAGAGTTTTTTGGATTAAAACTACTTTAAACACATAAGTTATGGAATTAATTAGTTTTGAATAGTTTCAAAACTTGCCCTCAACTTTTTGGAATTTGAAAAGTTTTCTCTTAGGAATACTTTAATTCCAAGTTAGCCCTTAGAATTTTAAAAGAGTTAAAATTCAACACTTATACTATTTATAACATTAATGGTTAATTATTATATATATGTATAAGAACAAGTCGTTTTACCGTTAGTAGGCCTCATTCACGAAACCGGTCTATAAGGTGGGTATAAGGTTGTTGCCTATAAAATGGTGACTTAATGGGTGTCCACTCTCACCCACCGCTTGCTTGATCGGTGGAGGGTCGTTAGCCGAACGGGTAGGACAATGACTTTAAATTCTCCCTTCATTAAAAGTATTAATGATAAATACTAAAGTAACTAAAATCTTAATAATTCCCAATCTTAGTTACTTTAGGAAAAATGTGAATTTGGTGCTAGCCCATGGAATTCACACTTTGTACCTTACCAAGTTGTTGGTGGAGCATGTGTGGTTAACCGGCACACTAACTTGGACTAGTAAGGACCACGAAGGGTGACTTAATGTTTTTCATAGATCAATGGAGCGTGTGTGGTTAACCGGCACATTGATTAGGTGATAATATTAAGGGTACCAAGTGAATTGGTATGGTTATTCACACCTTGTTTTGTGATCCTCGGCATCCCAGTCACAAAATTTGAGAGGGCACACTCGAGATTGAAACATGCCATTGAAAAGTTCAATGAATCTCAAAAGTTCTAGGAATTTCAAATCCAATTAAAACCTAATAAATTATTTCGTTTTTCATGGTGGAAATTGGTGAATCGTCATTTGCCTACCTTCAAATATTTTATAGCTTGGATTACGGCATCCCTCTTCTAAGTTATAAAATAGTTTGTTGGGTCCTAGCCTTAATATTTCATATTGGGTGTCATATTAAGGACTTTAAATCAACTATCTTGAATATCTCCCAAAACATGTCTGGTTTAGACATTTATGATCTTCCCAAATCCCTTAAAGATGATGTTCCTCAACATCATGCTTCACTTCCTCTATCTCCTCCAATTATTCTCCCTCACCTACAAGTTCTTGAAAAGTTTAAGGTCACTCGAGCCCTATTGGCAAGTAAAGGTCTTGGTGTGGTCACATCTTGGAGATGTAGTCACATATTGACAAGCCGGGAGAGTTGGGTGTCAAAGTCTTGAGAAAGTTGGTGGTTCAATCACTTTCTAAGTCACATAGTGAGTTCTTTTGGAACACCTATGAAACAGACTATGACAAGACCCTTAATGATCTTATCTATTTGTTAAGATCAACTTCCTCAAAACTTGATGGACATTGACAATAGTGACACAGGAAATCCAGAAAAGCATTCTCTTCCCAATGGAAAGGGACCGACCATAGTCAACTCGGTTGACCAAATGGTAAAGAGAAAAACTAAGTCTGTGATAGTCCCGTGAACCATTATCAAAGGGTCCATATGTTTATATTGCCAAAGAAAGGGGCATTGGTTGCAAAGCTGCCATAATTTACCTAAGGATGTTAAAGTCGATAAGATTGACTCTACTTCAGGTAAAATCCACTGTCTAACTCTATTAAGTTTCTATTCTGAGATTCTTGATACATGATGTGACTGGGTCACATGGTGATGTTTTAAGAATCAAAGAAAAGGTAAAGAAACTTAAAGAAAGAATATGCTGAATCTGATCGCGTAGATGGATTTCTATCGCGTAGTTTGAAGATCGGATTCTTGAGCTACTTCTTAGGAGTTATAATATATTGCTTCTGAATAGATAACAACAAGTTTTTCATGTGGATTGTAAGGATAAGTTTTTCCGCAAAGTTTTAAAAAAAAAGAAAAAAAAGGGTTTTAATTTTATTTATTTTAAAAAATGTCCTTACAATGGCATCTGTGGAAAATTGTTGCTTATATGTTTCCAGTAATAGCAATATTGGAAAGTGGATTTGATTCTTCATTTGTGGTAGTGTCTGAATTTACCAAATGAAGAAAGTTTTTCATCACCCAAGTTTCAATTGGACAGAAACTTGGAATCATACAAGTTGTATTGTATGATGAATGAGAATTTTCATCTTTGAAAAATTAAGACTAATTCTTTGATCACGTGTATATGTGAGTCATTTGAAGGACTAAGGAATTAGGTACACTGGATGTGCGCTGGTCAAGGTCCACCACAAAGATTGATTTGTCATGATTTACTAAAGATTAGTAAATATTATTATACTTATAAGGTTAAGTATAATTCAGTAACATTGGAAAGGTTCCAATGTATGGCAGAGCGAATAAGAAGAATCAAATTAGGGAAAAGGATAAAAGTTTCTCAAATATGAAAAGATGGGAGAGTACTTTAGTATCAGTTTTATGATCATCTTAATGATTTAGAAACCATATCACAAATTCATACTCTAAGGACGTCTTAGTGCATTGTTATGGCTAAGAAGAGAGGTCATGAATTGTTGGATTGGTTAAAATCAAGAAGATGAGTCATACTTCGTTCCAAAACAATTCTTAGAGTCATACTCCAAGATTGTAACATTGAGTGACATAAAGTAAGGTTTAAAACACTTATCAAATGTAGTGTAAAATGTTTTGTACTCTTGTACATTTGAGATTGGTAAGTTGTGATGTCTTGGATGAGAGAAAGACCAACTAAGACCAATTGTGTGAAGTGTTAGTCTTGATAAGAATCCGCACTATCCCTTGAATATTTGTTTTGTCAAGGAATGGTTCTTGACTAGGAAAAACTTATATGTCAAGGGGACAGTGGGAGCCTTAAAGATCCTGAAAGAGTTTTAAGATTTAATCAAGAGTGAAACCTGTAATTTATCACTAGCACACGACTTAAGGTTTGCAACCTATCGTGTTGACATAATTCTTATTTCTGTACCTACTTCAAATAAGTTGAATTTGCATGTGAGTTATCAGAGTTCAACTTGGAAGCATTGGTGGGCCTTATGTTACCAAGGTGACAAGAAACTAAGATTGAATAAGTTTAATCCATGTAGGGCTGAATTTGTCACTAACCTTATCTTGTGATTATGGTTTTGACAAATTCGCATGGATAGGAACTCATACACTATAAAATCTAAGTGTCATAAGGTTTCTCTCCGATTCATGAAAATGATGGTGAGGAAACGCTTTCACTAAGTATATTTTACGTAGATAGCAATTGTGTTATTTGCATTTTCAAAAGTCGTTAGTGGAGCGCGTGTGGTTAACCGGCACGCTAACATGGACTTGTGAGAAATGGCAAATGCCTAAGCAATTGAGACTATGATTACGGCATCTCTTTTCATAGTTCTGAAAATTGTTTAGACACACATGTGAGCTATCTAAGAAAGGATGTGTGAATCTAAATTTCAGAAGTCCAGCAGATTTCTGAAAATATGTCAGAGCTAGTGGGAGCATAAGTGTTATGCTGATAATCATCATGTTAGTGGGAGCATGATTATTATGATTAGTATTGCAAGCTAGCAATGTTAATTATAGAAAACAAAGTTTCAATCTGTGAAGTTGCAGGGGTTGAAAAGTTGTTTTGCTATAATTAAGGGAGAGGAAATTATACTTCATTTCAACTCTAAAGCTTAGATTGAGATTTTAATCATCTTTAGTCAAGAATATATATGAATTTTGTGTTGGAATGGTTCAACTTGAAGAAATTCTATATATATTGCATTTTCAAAATTCGATTATGATTACGGCATCCCTCTTCATAGTTAAATTTTGAAAACATGGCAAATAAAAAATATTGTAGCAAAAGACTGGTCTAGTATCATGTCTTTATGTCAAACATCATGAATCGTGTCCCATATGCTTCGGATATAGGATCGATTTCACGTGCTATAATATTCATCCTTTCTAAATTTTCCAAATGCTTAAGGCATTTAGAAGGGAAAAGTCTAGAACTGGATATGACTAAAGTGATTAAGCAATTGTCGAGGACAATCTGAGGTTCGCCAAAGATTGGTTGCTCAGGGACATTTGGAAGTCTAGTGTTAATTTTGGTAGGACCATATTGACATTTTCTGAAAAGAGGTAACTCTTGTTCGGAAGTGATAGTCAAATGGGACTATGGAAATGTCTCTATAGGTGGAAGTTATTCAATCTATGTAAGATTAGGAAACTTAATGCAAGAAGGATGTTCCCAAGAAGCTGATCTCCTTTGGAATGCTCTGTAATGGTTGTTGTCAAGTCTTTCTGACTTCGTTCATAATCATTACAAGAGGATCAATGCATATAAGTTTAGAATCTAACAGATTTCAGTGAATGACATGAATTTGGAATTCTTGCATTTACAATAAGGATTTGGGATTGTGAAATGAGTATCATTGGAATCATGTTCAATTGATCTACATCACAATGTAAGGATCATAGACAAACATAGTGTGCATACTTGGGGTATGGCTTAACTATTGTTTAGAAAAACAAAGTGTACATGCTAGGAGCATGGGACGACTGTTGTTTTTTTATTCAAGTCTTAAGTTGATTATTTGAAACATTGAATAATGTGTAATCAATATGGTGATAAATAAAAGGTGGTTTTATTTATATTCAAAAGGGTTCTGAGACCATATTAGATTCGATTGTTATTGTTTTTCACTTTGCATGTTTTGACTTCCAGAATAGCTAGGTTATTCTTTTCGAATGACTAAGTTATTTAAACACTCCACAGTCGTTCATATGTTGGAAGTAGGTATGAATCAAGATTGTCATGAATCGGGTTTGTAGATGGCTAAATGGGTTTAGTCATGGCAATGGTTGCTACAACATTCATGAGTGCTCATAAGTTATGAGTATTGGAATAAAGCCACGCTCACTTGTATCACTTCATGGAATTTATCTCGAGTGATCGTGAGACGGTAATATCATATAAATCTTCAAACCTAGAGATATGAGTTGTTACCTATGAGTTGGTTGTGCATTGATTGCACGTAAACACATCAGTAACTTGATGTTATAAAACGTGCCTTTGTGTACAATTCAACAAGTAGTAGAACAAGCATATGAGTCGAAGTTTATTTGTTCCTTCTAGAAATAGAAGCGATATCTGGGCCCCTCGATGATTTTGTTGTGACCTATGTACCGGCCGGTCAGAACTGAATTGATGTGTTCGATTACGTTCTTTGTCAAACAAATTGAAAATTGGGAAACAAACTGCTGGACAATAAGTACGACGTTGTTCCATGTATTTGTCCGGCTGATATCATGAGAACAGAGGATTATATGATCCCTTATCTAATGGACAAGTCATTGACAAGGTCAGAGTTCATCTACAAGGTCAGAGTTCGACAGAAGCTTTTGAGAGCTACGATTGCCAATTGGTTCTTGAAGTCATACGCAATAATAGTTTTAGACTTATCCAAGTGGGAGACTGTTGGATTAATGTCTAAGTCCATAACTATAATTGGTAAGACTTGACCCGACCCGGCATGGTCCATTTGGGTTGCATACCATCATGCACTTGGATAGACTATAATGAGAGAAATAAGACACTTATGGTTATTAATATATTATAAGCTCTAGTATATTAATAATAAGAATAATAAGATTATTTAATTAGTATTGATAAAGAATTAATCTAGGATTAATTAAGTGATCAAAAGAAGACTAATTAAATATATGGGTTGATTGTGTAAATCATCCATACTTGTATAGTGGGCTAATGCTTCATGGATAATCAAGTTGGGCTAAAACCCATAGGATGGTCCATGGTGTATTTGAACCCATAGGATGGTCCATGGTGTATTTGAACCCATGGAGCATCATATGGGTTTTGGCACAACTAGATAATCCATGGAGCATTAACCCACTATACGAGTATGGATGATTTACACAATCAACCCATATATTTAATTAGTCTTCTTTTGATCACTTAATTAATCCTAGATTAATTCTTGATCAATACTAATTAAATAATCTCATTATTCTTATTATTAATATACTAGAACTTATAATATATTAATAACCGTAAGTATCTTATTTCTCTCATTATAGTCTATCCAAGTGCATGATGCCATGCAACCCAAATGGACCATGCCGGGTCGGGTCAAGTCTTACCAATTATAGTTATGGACTTAGACATTAATCCAACAATGCGATAGTTGAAAAATAGGGCAATGGTTATCCTAGTTGTAGGATGGACGAATTCAAGGGATAAGATATCCTTGAAATCGTCCAAAGGTCCAAGGGGATAAGGCTTATCAAGGCTTATCTTTTGATTGGTTAATAGGCAAGTAACTAGATAAGGAAAAGGACTGAAAACCTAATCTCTACCCTATATAAAGACCCTAAGGCCTTAGGAATTCATCCACTTGCTTCTAAGAGATCCCAAGGTCGATTTCTACCTCTCCCCTTCTCTCTCTATAGCCTCTCCACTTGCTTGTGGTGTTTGTGATCCATTAGAGGTACTACACTTGTTGTACTTGCTTTCAAGATTTAGGGTTTGAAGATTTAAGTTGTTATTGCAATATAACAAAGAGAGGTATGTGATCTAACCTTCTATGTGAATTTCGAAAATAGTAAGCCACATTAGGGTTTTATTGATGTCTTCATAATGTTGTGTATCTAATAGTGAAAACATAGATCCAAAACTAGGGTTGCATACACACATAGGATTGTATGTATAAAACCCATCAGTGGTATCAGAGCCTTTGGTTAACTTGTTTTCAATTAGTATTATACAATTGTATGAACTTGACAATTAGGGTTTATAGCCTATAAACCCTAGGAGGCAAGAAATTTCAAGATTAGGGTTCCCTAACCATAATTTGCGAAATTTATGAAAGGGTTTTTAAATCCTTTCCTTTCGTGCAAGATTTCGAAATCTAGGTTTTGCAAACACTAGGAGTTTCGAATTAGCCTCCTTCCCCAAGATAAGATCCTAAATTTTAGGGATTTGGATAATCTCATATCTTGTAATTATCTTTTAATGGTTAAATATGGTAATTAAAGATTTGGAATTATCCCCTCCCATTATTTTCGAAATTTAGAGGGATAAAATGGATTAGGATAAATTAATTGTTTAAATGATAATCATCCTTTAAGATTTAATAATCCCGTATGATTTAATAATTTAAATTAATAGTTTAATTTGAGATAATTATTAAATCAAGAGTTTTAATATTTAAAATTTTAAGTTAAATTATATTAAATTTCGAAAATTTTAAATTGAAAATTAAAACCCTAGTATTTTGAAATGTTTAAAATACACCCTATACTATTATATTATTACAAGCTTAATGAATGTATATATATATATATATATATACACACACACACACACACACATATATATATATATATATATATATATATATATATATATATATATATATATGTATGTATGTATGTATGTATGTATGTATGTATGTATGTATGTATTATTAAAATGCTAGTCTTACCGTTAGTAGGCCTCATTCACGAAGCTGGTCTATAGGTGGGTATATGGTTGCTGCTTATAAAATGGCGCTTAATGGGTGTACACTCACACCCACCGCTTGCTTGACTAGTGGAGGGTCGTTAGCCGAACGGGTAGGATAAGGCAATCCTCTCTTCATTAATAAGTATAATGAATCTATATAAAGTAACAAAATGTTTTTACAAATTCCCAATCCTAGTTACTTTAAGCAAAAGTGAAATTTATGCAATCCCATGAAATTACACTTTACACCCTTGCTAAGAAGTTAGTCGATCGTGTGTGGTTTACCGGCACACTAATTGGTTCTAAGCAAAGGTGGTAAAGGGTGATTCATTATTTGTCATAGTTTGATGGAGCGTGTGTGGTTTACTGGCACATCGAATAGGTGATTGTAACAATGAGGACACCATGTAGATTTGCATGGTTATTCACACCCACTTTGTGATCCTCGGCATCCCAGTCACAAACGAGAGGGGCATATCGAGATATAAACATGCCATTGAAAAGTTCAATGAATCTCCAAGAAAATCTAGGCATTCTCAAAAACATTTAAAACTTAAGCTTATGTTTTTCATAGTGAAGAATTAGTGAATCGTCATTCACTTACCTCCAAAATTATTTGCGTGTTATATTACGACATCCCTTTTCTAATATGTAAATAGTGTTGTTGGGTCCTAGCCCTAAATTTTCATTCTGGGTGTTTAATTAGGGATTCAATTCTAATCAAACTTTGTCCTTTCTATTTGTAGATGGCTAATGCGAACAACGTTGCTGCTAACTCATTCACGCTAATGAGTCTTTGTCAAAAAGTGATTTTTGATGGATCAAACTTTAGCGAATGAATAAGATACATTCGCACGATTGTGCGCTATGAGGACAAAGATTATGTCCTCGACGAGAATCTCAAGAAGATCAATCCATAAGTCGCTACTCCTGAGGAAATGACTGTCTTTGAGACCCACAAACGTGATGCAACGAAAGTCTATTGCATCATGATAGCCACAATGAACCAAGAATTCCAAAAGTCCTATGAGGACATGTATCCGTATGAAATGCATCAAGACTTAATGGAGAGGTATCCCCAAAGCGCGAGGCAAGAGCGTTATGAGATCATCAAGAATATGATCACCACTAAGATGGGAAGTGGAGAATCTCTTACCGTGCACTTGCAAAAGATACAAAGATATGTTGATCATCTTCGCAGGTTAAATGTTAACTTTGGGGAGGATTTGCCCATCGACATTGTTCTTCACTCCTTGCCCTCATGCTACAACCAATTTAGGATGACCTACCACATGAAAAAGGAAGAGGTCGCCCTAAGCAAACTCCAAGGGCTCCTAAGGACTGCTGAGAGCAACCTCAAGGAAAAGTCTATTGCACCGACTCCCGCTCCACCCGCTGCTACTGTTTTGGAAATTAGGCAAAGAAGGGGCAAGAAAAGGAAGGCTCCGTTAAAGAGCCACCACAAGGGAAAGTCCCAAGATGGTTCCTCTTCTAGTGGGACCAAGGATGGCCCTACTAAGCCTAACTCTAACCCAAAGGAGGCAGAGTGCCACCATTGCCACAAAATAGGGCATTGGAAGAGAAGCTGCCCGGAATATCTGCAGGCCATCAAGGATGGGAAGATCAAGCCATCTTTCACGGGTATTTACACAATTAAATCTAATGATTCATCTCACACTATTTCTTGGGTTCTTGATATAGGGTGTAGTTACCACATTTGTTCTGATTTGCAGGAACTAGGAAGAAATAGGGATGTGGAGCTTGGAAGAATAAATCTAATAATGGGGAACAGAAGAACGTCACATGTTAACAAGATTGGAGTGTATTCTTTGGTTCTTAGTAATGGATTGAATTTAGATTTAAATAATTTGTTGCTACTTGCTAGATATGGCAAGAAACATAATTTCTTTTCATGGTTTATTTTGACAAAGATTTAGATATTCGTTTAATAATGAGAATGGTTTGATTTATGCTTATCTAAATGGTGTTTTATATTTTGAAGCAATGCCTTGTAATGGAATTTATGAAAATGTTATGGTTGTAGATAACCTAGGAAATGATGTGTTGTGTATGGATTCTTCCAATAGTATGGATAAAGCGTCTTTGTGGCATTGTCGTGTTGGACATGTCAACAAGAAGCACATAGCCCAACTCCAAAAGGATGGAGTGTTAGAGTCATTCGACCTTATGGAAGATGACATGTGCGGATCTTGTTTGCTTGGAAAGATGACCAAGTCAGCGTTCAGTGGCACTTGTGACAGGGATGAGGGTTTATTGGATCTCATACACACCGACGTGTGTGGGTCCTTTAGATCCACCACAAAGGATGGGAACCACTTCTATGTGACTTTCACCAATGATTATAGTAGATATGGGTATATTTACTTAATCAAGCACAAGTCAGAAATGTTTGAAAAGTTCAAAGAGTTCAAGCGTGAAGTGGAGAATCAATTGGGCAGGAAAATCAAGATGCTTCGATCCGATCGAGGAGGAGAGTACCTAAGTATTGAATTCCATGACTATCTCAAGGAATGCGGATAGTTTCACAATTGACGCCACCTAGGACACCGCAGTTGAATGGTGTGGCAGAAAGGCATAATCGAACCCTGTTAGACATGGTCCATTCTATGATGAGTCGTGCTTCACTACCTATCTCATTATGGGGGTATGCCTTAGAGGCTGCCGCCCATATCCTTAACCGAGTCCCTACAAAGAAGGTTGCCAAAACACCTCACAAGATGTGGATATGGAAAGCTCCCTCGTTGGCACATATCAAGGTTTGGAGCTGTGAGGTTTTCGTAAGATGAGAGGCTCATGACAAGCTCGAACCTCGTAGTGAGCGATGTATTTTCATCTACTACCCACATAGATCCTTTGGATATCTCTTCTATAGACCGAGTGACAATGTTGTCTTCGTTGCGAGGAGAGGGATTTTTCGAGAGCGAGAACTCATAAGCCAAGGAGACAGTGGGCGGAAAATCGATCTTGAAGAGATTCAAGAATCGAGTGATAAAGGAACCTCTAACGCTGGCACTCAACCCGAGGAGGAAACTCTGGTGGAAGCAATTGACGAGTCCTTACCTCTTAGACGTTCCAAAAGAGTTAGAGTTCACCCCCACTTTTATGGTTTTCATATTACTACTGAAGGGGACACATATATTAGTGATGGTACACTAATAAATCTAGATGATCCTAATAGCTATAAGGAAGCCATGTCAGGCCCATAGTCTGCAAAAATGGGAAGAGGCGATGGACAGCGAGATTCAGTCCATGTATGACAACCAAGTTTGGAATTTGGTTGACAATGTGCCCAGACGTAAGACGGTTAGGTGAAAATGGATCTTCAAGAAGAAGACCGACGTGGATGGGAACGTGCACACGTATAAGGCGCGATTGGTGGCGAAGGGCTTTACTCCAACTCCCGGGGTTGACTATGATGAGACCTTCTCACCAGTTGCCAAGATAAAATCTATTAGGGTCATGCTAGCCATTGATGCATTTCATGATTATGAGATATGGAAGATGGATGTCAAGACCACTTTCCTTAATGGGAAGTTGGCTGAGGATGTTTACATGGCACAGCCAGAAGGTTTTGTCAATCCGAAGCATCCCAATAGAGTGTGCAACCTTGAGAAGTCCATTTATGGACATAAGCAAGCATCTCGTAGATGGAACCTTTGCTTCGATGAGAAAGTCAAAGATTTTGGATTTGTACGAAGTGAAGATAAATCATGTGTATATGTCAAGGCTAGTGGGAGTATAGTTAGCTTCCTCTTTTTGTATGTTGATGACATACTACTCATAGGAAACCACATCCCGAATCTACAGGAGGTTAAGTCCTGGCTCGAGAAGTGCTTCGCTATGAAGGACCTCGGAGAGGCTTTCTATATTTTGGGAATAAGGATAGTGAGAAAAAAAAGTAAGAGATTAATAGGAGTTAGTGAGAATACCTACTTGGGTAAGGTACTAAAACGTTTTAGTATGGAAAAGTCAAAGAAAGGAGAACTACTGATATAGAGTAATGCCAAGTTGAGTAAGACTCAAAGTCCGAGTACCGAAGCCGAGATAGCAGAGATGAGCTGAGTACCTTACGCTTCCGCAGTTGTCTCGATCATGTATGCTATGACTTGTACTCGCCCTGATGTGGCCTTTGCTTTGAGCATGGTCAGTAGATATCAAGGGAACCCTGGTAGAGCTCATTGGATTGCAGTCAAGAATATCCTTAAGTACCTTGGGAGGACCAAGGAATGGTTTTTAGTCCTCAGAGGGAGTGACGACTTAAAGGTGCGAGGGTATAGTGACGCCAGCTTCCAAACCGACAGGGACAACTACCATTCGCAGTCAAGCTGGGTCTCTACCCTAAATGGAGCAACAGTGACTTGGAAAAGTTCCAAACAAGAAACTGTAGCTGATTCAATGTGCAAATCAGAGTACATTGCAGCGAGCGAAGCGTCAAAGGAGGCGATATGGTTGAAGAACTTCATTGGTGACCTTGGAGTTGTGCCTGCCATAAAGGAGCCTATGGAAATTTTCTGTGATAATGAAGGAGCGGTTGCCTTGACCAAGGAACCGAGGGATCATGGTAGATCTCGGCATATCGACAGAAAGTATAATTTTATTATACATTGAGTAGAAGAAGGACACCTCATAGTAAAGAGGATATCATCAGAAGATAACCCAGCAAATCCGCTTACGAAGGGACTGAGTAGGGTTAAGCACTTGCATCACGCTAGGAGCATTGGGCTGAAGGATGATATTAGTTTGGATTAGATAGTTTAGAAACCTGTAATAGATAAATGTAATTGATATTTGATGATTAAATAAAGGAGTATTATTTAAGGGTTTTGTCTTATGTTAATTGTTTAACTGTTGTTTCACTTTGTTTGTTTTGACTTCCAGAATAATTGAGTTTATTAAGAATAATCGAATTCTTCAAACAGTCGACAATCGTTCATATTTTGGAAGTAGGTATGAATGAAGATTGTCATGAATTGGTGTGTAGATTGTCTAAATGGTATTAGACATAGCAAAGGTTTACTACAACGTTCATGAGTGCTTATGAACAAGTTTTGAGCATTAGAATAAACCCACGCTTGCTGGAATCACTTTATGGAATGTATCGCAAGTTATCGCAAGACGATAATATCATATGGTCTTAAAACCAAGATATGTGGTTTATTGTTTACTAATTGGTTGTGCATTGATAATGTGAAACTGCATTAGTATATTGATGTTGTAAAATGCATTGTTATGTATGATTGATTAGTAAATAATAAATGCATATAATTCGAAGTTTATCTGTTACTTCTATCCTAGGAGGGTAAAAGCGATATCACGGCCGCTCGGTGATTTGATTTGACGTATGTGCCGGGCCCAGTCAGGACTGAATTGATGTGTTCAATTAAGTTCTATGTCAAATAAATCTGAGATCGAGAAACTAATTACTCGACAATAAGTATGACAATGCTTCATGGGATTGTCTACACGGTAGCAAAACAAAGGAATGTACGATCCCTTATCTGAAGGACATGTTACTAGACTTATCCAAGTGGGAGACTGTTGGATTAGTGTCTAAGCCCGTAACCATATTTGGTAAGTACTTGACCCGGTTGCGCATGGTCGTTTTGGGTTGCCTTCACCAAAGCAACTTGCTGGAGAAATAAATAGAGAGAGAGAGAGGTTATTATGATTTATTAATATACTATAAGAATAATATATTAAAGAAGAAATCATATTTGTTTAATTAATATTGGTCAATAATTAATTAGGAATTAATTTTGTGATCAAGTGTAATTAATTAAACTAAAGGGACTGAATTGTAATTATGTGATAGTTGCAAAATAGGGCAATGGTTATCGTAGTTGTAGGATGGATGAATTCAAGGGATAAGATATCCTTGAAATCATCCAAAGGTCCAAGGGTATAAGGGTTATCAAGGCTTATCTTTTGATTGGTTGGTGGGCAAGTAACTAGATAAGGATAAGGATTGAAACCCTAATCTCTACCCTATATAAAGACCCTAAGGCCTTAAGAATTCATCCACTTGCTTCTAAGAGATCCCAAGGCTGATTTATACCTCTCTCCTTCTCTCTCTACAGCCGCTCCAATTGCTTGTAGTGTTTGTGAGCCATTAGAGGTACTACACTTGTGGTACTTGGTTTCAAGACTTAGGGTTTGAAGATTTAAGTTGTTATTCCAATATAACAATAAGAGGTATGTGATCTAACCTTCTATGTGAATTTCGAAAATAGTAGGCCACATTAGGGTTTTATTGATGTGTTCATAATGTTGTGTATCTAATAGTGAAAACATAGATCCGAAACTAGGGTTGCATGCACACATAGGATTGTATGTATAAAACCCATCAGTACGTCCAACATACTCCGCTGCCACAATTTTTTAAATAAAGGACATATACTACCTTAACTTCAAACTTCCATGCTTCCTCGATATAACTCCATTTCCAATGAATCTCATATCCTTGTAAAGGTGTCAAGATGCTCTACGCTACTAGCAACTCGTCATAACCCCGAGACTTCCTCATGCCCGAGTTGCAGCCCATGAACCCTAACCACTGCCGACCCGAAACAGGATGTTACAATTCTCTCCACTTGAATTAGATTTCTCCCTTAAAATTTCTCCTTATCATTACAAAGATCGAGCACAAAGCTCATGAAGTACCACCGAAAGGGCCTCAAATCATGCAATAATCTCCTCCAAAGACACCTAGACCCAACAGGAACTCCCGACCCCGAAGAAATAACAAACCCTTTTGTCAATGCAGTACTTGGTCTGACTCCCCAGAACTTGAAAGCTTTAGTTGTGTGTCTCCCTGTCAGACCATCCTTGCAAATATTATCATGTTAACCGCTTATCGAGTAACAAACTCTAAGAACACTCTACTAACTCAGATTCTCTAATCGATCCCAGTCTAACTCAAGAGTAACGGAAAAGTCATATTCCACTAAGGACCTACCGGATGAACAACTATCAAAACTCTTCTGAAGGACTGATCCTCAAAACTCAGTCCTCATGCACGAGAAAATGGTCATGACAGCTTGAAATGATCCTCTAATACTCTAAAAAATAAGCGTCAACTTCTCTCAAATGTCCCTTCCAATACTGAGCGTCAGGTCGTCTCCAACCCAACAAGTGGAACCTCCAAAGGTTACCCACTACACGCTAAAAAATGACCTACCAGTTTTTAACTCTCAATAACTATCTCGGCTCATAATGACACACAAGCCATGAAGTTCTTTTTACCCTAAGCGAATGCTACAACTCATCTGAAATTGCCTCACCTCCGACCTATGTTGTCTACCACCCCCTGGTTCCCTGCATCTCGCGGTACTTCTCATACCAATGAAACTGATCCACTCTGGCCTAAGATATCAGATGGAGGTCAATACCCCCTCCAAAATGAAACCACTCCACTAATCCGAAACCTCATCTCTCTTATTCAATACACGAATGGGTCCAGACTCGAGCTCGAGAGTCTGATCCAATAGCATAATTGTAACCACTTGTTTCTGATTTCTTCCGAGTACGATAATCCCTCCTCATCCTAGGGATATAACGATTCCCAACCGACACGGATACCCCGTCTCGGCCCTGGTTGGGCAACCAGGCTCCCGAAGACTTAAGTGGTAAGGCTACCCAAGCCTAAGAACTCCTTTGCATCATACTCTGTCTAGTGAATACTACAGCTCCTCGCTGAACATTATTCACCCTTATCGACTACTGAGCGATACGGTCTCTCCCGTAGTCTTAAAATGCTCCTTTACTGACTCATGAATGCTACGACTCTCTGCAAACTTGCGACACTCTCTCACTGACTCGTGAATGCTACGGGTCCTTGCAGTATCACAACACTTTCTATCTAACCAGTGAACACTACGACTCCCTGTAGTATCACGACACTCTCTAGCTGAATAGTGAATACCACGGCTCCCTACAGTAGCACATCACTCTCCCACTATCTAGTGAGTACAATGACTCCCCGCAATATCACGACACTCTCTCCTACTGACTCATGGATGCTACGGATCTCCGTAATCTTACAACACTCTCTTGCTTACTAACTCACTATGGGCTCACCCCGCGGTTTCTCCTGGTAATCCAAAGAGAATACTCCTTACTCAGATCATTGATCTCTTATCCCCCATAATCTCATCATCAAGTCATCACCACACATATTTCATCGACTCATGCTTCGCAGCTCATCATAGATAGGTGCTTACACCCACCCAGCTTATGCACCACCACTACTGATGTAAGTTCTCACAGGTAAGGCACTAGTCTCAACACAGATACACCCTTAGACAGTCTCACTCTGGTAACAATTAACCGATGGGTTCCCACTGGAATAAAATCACTAGGTACTCCACTTGCCATCTCACAAATCGAGTCCTAACATGACCTAAAAATTAGGACATCATACTCGGGTGCCTCGAAACATCATTAAAACGTCTCATGCAGTCTTATCTTTACCAATGATCTTTCTCTTATGGGTCATCGTGGATCGATTGACCAAGAGTGCCCATTTCCTAGCCATACGGGAGAGTTCATCGGCAGAGAAGTTGGCCGACCTGTACGTCAGAGAGATTGTCTCTCGCCATGGAGTTCCAGTTTGTATCGTTTCTAATTGAGATGTCAGATTTACTTCCCATTTTTGGCAGAATTTCCAAGAGGAACTGGGTCCAAGACTGCATTTTAGCACAACGTTCCATCCGCAGACTGATGGGTAGAGTGAGCGGACCATTCAGACCCTCGAGGACATGTTGAGAGCGTGCGTCATTGATCGGTGGGAGTTGGGATTCCCACCTACCGCTTGCTGAATTCGCCTACAACAATAGCTATAATTTAAGTATTAGCGCCCCGCCTTTCGAGCTGTTGTATGGGGGGAAGTGTAGGACCCCAATCTGATGGGGCGAGGTTGGGCACAAAGTGATGGGTCGGACAGAGGTAGTTCTGCAAACTACCAAAATGATTCAACAGATTAGATAGTGACTGCAGACCTCTCAGAGTATGTAGAAAAGTTATGCCGACCGATGCCGATCTGAGCTGGAATTTCAGGTGGGTGACATGGTTCTTCTGAAGGTCTCACCCTGGAAGGGTGTGATCCGCTTCAGGAAGAGGGGAAAATTGGGTCCCCGTTACATTAGGCCGTTCAGGATTATTGCTGGGTTGGCAGGGTGGCTTATAGGGTACAGCTACCGGAGGAGCTTAGCCGGATCCACAGCACATTTCATGTTTCACAATTGCAAAAATGCATTATGGACCAGCAGGCAGTGGTATCGTTGGATGACGTTCAGGTCGATGAGCGCCTGAACTATGTGGAGAGGCCTGTGGCTATTTTGGAAAGGAAGAAGAAGATTCTTCGGAACAAGGAAATACCTTTAGTAAAGGTACAGTGGGAGCATCGAAAGGGATCCAAGTGGACATGGGAGCCGGAGGTGGAGATGTGCGAGCATTACCCGACATTGTTTATTCCAGCAGACTTCGAGGGCGAAGTCTAGTTCAAGTGGGAGAGAGTTGTAATGCCCCAATTCTCAGGTATTGCTTTAATAAGATTTATTGGATTAAGCTCTACTCGATGATTTGGTTGACCTACTCGTCGATTAGCAGCGGGATGGGATCGCATGTTAAGTGACTTACTCGACGAGTCCAAGTTGGGACTCGGCGAGTAGGAGCTGGCAGTGGAAACCCTAAATCTCGGGGTTTGCACCTGTATTTAAAGGAGCCTTAGCCTCCTTTGGCCTCTTTATAGTCTTTGAGACCCCCCTTAAAACCCTAATTCGTGTGTGTGTGCCTTGCTGTGGTGTTGAAGCTTGGAAAAGAGGATTTTGGAGGAAGAAAGCTAGGAGTGCAAAGGAAATTGAAGCAAAGAAGGAATAGGAAGCCAGATTTACCTCAGCTAGCATCCTTTGGATGTATCAAAGTGCCATTTTTACTCCCCTTTTTCCCTTTTGTTGAGTTTCTAGGGCTTTTATGGATTTTCAAGTTAGTGTGATGAGCTATGGGCTAGATCTGAAGTTGTAACTTCAGATCTGGACCCTCCTTGGATTTTAGAAGCATAAACTCACAGTTTTGGTTATGATTAAGGTCCCTCTTGAGCATGAAGTTCCATTAAGAACTTAGAATAGACATTTAGAGCTTTTATAGTCATGCATGCACGTAAAGTTTGAAACTTTACGTGATAAGCATGCCCTAGAAGCTTGGATCTATGAGTTAGAGCCGATGCATGGCTCAAAACAAGTCTATATGGAAAAAGGACTGAATGGACTTGGCGAGTTGCAAGGTTAACTCGGCGAGTCACATGAAGATGGCCGTGAAATCAACGAGTTGATGAACAACTCGGGAGTTCGATGAAGATCTCCATAAGACTCGATGAGTTGAAGAACAACTCGACGAGTCGAATGAGTTTTCTCTTGGATATGTATGAGTGTGTATCCATCGAGTTGCAAGGAGGGAACTCGACGGGTGACCTTAAGTTTGATCGATAATCAAAGGAACTCGATGATTCTCTCCGATGACTCGGCGAGTTGGAATGTACTTTAGAGAACTCGGCGAGTACCCAAGGATACTCGGCAAGTTAAGGTCAACATGGACTGTTGACCTTGACTGAGGACTTTGACTTTGACTTTGACCAGGGGTTGACTAGCAGGTTATGGAGCACCTTATAAGGTTAAGGACTTATGAGTATGTTGTGCTATGACGATAGGTGGTGGAGTCGGTGTCAAGTGAACCAAGAGTTGGAGTTGCCTTTCGAGTCAACATCTGCAAGGTGAGTTATCCTCAATATATCGATAGGGTCTACGGCACCAAGGTCGGCCCTTTAGTTGTTATTGTTATGGTATGTTGCATGTGGTTATGATTTGTTAGTTCGGAATCGAGGTAGACAGTATGTTATGCTCTTATGATCCATAGGGATTGGTATGTTAGTGACCTGCTAGGTCGGTACTCTAGTTACATGAGATTTCTATGATTGATGATCAGTGAGACAGTTGTGTTCGATGTTTGTATATTCTAGTATATTATAGTTTGCGCACATGGTTATTTTCTTGTGGTTGCGTTGAGGCGGTCCTGCTTTGTGATAAAGGCCAATATACCCTATGAGCGGTCCGGGGAGACTGTAGGCCCACGTGACGGACCAGTCATGCCGAAGGCTCGGGATAGATTGAAACAGACTGTAGGCATGGTAGGGTGGTCCAGTCAGGAAAATGGCCCAGTATGCATGATGATTGAATTGATTGTTACTGTTGTGGTATTGTAAGTGTGGTATTGGTATTTTGGGGGTAGCTCACTAAGCCCTCAGGCTTACAGTTTTCAGTTTATTGTTTCAGGTACTTCAGGAGATCGTGGAAAGGCGAAGGCATGATCGTATCGCTCCTCATCCTTATGTTATGATTTTAGGACACTGATGGAAAATGATTTGAAAACATTTTGTAAACAATGCTATGTGGTTTTTTTATTTATTATTGAAAAAGTTTAAATTTGGCGTAAAATTTATGGTTGTTACAACGCATATACCAAAAACATGGACCAAGCTTCAATCTACAACTTAAATTATTCCATTTAACCTAAATTCAACTTGGACAAAGTCAATGGTTAACGGTCAACAGTCAACAGTCAAAAATTCAAAGTCAACATCTAGCTAGATGACGCAATGCATACCAGCTCTACGCCCAATGTAGAGCCTAAGATGAAAATTATGGGTGAAAATGAGGCTACGCGATGCGTAGACAAAATTACACCCCATGTAATAAGGCGTTTCCCAAACCCACCATTAAGTGCTTAATACAGAAGGCCAACCCAAAAAACTCTCAGATCTAGACAAAATAAACGTCCAAATGGATAAACTTTCTGACTTTATTCATTTGTATGCATCCAAAGGACACCAAACCAAACCATAGGTCCAAAGAGCAACTATTGATTAGGAACTCACGCATGGGAGGATGAGAGTGACCAAGCTCTCACTTTTATGGTTTAACAATCCTAAAATCAACTAGAAATAACACTTCCTTGGTCTAAAGTAGGTTTTACATATATACACCATGTATAAGGACGAAAGCAGGAAAACCTAAAGCAAAGCTAGATCTATCATAAAAACACATGAAGGTGGAGACTTTATTGTAACACTCCAAATTTTCGAATAATTTTTACATTTTTAAAACCACACAGAACATAATTTCACATTACTTAATCCTAAATTTATAAGTTGTTCAAATCACAAGATAACAAATGTTTGACAATATCCCAGAATCCTCAAAACATAATCTCTAGCCAGTGTGTACAATCAAGTCGGCGCCTTACCGCGATCCTAAAAGGTATCTGAAACACATTTCATACAACATTGTAAACACGAAGCTTAGTGAGTTTCCCAAAATACCACACCAAAATAATTATACTCTCATGGCAATATCTCTATAAGGACCCTCCTGTCATGTCTCTCAGTGAAGAACCTCTGGTTTCACAGCTCGAGTCGGACCCTCCAGTCTGGTATCTAGTGAAGAACCTCTAGTCTCATAACTCGGTTTGGACCCTCCGCTCCTAACTCAATAAGGCACATAAATAATACACAACATAAATCACAAAGACAAAATGCATGATATCATATAACTCAATATAAGCACATAAGACCCTCCGGTCACATGGTATTACAACTTAGGTAAGTATAGTGATAAGACTCACCTCGTAAGTAAGCAAGTATGTCTCGTACTCAACGACACCGATCGTAACTCCGCCTATATATCATAGTCATCTCGAATTAACAATTTATAACAAAAACTCCAATAATGTTACACTATTCCTTTACTAACTTGCGAAAAGGGTGCAAGACATTTTACCCCTCCATCGTCTCCTAAGTCCATAACTTGACCAAACTCTAAAATTCAACGAAAGTCAACCATCAAGTCAACAGTCCATGTTGACCCAATTCATCGACTGCATCTATACGAATCGTCAAGTTCCTTCGTTTCTCTGAAAAATCGGGAAAATCTAAGTCAACTCGCTGAGTTGTCTCACCAACTCGCCGAGTTTGTAACGCGTCTAGAGTATCGGGGAAAACCCTCACTAACACGTTGAGTTAGCTCTCCAACTCATCGAGTTCCTTCAGCTTAAACACTCATTCAGATGCTTTTAAGCAGAACTAATGCCCCATACTCTAGATCTAGCCTTCTAAGGCTGAAATATAACGTAAAGCTGCAAGCTTTACGTCGATACATGGCATCTACGGCTAAGTTTTCCAAACCAAAGCTCAACAAAAGGTTTAAGGAATGAAAGTTGGGAAAAGCTTAATAAAGCTTGAATCTTTAGCCATAAGGGACCTAGTATTGTCCAAATCTGAAGTCTCATCTTCCAAGCATGCTTGAAAAACTAAATGACTCAAAAAGAAGTTGGAAAGGGCCATAAATTCTCTAATGGAGAGATCTAACAAACAAGTGACCAAGATAGTGGCTTTTTACCTCAAAATGGTCGTTAACATTGATTGAAAATCGGATCCAAGGGCTCCTTCTCGTTCCAAGCATTTTTATCCTTAAACTCCTTCAAATAATACACCAAAATACACAATCTTAGCCTCTCTCTCTCTCTCTCTCTCTCTCTCCCCCTCTCACAGATGATAACAACTCGACTAGGGTTTCACTCAGGGTGCTAATGTGGTAAGGGAGGCAGAATAGAGGGCTTAAGGTCCTTGAAATAGGGCACAAACACTGAAAATTAGGGTTTTCTCATACAACTCCAACTCGTTAAGTTGGGTTCTCCAACCCGTGGAGGTGTGTCTAAAATCCACACGACTATTTAAATCTCAACTTGACTAGTTTGAGCCTCTAACTTGTCTAGTTGCCCTGCTAAAATGAATAAAAACAATTTAAATTTTATACGTGGAAATCGGGATGTTATATTTATACATCCTGGAGACGGATAAGGGAAAGGAAGTTTTGGATCCAAAGCTTATTCAAGCTTCCAAGCAACTCTACCACCTTCTTCTTTCTTCAAAATGTACACAAAACACTATCAAGCTAAAAATACACCAAAAAGAGAATTAGGGTTTTATAAGCCCCCGACTATTAGTCTCAAACTCAGAAATCTGCCCAATCACCCACTATCTCTTATGGTTCTCTGGTCTCATGGCCAACTCCTGGGCTTCTCGGATGGTATCTAAAACTGGAGTCATCACCATCATCCTCATACACACATCTCAGAGCGGAGCACTCACTGCCCTATGACTCAGGGCATCGACTACCACCTTAGCCTTTCCAGGGTGATACAAAATCTCACAGTCATAGTCTTTCACTACATCTAACCACCTTCTATGTCCCATATTCAGGTTGGGCTTATCCATAAGGTATTTCAGGCTCTTATGGTCTGTGTATATGGTATATCGAACACCATAAAGATAGTGGCGCCAAATCTTGAGGGCGAATACCACCACCCCCAGCTCCAAATCATGGGTGGGATACCTCATCTCATGATGCTTCGGCTCCTTCGACATATATGCTATCACATACCTTCTATGCAACAACATGACACCCATTCCCGAAATGGATGCATCACAATAGACTACAAAGTCCTCTACACCCTGTGGTAGGGCTAGCACTGGTGCCTCGCACAATCTCTGGCGAAGAGTCTCGAATGAAACCTGCTGCTCAGTCCCCCAAACAAATGTTACACCCTTCCTGGTCAATTTGGTGAGAGGAACAACAGCTTTAGAGAAATCTCTAATAAACCTCCGATAGTAACCCACCAGACCCAGAAAACTCCTGATCTCAGATGGGGACCTTAGCACATCCCATTGAATAACTGCCCTAATCTTGGCCGTGTCGACCAAAATCCCATTCTGATTAACGTGGTGTCCCAAAAATTGGACCTCTCGTAACCAGAAATCACACTTGGAGAATTTGACATAGAGCCTCTCCATCCTAAATACCGCAAGAATCTCCCATAAATGTTCCTTGTGATGTTCCCTAGACCTCGAGTACACCAGAATATTATCGATGAACACGATCACCGACCGATCCAGCATGGTCCTGCACACCCGGTTCGTGAGGTCCATGAACATTGTCGGGGCATTGGTGAGCCCGAAAGGCATCAACACAAACTCACAATGCCCACAACGAGTTCGAAAGGCCGTCTTCTAGATATCCTCCTCGTAAACTATCATATGATGATATCTAGATCTCAAATAAATCTTGGAAAAACAACACCCCCTCTGTAACTGATCAAACAAATCGTTGATCCTCGATAGTGGATAACGGTTCTTGACCGTCAACTTGTTCAACTCCTTGTAGCTGATGCACATCCGGTGTGAAACATCCTTTTCTTGACAAAAAGGATCAGTGGTCCCCACGACGAGCTACTCGGCCTAATGAAACCCACCCCAAAATCTCATGGAGCTATGATGATAACTCCTACATCTTGGGCGGCACAACGCAATAAGGTGCCTTGGTAATAGGCGCTGAACCCAGAATAAGATCGATCCGGAACTACAACTGTCTCTCAGGAGGCCCACCCGACAATTCCTTGGGGAATACATCTAGGAACTTACATACTACTGGAACATCGGAAATAGAACTCAACCTCTCTGTGGCAACTCACGTATCCATCACGTACGTTGAAAATCCCATGCACCCTTATTGTAGACTCTTCCTTGCCTTGGAGACAGAGCAAAAAGCTGATGCCTATCTAGTTCCCTCGCCAGAAACAATAAGTACTCCCCCACTTGGGTCTCGTATGGTCACCATATGATGCTCACAGTCAATCATGGCTCTAAATCGGCTCAACCAATCCATGCCCATTATGACACAAACATCACCCATCGCTATCAGTACCAGATCTATCAGAAACTCAACACTAAAAATGTCTAATACACATCCCCATAAAACATCAATGGCAAAAACCACATGCTTATCGGCTATAGAAACCCTCAATGGTCGACTCAATGCCTCACGTCTAACACTAATGTGACGACTAAAGGATAAGGTCACGAAAGATCGACTCGCACCCGAGTCAAATAACACCAAGGCAGGCACAAAATTCACAAGAAAAGTACCTATATGCAACACAATATGAGCATAAAAAAATCTAAACATAACATAAATAAGGAGATACGCACCAATAACAACATCACGCGTTGCGCGGACCTCCACCGCAGTCAGCTGGAATGCTCTCGCATGAGCTCTCGGAGCCTCAGCCTTCCTCGGCCGGCCATCAGTATCGCACAAAGAAGCAGGAGCAGAAGCCTAGGCTGAGGAAACTCGGCCTTCCAGTGGCCAGTCTGGTTGCAATGAAAGCAACCTGAAAATCCCTTGGGATAATGCTTCGCCATGTGCCCCTCTTTGCCATATTTGTATCAAATCCCTGCCTAGGAAGGTCCCTCATGGCTCTTGTAGTAGTTTCCACAAGTGTGTCCCTTCTAGCCTCCTGCTCTCATATCAGCGGGCTTAGCCTGCTTCATCGCCGACTACGACTGCACTGTTCTCCTGTCTCTCCCCTAAGGCTCTCCTTCCTCTCCGGTCTGAATCTCCAGCTCAACCACTTTCCTCATGGCATTGGTATGTAACTCATATAATGTACGATATGATGATTTCGCCATAAACTCCCAAATATCTCTCCTAAAAATTCTCAAATACCGGCTCACATGTGCCCACTCTATCGACGCATGCTTAGAGCAGAACAATGCCCTCTCATGAAACATACTCGTAAGCTCTGTCACTGTTTTTGTCTTCTACTTGAGAGACAGAAAATCCTACGCCAAACGTTCCTCTTCACTTGGGGAACATACTCATCTCTGAACAACTTGGTAAACTTCTCCCAAGTCACTATAGCATGGTTTGCAAGAGTAAAATCAGTTATCACGAACTTCCACCAATCCTTCGCTCCAAAGCGAAGCTGGTTCAGTGCAAACCAAACTCTCAAGTGCTTCGGGCATGAACACGTATTGAAACACCCCTCAATATTGGAGATCCATCTCATGGAAGAAATCGGGTCCTAGGTCCTGTTAAACTTTGGTGCCTTCGTGTTGCTGAACTCTCGGAAAAACAAGGAGTCACCCCCCTGTGGCGTCGTAGCAGCTAGGGCTGCGGTGGCTGGGTAGTAGCAACCTCTATGACAACAACGTATCGCTCATTAAAAGTTTCAATTAGCAGGGTCTTAATAGAACCAAACATCTCTGGTTTGTCCTCTCTAATATCTGCGACCACCACCTCCGCAATAATCCTACAAATCTCCTCATCACTGGTACCACCACCCACAGGGTTGTTGCAGGTAATCACCATAGTTTCTCTGAAACACAACAATAAATTATCAGGGAATGACTCAAACACATATTCAATTACCCACCCCTACATGCTCCTTAGCACCCTAAGGTTCTTACTTGGGTCGCGTACATATTCGATGCTTTCAATAGTACGAGCCCAATACTACCTTCCACACCAACCCATAGTTGCCCCAAGTCCTCCTCCTAGGATCCTAAATCACAAGTACTCTATCCCCCACGGATATCAAACTACTCTCTCAGTAGATTCCTCAATGCACATCTAGGTATGTCTTCTAGTTTATTCCTCGACTCAAAACTCTCTCAAAAATATTCTTGCTATTTATCCCTACTCAGCATACACACAGAGAAATTAGCAGATAATATCAATCAATATCAATCTAGCTCTAAATTCTAGAAATACCTAGACTATCATCTAGCATGTATCTCTAATATCTCATAAGTAGCTCATCTGATAATATAAACAAATAAGGGTATTTTGGGAAAATCACTATTCGAGCTCTAGCTGATTGTACACACTGCTTCATCTCGTTTTCTCTTAAAAGCTTGTACTCATTAAGAAAATCATTTCTTTTTAGAAAAATTCCTCAAATCCTCAGTTTGAGTCCAGACATACTCGAGAGTACATCCGAATCCCTCAAACCAAGGCTCTGATACCAACTTGTAACACTATAAATTTTCAAATAAAATTTTCATTTTTAAAACCACACAAAACACAATTTCACATTACTCAAACCCAAATTTCTAAGTTTTTCAAATCACAAGATAAAAAAACATTTGGCAATATCCCATAATCATCAAAACATAATCTCTAGCTGGTGTGTACAATCAAGCTGGTGCCTTTGTAACACTATAAATTTTCAAATAAAAATTTCATTTTTAAAACCACACAAAACACAATTTCACATTACTCAAACCCAAATTTATAAGTTGTTCAAATCACAAGATAAAAAATGTTTGACAATATCCCATAATCATCAAAACATAATCTCTAGCTGGTGTGTACTATCAAGTCGGTGCATTCCCGTGATCCTGAGAGGAACCTTAAACACATTTCACACAACACCGTACGCACCAAGTTTAGTGAGTTCCGCAAAATACCACACACAAATAATTATCCTCCCATGGCTATATCTCTATAAGGACCCTCCGGTCTCACAGCTCGAGTCAGACCCTCCAGTCCAATATCTCAATGAAGACCCTGTGGCTACACAACTCAGTTTGGACCCTCTGCTCCTAACTCAATAAGGAACTTAAATAATATACAACATAAATCACAAAGACAAAATGCATGATATCACATAACTAAGTATAAGTACATAAGATCCTCCAGTCAATAACTCAGATAAGACCCTCCGGTCACATGAAATTACCACTTAGGTAAGTATAGTGAGAAGACTCACCTCGTAAGTAAGCAAGTAGGTCTCGTACTCAAAAATTTGTCTAAACTCCGCCTACCTATCGTGATCATCTCTAACTAAAAATTTATAACAACAACTCCAAAAATGTTAAACTATTCCTTTACTAACTCACAGAAAGGGTGAAAGACTATTTTACCCCTCTATGGTCTTCTAAGTCCATAACTTGACCAAACCCTAAAAGTCAACAAAAGTCAACCCTCAAGTCAATAGTCCATGTTGACCCAATTCTTCAGTGCATCCATGCGACTCATCGAGTTCCTTCGTTTCTATGAAAAATCGGGAAAATCCAACTCAACTCGCGAAGTTTGTAGTACGTCCAGACTATCGGGGAAAACCCTCACCAACTCATCGAGTTCCTTCAGCTCAAACACTCATTCAGACGCTTTTAAGCAGAACAAATGTCACATACTCTAGATATAGCCTTCTAAGTCTGAAATATCACGTAAAGCTGCAAGCTTTACGTCCATGCATGGCATCTAGGGCTAAGTTTGCCAAACCAAAGCTCAACAAAGGGTTTAAGACATGAAAGTTGGCCAAAGCTTAATAAAGCTTGAATCTTTAGGCCTAAGGGACCTAGTATTGTCCAAATCTGAAGTCTCATCTTCCAAGCATGCTTTAACAACTAAATAACTCAAAAAGAAGGTGGAAATAACCATAAACTCTCTAATGGAGAGATCTAACAACAAAGTGACCAAGATAGTGGCTTTTTACCTCCAAATGATCGTTAACACTGATTGAATTCAGGATAAAAGTGCTCCTTCTCATTCCAAGCCTTTTTCTCCTTATACTCCTTCAAAGAATGCACCAAAATACACTCTCTTAGCCTCTCTCTCTCTCTCTCTCTCTCTCTCACACACACACACACATACACACAGATGATAACAACTCGATTAGGATTTCACTCAAGGTGTTAATGTGGTAAGGGAGGCAGAATAGGGGGCTTAAGGTCCTTTAGATAGGGTACAAACCCTGAAAATTAGGATTTTCTTATACATCTCCAACTCGTCGAGTTGGCTCCTACAACTCGTCGAGTTGTCTCTAAATTCACGCGTCTATTTAAATCTCTACTCGACGAGTTTGAGCCTCCAACTCATCGAGTTATCCTGCTAAAATGAATAAAAACTATTTAAATTTTACACCTGGGAGTCAAGATGTTACAATTATACCTCCTGGAGATAGATAAGGGAAAGGAACTTCTGGATCCAAAGTTAATTCAAGCTTCTAAGCAACTCCACCACCTTCTTCTTTCTTCAAAATGCACACAAAATACTCTTAACCTAACAATACACCAAAAAGAGAATTAGGGTTTCAAAGAGGGGTGTTTGGGAAATGGAGGTTGAGGATGGAAAGGCCTAAAGGGTATTAGAGCCTTTAAGTAGGGCTCAGAACCTCGAAATTAGGATTTTGTTCTGGGTCGCTACACGTTGTGTAACTTGATTTACGCAGGGTATAGATCAGTAAGTCCCTGTAATATGATTCCCTCCTACATACTGCATAGGAGATTACCCTACACCCTGCGCATGACCAATCTTCACAATTAACATTAATTTTTAAATGATGATATTTACCTACAAGGGATTAGGTGTTCCACACTCCAAACACCCTAGCCACCCCAAACACACAAAATGATCGATATGCACATGTTGTATACATGCAAATGTTGACATCCCTAATTCAATAACAAACTCCATTCACCAACTTTCCATACCCCCAAACCACTACCAACAAAAATACTAGAACAATTCAATCAACCCCAATTCCAAGTGTTTCAACAACAACCTTCTCAACCTCTACAATTTCAATCTTAACCTTCTCAACCTCAAGAATTTCCAACATAACCATCTCAAGCCTCATATTCTTAATCCCAACCTATAAACCTCAACAATGATGATGACGACAAAGGGGTCTAAGAAAGTGAACGATGAAATAGAAGAAGACAAAAGAAAGAAAATAGTTTAAAAAACAAAAAACAAAAAACTCAGGTTTGGAGCGAAAAAGATGAGGAAGCTTTAGTGAAAGATTGGATTTTCATATTGCAAGATCCGCAAACCAGGAACACGCAATCTAGAAAAAGTGTTTGGAATCGTTTTTTAGACCACTTTAATATGCTATTAGGAATGCAAACAAATTAGATGTATGATGCGGCCGATGGAAAATGGTGTGACATACGAGCGACTTGCACCAAATATAATGACATATTTGAAAATCTAAAATATATACACAAAAGTGGTAGAAACAATTTTAATATTTTTTCAACCATATGCTACCAATAGAAGCTTTCCAACGACGGTAAAGCATTCAGCCACCAAAAAGCATTGAATGCTTGTGGTGCAAGTCCAAAATGGTTCCTTAATCTGGAGACGGCACATTCGGAATCGACCATCAACTCCAACAAAAGGCCAAGAACTTCTGAGTTGGATGTGCATTTTGGCCTCAACCTAATGATAACTTCCACAACATTGAGGGGGTAAGTCCACCGAAAGTCCACCTTCATCGATCACCGTGAAGGGACAATGGGAAACGGGTGACATCTTCATCCGGAAAAACAAGCACCAACGAAGTACTTTCGGAAAAAATTAGACAAAAATCTACTTTTTTCTCGAAAAAATATCAAAAAATAAAGAAAGGTTGTCGCCAAAACATAGCACTTACTGATCTTTAAGTTATAAACAGAAAGTCTCAACCAAATCTCTACCCGGAAACTCTAGCAACATATTTAAAAAATTCAATGAAAAGTCCGCAAGATATTTGACAATTAGGTTCTAAGGTTTTTAATATTTATGTTTTTTAGTAATGTAGGTTTAAATTTTCTATGATTTTAGCAATGTAGGTTTATATTTCTATGTTTTTATGTTTTTTAAATTACGTAGGTTTTAAATTTATAATGAGGTTTTTAATTTAATGATTTTTTTTAGTAAAATGTATTTTTTTTTTATTTGTAAGGGATTTGTTTATGTTTAAAAATTATGCTTTTTGTTTAATTTAATGTCAAAAAAATAAAAAATAAAAAGATAAATAATATGGAGTGATTACCATTTCCATGAGGTAGTAGTGTGTTAGTGAACAACTAGTGAAGATGACGTGGCACGTATGTGGTGCAGTTATGACACTTCTAATGAAAATGCACTTATCATATCCCTTAGAGCATCAACAATGGTAAATTCAATGGGAGAGTTGAATAATTCAACAAGATAGTTGAATGATGTGACAAATCTATTTGACATTTAGTGGATTAAACACTACCATAATGAGATGTTACATTGACATTCAATGGATTTGTAGTTCAATGTTCATTAACCTCTTAAATGAAAAAAAGAAAAAATTTTAATTCTTAAATAAATACTATAAATTAGTTTTTGTAATTTTCTATTTAACTTTGTAGATTTTAATGTATTACAAAAAAAAAATTGATATGGTTGTATGGAATGTAAAAGAAGTGCATGACAATCAATCGAACTCTATGAAATTGAATGCATTGTGGATTCTCTTAGGCTTACACCTAGTTCCTCATATTTAGTGGAGGAAAGAAAAGAAAGAGCAAGGAAAAGAAAAGGAAGGGAAGAGCAAAGAATTTTTTTCATGTTCCTGAGTTCAAAGGAAATGAAAGGAAAGTTAAAAAAATGTATTCCACTACAAGGAAATGAGCAATTAGCGGCGACAAAAGTCGCCGGTAAAGGGTCGTGAAGTCGCCACTAAAGCTAATAGTGACGACACGTCGCCGGTAAAAAGTCGCTGCTACTGCTTCGTTGCTATTGATCAGATTGTTGCCGCCGCTAAAGACAAATGTCATCGTTAATACTTCGTGTCGCCGCTAAAGAGAATGTCGCCGGTAATATCCATGTCGCCTGTAATAATGTCGTCGGTAATAATGTTTTTCATTTTTTTTATATATATTTGCGATTTTGGGTATAATTCATTCCAAATAATGTTATAATTAATTCTATACCAAAAATTACATAACAACATCAAATTAAATACCAAATATTGTTATAATTAATTTAATACCAAAATAAATCAACCAAAAGTTTAATAATTCAAACAAGTAGCAAAGTAAATTTTACAATTCTAACAAATAGCAAAGTGTGACAAGTATACCATACACATAAATCTCCTCCCTACATATCATCATCTTCGTTCCCATCATTTCCTCCTTGATTATTCTATGATTGAAAAAAACGAATAAAGCTCCTCTCTACATGCCGGGTCGTTGAGCGATGCCCGAAGATTTTCCAACTACATAATAAATAACAACATATATAAATTATAAGTTAAATTTTCCAACTAGGGACAAAAACACAATTACCAAATCCACATGCATTTTATGACGCCAAAGTACATTGCTATTTTTTAAACTAAGACAAAAAAGCAAAGTGCATTGTTGCTTCCTGCATACAGGACAAAAACATAAATACCAAAGCTTTTAGCAAATACTCACCAAAAACCAAAATGACTAAATCAACATACATTTTATGATACCAAACTACATTTCTATTTTTAAACTAAGCCAAATAACCAAAGTACATTGTTATTTATTAAACTTTGGACAAAAACCGAATTACCAAACTTTTAGCAAATAATCACCACAAAACCAAAATGACCGAATCAACATGCATTTTATGATACCAAAGTACATCGTTATTTTTAAACTAAGACAAAAAACCAAAGTACATTGCTATTTGTTACACTTGGGACAAACTAATTACCAAAGCTTTTAAACTAAGACAAAAAACCAAAGTATCAACTTACTAACCTTTTACCATATTATTGATTTAATTAAAGAAGTAGATATTTTGCAATTAAACTAAAATATCACAATAAATAAAAGTAAATAGAACCTGTGGTGGCGGAAATCAATGAAAATGGTCGAGTGGTGGCGGTAGTCGCGGGTGGTGGTCGGGAACATAGTAACACAATTAACAAAACTGAATTTGACAATTTTTACAATTAACCACTCCAATAAGCTTAAAATCCATGTTACAAGAGAAAAGAGACCGAAAATTGATCTGGAAATAGCTTGGTGTTGCTGGAAAAGCTTGGTCCTCACCGAAAAATCTTTCTCCACCGGTGTATCTTCTTTGTGGACAATTTCACACACCCAAAATTGATAATTCTCACTGGTATCTGACAATAATCGACGAAGTAAGATGCATGCGAGAGAAGAGAAACAGGCGAAGGGAGTAAAACAGAAAGAGCAAAATTAAAAAGATCAAGTTTTTTGGGGTTAACCGCATCGGATTTTAGCGGCGACACGTTTACCGGAGACAAATTGGGTTTTAGCGGAGACAACTATCAATAGCGGCGACTATCAGGAGGTAATTATTACCGCGTCATTTTTTTTATCTTTAGTGGCGACTATTTTGGATCTTCAGCGGCGACAAAAGTCGCCTGTATTTCATTTATGCGTTCCACGAGCACCCTAGCAGTTGGATTAGAACCACGATTGGACAATTCGTGTTTGCTAGAACGTTAAAGAGCGGATCGGTATCATTCAGCCTTTAGCGACGATACCAATAGCGACAACAGAGAGCTTTAGTGACGATATTTTTCGCCACTAAAACTCTATGATAGTGTTCCCGAGTCGGAAGAAAAAGAACCGAAAACACCAACTTTACAATTTAATCTCTAGTTAGCATTTTTCTTGTTTTAGTGCAGAGAATTTTGATATCTGCGATATTGCAGAAAGTCAAGAAATTACTTAGTAACGCTACCGTAGGTTGTTCATGCATAAAGCACTCATTCACAAAGTCCTTTAAATTTAATTAATAAAAAAATAGATGAATAATTCATTGTAATTTTATACATATACATAGATGTTTAGTCAAATACCACATATCGTCTAAGATCATAACCAATACCCTCAAAGTAACAATAAATGATGTTATAAAGAAGTACCTACAAAAGGAGATAAATGATGTTTGAATAATCTTGCATATTAAAACCACAAACATGTGGCTAAATGGTCGACACAAATCAACATATGGGCAAATACTAGAAATATATGTTCAAAAAGTAAAATCAAAATTCAAGAAGTATGTGGCAGGGACGAATCATGGTGGCAACAGGTTGAATTAACTTGATTTTGTAGGAAGTGATGGAGATACGTGATGGGTTTATATTATGTTTACAAGGGTAATTAAGTAAATATGATAAATTTATATTAGCATCGGTATCCTTTCTCTCCAAATCCTCCCAATTTGGGATGAAGATTAGGAGAGAAGATATATAAGCACATATCTTCATTTCCCTTCTCTCTAATTCTCTCTAGAGAAAGATCTCAGGAACACACCAATCTCTTTCTAGTATTGATATACATATATGTATGTGCATATATATAAATGAATTGGTTTTCAAAATGATAAGTATCATGAAAAAATCCTTTTCCATTAGATTGATCATATTTTTGAGTAATTCTTCATTTTGTGCGAGTTACAATACATCTGGTGTTCATATCCAGATTGAATAAAAAATTGATGTCTACTATCATACATCTCTTTAGAAAGTGTAAAGCACAAACATAAATTGTTTTCAGGGCGTAACAGCGAAGAACAAAATCTTCGAAACACAAATGACTTCTTCTACCCATTTCCACTTTACCCTATCAACATCGGGAACCAAATGGGGTAAGTTATCATTATCAGAAGAAGAAGGACAAGGAAGAAGGCGATCATGGCACATTTTCTCGAGTTCTTTTGCAGCTCTCTTGCCTCAACCAATTGTTCAGTCCCTCGGTGCACAAATGAACTTGCATGGGCCACGTGGCTTTCAATGTCGTTCAGTTGTTGCCCTTGAGAATCTACTAATGCAGCCATATCCAAGAAAATTTGATGGAGTTCCATCAAGTTTTTCTCTATTTCCTTAACAGAATCATGTCTTTCTTGGATTTCGGAAATCGTGTCCATAATCTGTCCACGACCTTGATCTTGAATAGCTTTTTGCATGAAATCTTCACCTTCACCACTAGAGATTAGGTTTTCAATCAATTCATCGTTAGCTTTTTCTCCTGTGATTGTGAAATAACGTCTACCCACAGTCTCCTTATACTCTTCATTCATACGGGTTCTCAACGATTGAAAGTCGTCCATCATGGACTTTAGCTTCTTCCCTAAACCACTGACAACAGCTGTACGAGTTCTATCAGCTGAGGAGCCGGGCCCACATCCAGGAAGCTTTCGATTTGCGATGTTCGCCTTGTCAAGAGCTTCGATCTTTCCTTTGATGACTCTCACACGTTTCAACACTTGTGACACATCTGAATCCATTTTTGATCGAAGGTTTTTCATGGCATTTGCATTATGGACAGTTTTGCTTTCCTCATTGGCTTCTTGTAGGCTTTTGTAGAGTTTCTCTATTCCGGCCATGTCTTTCTTGACATTCTCGACATCTTCGAAGAAATTGTCAAGTTCGGCTGAGTCCCCATCGGGGGCCCCACCAGCCTCCAAGTCGATATCTTTATCTTGATATTGCTTAAACGATTGGGAGAACAAATCATTCATTTTGACCGGTTACGTTTATATGATTCACTTTATTCTTAAGAAACAATCACAGTTCAACTCGAAAAATGTGAAAATTTTGGACAGATCTTCCCTTCTTCCTCTCCAAGAGCAAAATTTGATGGAGGAAGAAGAAGGAGAAGAAAAGTTGAGGAAAGTGAATGTTTTGCTGACTTATATATATGCGATGGAGGATTACATTTTATGGAGGAGTCTGTAAAACATTCAAGGGCTAGTCGTTAAATTAGGAGAAATTTAATGTCTACTTCTATTATTTTTGTTGTTTTTGAAGCCTTAAGAAATCCTTGTTTTTGCACCTCTTTTTTTACTTCGTTCTCTAACATGTTTTCCGTTGAAAATATCCTTTTTTATCTCATCTTTGTAGACCCATTTTGTTATCTATTTCTATTTGGTCAAATTAAACAAGGAAATAAAAAAACCGAATATGAACTTATTTATTTTACTCTTACTATAAATATGGGTCATATATATTCTATCCAAGGACCTGTGTTTGTAGATTAGGAAAGGATGTCAACCAATACTTGTAACATAAACAAAAGATTATTAAAAAAATTAAAACCATTAATTTTAGGAAAAAAAAAGTTGAACCGGAAAAGAATCCTGAATGGCCTCGTGAGAGAAATGTCATTTCAATTGCATGGACTTCACGTAACAAGCAACTTCTTCAAACATTTTCTAATGTACTTACACTTATCAATACCGATAGGGCCCACCACTGAAAATTAATTTGCATAGAATAGTTAAAAACTAATGCAAATGAAGCCTAAATAAGAGTAAAATAGTAGAATAGTACTGGATGAGATTATCTTTGCTTGTTACATGGCTGTCAAAACCTTTACCAAAATTCAAATTTGTGAATCGAAAAGTCAAATTTGTAAATCATATTGGCCATCTAGAATAGCCAAATGGAGTATCACTGCAATCACAATTTAAAAAAAAAAAAAAAAAAAAAAAAGGTAAATTGCACATATTTTTAGGAAGCTCAAACTTGTAACTATATACATAAAGAAAAAAATAATAATAAAATTAACAGGTGAGAATTATTTTAAAGAGGCAGCGGTAATCATTCACAACCTCATCAACATGTCCCAAACATTTCGGAGTCTAAAACTTAGTCAAAGAAATTTGATGATAATAAAAACTAAAGATTTATGTTATGAGGTATTGATCGTTTATAGAGTAAACTACAAAAACAATCACTACTTTTTACTTTTATTGTGTAGTCGATGTTTTTTTTTTTTCGTCGATATTTGAAGTTTTTTCTAGGATTTTCTCATTTTGGATCGATAGTTCAAGGTTTCGCATCAATTTTGCTCCCTCTTTCAATATTTCAGGGCCATAAATGGTATGGAAGGTCGAAATAAGGACTACTTTGCAATTTAGTCTAATTTATATAAAACATGTACCTTGATTATAGATTGAACCAAAGATTGATGGTTTACGTTGTACCAAAATTGATCGATAAAACACTAAAAGTGCTATTTTAAACAGGTTAAAGATCCGTAATTCAAAAATGGCTTTTTTAAACATGTGTGTGATAACCACATAAGCGTTAAAATTCCATGTTTCTTGGGTACTTTGTATAGGTGATAATTGTTGACACGACAGGAAAAAAAATACACGAAATAAAACGAAATTGGGATGAAACTGAAATTCGAATTTGTGTTCGTGTCGTGTTTGTGTTAAGTGTAAAAAACACGGTGTCATGTCGTTTCGTGTTCGTGTTTAAAGTCTAACACGAAATTGACACGATTAGCATTTTTTGTCGTGTTTTTCGTGTTTGTCGTGTTATCTATGATTAAATATTAATTAAATAAACTATTTTTTTTATTATGTTATCTTTGTCGTGTTGTGTCGTGTTTGTCGTTTTTTAATAGGTTCGTTTTCGTGTTAATTAAAAAAAACACAATATCGTGTTCTGTCGTGTTCGTGTTACATAAAATCTTGTTTTGTCATGTCGTGTTGAGCTAGATAAAAACACGACACGATGGTTCGATTTATCACCCCTAGTACTTTGTATAGTGAATAAGAAAAAAAAATTAAAGCTAACCTTTCAATACCCGTTTAAAAATTCCGAAAAACCAAGAAATATTATTCTTTAAGCTAAAACCCAAGAGACATGTTGGGTTATATCTTCAAGAGTGTCAAAAAACCTCATCATAACAATTTACAGATCCAGGTGTCTACACAAAACATAAAACGATTCACATCTTTTATTTATACAAATCATTGAAATCACAAAAGAAGACGTTAAAAGCTAAGGTCCAACACAAACAAACATGTTGTAACGTCTCATTTTCATAATTTTTTGTTTCATTTTATTAAGTAAAAGTTCCTAATTATAAATTCATTATTAAAAACCTGTTTATTCCAAAATACATTTATTCAAAATCAGAGTATTATAGTGGACGCGAAATTCTCAATGTTGCTGATGAGTGTGTAGAGTCTCGCATTCGCCTTCCCACGATTACCGATAAAACCTAAAAAATATAAACAACTGTGTAAGCACAAAGTTTAGTGATTTTCCTCTAAAATATCTCATACCATAAACATACAAGCATGCATAACGACCCACAATCATCACACTGGAATGCCGAGATCCAATCAGTCCTCAGTCTGGATTGCCAACATGCAACATGTCCAATTAGCTATCGGGCTGGAATACCTAGGGTTTGTTTTCCTACCTTGTCAACCTAACCGCTCTTCCCGAGCCTTCGTGCCTACGACTTACAGCTGGCCTGCACCGGGTCTCTTGGCCTACAACACAAAGTATGATTGCCTCAACCTACTACCACCATATGTCGGCATATAAACAATAAAGGATCAAGTAGGCATATAATACAGACAAACATCAATCATACAACTCACTACAACATACTAGTCCTCACATAACACACTGTCCCTGTAACACCTTATTCCACATTGTTTTCTAATGCGAGTTGGTGACCTGAAGACCGCGTATCATCAGTCTTAGGGACTTTGAGGGAAAGAGATTTCGACTCATTTGGGTGTGGGTAATGTAATTTGGATGATTTGGGAGTTTGGTTTGTGTTTTGGAGCCAATGTGTATTTCGGTAAAGTGTCAAAGAAGGTTGTAACGAAAATTGAATTTTTGTTCAAGAAGTTTTATGTTAAGTATGAGTTGATAAAAGTGTAAAACTTCTCGTTACCTCTTTGTGGATATAAGGATCGTCGGAAATGAACTTATAACGAAGAAGTTATGATGTTCGGAAGATTCATGGTTTTAGGGTTAAAGCAATTATGTGGGGGGTACACATGTGTACGCATGGTGTACTCGTGCAAAGGCTAGTACGCGAGGTGTACAATGGTGTACGATGGGCGTAGTAAGGATATTGATCATGCATGCTGTAACAACCCGAAATGTTTCGTCGCCAAAACCCGTTCTACCCGAAAAGTCGCCGTTATCAAATCCGTTCCGTTTACACTTTGGGTCACATTATTTAAACTTATATGTTTATTTTAATTTAATGAGTGTCTAAATCACTCAGGAACTCATGTATTTAGCCCAAAATCATTATTTTCATAAGTTTTAGAAATGCCTCCGTCGGGTGACGGAAACTTAATCGGGTGCGACCAAAAGCCGCGTATAACGTTGGTATCGGGTAGAATTCCACCGCGTATAAGTTTTAAGACCTATATAAACGTGTTTTAACATCCATTTGAAGCTTTTTCCTTCTCTCTCTCTACTCTCTCTCTAACCTCTCTCCTAAATCCAAGTTTAAGGGTCCACAACTCAAATTTAAGGCTTCAAATCTCTAAGGTACTTTCCTTAGCTTGTATTGTAACCTTCTTAGCCTTCAAATTCGAATTCAAAACATGATTTGTGACCACATTCATGAGTTTACGGCCATGGAGCATTCATGGGCCGTAAACTCACAATAAGTGGGTTTTTGAGCCCTTAAACCCCTCCTTGATAACTTTGGGACTTAGATATGGCTAAATGACTTCAAGATATGGACTCTAAACATTTAAAACATGAATTTTGTGAAGTTTGAAGGAGTTTATGGCCAAGGATCATTCTTGGGCCGTAAACTCATATATCTAGGGTTTTCATGCCCTTAAACCCTTCCAAACCACTCATATGTCTTAGTTATGAATTATAGAACATAGATCTTTGCATTTGGACACTTGAAACATCAATTTTGGAGAATTATTGTGAGTTTACGGCCAAGGCTTTTGCTTGGGCCGTAAACTCCATAAAACATGGTGCAAATCCATTTCTAGGGTGTTAGAAAGCCATCCAACACCACCAAAAGCCTTGGAATAAATCAAAGGACCAACCAAAAATAGTTTTTTGGGCTTTACAAACATCAAAACCCCACATTTGAGATTTTACGGCCATAGAACATGTCTCATATCCGTAAACTCATAAAAGGGTGTCCAATGGTGCCCTAAACTCATTTCTAGGCTTGTGGGAATTTTTAGAATCACATGTGATTAATTTTAACACCTTAAAAACACTAAATCAAGGGGATTTGCGAGTTTGCGGCCAAAGATCCCATGCCTAGGCCATAAACTCCCTTAAGTATTGTAAATGATGTTTTTAATTCAATCCAAGCCTTAAGTAAAATTTATCCAAGCATTTCCAAGTATCCATATCCATTTATGACCCAAATTTGCACCATAAACCACCCCACCATGAGTTTACGTCCGTAAACTCATGGGGAATGGGTGTGTAGGACCAAAAACTCTTGTATAAGTTTATTCATGGGGATTAAACTCAAGTCCCAAGTCCCTCGCTTCAATTCTCGTCCTTAAACGCCACCCGGATCCCTCCAAACACTTGTATCGGAGTGTTATCGCGACTAGAAACAATTGTCCCTATCCAACAATCAATCTAAGTTCTAATTAAATACAAATGTGTATCTTCACATCATAATTAGGAACGTCGTGTGTTTAAAAGCCCCGGATCAACTCTTAACATCCAAATCGCCACATTTCTCGTTTGGTGAGTTCATACCCCTACAACTTTTTCACTGTTTTCAATGTTTTCAGGGGGGAATACAAGCAAACTATAATTGTTTTCAATTCATAACATTAATATGTTTCAAATTATATCTGACAATCTTATAAACTCTGTTACTCCTTATGTATTATGCTGAGCATAAGGAAAGACTTATCAATTACAACTAAATGGATTTTAGTTAAGGAAATAACAAAACTAATCAAATTATTATGGGAATAATTTGGGGTCTTTACTGTTCTTTCTATCATATACTGATATCTATATAAAGTCATTAGATAAACTATGTCTGATTCAGTTTATCTCCGTATCATTTGAATGTATTTTCAGATATTTTCATTGTATGTATCTATAATCATTATACTATATTTTCATAATCTTCTGTATGTCGATATCTTATGAGAACCCTGTGAATAGTTTAGTACTGGTTCGTGAGATAGTCACTACCCTTTATGGATGATCAGTAAATCCTCCCCGGAAGTGTAACCAGAGTCTCCTGGAGGGAGAGCGCGGAATTTGTGAATAGATCTATTCGGGACTGACAATCCCACACCTTAACTGCTAGCTACAGTTAGGCGGGCACGCCTGGGGTGACAAATTTCTGGATATCGTTTCGACATCTGACAAACGTCAAGGAGGTCTCGTTGTCGTATTAGTATGGTTATCCGACTCACAACATGTATTAATATTAGTTTATTCACAGTTTGGGTTTTTGAATCTACATCTCCTTCGGGATAGTGATCCCATGAGTTTGTATCTATATCATATACGGGATAGTGATCCCACGGTTTTGTTTCTATATCTCTTTCGGGATAGTGATCCCATGGTATTATCAAACTATTTTGTATCTAGTCCGGGATAGTGATCCCATGGTTTTATACCTATAACTTGTACGGGATGTCTTTCCCCATGGTCTTTATCTATATCTTATACGGGATACTGATCCCATGGTTTTGTATCTATATCTTATATAGGATAATGATCCCATGGTTTTGTACCTATATCAAGTACGGGATGATAATCCCATGGTCTAAATCTATATCTTATCCGGGATAGTGATCCCATGGTTTTCAATCGATATTTCTATTTATATCAACTTATCTCGTGTCTAGTCCGGGATGGTAGTCCCATGATCTTAAATCTGTACTTTCATATGTGTCAAACTATCTTATATCTCTTTCAGGATAGTGATCCCAAGATTTTCATTATATAATTTTGTGTGTTAAACTATACTTTGTGATATACAGCTGATCTTACAATTAGGAAAATGTGGGATTTTTCTGGGGTAAAACACAACACGTAATCGAATTGGTAACAAATGATAACTAGACCAACTTCACATAAGAAAATATGGGATTTTCTTGGATAACAAATCTTTTCGGAAACTAAAGGAAACCGATACATTTTCATAAAACAAAACCGCTTATGAACTCACCAGCTTTATGCTGATTTTCAAACCGCTTGTATTCTCAGTCACAAGTTAGACAGGTACCCAACGATATCTTTTGGAGAAGACGGTGTGCACAAAAGACTCGTCTCAACTTTTGTTAATATGATGCATATGTATATCTTGTATAACTTTACTTTTGAAACAAATGTATACTTTCATATATATGTAATGTAATGGTTGTTTACTGTGATTACTATGTACATTGGATTTGATACACAACGTGGTAGTCCATCCCGGAAATGTTTCCGCCTTTGATTTTCGGGGTGTGACAGATTGGTATCAGAGCCCTTGTTTATAGTGAACGGAGTATACCAAACCTTACATGGTATAAAACTATAAACACAAAAGGGCCTCAGTGCTCTGAACTAAAAGTATCTTCAAAACTATAAGTACTTTCAAAAGTATACAAATATACCGAACCGTCGAAATCCGTAACTACAAGTAGAACAAAACATAAGTAAATGGGTGTTGTACATTGCGGTTAAACCTGGGCAGTTATGTAGTCGTGTCTAGGGTCAATATAGCTTGGCCAACTATATTCATTTGAGACACGACCAACATGTGCTTGGGAGTGACTGTGGTACGCAGCATGCCTAAAACTTACCTAATATCTCAAACAACAAATCGTCGCTGCAGCGAACCATGAAATACTATAGGAGTATTTCTCGAGCCAATCCTTCGTAGAAAGTCCTCGTATACACGATGTTACTTGACCATTCCACTAGCGATAAAATGTTATGTCTTGATAACTCTTTCCTGCTTTATCGCTTAGTATGATGCTATATCTGTCTTGATGAGATATCCCCTGTTCCATATCTCTTGATTCAATTCAGAGGACTTATAATCCTCTCTTTCCTGATCTTTTTAGATCAAGATGCCTCCAAGAAAGAGACCCAGCTCGAAGAACAACGACAATCCTCCTCCGTCACCACCTTCTCCTCAATTCGATCTCGCATCACTTCAGACAGTTCTGACTGCTGCAATGGTGGCAGCCATGTCACAAATGAATTCCGGTGGCTCCGGAGGTGGTCCTCAACCCCAAAATCCAGAAGACAACCAGGAACACCGAAGAGGGGGTTCCTATAAAGACTTCATGAACGCAAAACCCACAACCTTCAATGGCACTGGTGGTGTCATTTCCCTGACTCGATGGTTCGAGAAAATCGAGTCAATCTTCGAAATAAGTGCCTGTTCAGAGTCTGACAAAGTGAAATTCTCCGCCTGCACTTTCCTTGACAAAGCCCTGACTTGGTGGAACGGCCGAGTCAAATCCTTAACCCGACCTGTAGCAAATGCCATGGGTTGGGAAGCTATGAAAGAGCTTCTGCTTGCAGAGTACTGCCCTCGGGGCGAAATTCATAAACTAGAACACGAACTCTGGAACCTTAAGATGAAGGGTTCCAACATATGAGCTTATACTTCAAGATTCGATGACCTGGCATTAATCTGTCCGGGAATGGTTACCCCGGAGAGTAAAACGATCGAAAGATTCATCTGGGGATTGACCCAGCCAACTAAAGGGAATGTCTTGGCTGCAAAGCCAGACACGTATGACAGTGCTAAATGTCTTGCGAAAATCTTGATCGATCATGAAGACAACTCTGATGAGGAAGCTACCACTCCTGAGTCAGACACAAGTGGAAGTGAAAGTAAAAAGAAATCTCAGAACAAGCGAAAGGCCCCGAGTACAAAAGGGTCTTCTAAGAAACAACAAACGGTAGCAGTCCATGCTGCTACTGCCCCTGTTGCTGTCTCAACTATCGGTTCTACAGCCCAAACTCCTACCAGTGGATACACTGTTACCCTTCCTTGGTGTGGTAAGTGCAACTACCATCACCGCATTCCTAGCCCATGTCGCGAAAGAATCTGCGACAGCTGTGGCAAGAAGGGCCATCTGTCTCGAACCTGCAGAAAACCAGTCAAACCAACGAACCGATCATCAGGGGCAGGAATTAGTCCGGCCTGCTAAAATTGTGGTGAAGCAGGGCACTTCAAGAGGAATTGCCCCAAAGCAGCTACCACCACTGATCCCTCTGTCGCCGCAGGTATACCTCTCTTTGATAACTCTTATACCTGCAACTCTTTTCGATTCCAGTGTTTAGAGGGAAACCTGTTATCTATCTATTCGAACGTTCTCTAAACTCAATCCTTCGTACGTGATTGAAATGTGTATCATCGAGACGACTAACCAATGAGATTGAGAGCACTAACTTCGTACCTATAGATTGAATCCTCGGTTCGGAGGACTAATCTGTTCCATTCGATTTAAAAGGGGGAACAATTTTCACGAGAATGTCTTGATGCTACGTTCAACATGGAATGACTGAGCCTCATTCATGTTGCTATCTTGATTTCGAGAGGGTCACCTGTCTATATCTTTTCCTCGAATTGACTCTCATGATCTTCGGCATCAAACCTACGTATTGTTTCATGCTTTAAAACTCAAAAGTTTTTCCTGATACGAATTATCACACATCCCTCGTTTCTGTGATCATTGAGAAACGGGAAGTTAGTATCTCTTTCTACTAAATGTTTGTCCCGAAGAGTTTCCGGGAATTTCATTCAAACATCTAAGTTTAGTTTCACCTCAGACTTTTCGAGGTCTTCGTAGAGATTGATTCTGCAATCTTCAGGGTTCGGATGCTCTTAGAGCTTGTTAACATATATCCAGTACATCATGTCTCGAATCCTTAGAAGCTTCTACTCAACGAAACCCTAGTTATTCCTTGAGTAAACCGAAGTCATCAAGGGTTGGAACTTCCATAAGAAAACCGATTGATAACATAGATTGAGAGAGAGTCAAGGTACGAGACAAGGACGCGTTCCGATAATGAGAATTCACTAGAACGCCCAGTAGAGACCCGATTCCACTTGAGAATGTGAAGATCCGAAGTAACAAATTCATTCGTGTCTCATTTCAAATTCATGATCTATATCTTATTCATTGAACTTCGGGACGAAATTCCCTCTAACGGGGGTATAATGTAACAACCCGAAATTTTTCGTCGCCAAAACCCGTTCTACCCGAAAAGTCACCGTTATCAAACCCGTTCCATTTACACTTTGGGTCAAATTATTTAAACTTATATGTTTATTTTAATTTAATGAGTGTCTAAATCACTCAGGAACTCTTGTATTTAGCCCAAAATCATTATTTTCATAAGTTTTAGAAATGTCTCCGTCGGGTGACGGAAACTTAATCGGGTGCGACCAAAAGCCGCGTTTAACGTCGGTATCGGGTAGAATTCCACCGCGTATAACTTTTAAGACCTATATAAATGTGTTTTAGCATCCATTTGAAGCTTTTTCCTTCTCTCTCTCTACTCTCTCTAACCTCTCTCCTAAATCCAAGTTTAAGGGTCCAAAACTCAAATTTAAGGCTTCAAATCTCTAAGGTACTTTCCTTAGCTTATATTATAACCTTCTTACCCTTCAAATTCGAATTCAAAACATGATTTGTGACCACATTCATGAGTTTATGGCCATGGAGCATTCATGGGCCGTAAACTCACAATAAGTGGGTTTTTGAGCCCTTAAACCCCTCTTTGATAACTTTGGGACTTAGATATGGCTAAATGACTTCAAGATATGGACTCTAAACATTTAAAACATGGATTTTGTGAAGTTTGAAGGAGTTTACAGCCAAGGATCATTCTTGGGCCGTAAACTCATATATCTAGGGTTTTCATGCCCTTAAACCCTTCCAAACCACTCATATGTCTTAGTTATGAATTATAAAACATAGATCTTTGCATTTGGACACTTGAAACATCAATTTTGGAGAATTATTGTGATTTTACGGCCAAGGCTTGTGCTTGGGCCTTAAACTCCATAAAACATGGTGCAAATCCATTTCTAGGGTGTTAGAAAGCCATCCAACACCACCAAAAGCCTTGGAATAAATCAAAGGACCAACCAAAAATAGTTTTTAGGGCTTTACAAACATCAAAACCCCGCATTTGAGAGTTTACGGTGATAGAACATGTCTCATTGCCGTAAACTCATAAAAGGGTGTCAAATGGTGCCCTAAACTCATTTCTAGGCTTGTGGGAATATTTAGAATCACATGTGATTATTTTTAACACCTTAAAAACACTAAATCAAGGGGATTTGAGAGTGTACGGCCAAAGATCCCATGCCTAGGCTGTAAACTCCCTTAATTATTGTAAATGATGTTTTTAATTCAATCCAAGCCTTAAGTAAAATTTATCCAAGCATTTCCAAGTGTCCATATCCATTTATGACCCAAAATTGCACCATAAACCACCCCACCATGAGTTTACAGCCGTAAACTCATGGGGAATGGGTGTGTTGGACCAAAAACTCTTGTATAAGTTTATTCATGGGGATTAAACTCAAGTCCCAAGTCCCTCGCTTCAATTCCCGTCTTTAAACGCCACCCGGGTCGCTCCAAACACTTGTATCGGAGTGTTATCGCGACTAGAAAGAATTGTCCCTATCCAACAATCAATCTAAGTTCTAATTAGATACAAATGTGTATCTTCACATAATAATTAGGAACTTCGTGTGTTTACAAGCCCCGGATCAACTCTTAATATCCAAATCGACACATTTCTCGTTTGGTGAGTTCATACCCCTACGACTTTTTCACTGTTTTCAATGTTTTCAGGGGGGGAATACAAGCAAACTATAATTGTTTTCAATTCATAACATTGATATGTTTCAAATTATATCTGACAATCTTATAAACTCTGTTACTCCTTATGTATTATGCTGAGCATAAGGAAAGGCTTATCAATTACAACTAAATGGATTTTAGTTAAGGAAATAACAAAACTAATCAAATTATTATGGGAATAATTTGGGGTCTTTACTTTTCTTTCTATCATATACTGATATCTATATAAAGTCATTAGATAAACCATGTCTGATTCAGTTTATCTTCGTATCATTTGAATGTATTGTCAGATATTTTCAGTGGATGTATTTATAATCATTATACTATATTTACATAATCTTCTGTATGTCGATATCTTATGAGAACCCTGTGAATAGTTTAGTACTGGTTTGTGAGATAGTCACTACCCTTTATGGATGATCAGTAAATCCTCCCCGGAAGTGTAACCAGAGTCTCCTGGAGGGAGAGCGCGGAATTTGTGAATAGATCTATTCGGGACTGACAATCCCACACCTTAACTGCTAGCTACAGTTAGGCGGGCACGCCTGGGGTGACAAATTTCTGGATATCGTTTCGACGTCTGACAAACTTCAAGGAGGTCTCATTGTCGTATTAGTATGGTTACCCAACTCACAACATGTATTAATATTAGTTTATTCACAGTTTGGGTTTTTGAATCTACATCTCCTTCGGGATAGTGATCCCATGAGTTTGTATCTATATCATATACGGGATAGTGATCCCACGGTTTTGTTTCCATATCTCTTTCGGGATAGTGATCCCATGGTATTATCAAACTATTTTGTATCTAGTCCGGGATAGTGATCCCATGGTTTTATACCTATAACTTGTACCGGATGTCTTTCCCCATGGTCTTTATCTATATCTTATACGGGATACTGATCCCATGGTTTTGTATCTATATCTTATACGGGATAATGATCCCATGGTTTTGTACCTATATCAAGTACGGGATGATAATCCCATGGTCTAAATCTATATCTTATCCGGGATAGTGATCCCATGGTTTTCAATCGATATTTCTATTTATATCAACTTATCTCGTGTCTAGTCCAGGATGGTAGTCCCATGATCTTAAATATGTACTTTCATATGTGTCAAACTATCTTATATCTCTTTCGGGATAGTGATCCCAAGATTTTCATTATATAATTTTGTGTGTTAAACTATACTTTGTGATATACAACTGATCCTACAATTAGGAAAATATGGGATTTTCCTGGGGTGAAACACAACACGTAATCGAATTGGTAACAAATAATAACTAAACCAACTTCACATAAGAAAATATGGGATTTTCTTGGATAACAAATCTTTTCGGAAACTAAAGGAAACCGATACATTTTCATAAAACAAAACCGCTTATGAACTCACCAGCTTTATGCTGATTTTCAAACCGCTTGTATTCTCAGGACCAAGTTAGACAGGTACCCAGCGATATCTTTTGGAGAAGACGGAGTGCACAGAAGACTCGTCTCAACTTTTGTTAATATGATGCATATGTATATCTTGTACAACTTTACTTTTGAAACAAATGTAAACTTTCATATATATGTAATGTAATGGTTGTTTACTGTGATTACTGTGTACATTGGATTTGATACACAACGTGGTAGTCCATCCCGAAAATGTTTCCGCCTTTGATTTTCAGGGTGTGACACATGCCTTATGGAGTACGATGGGCGTACCAGAAGTACGTTGGACATACTCCAGTCTGACCTAAACCCTAATTTAGGTTCTCAGACCCTATTTAAGCTCCGTAACTCACCACAAAACCATATTATATTCGTCCTCCATTCCCCTAAACCCTAGAAACTAAACCCTAGCCCTTATTTGAGTGGTTTTTAAGCTTTTGGTGGTATTTCATGCTTGTCGGTGTTCATAGAAGAAGAAGGAACTTGTTGAAGAAGTGTGAGATTGCTTAAAGCTTTTGGATCCAGGCATGTTGCATCTTGATCTACATTTTGGTGGTATAAAGTTTCTATCTTGATGACTCTAGGTGTTAGATCTAGTTTAAGGAGTAATTTGTGTGCTTTTTGGTCCTTACAATCATCCTTGTGAGTATGAGCTACTCTAAGAGCTTAGAATGATGGATCTTGGCCTTTGGGATGTCCCGTGATCATAAAAATGTCATCATGATGAGTTATTGTGGTGCATTCATGAGTTTGGGTGATCATTATGGATTTTATTAAGGTTTTGGTCCCATTAAGCCTTGCAAAGGAGTAAAGTTTCCAACTTTACGTGTTAAGACATCTCATTAGGGTCATAACCAAGTATGGAAGTCATTGTCTTAAGCATTAAGAGCTTATTTTGGATTTTGGACCTTGGAGGAGTACATTAGCGTACGCAAGTGTATGCTCAGTAAAATACTGATTTTGTGCATCAGAGACTTGTACTCTGTACGTAGAGGGTGAGTACATGTGGCGCACTCCCCAGCTAGTCATTTTGTGCTTTTGAGGTTTGGGCCTTGTTGGGTCATTGGGCTTTTGACTTTGGGACATGGATGGACTTAGTGTTTTCTTGCAAGTAGGTCCATGATGGTTTCTGGGCCTAATCAGGTTATTGGGCCATAATGGGCTTTGTTATTTTGGTTTTGGGCTTTGGTTTGCCATTTTTAGTTTAGGGATTTTTGTGCATTTTGGACCGCCCCTTGGTTATGGAACAAGTAAGAAAAGGATAAAATGGTCTGTTACCCTTTAGGGAGTTGATTTATGGAGTGGGCCTCAAATTTTAGGTTATCGGGTTAATTATTAATTAAGATTATATTTATTGTTAGTTGGAGTGAGGGTATCTAGTTCTGCAGTTTGAGTAGTTATTTGATTATCAGCGGATTGAGGTGAGTCTCCTTACTGTACTTGTGGGTCAAAGGCATCAATGTTGGCCCGTTAGGTTTAGTTATGCTAGTTGCCTTTTGTGACTCTTTCATGGTATATTGGGCGAGGACCATTTGTATGCTGGGCTAGGCCCATTGTATGATAGGCTAGGTCCATTTGTATGTTAGGATAGGACCATCGAACAGGAAGGGCTAGGCACATTGTATGTTATATAGGTGCTAATTATCTTTGTGACTTTTGCATTTGTATGATCGGGCTAGGTCTAATGGTTTGGCAGTGCTAGGCCAATTATGGTGGGTTGGGCCCGGTATGCATGCTAGGCCCAATGTGAGGGATAGGCCTAATGGTAAGTATGGTATGTGCTACTGTGGGGAACTCACTAAACTTTGTGCTTATGGTTTCAGATACTTCCATTTCGAAAAGGAAGGGTCTGGCTTGATTGCAGCGCATCCACCCATGTTTCCGCATCATGATGATTTTGGGATTGTACTCTGTATAAAAGTGCTTCTGAATATTTGGATAAGTAATTATTGAATGTTGACTTAAAGATAATTAATGTTTTTGTTGAAATAAAAGTGAAAATTTTACCTCATAATTTTGGGTCGTTACAGTCTCGCTACTAGCTAAACTCCATGAAATGTGTAACCATGAGTAACCATAGGTGAGATAGCCACCCGAATAGATGATCCTAATATATAGCCATAACCAAACGAGGAACATGCAAGAAAGCCTAGATCAAGAGTTCTCAGGCAATCCTACATGACTACATACAACCCCTAGGGCACTCCGCTAGATGATAACCAGTCTACTAACACTCTAACCAGCATACCACTACCACAACATCCTACCATATAACGATATATACACATATCTACAAGATGACTACATCACAACAACATACTATACATAAGGATACATAGCCAACAATCCAAGGAATGCATAACCGTATATACTCAGAGGTGAGATAGACACCCGAACATGTGATCCTACTCTAAGACCACAACCAAACAAGGAATAGACAAAAAAGCCTAGAACCTTAGTCTATCCTATGTAACTATAGACCATCCCTATGGCGTCCCTCTATTAAAGATAACCAAACCTGTGGGTCCGTATTGCTGCCTTGGACTAATGATATAATTAGGCAAAACTCACCTGAATTGAAGAACTCTGAAACACTGCCACATGATCCCTTTTTTGCACTGATTGCACCTGCGAATCCACTAACACCAGAACTAGATAAAATCTTAATCAATCACCTAAAATCCTCAAGTTTGACCAAAGTCAAACTTAGTAAAAAAGTCAATGGTCAATGGAAGTAAACAAAAGTCAAAATCCAAGAAAGGTTGAGTACGCCCTGTATACTTAACTTATGCTCAATGTATGTGGTTTAGACCTAGTACACCCAACATACTCAACTTACGGCCAATGTATGCAAACCGAATCCAATATTTCCATATACACTTTATCCTGAAGACATTTTGTCCAAAGCTCAGATCTAAGTCCAAATTATATTTTAAATCATAATGTTTCCAATTTTATGATATTGCATGGCTAGAAAAGGTCCAAATCCAAAACCCTAACTTATCATAAAATTCTAAGCTTCAAAACTCATGCATGAATGGAAGAACAAGACCAAGATTTATGACTTAACACCCTCATATACACCTGAAAATGCACCTTAAAATATATGGGACAACCCACACTCAAATGGACCAATTTGTGGGACAAAAGGACATAACTTTAACACCTTAAACTTGATCTAAGGAAACATTCATAAAGCGTCTAACTTTGTACCTTCTGGAGATGAATGAGGGAGGAGAACTTCTAGATCCAAGGTAGATTTAAGCTTCTAAGAACAATCACCACCTTCTTCTTCCTTCAAATGCACTAAAAAACACCTTCTTTAACTCACAAGGCTCAAACTACGGTTAGGGTTTCAAGGGAGGATGTTCAAGAGGTATAGGATGAGAATGGAAAGTTAAGGAGCTTAAATAGGGCTCAAAACCCAGAAATTACGGTTTAGGTTGTGATCGCGTACGCCCAATGTATGCTTCTAAATTCACCACTTCGCCATGCCGGTACACCCAACATACCAACCTCCTTCCCAACTTTAACCCACTTTCAATTTACTACAACTTCTTCGATTCAACTCTGATTTTGGCACTCTTTATATGCACGAACAGGTATTGAAGAGCCCCACAATATTATCTACATATCATGGACTAAAAAATTGTCGAATAAAAATCCATATTTCATACAAGAACCCAACCTATGACCTTTCTATTTCTACCATTCGGCCCAAATCACAGTTCAAGATTTAAATCTCTTAATCGTCATTAACTCCTTCAAAAAAAGATCTAAACTTTACCTCCTTAAGGCCCAAAGACTTTCCACGATCGACTTCCGACCCACGACCTTGAAATAAGAAATGAAAGGAAACACGATGTTACAATTCTCCCCCACTTAATAATAGATTCCATCCTCGAAATGACTTCTCGCTCCCACTTCTCGACAACTCTGCTAGCCCATAAATTTTGTTGATTCCACGCCGTTTGAAGAAACTGTCTTTGCATAGCTTCATTAAATCATGATGGAAGGAACCCCACTTCCTTACTTGGAACCTGAGAATCCTAAAATATGACGCAACCCTTTCCTCAGCCTAACTAACCCAAATCTGAAAATTTCATCTGCACAAAACCCTCTCAGACAACATCGTCATGCTATTCCCACATATAAGTGATCCACCGCAAGGAAAGCTAATTGGTCACATACTGAACTAGTCCACACTATTATTAAACTTTAATAGCCCAACGTAGCTATCCACTGAGAACATTTAGGCTTACCCCTGGTCGACTAATCGACCATAGTAATCGAACTTACAGGACTTAACAGGCCCTACCAGGTCTTCAGACTGTGACTCAGCCCTCCAAGCAACCAATAAAAAAAGAATAGACAAGGAAGACCCCATCACACCCCTCTACCCGGGCTCCTAACACCCTAGAATATAAAGCACAAGCGCACCTTACAGATGATATCACAACTAAAAGTAATATGACTTGAAGGAAAATCCAACAGCTAAGAATGATCTTGGTGCAAAATCAGAAGATTCAACAGTTGCGCGGAAGTCTTGAACTTGGAGAAAGCCGAATGAAAATCGAACCTTGGCGCAAGGTCTTCGTGTGCGAGGTTATGCTCTCCTCGAATTGAGATATGTTAGAATCTGACAACTTCACAATCCGTCGATACACAAACTAACTTGAACTTTACCACTTGATCTCAACCACTGATATCCTGATACACATGAGAATTTGAACCCACGTAACATTCATAAATATACAACATGCATGAATTTCGAGGACAATGATAATTAATCCATTCATAACAAGAAAGAAAATTTAAACATAGCTAAATAAGATAATTCCATTCAACCAATCATCCAATATTACAGCTAAACTTCGAAGCACAAACAGAACATATAGAGGAATACCAACATTATGACCATCGATTAAACAAAAGAACTGATAGATCAAACCTTGGCCCTCGAAACTCCAGCTGTCTAATGAAGACAATTGGGTAACTACCAAGCTAGGGGTGTAGGGTCCAATACCTCACCGAAAACAAGAAATGGAAAACGAGCTTTAATTTGGCGCTCCTGACCGTGATGGAAATAAATGCACAAACTCCGCATGTAATCTCTACACAAATGACGTTCGTCACCACATCTATGGCATACAACATGTTAACACTATAATGCTTGGTTTAGGTATGATATTATTCTTCAAATTGTTTATATTTTCCCTTGGGACTTAGCGAGTTGCAAGCTTTAACTCGGCGTGTCGAGAGGGCTTTGGCCACGAAAATTACTTGAACCAACTCGGCGAGTCGAGGTGCTTCAACTCGGCGTGTCGAGAGGGCTTTGGCCACAAAAATTAATTAAACCAACTCGGCGAGTTGACTCACCTAGTTGGTAAGTCGCTTGGCTAGTCTCCGTACCAGCCTCCTCTGTCCACAGATCCACCTAATTTTTTTAATTTATATAACATTTAAATAGAAAAAGAATAGGAATTACCTTAAAAAAAATTAGGACCTACCTAATAATATTTGACAAAATAAGAAAACAAAAAAATAAAAAATAATGGAAAACTGATAATTACATTTCAAAACAAGTGGTTAATACTCTCAAAACCTATCAGACATCGGAGATAAAAAGAGAGTTGAAGATGTTTGATGTTATAAAAATAAATTATGAATGGTTATTAGGAAATCTAAAAAAACAAAACAACTCTTCTCATATTTTTGGTCGTACAAAATGGTTGTTGCAAATGAACTTTTTAAAAAGAAAAGAGACTCGGTCGTGCAAAGTAGTTATTTTTTTGTTGCAAAAATCACGTTTTAGTGTTAAGTAGACTGATTTTACCAGTTTTTAACTATTCTATTGGTCCGATTAAACTCGAATTTTTACAAACCGATTGCTTTTTTGTTGGTTCGACTTGACCCAATCTGTCATATATAGAGCTAACTCTTTGCTTTTTTCACCTTCTCTTAAGTAGGAACCACGTGCTATTATGTTCTAGATTTGCCACTATCTGTCTAGAAACCCTAAAACGTGCATCATCTTCTTTTGTGAGTGCGTGGGCTTGTGGAGGGTCTTGAGTGTTGATATTTTGTACTCTTTTGAAGAAGATTGGAAGTTGAAGGTGTAAATCTTGGAAGGAATACTTAGATATAAAATCTCCTCACTTGTTGTAGTCTCTTGGAGGTATCAAGTTTATACATTGCATTGTTATTTTTTAGATCTCTTTGTTTTGAGGTTTTATCTTGGTTTTGGGCTCATGGGTGGATTGTCCAAGAAGTTGAATGTTCCAGGGGACGTTATTATATATCTAACCATTTAATGGCACTATTTGGCTTAATATTGCAAGCTTTTTCTAAGTTCTAGTCCCCATTAATTAAACAAGTCGATTTTTAGCCCATCTTGAGCCCTAGGTTTTCTTTTTAGCACACATGGATATAAAGTTGGAAACTTTACATGATTTTCTAGTCTTTGGATGCCAGATTTGTATTTTGGGACTATGTTTTGAGAGTTTAAGGGATTAACGGGTCAAGCCTCACTAATGAGTTTAGGGTTTGGGTTTGACTCATTTTGATGATTCCTAAGGGTAAAGTTGGACACTTTACCCTTCTAGACATGATTTTGGAGGAGATATGAGATTTGGAGTTCATAGATTCGAGGGAAACAACTTAATGCATTAAGTTATTGGATTTATGGATAACTCAACGAGTTTATTAGTGAACTCAGCAAGTTGATGAGAGTTTTCCCGATCTGTGTCGTTAATGGAGAAACACGAAGAGTTGAAGGACAAATCGACATGTTGGGTCAACACAGAGCGTTGACTTTGACCTTTGACTTAGTCTTTGACCAAGTTTGACTTATAAGGGGTTTTGGGGAAATTTGAGTTGTATTAAAGGAATTGTTTATGTTTAGGGTTGAGTAGAGCTGATATTCGGAGCTGGGACCTAGTTGGCTATCATTCAGTATTCAAGGTGAGTCTTCTCACTACACTCAAGGGTCAAAGGAACCAAGGCCTGCCCATTAATGGTTACAAGATGATTTGTATTGGAGTATGTAATTTTTTTTTCTGTTTGATCTATGTATGGACTTATGTATAGACCATGGGAGGAGCCCATGGCATTTTGCACGACCATGGGAGGAGCCCATGGCCCGGTGAAATAAGACCATGGGGGTATCCCATGACATTCCAATGAAGACCATGGAGGGAGTTCATGGAAAACTTATAAGTATGAGTGCATGGTATTATGTGATTTTATGTTTTCACATTTTGGGAAACTCACTATGTGTGTGCGTGCAGTTTTGTTGAATGTTTCATGTATTTTTGGTTCTAAGGGCAAGGGTTCGGCTTGATGGTATAGTATGCATTCTTCAATATTTTCGCATCTAGTTTTTGATACTCTGATCTTTTGAAACATTATGGTTATGTAATGGGATTATTTTGGAAACAGTTGTGGTTGGTTTTGATAAGTATAAAAATTAAAATTTTCTGTAAGTTTTGGACTATTACAAGCTGGTATTAGAGCCTTGGTTTGAGAGATTTGGCACACTCTTCGGTTTGTCAGAACTCAAACTGAGGAAATAGTAAAAAATTGTTTTCAAAAAAGAAACCAAAAGTTAAAATTGTTCTGAAAAAGATTTTTGTATGAAAAAGGGGGAGAGTGCAATGCACGTAATCGGTCAAGCTCAAGTAAGTGTTCCCAATGTTTTAGGCATGCTATATATATATATATATATATATATATATGGAAATTGATGTTGAATGGATTATTTCCTAAGTGTATGCTTTCAAAGTTCCACATGCTCAGGTTTACATAGCCATAGAATGAGGGAATCTGCCTTATTCATATTACTTGTTTGGTTGTGGTTTAGGGTAGAAGCTTTATTCTACAGTCTATGTGATTCTCTTTGTGTATAAGTTGCATGCATAAGGCAACATGCTATGGTTGATGATGATTGAGAAATCCTAGAACAGTCTAGGATCTGAGTTAGTGTTGTGCTTATGGGCTATGATTAATGGTTGGGGGAATTAGGGATATTAGGTATGGCCTTGGGGAAGGTGCAGGTAGGTGTGGAATATAGCATTGGGCATGTACTACTGAAAGCACAAGACTTATACCCGAATCAATGACGGACCTAATAGCTCTTAGGATTCCGATGTGGAGGAGTCCCTTTCGAATTCCTTATCATTGCTATTGTGATATATTTCAGTTGGGGATGGTGATGATCATGTGAGGTTCGGGTTCAAGATTAGGTTCAGGCTGTAGTGTGGAGCCCATTGTCGAGAGGCTACGCGACCTTATTGTAGTTGAGGTTACTCGAGGTATCCTTGATGCTAGCTCGGTAATACTTGGTATCATCAAGGAGGAAATAATGTAGATCATGGAGGAACACTTAGTTTTTTTCGAGCCAAGATTACTGCAGGCTAGATTGGGGCCCGAGCTCCCTTGTTAAGGGAGTTCAATGCATGTGGAGTGCCTGAGTTCTTTGGGGTCAAGGGTCCCATCACTAGTCGATGCTGGGTGGTAGACATGGAGAATGCCCAACACACGAGCTTTTGCCCCGATTCGGTAAAGGTTGAGGGATCGAGCACAAGAATAGTAGGATCATCAGGTGTAGCTGATATGCCCTGGGATGATTTTTTGATGTGGTTTGAGTAGGAGTTCACACCGTCCATTGAGGTACAATGTTTGGTGAGAGAGTTCCAGGATTTACAACAGCCTACTGAGAGGGTGGCGGTGATCACCGCCAAATTTCGGGAGATGACATTATTGGTACCGCAATACACTGTAGATGAGGAGATGAAGAAGATGAGGTATCATTGCATGCTGAGGGATGATACCTGGGAGTTTGTGAGATTTTCAGGGTACAAGACCTTGAATGACATGGTGGAGAAGGCCTGAGAATGGGAAATTGAGTTAGAGCTCTGCACCATGCAGAAGCCGTAGTAGGTTTAGGTGGCTTTGGGTCAAGCTAAGAAGCCTAAGACCTCCGATCCTCCCAGCAGGGGCCACCAGGGCCGTGGCAGATGTACCAAGTACGGTAAGTCTCACAGTGGAGCTTTTAAGCTACAGGCTCGACATGTTATGGATGTGGTCAGCCGGGTCACATGACTAAGGATTGCCTAAAGAAGGGATTGATTTGTTTATATTGCAACTAGAACGGTTATAAAAAGGTCGATTATCCAAGGTTGGATAGAGGAGGGGGAGCGGTGGTGGTGCCTATGTCCGCCACAATGAGGATTACTGATGGTAGCCCGAATAAGGCGGAAGTTCCTGCGGTGAAGAGTCGTGCATTTCAGTTGACTACTTAGGAGGCCCGAGAAGCACCAGACGTCGTGGCTGGTATGTGATCTATTTATAACCTGTTTATCTTATTATTATTCTTATATTGTTATAATTTCATATAGGGACCTTTCTGTTCAATGGTTTTTCGGCTCATATTCTTTTTAATTTGGGGGCTACCTGATCATTTGTTTCTCTTGCACTTAGCAAGAAGTTCCCAAATGCTCTAAGGAATTTTGGTTCCCTACTCGAGGTGGAGATTGCGGATGACCATACTGTGAGTGCTGCGAGGATATTATTTTCGGGGAGAAGATTCCTATTGATTTGATTCCGATTTCTCTACGTGGTTTTAAAGTGATCATCGAGATGGATTGGTTGGGGCCCAATAGGGCCATGATATATTACGAGCATCAGTTAGTGAGATTTCAAACCTTATGTGTAGGAGAAATAGTTGTTCATGGAGAGAGAGCCTCACATGGGCCAGCTCTGTTCGGCTGAGAGGGCTAGGAGACTCCTTTAATAGGGTTATTCTGGGTTTTTTCTTATGTTTTAGATACGAGGGTAGAGGTCATGCCAGATATGAGCTAGTATCGATTGTGCAAGATTTTACGGATGTATTTCAAGAGGAGTGTCATGAGGTTCCTCCCAAGAGGTAAGTAGAGTTACGTATCAATTTAGTGCCTGGTGCGGCTCCAATAGCCAATGAGCCATATCATCTAGGTCCGCCTAAGATGTAGGATTTGTCTACGTAACTTCAGGAGCTGCTAGATTGGAGATTCATTTGCATGAGCATTTCCCCATGTGGAGCACCGACCCTGTTCGTGAAAAAGAAGGATGGGTCACACAGGATGTGTATTGATTTCCGAGAGCTGAACAAGATAACAATGAAGAACCATTATATGCTTCTGAGGATTGATGATTTGTTCGATCAGCTTCAAGGTGCATCTTGGTTTTCCAAGAGTGATATTCGGTCGGGGTATCATCAGATGAGGATCAGGGATGAAGACATACCGAAGATGGTGTTCAGAACTCGTTATGGTCATTACAAGTTTGTGGTGATGCCATTTGGGCTCACCAATGCTCCAACAACATTTATGGATCTCATGAATCGGGTTTATAGACTGATGTTGGATCAGTCTGTGATTGTTTTCATTGATGATATTTTTGTTTATTCTAAGACCAAAGAGTCACACAGGCAGCACTTGAGGGAGGTGTTGGAGAGCTTGAGGAGGGAGATGCTTTATGTCAAATTCTCCAAATATGATTTTTGGCTGCGTGAGGTGCAGTTTCTTGGGCACATCATCAACCAAGAGGGTATTTGGTAGATCTATCCAAGATTGAGGTGGTAATGTGTCGGTAAGTTCTAAAGAACGCATCCGAGATCTAGAGTTTCTTGGCTCTAGCAGGGTACTATCGGCGATTTATTCAGGATTTCTCCAAGAACAGCAATCAGCTTTCGAGAACAGCAATCAGCTTTCGAGAACAACAATCAGCTTTCGAGACATTGAGGTAGAGATTTGGAGAGACAACGATTCTAGCTCTACCCAAGTGATTGGATGATTGTGTAGTGCATAGTGAGGCTTCTATTTCGTGGCCAGGAGTTGTTCTGATGCATAGAGGGCATGTGATTAGGGCTGTTAAATCGGGCAGTCATGTCATGTTTTTGTCTGACACGACATGACACGACAAGGTTTTGTATAACACGAACACGACACGACACGATGTCGTGATTTTTTTCATTAACATGAAAACGAACCAATTAAAACACGACAACATGACACGACATGAAATTACCTAAGACGGCGCGTGGGGTGGATTCCATGTGGTAATAGGAAGAGATCACCCTGGATTTTATCATGAAATTACCTAAGACGGCGCAGGGGGTGGATTCCATTTTGGTTATTATGGACAGGTTGACCACGAGTGCACATTTTATCCCGATTTACGAGCGTATCTCCACCAAGAAATTAGAAGATATCTATGTGCGGGAGGTGGTAGTCATGCCCAAGGTGCCACTATCGTTGGTCTTGGACCACGATGTACGTTTCAACTCCAGATTCTAGAGGAAGTTTCATGTGGAGTTGGGTACTCAATTTCATTTCAGCACCGCTTACCACCCGCAGACCGATGGTCAGATTAAGTGGATGATTTAGACACTCGCGGATATGCTTCAAGCATGTGTATTAAACTTTGGAGGTAGTTGGGATGCTTACATTCCACTAGTAGAGTTCTCATATAACAATAGTTATTATGCTAGTATTAACCGACCCCCATTTGAAATGTTGTATGGTCGGATGTGTAGAACTCTAGTTTGTTGGGGTGAGGTTGGGCATCGAGTTATGGGAATCACCGAAGTAGGGCTTAAGTCCACCAAGTTGATTCAATAGGTGCATGACAGACTGCGAGTCACGTAGAGCCGTCAGAAAAGTTACGCTGACCGGCGTCGTCTGGATCTGGAGTTTCGTGTGGGATATTTTGCTTTGCTAAAGGTGTCAACTTGGAAGGGTGTCATTCGGTTTCGGAAGAGGAGCAAGCTGGGCCCCTGATTTATTGGACGGTTCAAGATTTCTTCCCATGTCGGCGGGGTCGGTTATCCATTGGATCTTCAAAATGAGTTGAGTCGAATCCATAACACCTTCTATGTGTCTCAGCTCTGGAAGTGTGTATCAGATGAATCTGCAACTATTTAATTGGATGAAATTCAGCTGGATGAGATCTTGAATTATGTTGCGAAGCGCATTGTAGTTATGGATAGAAAGACTAAGGCTCTTCGTAACAAAGAGGTGAAGCTGGTGAAGGTGCAATGACAGCACCGAAGAGACTCCTAATGGAACTGGGAGTCAGAGGATGAGATGAAAAATAATTATCGTGATCTTTCCGCATCAGAAGACTTCGAAGATGAAGTTTAGTTCAAGTGTGGGAGATTTGTACCGCTTGGTTTAGGTATGGGCTTATCCTTCAAATTGTTTGCATTTTACTTTGGGACTCGGCGAGTTGGAAGCTTCAACTCGGCGTGTCGAGAGGTCATTAGCTGTGGAAATTAATGAACCTACTCGATGAGTCGAGGTACTTTAACTCTGCTAGTTGGTGGCTGGGAAGAAACCTTAATTTTTAGGGTGTTTGTGACATCTCCATTTTCACTGCCAGAAAAGACCGATTTTTTATGCATTATTTTCAAATCAGAGTAACCTTTTAAAGAAAAGTGTTGCTGAATTTTGTTGTGATAACCGACTATTATAGGTCAACAAAAGTCAAGAAATTCAAACGAACGTCAAATAGTTAGGACATAAATCATAAATTATACCATGCTTTTAAGATTCCCAGTTAGGATCGAAAACCTTGAGATTTCGGTGGCTAGGACCGAAGACCTTGAAGACTTAGGTGGTACAAGACCGAAAACCTTGGGATTTCGGTTTCACTTGTACCGAAGTCACATGTGATTTCGTTGGCTTAAAGTGGGTTCTCTATTGGAGCTTGGCCAAAATTACATGGTGATTTCGGTAGTGCTAAGCCGAAATTGCATGGTGATTTCGGTGGTTGCTTGATAAGGATTGGTGGATCTTTTCCCAATATGATATATTACACAAATCAATGAAAACATCACATCACCTCACCCCTTTCTATAAATTCGGCCGAAAACACCCTCCCCATTCCTCATTTACATCTTCAAAACTCCTTCACTTTTCTCTCAAGAACGAGTTAATATATCTTCAAATCTTCATATGTTTTTCCCAGAAACATCTTCAAACATTCCCAGGAGACAAATTCTTCAAGTTGATTCTTAGGAATTGTTGATACAATCACTTCAAGTTTTCGAAACTTGAAGATCATCACCATCGACTTTTTATCCAACCACGAGCACACTCAAGTTGAGTTCACATCCCTACAGTTTTTGAGATTTTCTATGTTTTAGAGAGGGGGGGGGGGGATACAAGCAAAACACAAGAGAACTTGTGTCAAAATACAGGATGGTTAAATACATTTTTATTACCTTTTGTACAAAATGCTAAACTCACGAAACAACTTTACCTCCAAACATTGGCTCTTTCAAAAAAAAAAAAAAACTTTACCTCCAATCTTGCGAACTTTTAAGTACAAAGTTTTACTAAAAACACAAAGTTGGGAAATATGAGTACAAACACGCTATGTATTTCTTACAGAATATATATATATATATATATATATATATATATATATATATATATATAATAGGTACAAATTTGATTTTGATAATAAACTATATAAAAATAGTTAATTAGCCTTTAACACTTTTGTAACTTGTTGAGCAAAAGTGTTTACTTATATAAAAATACATATATAATTATCTCAATTCATTATCATGGAAAATGATAATGGCACATACGAGGGATTCTTCATTACAACGAAACATTTTATAAACTATGATAAGTATAGTTTATGGGGCATGCACACTATTTTCCCTTTCAGGATGAAATAATTGTTTAAATGACTAATTATTTTTACACTATGTAACCACTATTGGAAGGGTAATACCTTTATTTACAAATAAAAAGGTTTTTTTCATTACACTGTGTGTAAACCTGTTAATACAAGGTTGTGACACACTGTCTTCACGTACTTTCTAGAGTTCATACTAAAGTCCTATATTATAACTGAAATCTCCTGTAAGCGAGCGTGATACTTGTGTATAGATATATACAGGACTGAAAATCCCACACGTAAACTCATAGCTACAGTTATACTGGCAGGTTGGGTGACAACTGTCATAACATTCCGACGCCTGAAGAACGTCTCGACATGCCATCTATGTTGTTTAGCACGGTTATAATAACTCACATTGAGGTATTAACAATACATTAGGTTTATGGGGCTAAATTACACTATCTTCAATCAGTTATATTTAAATAATAAAACTACACTGTACTACTTTCTAGTACAATACTTATACGTATCAATCTTAAGGTATCTAAGACTTTAGTTCATTTAAAAGAAAAATATTGGATTTTTTGGAAGTACACTCTGTCATTATACAAGGAAACACACTATATTCAATTAGTTTTATATAATGATAAAACTACATGATACAATTTTCCAGTACAACACTACTTATCATTTTGGTTTTGGGATTAAGATCTACAGTTAATTTTACAAGAAAGTATTGGATTTTCTGGAAGCACAATCTATCACTTTACTAAGAGAAACAATAGATTTTTCTCATACAAAACGCTTATGAACTCACCAACTTAGTTGTTGAAACTTTTTCAGAACTACTTGTATTCTTAGGAAATCAGTAAACGGGTACCAAAAAGGATTTTGAAGATCGGGTGCAACAGCGTCATGTCATATATTTTTGTCATATGTATTTGGAAATCAAACAAACAACATTTCAAATTCAATTTAAAAACTTATAATTTATCAGTATGATGGTTGTAATGCTTTGATCTATATTATTCAATTGTTGTGATACTACACATGAAGTCATCCACCCCCAGATGTTTCCGTCGTTCTCGGTTTGGGGTGTCACAGATTGGTATCAGAGCATTGTTTATAGTCAACTAAGAATATCAAACCATGTAAGATATACAACTATAAATACGATGGGGCTAAAACACTCTGACTAAGAATTAAACTTTTAAAAATATATTAATCTTTTTGTAATAGTATATGTACATGCATACATACTAGAACAGTGTCATAGTAAGAACAACACAAAAGTAAAGAGATAAGTTGAACATTACGATTAAGCCTAGATAGTTATGTAATCATATCTAGGATAAATATAGCTTGATCAACTATATTTATGCGAAATATGACTAATATGTGTTTGGGAATTGTCGTGGTGATCAACAGGTCTAAAACTTACCAACACCCCATACAAGGAAACTCTAGAACCAAACATAAAGTTTAAAATACTATAGAAGTATTTTATGATATATTAGAACCACACAACTAGACTCTTTATGTGTCTTTATACCGCTATTCTTGCACAGTCGACATAACCAAGCATATAGTTAGGACACTCTGTTTCAATAATACTTTATTCACGACCATCACTAAAGACTTACCATCATTCCTCCTTTAAACCTTATGGTAGAAGTATTCCACCAAACAAGTCAAGCAAGCGCAAAAACAACACACCAACATCCCCACCACCGCCACAACCTCTACTGATGGACACTGCCATTTTCTAAAATTGTTGTAACAGCCTCTATGGCAGCCACCGTTACACAAATCAGTAGAAAAATAGTGGGGCGGGAAAGGGTACCAATAATTCTAACCAGTGATAATGACATGGACGCTCAAGGGGATGCTCCCATAAAGACTTCACAAAATACAAACCCAAATTCTTCAATGGGAGCAGAGGTGTCATTGCCCAGACATGCTAGTTTGAGAAAATAGAGTCAATGTTCGAAATCTGTGCAGGCCCATAAGAAAGAAAAGTCAAATTTCTGGCCTGCACTTTCGCTGATGGGGCCCTTTCATGGTGGAATGGCCACGTCAAATCACTGACTCTCCCAGTGGCTAACTCGATGAGCTAGGAGGACTTAAACATCATGACGGTGGAGGAATATTGGCCAAGGGGCGAAGCATAGAATCTAGAATAGGAGCTTTGGAACCTCACAATGAAAGGCTCGGACATCGCATCCTATACTGTCAGATTCAACGATCTACAGGTGCTATGTCTCAAGATGATTACCCCAGAAAGCAAGACGGTGCAACATTGCATTTGGGCACTATACCCCTAAATTCAAGGAATGGTGATAACTTCAAACCCGATAACTTTTGATAGTACCAAATGCTTGGCTTAATAACTCATCGAACATGGTGTTCACCAAGGCATAATGTCCCCCGTCCTTGAGAAAACAAAAGGGAGTGACAATAAGAGAAAGTTTTGGAACAAAATGAAGAGCCAGCTAGCACAAGAGCCTGCAATGAAATAACAAATTGTGGCAGTCCACGCTGCTACTGTCCCTACCGCTCCAGCAACCACCAAACAATATGTTGGGACCCTCCTCAAATGCATCAAGCGCAATTTTCATCATTATGGAGCCTGTCGAGAGGTACACTACAATAACCGCAACAGGAAGGGGCATATCACCCATTTCTATAAGGTGTCGACTCAACAAATCACCCAAGCCACTATTGCCGGGATAAGCTAGGCTTACTACGGATGTGTTGAAACCAAGCATTTCAAGAGGGAGTAGTCCAAAAACAAGGAAAGGAATAATTATTTTACAATATGTAACCACTATTAGAAGGGTAATACCTTCATTTACAAATAAAAAGTGGTTTTTCATTACACCATACGTAAACATGTTAATACAAGGTTGTGAGATACTATCTTAACGTACTTTCTAGTGTACATCCTAAAGTCCAATATTATAACCAGAATCTCCCATAAGAGAGCATGATACTTGTGCATATATCTATATAGGACTGACAATCCCACACCTAAATTGTTAGCTACAGTTAGACCAGGAGGTTTGGGGTGACAAATGTCATAACATTCCGACGACTGAAGAATGTCACGATAGGCCATCTATGTCGTTTAACACGGTTATAATAACTCACATGGGGTATTAGCAATACATTTGTTTTACCGGGCTATCTTACACTATCTTCAATCAGGTTTTTTTTTTTAATAATAAAACTACACTATACTACTTTCCAGTACAATACTTAGACATATCGGTCTTAGGGTATCTAAGACTACGGTTCATTTAAAAGAAAATATTCAACCAAGTTTATATAATGCTAAAACTACATTATACTATTTTCTAGTACAACACTACTTACCATTTTGGTCTTGGGATTAAGACCTACAGTTAATTTTACAAGAAAATATTGGATTTTCTGGAATCACACTCTATCACTTTACAAAGAGAAACGACAGATTATTCTCATGAAAAGCACTTATGAACGCACAAAATGAATTGTTGACACTTTTTGAAAACTACTTGTATTCTTAGGAAATCAGCAAACAGGTACACAAAAGGATTTTGAAGATGGGGTGCAGCAACATCACATCACATATTTTTGTCATATGTATTTGGAAATCAAACAAACAAAATTTCGAATAAAATGTAAAAACATATAATTTATGAATATGATGGTTGTAATGCTTTGATCTCTATTATTCAATTGTTGTGATACTGGACATGAAGTCTTCCACCCCCATATATGTTTGCCGTTCTCGGTTTGAGGGTGTGACAAATTGGTATCAAAGCATTGTTTAGAGTGAACTAAGTATATCAAACTGTAACATACATGTTTTAAAATCGTGTTTTGTAATGAACAAAATTGTGAAATATTATGTAAAATTGAGTTTTGAGTTCTAACAGATGGTTTTTACTAGAAATGAAGTAAAACTATGTATAGAATCACTCAGAAAATATTGGAAGTCTTACGAGATTGCAATTAAAAGCCAAGTAGTGAAATTTAGCGAAAATATGAAATTTTAAATAAGTAAAATTTTATTACTTGATGTTGTAGAGAATCTCGTTAGAAATTTGTAGGCGAAAACCTCGTCAAAATCCTAGTTATAACGAAGAAGTTATGACCAACCGAAGATCCGCGACAAAACCGGCACGGCGCCGAATGACGTAAAAAGTGAGTTTTTGAAAAACTAATTTTTAGCCTTAGTAATCTAAATGAAAGTTGTAGTATTCGTTAAACCAAGAAATTCGATAAAAAGAATGCCAATATCTGACTTTGTATGAGGAAGTTATGATTTTTCGAAGTTTCAACTTAGCAGTAGACAGCTAAGAACTCGAATTTTAGATCGAGCGATATTTTACCGATACATCCTAAATGAGAATCGAAGGTCTCGTCATATGTAGTACAACGGTAAAAATTCTGACGAAAACGGACGTCGGATGAAGAAGTTATGAATTTTTAACGAATTTTCCTATCCCGGTCTCTTAAAAACAATAATATTAAAATTAAATTCAAAATTAGCCGACGAAGTCTAAATGAAAGTTGTAGAGCATGATTTTAGCTACGTGTGCATATAAAGAATGTCAGAAACGGAGTCCGTATGAGAAAGTGATGAATTTTAGACGTTTTGGGTGCAAAATCCGAGGAATTTCGCATGCAAGGCTCAGATTTGGCCATGTACGAGCCTCGCATGCATGACGCGTGTCGCATCCGTGGAAGAATCTGAAGCAGCCAAGTCTCACTGACCAACCTCTGATGCACCCTTTGCATTCGAGCCTCACTGGCCTTCGCTGCATCCGACGCGTGTTGCTTTCGGATTGGACCAGCCTCAGAACCTATCCTCTTCCGACGCACCTTGTCTCTGTGTCTCGCCCCTTCGCTGCCACGCCTTCCTTCCGTGTCCGAACCTCATAGGTACTACGTGGAGCCTCCCTATCCAAGCACCCCCCGGACTCGCACCCTATAAATAAGAGGGATGCGAGATTTGCCGACTAGAATTGCAAAGTTGGCATTTTTCACCCCTCTTTCCATATTTTCTTCATTTTGGCTTTCCTCGAAGCCCCGAAGTCAATTTTAGCACTCAAAACACGTTCTGAGACCCCCGGGAAGCCTGGAAATTTTATCTTTTCAATTTTGAAGCCCTACCTTCGCAGAGCTCGGTTTTCAATCAAACTCCCGGTTTTCAACATAGAAAGGCATATTTAAAGCCGAAGTGCTGTCCAAATTACTATTTTAACCCCCAATTAACTTAAGGTGAGTTCAATATATAGGAACAACTGTATGTTATGTGTTATATGTGCTATGTGCTTTTCAGTATTATCATTATGAGTTATTTTCTCGTGCTATTCACTATGTTTATAGCAATTGTAATACCTTTAACCATATGATCAGTGAAAGGACTTAGATTCACATTGATACTGGTTAGTAGCTTCTGGCCATGTAGAGCATGTCTCCGTAAGAGAATGAATTCTATTCTATGGCATTGGCAAATGGTTAGACAGGACTATAAGTCTGAAATCTAACAAGATGTTAATCATAAATTGCATGTCTTCTATGCCAATTGGGCCAAAGCTTTATTGATGTATATCAAGAATTGAGAAGAATATCTTTGAATAATGTCTTTGATTGATATGAACGTTTGTCACATGATCTCACATACTTCTTGTTGTTCCTCTTTGCTTTGCCATGTTGAAGTGTATATATATATATATATATATATATATATATATATATATATATATATATATATATATATATATCATAACATTATATTGTATCTATTTTTTAACTCACTAAGTGTCACCGCTTATCCTATCAATGTTTAACAGTTGCAGGTGATACATAATTAGTATGTTTACATACTATTGAAAGATGTAGAAATGTTTGTAATAGTACTTTTGTACTACTTTTTATGTTTGTATAAATTACAATATCCTGGGTAGTTATGTAATATATATAACACTTTGTAATAGAAGGTTTATATCCAATAGTTTGTAAATCCTTTATATCAATGTAAAATCTTGCTTTTTATGAATATGCAAATAGCATGTTTTGGAGTAATGATAATGTGAAATATGAAAGTTTGGGTCTTTCAAAAATACGAAAGTTGGGGTCTTTCAACCATGGTATCAGAGCGGTAGTTTAAGCGAACTAAATTCGACGGATTGGTATTTAGACTTCAACTATAGGAAGTTCAATATATGAACTTAATCATTGTAAGTATAGGGATACAAAACACAGGAAATATATAAGTAAAAGTATTAGGTAATAGTAAACCCTAATATTCTAAAATACTATCTTACTCCGTATTTCAGATCAATGGCTGAACAAGTAAGTAGCCATACCCCTGATGTTGGTGTAGATCCTCAACCCGAGGAAGTGAATACTCCAGTATCTCCTCGTGGGGAGAGACTTTTAGGTAAGCTTACTGGTGTTATTCGACAAACTCTCAAAGAACACTAAAAGAATGATGATAAAGGAAAAGAGAAAGTCACTGGAGAATCTTCAAGTGGGAAAGTGAAGCATCCCTCGTTCAAAGATTTCAAGAGTAGTGGTGCTTCGGAGTTTTCTGGTGTCCTTAATCCTATAATTGTTCTAACTTGGATTCAGAACACCGAGAAAGTATTTCGTGTCTCTCATGTGGATGATGAAGACAAGGCTATTTATGCTTCTGCAATGCTCATTGGAGAAGCTTTAGTCTGGTGGGAAGCAACATATGAAGCTCTTGATGGATGTGATCAGGAGAACTTATCCTGGGAGTTGTTCAAGACTCGTGTGCTAGAGAAGTATTGTCCTCTAGATATGAGGAGAAGATTGGAGAAGGAATTCCCCGAGCTTAAACAAGGAGGAATGATTGTGAATGAGTATGAAAATCAATTTAATCAAAGAGCAAGGTTTGCTATGAAGTATATTCCAACTGAAGACGAGAAAATTCAGTTATTCATGGAGGGACTACGACAAGAAATCCATGATTTCGTTGTCAACCGGGATGTTCTGTCATTCGAAAAAGTTGTTGAGCATGCTCGAAGGCGTGAGCATGACTTCGAAATACGTGGTGCCACTCTTACTATTCCAAAACATCCACGTACTGAAAGAACTACTCATGCTTCCACTATTCCACCAGCTCAATCTATTCGAACTGATCCTAGCAAGCAAGCACAATCTCAGAGTGCTTTTCGTGGCTGTGGTAGGTCCCAATCTTTTTCTATTCAATCACCATCATGTCGCGTTTGTGGAAGGAATCATCCGGGTCAATGCAAAATAGACAAGGAATCCATTGTCTATTATGGGTGTGGAGAAACAAGTCATATCAAGCCAGGTTGCCCAATGAAGGATGTGACTTGTTATGCATGTGGTATTACTGGCCACAAGAAGCGTTTTTGCCCTACTCTTACCAACCAAGTGACGGGAAGTCAAGCTTCTATTCAACAACCAGCGAGAAGTCAAGTCCCTGTCCAACAACCGAAGAATACTCCAGCTAAAAAGGAGGAGGTGCCAAAAGCTAAGGGTCGTGCATTCCAGATTACCGCAGAGGAAGCACTTGAGGACCCAAATGTCGTGACGGGTACATTTCTTGTCAACTCTAGACCTGCTCACATCTTATTTGATTCTGGTGCTTCAGATTCTTTTGTATCTTATGAATTTGTGCGTTCTTTTCAAACTGCTTGCTATGCACTCGCGCAACCATTTCACATAGATACTGCAGGAAGTATATCATTACTTGCTGATAAAATCTATAGGGATTGTGTCATAGAAATTGAAGGCTATAATTTTCTTGCTAACCTAATCCCTATCTCCTTGCCCAATTTCGATATTATTCTCGGCATGGATTGGTTGTCAAAGAACCATGCAAAACTCTTGTGTTACGAAAAGATGGGACGCATTCCTATTGAAGGGGAAGATCCTATTCATGTCTATGGTGAACAAAGAATTTTAAAAATAATCTCTTTCCTCAAAGCTCGTAAATTCATATCGAAAGGTTGTCCTATCTATCTGGCCTATACAGTTGACATCTCAAGAAAGGAGAATAAAACTGTAAATGATATTCCCATTGTTAACGAATATCTTGATGTTTTCCTCGATGATCTGCCTGGACTTCCTCCGGACAAACAAGTTGAATTCCGAATTGACCTTGTGCCTGGTGCTACTCCGATCGCAAAGACTCCTTATCATCTTGCACCAGCCGAGATGAAATAAATGATGATCCAACTGAAGGAATTACTTGACAAAGGCTTTATTCAACCGAGTACCTCTCCCTGGGGTGCTCCAGTATTGTTTGTCAAGAAGAAGGATGGATCGATGCGAATGTGGATTGATTACCACGAGCTGAATAAGGTTACTATCAAGAACAAGTACCCACTACCTCGCATTGATGATTTATTCAATCAACTTCAGGGTGTTAGCTATTTCTCAAAAATTGATTTGAGATCTGGCTATCATCAGTTGAAAGTACAAGAGCAAGATGTACCGAAGACTGCTTTCCGTACTCATTATGGGCATTTCGAATTTCTTGTCTTGCCGTTCGGTTTGACAAATGCTCCTGCTGTATTCATGGATATAATGAATCGACTGTGCCGCCAAATGCTCGATATGTCTGTCATCGTATTCATTGACGATATTCTAATCTATTCGAAATCTGAAGCCGATCATGACGTTCATATTCGTGAACTCTTAGAACTTCTTCGAAAAGAGAAACTTTATGCTAAATTCTCGAAATGTGAATTTTGGCTCCGCCAAGTTCAATTTCTCGGCCATATTATTTCTAGTAACGGTGTATTTGTAGATCCCATCAAAATCGAAGCCATTCAAAATTAAGAAGTAACTCATAATGCTTCCGAAATTCGAAGTTTCTTAGGTCTCGCGGGATATTACCGGAGATTCATTAAAGACTTTTCTCGTATAGCCGTACCCCTCACAAGCCTTACGCGGAAGGAAGTGAAGTTCGAATGGGGTGACGATCAAGAAAAAGCTTTCTCAACTCTAAATGACCTTTTAACTCATGCTCCCATCTTATCACTCCCAGAAGGTGATGATGATTTCTCCGTATATAGCGATGCTTCAAGATTGGGACTCGGTTGTGTGTTAATGCAGCGTGGTAAAGTGATAGCCTATGCCTCAAGACAACTGAAAGATTATGAAAAGAATTATCCCACCCATGATCTTGAACTCGCTGCAGTAGTATTTGCCCTAAAACTTTGGAGACATTACCTTTTTGGTACGAAATGCCAATTATTTACCGACCATAAGAGTCTGAAGTATATATTCAGTCAGCAAACTCTGAATATGAGACAACAAAGAGCCATGGAGCTGATCAAGGACGATGATTGTGAAATCCTGTACCATCCTGGAAAGGCTAATGTGGTTGCAGATGCACTTAGCTGGAAAGTTTATCGTAATAGTATGTGTTATACTATTACTCACACTACGGTGAAGTTCACCATTCTTGATGAACTTGAGAAGTGGCAAGTTGAAGCCTTAAAGCCAGAAAATGTAAGGAAGGAAGGAATGGTACATTATGCCGATGTTTTACTTGATGATCCACAAGGATTAAAAGTATTTAAGAATCGACTATGGATTCCAAAGATTGGTGGATTAAGACACAAGATTTTAGATGAAGCTCATAAGTCTAAGATATCAATACATCATGGCACAAGTAAAATGTACTATGATGTAAGAGCTGATTATTGGTGGCTTGGATTAAAGAGAGACATTGGAAGATATGTACAGGAATGCTTAGTATGCTTACAAGTCAAAACAGAACACCAAAAGCCTTATGGAACTCCAGAAAGCCTTAGTGTTCCTGTATGGAAGTGGGAAGAGCTGTACATGGATTTTATTACCAAATTGCCAAAGACTGCTAGACAGAATGATAGCATTTGGGTAATTGTCGACTGTCTGACAAAGAGTGCACATTTTCTCGCCATGCGTGAAACGGCTCCAATGGAGAAATACGAGCAGGTATACTTGGATGAAATTGTTGCAATACATGGTGTGCCACTAAAGATCATTTCCGATCGCGATACTCGCTTCACTTCTCACGTTTGGGTGAGTATGCAACGCGAATTGGGATCTCGAGTTGCTCTCAGTACCGCTTATCATCCTCAGACAGATGGTCAGAAAAAGAGAACAATCCAAACAGTAGAAGATATGCTTCGTGTATGTGTTTTGGAGTTCGGTGGTAACTGGGATAAATACTTACCGCTTGTCGAATTTTCATATAATAAAAGTTACCACACTTCAATCAAAATGCCACCATATGAAGCATTATATGGTCGCAAATGCCGTACGCCGTTATGTTGGCGAGATGTAGGACAGAAGATCCTTGGAGGCCCTGAAATGATTCAAGACACCACCAAAAAGATTCAAATCGTACGAGAAAGAATGAAAGCGGCCTAGGATCGACATAAGTCCTATACAGAAAAGAGAAGATGACCTATAGAATTTTAAGTGGGTGATTTCGTGATGCTGAAGGTATCCCCATGGAAAGGCCTTATGCGCTTTGGGAAGAAAGGAAAGTTGAGTCGTAGATTTGTTGGTCCTTTCAAAATCATCCAGAGAATTGGAAAGCAAGCTTACCGCTTAGAATTGCCTGAAGATTTGGCGGGTATTCATGATGTGTTTCATGTAAGTTATCTGTGCAAATGCTTGAGCATCTACGATGAGACAGTTCCATTATCCGAAGTGAAATTGGATAATAAGTTAAGATATGTAGAAGAGCCTGATGAAATCGTAAATGAAAGAACAACTAAGCTACGCAATAAAGAAGTAGAATTGGTGCTTGTCAAGTGGAAACACCATCATGGCCCAAACTATACTTGGGAGAATAAGAATGAGATAAAAGCAAAATATCCCAATTTATTTTAATCGATGTAATTTCGGGGACGAAATCCTCAAAAAGAGGAGGTATTTGTAACATACACATTTTAAAATCGTGTTTTGTAATGAATAAAATTGTGAAATATTATGTAAAATTGAGTGTTGAGTTCTAGTAGATGGTTTTTACTAGAAATGAAGTAAAACTATGTTTAGAATCACTCAGAAAATATTGGAAGTCTTATGAGATTCCAATTAAAAGCCAAATAGTAAAATTTAGCGAAAATATGAAATTTTAAATAAGTAAAATTTTATTATTTGATGTTGTAGAGAATCTCGTTAGAAATTTGTAGGCGAAAACCTCGTCAAAATCCGAGTTATAACGAAGAAGTTATGACCAACCGAAGATCCGCGACAAAACCGGCACGACGCCAAATGACGTAAAAAGTGAGTTTTTGATAAACTACCTTTTAGCCTTAGTAATCTAAATTAAAGTTGTAGTATTCGTTCAACCGAGAAATTCGATAAAAAGAACGCCAAAATCTGACTTTGTATGAGGAAGTTATGATTTTTCGAAGTTTCAACTTAGCAGTAGACAGCTAAGAACTCGAATTTTAGATCGAGCGATATTTTACCGATACAACCTAAACGAGAATCGAAGGTCTCGTCATATGTAGTACAACGGTAAAAATTCTGATGAAAACGGATGTCGGATGAAGAAGTTATGATTTTTTAACGGATTTTCGTATCCCGATTTGTTAAAAATAAAAATATTGAAATTAAATTCAAAATTAGCCGACGAAGTCTAAATGAAAGTTGTAGAGCATGATTTTAGCTACGTGTGCATATAAATAATGTCAGAAACGGAGTCCGTATGAGAAAGTTATGAATTTTAGACGTTTTGGGTGCAAAATCCGAGGAATTTCGCATGCAAGGCTCGGATTTGGCCACGTACGAGCCTCGCATGCATGACGTGTGTCGCATCCGTGGAAGAATATGAAGCATCCACATCTCGCCGACCAACCTACGACGTGCCCTTCGCATCCGAGCTTCACCGGCCTTCACTGCATCCGACACGTGTTGCTTCCGGATTGGACCAGCCTCGCAACCTATCCTCTTGCGACGCACCTCGTCTCCCTGTCTCGCCCCTTCGCTGCCACGCCTCCCTTCCGTGTCCGAACCTCGCAGGTACTACGTGGAGCCTCCCCAGCCAAGCACCCCTCGGACTCGCACCCTCTAAATAAGAGGGATGCGAGATTTGCCGACTAGAATTGCAAAGTTGGCATTTTTCACCCCTCTTTCCATATTTTCTTCATTTTGACTTTCCCTGAAGCCCCGAAATGAATTTTAGCACTCGAAACACGTCCCGAGACCCCCGAGAAGCCAAAAAAGTTTATCTTTTTGGTTTTGAAGCCCTACCTTCGCAGAGCCCGGTTTTCAATCAAACTCCCGGTTTTCAACATAGAAAGGCATATTTAAAGCCGAAGTGTTGTCCAAATTACTATTTTAACCCCCTGTTAACTTATGGTGTGTTCAATATATAGGAAAAATTGTATGTTATGTGTTATATGTGCTATGTGCTTTTCAGTATTATCATTATGAGTTATTTTCTCGTGTTATTCACTATGTTTATAGCAATTGTAGTACCTTTGACCATGTTATCAGTGAAAGGACTTAGATTCACATTGGTACTGGTACGTAGCCTCTGGCCATGTAGAGCATGTCTCCGTAAGAGAATGACTTCTATTCTATGGCATTGTCAAATGGTTAGACAGGGCTATAAGTCTGAAATCTAACAAGATGTTAATCAGAAATTGCATGTCTTCTATGCCAATTGGGCCAAAGCTTTATTGATGTATATCAAGAATTGAAAAGAATATCTTTGAATAATGTCTTTGATTGATATGAATGCTTGTCACATGATCTCACATACTTCTTATTTTTCCTCTTTGCTTTGCCATATTGAAGTGTATATATATATATATATATATATATATATATATATATATATATATATATATATATATATATATATATATATGGCATAACATTATATTGTATCTATTTTTGAACTCACTAAGCATCACCGCTTACCCTATCAATGTTTAACAATTGCAGGTGATAAATAATTAGTACGTTTACATACTATTGGAAGATGTAGAATAGTTTGGAATAGTGCTTTTGTACTACTTTTTATGTTTGTATAAATTACAATATCCTGGGTAGTTATGTAATATATATAACACTTTGTAATAGAAGGTTTGTATGCAATAGTTTGTAAATCCTTTATATCAATGTAAAATATTGCTTTTATGAATATGCAAATAGCATGTTTTGGAGTAATGATAATGTGAAATATGAACGTTTGGGTCTTTCAAAAATATGAAAGTTGGGGTCTTTCTCAAACCACGTAAGATATAGAACTATATATACAATGGGGGTAAAACACTTTGACTAAGAAATATACTTTTAAAAATATCATAATCTTTTTATAAAAGTATACGTACATGCATACATACTATAGCAGTGTGATAATAAGAACAACACAAAAGTAAAGAGATAAGTTGAAAACTACAATTAAGCCTAGATTGTTATGTAATGATATATGGGATAAATATAGCTTGATCAACTATATTTATGCGAGATGTGACTAACATGTGTTTGGGAATGGTTGCAGTGAATAGTGAGCCTAAAACTTACCAACACCCCATACAAGGAAACTATGGAACCGAACATAAAGTTTAAAATAATATGCGAATATTTTATGATACTATAGAAACATACAACTACACTCTTTATTTGTCTTTATACCAATATTCCTGCACAGTCGACATAACCAAACATATAGTTAATACACTCTGTTTTGATAATACTAGATTCATGACCATTATCAAAGACTTACCATCATTCCACCTTTAAACCTTATGGTAGAAGTATGCCACCAAAGAAGTTAAATAGGGGAAAAACATACACCAATAACTCCACCACCGCCACCGCCTCCATAGATGGACACTGGAATTTTCCAAGCTGCTGTAACAGCCGCTATGTCAGTTGCGATGGCACAAATCAACACAAATGGTAAAAGTGGGGCAGGAAACGGTACCAATAATTCTAACCAGGGAGAAAGCCAGGGACACCCAAGGGGATGCTCCTACAAAGAATTCACAAACAACAAACCCAAATCCATCAATGGGAGCAGAGGTGTCATTGCCCTGACATGCTCGTTCGAGAAAACAGCGTCAGTGTTTGAAAATTTTGCATGCCCAGAAGAAAGCAAAGTCAAACTTGCGGCCTGCACTTTCGCTGACGGGGACCTTTCTTGGTGGAATAGCCACGTCAAATCACTACCCCTCCCGGTGGCTTACTCCATGAGCTGGGAGGACTAAAGATCATGATGCTGGAGGAATATTGCCCAAGGGGTGAAAACTACACATACTGGAACAGGAGATCTGGAAATTCACGATGACGAGCTCTTACATAGTAGCCTATGCTACCAGATTCTACGATCTATCAGTACTATGTCCCAGGATGATCACCCCGGAAAGCAAGAAGGTTAAACATTTTCATCTGGGGACTATCTCCCTAGATTCAAGGAATGGTGATAGCTTCAAACCCGACCACTTTTGACAGTGCCAAACACTTGGACCAAAGAGTCATCCATCATGGAGTTTGCCAAGGCATAATGGACCCCATCTCTGAGCCAATAAAAGGGAATGACAATAAGAGAAAGTTTTGGAACAAAAAGAAGGGTCAGTCGACATAAGAGCCCACAAAGAAAAAACAAACTGTGGCAGTCCACACTACTACTGTCCCTACCGCTCCAGCAACTGCTAGACAATATGTTGGGACTCTCCCAAATTGCAAAAAGTGCAATTTCCATGACTATGGAGCCTGATGAGAGATACACTGCAATAATTGTAACAAGAAGGGATCTCCGCCTATTTTTGTAAGGTATCGGCACAACAAACCATCCAATCCGCTAATTTCGGGGAAAGCCAGGCTTACTATGGATGTGGTGAAACCGGGCATTTCAATATGGATTATCCAAAAACAAAGAATGACGAAGGCGTGGGAAGGGTTTTAGCAATGGCGCACGAGGAGGCCATGACTGATCCTTCCGTGGTTATTGGTACGTTTCTTCTTAATAACTAATATGCATGCATACTTTTCAAGAGTAGTGCGGAGAAAAGTTTCGTGAGCGATATGTTTAAACACCAACTTAAACAGAAGCCCCAATCAGTAAATGAAACATTCACCGTAAAAATTGCAAATGGATAGACAGAGAGCACTAACAATATATACATAGGATTTACCCACACACAAAACAACTATTTTATCCAAATCGACCTAATGCCGGTCATAATAAGGAGTTTCTACGTTATCATTGGCATGGATTGGTTAAATCCTCATCATTCTGATATCCTGTGTTACGAAAGGGTTGTTCGCCTTAATCTGCCAAGTAGCGAAACCCTCATCATTTATGGAAAAAAACCCGACAAAAATCTACAAATTATCTCTTGCGTCAAGGCTCAAAAGTATCTACACAAGGAATACCAAGCATTCTTGGCTCATGTGGTGGACGAGAAACAAGAAGTGAAAGACATCAAGGATATTCCTGAAGTTTGTAATTTTCCCGATGTATTCCCAGAAGAACTTCTGGGAATACCACCCGTATGCCAAGTCGAGTTCGATATCGACTTGATTCCTGGAGCCACCCTTGTAGCCAAATCCCCATACCATTTAGAACCAGTAGAAATGCAAGAATTGTCCAGTCAACTGAACGAACTGCTAAGAAAATGATTCATCAGACCAAGCTTCTCAGCTTGGGGAGCACCGGTCCTATTTGTGAGGAAGAAAGATGGATCATTCTGCATGTGCATAAACTACCAGGAACTATATAAACTCACCATAAAAAACGGATATGCATTACCCTAAATTGACGACCTTTTTGACAAACTACAAGGATCAAGTTACTTCTCAATGATCGATCTAAGATCCGGGTACCATCAGCTGCGAGTCCAGGAGGGGGATATTCCCAAGGCCGCATTCAAAACTCACTACAGTCACGTGACAACCCGAAGTTTTCATTCTGTACAAACAATATCACTTTAATAGAAGTTATATCAGTCACAGTTAATTTTCAGACTATTCCTTATAAGATTGAGTACTTCAGGGTTTACACTTCAGGAAATATCAGGAGAGTGGATGCACTAGGGTTTTGTGTAACACTGTTATTCCAACACTCTGTTATATTAGAAATCATTTCGAGAATAAAAATATTTTCTGCCAAAAATATCTCTGGACTATAAATAGAATTCTGAACCAAATTCATTCATTATTCGCATTTCCAACTAGAGAAAATCCATTTTCTCTCTCACGGATCATCGGGTTTTCATCCCATATCATGAGTACACTTGTCTAGTTGTCTTATAATGCTTATTATGTGCTTAATAACTTAGATTACATAGCAAATCTGTGAGATTCAGGAGTTTACCGTTCGAGAACGTTCTTGGAGAGTAAACTCCAATATGAGGCTTAAATGCTACCTAGTCTTTTCCCCATGATAAGTAGCAAACTTAGGCTTATTTATAAATGTATTTAAGACTAGAAAACAACCAAAACACCAAGATCTAGGTGTTCACGGCCCAGGAAATTCTTGGACCGTGAACTCCAAAATCAAGGGCCAAAGATTGTTTTAATCACTCCTAATGCCTTGTACTTTAACCTCTATTTAATCCTAGCTAATTTGTGGACTTTAAAACATCAAAGAAACCTCCCAAAGTGAGTTTACGTCCATATTATGTGCTTGGGTCGTGAACATCAATCAAGGGCACCAAAGTGTGTCTAGGGCCTTCATTAGCCTTAAAACAAATGCCTAGAAACTATCCTACATGTGGTTCGGACTTGAAAGCGTAAAAACACTCGTCCCATGAGAGTTTACGACAATAAACTCCAAAGGAAATGGTCTTTGGGCCGAAAAATCCTAAAAGGAGTGTATTAATGCGCTACACTACCCAAAGGATTAAACCACCAAGTAGAACTTATTCTAGAAATCAAGTAACACTTCAAAACAAATAATGTCAACATGTTTTAGAGCTTACGAGCGTAAACTCAAGGGTTTACGACCGTAAACTCCTTGTGTGGAGTTTATTGAAGAGTAATCACATATATAAGGACCTTTGGAACTTTGGAACCCTATACCCCTTTAGCCTTGTCCCACAACAACTTAGAGGCAACCCTTAGGACTTATAACACTTATACAAAGTGTTTTCATGTTCTAGAGTGTCCTACCTTAATTTATTAGTTATTATTTGGATAATTAGTTATATATATTCTCATTATATGATGACTAGGCTCGTGCGTGTGAACAAGTCCCTGTTTACCACCTAGCACAGTATCCGACACTTCCATCCAATCTACTCACCACAAGTGAGTTCATGCCCCTTTAATTAACCTTTGAAATACTTTTAAATGTTTTAAATGCTTTTATGGGGGGGGGGGGAATACAAGTTAAATACTTATAGTTATTACATCAATCACATGTGATTAATAACTATAAAACCAATGATTTTATTACTGTTCAAACTGTTTATCAAACTGTGTTACTTCAAACTGCTTTACAAACTCTTTTACTTATCAAATACTTTTATTTAAATTTTGTTATACTTCTTATAAATTGCATGCCCATATATGTATAGATATATAGGCAATGTTTAAAGGGCTTAGGAAGGCCATCTGCCCTATTTCCTTTTCCTTGATTTGGATGTGGTCTGGTGGGATTTCTGTTGGATTAGTGTCTAAGTCCATAACTATTTTGGTATTTACTTGACCCGATGGTGCATGGTCCTTTTGGGTTGCCTTCACCAAAGCAATTTGATAGGATGAATTATGGAGAGAAAGGATTAAATATGATTTATTAATATATTATGGGAATAATATATTAAAGGAGAAATCATATTGTTTAATTAATATTAGTCAAGAATTTATAAGAATTAAGTTTGTGACTAAAAGAGATTAACTAAACTTAAGGGACTGGAATTGTAATTATAAGATAATTGAAATTGGGCTATGGATTACCTTATTATATAAGGTTGGACAAATTCTATGGGGGAACCCATAAGGAATCGTCCAAGGCCTTTAAGAAAGGAATCCATGGGCTGCTTAGGGCTTAAGCAGTTAGATTAGGGTTTCCTAGTTTAAATCCCTAATAGCCTACATGTATAAACAACACCCTTATGCCCTAAAAATGTGGACAAGCTTTCTTCTAGGGTTTTGGATGGTTTTGGGCAGCCTCCTTCTCTTCTCTTCTTCATCCTCTTGCTCTTGGTGTCTGTGAACCATTAGAGGAGTGACCACTTGTGACTCTAAGCTTTCGAAAGTCATCACAAGGAGGATTTGTGATTGTTATTGCTACATAACATTCAAGGTATGATCTAAATCCTAATTATATGTTATATTGATTATCCTATGCTAGATCTAGGGTTTATAGTCTTGGATAAACTGCATGTAAAATAGAGAAACCTAGATCCAAGCATTAGGGTTTGTATGAGCACATAGGATGTTCTTATGATTAAAACCCATCAGTGGTATCAAAGCCTAGATTGGATTCTATTGTATTCATGCTTTGTATGTTTGTTCAAGTTGCAAATTCGATTTTTGGCCAATCTGCCTGATGAACTCGACGAGTCCCATTGTGGACACGGCGAGTAGGCCCCTACTCGGCGAGTTCGAGCGTCAGAAAGAGGGGATTTCGGGATTTCTTGTTGTTTTTCTCTTGGATAATTGCGTTATCTGTTTTACATCAATAAAATCCCATTTTATTCATATTTTTTAGTATACCCTTGATCAAATAAAAGATAATTACCAGTTGATTAGATAATAACTTCCTTATATGATTAAAGTTGATTATTTGTATTAATTGGGTAACTTATCTTGCAAGAAATTAAATTAGGTCAAATATAGATAATGATGAAATTAATTGTTTAATTTATATTTGATCCTTGTGTTATGAAAAGTTTCAATTATTCCCCTTTAGGTTTTATAGTTTAAATTTGAACATAAAAGTTTTGTTTTTGAGATTTAAATAGTTAAAACCCAATTGTTTTGAATAGTTTCAAAACTTTCCCTCAAGTTTTGGAATTTAAATTTTGATTAAAAGTTTAATTTTGATGTATATTTAAATTCTAAACCCTAATGTTTTGAAATGTTTCAAAACTTATCCTCAAGTATTTGGAATTTAAAAGTTGATTAAAAGTTTAATTTAGAAATGTTAAATTCTAAAACACTAGTATCGTTTTGAAAAGTTCAAATCACACCCTTATGGTTTTATTAATTAATTAAGGTGTATAATTAAAAGAGGTTTAATAAATCCATAAAGTTTTGGTTTACAATTTAATTGAATTAAAAGTATAATTGTTAAATTTGACCACCTAGTATTTTAAAAGTGTAAAATACACCCTATACTATATATATAAAATTAAACTTTGTACCCTTGCGAAGACGTTAGTGGAGTGTGTTTGGTTTACCGGCACACTAAATGGTTATAAGCAAAGGTAGCAAAGGGTGATTAAATGTTTGTCATAGTTCGGTGGAGTGTGTGTGGTTTACTGACACATCGAATAGGTGATCGTAACATGTGAGGGCACCATGTAAGTTTGCATGGTTAATCACACCCGCTTTGTGATCCTCGACATCCCAGTCACAAACTAGAGGGGCATATTGAGATTTAAACATGCTATTGAAATGTTCAATGAATCTCAAAGGATCTAGGAGTTTCATAAGATTTAAAACTAAAATTTGGTTTTCGTTTTTCATGGTGGAAATTAGTGAATCGTCATTCACTTACCTTCAAATATTCTGCAACTAGATTACGGCTTCCCTTTTCTAAGTTGTAGCGTATTGTGTTGGGTACTAGACTTAATATCTCATTTGGGTGATTTATTAAGGACTCAATCAATCAACTAACTTGAATTTGTTTTTTTTCTCCCGTTTTGTAGATGTCAAAGTTCGACAACTATGGTCTTCCCAAATCCCGTGGAACAAGCTTTCCACATGACGATGATATTCCACGATTCGATCGAGGAATAAGAGATCATGCTTCACTTCCTCCACCTCCTCCCATTATTCTTCCTAACCCACAAGATAGATGAATTGAAAGGTTCAATGTCACTAAATCCCTATTGGAAATGAAACATGAAGATGGTAAACCCATGTGTGTCCACGTTCTAGGAATGAAACCAGACATTGATAGGTTGAGAATGTTGGGTGTGTCATTCCCGGATAAGTTGGCTGTGAACTGGGTTCTGCAGTCACTTCCCGAATCATATAATGAGTTCAAAAGAAAGTATAATATGATGGATCATGACGAAAGCCTCATTGACCTAACTTACATGCTCATTGCTGCTGAATCAGAAATGATTTGGCAAACCAATGGAGCATATTTGTTGGGAGAGTCAACCAACCATGTTTCCGAGGATGTTCTAGGAGAACCGACCTGCGTTCGCTGCCAAGAGAAAGTGCGTTGGATACAAGTCTGCCCTAAGAGCCTGAAGACTCCAGAAGATAGGAGAGTCAAAGAGTATGACCGTGCTTCAGGTAAAATCCACTATCTAACTCGATTAAGTTCCTATTCGCTGATTCATGATATATAATGTAATAAGATTGCATTTGAATGTTTTGCAGGATCGATGAAAAGAGAGGAAGCTTGATGAAATAGCAAGATGAGTCTAATCATGAAGAAATGGATCTCGATCGTGTGGATTCGAAGATTAGATTTTGAGCTTAGATAGAGTTGTTAGGAATATTTATTAAAGAGTTTTTCACTTGATTTTGCATTGTAACGACAAATTTTCCACTGCTCTTATAAATAAAATAAATTTTGTTTGACTCATTTATTTATTTATTTCCTTGCAATGAAATCATTATGAAAAATTGATGTTCGTATATTTACAACAAATGGATGTGATTCTTAATTATATTGTTTGTAGAAATGTCGAGAATTACCAAATAGGGAAAGTTTCTCATCACCCAAGTTTCTATTGGATAGAGATTTGGAATCGTACAACAAGAATTCTATGATGAACGAATAAACTTTCACATTTGGAAATTAGACTAATTCGTTGACAATGTGTCAAGTGAAGGGCTAAGAGATCGAATACACAAGGTTATGTGTTGATCAAGTCTACCGCAAGAGTAACAAAGATATTCATCACGATTTACTAAAAGTTTAGCAAATATGATTGCACTTATAAGATTGAGTATAATTCTGAATTGATTGTATAAGGTTAAATCAATAGCAGAACGAATAAGAAGAATCAAGTAGGCAGAAAGATAAAAGTTTCTCCATACCAAGAAGAAGGGAGAGTACCTTTTACGCTTTATGATAGGTATTAATGATTAAGAACCATATCTCAATTGATCCTCTAAGTGAGTCTTAGTACAATTGTATGTCTAAGAAGAGGAATCAAGAATTGAAGAAATGGTTAAATCATGAAGTCAATCATACGTCGTTCCAAAACAAGTCTTAGAGTTAAGATTGTGACATTGAGTGACAAGTATTAAGAGGGTTTATAACATTCATCAAATGTGGAAAGTTGTGATGTCTTGGATAAGACAGAGACCAACTAGGACCAATTTATGAAGTGTTTTGATAAAAGCTACACTAACTCTTGAATATTTGTTTGTCAAGAAATGGTTATTGACAAGAGAATCTTATATGTCAAGGAGTTAGTGGGAGTCTTAATAGTCTTGAAAGGTTTCAAGAATAAGTCAAAATAAACCTTATCTAACATCACTAGCACACGACTTGAGGTTTATAACCTATCATGTTGACGTTATTTTTGTTTCTGTACCATTCCAATCGAGTTGATTATGCATGTGAGTTCTATGAGTTCTCATTGGAATGCATGAAAGGCAAGGACCTGGATCAATGAAAAGTATATTGATATGAAAAGGTGAGCTGCTAAACTACTTGGAAGACATGGTTGGCAGCCGTGCTACCATAAGGCAAGAAATCAAGATTAAGAAAGTTCGGTCCATATGAGTTTGAATTTGTCGTAAACTTGGTTTTGACAAATTCACATGGATAGGAACACATAAACCATTAAAATCTAAGTGTCATAAGATTTTTTCCTTCATGAAAATGACTGTGAGGAAATGGTTTCACTAGGAGAGATTCAAGAAGATAGCAATTGCAAAATTGTATTCTCAAATTCGATTATGGTTACGGTATCCCTTTCCATGATCCGAATTGTGAGATTTGGCAATTAGTCTTAATTGTTTAGACACACATATGAGCTATCTTAAACAAAGGTGTATGAGATTAAGAAGCCTTGATAAAGGATTATCAAAGCGTTAAGTATTAGAAACATGAACTTAAGAAATTCAATAGGTATTGTTTTTCTGTAAGTTAAGTTGTTTTCTGAATACATGTCAAAGCTAGTGGGAGCATAAGCATTATGTTTATAATAATCCTGATACTGGGAGCATTAATGTTATGATTGTATGATTATTAAGGGAAGTAAGCAATATTAATTATAGAAAACAAGAGTCATACTTTGCAAAGTTGTAAGAGTTGAATAGTTGTTTTGCTATAATTAAGGGAGAGAATATTATGCTTCATTTCAAATCTAAAGGCTTAGGTTGTGGAATGTTAATAATATTAGTCAAGGATACATAGTGTGTTCTTAAATTTCGATTATGATTATGACATTCCTCTTCATAATTCGAATTATGAGAACGTAGCACATAAAATATTACGACAGAAGATTGATAAAGTATCAAATCTTCATGTAAGACATTATGAATACTGTCCCATACGCTTCGGGTATAGGATCGATTGCAAATGCAACAATATTTGACCATTCTAAAGTTTTTCCAAATGTCTAGCGCATTTAGAGGGAAAAAGGACAATAATCGGTTTTGACTAAGACAATTAAACAACTATAAAAGGACAATCCAAAGTTCGCCGAGGATTGGTCGCTTGTGAGTAGTTGGAAGTATAGTATTGGATGGAGTATATCGACATTATTATGAATAGATAAGACTCTATTAAGAATATGTTGTCATATGGTAAGTATGGAAAGGTTTCCATATTGGGAGTTAAATATTGAGAATCTATGTCTAGATTAGAAATTTTATGCAAAAGGATGTTCAAAGAAATATACTTTGAGTGAGAGACATCACATCTATGGAATTGTCTTGTAACAATTTCCGATAGAGAACTTTGTAATTCATTGGCAATAGTCATTGTGACTTTAGTGCAATGATATTACAAAAGGATATTTGCATAAAATGTTAGAATCTAACATATTTTATAAGTCGCAAGAATTTGATATTCTTACACTTATGAAAAAGGATTTAGAGTTGTGAAATGAGTATGATTGGAAATGTGTTCATTTGATCTATTTCACAAAGTAAGAACCATAGGTAAACATTGTGTGCATGCTGAGAGCATAGGACAAGTGTTATAATTCAAGTAAGAACTTATAATTCAAGTAAGAACTTGATTACCCGAAACGACAAATAATGAGTAATAGATATGGTGATAAATAAAAGGTGTTTTATTTATACTCAAGGGTTTGGGGCCATATGGGATTAGTATTATCCTTGTGTTTCACTTTGCATGTTTTGACTTCCTAAATATTTTAATTGGTTAACAACAGTCAAATTATTCAAACGGGCCACAGTCGTTCATATGTTGGAAGGAGATATGAGTGAAGATTGTCGTGAATTGGTGTGTGGATTGTCTAAAGAGCATTAGACATAAGCAATTTTTTGCTGCAACGTTCATGAGTGCTTATGAATATGATTTGAGCATTGGATTAAACCCACGCTCACTTGGATCACTTCATGGATTTTATCACGAGTGATTAGTGAGACGATAACATCTTATATTCTTGAAACCGAGATGTGTGAGTTGTATCTTGCGAGTCGGTTGCACATTGACAATATGTAAACACACCAGTAAATCGGTGTTATAAAACATACTGTTGTGTGTGATTCGGTGAATGAGTGCAAGCGAGCATTGAGTCAAAGTTTATCCGTTCCTTTTATTTAAAGTAGGATAAAAGCAATATCTTTGGGACCCTCGATGATTTAGTGATGAAAAACGTAAATGCTCGGCCGGGCTAGGGCTAATTTGATTTGTTCAATTAGTCAGTTGTCATAAATCGGAAATCGAGAAATAGTACAGAAAGAATGATTTGAAATCATATCTTATACGATATCTATAATGGAGGAATATATGATCCATTATCTAAAGGACACGCGTATCTGATTGGATCAGAGATGACAGCGGCTTTGGAAAGCTACGATTGCATATCAGGAGCTGAAGTGATACGCATAATAGTTATTAGACTTATCCAAGTGGGAGATTGTTGGATTAGTGTCTAAGTCCATAACTATTTTGGTATTTACTTGACCCGATGGTGCATGGTCCTTTTGGGTTGCCTTCACCAAAGCAACTTGATAGGATGAATTATGGAGAGAAAGGATTAAATATGATTTATTAATATATTATGGGAATAATATATTAAAGGAGAAATCATATTGTTTAATTAATATTAGTCAAGAATTTATAAGAATTAAGTTTGTGACTAAAAGAGATTAATTAAACTTAAGGGACTGGAATTGTAATTATAAGATAATTGCAATTGGGCTATGGATTACCTTATTTTATAAGGTTGAACGAATTCTAGGGGGAAACCCATAAGGAATCATCCAAGGCCTTTAAGAAAGGAATCCATGGGCTGCTTAGGGTTAAGCAGTCAGATTAGGGTTTCCTAGTTTAAATCCCTAATAGCCTACATGTATAAAAAGCACCCTTATTCCCCAAAAACGTGGACAAGCTTTCTTCTGGGGGTTTGGACGGTTTTGGGCAGCCTCCTTCTCTTCTCATCTTCATCCTCTTGCTCTTGGTGTTTGTGAACCATTAGAGGAGTGACACTTGAAACTCTAAGCTTTCTAAACTCATCACAAGGAGGATTTGTGATGAGTTTATAGTCTTGGATACATTGCATGTACAATAGAGAAACCTAGATCCAAGCATTAGGGTTTGTATGAGCACATAGGATGTTCTTATGATTAAAACCCATCAATTTCGGGTAGCCGTCCGAAGGCCGTTTCAATATTAATTATATATCAAGTGTACATATATAGACATAAAAGTACTTCCATATTCATGCGTATTAGTTACATCATTAGTAAGTTACCATCGGGGTAACACAGGATCATACTACTACAATTTCTAGATCAATGAGTCAGTTCATTCATGAGTCGATACTTACTACTATGAGAACATATACAACTATACTAGAAAAGAACATATACAACTATACTAGAAGAAGAACATGTACATCTATACTAGGAAGAGAACATATACAACGATACTAGAACAAGTAACATTACATTATATATACATGAATACGTTAACAATTGTGATCAACTATATCGGAGCATGCCTTAAATGTCATGGCTCGAGTTGTAGCCATAATTCTCTTGGAGGGAGAGTGTGAGTTTGCATATAGATCTATACTGGATTGATTATCCTACACCTTGCTGCTAGCTACAGCCGGGCCTGCAAGTCTGCAGGTGCCAAACATCATTCCGTTTTACGACCATTCGTATGTCGTTGTTACCAGTCAAGAGTATGGTGCAATTAATCACATGATACCTTAATATAAATCTAATTTAAGGTAGTTAGTACAACAATAGTTCCTATAATACAACACTACAATACTACAATAATTTATCCTTTATATACATTTAGTGATCACCTCACTTAAACATAAATGTACAGACTATATTTGGTTAATGATAGTTACACTTGGGAAAATTACACACTTTTACGTTAAACGAACGTACAAAACAATTACGCCTTGGTAGAAGGCTACTTTTAAATAGAAAATATAGGTTTTTCTAAGAGATTCAAACTTTTACAACCATGTACAAACATTTACATACTTTTATCACCAATGCTTACAAAATTATGTTTAGAATGATGTTCAAACGTTTTTATACAAACAGTGACACTAAAATACTTACGAACTCACCAGCTTAATGCTGATAAACTCTTTCAAAATAACTTGTATTCTCAGGTCATCAGTAGATAGGTACCGCGGGCAGCTTTTGAGAAGATGGAGCGCATCCAAGACTCATCTTATTATTTTGATTCACATTATTTTTGGTGTCTACAAGTGTAAATAACACGCTTGTATTAAAATTATATATTTAATGCAATGGATGATGTTGTTGGCTTGTTTACTTTTACTGTGTTGTGATACTTTACATGACATCATCCACCCCAGAACGTTTCCGCATTCTCGGTTTTGGGGTGTGACAGATTGGTATCAGAGCATTGTTTATAGTGAATTGAGTATATCAAACCATAAAAGATATACTAAGTATAAACCCATTTGGGATTAAAACACTCTGACCAAGAGTCTATACGTTAAATATTAAAATATTTAATTTAGTATACTAGTCTGCATTCATACTAAAATCAGTGTCACAATGACAAGAACAAAAGTATTACGATTGTTAAATATCACAAGTGAGCTCGGATATTTATGGTCAGTCCTGGAAATGGCATAGCCTGATCAACTATGCTGGTCCGAGGAGTGATTAGCATATGCCCTAGAATGGTTGTGATATGTTAACAAGTCTAAAAACTTACCAACAATACCACAAAGAGATCAGTAGAACCTAAACTTAAAATACTATAGGTGTATTTTGTACTACTACTAGCTACATATATACTATATTCTTATACCTCTCTTCTCGCATAGATTTAAATGGTTGGATTCCATCATGGTGAGCCGTACTTTCCAAATGAAGGCAATGCTGGGTGGATCGAAGAAGAGCCCGGAGATGAGCATCCAATCCCTTTGGATGATCACCTCGCAGAAGGCTTTTCTAATGGATCCGACTCTGAGCCTGAAGTCAACAACCTACCGTTAGTAGGTCAAGCGTCGAACAACAACCCCTAACCAGCTTTTCTAGGTCCTACACCCTTGTGGGCAACCAACATGAACTGTTGGAGTGACGAACAGGGTCAACCCTTACCTTGCTTTGGGGACCGAAGCTTTTACAACGTCAGTGAAGGTGGTTATGTGACCGAGCTCTGCCCTTCGTTATCCACAGAATAGCTCGTAATGTTGAGCAGGGTCGAGCAGCCATCGACCGGGTCATGGAGATTGATGCCAACTCTGGTGTCAACACAGTCCGCATCTGCCGTCTTGAAGAAGACATGGAACGGACCCGGAGAACCAATGAAACCCTGCAGCAACAACTGGCTGCCTCCCGAGCTGAAGTCTTGGAACTTCGTGCCCGTTAGAGGGCTCAGGAGCGACACCTTCAGGAGGTGTTTTGTCAACTGGTAGACCTCAGGGTTCGCCCGAGGATTTCCCATCGCTTTTAGAAGATGTCTAGTAAATCTTTGTCTTTTGGTTAAGGAATAGCCTTTAATACCTGTGCTCTAAGTAGCACTTTGCTGCAAAATATTCCTAACTTTCAATACTCTAATTAGGAATCTAAGAACATTCAAACTCTTCCGTATGGCATGATGTAAGACCTACTGTTAGGTCGATTTCCCCTGAACTTATTACATTGGTAATATGAGTAATATTGACATCTATCTAATCTGTGGGAAAAATCTGTACACTTGTGTTTTCCTACTAATATTCTTTGTTGTGATCTCAAACACTCATTCAATTGTTAGGCTATGGTTAGTTAGTCCATGTGTCACTCTCGCCCCACTTACAATTGATTCTTACCACTTTGTTTATCTTTATAAACTTATAGCTGAAAGATGCCTCCTCGCAAATCTACCAGGAATAACCCTGCACCTTTACCTCCTCCTCCTCCAGTCATCGATACTGCAGCCCTGAATGCTGCCGTAGCCGCAGCAGTGGCAAATGCCATGGCTCAGTATCACTCTTCTGATGCCAGCAGAGGTGGAACCCCTGTTGAATCAATTCCGGTTAAAACCCCTGTGCGCTCGAGAGAGTGCTCCTACAAGGATTTCACCAACTGCAAGCCCAAGTCCTTTGATGGGACCGGCGGAGTCATTGCCCTCTCGCAATGGTTCCAAAAGGCTGAATCAGTCTTCGAAATTTGTTCATGCCCTGCTGCGAGCAAAGTCAAATATGGTGCATGCACCTTTGAAGGAAAGGCCCTGACGTGGTGGAACTGCCACGTTAAAGCGCTGACTCTCATAGTGGAGAATGATATTGGTTGGGAAACCATGAAGGCCCTCATGATTGAGGAATACTACCTGAGGGGCGAGATCCAGAAATTGGAGCAGGAGCTTTGGAGCCTGACCATGAAGGGCACCAACGTAGTCGCTTATACCGTCAGATTCAGCGAACTGGTGTCCCTCTACCCCAATATGGTTCCCACTGAAGGGAAAAATATCGAAAGGTACATATGGGGGCTAGTGCCTCTGTATCAGGGGAATGTCCTATCATCAAACTCCGCTACTTTCGACAGTGCCAAGCGACTGGCATAACGACTCATTGACCATGGAGTCAAAACCCCTGCAACAACAACCATCCTAGCCATCTCGGAACCTCCAAACCCGCTGACAATAAGAGGAAGTTCTGGGAAGACAAGAAGAAACAGCGAGCAGCCAAAAAGCAGCAAGTTGTGGTTGTGCATGCTGCGATAACCCCTACTGCTGCTATTGCTCCGGTGAGGCAGTATGCTGGAAGTTTGCCTAAGTGCAACAAATGCAACTTCCACCACAACGGCCCCTGCCGTGAAATGCAGTGCTCTTACTGCAATAGGAAAGGACACACTGTCTGTTTCTGTAAATCCCCGGTGGGGCCGATCGCCCAAGTCCCTGGCTCTGGCGCGAGCCTGACCTGCTATGGATGTGGTGAAGCAGGCCAGTATAAGAGGGACTGCCCCAAAGCGAAGAATGTTGGCGGAGCAGGGAGGGTACTGGCAATAGGCCATGGGGAAGCAGTTGCTGACCAGACGGTGGTAACTGGTACGTTCCTCCTCGATAACTCCTATGCATGCATTCTATTCGATAGTCGAGCGGAGCGAAGCTTCGTGAACCATAAATTTGCTTGCATGCTTAAACAACAACCACACGCACTTAAAGAACAATTCACAGTAGAAATGGCTAATGGGAAAACAGAAAACACTAATAGCATATACTTAGGTTGTACCCTAACTCTATATAACCATTCATTCCCAATTGACATTATGCCGGTCTCGATTAAAAGCTTCGATGTTATCATCGGCATGGATTGGTTGAGTCTTCATTGCACCGACATCATGTGCTTCGAGAAAGCAGTCCATCTAAACCTCCCAACTAACAAAACTCTTATCGTCTACGGCGACAAACCTAGTGCGAGTCACCGTATTATATCAAGTATTCAAGCACAGAAATATCTACGTAAAGAATGATGGGTTTTGAGCATTCTAACACTTCCTAAGTGTACATGCAACCCTAATAACCTTGGATCTATGTTTGTCTAATTATCATGCAAAGTTGAATTCCAAGGTTATATTCCTATCTAGCATACATGGGGAACAATTTTAACTTAAAGTATAGATAGAATAACTTACCTTGTTGTTGTTTGTGTTCCTTGAAACCTTGTGAGCCTAGCACCCCAAGTGTGATGCCTCAAATGCTTCACACAACACCAAATGCTCTTGGAAGAACTTATGAGAGAACACACACTTCTCAAAATCGGCCAAGCCCTCTTGTTTCTTAGTGTATCCGATTTTAGGTGGTGAACATGTTACTTATATAGTGTTGACACATCTAGGGTTAAACCCTAATGTGTCATGACTCTTCATTTCCATGACCCATGGGTTTGTAACTCCCATGGAGCATCCATGGAGCATCCTATGGGTGGAACCCAACTTGATAGTCCATGGAGCCTTTTAGCCCACTATACAAGATATGGATGATTTACATAATCAACCCATATATTTAATTAGTTATCTTTTGATCACATAATTAATTCTAAATTAATTCTTGATCAAACTAATCAAATAATATTATTAATATATTAGAACTTATAATATATTAATAATCTCCAAGTGTTATTTCTCTCATTTAGTCTATCCAATTGCATGATGCCATGCAACCCAAATGGACCATGCCGGGTCGGGTCAAGTACATACCAGAAATAGTTATGGACTTAGACACCTTATCCAACAGTCTCCCACTTGGATAAGTCTAATAACTATTACTGCAAGTATGACTTCAGGAACCGATCAGCAATCGTAGCTCTTTACAAGGTTTCTCGAAACTGAGAAGATGATGGTACGCCATTTAAGATAAGTGATCATATAATCCTCTGTTCTAGATATCAGTCGGACAAATACATGGAACAATGTCTTACTTATTGTCCAACAGTTTGTTTCCCGATTTCTGATTTGTTTGACAAAGAACTTCATTGAACACATCAATTTTAGTTCTGACCGGGCCCGGCATAGGTCAAAACAAAATCATCGAGGGGCCCAGATATCAGCTTCTAATCCAAGAAGGAACAGATAAACTTCGACTCATATGTTTGTTCTACTACTCATTGAATTACACACAAGAGCACGATTTATAACATCGAGTTACCAATGCATTTTTCGTACAATCAATGCATAACCAACTTGTAAGTAACAAATCATATCTCTAGGTTTAAAGACTTATATGATATTACCGTCTCACGATCACTCGAGATAGAATTCCATGAAGTGATTCCAGTGAGCGTGGGTTGAGTCCAATGCTCAGAACTTATGAGCACTCATGATTGTTGTAGCCTTGCCCAAGACCTCTACAACCAAACATGACAGTCTTGATTCATACCTACTTCCGACATATGACCGACTGTGGAGGTTTGAATAATATGTTATACCAAACAAAATTATTCTGGAAGTCAAAACATGCAAAAGAAATATAGTAAACGATCGACAAGAGATAGCAACACTTTACTCATAAATAAAACACTTTTATTCATCATCAAATGTCAATTACACTTTACAAATTTCGAGGTTATATAAATACTAAATCTAATATCATCCTTCAGCCCTATGCTCCGAGCATGCTGGAGATGCTTAACCCGAGTCAGTCCCTTTGTGAGGGGATCTGCCGGATTCTCATCTGATGATACCCTCTTTGCCACGAGGAGTCCTTCTTCGATCCGATGTCTGATGAAATGGTATTTTCTGTCGATGTGTCTGGATCTCCCGTGATCCCTTGGTTCCTTGGCTAAGGCAACAGCACTTTCACTATCACAGAAAATTTCCATTGGCTCTTTAATAGCTGGTACAACTCCAAGGTCTCCAATGAAGTTCCTCAGCCATAACGCATCCTTTGCCGCCTCGCTAGCTGCAATATACTCTGATTCACAAGTAGAATCTGCCACTGTCTCTTGCTTGGAACTCTTCCAAGAAATTGCTCCTCCATTTAGGGTAAAGACCCAGCCTGACTGAGAGCGGAAGTTATCCCTATCAGTCTGGAAGCTAGCATCACTATACCCTACAACTCTCAAGTCATCACTCCCACCGAGGGTAAGGACCCAGTCCTTAGTCCTTCGTAGGTACTTGAGAATATTCTTTACCGCAGTCCAGTGTGCCTTGCCAGGGTTCCCCTGAAACCTGCTAACCATGCTCAGGGCAAAAGCTACATCAGGTCGAGTACACGTCATAGCATACATGATCGATCCTACAGCCGAAGCATAAGGTACTCGACTCATTTGTGCTATCTCAGCCTCAGTGCTAGGGCTTTGTGTCTTACTCAGTTTGGCGTTACTCTGGATGGGCAACTCTCATTTCTTGGAGTCTTGCATTCTGAATCTCTTCAGCACCTTCTCCAAGTAGGTACTTTGACTAAGTCCAATTAGTCTTTTACTCCGATCTCTCAAGATCCTTATCCCTAAAATATAGGCAGCTTCACCAAGGTCCTTCATAGCGAAACACTTTCCAAGCCAGGACTTTACTTCCTGCAGGGTTGGAATGTCGTTTCCTATGAGTAGTATGTCATCCACATACAATACCAAAAAGCTAACTATACTCCCACTAGCCTTGACATATACACAAGATTCATCTTCACTCCTAGAAAAGCCAAATTCCTTGACCTTTTCATCAAAGCAAAGATTCCATCTGCGAGGTGCATGCTTTAATCCATAAATGGATTTCTCAAGCTTACACACTCTATTGGGGTACTTGTTGCTGACAAAACCCTCTGGCTGACTCATGTAAACATCTTCAGCCAACTATCCATTAAGGAAAGCGGTTTTGACATCCATTTGCCAAATTTCATAGTCATGAAATGCGGCTATGGCTAACAGAACCCGAATTGACTTAATCTTGGCTACCGGAGAAAAGGTCTCATCATAATCCACTCCAGGAATTTGAGAGAAGCCCTTTGCAACTAGTCTAGCCTTATAAGTGTGTACTTTACCATCCATGTCGGTCTTCTTCTTGAAGACCCATTTGCACCCTACAGTCTTTCGACCTGGTACATTTTCAACCAAGTTCCAAACTTGATTGTCATACATGGATTGTATCTCGCTATCCATAGCCTCTTTCCATTTAGCAGACTCGGGGCCTGCCATGGCTTCCTCGTAGCTGTTAGGGTCATCTTGAATTACTAGTGTTCCATCACTAATAAGTGTCTCACCTTCTGCAGTAATATGGAAACCATAGTAATGCTCAGGTGCACTCCTAACTCTCGTGGAACGCCTCAGAGGTACAGATTCGTCAATTGGCTCAACAGGAGTTTCCTCCTCAGGTTGAGGGCTAGAGTTTGAAGTTCCTTCACCACTTGACTCTTGACTTTCTTCAAGATCAATTTGCCTCCCACTGTCTCCTTGGCTTATAAACTCTCTTTCTCGAAAGACTCCTCTTCTTGCTACAAAGACCACATTGTCACTAGGTCTGTAGAAGAGGTAACCAAAGGATTGTTGTGGGTAGCCGATGAAAATACACCTTTCGCTTCGGGGTTCGAGCTTATCATGAGTCTCGCGTCTCATGAAAGCCTCGCAACCCCAAATCTTGATGTGGTCTAGTTTAGGTACTTTACCAGTCCACATCTCGTGAGGAGTTTTGGCAACTTTCTTTGTAGGGACTAGATTAAGGATATGAGCGGCAGTCTCTAAGGCATATCCCCAGAATGAGATTGGTAGCAAAGCTCGACTCATCATGGAACGAACCATGTCCAACAAGGTTCGATTACGCCTCTCAGCCACACCATTCAACTGCGGTGTCCTGGGAGGTGTCAATTGTGAGACAATCCCACATTCCTTTATATGGTCGAGGAACTCTGAACTAAGATACTCACCACCCCGATCGGATCGAAGCATCTTAATGTTCCTGCCCAATTGATTCTCGACTTCCTGTTTAAATTCCTTAAACTTCTCGAAAGTCTCTGACTTATGCTTGATTAAGTAGACATATCCATATCTACTGTAATCATTAGTAAAAGTCAAATAATAACGATTAGCATCCCTTGTGGCATGTTTGAATGGCCCACACACATCCGTGTGTATAAGGTCCAACAAACCTTCACCCCTTTCACACGAGCCTGTGAAGGGTGACTTTGTCATTTTTCCAAGTAAGCATGATTCGCAACTATCATTTGACTTTAGGTCAAATGACTCCAAGACTCCATCCTTTTGGAGTTGGCCTATGCGTTTCTTGCTTATATGTCCAAGACGATTATTTCCTAAGTTATCTACAACAGATACAACTTCATACACACCATCACAAGGTAATGCTTTAAAATAAAGAAGATTATTAAAGAAAGCATTAATCGAACCAACTTCATTATCAAATGAAAAGGTGAAACCTTGTTTGTACAATGCATGAAAGGAAATAATATTTCTTGCCATTTCTGGCGAATAACAACATTTATTCAAATCTAAATTTAACCCACTACTTAGCGATAAAGTATAAACTCCAATCTTGGTGACAAGTGTAACTCTCCTATTCCCCATGATTAAGTTTATTCTTCCTTGCTCCACATTCTCACTTCTTCCTAGTCCCTGCAAGTCACAACAAATATGAATACCGCAACCGGTATCAAGGACCCAAGATTTCGAATGGGGTGAGTTACTAGAAATGATAGTGTAAATACCTGCATGGTTGGGTTTGACTTTCCCATCCTTCACATCCTGCTGGTACTTTTCTTGGTTCCACTTGAAGAAGAGCCATCAAGGGTCCGAGCCTTGGTACCCTTCGAAGATCTCTTTCTCTTCCTCCCTCGACTTTGCCCGATTTCCAAGACCGGAGTTGAGTCTGGAGTAGGAGTGATAGCAACCGACTTCCCCTTAAGACCTCTTTCTGCGGTCTTGAGAAGTCCCTGAAGTTTGCTGAGGGTGACCTCTTCCTTGTTCATGTGATATGTCATGCGGAATTGATCATAGCACGATGGTAAGGAGTGCAAAATGATATCTATTGCAAGCTCCTCAGGGAAGTTCACATTAAGCTTCAGCAAACGATCCACATACCTTTGCATTTTCTGCATGTGGCTCGTGACGGAATCTCCGTCCTTCATCATGGTTGTTATCATGGAGCAGATGACTTCGTACCTCTCTTGTCGTGCACTTTGATGGTATCTTTCCATCAAATCTTGGTGCATTTCATAAGGGTAGAAATCCTCATAAGACTTTTGGAGTTCAGCTGTCATTGTGGCCAACATGATGCAAGACACCTTGGTTGCATCTCTTTCATGAGTATGAAAGTCAGCGATCTCCTGGGGAGTTGCAGTGGACTCATCAATTTCCTTAAGCTCCTTGTCAAGGACATATTCTTTGTCTTCGTAGCGGGTAATCATCCTGATGTTTCTGATCCATTCATTGAAGTTGGATCCATCAAGGTGACTTTCCCACAAAGACTCATAAGAGTAAAGGAGCCATTAGGATTCGAGCCAGAAGCATTATTTGAAGACATCTGAAAGAGGAGAACAAGTTTAGTATAGATTTAAGAGAGTCCTTAATAAAACACCCAAATGTAATATTAAGGCTAGGATCCAATCACAATATAATATAACTTAGAAGAGGTATGCCATAATCTAAGCTATACCATATTTGAAAGGTAGATGAATGACGATTCACCAATTTCCACCACGAAAACCGAAATATTAGACATTAGGTTTTATTGGGTTTTATAAATTCCTAGATTATTTGAGATTCAATGAACTTTTCAAAGGCATGTTTCAATCTCGAGGGTGCCCTCCAAGTTTTGTGACTGGGATACCAAGGATCACAAAATGAGGTGTGAAGTAACCATGCAAATCACTTGGTACCCTTAAAGTTTATCACTCAATCGATGTGCCGGTAAACCACACACGCTCCACCGATACTATAATAAACCTTAAGTCACCCTTTACCTACCTTGTTAAGTCCAAGTTATGGACTCCATTAAAACACATTATGATCAAGAATTAATCTACCACATAGGTTACAAATAATTCCTATGACCATCTAAAACATCATAAGAACAAGAAGATGAATATGAACACAATCAAAAATTACATTTAAAACTTTGTAATTTTGATAACTAGTTGTTGTGAATGAATTAGAAAGAACATTACACCATTAAAACAAGTTTTCAAGTACCAAAACAGTTTAGGGTAATGTTTCTAGTCCATTTCCAGCAACTAAAATCGAAATTATGCAATCAGTCGATCCTACTCGCCGAGTGCATGAACTCACTCGCCGAGTTGGTTGAAGATACTCATGAACTCGACGAGTCCCCCCTATAGACTCGACGAGTCCATTCGCAGACAGAAAGATTTCCGATTCTTTTTTCAACTTTTAAGCACAAATAAGAGCAAACAAGCCTAGGCTCTGATACCACTGATGGGTTTTGAGCATTCTAACACTTCCTAAGTGTACATGCAACCCTAATAACCTTGGATCTATGTTTGTCTAATTATCATGCAAAGTTGAATTCCAAGGTTATATTCCTATCTAGCATACATGGGGAACAATTTTAACTTAAAGTATAGATAGAATAACTTACCTTGTTGTTGTTTGTGTTCCTTGAAACCTTGTGAGCCTAGCACCCCAAGTGTGATGCCTCAAATGCTTCACACAACACCAAATGCTCTTGGAAGAACTTATGAGAGAACACACACTTCTCAAAATCGGCCAAGCCCTCTTGTTTCTTAGTGTATCCGATTTTAGGTGGAGAACATGTTACTTATATAGTGTTGACACATCTAGGGTTAAACCCTAATGTGTCATGACTCTTCATTTCCATGACCCATGGGTTTGTAACTCCCATGGAGCATCCATGGAGCATCCTATGGGTGGAACCCAACTTGATAGTCCATGGAGCCTTTTAGCCCACTATACAAGATATGGATGATTTACATAATCAACCCATATATTTAATTAGTTATCTTTTGATCACATAATTAATTCTAAATTAATTCTTGATCAAACTAATCAAATAATATTATTAATATATTAGAACTTATAATATATTAATAATTACCAAGTGTTATTTCTCTCATTTAGTCTATCCAATTGCATGATGCCATGCAACCCAAATGGACCATGCCGGGTCGGGTCAAGTACATACCAGAAATAGTTATGGACTTAGACACCTTATCCAACAAAGAATACCATGCATTTCTTGCTCACGTCGTCGACACGAGCCTCAAAACGAAAGAAGTAAACAACATTCTAGTAGTGAGCGACTTCCTCGACATTTTCCCAGAAGAGCTACCAGGATTACCTCTGCAACGACAGGTCGAGTTCAGAATCAACTTAGTCCCAGGAGCTATCCCAGTAGCCAAGTCACCTTACCGTTTAGCACCAGCAGAGATGCAGGAACTATCTGGTCAACTTAACGAACTACTCAACAAGGGCTTCATAAGACCAAGCTTCTCACCTTGGGGAGCACCGGTCTTGTTTGGTAAGAAGAAAGACGGATCATTCCGTATGTGTATCAACTATAGGGAACTCAACAAACTGACAGTCAAGAATCTATACCCTCTGCCTCGCATAGACAATCTATTTGACCAACTGCAAGGGGCGAGTTACTTCTCCAAAATTGATCTGAGATCCGGATATCACCAGTTACGAGTGCTAGAGGAGGATGTTTCGAAGACAACCTTCCGAACTCGTTACGTACACTACGAGTTCGTGGTGATGCCATTCGGATTCACCAATCCGCCCGCAGTTTTCATGGATCTGATGAATTGAGTATGCCGGCCTTACTTGGATCAGTTCATCATCGTTTTCATTGACGACATCCTGATATACTCCCGAAGTAAGGAAGAGCATGGCGATCACCTGCGACAAGTTCTAGGAACTTTACGAGCGGAGAAGCTCTATGCGAAGTTCTCTAAGTGTGAATTTTGGATCCGAAGAGTCGAATTCTTAGGACATGTGGTAAGTGAAGAGGGAATCCACGTGGACCCATCCAAAATTAAGGCCATTGAGAACTGGTTAGCACCGACGACTCCTACAGAAATACGACAATTTCTAGGTCTCGGTGGCTACTACCGCAGGTTCATACAAAACTTCTCCCAAATTGCAAAACCCCTTACAACACTGACCCAGAAAGGCGTGGCCTTTGACTGGGAAGAGAAACAAGAAAGAGCGTTTCAAACGCTCAAGCAAGCCTTGTGCACCGCACCAATACTATCTCTCCCCGAAGGGATAGAAGACTTCGTAGTCTATTGCAATGCATCAAATCAAAGGCTCGGGTGTGTTCTAATGCAGCAAGGTAAGGTCATCGCCTATGCCTCGAGACAGCTGAAAACGCACGAAGTTAACTACACGACTCATGATCTTGAACTAGGGGCAGTGGTGTTTGCTCTGAAGATCTGGAGACATTACTTGTACGGAACGAAAAGCACTAGCTTTACCGACCACAAGAGTTTACAACACATATTCGATCAGAATGAGCTCAGCATGAGACAACGATGGTGGGTCGAGCTACTCAGTCACTACGAATTCGATCGTTATCATCCGGGTAAAGCCAACGTAGTGGCAGACGCCCTAGGTCGGAAGGAATATTTTGGTCGCAGGGTCAAGTCATTGACAATGACCATCCATTCACACTTATCTAAGAAAATTCAGGCGGCCCAACTTGAAGCCATGAAACATGAAAATGTGACGAGTGAATCCCTTAGAGGAATGGATAAAAACCTAGAAGCCAAGGGTGGCGAAGCCTTATATTTCATGAACCGAATCTGGACACCAAAACGTGGTGGTTTTTGAGACTTGGTCATGAACGAGGCGCACAACACTTGGTATTTCGTCCACCCAGGTTCAGATAAAATGTATCTGGATCTTAAAAAGCTATACTGGTGGCCTAATATGAAAGCAGAGATTGCTACCTTCGTAAGTAAATGCCTTACTTGCACAAAGGTTAAGGTCGAGTACCAGAAGCCCTCCGGTTTACTACAACAACCAGAGATTCCAGAATGCAAGTGGGAGATAATCACTATGGATTTCATAACCAAGCTACCCAAGACAACGGGTGGACTTGATATCATATGGGTCATCGTAGATAGATTGACCAAATCTGCACATTTCCTGCCTATCAAAGAAACTGACAAGATGAAAAAGCTTACGAGAACATACATTCGGGAGATCGTATGACTACATGGTGTACCTATATCCATTATCTCCGATAGAGATAGTAGGTTCACCTCAAGATTCTGGAAATCGCTACATCTCTCCCTGGGAACAAGGCTGAACATGAGCACAACCTACCATCCACAGACCGACGGACAAAGTTAGAGGACCATCCAAACACCGGAAGATATGATGAGAGCCTGTGTAATCGACTTTGTAAAGGCATGGGATACTCACTTACCCCTTGTCGACTTTTCTTATAATAACAATTATCACACGAGCATCAAGGCTGCTCCATTTGAAGCCCTCTACGACCAAAAGTGCAGATCCCTTATGTGCTGGGCTGAGGTGGGTGATAGCCAATTAACTAGGGGCCAAGCTTCTGATAGTACTCTCACCGGTAAGGAAATCATTCGGGAAACGACAAAGAAGATCGTTCAGATCCTTGAACAATTGAAAGCCTCTAGAGACCGACAGAAGAGCTACGCCGATAAGTGAATAAAACCTTTGGAATTTCAGGTGGGAGACCGACTCGTTCTCAAAGTCTCACCCTGGAAAGGCTTGATACGCTTCGGTAAGCGCGGGAAGCTGAATCCAAGGTACAAAGGGCCTTTCGAGATTCTCGCAAGAATCGGCCCGGTAGCTTAAAAACTCAACCTACCCGACGCACTTCGTAACATACATTCTACTTTCCACGTATCTAACTTGAAAAAGTGTCTGTCCGACGAGACTCTTGTAATCCCACTCGACGAGATCGAGATCAACGAGAGCCTCAACTTCGTTGAAGAACCGGTAGAGATCATGGACCGTGAGGTTAAGTAGACGAAGCAAAGCTGTATCCCGATCGTGAAGGTTCATTGGAACGCCAAGCGGGCACCGGAATTCACTTAGGAACGCGAGGATCAGATGAAACTGAAATACCCCCATCTTTTCGCTTAGTTATTTGTAACTTCTTATTTGCTTAAATTCTAATTTTGGGATGAAATTCCTTCTAACGGGGGGATGATGTGACAACCCAAAATTTCCATTCTGTACAAACAATATCACTTCAATAGAAGCTATATAAGTCACAATTAATTTTCAAACTATTCCGTATAAGTTTAAGTACTTTAGAGTTTACACTTCAGGAAATATTAGGAGAGTGGATGCACTAGGGTTTTGTGCAACACTGTTATTCCAACACTCTGTTACATTAGAAATCATTTCGAGAATAAAAATATTTTCTGCCAAAAAATATCTCTGGACTATAAATAGAATTCTGAACCAAATTCATTCATTATTCGCATTTCCAACTAGAGAAAAGCCATTTTGTCTCTCACGGATCTTCATGTTTTCATCCCAAATCGTGAGTACACTTCTCTAGTTGTCTTATAATGCTTATTATGTGCTTAATAACTTAGATTACATGCGAAATCTGTGAGATTCGGGAGTTTACCGCCTAAGAACGTTCTTGGAGAGTAAACTCCAATATGAGGCTTAAATGCTACCTAGTCTTTTCCCCATGATAAGTAGCGAACTTAGGCATATTTATAAATGTATTTAAGACTAGAAAACAATCAAAAACACCAAGATCTAGGTGTTCACGGCCCAATAAATTCTTGGACCATGAACTCCAAAATTGAGTGCCAAAGAGTGTTTTAATCACTCCTAAAGCCTTGTACTTTAACCTCTATTTAATCCTAGCTAATTCATGGAATTTAAAACATCAAAGACACCTCCGAAAGTGAGTTTACGGCCCTATTATGTGCTTGGGCCGTGAACATCAATCAAGGGCACCAAAGTGTGCCTAGGGCCTTCATTAGCCTTAAAACAAATGCCTAGAAACTATACTACATGTGCTTGGGACTTGAAAGCATAAAAACACCCATCCCATGAGAGTTTACGGTAGTTAACTCCAAAGGAAATGGTCTTTGGGCCGAAAACTCCTAAAAAGAGTGTATTAATGCCCTAAACTACCCATAGGGTTAAACCACCAAGTAGAACTTATTCTAGAAATCAAGTAACACTTCAATACAAATAATGTCAACATGTTTGAGAGCTTACGGCCGTAAACTCAAGGGTTTACGACCGTAAACTCCTTGTGTGGATTTTATTGAAGAGTAATCACATATATCAGGTCCTTTGGAACCATAAACCCTGTTAGCCTTGTCCCACAACAACTTAGAGGCAACCCTTAGGACTTATAACACTTATACAAAGTGTTTTCATGTTCTAGAGTGTCCCAACTTAATTTATTAGTTATTATTTGGCTAATTAGTTATATATATGCTCATTATATGATAACTAGGCTCGTGCATGTGAACAAGTCTCTATTTACTACCTAGCACAGTATCCGACACTTCAGTCCAATCCACTCACCACAAGTGAGTTCATACCCCTTTAATTAACCTTTGAAATACTTTTAAATGTTTTAAATGCTTTTAGGGGGTGGAATACAAGTTAAATACTTATAGTTATTACATCAATAACATGTGATTAATAACTATAAAACCAATGATTTTATTACTGTTGAAACTTTTTTATACGTCTTATAAATTGCATGCCCATATATGTATAGATATATAAGCAATGTTTAAAGGGCTTAGGAAGACGATCCACCCTATTTCCTTTTCCTTGATTTGGATGTGGTCTGGTGGGATTTCGGGTAGCCGTCTGAAGGTCGTTTCAATATTAATTATATACCAAGTGTACATATATAGACATAAAAGTACTTCCATATTCATGCGTATTAGTTACATCATTAGTAAGTTACCATCGAGGTAACAGAAGATCATACTACTACAATTTCTAGATCAATGAGTCAGTTCATTCATGAGTTGATACTTACTACTATGAGAACATATACACATATACTAGAAAAGAACATATACAACTATACTAGAAGAAGAACATATACAACTATACTAGGAAGAGAACATATACAACGATACTAGAACAAGTAACATTACATTACATATACATGAATACGTTAACAATTGTGATCCACTATATCGGAGCATGCCTAAAATGTCATGGCTCGAGTTGTAGCCAGAATTATCTTAGAGGGAGAGCATGAGTTTGCGTATAGATCTATACTGGATTGACTATCCTACACCTTGCTCCTAGCTACAGCTGGTCGTGTAGGTCTTCGGGTGCCAAACGTCATTCTTTTTTACGACCATTCGTATGTCGTTGTTGCCAGTCAATAGTATGGTGCAATTAATCACATGATACCTTAATATAAATCCTGTTTAAGGTAGTTAGTACAACAGTAGTTCCTATAATACAACACTACAGTACTACAATAATTTATCGTTTATATACATTTAGTGATCATTTCACTTAAACATAAATGTACAAACTATATTTGGTTAATGATAGTTACACTTGGGAAAATTACACACTTTTACGTTAAACGAACGTACAAAACAGTTATGCCTTGGTAGAAGGCTACTTTTAAATAGAAAATATAGGTTTTTATAAGAGATTCAAACTTTTACAACCATGTGCAAACATTTACATACTTTTATCACCAATGCTTACAAACTTATGTTTAAAATGATGTTTAAACGTTTTGATACAAACACTAACACTAAAATACTTATGAACTCACTAGCTTAATGCTGATAAACTCTTTCAAAATAACTTGTATACTCAGGTCATTAGTAGATAGGTACCGAGGCCAGCTTTTGAGAAGATGGAGCACATCTAAGAATCATCTTATTATTTTGATTCGCATTATTTTTGGTGTCTATAACTGTAAAGAACACGCTTATATTAAAATTATATATTTAATGCAATGGATGATGTTGTTTGCTTGTTTACGTTTACTATGTTGTGATACTTTACATGACGTCATCCGCCCCAGAACGTTTCCGCCATTCTCGGTTTTGGGGTGTGACAGGTCACTATGAATTTGTAGTAATGCCCTTAGGATTGACGAATGCACTCGCGACATTCATGGACCTAATGAAACGTGTATGCGGACCTTACATAGAAAAACTCGTGATAGTATTCATCGACGGCATACTAGTCTACTCACGAAGTAAGGAAGAATATGGTCAACACCTACAACAAGTCTTGGAAACATTAAGGGTAGAGAAGTTGTTCGTGAAGTTCTTGAAATGCAGATTTTGTATTTGAAATGTGGATTTCTTAGGTCATGTTGTCAGAGAGGAAGGGATACACGTAGATCCCTTAAGAATTGAGGCGGTTAAAAATTGGGCAACACCAAGAATGCCAACGGAAATCCATCAATTCGAAGGCCTTGTTGGCTACTATAGGAGATTCCTACAAAACTTTTCCAAGATCGCAAAGCCACTCACCACCTTGAATCAGTGAGGTGTAACCTTCAACCGGGAAAGGAAAAAGAAGCTGCGTTCCAAACACTAAAGTAGGCCCTATGTAGTGCCCTAATCTTGTCCCTTCCAGAAGGGACGGAAGATTTTGTGGTCTACTTCGATGCGTCCAAGTATGGGCTAGGTTGTGTACTTATGCAATGAGGAAAGGTGATTACCTATGCCTTGAGACAACTTATGACTGTCGAGGTCAACTACACTACACATGACCTCAAACTAGGAGAAGTAGTTTTTGCCTTGAAGATTTGGAGGCACCACCTTTATGGTACAAAGTTGTTGGATTATGTCTCTAAGCCCATAAGTATTTTTTGTATGTACTTGATTTGATTATGAGCATGGTCCTTTTGGGTTGCCTTCACTCATGCAACTTGAATGGATGACAAGAGGAGATAGAGTAGCATTTATTATATGAATAAAAAATTAGCACTTAAAATGGTTTTATTAATATATTACAAGATGGATATATTATTTGGAAATCATATTATTTAATTAGTATTAATCAAAAATTAATTTGGAATTAATTTGGTGATCAAAAGAGACTGAGTAAATAAAAGGGGACTAATATTGCAATTAACTATTTGTTGCAAGTTGGTATATGGACTCCTAATAGAAGAGATTAGACGAAATCTATGGGAAGCCCATAAGGATTTCGTCAAAGGGGATTTGTAGAAGGGCTCCATGGATTGCTTAAGGCCTAAGCAAGGAAATTAGGTTTCCACCTTAAAACCTATAGCCTCAACTATAAATTAATCCCTTGGCATGAGAATTCGGCTCTAAGTCTTCTTGGATTTACCCTTGCCAAATTCTTCATCTCTCCTAAGTCATCTTGTCGCATTGGGTGATTGTGACCCCATAAGAGGTGCAACACTTGGGGCAGTAGGCTTTCAAAAGTCAATTTCAAAAAGGATTAAACTTGTTATTGCTACATAACAATAGAGGTAAAGTTTCTAAGCCTAATCATATGTCAATTTCCAAATATGTATGCTAGTCATAGGGTTATTTCTTTGGTATTCATAGTTGTATGTTAAAATTAGAAAAACCTAGATCCAAAGCAATTAGCGTTGCATGTATACCATAGGAATGATGTTATGATCAAAACCCAACAGTGGTACAAGAGCCTAGGTCATTTTTCCATTGAATATATGCAAAAGTGAACTACCAATGATCAGGAAATCGAAAAAACTTGTTGACTGACTGGTTAACTCGCCGAGTCCATGTATGCACTCAACGAGTTTCATGAACTCGACGAGTTCCGTAGTGGACTCGACAGGTTGAGTGAGCTGACGCCGAGATTTTTGATTTTCTAGCTAGATTTTAATTTGGATACTTACCAAAATTTGCTTTTGTTGCCTAAATTCGAATTTTTTATGATTGGTATGGATATCCTTATCAAAATTGGTGGATATGGTTAAGTATGGATAATATATGATTATTTTGATTCAAATATTTAACCTAGTAATTTTGAAAATGTTTTAAATTTTACCATTTAGGTTTTATATTTTAAATTTGAAATTAAAAGATTTAGTTTTTGAAATTTAAATTGTTAAACCCTAATATTTTGAAAGGTTTCAAATATTGTCCTCAAGTTTTAAAAAAAAATTAATTAATGGTTTTAATTTTGAAATATTAAATTCTAAACCCTAGTACTTTGAAAAGCTCAAATTACACCCTTATGGTTTTATTAAATTAATTAAGGGTTTAATTAAATGAGAGAATTAATAAATCCATAATAATATGGTTTACGTTTAATCAAATTAAAAGTATAATTTATTAATAGATTAAACCACTTACTATTCTAAAGGTATAAAATACACCCTTATACTATATAAAACTAAAAGTTTAATATGCTATATATGTAAAAGTATATGTCAGTCTTACATTAGTATGACTCATTCACAAAACTGGTCTATAAGGGTGTGTAAGGAAGCAGCCTGTACATGACTGACATTGGGTATCCACTCTTACCCACCACACCCTTGACTAGTGGAGGGTCGTTAGTTGAATGGGTAGGATAGGATACAACCTTCCATTATAAGTATAATCAAATACGAAGTAACTAAATGCTTTTATAAATTCTCAAATCGTAGTTACTTTAGGGAAAATGTGAATTTGGTGCTAATCCATAAAATTGCACATTACACTTTATTTGTCGTTAGTGGAGCGTATGTGGTTAACTAGCACACTAATATGGGGGTAATGAAGGATGTCAATGGGTAGCTCGTAGATTATCATAGATAAAAGGAGCATATGTGGTTAACCAACACATTGATTAGGTATTAAACGTATTCGAGAGTACCAAGCTAATTTGCATGGTTATTCACACCGTGTTTGTGATCCTAAGTATCCCAGGTACAAACTTGAAAGGCATAATCGAGATTAAACATGCCATTGAGAAAGTTCAATGAATCTCAAAAGATCTAGGAATTTTAGTTCATTTAAAGCCTAATGTTCATTTTCGTTTTCATGGTGGAAATTAGTATATTGTCATTTACATACCTTCAAATATTATGCAATTGGATTACGACATCCCTTTTCCGAATTGGATAATGTTGTGGAGGGTCCTAGCCTTAATATTTCATTTGATTGTTATATTAAGGAATTAAATCGACTAACTTGAATTTCTCCCTTTTGTAGATGTCAAAATCTAACAACTATGGTCTTCCCGAATCCTTTGGAAATAGCTTTCGTCATGAAGATGATGTTCCACAATTCGATTATGGAAATGGAAATCATGCTTCACTTCCTCCACCTCCTCTAATAGTTCTCCATGACCCATGTGTTCGAAGACTTGAAAAGTTCGAGTTCACTCAAGCCCTATTGGCAAGCAAACACAAAGATGGAAAGTCTATATGTGCTCATGTCTTGGAAATGAAGTTACATATTTACAGGATGGGAATGTTGGGTGTCAATGTATCAAGGAAGTTGGATGTTGACTTGGTTCTTCAATCACTTCCCAAATCATATAGTGAGTTCCTCAAATATTACTATATGATGGACCACGACGTGACCCTCATTGATCTTACCTATTTGCTTATTGCTATTGAATCAATAGTGATTTGGCGCACTGGTAAAGCAAATTTGACTGGTGGATCAATCTCTCAAACTTCCATGGATATTGACAATGGAAACATTGGAATTCTAGAAAAGTATTTTCTTCCCAATATAAAGGGATTGGCCATGGTCAAACTGTTTAACTGAATGGTAAGAGAAAGGATGAATATGAGATTATCCCATGTGATATTCAAAAAGAGTTTGTTTGCTTCTACTACCAAGAGAAGGGGATTTAGATGCGAAGCTACCATATTTACCTGAAAGATCGCAAGGATGGGAGACTCAAGATGTATGACTCTGCTTCAGGTAAAATCCACTATTTAACTTTATTAAGTTCCTACTTGTAGATTCTTAATGCATGAGGTGATAAGATTGCATTTTGATGTTTTGTAGGATCGATGAAAAGAAAGGAAGCTTGATGGATAAGTATGTTGAGTCTGATCCTGAAGAGATAGATTTCGATCGCATGGTTTGATGATCAGATTTTTGAGCTACTACATAGGAGTTATAATAGATTGCTTAGGAGTATTTAGTATCATAGTTTTTATTTGTAATTACGTTGTAAGGACAAGTTTTTCCACGTTTTATAAATAAAATAAATTTTGGTTTTTGTCTTATATATATGTGTATATATATATATATATATATATATATATATATATATATATATATATATATATCCTTGCAATGACTTTTGTGAAAATTGATATTTGTATGTTTCTATTGTTAGCAATATTGAAAATGGATGTGATTGTTAGTTATGTTATTTGTGGTAGTGTCGAAAATTAAATCAAAAGGTGAATCATACTTCGTTCCAAAATCGATTCTTAGAGTTGAACTCCAAGATTGTGACTTGAGTGACACATCTTATGAAGGTTTATGACACACTCATCAAATGTGGAGTAGAAAATGTCTTCTTATTCCTACACATTTCGAATTAGCAAGTTGTGATGTCTTGGATAAGACAAAGATCAACTAAGACCAATTGTGTGAAGTATTTGTCTTGATAAGAACCTGCACTAAATCTTGAATATTTGTTTTTCAAGGAATGTTTCTTCACAAGAGAATCTTATATGTCAAGAGCTCAGTGGGAGTCTTAATGGTCTTGAATAGATTTAAGAACGAATCAAGAATAAACCTATTGTTAATCACTAGCACACAACTTGAGGTTTATAACCTATTGTGATGACATATTCTTGTTTCTGTACCATTCCAGTTGAGTTGACTATGCATGTGAGTTTTATGAGTTCTCACTTGAATGTCTGAAGGCAAAGCAGTTTAATCAATGAAAGTTCATTGATCTGTATGTGTGAGCTACTCAACTACTTGAAAGACATGGCAGGCCCTTGTACTGCCAGATGGCAAGAAATAAAGATTGAACAAGTTCATCCATATGGTTTTGGATTTGTCACAACCTTGTCTTATGATTATGGTTATGACAAATTCACATGGATAGGAACACATACACCATAAAATCTAAGTGGTAAGGTTTCTCTCTGCTTCATGAAAATGATTGTAAGGAAACTCTTTCAAAAGAAGATTTTAAGGAGATAACAATTGTGATATTTGCATTCTCAAATTCGATTATGATTATGACATACCTCTTTGAGAGTTTGAATTGTGAGATGCGACAATTAGTCCGAACATTTGGGGCTTATTGATATAAGTTCTGAAGTAGTTTAGAAACACACATAAGCTTTCTAATAAAAGGTATATAACCTTAGATAAAGTCTCATCCAAGCATCTTGTGTTAGAAATATGAGCTTTGGTTAAGGAAGTCAATAAGTATTGATTTCTAGAAGTCCAACTGATTTCTGAATACATGTCAAATCTAGTGGGAGCATAAATGTTATGCTGGTAAAGATATAATCATTATATTAGTGGGAGCATAATAATTATGTTGCAAGTTAGCAATATTAATTATAGAAAACAATGTTTAAATTTGCAAAGTTGCAGAGGTTGAAAAGTTGTTTTGCTATAATTAAGGGAGATAAATTTATACTTCATTTCAAATATAAAAGCTTAGATCGAGAAACTTTAATTAAATTTTATCAAAGGACATATATGAATGTTATGTTGAAAAGATTCAACATAAGGGAATTCTATATATAGCAATATTATAGAAAGAGACTAGTAAAGTATCATGTCTTTATGTAAGCCATTATGTATTGTATCCCATACGTTTCGGGTATAGGATCGATTACATATGCTGTAATATTCGACCGTTCTATCTTTTCCAAATGCCTATGGCATTAAGAGGGAAAAAGGACCAGAACCGGATATGACTAAAGTAGTTGATGTAACCACCCAACTTTGAAAGGAAAATTTTCATTTTTGATTAACCTGGATACCTTCCACAAAACATGAAATCCCGAATATAATCGTTTTCAAAATTCATATTAAGTACAATTTTATTTCAAATCATTATAGTGTCCCATAAGAAAACACCTGAGAGAGTGCATGTCGTGCAATCAATCCTTGGCCTTGCCCTTAGGCTTAGATGTACCTGAAACAAATCCACAAACTGTAAGCTAATGCTTAATGAGTTCCCTAAAGCATACTACACATACTATCCACATAACACATATCATATTAGCCGTGAAAGCTACACATATCACATAAGCCATGCATGCAACAAATAAGGATGTTGTGGGCTCCTCCCAAGGTGTTACTCCAGGATGTCATGGGCTCCCCCACATGGTCTTATACCTAAGCGCTATGGGCTCACCCCATGATCTTTAACTGGAAAGCCATGGGCTTCCCTATGGTATTTACTTGAAAAATCATGGGCTCCCCCACATGATCTTACATTCAAGTGCCACACGCTCCTTCCATGGTCTTCCTTACAAGAAACACATATAGAAAGAAAAGAACTAACATAATTAACTATTGCAACACGTATCTCTATAGTCAATCACTATGCCACATATCACACAAAATGGGCTGACCTTGGTGCCTTCGACCCATCAGTATGATGAGTAGAATCACCTCTCACGAATGTTATGCTGACAAGATAAGATGCAATAAGTCCCAACGTGCAACTCCGACTCAATTTCCAAAAAGCATCATAAGATTAACATGTCATAATCCCATAATTACCCTCAAAGTCAACACTAGTCAATCCTATTCAAAGTCAAGGTCAACAGTCCATCTTGACCCCAACTCATCGAGTGCATCTAGCAACTCGTAGAGTTCCCTCGGAGTCCAAAAAACCTGAACAAACCCTAGACAACTCACCAAGTTGTTTCATCAATTCGATGAGTTCACTTGCTATCTATAATATAGGGAAACCCAATCCGACTCGTCGAGTTGATAGGGAAACTCGTCGAGTCCCCCTCCTTGTTTTCTTATTATGAGGATTCACCGAATGCACAGTCTCCAGGGCATAGATCTGAAACCCAAAGTGTACAGAGGGATAAGGTTTCCATCCTTAGCCTCTATAACCACTCTAATTTCTCTAAGGTCCTTCTCCAATGTTGGAAAGCTCAACAGTCTTGCCATACATTCCCAAAACTTTAGGGATCTAGAATCCCTCCTTTCCCGAGGAGTTTCTAGTCCTCAAAATGTTCCAAAGGTGGAAGCTTTATGGACATGCATGTCCAATGCATTTCTTTAGGTAAAAATGGCCAAAAAAGGGAAATATCATCTAAAAATCCTCGCATGGCATCCTTGGTTGTTCAAAAGCTAGATCTAGCCCACATTGGGACAATTTTGCCTTGGAGATCCATAAAGTTGCAAACTTTATGAACCCTATACATGCAATCAATAGGAATGATAGGAAATGAAGAGTAAACTCAACATCTAGCCCTATTCTAAGATAAAAATCGAATCTTGAAGGCTTACCACAGTCCACAAGATGGTCAAGCTCAAGAGTAAAGGCTTGGTTTGATGGGTATTTTTCTTCTTCTAGCTATTTCCATCCTTCCAAGCTCCATAAGTCACTCTAACTCACAAAACTTAAGAGAATGGGGATTAGGGTTTAGCGCAGACAATCTTATGGTTTGGAGGCTGATGGAAGGTCTGCCTCAAGGTTCTTAAAGAGGCTATATAGGGTGCAAACCCTAAATTTAGGTTTTACCTTTACAGTACCTACTCGTCGAGTTGGCCTTCCAACTCGTCGAGTAGGGCCTATATCCCTCATCCTTGAAATGTCCCCTACTCGACGAGTCAGGGCTCCAAACTCGTCGTGTCCCAAAATTAAACCCCTAAAATTTAGAAAATTAAATAATACTTGCACAAGTTTTACAGTTAAACAACTATCAAGGACAATATAAGGTTCGCCAAGGATTGGTTGCTTGTGGGAAGTTGGAAGTGTAGTAATGGATGGAGCATATCGACATTATTATGAATAGATATGATTTTGTTAAGAATGAGTTATCATATAGAAAATATAGAAAAGTTTCCATAATAGGAGATGGATATTAAGAATCTATGTAGATTAGGAACTTTAACGCAAGAAGGATGTTCAAAGGAATGTACCTTGAATGTGATACTTCATATGTATAGAGTTATATTGTAACAATCTCCAATAGAGCACTTTGTAATATCATTGGCAAAGTCCTTGTGACTTTGGTGCTATGTCATTACAAAAGGATCATTGCGGAAAATGTTAGAATCTAATACATAGCATGAATTTGGTATTCTTACACTTGTTTTAAGGATTAGGATTTGTGAAATGAGCATCATTAGAAATGTGTTCAATTGATCTATTTCACACAGTAAGGACCGTAGGCAAACATTATGTGCATGATTGGAGCATGGGACAACTATTGTTAGAATTCAAGTGTTAAGTTGATTAATCGAAACATTATACAATGAATAATGTGTAATCAATATGGTGATTAAATAAAAGGTGTTTTATTTATACTCAAAGTGTTGAGGCCATATTGGATTCGATTATTCTTGTGTTTCATTTCACATGTTTTGACTTCCAGAATAAATAGCTTATTCAAACATCCACAGTCAATCGTAGTTGAGAAGTTGGTAATGAGGTAAGACTATCATGAATCCGACTGTAGATTGTCTAAAGCATTTAGACATAGCAAAAGTTTGTTGCAGTGTTCATGAATGCTCCTGAAATAAGATTTGAGTATTGGATTAAACCCACACTCATGTGAATCACTTCATGTATTTTATCACGAGTGATTGTGAGACGATAATATCTTATATTCTTGAAACGGAGACATATAGTTGTATTTTGCAAGTCGGTTGCACATTGATAATATGTAAACATACCAATAACTTGGTGTTATAAAACATATTGTTGTGTGTGACTTGATGAGTAAATAGAGCAAGCATATGAGTTGAAGTTCATCCGTTCCATTTACCTAAAGTGGGATAAAAGTGATATCTGTGGGCCCCTTGATGATTTAATGAAGAAACCCTAAGCACTTGGCCAACCCTGGAATAAGTTGATGTGTTCAACTGAAGTCTATTGTTAGTCGTTATAAATCGGGAATCGGGAAACAAAAAATGAACAGTGAGAATGATTATAATCCATGTCTCAGTTCATACGATATCTAAAATGGAGGAATATATTACATGTTGCTGATAAGATCAGAGTTTGACAACGGCTTTTGAAAGCTACGATTGGTAATCAAATTCTGAAGTTGTATATGCAATAATAATTATTAGACTTGTCCAAGTGGAGACTGTTGGATTATAATCCATGTCTCAATTTATAAGATATCTATATTGGAGGAATATAGGATACCTTATCTAAAGGACGCGTTGCCAATTAGATCAGAGTTTGACAACAACTTTTGAAAGCTACGATTGCTAATCAGATTCTGAAGTCGTACTTGCGATAATAGTTAATAGACTTACCCAAGTGGGAGACTGATGGATTAGTTATCTAAGACCATAAGTATTTTTGGTATGTACTTGGTTTGATTATTAGCATGACCCTCTTGGGTTGCCTTCACTCATGCAACTTGATAGGATGACAAAAGGAGAGAGAGTACGATTTAGTATATGAATAATAAGTTAGTACTTAAAATGGTTTTATTAATGTATTATTTGGAAATCATATTATTTAATTAGTATTGTTCATAAATTAATTTGGAATTAGTTTGGTGATCAGAAGAGACTAATTAAATAAAAGGGGACTAATATTGCAATTAACTGTTACTTGCTAGTTAAGCCGTGGACTCCTAATAGAAGAGATTAGACGAAATATATGGGAAGCTCACAAGGATTTATTCCGAGGGGTTTTCTAGAAGGGCTCCATGGATTACCTAAGGCCTAAGCAAAGAAATTAGGGTTTCTACCTTATAAACCCTAGTAGCCTCTACTATAAATTAACCCCTTCGCATGAGAATTCGGCTCTAAGTCTTCTTGGAGTTTCCCTGACCGAATTCTTCATCACTTCTAAGTCATCTTATTGCATTGGCTGTTTGTGACTCCATTAGAGGTGCAACACATGGGGCACTAGGCTTTCAAAAGTCAAGATTAAAAAGGATTAAACTTTTTATTGCTACATCACAAGAGAGGTAAAGTCTCTAACCCTAATCATATGTCAATTTATAAATATGTATGCTAGTCAAAGGGTTGTTGCTTTGGTATTTATAGTTGTATGTTCAAATTAGAAAAACTTGCATCCAAAGAAATTAGGGTTGCATGTACACCATAGCAATGATGTTATGCTCAAAACCCAATAGATGTTGACAATCTTCAGGGACCATAAGAGTCTTTAGCAGATTCTCAAGCAGAAAGAACTCAACATGAGGCAACGACGATGGGTACAGCTACTAAATAACTACGAATGTGAGATTCACTATAATTTAGGCAAGGCCAACGTAATAGTAGATGCCATCAGTAGAAAAGAATACTCGGGTCGCCAAGTAAAATCATTAACGATGACCATCCATTCACACCTGTCCACACAGATCAAAGAGGCTCAATTGGAATCCTTGAAACTTGAGAATGTCGTAAATGAAGGCTTGCGAGGAATGGATAAGAACCTTACAGTTAAGGATGACAGAGCTTATTATCACATTAACCGAATCTAGACACCGAAATTTAGAGGGTACAGAGACGTTGTCATGAATGAGGCTCACAAGACCAGATACTCTATTCATCTCGGTTCAAACAAGATGTACCTTGACCTTAAGAAACTTTGTTGGTGGCCAAACATGAAGGCAGAAATCCCTACGTATGTGGGAAAGTGCCTGAATTTAGCCAATGTCAAGGTAGAATATGTAGCCCTCAAGTTTACTACAACAACCAGATATACCCGAGTAGAAGTGAGAGAGGATAAGTATGGATTTCATAACCAAGTTGCCCAGCACAATGGGTGGTCTTGACACCATTTGGATGTTGTTGAGAAGTTGACCAAATCTGCACACTTCCTGCCAATAAAAGTGACTGACAAGATGTAGAAGCTAACTTGGACGTACATTAAAGAGATCGTATGCTTACATGGTCTGCCAATATCCATTATCTCTGACAGATATAGTATATTTACCTCACAGTTTTGGCAATCACTAAAAAAGTCCTTGGGAACCAAACTCGACATGAGTACAACATATCACCCCCCAACTGACTGGCAATGTGAGAGGACCATTCAGAAGATGGAGCACATGTTAAGATCTTATGTTATAGACTTTGGTAAGGCCTGGGATACCTATTTAGCACTCATCAAATTTTCATACAATAACAACTATCACACTAGCATCAAAGTTGTGCAATTCGAAGCTCTCTATCGGCGCAAGTACAGACCACCCTTATGTTGGGCTGAGGTGGGTGACAAATGGAAATAAAGGGGGAAAGTTCCAAAAAACACTCTTACCAGCCCTGAGATCATACGAGAAACAAAGTAGAAGATTTTTCAGATCCGTGAACGATGAAAGGCATCTCAGGATCGGCAAAAGAGCTATGAAGATAAGTGATGCAAACCCTTGGAGTTCCAAGTTGGTGACCGCATACTGTTAAAAGTATCACCATGGAAGGGAATGATATGTTTTGGAAAACGTTGGAAACTCAATCCAAGATATATCGGGACATTCGAGATCCTTGCTAGAATTGGCCCGATAGCTTATAAACTTCGACTACCATAGGAACCCAGCAACGTATACCCCACCTTCCACGTGTCCAACCTGTGGAAGTGTCTATCCGATGAGACTCTTGTTATTCCACTCGCTGAAATCGAGGTAAATAAGAGTCTATACTTCGTAGAAGAACATGTGGAAATCATGGACAGGGAGGTCAAAAGGAAGAAAAAAGGCCGCATACCCATAGTGAAGGTCCATTGGAACGCCAAGCGAGGGCCTGAATACACCTAGGAACGAGAAGATCAAATGAGACAAAAGTACCCACATCTTTTCCATAGCTTATGAGTACCCAATCTAGAACTAATTTAAGTATGAAATTCCCTCTAATGGGGGGATAATGTGACAACCAACTATTCTAGGTCAACAAAAGTCGAACATGTCAAACGAAACTCAAATAGTTAGGATATAAATCATAAATTATACCTTGCTTTTAAGGTTCTCGGTTAGGACCGAAAACCTTGAGATTTTGGTGGCTAGGACTAAAGACCTTGAAGACTCAGGTGGTACAAGACCGAAAATCTTGGGATTTTGGTTTCACTCATGTGATTTCAGTGGCTTAAAGTGGATTCTCGGTTGGAGCTTGGACCGAAATCACTTGGTGATTTCGGTGGTGTTACGCCGAAATTGAATAGTGATTTCGGTGGTTGATTGATCATGATTGGTGGATTTTTTTTCCCAATTTGATATATTACACAAACACATGCAAACATCATGTCACCCTCACCCCCTTCTATATATTCGTCCGAAAACACTCACCCCATTCCTCATTTATGTCTTCAAAACTCCTTCACTTTTCTCTCAAGAACAAGTTCATACATCTTTAAATATTGACATGTTTTTCCTAGAAACATCTTCAAACATTCCCAGGAGAAAAATTCTTCAGGTTGATTCTTTGGAATTGTTGATACAATCACCTTCAAGTGTTTAAAACTTGAAGATCATCACCATCGCCTTGTTATCCAACCACGAGCAAACTCAATGTGAGTTCATACCTCTAACGTTTTTGAGATTTTCTATGTTTTAGGGAGGAATACAAGTAAAAAACAAGAGAACTTGTGTTAAAATATAGAATCGTTAAATACATTTTTATTACCTTTTGTACAAAATGCTAAACTCACGATACAACTTTACCTCCAAACTTGCTAACTTTTACATACAAAGTTTTACAAAAAAAAAAACACGAAGTTGGGAAAAACGAGTACAAAAATGCTATGTATTTCTTACTCTCTCTCCCTCTCTCTCTCTGTATATATATATATATATATATATATATAATGGGTACAAATTTGATTACAATAATAAACTATATAAAAATCGCTTATTAGCCCTTAACAGTTTTGTAACATGTTGAGCAAAAGTGTTTAATTATATCAAATTACACATATATAATTATCTCATGTTATTATCATGGAAAAATGCTAATTGTACATACGAGAGATTTTTCATTTCAACAAAACATTTTATAAACTATGATAAGTATAATTTATGGGACATATACACTATTTTCCTTTTCGGGACAAAGAAATAATTATATAAAGGTATAATTATTTTTACACTATGTAGCTACTATTATAAGGGTAATACCTTCATTTACAAACAAAATGGGTTTTTCATTACACTATACGTAAACCTATTAATACAAGGTTGTGAGACACTATCTTCACGTACTTTCTAGAGTACATACTAAAGTCTTGTATTATAACCAAAATCTACCATAAGAGCATGTGATACATGTGTAAAGATCTATATGGGAATGACAATCTCGCACCTAAATTTTTAGCTACAGTTAGACCGACAGGTCAGGGGTGAAAGATGTTATAATATTCGACGCCTGAAGAATGTCGCGAAGGCCATATATGTCGTTTAGAATAATTATAATAACTCACATAGGGTATTAACAATACATTTCATTTATGAGGCTAACATACACTATCTCCAGTTAATTCTAATTAAATAAGAAAACTACAATATACGACTTTCCAATACAATACTTATACGTATTGGTCCTAGGGTATCTAAGACTATAGTTCATTTAAAAAAATATTGGATTTTCTAGAAGTACACTTTATTATTATACAAGGAAACACACTATATTCAATAAATTTTATATAACGATAAAACTAAATTATACTATTTTCTAGTACAACACTACTTATCATTTTGGTCTTGGGATTAAGACCTATAGTTAGTTTTACAAGATTGGATTTTTTTGAATCACACTCTATCACTTTACAAACAGAAACAATAGATTTTTGTCACACAAAATGCTTATGAACACACTAACATAATTGTTGACACTTTTTCAAACCTACTTATATTCTCAGAAAATCAGTAAACAGGTACCCAAAACACTGTCAAAACACTCCATCACTTTACAAACAGAAACGATAGATTTTTGTCATATGAATTTGGAAATAAAACAAACAACATTTCGAATTCAATGTAAAAACTTATAATTTACCAATATGATAGTTGTAATGCTTTGATCTCAATTATTCAATTGTTGTGATATTGGACATGAAGTCATCCACCCCCAGATGTTTCAGTCGTTCTCGGTTTGGGGGTGTGACATTTGTTGCTAGAAAAACATGATAAATATGTTATCAGCACGTTTCCAAAGAAATGTAGTTTATTTTTTTAGAACTTTGGGATGTCATCGTCAATACAGAAACATAAGCAAAAACAGACCTTACATTCATTTACACTAATGATCTTCATCTCCTTAATCTTTCGGGGTAATGGAGGTTCATACCGACACCTATGATACAAATAAAATGTGTGGGTCGGGTAGGGAAACTTGGTGACTACATAGGGATTTCAATCCCACAACGTTATATCATATACATAATTTTGAACTCACAAAATATATTATTACACCATATATAAACAACTATGACCCCACCCCATCAATACTCACAACAACACAATCCATACTCTCGGACCTTAAAATTTACCTATTTACTTAATCCGTACTCCCGGATCAAATCCATGCTCTCAGATCAATAATTGTGTCCATTCCATACTCTCGGACTGGTGACATTTGTCTATGTCTAAATCCATACTCCTGGATTAATGAAAAATAACTATGTCCTATCCATTCTCTATGACTAAGGACAAATGACCATGTCTAATCCATGCTCCCATATCAATTACATGTTTTTAAAGTTCTATTCTGCATTTATATCTCATTCGTACTCATAAGAAGATACTACCCAATATTCCTCATGATTAATTTAGGTTTACTCTTTATCCTAAATCATCATATATTACTAGGTATGTTATTTAACACGTATTTTCGGGTAACATCAAACAATTTGCACATAAACATATATTTAATACTTCAATCAATACTTGTATTATAATCATGTTCATGAAAGGTACTATGCACTCACTTGTTAAGGTGATGATTCCGAACATAGACAGTGCTTTGTTTCCATTAATTTATTTCACTTCGATGAAACCCAGTATCATTACCACTAGATTTTAGTCTAATATTCATTTCAACTAGTTATTAGTCTAGATTCATCATTAACCCAGAGTCTACCTCCTGATCTATCATGTAAGGATCAACCAGGCATGGTAGTTTGGAGTTAGGACCATTTCAGCATATAGCTTTTCTATAATACAACAACCAAGCCCAACATGACTATTCTAGACACCTCTCCCATTAAGCAGTTCAATTAGTATAACGACTTTGAATCACTGATCAATCTGATTTATACATTCATCATAACGATATTATATTTTAATATAAGCTATATATAAAGTAGGGTAGGCGTATCTCACTTACATCGGGTTTGGATAAAAAACCGGGCTCCGCTGGAGCAAAGCTTCTGAACCAAAAAGCTCTTTTTCTCGGAGCCTTCGGGTGCTCAACGGCTTTCCTCTAGTATCTTGAGGTTACTAGGGCTTTAGATGGGTTTTTTTGAGGTTTAGAGAGAAGTTGGAGTGAGAGGGAAGTTGGTTTTGGTGTGAGAAATGAAGGTGATCTCGCAAGGTATTTATAGGCTGAAACATAGCTCAGCTCGTCAAGTTTTGGCCTCAAACTCATCGACTTGGTGCCACATGTCACCATCTGGTGGCAAGGCGTGGGGAGAACGCATTGGCCTAGATTCAACCATATCACCCCTATCGCAGCAACACTATTCCGACTTCTATGTTCCACAACATTCGCATACGAGCTCTGTTTTTGATGTTATTTATATCCACACATAGGTGGAGACGTACTCTATAACTTTCGTTTCGTCTCTGTTGGCTATTTCTTGAACGACTTTAAACTTAACAGTATGAGAAGATTACACTGTTAACGACCGTGTAAAATTCATAACTTCTGCATACGGACTCCGTTTTTTAGTATATTTTTATTTTTCAGCTTCTATTAATGATATCTTTAGTTATCATTTAGTTTGTGTCAGCTAAAACTCGATCAATCTAAAATTCGAATTCTGAGTTGTGCACTGCTATCCTAAATCTTAGAAAAATCATAACTTCCTCATATGAAATGAGGTTTGGACGTTCTATATATGCACGTTCTCAGTTTAATGTATACTAAGACTTTTCTTTAGATCTCTAAGTCTAAAAAGTAATTAATGAACAATTCACTTTTTACGTTACATGGAGTTGTGCTAGTTTGGGCGTAAAACTTTGACGAGTCATAACTTCTTCGTTATAACTTAGATTTCGACACTCTTTATATGTACGAAAACCTTTTAAAATATACTATAACTTGGTTAAGATTATTCCTTCTAAATAATATTCCATAAAAATTCATTTTTGACGCTTATTGTCTCTAAATTGACTGGCTCAAATCTACGGGAGTTACAATTATCTCCCCCTTAGGATGATTACGTCCCGAAATCATCAACAAAATAGGGCTTATATAATGACTCTGTATTTTATCTCTTCATCCTAGGTAATAACTGTAACTTGTATGTTCCTTCGAATGAGTATCTAGCTCTTGGACTTCTTGACTGCTGGCGATTCTCGATCTTGCACTCACTCTCTACCTTATGTTGGACTTCTAGTTGTGACCTTTTTAGTCATAGTCTTAATCCCTATTAGAGACTCCTTATTTTTAACAAAGTTAAGATAAATTCTTTCCTTCAATTACCATAATAGACCGATGGGTCATGTTCTAATGAACTCTTGTCGTATGATGCAATGCTTAGACTCAGGTCTCTCACGGTCAAATTCCAAAATAGGATATATCTTCCTACATGTTCTAATGTGATATAATTGTTGTATTAGATGTCTAAGCTCATAACTATTATTGGTATATACTTGACCCGAGAGTAGCATGGTCTATTTGGGTTTCATATCATCAAGACAATTTTTTAGGATGGACTTTTGAGAGAAGATGTTATATATGATTTATTAATATATTATAAGTTATGATATATTAATATGAAATCATATGAGTTAATTAGTATTGATCAAAAATTAACTTGGTAATCAAAAGAAACTAATTAAATCTATAGGGACTAATTATGTTAATTAGTTATATTTATATGTGTTGGGCTAATGATCAATGTTGGACCAAGTATATGTATGGATACATAAAGAGTTGTGCCACATGAACCATGGATCATGAAACCCATGGGTATGGATTGGGGTTATCCCCATGACTCTTGAAATACCACACATAGAAATACATGCATCAAGACCTAAAACTGCCATTCGTGGTTACACATGAAGCTCTTGGAGTTCATGGGTGTATGTAGATTCTCTATCAAGTTCATCCTTTATCCATGGTGTGTTGTGATTCCACTTGAGGCTTTCCCACTATCAGGGCTAAGCTCTTAAGGCTAGATATTGTTGGATAAGGTGTCTAAGTCCATAACTTATTTGGTATATACTTGACCCGACCCGACATGGTCCATTTGGGTTGCATCTCATCCAAACTATTTATGGATAATTTTATGAGAGTTATACACATATGATTATTAATATATTATAAGTTATAATATATTAATATGAAGTCATGTTATTTAATTAGTCTTAGTCTTAAATTAATTATGAATTAATTTAGAGATTAAAAGGAAGACTAATTAGATTGTGGGCTATTATATTTTATATAGTGTGGGCTAACACTCATTTGTTAATGGGTTAGGCTTGTATGGAAGTCCATGGATGATCCATGGAGCTTTTAACTCATGGATCCTTGGAAAGGAAAGGTCATGGGTTATTAGGGTTTCACCCTCACCATGCACACTATATAAGCATGCTTATGGAGCATGAAATGGTGCCTAAGTGTAACTAGTGAACTAGTGTGTGTGTGCTTGTGTGTGGCCGAAAATACAAGTGTGTATTCTCTCTCAAAGTTTTCCAAGAGTTTGTGGTGTTTTGTGATTCCATTTGAGGCATTCACACTATTGGTGCTTGCCCCTCAAACTCCTCAAGAACCAAACTCATCAACAAAGGTATGTAATCTCTACTAACTGTTTTATGTTGAAATGTTCACCATGCCTTGTTAGATAGGTTATAAACCTTGGAAAATTATATTATTTTGCATGTATTTAGACAAACATAGATCCAAGGTTTATTAGGGTTGCATGCACACTTAGGAAGTGTTAGATTGCTCAAAACCCAACATTGGTAACAGAGCCTAGGCATGCTTGTTTGAATACTTGATGAAAATTGCTGAAAATCGAAGATTTTATGCTGTCTGCACAGCTGACTCACCGAGTCCATGAAGGGACTCGATGAGTTTAAGGCAAAACTCATCCAACTCGGCGAGTTGGTTCATGCACTCGACGAGTTGGACCCCCAGACAGCATATCTTCGAGTTTTGGTGCTGGAATTGGTCTAGAATCATTACCTTAAACTGTTTTGGACTCATAAAACCTGTTTTTGATGTGGTAATGATGATGGTGGATCAATTTCAAAGTTATAATCAAAATTCCATGATTTTATGTGTTCATATAATTCTTGAAATTTTGATGATCATGTTCATGTTCTTATGAATTTAGGAGATGATAGGAATTATTTGTTGAATTGTTTAGAATTAATTCTTGATCATTTATGTGTTTTAATGGATTCCATAATTTGTCCTCTAGTTATGGATATCCAAAGGTCACTTTTATTTAACACACACTTAAAACACATAAGTTACATGAAAATGAAGAGTCTTCATTTTTATGAACCTTTAATTCATAAGTTATGAAATGAAAAGTTTTGGATGGTTACAAAAGATGAAGAGTCTTGTCCTTATGTTATGGAGGTTCAAGAGTTACTTCATTAATAAATATATAAAGTGTAACCTTAATTAATTTCATAAGTTATAAAATAAAGAAAAGTAATTCTTTTATTAGTTTAAAGTCCTCCATAACTTGTCCTTAGGTTATGAAACTTGAAGAGTTTTTGGACTAAAACTACTTTAAACACATAAATCATGGAATTAATTAGTTTTGAATAGTTTCAAAATTTTCCCTCAAGTTTTGGAATTTGGAAAAGTTTCACACACTTTAATAAACTTTAATTCCAACACTTAGAATTTTAAAAGTTAAAATTCAACACTTATACTATTTATAACATTAATGGTTAATTATTATATATATGTATAAGAATAAGTCGTTTTACCTTTAGTAGGCGTCATTCACGAAGCCGGTCTATAAGGTGGGTATAAGGTTGTTTCCTAGAAAATGGTGACTTAATGGGTGTCCACTCTCACCCACCGCTTACTTGATCGGTGGAGGGTTGTTAGCCGAACGGGTAGGACAGTGACTTTAAATTCTCATTAAAAGTATAATGATTATTATAAAGTAACTAAATATTTTTTTTATTTAATTCCCAATCTTAGTTACTTTAGGAAAAATGTGAATTTGGTGCTAGCCCATGGAATTCACACTTTATACCTTACCAAGTCGTTGGTGGAGCGTGTGTGGGTAACCGACACACTAACTTGGACTAGTAAGGATCACGAAGGGTGACTTAATGTTTGTTATAGATCAATGGAGCGTGTGTGGGTAACCGGCACATTTATTGGGTGATAATATTAAGGGTACCAAGTGAATTGGTATGGTTATTCACACCTTGTTTTGTGATCCTCGGCATCCCAGTCACAAAATTTGAGAGGGCACACTCGAGATTGAAACATGCCATTGAAAAAGTTCAATGAATCTCAAAAGATCTAGGAATTTCAAATCCAATTAAAAACTAATAAATTATTTCGTTTTTCATGGTGGAAATTGGTGAATCGTCATTCGCCTACCTTCAAATATTTTATAGCTTGGATTACGGCATCCCTCTTCCAAGTTATAAAATATTGTGTTGGGTCCTAGCCTTAATATTTCATATTGGGTGTTATATTAAGGACTTTGAATCAACTAACTTGATTTTCTCCCATTATAGATGTCTGGTTCAGACAACTGTGATCTTCCCAAATCTCTTGAAGATGGTGTCGCTCAACATCATGCTTCACTTCCTCCACCTCCTCCAATTATTCTCCCTCACCCACAAGTTCTTGAAAAGTTTAAAGTCACTCAATCCCTATTGGCAAGCATAGTCTATGTGTGCTTACATCTTGGAGATAAAGTCACATATTGACAAGCCGGGAGAGTTGGGTGTCAAAGTCTCGTGAAAGTTGGATGTTCAATCACTTTCTTAGTAACATAGTGAGTCTCTTTGGGACTACTATGAGACAGACTATGACATGACCCTTAATGATGTTATCTATTTGCTTGGTGTTGTGGAATCAGCAATGATTTGGAACACCAGTAAAGCATATTTGATTAAAAGAACAACTTCCCAAGTCATAAATGGACATTGACAATGGTAGCATTGGATATCTTGAAAAAAGATTACACTTCCCAATGGAAAGGGATTGGCCATAGTCAACTCGGTTGACCAAATGGTAAAGAGAAAGGCTAAGTCTGAGATAGTTCCATGTGCCATTACCAAAGGGTCCATGTGTTTTGTTGCCAAAGGAAGGGACACTGATTGCAAAGCTGCCATATTTACCTGAAAGATCATAAGATTGATCAAGTCAAAAAGTTTGACTCTACTTCAGTTAAAGTCCACTGACTAATTCTATTAAGTTTCTATTTGGAGATTCTTATTACATAATGTGAATGGGTCACATGTTGATGTTCTTAAGTATCAAAGAAAAGATAGGAAGCTTAAAGTAAGCATATGTTGATTCTGATTGCGAAGGTGGGTTTCGATCGCATGATTCGGTAATCAGAATTTTGAGTTGTTGCTTAAGAGTTATAATATATTGCTTATGAATATATAACAACAAGGTTTTCATGAGGATTGTAAGGATAAGTTTTTCCGCAAAATTTAAAAAAAAAAAAAGAAAAAAAAGGTTTTAATTTTATTTTAAAAATATCCTTACAATGACATCTGTGGAAAATTGTTGCTTATATGTTTCCAGTATTAGCAATATTAGAAAGTGGATCTGATTCTTTCATTTGTGGTAGTGTCTGAATTTACTAAATGAAGAAAGCTTTTCATCACCCAAGTTTCAATTGGACAGAAACTTGGAATCATACAAGTTGTATTGTATGATGAATGATAATTTTCATCTCTGAAAATTAAGACTAATTCTTTGATCACATGTATATGTGAGTCAATTAAAGGACTAAGGAATTAGGTACACTGGGTGTGCGCTGGTCAAGGTCCACCACAAAGATTGATTTGTCATGATTTACTAAAGATTAATAAATATGATTATACTTATAAGGTTAAGTATAATTCTGTAACATTGGAAAGGTTACAATGTATGACAAAACAAATGAGAAGAATCAAATTAGGCAGAAAGATAAAAGTTTCTCAAATATGAAAGGATGGGAGAGTACTTTAGTATCATATTTCATGATCATCTTAATGATTATGAAACCATATCACAAATTCATACTCTAAGGACGTCTTAGTGCATTGTTATGGCTAAGAAGAGAGGTCATGAATTGTTGGATTGGTTAAAATCAAGAAGATGAGTCATACTTCATTCCAAAACAATTCTTAGAGTCATACTCCAAGATTGTAACCTTGAGTGACATAAAGGAAGATTTATTGACACTAGTCAAATGTAAGAGTAAAATGTTTTCTACTCTTGTACATTTGAGATTGGTAAGTTGTGATGTCTTGGATGAGACAAAGACCAACTAAGACCAATTGTGTGAAGTGTTAGTCTTGATAAGAATCCACACTATCCCTTGAATATTTGTTTTTTCAAGGAATGGTTCTTGACTAGGGAAACTTATATGTGAAGGGGACAGTGAGAGCCTTAAAGATCCTGAAAGAGTTTCAAGATTTAATCAAGAGTAAAATGTCATACCCCAAAAATCAAAGGCAGAAACATTTCCGGGGTGGACTACCACGTTGTGTATCAAATCCAATGTACATAGTAATCACAGTAAACAAACATTACATTACATATATATGAAAGTTTACATTTGTTTCAAAAGTAAAGTGTTACAAGATTTACATATGCATCATATAAACAAAAGTTGAGACGAGTCTTCCACGCACTCCGTCTTCATCAAAAGAGATCACTGGGTACCTGTCTAACTTGGACCTGAGAATACAAGCGGTTTGAAAATAAGCATAAAGCTGGTGAGTTCATAAGCGGTTTTGTTTTATGAAAATGTATCGATTTCCTTTAGTTTCCGAAAAGATTTGTTATCCAAGAAAATCCCATATTTTTCTTATGTGAAGTTAGTTTAGTTATCATTCATTACCAATTCGATTGCGTGTTGTGTTTTACCCCAAGAAAATCCCATATTTTCCTAATTGTAAGATCGGTTATATATCACAAAGTATAGTTTAATACACAAAACTATATGATGAAAGGGATCACTATCCCGAAAGAGGTATAAGATAGTTTGACACATATGAAAGTATAGATTTAAGATCATGGGATTACCATCCCGGACTAGACACAAGATAATTTGATATATATGGAAATATGGATTGAAAACCATGGGATCACTATCCCTTATAAGATATAGTTAAAGACCATGGGGAAAGACATCCCGTACAAGTTATAGACTGATTTCATCGGATTATTATCCCGTAATAGATATAGATTAAAGACCATGGGATCACTATCCCGAAAGATATATATATATATATATATATATATATATATACATACATACATATATATATATATATATATATATATATATATATATATATATATATATATATATATAAAGCCCAAACTGTGAATAAGCTAATATTAATACATGTTGTGAGTCGGGTAACCATACTAATACGACAACGTGACCTCCTTGACGTTTGTCAGACGTCGAAACGATATCCAGAAATTTGTCACCCCAGGCGTGCCCGCCTAACTGTAGCTAGCAGTTAAGGTGTGGGATTGTCAGTCCCGAATAGATCTATTCACAAATTCCACGCTCTCCCTCCAGGAGACTCTGGTTACATTTCCGGGGAGGATTTACTGATCATCCATAAAGGGTAGTGACTATCTCACAAACTAGTACTAAACTATTCACAAGGTTCTTATAAGATATCGACATACAGAAGATTATGAAACATAGTACAGTAAAATATAGATAGATACAATGAAATTATCTGACAATACATTCAAATGATACGGAGATAAACTAAATCAGACATAGTTTATCTAATAACTATATACAGACATCAGTACATGATGAAAAGAACAGTGAAGACCCCAAATTATTCCCATAATAATTTGATTAGTTTTGTTATTTCCTTAACTAAAATCCATTTAGTTGTAATTGATAAATCATTCCTTATGCTCAGCAAAATACATAAGGAGTAAAAGAGTTTATAAGTTTGTCAGATATAATTTGAAACATATCAATGTTATGATTTGAAAACAGTTATAGTTTGCTTGTATTCCCCCCCTGAAAACATTGAAAACAGTGAAAAAGCCGTAGGGGTATGAACTCACCAGACGAGATATGAGACGGTTTGGATGCTAAGAGTTGATCCGAAACTTGTAAAAACACGAGGTTCCTAATTATGATGTAAAGATACACATTTGTATCTAATTAGGACTTAGATTGATTGTTGGATAGGGACAAATGCTTCAAGTCGCAATAACACTTCGATACAAGTGTTTGGAGGGACCCGGGTGGCGTTTAGGGACATGAATGATGCGAGGGACTTAGGAAATGAGTTGGGACTTCAAAGGAACACCCCTTTTAGGGAGTTTACGGCCACAAGACCCATTCCCCATGAGTTTACCATCGTAAACTCATGGTGGGGTCAAATATGGGCAAAAATGACTTCAAACACTTAGGGGAATTTTTTTCTAGGCTTGGTTTAAGGACTTGAAATGATTTTAAAACATCAAATAGACCCACTTATGGGATTTTACGGCCTAGCATGGCTTCATGGCCGTAAACTCCTATTTTCTCATGAAAATAGTGTTAAATGGTGCTAGCACAAATCACATGTGATTGCTAAAATTGTACCAAAGCCTTATATGCATTTGTTTGTAATTTTGAAGGGATTTTTGGAGTTTACGGCCAATGAGACCCTTCTCATGGCCGTAAACTCTCATAGAGAGTAAATCCTTGTGTTTTAATGCCAAAAAGTTGTTTGTAAGGACTTCTAAAATTCAAACCAAGGCCTTAGGGGTGGTTTAAGGGCATTTTGACATGTGAATATGAGTTTACGGCCAAAGGCTATGTGCTTAGGCCGTAAACTCCAATATGTGGTGAGTTTGATGTGTTTAAGGTCTCCAAACCATTTTTAGATGATTCTAGGATTTACCACAAGGACATTGGTTGAGTTTCAGGGCATTTGGACATGTTTAAAGACACTTAATCCCCCATTTAGAGGAGTTTACGGCCCAAGCACATGCCTTGTCCGTAAACTCTTATTTGTCCCCCATAAATGATGTTTCAAGTGTCTAAATGCAATTATCAATGTTCTATAATTCATAACTAAGACACATAAGTGATTTGGAAGGGTTTAAGGACATGAAAACCCTAGATATATGAGTTTACGGCCCAAGAATGATCCTTGGCCGTAAACTCCTTCAAACATCACAAAGTTCATGTTTTAATTGTTTAGAGTTCATATCTTGAAGCCATTTAGCCATATCTAAGTCCCAAACTTGTCAAGGAGGGGTTTAAGGGCTCAAAAACCCACTTAATATGAGTTTACGGCCCATGAATGCTCCATGGCCGTAAACTCATGAATATGGTCACAAATCATGTTTTGAACTCGAAATTGAAGGCTAAGAAGGTTACAATACAAGCTAAGGAATGTACCTTAGAGATTTGAAGCCTTAAATTTGAGTTTTGGACCCTTAAACTTGGATTTAGGAGAGAGGTTAGAGAGAAAGTAGAGAGAGAAGGAAAAAGCTTCAAATGGATGCTAGAACACGTTTATACAGGTCTTAAAACTTGTACGCGGTGGAATTCTACCCGATACCGACGTTAAACGCGGCTTTTGGTCGCACCCGATTAAGTTACCGTCACCCGACGGGGGTGTTTCTAAAACTTATGAAATAAATGATTTTTGGGTTAATAACATAAGTTCCTGAGTGATTTAGACACTCATTAAATTAAAATAATCATATAAGTTTGAATAATTAACTCCAAAAAAGAAAACGGAACGAATTTGATAACGACGACCTTTCGGGTAGAACGGGTTTTGGCGACGAACAATTTCTGGTTGTTACATAAAACCTGTAATTTATCACTAGCACACGACTTAAGGTTTGCAACCTATCGTGTTGACATAATTCTTAATTCTGTACCTAATTCAAATAAGTTGAATTTGCATGTGAGTTATCAGAGTTCAACTTGGAAGCATTGGTGGGCCTTGTGCTACCATGGTGACAAGAAACTAAGATTGAACAAGTTTAATCCATGTAAGGCTGAATTTCTCACTAACCTTATCTTATGATTATGGTTTTGACAAATTCACATGGATAGGAACTCATACAATATAAAATCTAAGTGTCATAAGGTTTCTCTCCGATTCATGAAAATGATGGTGAGGAAACGCTTTCACTAAATAGATTTTAAGTAGATAGAAATTGTGTTATTTGCATTTTCAAAAGTCGTTAGTGGAGCGTGTGTGGTTAACCGGCACACTAACATGGACTTGTGAGAAATGGAAAATACCTAAGCAATTGAGACTATGATTACGGAATCCCTTTTCATAGTTCTAAAAATTGTTTAGACACACATGTGAGCTATCTAAGAAAGGGTGTATGAATCTAAATTTTAGAAGTCCAACCGATTTCTGAATACATGTCAAAGCTAGTGTGAGCATAAGTGTTATGCTAATAATCATCATGTTAGTGGGAGCATGATAATTATGATTAGTATTGCAAGCTAGCAATGTTAATTATAGAAAACAAAGTTTCAATTCATGAAGTTGCAGGGGTTGAAAAGTTGTTTTGCTATAATTAAGGGAGATGAAATTATACTTCATTTCAATTCTAAAGCTTAGATTGAGATTTTGATCATCTTTATTCAAGAATATATATGAATTTTGTGTTGGAATGGTTCAACTTGAAGAAATTCTATATATATTGAGTTTTCAAAATTTGATTATGATTACGGCATCCCTTGTCACACCCCCAAACCAAGGATGGCGGAAACGTCTGGGGGTGGAGGACTTCATGTACAGTATCACAACAACGTGTATAATAGTGCTCAAAGTAAAAACAACCACCATAAATATAATTGCAAAAGTTACACCAAAGTATATGTTTACATGTTTCAAAAGCAATTACATTATGATGACAAAATAAATTTGTTGACGGTTTAGCGTCCCATCCTCAAAGCGATGAAGTTTGCCTGTTTCACTGACTTCCTGAGAATACAAGTAGTTTTAAAGAGTGTCAACACAAAGGTTGGTGAGTTCATAAGAGTTTTGTTTGAAGTAGAAACCGTTTTTCCTTGTAAAATCGATTTAGTTTGATTTCCAGAAAATCCAATATTTTCTTAGTTAAGTATGAATAGAAATAATCCTGCATGATGCATTAATGAACCCTAGAGTAATCCGTAGAGTTCCTCTATAATCGTCCAACATATATAAGTTATATAAGGTTTAACTTAGATAAAACGTTGAATATAGTGGGTCTGCCCCAGGTCCACAACCCAACGAGGAACAGGAGATGAGGCGGGCACCACCAATTCTAGGCCAATCAAGACTAAACTCTTATATGACTCAAACATATACGCTCAGCGACCATAGTTGAAGTCTAACAATTCTAGAGGAAATATAGTTTAATATCATAATAACTTTGTATAGAGACCCGGTACTTTGTATCTGTACTCCTTTTTGTATAGAGACCCGGTACTTTGTATTTGTACCCATAGAGATAAAAGGTGATTTTAAATCAACATAAAACTCATTTAGGTTTTTAAAAATAAAATCCCGTAAACTTATGGATTGTTCCCTATGTGAGCCGTTATAATCATACTATGACTATGTGAACCTGCCACGACGTTCTCAGTGTCGCGAAAAATGAAATGACATTTGTCACCCGTAGACCTGCAGATCCCACTGTAGCTAGCAGCGAGGTGTGGGGTGTCAATCCCAATATAGATCTATATACAAGTATCACGTTCTCCCTCCAGGAGATTCTGATTATAACTACCAGGAATTATATCCCGCACTCGGACGTACGGGGAGAGAGATAGAGAAACTCACAATATAGGATAACAAGTTTACGTGAAATGTGTGTGAAAATAAATATTTCTTGTATGAATGTACCCTTCTTGTACGAGTGCGTAGAGTGATGTATCATAAACTATACCTATTATAGTTTATCTAAAATGTATGTACTATGTATGAACTCTTTTATGGAAAAGTATTAGTGTAGTGAATTTATCGAACTCTTTTCATAGTTTAATAGTGCGTGTTCCAAAATGAATGAATAATATTTAATATGAATGTTTTAGTTTCAGTCTATAATGATAAACTAGCAAGAAAACTCATTCAAATATTAGAATTTATGATTATACACTTTGCTCAACATAATACAAAGTGTTATGATATTTACATGCTGTTGGCAAAATTTAGCAATTCTGCCCTGTTTTGGAAAAATCATAGAAAAATCATACGAAGTCGAAAACTAGATCCGTAAATTCTGAGAGTTCACAAAATGTGTCTAGTTTGCTCATAATTTTTATCACAATTTATAATGACCTCTAACTTGGGTGAAAAAGTCCATAATCACAGACTGGTCCGGATTGTTGTTTGAAATGATAGGCAGTTTTGTAAAAATCACCATAAATTGTAGAAAAATCGTATGGAGATGTGCAAGTAGCCATTTTAAAGCTAAAAACTTGATCTATTTGCACCTTGTACAGTTTTGAAAACAAAAATAGTTAAGATGCCCAAAACAGTCCGTGAATGGAGTTGAACTTTTCTGATGAAGGCTGTTAGAAAAATCTAGTTATGTTCTTAGTGTCTTAACTTGTATTCCCCCCTGAAAACTTGAGAAAACATGAAAATGTAGGGGTATGAACTCACCTTGAGTGATTTCAGTAGATACGTGTTGAAGATGGAAAGTGTTCAACCCAAGAACACTTGAAGAATCACTTGAAGATTCGAAGCTCTAACACAATTATGAGAGAGTTTGTCTAAGATATCCATGATTTGAGTGGAAATAAATGAGATAATCATAAAGAGAATGGATTATGCTTACCAAATGTGGAGGAAAAACTCAAGATCAGCCCTTGAATCTCGAATTTCTAGAGAGAGAAAGTGAGAGAGGAAAGAGTTTGATCTTCTTGTGAAATGAGAGCAAAATGAGGGAAATGAGGAGAGAGGATGAATAATCAGTCCTCAAAAACTCGGGAAGAGGGTTAATTGAGTGGGAAAAGACGTTGATGTGACCTAGGTAAGGTGGGGAGGCATGGTTGGTCAGAGAGTGGGTGTGGGGCGGTTGCTTGTGACTGCGGATCAATAACACTACTTTGAATGCGAAGTTGGATTTAGCTTTGCTATAAGTTTCAATCGATTTTGAGAGTATTGTTCGCATTTGTATGAGTGTAGTCGATGAATTGATAAAGCTAGAACATATGAGTTTTGATTCGCAATTGGATTGATGATTGAGGGATGATTCGTGAAGAAAAACGCGAAGTCAAGGACTATGAAATTGTTGTTTTGCAAGAATTTAAAAAAACTCGATTGTGGAGTTGTTGATGCTCATTTTGCGAAAGTAAAACAATCGAGTGTTCGCATCTATGAATCAACTTGAAGTCAATTGGGTTAATATTCGCATATGGGTTCAGCATATGAATTTTTGATTTCGCAAGTTTAGAGTTCAAGAACTAAACTGTATTCGCATCTGGAATGAAAATTTTGTGAATCGCATTTGATTGATTAGGTTAAAATGCGAAGGGATGCGAAGGGTGTAAGAATGAAGATGCGAAAGTGATTAATGCGAAGGGATGCGAAGGGTGTAAGAATGAAGATGCGAAAGTGATTAATGCGAAGGGATGCGAAGTATTTCACAGTAGAATGCGAATTGGGGAAGAAAACAGAAGATTTCAAATATTGTCCCTGGAGTTTCGCATTTTTTTTTTTTTGAAATAAATACTCAACTTCGCAAATGGGGTCATAAAATGATGAAATTGCAGAAGAGTTTCGCATTTTTGGAAATAAATACTCAACTTCGCAATTGGGGTCATAAAATGATGAAATTGCAGAAGAGTTTCGCATTTTTGGAAATAAATACTCAACTTCGCAATTGGGGTCATAAAATGATGAAATTGCAGAAGAGTTTCGCATTTTTTTTTGGAAATAAATACTCAACTTCGCAAATGGGGTCATAAAATGATGAAATTGCAGAAGAGTTTCGCATTTTTTGGAAATAAATACTCAACTTCGCAAATGGGGTCATAAAATGATGAAATTGCAGAAGAGTTTCGCATTTTTGGAAATATAAATGAGAATATATCTTTTGTTGTTTTAATTACGGAAATAAATATTTTATATGAATACTCACCAGAAAAAACGCATATCATACATTCCCGATGAGTATGCATCATTGATTTATCAGTTTGGCTCGCCACGTACTACAGTTTTTAGGTTAAAGAGATCTAGTTGTACGTACTTTTCGATTCATGTTTTCTTATTAGAGTAGTGGGTTGTTTAGTAAATACTGAACGTAAGTCCAAGTACACAAGGGTTAGTTGAGCTGAGAGGTTTGACTTGTTGACTTTATTTGACTTTGAATTGACCAGAATTTGACGGTTGTCACATCATCCCCCCGTTAAAGGGAATTTCGTCCCGAAATTTGCACTTCGAATGGGGATCCAGGAATTTAGAGGAAAGATGGGGATGACTTTTCGTAGTACGAGAATTTGATTATGGTAAGGAATAACTCGCCCGATGTCACATGATTACTACTATGCATGCTTTAATCGATGCTAGATTTAGCATATAGAGAAATTCGGGATCTAAATGTCGATGTTAGGAACACGTACTGATATTTGCGGGCAGTTCCGGAGTGGTTTCTCCTTCGGTGATTGCAAACACCCTCCCGCCACCACCAGCATCTCTTGTCCTTGGGCATTCCCTTATAAAGTGTCCCGTTTCTCCACACTCGTAACAGGTTGGGCTTGCTCCAGAGCCGGGTACCTGGTTGATGGGTCGTGCTGGTGCCTTACAGAAACGAGCAGTGTGCCCCTCTCTGTCGCAGTTTTTGCAATGCAACTTTCGACAAGCCCCAGTGTGATGGAAGTTACACTTGTTGCATTTTGGAAGTGTTCCTGCGTATGGTTTCATGGGAGTTGGTGTGGTGAGGGTTGTGGCAGCATGAACAGCAAGGATCTGTTGCTTCTTAGCGAGGCCTTGGGTTGATTGGTCTTTCTTGTTGTCCCAAAACTTTCTTTCGTTGTTCCCTCCTCTTGCTTGGGTATGGGTGGTTGCCATAGTGTCATGGCGGGCATGGTGGTCAATGAGTTGTTGTGCTAACTCCTTGGCGCTGTCGAAGGTAGTTGGTCTTGAGGCGAGCACGCTATCTTGAATTTCGGGGGACAATCCCCAGAGGTAACGCTCCAACTTTTTGTCTTCCGGGGTGACCATAGCGGGACAAAGGAGTGCTAGATCACAAAATCGGTTGGTGTAAGTTGTAAGGTCGGAGCCTGCCATTCTGAGATTCCATAGTTCTTGCTCCAGCTTTTGCACTTCACCTCTTGGGCAATATTCCTTCAACATCATCTTCTTTAAGTCCTCCCAACTTAACGAGTTAGCCACTGCAAGCGTAAGCGACTTAACTTTGCCGTTCCACCAAGTGAGAGCTCTTCCGATGAAGGTGAATGTCGCGTACTTGACTTTGCTCGCTTCGGGGCAAGCGCAAATCTCAAAGATCGCTTCGGTCCTCTCGAACCATTGAATTAGTGCGAGGACACCCCCACTTCCATCAAAGGAATCGGGTTTGCCATTTGTGAAGTCCTTGTAAGTGCATTCCCTTGTGCGTCCTGCACTATCCCCGTGGTTAGGGTTTGTGGCTCCAGATCCAGCACCACCATTGCTATTTGTGCCAATTTGTGACATTGCAGCTACCACGGCTGCTGTCACTGCAGCTTGGAACATTTCAGGATCAAACTGGGGAGGTGGCGTCGGAGGTGGTGGCGCTGTGCTGCCCGAAGGTCTGGGTCTTTTCCTTGGTGGCATTGTTCTGTCATGAGTTTGCAAAAAGGAAAAAATGATCAGATGATAAGTTTCTACTAGTAAAGACAAGTCAGTTGTTATAGAATTTGATTTTTCCTGCATTTTTCTTCGATTTAAGAATTCCTTATATGTAGTTCATAAAGGAAGTCCATATGAATGAACTTCACGAGTTAGTGGGTTTTGTGGTTTCTCTTAGATTTTTCACGAGTGTGTTCAAGGCGCTTGGTGCGGATCGTATGTATTCTTGCATTTGCATCAACCTTTGCGATACTATGGAGAGTCGTTCTACCCAGAATCTCGTTTCGGGCAACTCTATGGACCAGGATTGGAAAAATTGTATCTGTTTGAGCTTCCTTCGTTTATGTTGTAGAAGCTTCGTTCTCTACTAAACGACATATGTTGGTCTTGTTCTTTGCTCCAGGTTTCCAAGCACTCTACCCAAGGAGGCGTCGGGCCTTGAAAAGTTGGACAAGGGTTAGGATTCGGAACAAGAGTCATCGGGGTTAAGTTCTCCACTTCAGGGTCGGAATCAGAACCATCAGCATAGCCTTCAGCTTGGTGGCCATCTACAGGGGTTGGGTAATCATTCTCTGGCTCCTCTCCGAGCCATTTGGTATTGTCGTGGTTAGGGTAGTACGGGTCGTCGTGTGGATGGAAATCCAGCCATGATATCTTCGCGAGAAATGGGGATATAAGAAACAATTAAGCAAACGTACTAATTAGTTAATTATACGATGATCTTTATCAGGTACTTCAACAAATTGTTTAGTGCATACTAATTATATGTATTCGGGACAGGATAGACCTTCGAATAAGCGACCCTAACTCTAAATCCCCAATCCAACGAGAACAGGAAGTAGAGCAAAGATCCACAGATTCTAAGTCTATGACGTCCTGGATACATAAAATTTTAATGTATCCACTAAGCAACTATTGACCTATTGATAAAGATCTATTTAGTTCTCACATATGTAATTTTAATAATGCCAAAATACCCCTATGGTATTTCATTGTGGTAGTGTTGGTAAATTTTTAGACTTGTTGCCACATCACAACCATTCTTGGGCATATGCTAATCACTCCTCGGACCAGCATAGTTGATCAGGCTATGCTATTCCCAAGACTGATCATACATCCCCAGGCTTACCTGTGATGTCCAACAATCTTTACTTTTGTTTTGTCCTAAAATGATGCTGACCTTAGTATGTATGCATGCATGTATACTTTTAACAAAAGTTATTTATTCTTAAAGGTATAGTGGTTTTGAAATCTTAAAATCAGAGACCTTAGTCCCAATGCATTCATAGTTTGTATATCTTATGTGGTTCGATATACTTAGTTCACTATAAACAATGCTCTGATACCAATCTGTCACACCCCCAAACCAAGGATGGCGGAAACGTCTGGGGGTGGAGGACTTCATGTACAGTATCACAACAACGTGTATAATAGTGCTCAAAGTAAAAACAACCACCATAAATATAATTGCAAAAGTTACACCAAAGTATATGTTTACATGTTTCAAAAGCAATTACATTATGATGACAAAATAAATTTGTTGACGGTTTAGCGTCCCATCCTCAAAGCGATGAAGTTTGCCTGTTTCACTGACTTCCTGAGAATACAAGTAGTTTTAAAGAGTGTCAACACAAAGGTTGGTGAGTTCATAAGAGTTTTGTTTGAAGTAGAAACCGTTTTTCCTTGTAAAATCGATTTAGTTTGATTTCCAGAAAATCCAATATTTTCTTAGTTAAGTATGAATAGAAATAATCCTGCATGATGCATTAATGAACCCTAGAGTAATCCGTAGAGTTCCTCTATAATCGTCCAACATATATAAGTTATATAAGGTTTAACTTAGATAAAACGTTGAATATAGTGGGTCTGCCCCAGGTCCACAACCCAACGAGGAACAGGAGATGAGGCGGGCACCACCAATTCTAGGCCAATCAAGACTAAACTCTTATATGACTCAAACATATACGCTCAGCGACCATAGTTGAAGTCTAACAATTCTAGAGGAAATATAGTTTAATATCATAATAACTTTGTATAGAGACCCGGTACTTTGTATCTGTACTCCTTTTTGTATAGAGACCCGGTACTTTGTATTTGTACCCATAGAGATAAAAGGTGATTTTAAATCAACATAAAACTCATTTAGGTTTTTAAAAATAAAATCCCGTAAACTTATGGATTGTTCCCTATGTGAGCCGTTATAATCATACTATGACTATGTGAACCTGCCACGACGTTCTCAGTGTCGCGAAAAATGAAATGACATTTGTCACCCGTAGACCTGCAGATCCCACTGTAGCTAGCAGCGAGGTGTGGGGTGTCAATCCCAATATAGATCTATATACAAGTATCACGTTCTCCCTCCAGGAGATTCTGATTATAACTACCAGGAATTATATCCCGCACTCGGACGTACGGGGAGAGAGATAGAGAAACTCACAATATAGGATAACAAGTTTACGTGAAATGTGTGTGAAAATAAATATTTCTTGTATGAATGTACCCTTCTTGTACGAGTGCGTAGAGTGATGTATCATAAACTATACCTATTATAGTTTATCTAAAATGTATGTACTATGTATGAACTCTTTTATGGAAAAGTATTAGTGTAGTGAATTTATCGAACTCTTTTCATAGTTTAATAGTGCGTGTTCCAAAATGAATGAATAATATTTAATATGAATGTTTTAGTTTCAGTCTATAATGATAAACTAGCAAGAAAACTCATTCAAATATTAGAATTTATGATTATACACTTTGCTCAACATAATACAAAGTGTTATGATATTTACATGCTGTTGGCAAAATTTAGCAATTCTGCCCTGTTTTGGAAAAATCATAGAAAAATCATACGAAGTCGAAAACTAGATCCGTAAATTCTGAGAGTTCACAAAATGTGTCTAGTTTGCTCATAATTTTTATCACAATTTATAATGACCTCTAACTTGGGTGAAAAAGTCCATAATCACAGACTGGTCCGGATTGTTGTTTGAAATGATAGGCAGTTTTGTAAAAATCACCATAAATTGTAGAAAAATCGTATGGAGATGTGCAAGTAGCCATTTTAAAGCTAAAAACTTGATCTATTTGCACCTTGTACAGTTTTGAAAACAAAAATAGTTAAGATGCCCAAAACAGTCCGTGAATGGAGTTGAACTTTTCTGATGAAGGCTGTTAGAAAAATCTAGTTATGTTCTTAGTGTCTTAACTTGTATTCCCCCCTGAAAACTTGAGAAAACATGAAAATGTAGGGGTATGAACTCACCTTGAGTGATTTCAGTAGATACGTGTTGAAGATGGAAAGTGTTCAACCCAAGAACACTTGAAGAATCACTTGAAGATTCGAAGCTCTAACACAATTATGAGAGAGTTTGTCTAAGATATCCATGATTTGAGTGGAAATAAATGAGATAATCATAAAGAGAATGGATTATGCTTACCAAATGTGGAGGAAAAACTCAAGATCAGCCCTTGAATCTCGAATTTCTAGAGAGAGAAAGTGAGAGAGGAAAGAGTTTGATCTTCTTGTGAAATGAGAGCAAAATGAGGGAAATGAGGAGAGAGGATGAATAATCAGTCCTCAAAAACTCGGGAAGAGGGTTAATTGAGTGGGAAAAGACGTTGATGTGACCTAGGTAAGGTGGGGAGGCATGGTTGGTCAGAGAGTGGGTGTGGGGCGGTTGCTTGTGACTGCGGATCAATAACACTACTTTGAATGCGAAGTTGGATTTAGCTTTGCTATAAGTTTCAATCGATTTTGAGAGTATTGTTCGCATTTGTATGAGTGTAGTCGATGAATTGATAAAGCTAGAACATATGAGTTTTGATTCGCAATTGGATTGATGATTGAGGGATGATTCGTGAAGAAAAACGCGAAGTCAAGGACTATGAAATTGTTGTTTTGCAAGAATTTAAAAAAACTCGATTGTGGAGTTGTTGATGCTCATTTTGCGAAAGTAAAACAATCGAGTGTTCGCATCTATGAATCAACTTGAAGTCAATTGGGTTAATATTCGCATATGGGTTCAGCATATGAATTTTTGATTTCGCAAGTTTAGAGTTCAAGAACTAAACTGTATTCGCATCTGGAATGAAAATTTTGTGAATCGCATTTGATTGATTAGGTTAAAATGCGAAGGGATGCGAAGGGTGTAAGAATGAAGATGCGAAAGTGATTAATGCGAAGGGATGCGAAGGGTGTAAGAATGAAGATGCGAAAGTGATTAATGCGAAGGGATGCGAAGTATTTCACAGTAGAATGCGAATTGGGGAAGAAAACAGAAGATTTCAAATATTGTCCCTGGAGTTTCGCATTTTTTTTTTTTTGAAATAAATACTCAACTTCGCAAATGGGGTCATAAAATGATGAAATTGCAGAAGAGTTTCGCATTTTTGGAAATAAATACTCAACTTCGCAATTGGGGTCATAAAATGATGAAATTGCAGAAGAGTTTCGCATTTTTGGAAATAAATACTCAACTTCGCAATTGGGGTCATAAAATGATGAAATTGCAGAAGAGTTTCGCATTTTTTTTTGGAAATAAATACTCAACTTCGCAAATGGGGTCATAAAATGATGAAATTGCAGAAGAGTTTCGCATTTTTTGGAAATAAATACTCAACTTCGCAAATGGGGTCATAAAATGATGAAATTGCAGAAGAGTTTCGCATTTTTGGAAATATAAATGAGAATATATCTTTTGTTGTTTTAATTAAGGAAATAAATATTTTATATGAATACTCACCAGAAAAAACGCATATCATACATTCCCGATGAGTATGCATCATTGATTTATCAGTTTGGCTCGCCACGTACTACAGTTTTTAGGTTAAAGAGATCTAGTTGTACGTACTTTTCGATTCATGTTTTCTTATTAGAGTAGTGGGTTGTTTAGTAAATACTGAACGTAAGTCCAAGTACACAAGGGTTAGTTGAGCTGAGAGGTTTGACTTGTTGACTTTATTTGACTTTGAATTGACCAGAATTTGACGGTTGTCACATCCCTCTTCATAGTTAAATTTTGAAAACATGGCAAATTAAATAATATTGTAGTAAAAGACTTGTCTAGTATCATGTCTTTATGTCAAACATCATGAATCGTGTCCCATATGCTTCGGATATAGGATCGATTTCATGTGCTATAATATTCATCCTTTCTAAATTTTCCAAATGCTTAAGGCATTGAGAAGGGAAAAGTCTAGAACTGGATATGACTAAAGTGATTAAGCAATTGTCGAGGACAAATCTGAGGTTCGCCAAAGATTGGTTGCTCAGGGAAAGTTGGAAGTATGATGTAAGTTGTCGGAAAGGACCATATTAACATGTTCTGAAAAGAAGCAACTCTTGCTCGGAAGTGATAGTCAAAATAGGACTATGGAAATGTCTCCATAGGTGGAAGTTATTCAATCTATGTAAGATTAGAAAACCTTAATGCAAGAAGGATGTTCAAAGCAATGTACTTTGAATATGAGACTTCCGTTCCATAGAAGTTGACCTTCTTTGGAATACTCTGTAATGACTGGTGACAAGGTTTTGGTGACTATGTGAATAATCATTACAAGAGGAACATTGCATAAAAGTTTAAAATCTAACAGATTTTTGGTAAATGATAGGAATCGGGGATTCTCACATTTACAATAAGGATTTAGGATTGTGAAATGAGTATCATTGGAATCATGTTCAATTGATCTACATCACAATGTAAGGATCATAGAAAAACATAGTGTGCATACTTGGAGTATGGCATAACTATTGTTTAGAAAAACAAAGTGTACATGCTAGGAGCATGGGACGACTGTTGTTTTTATTCAAGTCTTAAGTTGATTGTTTGAAACATTATACAATGAATAATGTGTAATCAATATGGTGATAAATAAAAGGTGGTTTTATTTATATTCAAAAGGGTTCTGAGACCATATTGGATTCGATTATTATTGTGTTTCACTTTGCATGTTTTGACTTCCAAAATAGCTAGGTTATTCTTTTCGAATGACTAAGTTATTTAAACACTCCACAGTCGTTCATATGTTGGAAGTAGGTATGAATCAAGACTGTCATGAATCGGGTTTGTAGATGGCTAAATGGGTTTAGTCATAGCAATGGTTGCTACAACATTCATGAGTGCTCATAAGTTATGAGTATTGGAATAAACCTACGCTCACTTGTATCACTTCATGGAATTTATCTCGAGTGATCGTGAGACGGTAATATCATATAAATCTTCAAGCCTAGAGATAGGAGTTATTACCTATGAGTTGGTTGTGCATTGATTGCACGTAAACGCATCAGTAACTTGATGTTATAAAACGTGCCTTTGTGTACAATTCAACAAGTAGTAGAATAAGCATATGAGTCGAAGTTTATCTTTTCCTTCTAGAAATAGAAGAGATATCTGGGCCCCTCGATGATGTTGTTGTGACCTATGTACCGGCCGGTCAGAACTAAATTGATGTGTTCGATTAAGTTCTTTGTCAAACAAATCAAAAATCGGGAAAAAAACTGCTGGACAATAAGTACGATGTTGTTCCATGTATTTGTCCGGCTGATATCATGAGGACAGAGGATTATATGATCACTTATCTAAAATGGTGCTTCATAGTTCAACAGAGTCTTCATAGTTCAATGGAGTTTTCGAGAGCTACGATTATTGGTTGGTTCCTGAAGTAACATACGCATATATAGTTATTAGACTTATCCAAGTGGGAGTCTGTTGGATAAGGTGTCTAAGTCCGTAACTTATTTGGTATATACTTGACCCGACCCGGCATGGTCCATTTGGGTTGCATCTCATCCAAACTATTTATGGATAATTTTATGAGAGTTATACACATATGATTATTAATATATTATAAATTATAATATATTAATATGAAGTCATGTTATTTAATTAGTCTTAGTCTTAAATTAATTATGAATTAATTTAGAGATTAAAAGAAAGACTAATTAGATTGTGGGCTATTATATTTTATATAGTGTGGGCTAACACTCATTTGTTAATGGGCTAGGCTTGTATGGAAGTCCATGGATGATCCATGGAGCTTTTAACCCATGGATCCTTGGAAAGGAAAGGTCATGGGTTATTAGGGTTTCACCCTAACCATGCACACTATATAAGCATGCTTATGGAGCATGAAATGGTGCCTAAGTGTAACTAGTGAACTAGTGTGTGTGTGCTTGTGTGTGGCCGAAAATACAAGTGTGTATTCTCTCTCAAAGTTTTCCAAGAGTTTGTGGTGTTTTGTGATTCCATTTGAGGCATTCACACTATTGGTGCTTGGCCCTCAAACTCCTCAAGAACCAAACTCATCAACAAAGGTATGTAATCTCTTCTAACTCTTTTATGTTGAAACGTTCCCCATGCCATGTTAGATAGGTTATAAACCTTGGAAAATTATATTATTTTGCATGTATTTAGACAAACATAGATCCAAGGTTTATTAGGGTTGCATGCACACTTAGGAAGTGTTAGATTGCTCAAAACCTAACAAATACATCAAGACTTCAAGCTCCACCATAAGGTATATTATCCTAACTAGATTCTTGTGTAGTATATGATATTTCTATGCTAGTATAGGGTAATACCTTGGAAACTTCATATCTGCATGTATAATAGAGAAAACATAAATCCAAGGTATTTAGGGTTGTATATGCACCATAGGATGTTGTAGTGTACTAAAACCCAACAGTGTTATCAGAGCCATGGGCTGTTTTCTGTTATATTCATGCAAATGTTTGATTTTCAAAGTTGACAAAAAGGAAAAAAAAAACACGAACTTTATCAAATTTTAAGATAATTACTTATTTTTTGAGAAACTAATTATTTTTAAAATTTGAATCATTTTCTATATCAGTTGAATTATGTAAAATTTAGTAAAATATAAAATGATATGATTATTTTATTAGTTTTAAAAGTTTTATCTAAATGTTTTTATGGAGTTACAAATTTTGTCATAAAATTTTGGAGCTGAAAAGTCTTTTTTAAAAGTTTAACCTAAAGAATTTTTTTATTTTTTTTTATTTTTATTTATAATTATTTTTTTTGAGACCTCCATAAGTTATGGATATGAAAGTTTTTTTTTTAAAAAAAAAAAAATTATTCAAAGTTTTTATGGAGTTACAAAACTTGATGTTAATGTTTTAGAGAATTCCATAACTTGTTCTTAAGTTATGGAACACTAAAAGTTTCATCAAAAAACAAGCATTTAACTCCATAAGTTATGAAATCCAAAAGTTTTTAAGAGTTACAAATCTTGCCCTCAAGTTTTGGAATTTGAATAAAAAATTTTATTAAAAAAAAGAATTGAATTTTAAAACTCTTGGGTTCATAACTTAAACAATTGATTAAATGATTTTAATTTTTTATTTAATAATTGGAATTATGATGTTTTGTTGAATAGTTCAATTAACTCTTATGGACTTTATTAATAGTTAATTAAAACGTTTAATTAAAAGAGTATTATTAAATCCATAATTATATGGTTTGAGTTTAATAAAATTAAAAGTCTAGTTTAATTAATAGATTAAACCACCAACTATTTTAAATGTCTAAAATACATCCTTATACTATTATAATATTAAAAGTTTAGTATAATATATGTATAAGTAAAAGTCGGTCATACCATTAGTCGGTCATACCATAAGGGGGTATAAGGTTACTGCTTATAAAATGACAGTTTAATGGGTATCCAGTCTCACCCACCGCTTCCTTGACTGGTGGAGGGTCGTTAGCTGAACGGGTAGGATATGACTATAATTCTCCATTCATTAAAAGTATAATGATAAATACTAAGTAACTAAACACTTATAAATTCTCAATCTTAGTTACTTAGGAAAATGTGAAATGGTGCTAACCTATGAAATTACACTTTGCGCCTTTGTTAAGTTGTTAGGGGAGCGTGTGGTTAACCAACACACTAACATGGGATTGACAATGTGTGGCAAAGGGTAACTTACGTTTATCGTAGATCGGTGGAGCGTGTGCGGTTAACCGACACATCGATTAGGTGATAAAGTAAAGGGTACCAAGTTAATTTGCATGGTTATTCACACCTTGTTTGTGATCCTTGGCATCCTAGTCAGAAGCTTGAGAGGGAACAATCAAGATTCAAACATGCCATTGAAAGTTCATTGTATCTCAAAAGACCTAGGAGTCTCAAATCTAATTAAAACTTAATTATATTTCGTTTTGATGGTGGAAATTGGTAAATCGTCATTTACCTACCTTCAACTATTTTATAGCTTGGATTACGGGATCCATCTTCCGGTTATAAATAGGTTGTTGGATCATAGCCTTAATATTTCATATTGGGTGTTATATTAAGGACTTTATATCAACTAAACTTGAGTTTCACCCATTATAGATGTCTAGTTAAGACAGCTACGGTCATCCCAAATCGTTAGGAACAAGCTTTCCTGATGAAGATGATATCCCACATGACAATCAAGGTGAAAGATTAATCCCTTTGTTTTGCATTGATGGGACTGGAATCATACTTCACTTCCTCCACCTCCTCCAATTATTCTCCCTAACCCATAATTTCTTGAAAAGTTTAAGGTCACTCAAGCCCTTTTGGCAAGCAAAGTCTATGTGTGCTCACATCTTGGAGATAAAGTCACATATTCACAAGCTAGGAGAGTTGGGTGTCAAAGTCTTGAGAAATTTGGATGCTTAATCACTTTCTAAGTCAAATAGTGAGTTCCTTTGGGACTACTACGAAACAGACTATGACATGACCTTTAATGGTCTTATCTATTTGCTTGGTGTTGTTGAATCAGAAATGAATTAAGGACTAGTAAAGCAAATTTGATTAGTATTGAGGATTAGTTTGTAAAGAATTTTGGAGGTTGAGGGTGGTTTGGTAAATTCTGGATTTAAATTGTAATAGAATCTTGAAGAGAGAGACTGAATGGTAATACTGGATTAAAGTTGAAAATTTTTTTAAAGAGGCAGGGTCTAAAGTGTAATTTTTGTATTTAAATTGAAAAAAAATATTAAGGGGAGGGACTACTATTGGATAAATGAATTAAAGTTTGATTTGGGGTCACAGGATTAACCTGATCCCCCTTTCCCTCTCACTGAACGGATGCAGCCAAGAACCCTAACCCTCACATAACTTCCTTCAGCCGCCAGCATACTTGGAGCTCCTCTAGCCACCGCCTTCCTTGCCGTTGAAGTTGGAAACCACCGAAACCTAACCGCTGGTGAATCTACCGCCAACGATGAAGAGCAACACAAAGACGCCAACAGCAGGCCGCGGCTGCCCTCCACCAGTGAAGATGAGACATGCATTCTCCACTGCGACCACCACTTCGCTTGTCGTCTTCATGTTGTTCCACCACCGGAAACTCTCGGTAAGCCCCTGTATTCTTCCTGGCATGGACGACTTGGTGGTTGTTTTGCTATCGGGTTCAGTCGACTTTTCCATTCATCTCCGCAGTGTCAGCCACCAAGTGGGTTGCTGAGAGTGGTCATTTCATGTCGTGTTTTATAAGTGTCGCTACTAGAACCCGTGAAGAGTATTGACCATTGGTGAGGCGAACCACCATGGCAGCTAACCATGGTGGCTGTCGTTTTCTGCAACCCATTGCCACTACTAGCCACCATGGGTGGTGGCTGTGTGTGTATACTATTGGTGTGTTAATGGTAAATGCTATATTAGTTTTCTTGGTCAAAAGTGAAGAATATCACCACCACCACCACGAGATGGTGGTCGCCGCCATGTGCCACCATTCAGTAAAACACGTAATTTAGGTGGTTTAATATTTTTTACTAAAATAGGTATTTACTTAGGCTTCACTTTATATACTATATCTCTATATTAATGTATGATATATATGATACATTCACATGACACGATCTATGTGAGTGCAAATCTTGCCAAGTTAATGACTGCCAAAATATAGTAACCAAGATGATATTAAACAAGTTGATGAGTGTAACAACATAAATTTTAAAACAAACTTTTCATTTTTGCAAACATCAAAACCATTGTTTAATATTCCAAATTCAATGTGAAAAATGTTTCATAACAAAATACATCCCAATGATCATAAAATAGTTTCCCCAACAATGTGTACGATCACACCGGTGCCTTCCCACGGTCCTCACTAGCACATGAAATACGTAACACAACAACTGTAAGCATAAATGCTTAGTGAGTTCCCCAAAATTCAACTTACGCACATACGCCTTTTCAGGCCCTGATCTTCCGGTCCATGTGTCTCAGGGGACTTCCGTCCCGACTAGGTAAACCTTCCGGTCCTACCTACGTCAACCTTACGGTCCACATCACAACCCCTTCCGGCCCATAACAGATACGCCTTCCGGCCCATAACATAAATCCTTCCAGCCCATATAAAGCATATCATACATCGCACATATAAACGATTAACTTATCACATACAATGCATATATCTCATAACATATTCGACCTTCCGGTCACACAATAAAACCCTTCCGGGTACAGTATAGTGAGAAAACTCACCTTGTGGAAAGTCTAAGATCTCGCGTACTCGCTATCTCCAATCCCAACGACGACTCTACCTCGCCTAATCATAAAAATATCATTTAATAATCAAAGACTTCCACAACTAAAACTTTACCCCTTATCATCATTCCTCAGAGGGTTAAAGATGATTTTACCCTTCCTTGACCTAAACTCTTCATGTTGACCAAAACCCAAAAAGTCAACAAAAGTCAACCCGGTGAGTATGCGGGGCGTACTGCTTGATGTACACAAGGCATACATCGCCAGCCCATGGATCGGGGTCTCCACCCAGTACGCTGCGCGTACTGAGAGTTGCGCCCAGCGTAACCTGCAGATTCTAACATGCTTCATTTCTGGTCTTAATCGGTGAAGCCCTTACTCCAACTTCTAGATCCGACTCTGTTTATGCGTCTAAACCCATAAAGTCGAGACCTTTAAGCCTTGGCATGGCTGTAAAGGCTCCAACACTTCTTAACATCATTCTATTCCAACTCAAGGACCTAGATCTCACGCATGGTGCAACATTCACGTCCAAGATGTCATATTTTGAGTCTACAACTCCAATAGACCAGAAGTATGATGGATCTAAGCCTATTGAGACATTTTGCACAAACAGTCTCCACCTTTGGGACTAAAACCCTAGAAAATGGTACTTGCAGCATATAACATGAACCAAGTGACAAGATCCGAACTTTTTACCTGATAATGAAGCTTCAACCCTTGCAAAGCGCAGATCTACAATTGAACACCACTTCTAGCCTTCCCAATGAGTTGTTCTTCTCCTTTGCAACCTTGGAATGGCACCACCAAGCTTAGAATACTCACAAAATGGCTTAAAAACGAATGCACACTCTCTTTAGGGTTTCTCTCTGAGGGATGGTGGCTAAGAAGTCCAGCCACACATTCCTTTTATAGCCTTCCAAAGGAATTAGGGTTTTTAGGTCTTGACCGGTTACGCCCGGCGTAACCTTGGGTACGCCCAGCGTACCTGAGGGTGAACGCGTCCAAATGAGGCGCGCGAGTACGCGCAGCGTACACCTTGTACGCCCAACGTACTCGCCTGTCATAAAAACCCTAAAATGACAACATAACCAAGATGCAGGGCCAAATAGAAGAATACCTGAATTTCAGGCTGTTACAATTCTCCCCCACTAGAACCAGACTTCTCCCCCAAAGTCTCATACTGAAAACAACTCTGGATACCGATCCCGCATCTCAGACTCGGACTCCCATGTCAGCTCGGACCCCTTCCGATGTTTCCACTGCACTTGTACCAGGGGTACTTCCTTGTTCCCCAAAACCTCAAGCTTCCGATCCCTGATCACCACTGGTCTCTCCACATAGTTCAGGACCTCATCCACCTCAATATCATCTAATGGCACCACTGTCGACTCGTCGGCAATAAATTTCCTCAACTGCGAGACATGAAAGGTATTATGGATATGTCCTAACTCAGCAGGTAGATCCAACTGGTAGGCTACCCTGCCTACCCTAGCAATTACCCTGAAGGGTCCAATATACCGGGGTCCCAACTTGCCCCTCTTCCTGAATCGTATCACTCCTTTCCAAGGAGAAACCTTTAGGAGCACAAGGTCAACAACCTGAAACTCGAGCTCGGACCGACACCTGTCCGCATAACTCTTCTGGTGACTCTACTCGGTCAACAACCTCTACCTGACCTGCTAAATTTGCTCAGTCGTCTGGAGTACAATCTCCGTGCTACTCATCACCCACTGCCCCACCTCTCCCCATCAGATGGGGGTGCGACACTTCCTCCTATACAACAACTCAAAGGGTGGCATACCAATGCTCGAATAGGTATCCCAGCTCCCTCCAAAATCCAAAACACATGCTCGGAGCATATCCTCAAGCATCTGATTCATCTGCTCGCTCTGCCCGTCCGTCTGCGGGTGGTATGCGGTACTGAAATGCAGCCTCGTACCCAACTCCTCATGAAATTTCTTCCAAAACCTAGAAGTAAAACGTACATCCCGATCTAAAACAATCGACATCGGAACCCCATGTCGCGATACCACTTCCCTCACATATAATTCTGCAAACTTCTCCGCAGAAGAGCTCTCACTGATGGCTAGAAAATGAGCGCTCTTCGTCAATCTATCCGCAATCACCCAAATCGCATCGACCCCCCTCGCAGTCCTCGACAATTTGGTGATAAAATCAATGGTAATCTGTTCCCACTTCCATTCGGGAATCTCCAGCGGCTGCAATTTACCGTGCGGACGCTGGTGCTCGGTCTTAACCTGACGACAAGTCAGGTACCTCTCGACGAACCATGCAACATCCCTTTTCATACAGGGCCATCAATACTCCTTCCTTAGATCCAAATACATCTTAGTAGCCCCTGGATGAATCGAGAATTTCGATCGATGCGCTTCCTCCATCAAGATGGTACGCGTACCTCCCACAAACGGTACCGAAATCCGACCCTGAAAAGTCATAAGTCCCCGACCATCCTTAACAAATTCCGATACCTGACCGACAACCCGCTTCCTCTTCTAGTTTTCTGGTCTCGCAGCCTCAGCCTGAGCTCCTCGGATGGTGTCCAAAATCGGGGTCATCACCGTCAATCTCATATAAATGTCTCGGATCGGGGCGCTTTCCGCCCTATGGCAATTCATCAGCCACCACATTAGCCTTGCCCGAGTGGTATAGGATCTCACAATCATAATCTATCACCACATCCAACCATCTCCTTTGTCGCATATTCAGATTTGGCTAATCCATCAAGTACTTCAGACTCTTGTGGTCTGTGTAGATGGTACACCAAACCCCATAAAGATAGTGCCGCCAGATCTTGAGGGAAAATACCACAACTCCCAGTTCCAGTTCGTCGGTGGCATATCTCGACTCATGAGGCTTCCACTGCCTCGAAGCATACTCTATAACGTGTCCCCTCTGCATAAGCACTGCCCCTAAACCCGATATAGATGCATCACAGTATACAACAAAATCCTCCATCCCTTCCGGGAATGCGAGCATCGGGGCCTCACACAATTTCTAACGAAGGGTCTCGAATGAGGACTGCTGCTCCGGTCCCCATGAAAATGCAACACCCTTCCGGGTCATCCTAGGAAGCGGCACAACGATCTTGGAGAAATCCTTGATAAACCTCCGATAATAGGCGGCTAATCCCAGAAAACTCCTGATCTCAATGGGCGATCTCAGCACTTCCCATCTCAACACCGCCTCAATTTTGACCGGATCGACCAATATCCCTTTCTGGTTAACAAGGTGCCCAAGGAACTGGACCTCTCGTAACCAGAAATAACACTTGGAGAATTTGGCATACAGCCTCTCCGATATCAATACTCCAAGAATTTCCCTCAAATGCTCCTCATGCTGCTCCCTAGACCTCGAATATACCAAAATATCATCAATGAATACGATCACCGACCGATCCAGCATCGGCCTCCACACCCTGTTTATAAGATCCATGAACGTAGTCGGGGCATTCATGAGCCCAAAAGGAATCACCACAAACTCATAATGTCCATAACGAGTTTTGAATGTAGTATTCTGAATATCTTCATCCCGAACCTTCATCTGATGATAACCCGACATCAAGTCTATCTTGGAGAACCAAGATGCCCCCTGTAACTGATCGAACAGATCATTGATCCTTGGTAACGGATACTGGTTCTTAACCATCAAGTTGTTTAACTCCCGGTAATCGATACACATATGGTGTGAACCATCCTTTTTGTTGACAAATAAAATCGGTGCTCCCCAAGGTGAGCTACTCGGTCGAACAAACCCCTTTCCCAACAGCTCCTGAAGCTACGAGGATAACTCCTGCATTTCTGGTGGAGCGAGGCGATAAGGCGCCTTGGCGATGGGCGCCGCTCTCGGAACCAGATCAATACAGAACTCCACTTGCCTTTCCGGAGGCACACCTAGTAATTCTTCAGGGAACACATCCGAAAACTCGCATACTACAGGAACATCGTCAACCGAATTAGGCCTCCCCGCGACCACTCGAGTGTCCATCACGTAAGCTATGAATCCACTGCAGCCCTGCTGCAAACTCTGCCTCGCCCTGGCAGCCGAACAAAACGCTGACCCACACTGGGTCCCCTCTCCTTACACAGTAAGCACTCCCCTACTAGGGTCTCGTATAGTCACCAACTGTCTCTCACAGTCAATGACTGCCCCAAACTTACTCAACCAGTCCATGCCCACAATGACGCAGACATCCCCCATCGCTATAGGAACCAAGTCTATAGGGAACTTGACCCAAAAAATCTTGAGCACACATCCTCAAATCACGTCAGTGGCATATACCGCTTTCTCATCCGCTATAGAAACTGGAAGGGGTCAACTTATCACCTCCCGATCAATACCGATGTGCTGGCTAAAAGCCAAAGATACAAAAGACCGACTCACACCCGAGTCAAATAATACCAAGGCAGGTACATAATTCACAAGAAAAGTACCTACGAATATCATAATATAAGCACAATATCTTAGCATAAAAGTAAATACACGAAAGAATACATACTAGCTACGACATCGGGCGCCGCGCGGACCTCCTCCGTAGTCAACTGAAAAGCTCTCCCACGAGCCTTCGGGGCCTCGGCTTTCACTGGCCGAGTCTCGGTAACCCTGGCAACAGGCGCAGATCCCTGGTGAAACTGAGGGCACTCCGCCTTCCGATGGCCGGTCTGGTTGCAATGAAAGAAAACCATAAATCCCTTGGGGGAATCCCTAGCAATGTGCCCCTCCTTGCCACACTTGTAGCAACCACCCGACCGACATGCCCCCTCATGACCCTTGTCACACTTTCCGCAAGTGCGGCCCTTCTGACCTCCCATCGTCGAATCGGCAGACTTGGTCCGCTTGGCTGCCGGCTGGGACTGAGCCGGCCGCCAATCCACCCGCTGAGACTCGGCCTCGTCCCTAGCCGAGGTCTCCAACTCGATCTCTCTCTTCCTGGCATTCTCCTGGACCTCAGCAAAGGTCTGGCATGACGAGTTAGATACGAACTCCCAATTATCCCTCCTCAGTACACCCAAATATCGGCTCATCCGAGCCTGCACAGTGGACACCTGCTCAGGGCAAAACATCGCCCTCTCATGAAACTTCCGAGTGATAACCGTAACAGAATCATTACCCTGCTTGAGGGTCAAGACCTCCTGAACCAATCGTTCCCTCTCCACAGGGGGAACATACTCGTCTTTGAACATAGCAGTAAATCTCTCCCAAGTCACGGCTGAAACCTCCGCAAGAGTGAAGTTCGCCGTCACAAACTTCCACCAATCCTTTGCTCCCAGGCGGAGCTGGTTCAAAGCGTACCGTACCCTCAGATGCTCCGGACATGAACAAGTGTAGAGGCATCCCTCAGTATCAGCAATCCGTCTCATCGCAGCGATCAGATCCTGTGTCCCGTCAAACTCGGGTGGCTTCGTGTTGCTGAACTCCCGGAACAATAAGTCACCTCCCTGTGGTCTGGCAGCAGCCACAACTGCGATAGCTACAGCGGCTGCGGCCTCAATCACCGAGGTGTACCGCTCATCAAAAGTCTCCATCAGTGTGGTCTTAATAGACCCAAACATCTCTGGAATCTCGGCCCGGATCGCCGCAGCCACCTCCTTGTGGATCATCTGACGAAGCTCCTCGTCGCTCACACCGCTCGTACCAGGTCCGTGGCGTGGTCCAACCATGATGCCTCTGAAATACAACATAAAAATATCAGAGACTCCATCGAGCATAATCGCACTCAATAACGCAACCCTACTCGGTCTTCGATACCGAAGGATTCTTACTTGGGTTGCCCACTGACCCGATGTCTTCAGTAGTATGGGCCCAATACCACCAACTACACTGCGTCAACATTCACCTTAAGTCCTTCTCCCCGAACCCCGGATCATGAGTACGCTATTCTTGCCATGCACTAGCTACCCACTCACTCTTCTAAGCATCTCATAGCAGCAGTTTTCCCTAGACTAAGGCATCACAAATCAGGCCACTCTAGTCCTAATATGAATACCTAGTCTACTAGCATGCGTATCATATCATAACATATCTCATAACACATATTGTTAGAGTATTTTGGGGATTTTACCGTTCGGGTGCTGGCCGACCGTACACATTGCTTCTCCTTTGGTTGTTAGGAAATCTTTTATCAAACTTTTATTTCTTTTATTAATTAAAAAATTTCTCAAATCCCCGGTTTGAGTTCAGTTACGCCCGAAGGTGTATCCGAATCCCTCAAACCAAGGCTCTGATACCAACATGTAACAACGTAAATTTTAAAACAAAATTTTCATTTTTGCAAACATCAAAACCATCGTTTAATATTCCAAATTCAACGTGAAAATTTTTTCATAAAAAAATACATCCCAATGATCATAAAATAGTTTCCCCAACAATGTGTACGATCACGCCGGTGCCTTCCCACGGTCCTCACTAGTGCCTGAAACACGTAACACAACAAATGTAAGCATAAATGCTTAGTGAGTTCCCCAAAATACAACTTACGCACATGCACCTTTCCAGGCCCTAACCTTCCGGTCCATGTGTCTCAGGGGACTTCCGTCCCGACTAGGTAAACCTTCCGGTCCTACGTACGTCAACCTTACGGTCCACATCACAACGCCTTTCGGCCCATAACATATACGCCTTCCGGCCCATATCAAGCATATCATACATAGCACATATAAACGATTAACTTATCAGATACAATGCATATATCTCATAACACATCTAACCTTCCGGTCACACAATAAAACCCTTCCGGGTACAGTATAGTGAGAAAACTCAGCTCATGGAAAGTCTAAGATCTCGCATACTCGCTATCTCCAATCCCAACGAAGACTCTACCTCGCCTAATCATAAAAATATCATTTAATAATCAAAGACTTCCACAACTAAAACTTTACCCCTTATCATCATTCCTCAGAGGGTAAAAGACCATTTTACCCTTCCTTGACCCAAAGTCTTCATGTTGACCAAAACCCTAAAAGTCAACAAAAGTCAACCTCGTGAGTACGCGGGGCGTACTGCTTGATGTACGCCAGGCGTACATCGCTAGCCAATGGATTGGGTCTCCACCCAGTACGCTGTGCGTACTGGGAGTTTCGCCCAGCGTAACCATCAGATTCTAACATTCTTTATTTCTGGTCTTAATTGGTTAAGCCGTTACTCCAACTTCTAGATCAACTCTGTTTATTCGTCTAAACCCATAAAGTCGAGACCTCTAAGCCTTGGCATAGCTGTAAACGCTCCAACACTACTTAACATCATTCTATTCCAACTCAAGGACCTAGATCTATTTCATGGTGCAACATTCACGTCCAAGATGTCATTTTTATGAGTCTAAAACTCCAATAGACCAGAAGTATGATGGATCTAAGCCTATGGAGACCATTTGCACAAAAAGTCTCCACCTTTGGGACTAAAACCCTAGAAAATGGTACTTGAAGCATATAACATGAACCAAGTGACAAGATCCAAACTTTTTACTTGATAATGAAGCTTCAACCCTTGCAAAGCTCAGCTCTACACTTGAACACCACTTCTAACCTTCCCAATGAGTTCTTCTTCTCCTTTGCAACCTTGGAATTGCACCACCAAGCTTTGAATACTCAGAAAATGGCTTAAGAACGAATGCACACTCTCTTTAGGGTTTCTCTTTGAGGGATGGTCGCTAAGAAGTCCAGCCACACATTCCTCTTATAGCCTTCCAAAGGAATTAGGGTTTTTAGGTCTGGACCGGTTACGCCCGGTGTAACCTTAGGTACGCACAGCGTACCTGAGGGTGAACGCATCCAAATGAGGCGCGCGAGTACGCGCAGCGTACTCGCCTATCATGAAAACCCTAAAATGACAACATAACCAAGATGCAGGGCCAAATAGAAGAATACCTGAATTTCGGGCTATTACAATGAGATTATGTGAGTAAGAGAAAACAAATGAAACAATTTGGATTTAGTGTGTTATTCGAGTAACATAACCTAATTTGTTCAAACTGTACCCGAATGAAAAAAAAGCAGATTAACGAACGATTTGGTCAAGTGACAAACATCAAACCGATAACCCGAAATTTGGTAGTGTGATATTCTTGAGGTAAAATGACTTCCTTACTCACATTTGTCTCTATGTAAACGTATGATTAAATATTTTTTCAAAGTTAACTAATTATATATATATATATATATATATATATATATATATATATATATATATATATATATATATTAAATTTTTTTTATGTAGGTGACCGTTAGAAAATATTTATTGATGTATTTTATGAGGAAAAAAACGATAGATCAAACTATTATTGTTATATAAAAAAACATGTTTGGATATATATCATTAAGAGAATACAATTCTAAAAGATAGATATAGAATTGGTTAGTTAACATAATAGTAAATAATACAATAAATCAAAAGTTAATGAAATTTTATACCATCCAAGAATAAACATTGTTGAGGTGAATTAGTTCAAATATGTACCTATCTTATTCTATATTTAAAGTAATTACAATGTAAAAAATATTATTTCAAAGTGAATGATACCAACACAACTATTTTTAATATCATATATTAATTATATTATAATATTTTGTGCAACTAGCGGATATTTGCCTAGTATATACATAAAATAGAAATTTTTACTTGTATCACATGCATTTGAAACCTTCATAACTCTTCAATTTCTTTCTAACATTTATTATAAAATGGTTAATAATATTAAATTAATTTAAAAACTAAATTTTAATCATAAATTAACTAAACTACAGTATTAAAATATCATATTTTACTTCTATTTATAAAAATGCGACTTTAACTTTTTAACATATTATAGTCCACTTATTAGTTTAAATATGTTGTTGTATGTGAGCAATTATCATTGTAAAGCTATAAATTGTGTGTAATTTATGATTTTATACAAAATAGTTAATTTATTAATTTCGATATTGTTGTGATATGTCTCCGGCTTAACTCCGTCTCTTTAAGGGATGGGTATGAAGGGCCTGAGTATCAAGACAAAGAAAACAAGACCACTAGTCGTCGTCTAGGAGGCAGTCCTGAAATGTGGCTCCGACGGTCAAGTCATTTTGTTTCTTCGAGAGAAGGTTAAAAAAAAGGTTAAGTAAGAGTTTAAGAGTGTTGGTCTTTCGATCCATTGTCTTAGAGGAGAAGGGACCTTTTGATACCATTGGCCAGTGGGACAGATCCCCAATAGTATCTTCTAACTATTTCAGGTTTGGCAGGGATAGATGACATCTGATTGATAGATCATGCTCTATGGGTGGTTGTTTGCTATTGGTGTAGGTTTTCCAAGAGTGGCACCCTGAGCGCTACACCTGTCGCTTTGGGAGGCAGTTGATACTATTTTGTCTTGACGTTGACCTTGGCCCTTGGGTGCGAAGGAACGGATACAGGATTGCGAGGGTGAGGGTGAGGACATGGCATTAGGGTTATGCCGTCCTTTGCCCAACCCATTTATTAGACTGACGGTTCTATTATGGTTGTCGTATCCCTGGTGGGATATGTTATCAAGTCCCCTATGCTAGTAGACGTCAATGTTTTCTTAGGGTAGCTGAGTTGTTCTAGCTTAGATCGGGACACATGTTTGGGAGGGATGGCTCTTTGACAACTTCTGACGTGATGGAGGTGTCTGCATAGGTGGTCTTCATCATCATAACTTCTTGAACTTCACACCTACATTTAAATCTTCCTCCATTTATGTCCGTTCGTCTTTTGTTTTTGCTTCTTCACACTTCTGCTACTTCTTTTCATCTTTCTCTCTGTTTTTCAACGAACAATGGCTGGACAAAATACCAGAATCATTCTTCTTCGACCGAGTTCTCCAATGTTGTTCAAGAGCACTTTGGGTTGCTCCCTAAACATGGTGTGGAATACCCTCGAAAGGGGCCTATAATTTCTTGTCTGCTGGAAGGGAAAGTTGGAATCCCTATTCCGATCTTCAAGGTTGGTCTGAGGCTGCTAACGATGGACTTTTTCGATGAGGTAATGTGTTAGAATGACTTTCACATGGATGACTTGACTCCAAACGTTGTCAACAAGATTATTGGTTTTGAACTCGTTTGTCGGTCCCTTGGAGTTTTGCCACAGTTTTTGGCATTTAAAGCTTTCTTCAATTCTTTTACTCAATCCAGTGCTCAGACATTTTCCCAAAGGTGGGTTGTTCATGCCTTTATCATTAACCAAAAAGCTCTTAAGAAGAACTGGAAAGACCGATAGCTCTGGGTAAATCACAACCTTGTCGATTTTGGCTATCCTAGTTTGAGTACTTTTTCCAATCGGGCACTAGAACCATGGGGTGCTAGTGCTACTGTGGCACAAGAATTTAAGACCATTTGCATTAATGGCAAGGATTGGGAGGATTTTATGATGGCTGCAATTAGGATGAGTGCTGCTTAGAGTGCTCGACGGATGACGTCTGAGTTCTATGTTGAGAAGGATGGTAAGTACCTCTCCTTCCCCCTCCCTTTTTTTTAGATTGTTGTTTTCTTGTGTTCACTTGTGTGTTTTGTGATCTATGTTGGCTTGTTTCTCATTTGTAGGTAAAGAAAGGATCCTTCCCTTTGAGATGGTGCTGAGGGGCTGCTTTCAGAGTACTTGCCAATACCGGGATATTCCCTTGGCTGAGACGCTCCCTCCACTAGCAAGTCCCGACCGTTCCTTGGCTCTTGCTAACCCTCTTTTTTCTTCCTCGCCTGGGTCTAATTCTCTTGTTGGTCATGCATCAATTGATGCTCCCGTCGATGGTGTTTCCCATGAAGACCCTTTGCCTTCAGATATGGAAGAGGAGGAGATGTCGACCAAATTGACTCAGTGTAGCACCCATACGGCCTCTAACCGACGACTTTCCTAGCTGGATTCACCGCTTGTAGAGTCTGTTGAGGCTAGCTCCTCATGTTGATGCCTACTCAAGAGGCAGAACATGGACTTCTTTTTGGAGGAGGACATTGTAGTAGTTGACATCCTCGATAGTGAGACTCCAAAATAATTAGAGGGGATGAGTGAAGGAGCGAATTAACTAGCCCATAAACCTAAAGAGGAGCCAGTCGAAACCGTCGCCTTAGACATTGTTCACAAAGGTGTTCCAAACTCACAAGTCCTACTTCTAACTGGGGAAGGTACTGTCGGGGGTTCTGCTTCTGCTCCTCTGATAGTGTCATTCATATATGAGCCAGGATAGGGTATAACAAGAGAATCTCTTCTTTACCAGCACGCAACAACATATGATTAGGGTTCGCATGCTTTTCCTCCTTTTACCATCGAGGCTTTGGAGCTTCTTTCTAACTCACATCTTTCAAATAGCCTTTGATATGCAACTGTACAGGTTGGTTCGTACATGGTGGTGATTGCCTCTTGCCTTCGTCAGAGCAATTCTAATTCAAGTGAGCTTGCTTTGATTAAAGCCGAGCATGATGAACTAAAAGTGAGATTGCTGGAGTTAAAGGGGGAGAAGCGAGCGTTCGAGGAGCGCTATGTTCTTTTAGTAGGGCAGAAGGTGTCCTTGGAGGATAAGGTGGCTGCTTTGGATGGGTTGGTGGACCGATTTTCTTAATGGATCGAGGTTTTAGTGGAGGAGAAGGTGTTGGAGAACCAGGAAAATTGTGTTAATAGGCGGTTAGAGGAGGAGACTGCGAGTAGAAATGCTGTAAAGGAAGATTTTGGGTGGTTGCTTCAGAAGGGAATTATCTGATTGGTGGATAAGGTTGTTGAGAGTGCTACGTTTGCATTGGGGGTTAAGTAGATGAAGATGGAATGTGTGGCTACCAGTGTCGAGAATGGAAAACAAGCGACGCGGGTGCAGGTTACCACCAGAAAGTTTGTCTCTGAAGAGGTGAACCTTATTGTGGAGCATGCTTAGGCGATGCATGCTGCTATAAAGTCTTTTATGGAGACAAATTTTTTCTCTTACCTTCTCTTAGGTGAGATAGAGATAGGAGGCCTTCGCCAATTGTGCGTTAATCTTGACACTGAAGAGGGTAAGCGTGAAGGTGGCTCTTCTCACGTTGGACCTTCCTCCAACCCTCCGTAAGTGGTGGCTCTTTTTTGTTTTTTATTATTTGATGTATAATATGGTATTTGCATGGTGTTTGTTGAAAATGTTTGAATCAATGTCTGACTTTCTTCCTTGGCCCTGCGTGGTCATTTCCAAATCCCGGGGGATAATCCGGGTTAGATAATTTGTTATATTTTTTTCTTGTGTGCTTAGTTTGCTCCTTTTTTTCTTCGTTCTTCAGTTGATCATGTTTCTCTTTTTTAGTCTTGGATGGTTTGTGTTGTTCATCTTGAGTTTGGATTTTCTCTAGAGGTTAGTGTTGGCCTTTGGAGGTGTCGGTTATGGTTATCGTTTGCTTGACAAGTTTTTAGGGCTTAGAGCGTCTGTTTTGACAGACTCAACACTCGCCCTTGGGTCAGTCTGTGTGATTCGAGGATTTAACTAGTGTTTGGGTAGGAACTCTGGTTGTTCCATTCCATTAAGGTGTCTTTTCTAGCTAAAAGCCTTCACTTTGGCGCTTTTTCTCTAAGCCTTGGGTCAAGGGGAGTTGTACTCCAACTCTTATCATCTAAGCGAGACCGAGATTGTCACCTCGGGATTTAAGAAACCAGGTATTATGCATTTTGAAGGAAATGTTATGATCATTTATAGCCTCTTACTTGTCGTGATCAGGACTTGAAGCTCTCCTGACCTTGTTGACATGCTTATTAGGAAGAAGTGATGAGCCCTTGAGGCCTATGATTATGTTTTTCTCACTAGTTCTGTGTTCGGTGGCATGGGTGATCAGTCCGTCTTTATTTTCCATTTGTACGAAAGTATTTCGATACTTGTTTGTAACAAATTTTCTTTTCTTTGCATATTTTTTTTGGTGTCTTGGAGACATCTACAACATTAGACTGACTAGTTGGGGCATGATTATCTGTTAGGAGTTTGATGATTTGGACCTTTCTCTTGATTCCCCCAAGCTAAGACTACTGGTTTTGGCTCTAGAGCTCCCAGGTCATCGGGATGAGGTATTCTTCTTTGTATATCTTGGTTTGTATCCTTCGATGACTCGTGTATACGAGCTCTCTGGCGTTTGTGTTCGAGCTGTGATAAGTTGTTTCTGGGATGGTCGTCATTTGGAAGACGATCTTTAATTTCCTCCATGCTCCAACTTTGGTTGCTTTGTTATCACCTTTGTGCGGTTTTACCTCCTTATGTGTGACTTTTTTTGTTGCAAGCTCTGTTTTTTGCGAGGTTATTGACTAGATTCCATCCTGGGGGAAGCCTCTACCAGTTGCGGACTCTTACCATTGTAGTGAGTCTCCTGTCATTGTCTTCTTTTTTAGGGCAATTTCCTACCCACACTGCTCCAACACTGGGGATTCCTTGGTTGTGTTTTCGGTTGAGCTTCGTGACTTTACGCCTGTGTTTCCCCGTATCCTCTTTTCAATGCTCCGTACCCTTATTTCGTGAAGACATCTAGGTATGCTCAGTGATATCCAACCTCGTTTGGTGTTCGTGCTGACACTCCACGATATTTCGGGAGTGGTGAGGTCGTTGCTATCACAACCTTCTCCCCTATGGCTTTTTGTTTAGGTTGTCATCTGTTCCTCCTATCTTGGGTGTGGGTATTTGTTTTTTGCACTTGAACGTATGTGTTGTATTTGTTTTTGTGTGTCACTTCTTGGGATGTGCGTGGTAGTCCAAGTGGAGATCACACAAAGTGTTTTTGCCAGTGTGTTTAGAGCTGTTACTATTGCTAAGACGCTGGTTGTTCTGAACTTTACCATACGTTGTATTGTTGATGGGATGGCCTGTAGTTGGAAGAGGGCAGGTCGCCCTAGGATCATATCATGTTCTAACTTGTGTTTAACTATGAGAAATCGATTATCGTTGTTACCCTTTCCTTTCCATCATGACTGAGTAGTGTAAATGGGAGGTTTATGGTCCCAAGTGGCCATAACTTTTCTCCCACGAAGCCAACGAATGGGGCTCGGATTAGGGGTTTTAGGCTCCTCTTCCAGGATGGCGGAATTTGCTCGAAACATTGCTCATAGAGGATGTCGGTGCTTCTACCTCTATTGCCCAAGGCTTTCTAGATCTGTTGTTGTTGGAAGATGGTGAGGATTATGATTTTGTTCATGGGGTCCCATTCGGGCGCTCACAGGTCTTTTGGTGAGAAAATTATGTTGATAGTATCGTCTAGTGAGCAATCGACACCATTGGTTGGAAGCCGACACCTGGATCTATTCTCGGGCCTTATAATTGCAAGAATTTCCTCCTTTTTGATTGGTTGTTTGTTTGCCTCTTCTTGGGTTCTCTCGTCTTTCTGCTCGGCTGTGAACTTTGATCGTAGAGTCTTTCCGATTTCCGTTAAGTCTCCACTTAATTGCTTGTCTTTTACTTCTCTTTTGAGGATCGCACACTCTCCAGTGTTGTGGGTTTTGCTCTTATGCTATTCACAATATTTTCTTTTCTCTTTTTCTATTCATTGAGGGGGTTTTTCTACTGCATGTTCTTCCATCTTGTGGCTCTTGGGCTCGTCTTTGACGATTGGGAAGAATCTACGGGATGAGTGTATGGAATGTCTGCTATGTTTATCATGGCTTCCATCGTTGCATTCCTTGTGGCTATGGTGGTAGTAGGAGCCGGCTAATTCTTATTTGATGTAGGTTTTCGCTATAACTTTTGGATTACCTTGTTTGCGTTCTTCTCCCTCAATTTTCCTGAGTTATTTTTCGACCTTATATTTGAGCTTATCCCTAGATTATGGCACCGTTCCTTGCATTTTCCTTGGTAGGGGCCTGGGAGTATCCCCTGGGTGAAGACGCCCAAGAATAGAAATTCCTCGTGACCGGGGACGCTTAGGATTTCAAGGGTAAACCAATCATAGTATGCTCGGATTGATCTCCCTCTTTTTGCTTGCATGCCATGATAGAGTTGGCATCTCATTTGAGTTTTCTTAATTGCATGAAGTTGTGGAGGAAAAGATACCTTAGCTGTTAAAAGATGGAGATACTGCCCGGACGTATCACGTTGAACATTTTCTAGCATTTCCGGATTGCGTGACCGAGAAGTAGGTGCTGGTAAATATTTTTTCCATCTGAAGAAATGTCGTTGTCCACTCTTAGGTGTCTATGTGATTGTTAGGATCTTTCATGCCATCATACTTTGGGATGTTTAGAATCATGGTAGAATGTGGTATTGCATACTATAACAACTCTTTTATAGAACGTCGAGCCAATACTTGTTACAGGGCTCTTCATGTGTGGGTAGTTGGGTGCTCCGTTGACCATCATCTGATGTACGTGGTATGGGCTGTTGTACCCTTGGCCATACTCATAATTATACTCGTGGTTGTAAATGGTCATTTGAGGCATATACTATTGGATAAGGTGTGTAAGTTCATAACTATATTTGGTATGTACTTGACCCGGCTCGGCATGGTCTATTTGGGTTGCACGACGTTACAACACTTGGATAGACAAAATGAGAAAATGACATTTATGGTTTATTAATATATTATAAGTTCTAACGTATTAATAGTATTATTTAATTAGTATTGATCAAAAATTAATTTGGAATTAATTTTGTGATCAAAAAGAGACTAATTAAATATATAGGGATAGATTTGTAAATCCTTCAGTCTTATATAATGGACTTAAGGTCCATGATTCACTAGATTGGGCTAGGACCCATTAGGTGCTCCATGGGTGCTCCATTAAGGTTACCAACCCATGGATCATGGGAATATGAAAACCCATGCACATTAGGGTTTACATGGTGTAACCCTACATGTGGCACACTATATAAAGAGCCCCATACCTTGTAAAATTGGCCACTATTGCAAGACAAGGAGGGCTAGCCGAATTTTGAGTGAAGTGTTATTTTCTCAAGTTATTCAAACATTTGTGGTGTTGTGTGATAAATTTGAGGCATCACATTTGGGGTGCTAGGCTCATAAGGTCTTAAGGAATTCACTTTACAAGAAAGGTATGTCATTCTACTAGCTTTTTATAGTACAAGTTCCCCATGCCATGCTAGTTAGGATGTAAACCTTGGAAAAATCATATTTGCATGAATATTAGAGAAAACATAGATCCAAGGTTTCTAGGGTTGCATGTACACCATAGGAGTGTTGGAATGATCAAAACCCATCAGTGGTATCAAAGCCTAGGTTTGCTTTCTTGTTATTTGATGCAAAATGCTTGATAAAATCTATTTTTGTTCCAACTGCTTAGTGGACTCGCCGATTCCATGGGGGAACTCGACGAGTCCGTGTTTTTCTTCATCCAACTCATCGAGTTGGCTTCATGCACTCGACGAGTAGATAGCCTTGTGTGCAAATTTTCGAATTTTGCTACTGGAAATGGACTAGAATCATTACCCTAAACTGTTTTGGTCTTATGAAACTTGTTTTTGATGATGTAATGGTTCTGCTAATCCATTTTCAATGGCTATTATCAAATTTTCAAGTTTTGTATGTGTTTATATGATTCTTGAAATTGTTGTTATCAATATTCTTGGTCATGATTTTTGAAAGATCATAGGAATTATGTGCAAATTGTTTGATGATATGATTCTTGATCTAAATGTTATTGATGGAGTCCATAATTTTTCCTCAAGTTATGGATTACCAAAATTCACTTCTTTAAAAGTCATTAAAGAATCATATGCTACATAAAAATGAAGATTCTTCATTTTAATAAACCATTAAACTCATAAGTTATGAATATGAAAGGTTTTCATTAGTTTCAAAACATTCCCTCAAGTTTTGGAATTCCATACCATAGAGTTCTTAAAGTTAAAATTCAATCTTTATACTTTCTAATATTATATGTTAATAATATATATATATATATATATATATATATATGTATATATATACGTGTGTGTGTGTGTATGTATGTATGTATAAGTGCAAGTCATTTATACCGTTAGTAGGCCTCATTCAAAAAGCCGATATATAAAGGGGGTATAAGGTTGTTGCTTATAAAATGGCAGCTTAATAGGTGTACACTCTAGCCCACCGCTTCCTTGACTGGTGGAGGGTCGTTAGCCGAATGGGTGGAACAAGGACTATAATTCTCATTAAAAGTATAATGAAAAATATAAAGTAACTAAACCTTGTATAAATCCCAGTGTTAGTTACTTTATGAAAATGTGAATTTGGTGCTATCCCATGAAATTACACTTTGTACCTTACCAAGTCATTGGTCGAGTGTGTGTGGGTATGCGGTACACTAACATGGACTAGTAAGAGTGGAAAAGGGTGACTTAATGTTTATCATCGATTGGTGGAGCGTGTGTAGTTAACTGGCACATAAGTTAGGTGATAAAGATTAAGTATACCAACTTAATTTGCATGGTTATTCACACCTTGTTTGTGATCCTCGACATACCAGTCACAAACTTGAGAGGGCACAATCGAGATTTAAACATACCATTAGAAAGTTCAATGAATCTCAAATGATCTAGGAGTTTCAATCTACTTAAAACTTAATAATTTATTTTGTTTTTCATGGTCGAAATTGGTGAATCGTCATTCGCCTACATTCAAATATTTTATAGCTTGGATTACGACATCCCTCTTCCAAGTTATAAAGTATTGTGATGGGTCCTAACCTTAATATTACATTTGGGTGTCTTATTAAGGATCCTATATCTAATTTAAACTTTTCTTTCTTCTTTTCAGATGTCGTCCAAAAATGTTGCTTCTAGCTTAAACCCCACCGGTTCCTTTTCTCTCATTAACCTTTGTCGGAGAGTCATCTTTGATGGTTCCAACTTTATGGACTGGATTCGGAACATCTGGATGGTCACTCTGTTGGATTAGTGTCTAAGTCCATAACTATTTTGGTATGTACTTGACCCGATGGTGCATGGTCCTTTTGGGTTGCCTTCACCAAAGAAACTTGATAGCATGAGTTATGGAGAGAAAGGCTTAAATATGATTTATTAATATATTATGAGAATAATATATTAAAGGAGAAATCATATTGTTTAATTAATATTAGTCAATAATTTATTGGTAATTAGTTTTGCGACTAAAAGAGATTAATTAAACTTAAGGGACTTGAATTGTAATTATAAGATAATTGCAATTTGGGCTATGAGTTGTCTTATATTAAGGAGTGAACGAAATCTATGGGGAAACCCATAAGGAAATCATCCAAGGCCTTAAATAAAGGAGTCCATGGGTTGCTTAGGGCTTAAGCATCCAAATTAGGGTTTCCTTGTTAGATAACCCTAATAGCCTCAATATATATATGACCCTTATGACCTAAAAACATGGTGAACTTTTCTTCTAGGGTTAAAACACGTTTTGGGCAGCCTCCATCCTCTCTCCTCTTCAACCTCTAGCTTATGGTGTTTGTGAACCATTAGAGGAGTGACATTTGTGACTCTAAGCTTTCTAAAGTCAATACAAGGAGGAATTGGGATTGTTATTGCTACATAAAAATCAAGGTAATATCTTAAACCTATTCTCATGTTAATATGATTAATTGTATGAGAGAATTAGGGTTTATAGTCTTGGATAACTTGCATGTACAATACAGAAACCTAGATCCAAACATTAGGGTTTGTATGAGCACATAGGATGTTCTTATGACCAAAACCCATCACACTCGTTATAAGGAAAAGGAATATGTCCACGACAAGGAGCTGAAGGAAATGGATGAGTCTACTGCTACTCTAGAGGAGATCGCTAACTTTAGGGAAAATGAGAGAGATGCTACCAAGGTGGCATGTATAATGTTGGTCACAATGACAGTTGAACTCCAGAAGTCCTATGAGGACTTTTACTATTTTGAGATGCACATGGACTTGATGGACCGCTACCATCAAAGTGCTCATCAAGAGAGGTATTAAATCATCTATTCCATGACAAAAACCCGAATGAAGGATGGTGAATCCATCACAGGCCACTTATAGAAAATGCAACGGTATGTGGACCGTTTGCTGAAATTGAATGTGAACTTCCCCGAGGAGTTTTCTATTGACATCAAAATGCACTCCTTACCTACTTTTTATGATCAATTCTGAATGACATATCACATGAACAAGGAGGAAGTTACACCCAACAAGATACAAGGACTTTTGAAGACCGCTGAAAGTGGTCTCCAGGGTAAATAGGTTGTTACCACTCCTACTCCTAACACCGCCACTGTCTTGGCAATCGGGCAAAGTAGAGGGAAGAAGAGTAAGATCCCTTCAAACGATACCAAGGGAAAGTACCTTGAAAGCTCCTCTTCAAATGGAACCAAAGGTGGTTCTATCACTCCTTCTTCCAACCCAAAAGAAGCTCAATGCTTCTATTGTCAGGAAGAGGGGAACTGGAAACGAAACTGCCCCAAGAACTTGCATGATGTTAAGGATGGGAAGGTTAAACTTACCCACATAGGTATTCACACTATATTGTATATTAACTCACCTTATAATACTTCTTGGGTTCTTGATACAGGTTGCGGTATTCATATATCTTCTGCTTTGCAGGGCCTTAGAAGACGTGAGGATGTGGAGCACGGAAAGATAAAGTTGATGATGGGGAATAGGAAGGCTTCACCTGTCACTAAGATTGGAGTTAATTCTTTGTTGGTAAGTAGTGGGTTGGTGTTAGATTTGAATAAGTGTTGTTACTCACCCGAAATGGCGAGAAATATTATTTCTTTTCATGGCTTGTACAAACCAGGTTTTACCTTTTCGTTTGATAATGTAATCGGTGCTATAAATGTTTATTACAATGATGTATTTTACTTTAAAGCATTACCTTTTGATGGTGTGCATGAAGTTTTGATTGTTATTGACAACTTAGGAAATAATATTTTACATATTGATTCTTCCGCTAGTTTGGATAAGGCATCCTTGTGGCATTGTCGTCATAGATATGTCAACTAGAATCGTATAGGCCAACTCCAGAAGGATGGAGTCTTGGAGTCATTTGACTTAAGGTCAGATGATAGTTGCAAGTCTTGTTTTCTTGGAAAAATGACAAAGTCACCCTTCACTGGTACTTGTGCTAGGGGTGAAGGTTTGTAGGACCTCATACACACATATGTGTGTGGTCCCTTCAGAACTGCCACAAGGGATGCTAATCGCTTCTATGTGACCTTTAATGATGAATATAGTAGATATGGTTATGTATACTTAATCAATCATAAGTCATAAACCTTTGAAAAGTTCATAGAGTTTAAACAGAATGTGGATAATCACTTGGGTAGGAACATTAAGATGCTCCGATCTGATCGAGGAGGAGAGTATCTTAGTACAGAGTTCCTTGACTATCTTAAGGAATGTGGAATTGTTTCACAATTGACACCTCCCAGAACAATACAACTTAATTGTGTGGTTGAGAGGCGCAATCGAACCTTGTTGGACATGGTTCGTTCCATGATGAGTCGAGCTTCATTACTAAATTCATTTAGGGGGTATGCCTTAGAGACTACCACCCATATCCTTAACCTAGTCCCTATCAAGAAGGTTGCCAAAACACCTCATGAGATGTGGACTGGGAAAGTTCCTAATTTAGACCACATCAAGTTTTGGGGTTGCGAGTCTTTCGTGAGGTGTGAGACTCAGGACAAGCTCGAACCTCATAATGAACGTTGAATATTCATCGGATACCCATATAATTCCTTTGGTTACCTCTTCTACAAAGCCAGTGAGAATGTGGTCTTTATGACAAGGAGAGGGGTCTTGAGAGAGAGAGAGAGAGAGAGTTTATAAGCCAAGGAAACAGTGGGAGGCAAATTGACCTTAAAGATCTTCAAGAGTCAAGCGGTGAAGGAACCTAAAACACTAGCAATCCACCTCAGTAGGAAACTCCTGTTGAGCTGATAGATGATTATGTACATCTGAGGCGTTCTTTAATGGAAAGTTGGCTGAGGATGTTTAAATGAGTCAGTCAGATGGTTTTGTTGATGCAAAGCACCCTAATAGAGTGTATAAGCTTGAGAAATCCATCTATGGATTAAAACAAGCATCTCGCAGATGAAATCTTTTTTTCAAGTAGAAAGTCAAAGAGTTTGGTTTTTCGAGGAGCGAAGATGAGTCTTGGGTATATGTTAAGGCTAGTGGGAGTATAGTTAGCTTTTTGGTATTGTATGTGGATGACATACTACTCATTGGAAATGACATGCCAACCTTGTAAGATATTAAATCCTAGCTTGGGAAGTGTTTCTCTATGAAGGACCTTGAAGAAGCTGCACATATCATAGGCATAAGGATATTGAGAGAAATAAGTAAGAGACTAATTAGACTTGGTCAAAGTACCTACTTGGATAAGGTGATGAAGAGGTTCATCATGCAAGATTCCAAGAAATGTGACTTACCAATCCAGTGTAATCCCAAACCGAGTAAGACTCAGTGTTCAAGTACAGAGGCTGAGATAGCTGGGAGGAGTCGAGTACCGTATGCTTTCGTTGTAGGCTCGATCATGTATGCTATGACTTGCACTAACCCTGATGTTGCCTTTTCTTTGAGCGTGGTTAGCAGATATCAAGGGAATCTGGGCAAGGCTCACTGGACTGCAGTAAAGAATATTCTCAAGTACCTAAGAAGGACTAGGGACTGGGTCCTTACCCTTAGTGGGAGTGATGACTTGAGAGTTGTGGGGTATAGTGATGCTGGCTTCCAGACTGATTGGGATAATTTCCGCTCTCAGTCGGGATGGGTGTTTACCCTAAATGGAGGAGCAATTACTTGGAATAGTTCCAAGCTAGAAACAATAGCCGATTTAATATGCGAATCAGAGTACATAGCAACAAGCGAGGCAACAAAGGAGGCTATATGGATATAGAGCTTATTTGGAGACCTTGGAGTTGTACCAGCTATTAAGGAACCTATGGAGATTTTATGTGAGAATGAGTGTGCAATTGCCTTATCTAAGGAACCAAGGGATCATGGGAGATCCAGAAACATCTAAAAAAATACCACTACATTAGACATTGGATAGAAGAAGGACTCCTTGTGGTTAAGAGGGTATCATCGGATGAGAACCCAAAAGATCCCCTCACGAATCGACTATGTAGGGTTACGCATTTGCAGGTTGTGAGGCGTATCGGGCTGAAGGATGATATTAGTTTTACAGATTAGATAGTTATTTCTGAAACTTGTCAAATGTAAATTGACATTTGATGATTAAATAAAAGTTGTTGTTTATTTGTAAGTAAAGTGTTGCTATCTTGTGTTAGTTATTTACAATTATTTTAGTTTTGCATGATTTGACTTCCAGAATAATTACTTTATTCAAACTCTCCACAGTCAGTCATATGTTGGAAGTAGATATGAATCAACACTGTCATGAACTTGGCTTCTAGATGTCTAAGATGTTGGATATAATAAAAGTTACTACAACATTCATGAGTACTCATAAGTTCTGATTATTGGATTCAACCTACGCTCACTTGCATCACTTAATGGAATTTATCTCAAGTGATCGTGAGATGCTAATATAATATAAGTCTTCAAACCTAGAGATATGAGTTGTTGATTATGTGTTGGTTGTGAATTGATTGTACGAAAACGCAATGGTAACTCGATGTTATAAAATGTGCCTTTGTGTATGATTCAACAAGTAGTAGAACAAGCATATGAGTGGAAGTTTATCTGTTCCTTTTAGTCCTTGGAGGATTAAAAGTGATATCTAGGCCTCGATGATTTTGTTTTGACATATGTACTGAGCCCTGTCAGAACCAAATTTATGTGTTTGGTTTAGTTCTATGTGAAGCAAATCGGAAATCGGGAAACAAACTGCTGGACCATAAGTACGACATTGTACCATGTTTTTGAATTGCTGATATCTAGAACAAGGGATTATATGATCACTTATCTTAAATGGCATATCACCTCATCTCAGTTCCGCGAGACTTTGAAAGAGCTATGATTGCTGGTCGGTTCCTGAAGTGAAACCTGTAACTATAATTATTAGATTTATCCAAGTGGGAGACTATTGGATAAGGTGTCTAAGTCCATAACTATATTTGGTATGTACTTGACCAGACTTGGCATGGTCCATTTGGGTCACATGACATTACAAAACTTGGATAGACAAAATGAGAAGATGACACTTATGGTTTATGAATATATTATAAGTTCATTTATATTAATAGTATTATTTAATTAGTATTGGTCAAGAATTAATTTGTAATTAATTTTGTGATAAAAAAGAGACTAATTAAACATATGGGGATTGATTTGTAAATCATTTATTCTTATATAGTGGGCTTAAGGTCCATGATTCACTAGATTGGGCTAAGACCCATTGGGTGCCCCATGGATGCTCCATGAAGGTTACAAACCTGTGGATCATGGGAATATGAAAAGCCAAGAAAATTAGGGTGTACATGGTGTAACTCTACATGTGGCACACTATATAAAGAGCCCCATAGCTAGAAAAATCTGCAACTATTGCAAGACAAGGAGGGCTAGCTGAATTTTAAGTGAAAGTGTTCTCTTCTCAAGTTATTACAAGAGTTGTGGTGTTGTGTGAGACATTTGAGGCATCACATTTGGGATACTAGACTCACAAGGTCTTAAGGAATCCATTCTACAAGAAAGGTATGTCATTCTACTAGTTTTTTATATTACAAGTTCCCCATGCCATGCTAGTTAGGATGTAAACCTTGGAAAAATAAAATTTGCATGAATATTAGAGAAACATAGATCCATGGTTTCTAGGGTTGCATGTACACCATAAGTGTGTTAGAATGCTCAAAACCCATCATATACGATGCCTGTGCGGAGTATGCATGCATCGACTGATTCAGCTGTGAACTCGACTCCATTGTACCCGTAGTGTGTTAGTTCATCCCTACATTGGTTTGTCTTGAATGGTATGGGTTTATAGTTGCATTTGAGGGTATGCTCCTTGGTAGTCGTATGAATAAAGGTTGAACGATATTTTTTGTTCAGATAGCGGGATATTCGACATGGCGACCATTGAGGAAGACTGATGACCTACAGGTGGTTCAACTGATAGAATCATGCAAGGGAACCAAACGTTGGTCCCTACCTGTTGCATTGATGGATGTGATCAATTTTCCCTTCGTTGTGATTGGCTAGTTGACGTTCTTTGAGGCGCTATGGTGGTAGTTGTGGTCGGATGCTCCGTTACGATAGGTGGCCGTCACCATACATTAGCGATGAACTCCTCTATGGGGCCGAATGTCAGTGTCATCGGCTTCTGTGTGAGCATCTGCCTTTGCAGTGTCGACGGACTGCTTCCGTCGAGGGACTACATTTGTCTAACCGGGCTAGCATCGTGACCTTCCTGCCATACCAGTTCTTTATCCGTCATTTCTGGCGCCTGATGTTGTGAAGCATTTTATGTCGTACTGGGTTCACATCTGGATGACGCCAACTATTGTTATATGTCTTCAGATTAACTCCATCTCTTTGAGGGATGGGAATTAAGGGCCTGAGAATCCCAACAAAGAAAATAATACCGTCAGTCATCATCCACGAGGCAATATATGAACGAGGCTGCAACGATCAAGTCAGTTTGTTTCTTCGAGAGAAGGTGAAAAAGGTTAAGTAAGAGTTTAAGGGTGTTGTTGTTTCGATCGCTTATCTTGGATGAGTGGAGACCCTTTTATACATGTAGCCAGGGGGAAAAAATCCTCAGGGATAGATGACCTTCGATTGGTAGATCATGCTCAATGAGTGGTTGTTTGCTAATGGTGTAGGTTTGCCAGGAGTGGCGCCTTGAGTGCCACACCTATCGTTCTGGGAGGAAACTGATATTATTTTTTCTTGATGTTAACCTTGGGGCTTGGGTAACAAGGAACAGATACACGATCGCGAGGGCAAGGGCATGGATGAGGCGTTAGGCATACGCCGTCCTTTTCCAAAAATAAACTATCAGATTGACGATTCTCTAATGTTTGAGGTATTCCTGGTGGGATATATTATTAAATATAATGTTAAACGATTAACTTAAAACAAAATTTCAATTAAAAAATCGAGAGACTATTTTATAAATAGTTAAAAGTTATATATCTTATAATGTTAAACCTAAATTATAATCCTAAATTAATACAAAACCATTAAACTATTTTTTTAATCATTAAGAATTTTCAAATAACTTACAATAAAATTTGTTAAAATTAATATTACATAAAAATTATAATGCTATCTTTAAAAAACAAAAACAATGTTTATTGTTTTAAATAATTACAATCAAAGAAACTAACAATATTCATCATCTAAATTTTAAAACAATTAAATTTCTGAAATCAAATTAAAATAATTTAGAACTTCCAAAAACTTTATTTTAAATAACTTACAACAACAATAGTTAAAAATAATGTAACGACGTAATTTTTCAACCAAAATTTCCATTTTTAAAACACATAGAACTCATATATTATACTTCATGAAAATCGTAAGTGTCTCAAAGTAAACATAAATCCACAACAAAAAGTCAAATCCCAGAATCCTGAACATGATCTCGAACAAGTATGTACAATCACGCTCGTGGCTTCCTGCGATCCTCAGAAGAACCTGAACCACATAACACATAACACGGTAAGCATAAAGCTTAGTGAGTTCCCCAAAATACCATGCACATATAATTAGTCACTCGAGGCTATAGCTTTAGAATACCCTCCGATCAATGTGTCTCAGTGGGACCCTGTAGTCCCACAGCTTGTTGGACCCTATGGTCCGGTCGAAGTGAGGCCCCTACGGCCTCATAGTTCGTTGGACCCTCTGCTCCGGTCTAAGTATCACATAATATATCATAAATATCACACAACAAAATGCATAACTCAAGTAAGCACATACAACCCTTTGGTCATACATAAATACCACTCTAGGTAATGTATAGTGAGAAGACTCACCTCGAAGCAAGCAAGCTAATACACCTCGTACATGAATCGCCGATCTAGCCTCCACCTAATACATGTGGTGATTATCTCAAATTAGATCACAATTCTAGTAAATTCATATTAACCCCTTTTAACTCTTGGTAAGGATAAGAGACCATTTTACCCATCCAAGATTCAGTTACTCACATTTGGTCAAAACTCTAAAAGTCAACCAAAGTCAAACAGTCCACGTTGACCCATCTCGATGAGTGCATCAGGAGGACTCATCGAGTCCCCTCGTTTCCTTAGAGGCCTTATAAAAACCAACTCTACTTGACGAGCTGACCCGCTAACTCGACGAGTTACGACTTCATTCAGTCTCTACTCCCATTTAGACATTTTAAGGCAGATCTATCACTCCAACTACTAGATCTAGGCTCCTCAGGCTCGATTGTCACATAAAGTTTCGGTCTTTACATTCATGCATGGCATATTTTCTCCAAAATGGCATTACAAGCTCCAAAGGAAGGTTAGATGCTCATGAGCCCGCCCTTAGCCCAATAAAGCTCATACCTCTATACTCTCATGGCCTCCTATATTCCAGATCTGAGGTTCTAACCTAAAAAATGCTGAAATAATGCAAGGACACAAGATGATTGGAAGAAAACCCTAAAAACTCCAACAAAAGAGATCTAACTAACTATGTGGCCAATGTGAGATCTTTTTACCTCTGAACAAATACTAATGATAGAAGAACACTAGATCCATAGCCTCTCCTTGATAAGATCCAAAATGCTCTTCAAATCTTCCTTCAAAATGGTACAAGAATGATCAATTTGGTCTCTCTCTCTCTCTCTCTCTCTCTGTCTCTCTGTACACAACGAAGGGGAGAGTGTGGGGTTTCTCTCTGTGAAGTGTGGTTGCAATAGGAGGATATAAGTGCCTTTAAATAGGTCCCAAACCCTGGGATTTAGGCTTTCTCATTCCAGTTCCTACTCGGCGAGTCTACTCTCGGACTCGTCAAGTAGATCATTAAACTCACATGTTCATACTCACTTCTACTCGGTGAGTTATAGCGCAAACTCGTCAACTAGATTAATGATCGTCGATAATAAATAATTAAAATAATATACCTGGTCATCTAGGTGCTATATTTTTCCCCACTAGAATCAGACTACACCCTCGAATATTGCTCCGCAAGTAATTATGGATGTTGCTCCCGCATCTCTTACTCTGACTCCCAAGTCAACTCAGATCCCCTCCGATGCTGCCACTGGACCTGAACCAGGGGCACTTCCTTGTTCCTTAGAACCTTCACCTTTTGATCCAAGATCACGATTTGCCTCTCAATATAATTCAGGCTCACATCAACCTGGATCTCTTCTGATGGTACCACTGCCAACCGGTATGCTACCCTACCCACTCTGGCAGAGACTCTGAAAGGACCGATATATCAGGGTCCCAACATACCCCGCTTTTGGATATGGATCACCAGTTTCCATGGGGATACCTTCAAAAGCATAAAATATCCGACCTGAAATTCTAGCTCGGATCGTCGCCTGTCCGCATAACTCTTCTGGCGACTCTGTGTTGTCAGTAACATCTGCCTGACCTGCTGAATCTGCTCAGTCATTTTCAGCATTATCTCCATACCACCCATCACTCTCTGTCCCACTTCTCCCCAACAAATGGGAGTCTGACACCTTCTTCCATACAGAAGCTCAAAAGGAGGCGTACCAGTACTTGAATGATAGTTTTTGTTGTAAGAAAACTCTGCCAGTGGTATGTAGGTTTCCCAACTTCCTCCGATGTCCATGACATACGCATGCAACATTTCCTTCAGCGTCTGAATCTTCCACTCACTCTGCACATCAGTTTGTGTGTGATACGTGGTACAAAAATGCAAGCGCGTGCCCAACTCCTGATGAAACTTCTTCCAAAATCTGGAAGTAAAACGCACGTCCTGATCCGACACTATTGAGACCGTCACCCCATGATGTGGTAGCACTTCTCTCACATAGATCTCAACCAATCTCTCCACAGAAGAGCTCTCACTAATAGCAAGGAAGTGATCACTCTTTGTTAATCGGTCCACAATCATCCAAATCGCGTCAACTCCTCGTGCATTCCTTGGAAACTTTGTGATAAAGTTCATCGATATTTGCTCCCACTTCCACTGGGGAATCTCATGGGGCTGTAATGGACCATGTGGATGTTGGTGCTCTGTCTTGACCTGGCAGCAGGTCAAGCACCTCTCAATTACCCAGGCAACATCCATCTTCATATAGGGCCACCAATAGTCTCCCTTCAGGTCTAAATACATCTTAGTAGCCTCGGGATGGATCGAGAACCTCGATCTACACGGCTCCTCCATTAGTATACGCTGAGCTCTACCGGTATATGCCACTTAAATCCTCCCTCAAATAGTCATAAGTCCTTGGCTATCTGTCACAAACTGGGACAGCTGCCCAACTATCCACTCCCTCTTGTGGTTCTCCGGTTTCACAGCCTCTGCCTAGGCTTCTCAAATGGTATCCAAGACTGGAGTCATTACTGTCATCCTCATACACACATCCCGAATCGGGGCACTCTCTAGTATACGACTCAGGGCGTCGACCACCATGTTAGCCTTGCCCGGATGATATAGGATCTCACAGTTAAAGTCTTTCACCACATCCAACCATCTCTTCTGCCGCATATTTAGGTTGGGTTGATCCATTAAATACTTTAGTCTTTTATGGTTTATGTATACGGTACACCGAACCACATACAAGTAGTGGCCCTAGATCTTGAGGGCGAACACTACTGCTCAAAGCTATATGTCATGGGTGGGATATCTCGTCTCATGAGGCTTCAACTGCATCGATGCGTATGCTATCACGTGTCCTCTCTGAATTAGCATTGTACCCTACCTGGATATAGATGCATTGTAATAAACCATAAAGCCCTCCATTCCATCAAGAAGAGCTAACACTGGAGCTTCGCACAACCTCTTGCAAAGAGTCTCAAATGAGGTCTGCTGCACGGGGCCCCAAGTAAAAGTAACACCCTTACGGGTTAATCTAGTGAGGGGGACAACCATCTTGGAGAAATCTCGAATAAATCTCTGATAGTAGCCGACCAATCCCAAAAAAACTCATGATATCGGTGGGGGATCTCGAAACATCCCATCTCATAACTACCTCAATTTTGGGTGCATCGACCAAAATCCAATTTTGATTAACGAGGTGTCCCAGGAACTTGACCTCACGAAACCAGAAATCACACTTGGATCTCGAGTATACCAAAATATCGTTGATGAACAGGATCATCGATCGATCCAACATAGGTCTGCACACCTAGTTCACGAGATCCATGAAAGTTGCTCGTGCGTTGGTGAGCCAAAATGGCATCACCACAAACTTGTAATGCCCAAAACGAGTTCTAAAGGCTGTTTTCTGGATATCCTCCTTTCGGACTCTCATCTGATGATATCCAGACCTCAAGTTGTTCTTGGAAAACAAAGCCGCGCCCTGCAACTGATCGAGCAGATCGTTGATCCTCAACAACGGATAACGGTTCTTGATCGTCAACTTGTTCAACTCCCGATAATCAATGCACATCCGATATGAACCATCCTTTTTCTTGAGAAAAACAGTGGGCGCTCCCTATAGAGAGCTAATCGGCCGGATAAAACCTTTCCCCAACAGCTCCTGAAGCTGCGAGGATAACTCCTGCATCTCGGGCGGCTTAAGCTGATAAGGTGCCTTGGCAATAGGCACTGCTCCTAGAACTAAATAAATTCGGAATCCCACCTTCCTATCGGGAGGCACACTCGATAAATCCTAGGGAAAAACATCCGAAAATTCACTCACTATCGGGACCTCTGCGAGAGAACTCGATCTCTCGGTAGCAAATCGCGTATCTATCACATATGTTACGAAACCCCTATAACCCTGTTGAAGACTCTCTCTCGCTTTGGAAACCGAGGAAAATGTTGACCCATATTGGTTACCTTCACGATATACCATAACCACTCCCCCACTAGGGTCTCGTATGGTCACCAACTGATGCTCGCAGTCGATCATAACTACAAATCGACTCAACCAGTCCATGCCTACAATGACATAAACACCCCCCATCGCAATTGGTACCAGATCTATCAGAAACTCAACTCTCAAAATATCAAGTACACATCCCCGGATCACATCGGTCGCAAACACTACATGCTCATCAGCTATAGAGACTCTCAGAGGTCGAATCAACATGTAACTTCTAGATTTCCAGGTATTATATTATATCATTAATTTTTGGAGTTAAGAGAGGGACTCGATGAGTTGACGCCTAGACTTGTCAATTAGAATCGCATATTGTTGACTGATAAATGAGCGGACTCGACGAGTCGGTTAGGGTGGACTCAATGAGTCTGTGCTGACGACTGAAACCCTAAATCCCCGGGCCTAAGCCATATTTAAAGGACTTTATAGCCTCCATTTGCGGATACGAGTCCAGAGAGAGGTACCCTAGTGATTTTGAGCGAGTTGTGAGAGAGTTTGAGCATCTTTGCTCATTTTTGGTGCGATTTAGCCAAAGAGGAAGGGTTTCCAGCAAGAAGGGGGCAAGAGGACTTCATCTCATGAGGTTTTAAGCTTGGATCTTCATTTTGAGGTAGCTACTCGACCTTATTCCTCTATTTTTTCTTAAGAGCATTGAATTTAGGTTTTCTATATCTTTTATGGCTTCTGTGGTTGTGATTTAGTGTCCCATTGAGTAATAAAATCTGGATCCGGACCTTTTAAGGTCCAAGGAGCTTGAATCACTTTGCTTTTTTTTTTTTGTGGTTCTATGGAGGAAAGGGACATAGGTTGCCATGTTAGAAAGGATTTCACCAAAATGAGCCTAGAGTGCCTTGCATGTGTACCAAGATTCGACCTTTACATGGTTATTGGCTATGGTAAAGGGATTCGACCTTTACATGGTTATTCGTGGCAGAAACTCACCGAGTTGATAACTGGACTCGACGAGTTGAGTCGGGGTTGCCCTGGGATTCGTTGCTAAGTAACCCGGCGAGTGGAGAGGGGACTCATCGTGCCAAGTGGGGATTGGAAGGATCCAGAAGAATAGTGCGGACTTGCCGAGTCCCCTGAGTGCACTCAACAAGTCTGGTCAATGTTTCACCATTGACTTCGTTGACTTTGAGGATTTAGTCAATGTTTGGACTTATGAGCCACTAGAGGGGTGGAATGGTCTTTTTCCCTTCTTACAGGACTTACAGAGAGGGGTTAGCCTAGCCTTAGAAGTTATATTAATTAGAGTAATTGTTATGTTATTAGGCAGAGGCTAGTACAGGGTTTCAGAGTTCGAGGTTTACCGAGTTATCCGAGGTGAGTCTTCAGACTATACTTTAACTTGAGGGGTTCTGCTGTTGGGAGATGCTTGAGAGTGAGTGGATAGCAGCGAGGAGCTTGTGACAGATCTGGTAGAGAGTAGACTATGCATAGTAAGAGTAGAGTAATTGGGATTTAGGATCCTAGGAGGAGGACCTAGGATGAATACTGATGCGCTGTGGAAGGTAGTATTAGGCCCGTACTACTTAAGACACCAGAGTAGTGCGCAGCGCAACTAAGAATCCTTGGGGTACTAGGGAATGAGTAGGGTCGAGTTATCGAGTGCGAGTATTCTCGAGAAAGTCTCTAATATTTTTATGTTGTATTTCAGAGACATCATGGTTGGGACACGACATAGACTAGGGACCAGTAGGGTGAGTGATGAGGAGCTCCACCAGATGATCCATGAGGAGGTGGTTGCGACTATCCGTGCAAAGATTCCAGAGATGTTCAGGTCTATTAAGACCACTCTGATTGATACTTTCGATGAGAGATACACAACAGTTACTGAGGCTATAGGTACTGCAACTGTTGCTGCTGCAGACCTCAGGGTGGCGATTCGTTGCTGTTCCGGGAGTTTAGCAACACGAAGCCACCAGAGTTTGATAGGACACAGGATCCGATTGCTGTGATGAGATGGGTTTCTGATATTGAAGGATGCTTCTATACGTGTTCATGTCCAAAGCATTTGAGGGTCTAGTTCGCGTTGAACCAGCTTTGCTTGGGACTGAAGGACTGGTGGAAGTTTGTGACGGCGTACTTTTCGTCTGCTGAGCTTGCCGCAGTGACCTGGGAGAGGTTCATTGTTATGTTTTTTTTTAGTACGTTCCCCCTGTTGAAAGGGAACATTTTGCCTAGAAGTTTTTGACCCTCAAGCAGGGTACTAAGTCTGTTACTGTGATCACCAGGATGATCCATGAGAGGGCGATGTTCTTCCCTGAGCACGTGTCTATCGAGAAGGTACGTATGAGTCGGTATTTAAGTATTCTGAGAAGGGACATACGAGAGTTCGTGGCGAACTCATCATACCGAACATTTTCAGAGCTTCAGGAAAATGCTCGGAATAGGGAGATAGAGCTGGAGACTCAGGTTAGGGAGGAGGCGGGGTCTCAGGATAGGGATCAGGGACCGACTAAGTCCCAGCCGGCAACCAAGTGGGCCAAGCCCGCCGATTTGAGATCAGGAAACCAGGAATGGCAAGTGCGAAAAGGGTCATGAGGGGTGTGTAGAGCAGGGTCTTGCTACAAGTGTGGCAAGGAGGGGCATATGGCCAAGGCTTTCCCCAAGGGATTTGCAGTCTGTTTTTACTGCAACCAGATCGGGCACCGGAAGGCTGAGTGTCCACAGCTGCGAGGATCAGTACACGGAGCATCACAGGGATCTGACCATGCTGTTGTTCGAGCTACCGAGAGCCGGCCGGTGAAGGCCGAGGCACCGAAGGCACGAGGGACAGCTTTCAAGTTGACCGTGGAGGAGGTCCGCGCGAGGCCATATGTTATGGATGGTATGTATTTTTTCATGTATTTACTATGATGTTTAAGATATGGTGTTTATATTATGTTATGCGTAGGTACTTTCCTTGTGTGTTCTGTGCCGGCCTTGGTATTATTTGACTCGGGTACGAGTCAATCTTTTGTGTTATTAGCCTTTACTTAGCACATCAGGATTCATCGAGGGGCATTGAGTTGACCTCTGCGAGTTTCTATAGCTGACGAGTGAGCACTGCATGCCACCGATGTGATTCGGGGATGTGTGCTTGAAATCTTCGAAGTTGAGTTTCCGATTGATTTGGTTCTAATTGCGACGGGGGATGTCTATGTCATCGTGGGCATGGACTTGTGAAGCAAATTTGGAGCGGATATCTACTGTGAGCAGTAGCTGGTGACCATACCAGACCATAGTAGGGGAGTTCTTATGGTTTATGGCGAGGGTATCCGTCCTGGGTCATCATTTTGTTCGGCCACTAAAGTGAGGCAGAGCCTACAACAGGGTTGTAGTGGGTTTATGGCGTATGTGGTGGATATGAGAGTAGATGCAGAGAGCCCAACATCGGCCAATGAATTCCCGATAGTGCGGGAGTTCTTGGACGTTTTCCCCGAGGAGTTGTTGGGTGTGCCGCCCGAGAGGCAAGTAGACTTTCGTATCGATTTGGTTCCGGGGGTAGCACCTATCGCTAAGGCGCCTTATCGCCTTGCGCCTCTAAAGATGCAGGAGTTATCCTTGTTGCTTCAGGTGCTGCTGGGGAAGGGACTTATTTGACTTAGTAGCTCTTCATGCGGAGCGCCGATCCTTTTTGTCAAGAAAAAGAATGGGCCGCATCGGATGTGTATCGATTACCAGGAGTTGAAGAAGTTTACAATCAAGAACCGTTACCCTTTCCCGAGGATCGACGATTTGTTTGATCAGTTACATGGAGAGTCTTGGTTCTCCAATATTGAGATGTGATCTGGATATCATCAGATGAGAGTACGCGAAGAGGATATCCAGAAGACAGCATTCAGGATTCGTTATCGTCATTACGAGGTTGTGATGATGCTTTTTGGGCTCACCAATGCACCGACGACATTCTTGGACCTCATGAACAGAGTGTGCAGGCCGGTGCTGTATCCTTCAGTGATCATGTTCATCGATGATATATTGGTGTATTCGAGATCTAGAGAGCATCATGAAGAGCATTTGAGGGAGATCGTCGGAGTTCTGAGATCGGAGAGGCTTTACGCCAAATTCCCCAAGTGCGATTTCTGGTTACGAGAGGTCTAGTTCTTGGGGCATGTCGTTAACCTGAATGGGATATTGGTCGATCCGGCCAAGATTGAAGCGGTGATGAGTTGGGAGGTGCCGAGATCCCCCTCAGAGATCAGGAATTTTATGGGGTTGGCCGGCTATTATAGGAGATTTATCAAAGATTTTTCCAAGATTGCGATTTCTCTCACCAGGCTGACCCGGAAAGGCGTAGCATTCAGTTGGGGCCTAGAGAAGCAGGCCGCATTCGAGACACTACGCTAGAGATTATGCGAAGCCCCAGTATTGGCCCTTCTAGAGGGGATGGAGGATTTTGTGGTATATTGTGACGTGTCGATATCAGGATTGGGTGTAGTATTGATGCAGAGATGTCATGTGATAGCATATGCATCGAGACAGTTAAAGCTTCATGAGACGAGATATCCCACTCACAATCTGGAGTTGGGGGTTGTAGTGTTCGCTTTCAAGATCTGGCGTCACTATTTGTATGGGGTACAGTGTACCATATACACGGACCATAAGAGCTTGAAGTATCTCATGGATCAGCCAAAGTTGAATATGCGCCAGAGGAGATGGTTGGATTTGGTAAAGGATTATGAGTGTGAGATTCTGTACCACCCGGGCAAGGCTAATGTTGTAGCCGATGCCCTGAGTCGTAGGGCGGAGAGTGCCCAATACGGGATGTTTTTTTGAGATTGAGAGTGATGAATCCAGTGTTGGACACCATTCGGGAGGCCCAGGGAGTGTTGGTGGCCCTGTATGAAGAGGGATGTTGCGTGCTTCTTAGAGAGGTGCTTGACTTTTCGCATGGTGAAGGCCGAGCATTAGCATCTGCATGGCAGGTTGCAGCCACTTGAGGTTCCTGAGTGGAAGTGGGAACAAATTACCATGGATTTTATCACCAAATTGTCGAGGACTGCGAGGGGTGTCGATATAATTTGGGTGATTAGTGACCGGCAGACGAAGAGTGCTCACTTTCTTGCTATCAATGAGAGCTCTTCCGCTGAGAGGCTGGCAGAGATATATCTGAGAGAGGTGGTATCATGTCATGGAGTAACAATCTTGATCATTTCAGATCAAGATGTACGTTTCACTTCCAGATTTTGGAAGAAATGCCATGAGGAGTTGGGTACGAGGCTGCATTTTAGTACCACATACCACCCACAGACGAATGGTCAGAGTGAGCGGACGATTCAGATGCTCGAAGACATGCTGCGAGCGTGTGTGATGGACTTTGGAGGAAGTTGGGATACGTATTTTCCATTGGCTGAGTGTTCATATAACAGCAGCCACCATTCGAATATCGGCAGGCCTCCCTTTGAGTTGTTGTACGGGAGAAGGTGTTAGACTCCTATATGTTGGGGAGAGGTTAGGCAGCAGGTGATGGGCAGCATTGAGGTAGTGCTTCAGACGACAGAGCAGTTAAAGCAGGTCTGACAGAGTCTGCTAAAAGCTCAGAGTCGCCAGAAAAGTTATGTGGATACGCAACGGTCCGAGATTAAATTCCAAGTGGGAGACTTCGTACTCTTGAAGGTATCTCCTTGGAACCGAGTGATCCGATTCAGGAAGAAGGGAAAGCTGGGGCCCCGGTACATCGGTTCGTTCAGGGTGACTGTAAGGGTGGGTAGGGTAGCTTGCCGTCTAGAGCTACCTGCGGAATTGAGCCAGATCCATGATACCTTCCACGTATCTCAGTCGAGGAAGTGTATAGCCGATGAGTCGACGGTAGTGCCGTTGGAGGATATTCAGGTTGATGCCAGCCTAGATTATATTGAGAGGCCGATTGCAATTGTGAATCAAGGGATCAAGGTTCTGAGGAACAAGGAGGTGCCCCTAGTGCAGGTTCAGTGGCAACATCGGAGAGGGTCCAAGTTGACTTGGGAGCTAGAGTCAGAGATGTGTGAGTAGCATCCAGAGTTGTTTGTGGAGGAAGACTTCGAGGGTGAAGTCTGATTCTAGTGGTGGAGAATTGTAACATCCGGATTTCCAGGTATTATATATTATCATTAAATTTTGGAGTTAAGAGAGGGACTCGACGAGTTGACGCCTAGACTCGTCGAGTAGGATCGCGTATTGTTGACTGATAAATGATGGGTGTGACAACTCGACATTTCTACACTGTGCAATCGATCCATATATCTGTCATTCACTTGAATTTAACATCTTTTAGCAGAATTTGGGTCCGAACGAGTGATTTAGGTTTAGTACATCATAGATATGGGCCTTAGGAATGGTTAGGAAGGGCGTTGCATCACAAAATCCAGCCAAACAAACCAAGAGAGGTGTGTGCGGCTGCACACTAGTGTGTGCGGCCAGCCAGCCCCACACCCAACCACAAACCCCCTCCAGCCTCACACCCGACCCTATATATAGTAGAGGACCCCATTCACTTTTGGTTTCACTCTCTCCCACTCTCTACTTTCTCTCTCTAAAAACATCACCCAAGAACATTTAGAAGGGCTCCAAACCGTGAAGAACATCATCTTTCAGCTTGTTATAGAGGTAAACCACTTGAATCCAAGCCCAAAACTCATAGTGTTCTTCGTGTTCTTCACCCCTTGAAGGAGTGCTGCCGCACACCATCATCAGGTGGCCGCAGGCATTCAAAACACCCTCCAAAGTGAGAGTATGGCCACACAATCGACACATAGGACTCAAACGAGGAGTGTACAGCCGCGCACACACCATGTCTGACCGCACACTCTAGTGTGCAGCCTCACACATAAGTCTGGACGCATTCCCCTGCCACACACTCACTTTTATGGTTATACACCCACCCTAATACACATATTTTGCCTTAAACATGCATAGATCATTGAGTATAGAACACGAGACACTTAGTCCTAGTGATTCCAAGCCCTTAGGGTGATTTCCCATCATTTTTAGTCATGAAACACCTTAGCTCAAACTGATATATGTGTCACTGTATGATTAATAGGGGCTACTTGCGTTCAGAGCATCTGTTGAGACTCGACACTCATATCGATACCACACTTGAACCCTACGTCAAACAGTGAGTTCATACCCCCTTAATTAACCTTTCAAATGTTTTTAACTACTTAAATGGGGGGGGGGGGGATACAAGTTGAATCCGATACATTGCAGTATCAATCAAAAGTGATTAAGACTTGCTATCAAAAGGATTTTCTACATTTTTAAAGTATCTTGTCAGTAAAGTTATTTCAAATGTTTATCAACCTCATTTTCACGAATAAATTGTCTCGAAACTGAGTTTCAATGTTTTCAAACCTTAAATAATTTCCAAATCACATCTACACCAATATATTTATATTAGTAAGTATTGAAGGACTTAGAACTGATAACTGCCCTTATTTCCTGTTCTTGTTTGATTGTGGACTTAGGGTTTTAGGTTATTTGTCCGACTATCGTTTAATACTTAGTTATATATCTTGTATATTTGTGTTAGATATAAAAGTTTTCACCCTAGTTTGATACTCCTACCTATCGAAGACACTCAACTAAAGTACTCTATTTAACTATAATAGGTATAGTTAAGGATTACTATTCATTACCAATGCTACTATGATACACACTATAGTCAGTACAATTACAAGACTATATGTACAATACACTATGCGAAAAGAACGCTATATACTATATTATACTAAGGTAACACTATCCACTATATGAAGAAACACTAATAACTACATAAAGAGAAGATTACGTAGTACACTAAGAGAATACTATATACTATACGAGAGAAAATACTACAATGGAATGTGATGCACTATTTCTCTATACAAGAATTTGCTATGCAATTGTCGGATAACCATTGCTTCGTGGAGGGAGGGCGACCACTATGTGTATAGATCTATAAGGGACGGATTTACCCCCATCCCGACTGCCAGCTACAGTCTGAGCCTTTTTGGCCCAGGGATGACAAAGCACTACTACACTATTGGTGACTTGGAGGGTCAGCCGCTATACTATCTCTCAGTATGATTTCGTACGAGCTCACATTCAAACCTTAATTAAACACACATCCCGAGGTGTATAGAAAACTAATAATATTACATTTAACCGGAGTTACATTACTATTACATTTAACCGGTAGGGATACTGCTGGGGTGAAACTCCATTCCTTCTCTATAATGAACGAGTTTAAAATTGTATTTTTATTACTGATATTTTCACGAGAAGATTATTACATTTTCAAAGACACGAACTTACAAATAACCTAGTTTTGGTAAAATACTACTTCTTCTGAACATACGGGATTTTCTAGGAATCAAATTACTTTCAAATTTTGATAACAACCATTTCATTACATGATTGTAAACATTTTTATACAAACAATGACACTAAATACTAATGTACTCACCAGCTTTATGCTGATATTCGTTTTCAAAATAACTTGTATTCGCATGTCAACAATAAAAAGGTACTGATGCAGCTTTTGAGAAGACGAAGCACATATAAGACTCATCTTTTATTTTGATTACACTTTTGGTTTCTATTGTACAGAACACGCATGTATTACAATTATTATATTAATGAAATGGATGTTGTTGTGTGTTTTTACTATTATGCGTTGTTATGATACTTTACATGATGTCCTCCACCCCATAACGTATTCTGCCGTTCTCCTTTTTTGGGTGTGATAGATTGGTATCATAGAATTGTTTATAGTGAATCAAGTATATCAACCCATAAAAGATATACAAATTATAAACACTTCGGGACTAAAACACTAAGACATAGAATATATACTTTTAATACTAAAATATTTAACTAAGTATATATATATATATATATATATATATATATATATATATATATATATATATATATATATATATACATACATCCACGAATACAAAGGGTCAGTATCATACTAGAACAGAACAAAAGTATTAAGATTGTTGAGCAGCACAGTTAGGCTTAAAGACATATAGTCACATCTGGGTGGATGTAGCCTAATCAACTACATCTTTGGGGGTTATGACTAGCATGTGCCTAAGAGTGGTTATGGTGCTGCAACAAGTCTAAAACTTACCAACAGTACCAAAAGAACTCTAATACGAGAATACTATAGGAGTATTCTGCATCCCTATAACTTACATATGTGAGAACTAAAAATTCATTATTAAGAGAGCAATAGTTGTTAAGTGGATACGCTACGATTACATGTGACTAAGGCGTTATAGACTTAGAATCTGTGATCTGTGCTTTACTTCATGTTCCTTGTTTGGTTGTGGATTTAGAGTTAGGGTCGCTTATTCGAAGGTATATCTTGTTTCGGTCGCATGTAGTTAGTATGCACTATGCAAGTATTGGTCTGACTAATAATGATCCTCTTATAAGTATCTTAGATTAGTACGTCTACTAACTATTCATCCCCTTTTCTCGCATAGATATCATTGTCGGATTTGATCATGGTGACCCATACTTCCTAAATCACGGCAATGCGGGATGGCTTGAATAAGAGACCGATGAGGAACATCAAATCCCTTTGGATGACCACCAAGTAGAAGGCTTCTCGGATGGGTCTAACTGTGAACTCGAAGTCAACAACCTACCCCCTGTGGCCCCAGTCCCAAACCCTAACCCCCGCCAGCCCTTCCACAGCCTGACGCCTGCATGGGGGGAATGCATAGAAACGTGGAGTGAGGAGCAAAGTCAACCCATGCCATTTAATGGGGACCGAAGCTTTATGAGACAAGCAAAGGAGGATCAACGGACAGAGTCTTACCCAACCTGGGGCGAAGAGTTGCCCGAAATGAAATTCAAGACCGGACAGCCCTCCAGCATATCGCAGAGGTTGATACAAATAGAGTATTGCACTCCCTTCGCACCAGCCACCTGGAGCATGCTAGGGAGAGGTCTGCAGCACTCCTCGAGGCCTTGCTACGGGAATTATCCGAGACTCGGGCTGAAGTCATAGAGCTCCGAGTTTTCCAGAGGGTCTACGAGCAACACCTCCTCGACATGGAATGCCAACTGGCCGATCTTCGAGTTCACCCAAGAAACATCCGCCGACACCGATAAAAGATGACAAGCGCATCTTTTCTTTTGACTCAGCGATAGCATTTAAGATCTGCGTTTGAATGAACCACTTGTCTATATAATATTCTCATCTTTCAGTATGCTATGTATTCATCTAGACTATCAATCATTTTGCTCTTATGGTTTGATGTAAGGTCTACCATTAGGCCATTTTTCCAGAACTTATTTACATCAGTAATACCATTAATATCGACAGTTATCTAACCTATTGGGAAAAATCTATACTCTTATGTCTCCTTACTCGGTATATGACTTTGTCTGACGACTTGTATATGGTGGTTTAATTCCTAGAACGCTCTCATTATACTCACAATTGTTTCTCACTATTGTCGTCATCCTTATAAATTTTCAGCAAAAGATGCCTCCTCGTAAGTGCCGAAACAGAGGCAGACCTGCAACTCAAACTCCTCCACCACCACCTCCTCTACAGTTTGATCCAGTGATGTTTCAAATGGCTGTAACCGCAGCGGTGACTGCAACTCTGGCTCAAATAAAATTCCGGTGATGCAAGTGGTGCTGGAATAAGTGGACATTTTAGACATGGTGAAGATCATCAACGGACACATGGATGCACCTATAAGGATTTCATTAACTGCAAACCAACTTTCTTCAATGGGACCAGAGGAATCCTTTCATTATCTCAGTGGTTCGAAAGAACGCAGGCCGTGTTCAAGATGTACGCGTGCCCCGAGGAAAGCAAGATTAAATTCGCTGCTTGCACCTTCACCGAAAGGGACTTGATATGGTGGAATAGCCATGTTAAATCAGTCTCCCCGGTAACAGCCAACGCCATGGGTTGGGATACACTGGAGGACCTCTTGATGAGAGAGTACTGCCCTAGGGGTGAACTTCAGAAACTTGAAGAGGAACTCTGGAACCTCAAAATGAAGGGGACCAACATAGTGGCTTATACGGCTAGGTTATGTGACCTGGTAGCGATGTGTCCTAACATGATCCCTTCTGAAAGCAAGAAGATTGGGCAAGTCATCTGGGGTTTAGTGCCCCCGTATCGAGGGAACGTTTTAGTATCACGCCCTATGACCTTTGACAGCACCACGGAATTGGCTCAAAGGTTGATTGATCATGAAGTTCCCCCCCCCCCCATCAACAACCACAACGGTTGCCACTTCACCAACCACATCATTCAACAACAAGAGGAAACAATGGTACCGAAAGAAGGGCAAGTCAACTCAATCATCCTCTAAAAACCAACAGATAATGGCTGTCCATGCTGCTACTACTCATGTTGCCCCTAGAACAACCAAAACCTATGCTAGAAACCTACCCAAGTGCACCAAGTTCTCTTTCCATCATCACGACCCCTGTCATGAAAAGCACTGCACTAACTACAACCGTATGGGTCATAGCGTTCGGTTTTGCAGGTCTCAACCCAAACCCATCAACCAAGTTCCCGGTACCGGAGTGAGTTAAGCCTGCTATGGCTGTGGAGAGGTCGGACACTTCAAAAGAAACTACCCGAAAGTGGGGAATGCGGGAGGAACAGGATGACTACTTGTTATCGGTCACAATGAAGCGGTGGCAGACCCCACAGTAGTCACGGGTATGTTCATTCTCGATAACTCTTATGCTTGTATCCTATTCGATAGTGGGTTGGAAAGAAGCTTCGTAAACCAAAACTTTAAGCACTTACTTAAACGATACTCCCAATCGTTAAAAGAAACCTTCGTCGTGGAGATGCATAACGGAAAGACAGAAAGTTCTAACGAGATCTACATAGGTTGTACCGTCACGCTAGATAATCATTCATTTCCTATCGACCGCATACCAGTATCGATCAAGAGTTTCAACGTCATCGTGGGCATGGACTGGTTGAGTCCCTATCGCGTCGATATCCTGTGCATCGACAAAGCCATCCGTCTAAATCTACCATATAATGAAACTCTGTAAATCTACGAAGACAAACCCAGCACGAGTCTTCATATCATTTCCAGTATTCAAACCCAGAAGTACTTGCGTAAAGAATATCGTGTGTTTCTTGCACACGTTGTCGACACGAGCTAGAAAACGAAAGATCTAAAAGACTTCCCCATAGAATGCGACTTTCCTAACGTCTTCCCAGAGGAGTTACCAGGTTTATCTCCGCAACGCCAAGTCGAGTTCAGGATGGACTTAATTCCAGGAGCTACCCCTGTAGCTAAATCATCCTATCATCTAGCACCTGCTAAGATGCAAGACTTGTCCAATCAACTTAACGAGCTACTCAACAAGGGCTTTATAAGACCGAGTTTCTCACCCTGGGGAGAACCGGTCTTGTTCGTGAAGAAGAAAGACGGATCGTTCCGTATATGCATCGATTGAAGAGAACTCAACAAACTGACGGTTCAAAATCATTACCCTCTTCCTCGTATAGACGATCTCTTTGACCAACTACCAGGGGCGAGTTACTTCTCCAAGAATGATCTAAGTTCCGGATACCATCAATTGCGAGTGCTCGAGGAGGATGTTCTGAAAACCACCTTTCGAACTCGTTACAGGCACTACGAGTTCGTAGGGACGCCATTCGGATTGACCAACGCGCCAGCAGTATTCATGGACTTAATGAATAGGATGTTCCGTCCTTACTTGGATCAGTTCATCATCATCTTCATTAATGACATACTGGTTTACTCTCGAAGTAAGGAGCAGCATAGCGAACACCTACGATGAGTCCTAGAAATCCTACAATAAGAGAAGCTATATGCGAAATTCTATAAGTGCAAATTTTGGATCTGAAAGGTCGAATTCTTAGGACACGTGGTTAGTGAAGAAGGAATCCACGTGGACCCAACTATGATTAAAGCTATTGAGAACTGGTCAGCACCGAAGATGCGAACAGAAATTCGTCAATTTCTAGGTCTCGCTACCTACTATCGCAGGTTCATTCAGAACTTCTCCCGGATCACGAAACCTCTTACAACATTAACCCAGAAGGGTGTGGCCTTTGACTAGGGAGAGAAACAGGAGAAGGCATTCCAAACCCTGAAACGAGCCCTATGCACCATGCCGATATTATCCCATCCCAAGGGAACAAATGATTTTGTGGTTTACTGCAATGCGTCCAACCAGGGGCTCGGTTGTGTTTTCATGCGATAAGGTAAGGTCATTGCCTACACTTCAAGACAGCTGAAGACACACAAGGTCAACTACACCACACACGATCTCGAATTAGGAGCGGCTGTGTTCGCCCTAAAGATCTGGACACACTATCGGTACGGTACGAAGAGCACGATATACACCGATCACAAATGCCTACAACCCATACTTAACCAGAAAGACCTCAATATGTGACAACGACGGTGGTCGAACTACTCAATGATTAAGAATGCGAAATTCGTTATCACCCAGGTAAAGCCAGTGCAGTAGCAGATGCCTTAAGTCGGAAAGAATATTCTGGTCGAAAGGTTAAATCACTGATAATGAGTATCCCTTCTCAATTATCCGGGCAAATCTGTGAAGTCCAGATGGAAGCCCTAAAACCAGAAAATGTCATAAATGAAACTTTGAGGGGAATGGATAATAATCTTGAGATCCGAGGAGACGGAATTTATTGTTACATGGATCGGATCTGGACCCCAAAGTTTGGTGGTTACAGAGAGGTTGTCATGAACGAAGCTCACAAGACCAGGTACTACGTTCATCCAGGTTCAGACAAGATGTACCTTGATCTCAAGAAGCTATATTGGTGGCCAAACATGAAAGCTGAGATCGCTACCTTCGTGGGCAAGTGTCTAACTTGTGCCAAGGTGAAGTTCGAATATCAGAAACCCTCGGGTCTGCTGTAGCAACCTGAGATAGCTGAGTGGAAATGGGAGATGATTTCTACGGATTTCATTACCAAATTACCCAAATCTCTGAGTGGGTACGATACAATTTGGTTAATTGTTGATCGATTGACGAAATCCGCCCATTTCCTGCCAATCAAAGAAACTTTCAAGATGGAAAGACTCTCATGAATCTACATCCAAGAGATTGTTCGACTACATGGTGTTCTTATATCTATTATCTCCGATAGGGATAGTAGGTTCACTTCGAGATTCTGGAAATCATTGCAAAGCGCCCTAGGAACGAGGTTGGACATGAGTATAGCCTACCACCCGTAGACCGATGGACATAGTGAGAGGATTATCCAAACTCTAGAAGACATGATGCGAGCCTGTGTGATCGACTTTGGTAAAGCGTGGGATACCCACTTACCCTTGGTCGAGTTTTCCTATAATAACAGTTACCATACTAGCATCAAGGCAGCTCCGTTTGAAGCCCTCTACGGCCAAAAGTGCAGATCCCCTCTGTGCTGGGCTGAGGTGGGTGGCACCCAGTTAGCTAAAGGACGGATTCCTGCCAACACTCTAACAGGTCCGGAGATCATTAGAGAAACGACCGAGAAGATTGTTCAGATTCGTGAAAGATTAAAAGCCGCTAGAGACAGACAGCAAAGCTACGTAGATAAACGAAGAAAACCCTTGGAGTTCCATGTGGGATACCGAGCCCTTCTGAAAGCCTCACCCTTGAAAGGCACGATACGCTTTGGAATGCGTGGAAAGCTAAATCCAAGATGCATAGGGCCTTTCGAGATTCTCGCTAGAATCGGCCCCGTGGCTTACAAACTCAATCTACCTCGCGAGCTTAGTAACATACATCCTACATTCCATGTCTCAAACTTGAAAAAGTGTCTATCCGATGAGACTCTTGTAATCCCACTCAACGATATTGAGATCAATGAGAGCCTCAATTTCGTGGAAGAACCGGTGGAGATTATGGATCGAGAGGTCAAACAAACTAAACAAAGCCGCATCCCTGTAGTGAAGGTTCTTTGGAATGCCAAACGAGGACCTGAGTTCACTTGGGAGGGCGAAGATCAAAAGAAACTTAAACACCCCCATCTTTTTACTTAGTTATTTGTAATAACTTAACTGCTTGAACTCTAAATTTCGGGACGAAATTTCCCTAATGGGGGGAGGATATGACAACACGACATTTCTACACTATGCAATCGATCCACATATCTATCATTCATTTGAATTTAACATCTTTTAGCAGAATGTTGGGTCCGCATGAGTGCTTTAGGCTTAGTATATCATAGATATGGGCCTTATGGAGGGTTAGGAAGGGCGTTGCATCACAAAATCCAGCCAAACAGACCAAGAAAGGTGTGTGCGGCCGCACACAGGTGTGTGCGGCCAGCCAGCCAAACACGCAACCGCAAACCCCCTCCATCCTCACACTCGACCCTATATATAGTAGAGGACCCCTTTCCATTATGCTTTGCCTGCACTCTCTCCCTCTCTCTACTTTCTCTCTCTAAAAACATCACCCAAGCACACTTACAAGGCCTCCAAAACGTGAAGAACATCATCTTTCAGCTTGTTATAGAGGTAAAACACTTGAATCCAAGCCCAAAACTCATAGTGTTCTTCGTGTTCTTCACCCCTTGAAGGAGTGCGGCCGCACACCTTCATCAGGTGGTCGCACACATTCAAAAAACCCTCCAAAGTGAGAGTATGGCCACACAATCGACACATAGGACTCAAACGAGGAGTGTACGGTCGCGCACACACCATGTATGACCACACACTCTAGTGTGCAGCCTCACACATAAGTCTGGCCGCATTCCCCAGCCACACACTCACTTTTATGGTTGTACACCCACCCTAGTACTCATGTTTTGCCTTAAACATGCATAGATCATTGAGTATAGAACACGAGACACTTAGTCCTAGTGATTCCAAGCCCTTAGGGTGATTTCCCATCATTTTTAGTCATGAAACACCTTAGCTCAAACTGATATATGTGTCACTGTATGATTAACAGGGGCTACTTGCATTCAGAGCATCCGTTGACACTCGACACTCATATCGATAGCACACTTGAACCCTACGTCAAACAGTGAGTTCATACCCCCTTAATTAACCGTTCAAATGTTTTTAACTTCTTTTATGCAGCAGGGGGGGAGATACAAGTTGAATCTGATACATTGCAGTATCAATCTCAAGTGATTAAGACTTGCTATCAAAAGGATTTTCTACATTTTTAAAGTATCTTGTCAGTAAACTAATTTCAAATGTTTATCAATCTCATTTTCACGAATCAATTGTCTCGAATATGATTTTCAATGTTTTCAAACCTTAAATAATTTCCAAATCATGTCTACGCCAACACATTTATATAAGTAAGTATTGAAGGATTTAGAACTGATAACTAGCCTTATTTCATGTTCTTGTTTGATTGTGGACTTAGGGTGTTAGGTTATCTGTCCGAATGTCGTTTAATACTTAGTTATATATCTTGTATATTTGTGTTAGATATAAAAGTTTTCACTCTAGTTCGATACTCCTACCTATCGAAGACACTCAACTAAAGTACTCTATTTAACTATAATAGGTATAGTTAAGGATTACTATTCATTACCGATGCTACTATGATACACACTATGGTCAGTACAATTACAAGACTATATGTACAATACACTATGTGAAAAGAATGCTATATACTATACTATACTAAGGTAACACTATCTACTATATGAAGAAACACTAATAACTACATCAAGAGAACATTACATAGTACACTAAGAGAATACTATGTACTATACGAGAGAAAATACTTCAATGGAATGTGATGCACTCTTTCTCTAAATGACACTTTGCTATGCAATTATCGGGTAACCATTGCTTCATGGAGGGAGACTGACCGCTATGTGTATAGATCTATACGAGATGGATTTTCCGACATCCCGACTGCCAGCTACAGTCCGAGCCTTTTTGGCCCACGGATGACAAAACACTATCACACTATTGGTTACCTAGAGGGTCAGCCGCTCTACTATCTCTCAGTATGATTTCATGCAAGATCACATTCAAAACTTAATTAAACACACATCCCGAGGTGTAGACAAAACTAATACTATCGGGAGTTGCATTTACTATTACATTTAACCGGTAGGGATGCTGCTGGGGTGAAACTTCATTCCTTCTCTAAAATGAATGAGTTTAAAACTGTATTTTCATTACTGATATTTTCACAAGAAGATTATTTCGTTTTCAAAGACACGAACTTACAAATAACCTAGTTTTGGTAAAATACTACTTTTGCTGGAAAATACGGGATTTTTTAGGAATCAAATTACTTTCAAATTTCGATAACAACCATTTCACTACATGATTGTAAACATTTTTACACGAACAACAACACTAAATACTTATGAACTCACCAGCTTTATGCTGATATTCGTTTTCAAAATAACTTGTATTCGCATGTCAACAATAAACCGGTACCGATGCAGCTTTTGAGAAGATGGAGCACATATAAGACTCATCTTTTATTTTGATTATACTTTTGGTTTCTATTCTACAGAACACACATGTATTACAATTATTATATTAATGAAATGGATGTTGTTTCTTGTTTATACTATTATGCATTGTTATGATACATTACATGACGTCCTCCACCCCAGAACGTATTCCACCGTTCTTGGTTTTGGTGTGTGACAATGGGACTCGATGAGTCCGTAAGGGTGGACTCGATGAGTCCGTGCTGCCGACTAAAACCCTAAATCCCCGGGCCTGAGCCTTATTTAAAGGACTTTATAGCCTCCATTTGCGGCTACCAGTCCAAAGAGAGGTACCCTAGCGATTTTGAGCGATTTGTGAGAGAGTTTGAGCTTCTTTTTTCGTTTATGTGTTATTTAGCCAAAGAGGAAGGGTTTCCAGCATGAAGGGGGCAAGAGGACTTCATCTCAGGAAGTTTTTAGCTTGGATCTTCATTTTAAGGTAGTTATTCGACCTTATTCCTCTGTTTTTGCTTATGAGCATTGAATTTAGGGTTTTCTATATTTTTTATGGCTTGTGTGGTTGAGATTTAGTGTCCAATTGAGTTATGAACTCTGGATTCGGACCTCTTATTGTCCAAGGAGTTTGAATCAGCTTGCTTTTTGTGGTTCTATGGAGGAAAGGGACATAGGTTGCCATGTTAGAAGGGATTTCACCAAAATAAGCATAGAGTGTCTTGCATGTGTACCAAGATTCGACCTTTACATGGTTATTGGCTATAGGGATGTCTGATCTATAGATTAGGGAAGCAGATCTAACCTCAGAAAGTCATTTGAGTGTTGTCATGGTAGCAAATCGCCGAGTTCATAAGTGGACTTGATGAGTCGAGTCGCGGTTGCCCCGCGATTCGTTGTTGAGTAACCCGATGAGTGGAAAGGGGACTCATCGTGCTAAGTGGGGATTGAAAGGATCTAGAGGACTAGTGTGGACTCGCTGAGTCGCCTGAGTGCAGTCGACGAGTCTAGTCAAAGTTTGACTGTTGAGTTCGTTTACTTTTAGGATTTAGTCAATGTTCGGACTTATGATCCATTATAGGGGTAGAATGGCCTTTTACCCTTCTTAGAGGACTTAGATAGAGGGATTAGCCTAGCCATTACAAGTTGTATTAATTAGAGTAATTATTATGTGATTAGGTGGAGGCTAGTATAGGGTTTCAGAGTTTAAGGTTTACCGAGTTATCGGAGGTGAGTCTTCTCACTATACTTTACCTTGAGTGGTAATTAGAGCCATGTGATTGAGTATCTTGCATGCTATTTGTGCGATGTGTTGCAAAACATTATTTTTATGTGATTTATGTTGTGTATATATCATAGTTTTCAAAGTTAGGACCGGAAGGTCCACAGAGTTAGGACTAGAGGGTCCACAGAGTTAGAGCCAGAGGTCTCACATAGTTATAGCCTAGAGTGGCTATTATGTGTTAATGTGGTAATTTGGGGAACTCACTAAGAATTATGCTTACAATGTTTTGTGTTATGTGTTTTTGGTACCAGTAAGGTTCGTGGGAAGGTGCCCACATCATCAGTACACACTCTTGGAGTTTTTATGCATTTTGATATTGGGATGTGTTTTTATGGATTTGATATGTGATACATTGGGATATGAGATATATATGATTTAAAATTATAAATTTTAAAACGGAAAAATTGTTTTCAAATTTACGTTGTTACACACTGATGTGGCGACTAAATACCAATGAGATGCAGGACCGACTCGCACCTGAGACAAATAACACCAAGGTAGGTACAAAATTCACAAGAAAAGTACCTATGCATAACACAATATAAGCACAAATAACTCAATTAAAATAAATAAAAGAACACATATCGCCTACGACATCACTTGTTGCGCAGACCTCCTCTGCTGTTAGCTGGAAAGCTCTCCTGCAGGTGATCAATAGGATCCGTGTGTGTGCTCAAGTCTTCACATGACACTTCGCATCCTATATCATTCGTTCATCCAAACCACTCACTACAGGTGAGTTCATACCCATTAATTAACCTTTGAAATGCTTTTGTGTGTTTGTAAATGCTTTATGGGGGGATACAAGTTGAACCATGTTAGTTATTAGATCAATCACATGTGATTAATAACTAACATACAAATGGATTTTCCATTCCTTAAACTATTTTACCAAACAAATAACTTCCAATTGTTTATCAAACTATTTTACATGTCAAACTCTTTATCAAATTCACTTTTGAATATTAAAGCTTTCTTTTATAGTCTTTAAACTTATATATTGCTAAAAACTTGTCTATGACATATATAGTTATATAAATAAGGTTCGAAGGGCATGGGAGAGATAACCTACTTTACTTCCTGTCCTTGCTTGGTTGTGGTCTTAAAGTACCTGGTTGTTTATTCGAGTGTCGTTGAATCCTTAGTTATATATTATGTATATATGTATAGATATAAAGACTTTTATCTCAATTTAGTACATTCAGTCACACAAACAAGTCTACTAATAAACTATAATAGGTATAGCTTAGGGTTATACTACTTACTACTTCTAGTTCAATGAAGCATACAAGAGACAGTTCATTCATGAGTCATTACTTATTACTATGAGAACACTATCAATGATACTATGATGAGAATATATACAACAATAATATGATGAGAACATATACAACGATACTATGATGAGAACATATACAACAATACTATGATGAGAAACAATACATTACATATACAAGTATACCTTATCATAAATATGATCAACTGTATTGGAGCATGACTTAATTTTCATGGCCCGAGTTGTAACATAAATGTGATCTACTAATAAATGTGATCCACTTTATAAATGTGATCTTACACCTTGCTGCTAGCTACAGTGCGACCTGCAGGTCTTCGGGTGCCAAATGTCATACCTTTTGACGACTTACCCTGTCGTGTTTTCCAGTTGATAGTATGGTACAATTAATCACATATTACCTTGATATAAATCCGGTTTAAGGTAGTTAGTACAGCAGTAGTTCCTATAATACAACACTACAATACTACATTAATTTACCCTTTACATTTATTAGGTGATTACTTCACATAAACATTAATGTACAAACTATATTTTGATAATGATAGTTACACTTGGGGAAATTACACACTTTTACAAGAAAAAAACATACAAAATAGTTGTGCCTTGGTAGAAGGCTACTTTTTGTAGAAAATATAGGATTTTATAGGAGTTACAAACTTTTACACACACTTACAAGCATTCACATACTTTTACTACCAATGTTTACAAACTCGTACTTCAAGCAATGGTTCAAACATTTTGATACAAACATAGACACTAAATACTTATGAACTCACCAGCTTTAACGTTGATAAACTATTTCAAAATAACTTGTATTCTCAGCTCATTAGTAGACAGGTACCGAGGCCATCTTTTGAGGAGATGGAGCGCATTCAAGATTCATCTTATATTTTGATTCATGTTTTGGTGTCTTATATACTACAAAACACACTTGTATTAAAATTATCTATTTAATGCAATGGATGATGTTGTTTACTTATTTACTATTATACTGTGTTGTGATTTTGTACATGATGTCCTCCTCCCCAAAACGTTACCGCCGTTCTTGGTTTTGCGGTTTGACACGCTACCATCCGACCATACTTCTACCATTTCCTTCCCCCTCTCTATACCAGGAGCCATACATGCGTCCTACACTAGATGAATCTCATGCATGAACTGGCTACGCTTGACAATACAGTCCACCACACGAACCACCCCCTTATGAATAACCCAAGCTAAATCAGCCTCCAAGACTTTACTCCTCGATACCTCAACGGCGAACTGATCGCCTTGTAGTGACAAATGCTCAGCCGATGCTTCTTTCTCCGACACTGAATTCTAGAACTGCTAGGATAAGAGACTATCCTCCATATCCAGAGTCACCACTTGAGCTTCTATAACAGTTTTCTCCCCAGACAGCATGATGTAGAGTTCATCAAACTTCCATCATTCATCTTCGAGAATCCAAACCTTCTTCACTAGCGCATCACACTCTGATTTAACAATAGCCAACTCCACTAAATCAGCCTCTATGTAAGGAATATGAACAAAAACAGCCACCAAGTAAGGAGGAACTAGAGAAGTGGCATATTGAAGATCATTCACCATGTGAGAATAAGAAAGAGCATTATGAGCATCCAGGATAGCCGAAGGAAACACATGTCGGTACTACTCACTAGGGGGACCCTGTTCCAATAAAAGCGAACTAGGAATAAGGTTCCACCTCGGGAGATAAACACCAGGAGCACCCAAAGACGAAGGACCTACCGCCAACGGGGTATCAGCTGGAACTGAGGGTGGGATAGAGCGAGTGCCCACAACGCTTGGTTATCCCAACCAACGCAAATTCGTTGTCTCCATTACTTGTGGGTCATCACCATCAATAATCTCAATAACAATGGGTGAATTAATGAGTAGAGGATCGGTGTTGCGTTTTCGACGCAAACGCCGACCAATAATACTGCTACTGATATCCTCCTCATGAGCGGAATTTGCAGCAGCAGACCGATGTCGGGAGATGACTTGGTCCCCAGCCACACCTGATCCCCTGACTGGAGAAGCCGTTCTAACCCTACCTTCATAGGAGGGACATTGTCCATAAAACCAAGGCCAAATCTGGCTAGAGACAACAGCATCTCCAGTTGAGGGACTTTGTGCTACCATCTTCACCCCCCCCCCCCCGGTAGCACTTGTGCAAGAGACAAAAGCTTCTCGCTACCTGCAATGGCAACGACGTAAAACCCCATTCTTTTCAGCAAAAGAAACTCGATATCTAATAAAGAAAGGAAAAAAGAGGAGGGGGGGAAGTAGGATAGCACTTACCATCATTGTGAGAGCTACTTGACAAACCGAACACCGACAATTGAGATGCCTAATCACTGTTACCCACAACCACCGGTCCTACCAGTTCTTCTGAGGTGCTTTCTGGTTAACTATAAAGGAAAGCGTGTCACGGCGTTGAGAAAAGGTGTGAACACCCAAATGGGTAGACAAATTGAAGAAAGATTGGAATGCTTGAAGATGAGGAAGCATACCCAATGCTCGACATCCTAACACAAATCCCAACTATTTTGTTCACACCATTTAGGGCAATTCTTGAATAGAGAAACTATATTCCCGATAAGCCGACCTCGAGGATCGCTACTGGAACACCGACCTTCCCTGTTGGCGGTTGATAAATTGTAGACCCTTCCAACGGGAATTGAACTGCATGCTCAGGCATGAACTCAAACCAGAATTGAAGAGACTCGAACTCCTAGGATGTAGGAGCGATTCGAGATCTAACAAAAGCCATCAAGAATCAGAGAGGAAAAATGTGGGAGAAAGGAGAAGCGATAAAAGAGGATGAGATGGTGGATTATGGAGAGAGGAAGCGTATAACCATTCCTAAAGATAGAGGGCCCTTATATAAAAAAGAAAAAGAAAAGAAGAAACGAAACTACGCTATCTCGCCACAACGGTTCTATTACAACATAAACACATCATGAATCGTTCCCATTAAATGCATGCTCAGATCTAAGCTAGAACTAATTAGGTAACCAAAGCAAACACCGACATCTACTAGCCTAGGGGATTTTTTATTGTATTCCAGCAGGAACACGTCAAATATAGTAGAACCGTCAGTCTGATAAAAGGTTTGGGCAAAGAGTGACATATGCATAACACCAGGTCCTTGCTATCGGGATCCCATACTCATTCATTGGCGTCCATGCACCAAAGCCAGTGTCAAGACAACATAGTACCACTCGCCTCTCAGAGCGACAAGTGAAGCACTCAGAATGTTGCTTTTGGAAAACCTACACCAATGGAAAACGACGACTCGTGCAACACGATCTACTAATCAAAGGCCGTCTATCTCTGCCAAACTTGAAAAGGTAAAAGATGTTATCGGGGATCTGTTCCCTCAACCACAAGTATAAAAACGTCCCTTCTCCTCTAATAATAGGGACTGAGAGAAAACCCTTAAACTCTTAGCTAACACTTTTCACCTTCTCTCTAAGAGACAAACTAACTTGATCATCGGAGCCTCGTTCCGGTACCGTATCCTAGACGATGACTAGCGATCTTGGTTTCTTTGTTGTGATTCCCAGGCCCTTTATTTCCATCCCTCAAAGAGACTGAGTTAAGCCAGAGACATATCACAAGAAAAACAAAACCAATGTTTGATGTTTTAAATAATTAGAATGATAGAAGTTCAAATTTTAAGCAAATAAACTTTTTAAAATTAATTAATCATAACAACTATAAATATTATTAAACCATACATTATATTAGTTTAATACATGAGTGACCCGTGGGTAGAAACCATTGAGACAATCGAGATAATAAAATTGAAAACAAACAATCATTATACCAAATTATTATAAGATTTATTATATATGATCTAGTAATAACATCATTGATATATTTAAAAAACATATAGATTTGTAAAGATTTAAAATATATATATGTATTTTGCAGAACACGTCGACATTCAGCTAGTAATATTATATTGGAGTATGATTGCTCTTTGTTTATTTGCTACTAGCAACTTAAAATGAAATGGGAATTGTATATATGTTGCCAAGAGTTGTGAAATGATAGTTTAAAATTGATTCACAATTGTTTTCTTGTTCGATGCCTACTACCGAGTAATGACAAGAAAAAATGCATGGGTTGTCACTACATTGTGTATGTGCCGAGAATTCTGAAGCAACATAGGCATGCATTACTGTAACAACCCGAAATTTGTTCGTCGCCAAAAACCGTTCTACCCGGAAAGTCGCCGTTATCGGATTCGTTCCGATTTCTCTTTGAAATTTATTTGTATAAATTATGCGTTTATTTTATCCTAATGAGTGTCTAAAGCACTTAGGAACTTATGTTATTCGCCCAAAATGATTATTTCACGAGTTTTTAAAATGTTCCCGTCGGGTGACGGAAACTCAATCGGGTGCGACCAAAAGCCGCGGTTAGCGTCGGTATCGGGTAGAATTCCACCGTGTGCAAATTTTGGGAACTATATAAACGAGTTTCAGCTTTCATTTGAAGCTTTTTCCTTCTCTCACTACTCTCTATCTAACCTCTCTCCAAAATCCATAGATTTAGTGTCCAAAACTCAATTTTAAGGCATCAAATCCTTAAGGTACCTCCCTAGCCTTAATCTATAGCATCTTTAGCCTTCAAATTCGAGAATTAAACATGAAATTGAGCCAAGTATGTGAGTTTACGGCCTAAGAAGATGCTTAGGCCGTAAACACTAAAAATAAGGGGTTTTGAGCCTTTAAACCCTTCCTTGACTAGTTTGGACCTTGGATATGGCTATGAGACTTTAATATATGTAATCTAAACATGAAAAACTTGCATTTTGTGATGTTTAAAGGAGTTTACGGCCAAGGAATATTCTTGGGCCGTAAACTCATATAATGAGGGTTTTTATGCCCTTAAACCCTTCCAAATCACCCCTATAGCTTAGATATGAATTATGGGACTTTGATTCTTGCATTTGGACACTTGAAACATTAATTTTGAGGGACTTATGTGAGTTTACGGCCAAGGCATGTTCTTGGGCCGTAAACTCCACTAAAGTTGGCATAAATCTCATTCTAATGTGTTAGAAAGCCATCCAACACCACCAAAAGCTTTGGAATAAATCAAGGGACCAACTAAAAATACTTTGAGGGCCTAAAACACAACATTTGTGGGGTTTCTAAGAGTTTACGGCCAAGACATGTTCTTGGGCCATAAACTCCAATATTTTTGGTATTAAAATGCAAACTACACACCCCTAAGGCCCTTAGATGAATTTTAGAAGTCCATTCATGCATGTTCTAGACCTTGAAACACCTTGTAGCATCACACACTAGAGTTTACGGCCATGAAGGGGGTTTCATTGGCCGTAAACTCCACAAATCACTCAAAAGTCCCATGCAAACTCATGTTAGGCCTTGGATAAAATCTACCAATCACATGAGATTTGTTCTAGCAACAATTAACACCATTTTCTTGGACAAACAAGGGTTTACGGCCATGGATCTTGCTAGGCCGTAAACTCCCATCAAAGAGGGTCAAATTGATGTTTTAAATCATTCCAAGTCCTTAAACCTAGTCTAGAAATTATCCCTTAAGTGTTGGAAGTCCAAAAGGCACCATAAAACACCCATCATGAGTTTACGGCCGTAAACTCATGGGGAAGGGTGTTTTGGCCGTAAACTCCCTTAATGGGAGTGTTCCTTTGATGTCCCAACTCATTTCCCAAGTCCCTTGTGCCATTCATGTCCCTAAACGCCATCCGGGTCCCACCAAACACTTGTATCAGAGTGTTATCACGACCTGAAGCAATTGTCCCTATCCGACAATCAATCTAAGTCCTAATTAGATACAAATGTGTATCTTTACTTCATAATTAGGAACCTCGTGCGTTTCCAAGTCCCGGCTCAACTTTTACCATCCAAACCGTCTCGTACCTTGTTCGGTGAGTTCATACCCCTACGGCTTTTTCACTGTTTTCAATGTTTTCAGGGGGGAATACAAGCAAACTATAACTGTTTTCCAATCACAACATTGATGTGTTTCAAACAATATTTGACAAATCTATAAACTCTTTTACTCCTTGTGTATTATGCTGAGCATAAGGAATGACTACTCGATTTCAACTAAATGGATTTTAGTTAAGAAACAATCAAACTAATCAAGTTATTATGGGAATAATTTGGGGGTCTTTACTGTTCCTTCTATCGTATACTGATATCTATACTAAATTATTAGATAAACTATGTCCGTTCAGTTTATCTCCGTATCATTTGAATGTATTATCCGATGATTTCATGTATGTATCTATACTTTACTGTACTATGTTTCATAACTTTCTGTATGTCAATATCTTATAAGAACCCTGTGAATAGTTTAGTACTAGCTTGTGAGATAGTCACTACCCTTTATGGATGATCAGTAAATCCTCTCCGGAAGTGTAAACAGAGTCTCCTGGAGGGAGAGGGCGGAATTTGTGAATAGATCTATTCGGGACTGACAATCCCACACCTTAACTGCTAGCTACAGTTAGGCGGGCACGCCTAGGGTGACAAATTTCTGGATATCGTTCGACGTCTGACAAACGTCAAGGAGGTCACGTTGTCGTATTAGTATGGTTACCCAACTCACAATATGTATTAATACCAGCTTATTCACAGTTTGGGTTCAGGATCTTTATTTCGTTCGGGATAGTGATCCCATGGTTTTGTATCTATATTCTATGTCTCTTTCGGGATTGTGATCCCAAGGTATTGTTTCTATGTCTCTTTCGGGATAGTGATCCCATGGGATTATCAAACTATTCTATATCTATGTCCTATACGGGATAATGATCCCATGGTTTATTCTTATATCTCTTTCGGGATAGTGATCCCATGGTATTAACTAAACTATTTAGTATCTAGTTCGGGATAGTGATCCCATGGTTTTATGTCTACTATCTGTACGGGATGTCTTTCCCCATGATCTTTAACTATATCTTATACGGGATAGTGATCCCAAGGTTTCATATCGATAACTTATACGGGATAGTGATCCCATGGTTTTCTAAATCTATATACGGGATAGTGATCCCATGGTTTCTAAATCTGTGAACTATTCGGGATAGTGATCCCAAGGTTTTCTAAATCTATATCTTATACGGGATAGTGATCCCATGGGTTCTAAAATTTGTATCTTATTCGGGATAGTGATCCCATGGTTTCAAATCTATATTTACATACATACATTAACTTATCTCGTGTTAGTTCAGGATGATAGTCCCATGATCTTGAACTGTACTTTCAAATATCTCAAACTAATTTATATGTCTTTCGGGATAGTGATCCCAAGATTTTCATTATATAGTTTTGTGTGCTAAACTATACTTTGTGATATACTATTGATCTTACAATTAGGAAAATATGGGATTTTCCTGGAGTAAATACAATACATAATCGAATTGGTAACAAATGATAACTTAACCAACTTCACATAAGAAAATATGGGATTTTCTTGGATAACAAATCTTTTCGGAAACTAAAGGAAACCGATATATTTTCACAAAACAAAACCGCTTATGAACTCACCAGCTTTATGCTGATTTTCAAACCGCTTGTATTCTCAGGTCCAAGTTAGACAGGTACCTGGTGATCTCTTTTGGCGAAGACGGAGTGCGTAGAAGACTCGTCTCAACTTTTGTTAATATGATGCATATGTATATTTGTATAACTTTACTTTTGAAACACATGTAAACTTTCATATATATGTAATGTAATGTTTGTTTACTGTGAGTACTATGTACATTGGATTTGATACACAACGTGGTAGTCAACCCCGGAGACGTTTCCGCCTTTGGTTTTCGGGGTGTGACAACTACAGACATTGAAAGATTTAACAACAAGCTTGAATTGTCAAAATTTTATGGGTGTGTGGTGTTCTTTTTAACACTTCAAAAGGAAAAGTCAAACCTCCCACACTACAATCTCTTTGGCTGCATTACTATTGTTTATTGGAGCTGACCTTGGAAAAATTGATATGGAAGAAAAAAATTCTTGCAACGACAAGTCAAGTATTTGAACTGTAACGGTGACACAACGGATATTTAGGATATTCCATTGAAATCCTTTTAGCTAGTAGTTAATTATTTTTATCCTATGATTTTCACATTGAAGATATTGCTATTATCTAATGGTTCTTCATTTAACTTGAACCATCACCCAGTCGTTATTAGGTTTACAATGACGATCACAAGTTCTACTCAGGAAAAATTTCTTTGAAGACCAAATGAAAATGTCGAGAGGAGACCGGTGTTTAAAATTTTCATATTTTTAATTTTTATATTTTTTTTATCAGTCTAAACATATAAGGAATAATTGTTGGATATTAAAATGTTTGAATAATGAACTTTTTATTTTGACCTCGTAGTTTTAAGGTTTTTTTAGATTTTAAATCCTAGAACTATAAATAGTTAAGGTTATTCAAACATCCAAAAATTATAACCTAGAAACTTATATTTTTATTTAAGTTAAAACAACATTCCCAAAACATTGATCATACATCCCAACAAAATAAGTAGGTCAAACATCATGAAAATCAAAGTATGTCCCACAAACAAAATCCATATGGTGTGTACAATGCAGTCAACCTGAGCTCCTCCTCTTGGAACTTGAAGTAACCGAAACATAAACTAAAAATCGTAAGGAGAAAACATAGTGAGTTCCCCAAGATACCGCATACCATACCGGGTCTCGCCCATACTGGCATCACGGGCCCCGCTCAATAAATACACATATGCAAGAACATACAAGTATCACACAGAACACAAGTATATCAAAATAAACAATCAAGGGTCAGCCTTGGAGCCTTAGACCCGCTAAACCCAGTGAGGGAAGTCACCCCTCACCTCGAATGGTGAATCTCACTAAAACAAATCCCTAGCTGCTACCGTGCTAATTCCTTGAGCTAACAGTACATAAGAACGCCCAAATAACAGTTGGGATCCATTCCATATGTAATAATGCATCCTTGGTGTAAAATGGCGATTTTATCCCTGACCTAATATGATCCAAAACCAAGGCCCAAAACCACTTTTTCATCCATGGCCCATTTATGGCCCAATTTCCAAATTGGTCCCAAACCCCAATATGATCGTCACCCTAGGCCTAATAAACTCAGTCAGTCCAAAATCTCGATTTCAGATGGCCCATTAAGGCCCAAAAATACAATGTCCAAGGAAATAGCCCAACCAAGGCCCAAAAATGTAAAGCCCAAATCATTGAGTATATGGGGCGTACTCAACTATACGCTAGGGGTATAGGATGCATGGCTTGTATGTTGGGCGTACGAACTTGTACGCCCAACGTACTCACCCATTAAGCTCTTTCTCCAGTAAGCTCTAAATTACTTAAGTCTATAGGTCCCAATCATAGATCTAAGTCATATGCAAATACTTAAATCCTAGAAATTAGTGTTTTCAATTTGATCATGGACGCTGCATGTATCACCTTGTACATTGCACGTACGTGCATACCTCCATGTTCAAAATGATCTATTTACACCTTGTACACACTAGTCATATACCCAACATACGACCTCAGCTAAGTCCACTCATAAAGGCCCAATCCACAAAATCAAACACAACTTACATGATTTTGACAAGTTAATAAAAAATACCTTAGAACCATCGGGTGTTACAATTCCCCCCCCCCTACTTGGATCATACTATGTCCTCGAAGCCCCCTTCCCTAAACAACTATGGATATTTCTCCCTCATCTCCACCTTACGCTCCTAAGTCCATTCGGAACCCTTGCGGTGCAGCCACTACACCTTCACCGACTCTACAACCTTGTTACTCAAGGTTTTCGTCTTCTGATCTAAAATTGCCACCGGTCTGTCATTATATTTTAGGCGGTCGTCCACCTGAAAATCATCCAAAGGTATAACTATGGAATCATCCACTAAGCACTTCCACAAATGAGAGACATGTAATGTGCTTTGAATTTGACCGAGTTCGACTGGTAGGTCTAGATGATATGCAACGCTGCCCACCTGAGCCAAAACCCTGAAGAGTGTAACGACGTAAATTCTCAAACAATTTTTTTCATTATTCTCAAAATCACATATGTCTCAAATGTCAACAAATACAATAGAATCTGAAAACCATAAAAACAATCTCTCGCCGGTGTGTACATTCTTGTCGGTGCCTTCCCACAATCCTCGGAACTACCTGAAACACATAACACATAACACGATAAGCATAAAAGCTTAGTGAGTTCCCCAAATTACCACACCCATCACATTACCCACTCGAGGTTATAACTCAATAATACCCTCTAGTTGATGTTGTGACATCCCCATTTTCATGGACAGAAAAGATCGATTTTGTTTATGCTTTATAAGTATCAAAGTACCTCTTTTAATAAAAATGTTGCGGAATTTGTTCCCATTAAAACATGATAAATACATCATCAAAGCATTTCTGAAGAAAAGTATTTTTAATTCGTTCTAAAACATTTGGGATGTCATCGTCAGTACAGAAACATAAGCATAAACAGAACTTACATTTAATTACACTAGTGATCTACATCTGTTTAATCTGTCAGTGTAATGTGAATTCATGTCAACACCTGTAATATAAATAAACTAAGTGGGTCAGGTTGGGAAACCTGGTGAGTACATAAGGTTTTCAACCCAAAATAATATAATTATTATGTTTAAACAATCAAACAATCGACCCAATTGCCCATCCCCATTATCTTCTTTATTGTTAAGGATTTATCCTAAGAGTCATCTATCCCGCATTCATTCATTCTGAAGTCCTTTGCTTCCAGAGTTATAGGACTGGAACTAAATCCATAGCTGCCAATGCTCATTCGTAAAGCACTAATTCCATAGTTGTTGGGTACTAAATCCATAGCTACTAGTGTTTATCTAATAGGTACTAAGTCCATAGCTACCAATTCCTAACAGGTACTAAGTCCATAGCTCCCAGTGTTTGTCCAATAGGCACTAAGTCCATAGCTGCCAATGTTATTTGTTAGGCACTAAGTCTATAGCTACCAATGTTTACACACATCATCTTTTATCTCTCATCATTCATCTACCCATATCATACCCAACATACTTGTATAAGTCATAATAATAGCTAAAATACTTATTATAACTTTCTAATAACAATACTAATTTTGAATATAAACTATATTTAATATAGGGTAACCATAACTTACTTACAAGGAGATTTTAGCTAGGAGTTGGGCTCTGCAGGGGCAGAACTCCGTCGGTGAATCTTTCTAAGAAAGATTCGTGCAGCATTTCAGCGCTCACATTACTATACTAAAACCACATAAAGAGAAGTCGAATCACGAGGTACCGAAATGCTTGGGGGATAAGGAGAGAAAGACTCTTGAATCAAGAGAATGGTGCAAGAAATATGAGAGCCCAAGGCTCTTATTTATACTAACTGAATTTTAAAAAACTACCCTCCATAATTACTTAATGACCTTTTTGTTATATTAACAACTAAACACCCCTCTATAATACTATTTTAAATGGATTTAATGATATTTGTACTAAGCTAATGTCGAAAGAACTCAACATTAGTCTTATAATGACCGCATCGTCGATACCTTTCTAATGATATATACATATGTATATATATGTGTACGTATATATGATTTATACTTTATTTTAATAGGTAAATATGATATTATAATTTGTAACTCGTTCATACAAACTCTGTTTTTGATGTTATTTATATCCACGCGTAGGTGGAGATGTACTCTACAACTTTCGTTTACGCTCCATCGGCTAATTTTGACTTTATTTTTAAAGTTATATTTTTAACAGACCGGGACAGGATTGGTCCGTTAAAATCTCATAACTTCTTAATCAGATGTCCATTTTCGTCTGTCTTTTTATCGTTAAGCTACTAATAACGAGATCTTCGATTCTTGTTTAGGTTGTGTCGGCTAAATACCGTTTGAAAAGTCATAACTTCCTTATACAAAGTCAGATTTGGGTGTTCTTTTTATGGACATTCTCAGGTTAATACATTACTAAGGCTAACAGTCGCTCTATCATAAATTCTTTTTTTTATGTCACCCAGTGCCGTGCCGGTTTTGTCGTAAGACTTCGACGGGCCATAACTTCTTGTTATAACTCAGATTTCGGTGTTCTTTATATGTACGAAACCCTTGAGACATATTCTACAACTTGTTTAAGATTATTTATTCTAAATAATCTTTTGTCAAAAAGTCGTTTTCGACCCATGTTATCTTTAAACTGACTAGCCGGGATCTACAGGCGCTACAATTATCTCCCCCTTAGGATGATTATGTCCCGGAATAATCAACAAAACAGGTCTCATATAATGACTCCATTCGTAATATCTTCATCCTAGGTAATAAGTATAACTTCTATGTTCCTTCGAGTCTATCTCTTAGACTTATTAACTTCAAGTAGTACTCGATCATGCACCTGCTCTTTATCTCAGGTTAGACTCCAATTATGACCTATCATCATGTGATCCATGTTTAGACTCAGGTCTCTTAGAGTAAAATTCCAGAATGGAATATACTTACCTTCACATTTTAACATGTAGCATTTCTAGGTACTAACTTCTGTAACAATGAGCGTGATACTTCTATTAATCGCTTTAATTATCTCTCACTTCAACCTTCTGACTTTAGTCAGATGCTACATCGAACTTGGTTTTCTGAACGACGTAACATAGTCATCGTAGTCGGACTCAATTCGACATGACCACTATGGTCGGAATAACAATTATCATCTTAGTCATTACTGAAACGATAGTAACGACGTATTTGAATAAAACGATATCAATTACTAGCTTCTTGTTAACCTTGTGACATTCCCTGATCCAAGCGTGACTCATGTGCTTCCAATAGTATATGCAACTACTACCTTTCACAATGACTCATACTCTTCCTAAGTATTGTCTCGTAGTCCCCAAGTCCTAAAATCACGAAACAATTTAACACATACGAGTGTGTCCAAATAATCATAAAAATTTCCCTAGTCTCTACTAGGACTTCTTCCATGCATATATTCAATCATCAATTCTACTTCAACTCGGTTGTTGATGGACATTCCAGATGATAGGAAAGCATTAGGAATTACATCATTCGTTCTATAATCCCGACAATCAAATGTGTACATTCAGATGTACCCTACTTCTATACACTTACTGCTATTTTATCAGACGTATATTAAAGGCAAGATACCTCTCTTATTATATCTTCTAATAGGTATTATTCAGTATCGTAAGCCGTCTCTTTTCCTCTATTTTCTCAGATTATCATGGTTCACATCACTTCCTGAACTTCTGCCATTATGATAGTCTCGGGTGCAGACGCAACGACCAATGCATGACCCATCACATTCTTAGGCTTAGGTTGTCATCTTCCTCTTGTTTTTTACACCCAAGCAGGCGTTCGGTGTACCGAGATGAGAATTTAAGACACGAAAGATCTTATTTACAATAGACGTATAAATCTCCTTATTACTCTGAAACGTTACATGCGAGTTCTAATATTGTAATCATATACTTAGAATCCTGAACACATAAGGTTTCCAGATCCGGTCGGCAACAAACCATAGATACGAACAAATTACAGCATATAAGACATTTTATAGCTATAACATAAATCATCCCTTAGCATTTTCCTAAAATAAACTAGTGCTCATGTCTAAATTATAGCGGACACTCATCTCACAATCATCCCTTAGCATTCTATGTTTAAGTGTAGAAATAAATCCTTATTCCTAGTTTGCTTAAACTAATGCTATGATACCAACTATGACATCCCCATTTTCACGGCCAGAAAATACCGGTTTTGTTTATGCTTTATAAAAATCAGAGTGCCTCTTTTAATAAAAATGTTGCGGAATTTGTTCCTAGTAAAACATGATATATACGTTATCAAAGCATTTCCGAAGAAAAGTATTGTTAATTCGTTTTAAAACATGTGGGATGTCATCGTCAATACAAAAACATAAGCATAAACAGAACTTACATTTATTTACACTAGTGATCTACATCTCTTTAATTTCTCAGTGTAATGTGACTTCATCTCAACGCCTGTAATATAAATAAACTGAGTGGGTTGTGTTGGGAAACTTGGTAAGTACATAGGGTTTTCAACCCAAGGTAATACAATTATTATGTTTAAACAACCAAACAATCGACCCAATTGCTCATCCCCATTATCTTCTTTACTCTTAAGGATGTATCCTAAGAGTCATCTATCCCGCATTCGTTCATTCTAAAGTCCTTTGCTTCTAGAGTTATAGGACTAGCACTAAATCCATAGCTGCCAATGCTAGTTCATAAAGCACTAATTCCATAGTTGCTGGGTACTAAATCCATAGCTACCGGTGTTTATCTAATAGGTACTAAGTCCATAGCTACCAATTCCTAAAAGGTACTAAGTCCATAGCTACCACTGTTTTTCCAATAGGCACTAAGTCCATAGATGTCGATGTTATTTGTTAGGCACTAAGTCTATAGCTGCCAATGTTTACTCACATCATCTTTAATCTCTCATCATCCATCTACCTATCTCAACCCAACGTACTTGTATATTTAAAATACGTATACAGTTCAAATCATTTAAAACATGTATCAAAAAACGTTAATCCAGCATAGACAACAAGTATTTAGATAATATGCACACATAGCACGTAGTTAACATAAAATACTTCATATCTATGTGTAAGATTAAAGTAACTATGCACTCATCTAAGAAGGTGGCCACTCGGTACTCGGACATTGCTTCGTTTACTTTAAAATAATTTCCTTCGATGAAACTTAGTATTATTACCACTAGATTTTAGTCTAATATTTACCGTGACTAATTATTAGTCTTATTATTATTATTATATAAGCGTTTAAACAATACTCTCCAACCACTATGTACAAACAGAGTCCAGACATAAAACACCGGAGGGCAGGATAGTGTATAACACTTTTGAAATCCAACAACCCTATGCGACCTTTTAAACCAGATTCCCCGTACCACGAGTAGTTAAAAAGATATTATAACGACACTTATATAAGTCATAATAACAGCTCAAGTATTTACTATAAATTTATAATAAGAATACTAATTTTAAATATAAACTATATATAAAATAGGGTACACATAACTTACTTACAAGGGATTTTAGCTAAGAGTCGGGCTCTGCAGGGGCCGAACTTCCTCGCTGAATCTTTCTAAGAAATATTCGTGCAGTGCTTCAGCGCTCACCTTACTATACCAAAACTATAGAAAGAGAAGTCGAATCATGAGGGACCGAAATGCTCGGGGGATAAGAATAGAAAGACTCTTGAAGCAAGAGAATGGTGCAAGAAATATGACAGCCCAACGCTCTTATTTATACTAATTGAATTTTCAAAAACTACCGTCCATAATTACTTAATGACCTTTTAGTTATATAAACAACTAAACACCCCTCTATAATACTATTTTAAATGGATTAAATGATATTTGTACTTAACTAATGTCGAAAGAACTCAACATTAGTCTTATAATGACCACATCGTCGATACCTTTTTAATGATATATACATATGTATATATATGTGTACGTATATATGATTTATACTTTATTTTAATACGTAAATATGCTATTATAATTTGTAACTCGTTCATATGAACTCCGTTTTTGACATTATTTATATCCACGCATAGGTGGAGACATACTCTACAGCTTTTGTTTAGACTCCGTCAGCTAATTTTGACTTTATTTTTAAAGTTATATTTTTAGCAGACCGGGATAGGAATTGTCCGTTAAAATCTCATAACTTCTTCATCCAATGTCCATTTTCGTCTGTCTTTTTATTCTTATGCTACTAATAACGAGATCTTCGATTCTCATTTAGGTTGTGTCGTCCAAAAACCGCTTAATCTAATACTCGAACTTCAGGCTATACATCGCTTAGCCGAAACTTCGAAAATCATAACTCCCTCATACGAAGTCAGATTTGGGTGTTCTTTTTATGGACGCTCTCAGGTTAACACATTCTATGACATTCATTTAGATTACTAAGCCTAACAGTCGCTCTATCATAAATTCATTTTTTTATGTCTCTCGGTGCCGTGCCGGTTTTGTCTTAACACTTCGACGGGCCATAACTTCTTGTTATAACTTGGATTTTGGTGTTCTTTATATGTATGGAACCCTTGAGACGTATTCTGCAACTTGTTTAAGATTATTTATTCTAAATAATCTTTTGTCGAAACGTCATTTTCAACCCCTATTATATCTAAATTGACTAGCCCAGATCTACGGGCGTTACAGATGTGTCTCAGTGGGACCCTCCAATCCCACAACTCAGATGGACCCTCCAATCCCTCAACTTAGCATCACAGTATATATACACAAAATTCATAAACAAATAAGTAGCAGGATATCTCATTACACAGCTCATGCACATAAGACCCTCTGGTCACACATAAGAATTACCACTCAAGGTAGGTATAGTGAGAAGACTCACCTCGTAAGCTAATGAATGAACATCTCGCACTTGGATCTTGATCTCTACTCCCTGGTCTAGCTCCCGCCTAACACATAATAATTATCCCTAATTAATATTGGCGCTCAAGAAGCTAGAGTAACCCTTCAACAACTCACAGAAGGGTAAAAGACCATTTTACCCCTCCAAAGCTTAATAGTCCTTAATCTTGACCAAACCCTAAAAGTCAACAAAAGTCAACCACAGGGAGTATGCTGAGCGTTCCAACTCCATATGATGGGCGTACTCAGCTGCTATCCAAAATGGGGTGATTGGCCCCTACGTGGTGCGTACTAGGGATTATGCCCAACATACTTCCCAATTTTACTCTTCTCATACCCATGGTCTTAATAAGTTAAGACATAAGCTCATATCTCATATCTGGACCTTCTAATCCCTCTTAATCCATAAAGTCATCAACTTTAATCCATTGCATGGATGAAAAGTCTCCATTCTCAAAACTACACACTCTTTTGTCCCAAGGGTCTCATAACTCATGCAGGGAGTGATTTTACCAACCAAGATTGGATTTTTATGGCATAACACAACTCAACACTCAGAATGGGTTGGTCCTAGACTCTAGAGTTCAAGATCTTATCAAGACTCCACCTTTATGGGACAAAACCCTAAGATGCTCATCACAACATACTCACAAAAAGAAAGGTAAAGTCTAAAGCTTTATACCCTAAAGAGAAGCTTCACACACAGATTTGCTCGGATCTAGAAGCTCAGACTCCAACTCTTCTTCTTCAAGGCCTTCTATTCTTTTCATAGCCACATAACCAACCTCACAAGGCTCAAACACACAATCATAAGCTCTAGAATGGAGGTAAGGGCACTCTTAGGGTCTTCTCTTTGGAAATGGTGGCCAAAAATGAGGCCATCATGTTCCTTATATAGGGGACTCACCACAAATTAGGGTTGCATTTTGGGCCTAGTATGCCCAGCGTAGATGCTCATAACAACATACTCACGAACAGAAAGGTAAAGTATGTAGCTTTATACCTTAAAGAGAAGCTTCCCACACAAATTTGCTCGGATCTAGAAGCTTGGACTCCAACTCTTCTTCTTCAAGGCCTTCTCTTCTTTTCATAGCCACATAACCAACCTCACAAGGCTCAAAAACACAATCACAAGCTCTAGTACGGACGTAAGTTCACTCTTAGGGTCTTCTATCTGGAAATGGTGGCCAAAACTGAGGCCATCATGTTCCTTATATAGGGGACTCACCCCAAATTAGGGTTGCATTTTGGTCCTAGTACACCCAGCATACCCCCAGGTACGCCCATCGTACTAGGTGGTCTCCGCATTGTATGCACGCTGATGAGTACGCTAACCGTACCCTAAGGTACGCCCCACGTACTCGTTTTACACTCTTTTTATAATTTAGGACAAAAATGATAATATCTCAAAAGATCAAGGTTCTCGAGCTTTACCTGGACTCAGGATGTTACAAAGGAACCAATATACATGGGGCCCAACTTGCCCCGCTTCTTGAATCGAATGACACCTTTACAAGGTGACACATTCAGGAGAACCATATTCTCTCACCTGAAATTCCAATTCTGATCAACGCCTATCAACATAAGTCTTCTACCAACTTTGAGTTGTCTGAAGCCTGCTACGAGCCTGGTGAATCAACTCAGTGGTCTTGAGTACCACCTCGGTACTCCCGATGACTCCTGACCGACCTAATCCCAACGAATTGGGGTCCTACATTTCCTTCGATAGAGCATCTAAAAAGGAGGTCGATCAATTCTAGCGTGATAACTGTTGGTGTACAAAAATTCCACAAACGAAAGATACGTATCCCAATTCCCACCGAAACCCAACACCCACACATGTAACATATCCTCAAAATTTTGTATAGTCCGCTCACTCTGACCATCAGTTTGCGGATGAAACTTGTACTGAAATGGAGACGAGTGCACATCTCATCATGATCCCGCTTGCAAAATATAGTAGTAAAACAAACATCCTTATTTGAAACCACTGATATAGGGACCCCATGACGTGCCACTACCTCCGTGACATAAATCTTCGCCAAATTCATTGTAGATGTACTGCCCTAGATAGGAATGAAATGCGCACGCTTAGTCAAACGATCCATGATAACCCAGATAGAATCCACTCCGCGCGCTGTCCAGGGAAGCTTCATGATAAAATCCATAGTGATGTCTTCTAATTTCCATACAGGAAACTCTAATGCTTGTATCTTATCGTGAGGACGTTGTTGCTTGGCGTTGAATTTCCTGCAAGTTAGACATCGCTCAACATACCATGCCCTATCCCACTTAATTCAAGGTCATGAATAATCAGTACTGAGATCCTTATACATATTCATCACCCCAGGATGAATGGAGAACCTCAACTTGTGGGCCTCCTCCATAAGAACGTGGCACACACCGCCCCACTAAGGAACCGAAACTCACCGATGTAGAGTTAAAAATCCACATCTATCATAATTGAAGGAAGCCACCTGATCCACAATGCGCTTGCTTTTTCAGTGCTCTTCCTTCATAGCCTCAACCTGAGCCTCACGAATCTAATCCAATAATGGAGTAAACATCGTCATCCTCAAAAATTTATCTCATATTAGAGTCGTAACCTCCTTGCGGCTGAGAGCATTGAATACCACATTGGCCTTCCCCGGGTGATAAAGGATCCCACAATCATAATTCTGATGGGTTTTGAGCATTCTAACACTTCCTAAGTGTACATGCAACCCTAATAAACTTGGATCTATGTTTGTCTAATTATCATGAAAAGTTAAATTCCAAGGCTATATTCCTATCTAGCATACATGGGGAACAATTTTAACTTGAATGATAGATAGAATAACTTACATTGTTGTTGCTTGTGTTCCTTGAAACCTTATGAGCATAGCACCCCAAGTGTGAAGCCTCAAATGCTTCACACAACACCAAATGCTCTTGGAAAAACTTATGAGAGAATACACACTTCTTGAAATCGGCCAAGCCCTCTTGTTTCCTTAGTGTAGCCGATTTTGGTGGAGAATGAGATCCTTATATAGTGTTGACACATCTAGGGTTACACCATGTAAACCCTAATGTGTCATGACTCTTCATTTCGATGACCCATGGGTTTGTAACTCCCATGGAGCATCCATGGAGCATCCTATGGGTGGAACCCAACTTGATAATCCATGGAGCCTCTTAGCCCACTATACAAGATATGGATGATTTACATAATCAACCCATATATTTAATTAGTTATCTTTTGATCATTTAATTAATTCTAAATTAATTCTTGATCAATCTAATCAAATAATATTATTAATATATTAGAACTTATAATATATTAATAATCTCCAAGTGTTATTTCTCTCATTTAGTCTATCCAATTGCGTGGTGCCATGCAACCCAAATGGACCATGCCGGGTCGGGTCACGTACATACCAGAAATAGTTATGGACTTAGACACCTTATCCAATAGTCTCCCACTTGGATAAGTCTAATAACTATTACTGCAAGTATGACTTCAGGAACTGATCGACAATCATAGCTCTTTTCAAGGTTTCTCGGAACTAAGAAGATGATGGTACGCCAGTTAAGATAAGTGATCATATAATCCTCTGTTCTAGATATCAGTCGGACAAATACATAGAACAATGTCTTACTTATTGTCCAACAATTTGTTTCCCGATTTCCGATTTGTTTGACAAAGAACTTAATTGAACACATCAACTTAGTTCTGACCGAGCCCGGTACATGGGTCAAAACAAAATCATCGAGGGTCCCAGATATCAGCTTCTAATCCAAGAAGGAACATATAAACTTCGACTCATATGTTTGTTCTACCACTCATTGAATTACACACAAGAGCACGATTTATAACATCGAGTTACCAATGCGTTTTCGTACAATCAATGCATAACCAACTTGTAAGTAACAAATCATATCTCTAGGTTTGAAGACTTATATGATATTACCGTCTCACGATCACTCGAGATAGAATTCCATGAAGTGATTCCAGTGAGCTTGGGTTGAGTCCAATGCATAGAACTTATGAGCACCCATGATTGTTGTAGCCTTGTCTAACACCTTAGACCTCTGCAACCAATCATGACTGTCTTTATTCATACCTACTTCCGACATATGACCGACTGTGGTGGTTTGAATAATATGTTATCCCAAACAAAATTATTCTGGAAGTCAAAACATGCAAAAGAAATATAGTAAACGATTGACAAGAGATAGCAACACTTTACTCATAAATAAAACACCTTTTATTCATCATCTAATGTCAATTACACTTTACAAATTTCGAGGTTATCTAACTACTAAATCTAATATCATCCTTCAGCCCTATGCTCCGAGCATGCTGGAGATGCTTAACCCGAGTCAGTCCCTTCGTGAGGGGATCTGCCAGATTCTCATCTGATGATACCCTCTTTGCCACGAGGAGTCCTTCTTCGATCCGATGTCTGATGAAATGGTATTTTCTATCGATGTGTCTGGATCTCCCGTGATCCCTTGGTTCCTTGGCTAAGGCAACAAAACTTTCACTATCACAGAAAACTTCCATTGGCTCTTTAATAGCTGGTACAACTCCAAGGTCTCCAATGAAGTTCCTCAGCCATAACGCCTCCTTTGCCGCCTCTCTAGCTGCAATATACTCTGATTCACAAGTAGAATCTGCCATTGTCTCTTGCTTGGAACTCTTCCAAGAAATTGCTCCTCCATTTAGGGTAAAGACCCAGCCCGACTGAGAGCGGAAGTTATCCCTATCAGTCTGGAAGCTAGCATCACTATACCCTACAACTCTCAAGTTATCACTCCCAACGAGGGTAAGGACCCAGTCCTTAGTCCTTCGTAGGTACTTGAGAATATTCTTTACCGCAATCCAGTGTGCCTTGCCAGGGTTCCCCTGAAACCTGCTAACCATGCTCAGGGCAAAGGCTACATCAGGTCGAGTACACGTCATAGCATACATGATCGAACCTACAACCGAAGCATAAGGTATTCGACTCATTTTTGCTATCTCATCCTTAGTGCTAGGGCTTTGTGTCTTACTCAATTCCGCATTACTCTGGATGGGTAACTCTCCTTTCTTGGAGTCCTGCATGCTGAAGATCCTTATCCCTAAAATATAGGCAGCTTCACCAAGGTCCTTCATAGCGAAACACTTTCCAAGCCAAGACTTTACTTCCTGCAGGGTTGGAATGTCGTTTCCTATGAGTAATATGTCATCCACATACAATACCAAAAAACTAACTATACTCCCACTAGCCTTGACATACACACAAGATTCATCTTCACTCCTGGAAAAGCCAAATTCCTTGACCTTTTCATCAAAGCAAAGATTCCATCTGCGATGTGCTTGCTTTAATCCATAGATGGATTTCTCAAGCTTACACACTCTATTAGGGTACTCGTTGCTGACAAAACCCTCTGGCTAACTCATGTAAACATCTTCATCCATTAAGGAAAGCGGTTTTGACATCCATTTGCCAAATTTCATAGTCATGAAATGCGGCTATGGCTAACAGAACCCGAATAGACTTAATCTTGGCTACCGGAGAAAAGGTCTCATCATAATCCACTCCAGGAATTTGAGAGAAGCCCTTTGCAACTAGTCTAGCCTTATAAGTGTGTACTTTACCATCCATGTCGGTCTTCTTCTTGAAGACCCATTTGCACCCTACAGTCTTTCGACCTGGTACATTTTCAACCAAGTTCCAAACTTGATTGTCATACATGGATTGTATCTCGCTATCCATAGCCTCTTTCCATTTAGCAGACTCGGGGCCTGCCATGGCTTCCTCGTAGCTGTTAGGGTCATCTTGAGTTACTAGTGTTCCATCACTAATAAGTGTCTCACCTTATGCAGTAATATGGAAACCATAGTAATGCTCAGGTGCACTCCTAACTCTCGTGGAACGCCTCAGAGGTACAGATTCGTCAATTGGCTCAACAGGAGTTTCCTCCTCAGGTTGAGGGCTAGAGTTTGAAGTTCCTTCACCACTTGACTCTTGAATTTCTTCAAGATCAATTTGCCTCCCACTGTCTCCTTGGCTTATAAACTCTCTTTCTCGAAAGACTCCTCTTCTTGCTACAAAGACCACATTGTCACTAGGTCTGTAGAAGAGGTAACCAAAGGATTGCTGTGGGTAGCCGATGAAAATACACCTTTCGCTTCGGGGTTCGAGCTTATCATGAGTCTCGCGTCTCACGAAAGCCTTGCAACCCCAAATCTTGATGTGGTCTAGTTTAGGTACTTTACCAGTCCACATCTCGTGAGGAGTTTTGGCAACTTTCTTTGTAGGGACTAGATTAAGGATATGGGCGGAAGTCTCTAAGGCATACCCCCAGAATGAGATTGGTAGCGAAGCTCGACTCATCATGGAACGAACCATGTCCAACAAGGTTCGATTACGCCTCTCAGCCACACCATTCAACTGTGGTGTCCTGGGAGGTGTCAATTGTAAGACAATCCCACATTCCCTTAGATAGTCGAGGAACTCTGAACTAAGATACTCACCACCTTGATCGGATCGAAGCATCTTAATGTTCCTGCCCAATTGATTCTCGACTTCCTGTTTAAATTCCTCAAACTTCTCGAAAGTCTCTGACTTATGCTTGATTAAGTAGACATGTCCATATCTATTGTAATCATCAGTAAATGTCAAATAATAACGATTAGCATCCCTTGTGGCATGTTTGAATGGTCCACGCACATCCGTGTGTATAAGGTCCAACAAACCTTCACCCCTTTCACACGAGCCTGTGAAGGGTGACTTTGTCATTTTTCCAAGTAAGCATGATTCGCAACTATCATCTGACTTTAGGTCAAACGACTCCAAGACTCCATCCTTTTGGAGTTGGCCTATGCGTTTCTTGCTTATATGTCCAAGACGACAATGCCATAATGATGCTTTATCCAAGTTATTATTATTAGGAGAATCAATACACAAAACATTATTTCCTGAGTTATGTACAACAGACACAGCTTCATACACACCATCACAAGGTAATGCTTTAAAATAAAGAACATTATTAAAGAAAGCATTAATCGAACCAACTTCATTATCAAATGAAAGGTGAAACGTTGTTTTTATAATGTATGAAAGGAAATAATATTTCTTTCCATTTCTGGCGAATAACAACATTTATTCAAATCTAAATTTAACCCACTACTTAGCGATAAAGTATAAACTCCAATCTTGGTGACAGGTGTAACTTTCTTATTCCCCATGATTAAGTTTATTCTTCCTTGCTCCACATTCTCACTTCTTCCTAGTCCCTGCAGGTCACAACAAATGTGAATACCACAACCGGTATCAAGGACCCAAGATTTCGAATGGGGTGAGTTATTAGAAATGATAGTGTAAATACCTGCATGGTTGGGTTTAACTTTCCCATCCTTCACATCTTGCTGGTATTTTGGGCAGTTCCGCTTCCAATGTGATTTTTCATGGCAATAGAAGCATTCAGCCTCTTTTGGGTCAGAAGAAGGAGTGACAAAACCTTTCTTGGTTCCACTTGAAAAAGAGCCATCAAGGGTCCTAACCTTGGTACCCTTCGAAGAAGTCTTTCTCTTCTTCCCTCGACTTTTCCCGATTGCCAAAACCGGAGTGGAGTTTGGAGTAGGAGTGTTAACAACCGACTTCCCCTTCAGACCTGATTCTGCGGTCTTGAGAAGTCACTGAAGTTTGCTGAGTGTGACCTCTTCCTTATTAATGTGATATGTCATGTGTAATTGATCATAGAATGATGGTAAGGAGCGCAAAATTATATCTATTGCAAGCTCCTCAGGGAATTTCACATTAAGCTTCAGCAATCAATCCGCATACCTTTGCATTTTCTGCATGTGGCTTGTGATGGAATCCCCGTCCTTCATCATGGTTGTTATCATGGAGCAGATGATTTCGTACCTCTCTTGTCGTGCACTTTGATGGTATCTTTCCATCAAATCTTGGTGCATTTCATAAGGGTAGAAATCCTCATAGGACTATTGGAGTTCTGCTGTCATTGTGGCCATCATGATGCATGCTACTTTTGTAGCATCCCTTTCATGTGCCTGAAAGTCAGCGATCTCCTGAGGAGTTGCAGTGGTCTCATCAATCTCCTTAAGCTCCTTGTCAAGGACATATTCTTTGTCCTCGTAGCGGGTAATCATCCTGATGTTTCTGATCCACTAATTGAAGTTGGATCCATCAAAAGTGACTTTCCCACACAAGCTCATAAGAGTAAAGGAGCCATTAGGATTCGAGCCAGAAGCAGCATTGTTTGAAGACATCTGAAGGAAGAGGACAAGATTAGTTTAGATATTAGGAGAGTCCTTAATAAAACACCCAAATGTAATATTAAGGCTAGGATCCAATCACAATATATTATAACTTAGAAGAGGTATGCCGTAATCCAAACTATAACATATTTGAAAGGTAGGTGAATGACGATTCACCAATTTCCACCACGAAAACCGAAATATTAGAGATTAGGTTTTATGATTGGTTCTTAGAAATTCCTAGATTCTTTGAGATTCAATGAACTTTTCAAAGGCATGTTTCAATCTCGAGTGTGCCCTCCAAGTTTTGTGACTGGGATACCGAGGATCACAAAACGAGGTGTGAAGTAACCATGCAAATCACTTGGTACCCTTAAAGTTTATCACTCAATCGATGTGCTGATAAACAACACACGCTCCACCGATACTATAATAAACCTTAAGTCACCCTTTACCTAACTTGTTAAGTCCAAGTTAGTGTGCCGGTTAACCACACACGCTCCACCAACGACTTAGACAAAGTGTAAAGTGTAATTTCATGGATTAGCACCTTATTCACATTTTTCCTAAAGTAAATAAGATTGGGAATTTAATAAAACATTTAGTTACTTTATAATATTCATCATACATTGAATGAGAATTTATAAGTCCTTGTCTTACCCGTTCGGCTAACGACCCTCCACCAGTCAAGCAAGCGGTGGGTGAGAGTAGACACCCATTAAGTCACCATTTTATAGGCAACAACCTTATACCCACCTTATAGACCGGCTTCGTGAATGAGGCGTACTAGCGGTAAGACGGCTTTGTTCTTATACATATATATATATAATTATTAAATCATCATAATATAAGTATAAGGGTTGAATTTTAACTTTTAAAATTCTTGGGGATGGAACTAAAGTTTTAACTTAACTTCACTTGTTCCAAAACATGAGGGCAAGTTTTGTAACTTTCAAAACTTTTCATTTCTTGTAACTTATGAGTTTAATAGAGTAATAAAATGTAGACTCTTCATTTTCTAACTCTTGTGTTCTTTTAATGGTTTTAATTCAATTGTGACTCTTGGTTTTCCATAACTTGATGACAAGTTATGGACTCCATTAAAACACATTATGATCAAGAATTAATCTACCACATAGGTTACAAATAATTCCTATGATCATCTAAAACATCATAAGAACAAGAACATGAATATGAACACATTCATAAATCAAAATTACACTTAAAACTTTGTAATTTTGATAACTAGTTGTTGTAAATGAATTAGAAAGAACATTACACCATCAAAACAAGTTTTCAAGTACCAAAAACAGTTTAGGGTAATGTTTCTAGTCCATTTCCAGCAACTAAAGTCGAAATTCTGCAACCTGTCGACCCTACTCGCCAAGTGCATGACCTTACTCGCCGAGTTGGTTGAAGATACACGTGAACTCGACGAGTCCCCCCTATGGACTCGACGAGTCCATTCGTAGACAGCAAGATTTTTGACTTTTTCCAACTTTTAAGCACAAATTAAAAGCAAACAAGCCTAGGCTCTCATACCACTGATGGGTTTTGAGCATTCTAACACTTCATAAGTGTACATGCAACCCTAATAACCTTGGATCTATGTTTGTCTAATTATCATGCAAAGTTGAATTCCAAGGCTATATTCCTATCTAGCATACATGGGGAACAATTTTAACTTGAATGATAGATAGAATAACTTACCTTGTTGTTGCTTGTGTTCCTTGAAACCTTATGAGCCTAGCACCCCAAGTGTGATGCCTCAAATGCTTCACACAACACCAAATGCTCGTGGAAAAACTTATGAGAGAATACACACTTCTTGAAATCGGCCAAGCCCTCTTGTTTCCTTAGTGTAGCCGATTTTGGTGGAGAATGAGATCCTTATATAGTGTTGACATATCTAGGGTTACACCATGTAAACCCTAATGTGTCATGACTCTTCATTACCATGACCCATGGGTTTGTAACTCCCATGGAGCATCCATGGAGCATCCTATGGGTGGAACCCAACTTGATAATCCATGGAGCCTCTTAGCCCACTATACAAGATATGGATGATTTACATAATCAACCCATATATTTAATTAGTTATCTTTTGATCACTTAATTAATTCTAAATTAATTCTTGATCAAACTAATCAAATAATATTATTAATATATTAGAACTTATAATATATTAATAATCTCCAAGTGTTATTTCTCTCATTTAGTCTATCCAATTGCATGGTGCCATGCAACCCAAATGGACCATGCCGGGTCGGGTCAAGTACATACCAGAAATAGTTATGGACTTAGACACCTTATCCAACAAATTCTTCACTACATCTAACCATCGATGTTGCATCATATTCAGATTTAGTTGATCCAACAGATACATCAATGTATTGTGATCCATGTAAGTAGTACAACGAACCCCAAAGAGGTAATGCCGCCTACTCTTGAGGGTGAAAACCACAGCCCCCAACTCCAAATCATGTGTTAGATAATTCACCTCATAAGCTCTCAGCGACCTAGAAGCGTAGGCTATCACATGTCACACCCCAAAACCAGGAACGGCGGAAACGTTCTGGGGCGGAGGACGTCATGTATAATATCAACAACAATGTAAAGTAGTAAACAAGCAACAACATCATCCATTGCATTAATAATATAATTATTATACAAATGTGTTCTGTCAAATTTTGATAAACACTAAAGCATAAATCAAAATAAAAGATAAGCCTTGAACAAGCTCCATCTTCCTTTCTCCTTGCATCGGTACCTATCTATGATGACCTGAGGATACAAGTAATTTTGAAAGCGAGTATCAGCTTTAAAGCTGGTGAGATCATAAGTATTTAGTGTCTTAATTTGTATGTGAGAAAATGTAAGTATATGTACTTAAAAGTATTGAAAGTGTATATGAACTGTAAGTGTTTGAAAAACCCTAGAATCCCTATGATTCCTATTAATAATAAAAGGAGTCTTCTACCAAGACCTAACTGTTCTGAATGTAGTCTTCTACCAAGACCTAACTGTTCTGAATGTGTGTGTCTCTTGTAAGAGGATGTATTTTCCAAAGTATAACTATCATTATTCAAAAATATAGTTTGTACAATAATGTTTAAGTGAGGTTATCACTAAAAATATGTAATGGAAAATCAATGTAGTACTATGGTGTAGTGTCCAACTACAACCGTACTTATTACCTTAAATCTAGGGTAATACTTCCAAGTACTGTAGTATTTAATAACAATAACTACATCGGTACTCAACTGCCTTATTTGAGGGATAAGGTATAATGTGATGTCTAGATCCTAGACTATACGCTCCCCTATCAAATGGATATTGGGACCTACCCACGACCCCTGCATGAACGCAAGCCATGAGCATCCACATTACCGAATGATCATGTATACTCGATATAACTATCACAATTGTGGTGTGATTCATCAGTATAGTTAGATCCTGAACTGGTTCCGTGCTATAGCACCTAATGACGTCTGTTCTATGTATATGTAAGTGTGATCATGTAATTGTACTCAAGTAAGAGCGATCATGTAATAGTACAGTAGTGTACTGTAATGTTCTACGTGTGCTAGCTGTAATGTGTGTTCTCTCTATCTAGCAAGTATAGTAATGTAATCATTCTAGTATAGTTGTATATGTTCTCGTCCTAGTATAGCTATATATGTAATGTACTGAAAAGTTCTAGAAAGTATTGACTCATGAATGAACTGACTCATTGAATGATATCGCGTTCTAGCAATGGTTCTAGTATCTTCCTGAACTACCCATATGGTAGCTTTCTAGTAATCTAAGTGTACGTATGGACATGGATGTATACCCTTGCTACCCAAGGGCATAGGATGAACTGGAAGGACCTTTTACGACTATATATGTGTACATCATATATAACTAATATTTAAACGACCTTCGGACGAATACCCAAAATCCCACCAGACCACATCTCAAGGCGCGAAAAGGAAATAGGGTGGATAGCCTTCCTAAGTCTTTTAAACATTTCTTATATAAGTATACATATAGAGGCATGCAATTTATAATATAAAAGCATAAATAAGATTTGTAAGACATTTGAAATATAAGTATTATTTTAAGAAAAGATCGACTTGGTGTCAATCTATAAAACAATTTGAATGCATAAGTTTAATAAAACAGTTGAAGTATAAGGAAACATTTGTTTGAAACACAGTTGTAAATAAGTTTGAAAGGAAATGTACGGAGTAAGCTGTACAGTGTAAAAAGGGGTTTAAAACATATAAAATGTTTATAAAAAGTCATTTGAAGGAAAATGTTTGGTAAAACGGCTAATGAGTAGCCAAATCATTTGAATGTTGTATATTAATCACATGTGATTGATGTAATAAGTAATATAATCCTACTTGCTAATCACATGTGATTGACATAATAAGTAGCATGATTCTACTTGTATCCCCCCCATAAAACATTTAAAAAGAGTTTAAAACATTAGTTAAGGGGTATGAACTCACCTGCGGTAAGTGACTGGAATTGAACGGACTGTTATCGTACGGAAGGATCGGACAAGTTCTTGGTGTCAAGTGGAGACTTAGACACACACAGTGATCCTAATTACATATGAAAACATATGTATATAAATAATTAGTGATTATAACACTAATTATACAAGTAATAACATTTAAGCGCGAGGATAACACTTTTGGTCAAGTGCTAGGAGGCTAAAGGGTTGCAACAAAGGAGTGCAATGCCCCTAATGTGAGTTTAAGGTCAAAAGACAATATTCATTAGAGTTTACGGCCCAAGGAAGTAAGTTCCTGGCCGTAAACTCCCTACCAAGGCTTGGGATGGTACTTTCAATTACTACAACCTTAGTGGGAATTGTTTCAAGGCATATACAAGTGTTTGGGCATCATATTGACTCCTTTGGGGAGTTTATGGCCCAAAGACCCTGTTCCCTTGGAGTTTACGGCCGTAAACTCCCTTGGGAGGGTGATTATGGTGCTATCAAGTCCCTATAATAACTAGGAACAATTCTAGGCTTTTGTACTTGGCTTTGGGAGAGTTTATGGCACCATTTGGTACCATTTCTTGGAGTTTACGGCCATAGAACATCTTGGGCCGTAAACTTTCTCAAACATGGGGTTCTAAATGTTTTAGCTAGTCCATAACTCATCTAGGTACTTGTCAAAATTGTCCCTTGGCCTTAGGAAGTGTTTAGGGTGTCATTTGACCCCTTTATGGGAGTTTACGGCCCAAGAACCATTCTTGGCCGTAAACTCTTCAATACTTGTGCTTTTCTCATGTTTCTTAGGTCCTAAACACGTTAAGGTAATTGCCAAAAATAGAGTCCAAGCCTTTGGGGGTCATTAGGGCACTTTTAGCCCTTCAAAAAGGGGTTTACGGCCCAAGAGCTTTTCTTGGCCGTAAACTCCTAGAACTTTATGATTTTGAAGTGTTTCTAGCCTCTAATGTTCATAAATAAAGTCCTTAGTTAGATGCCTAACACGGAAATGGGACTAGGTGGCCTTTAGGCTTGATTTTGGAGTTTACTCCCCAAGAACGTTCTTGGGCGGTAAACTCCCGGATCTTGTGTTTTGGACATGTAAATAATGTTATTAAGCATATAACAAGTATTAAAACACATCTAGGGAACTAGACTCACAATCTGGGATGAAAACCCAAAGATTCGTGAGAGAGAAATGGGCTTTTCTCTAAATGGAATTCAACTAATGAACCAATTTGGTTCAGAATTCTATTTATAGTCCTGAGATTTTTGGCAGAAAATATTTCTATTCTCGGAATGGATTCTAATGATTCTAGGGTAATGGAATTTACAGTGTTGCACAATATCCTTGTGCAACCACTCTCCTAATACCCCTTTTTGGTGTAAAACCCTAAAACTGCCAAACTTATTCCAAAAGTTTGAATTTTTACTGTAACTGCTCTACTACTATTGGATTGAAATGGTTTGATTTAGAATGGAAATTTCGGGTTGTCACATCATCCCCCTGTTACAGGGAATTTCGTCCCGAAATTAGAATTTAGGCAAGGAAGTATGCACAAATGATCGAATCGTGAGGAGAAAACTTCCTAATTGATTGGTTCTAGCGCACTTAAGTGAAATTGGGCTCTCGGTTGGCATTCCAACGAACCTTCACTAACTGGCGACGGCGTTGCTTCGTCCGCTTGACCTCTCGGTCGAGGGTCACCACGGTTCTAATACGAAGGCGAGGATCTCGACGAGTGGACTTGCAAGAGTCCTAACTGAAAGGTATAGTTTCACGATCAAGATGCGAAGAGTAGAAAGTATGTTTACTGAGTTCGCGGAGTAGATCTAGTTTGTGTGAGGCACAGGACCGATTCTGATAAGAATCTCGGAGGTCCTGTCTAACTTGGATTTAGCTTTCCACGCTTTACGAAGTGTATAAAGCCATTCCCAGAGGGAGTTATTCTAAAGAACTTGGTCACTCACTTGGAATCTCAAAGGTTCCTTTTCTTGAGTAACTTCCCAGTCAAGGCCACCCCTTGCTGGGTCAAAGTCGTACGAGTTTCTGTAGTTTGCGAGGAGTTCTGAATGAACTAAGGTGGTAGGTCGGTAAGACCTAGAGTTTAGCGAAGGAATGTCGGTGTCTCTTATGTCGATACATGCTCAGCGGTTTTGACAAATTGAAAGAGTACTCAAAATTTCCCACACTACTAATAGTGGGTCTTAGAAATTTGACTCTTCAATTTCAAAACTCGTGCTTTGAGAACATCGTTAAAAGTTTCTCTGGAGGAGATGTTTTCCCATGGGTTCCTTCTTACTACAGGGGTAGATAAGTAAGTCATTACAAGGAGAAATGACGAACTGATCCAGGTAAGAAAGACGTACCCTACTCATTTAGCTTATAAAAGCTATGGGCGCATTGGTCCTATCCGAAGGGTATCACTACGGACTTGAAGTGTCCGTATCGAGTTCAGGAGATAGTCTTCCGGACATCTTTCCCTAACACTCGAACTGGTGATTTTCGGATCCCGGATCCATTCCTGGAAGTAGTTTCTTTCTTTGCGTTTGCTCAACCATTTTGTCTACGCGCGGCAGAGATAACGATTTCTGATGAAAAATCTCGACGGAGTCCTCAATAACCGAGGTACATGCAATGCGATCCGTCGATCTCTGGAAGAATATGACCGAGGTTCTCTAGGGTGAGAAAACTAGTCTTCTAATTCTATTTATGTGTAGTTCGCTAAGTTATCCAAACTGTTCTTGTATCTCCGTGGGTGTTTAAACTATAGGGCGACCTATTTTCGGGAGTCGTACTGGGTTCTATGCTTGTTCTCATGACGATGTGATTACTCGTACTTAGGCAGTTCTCCGTCCTGAATTTCATATTAGAATTCATACCCAGTTTCACAGTCACCCTTTCGTGTATAGGAGTCATATATAATTAAGGTTGAAAAGGTAGTCGAATAACTGGTTTTTCTTTAAGTTCACATCCCATCGGGGAAAAAGAATTTAAAGTGTAATCATCAATTCTAAACCTGTAGAACCTTGATTATATATCACTCTTATGCATACATTCTTCAGTGATATATCAACCACATGAATCCCTGGATTAAACTTGACGTACTGCACGAGTGGTACTTCGGGGATTTCTTCGGAAAGAAAATAACTAATAGGCACTCCTGGCATGAGTACCTCGGCGTTCTGATGTGACGGTTTCGCTGGAAAAGTGATCTAGAAGAAAGAGGTGTACGTATAAAGCTGTTTTCGTGAGGATCAAATTGAATCGAGTCGTATGATAATGTCGAAATCATATGGAAACTTAAAGACATTAGATTTGAACATAAGACGTTTACAGACAAAACACAACCGTGCAACCATGAACAGAGTTACAGTACTTTAGGTTTACCACAAGACTATTGCTGCGAATAAGGTATACTACAAAAGACAAGTATACGCAGCACAAGAGTCCTTATACAGATAGGATCTTGCAAAAGGTAAGACTCTAGTTGCACTAGTTCTAGATAGCTTATAAGTTTGTTACAACGAAACGCCTAATTTATATATAACGTGGTTCCGGAGCAGGCTCTCCTGCAGCTGTGATCCTGAGAATTCTCCCATCTTCGCTAGAGTTCTTTGCTATCGGGCAATCTTTCTTGAAGTGCCCTATTTCCCCGCATTGGTGGCATGCCTGGGTAGTACTAGCTTTGGCGACGGGATTGCGGTGTTTAGCCAATGTTATGTGGACACGAGTGCCTTCGTCGTTACTCCACCTTGGAAATTGTTTCTTAAATCGTTCTGCACTATAACTCGTCTTGCGCGTAGGGTTAGTCTCGATGAAAGGGACTTGAGTGATGGGTCGTTTCAGTGCTCCACACGAGCATGATGCCCTATGTTTAGGCAATTGCAACATTGCATCTCATGGCAAGTCCCATGATGATGGAAACTACATTTATCACACTTAGGGAGTTTTCCCTCTTATGGCCTGCTCGGTACGGGAACGGAAGGGGTTTCCACTTGCTGCTGTTGTATAGCGAGCTTTTGGGCTCTCTTGCGTTCCTTCCGGGCTTGACGCTTTCGTTTCTTGTTCTCTGCTTTCTGGCTTTGCGAGCCTGTGACTGTTACTGTTTGGTGACTTCCTGGATGGATATCACTATTGGGAACTTCATTCCTATCAGCAGTATCGACTGTGCTGCTAGCGCTACGGTGCGCAATGACCGCGGTTACGGCAACCACTACAGCAGCTGTTAATGTCGTTTGAAAGGTAGCGGCGTCCATCGAAAAAGTAGAGGTCTCGTTGCTTGGCTGGTTGTTTCCGGATGACGACATGATTCTGTAATACGAAAGATAAGGATTTGTGAGCGACTTTGGTTGACCCTGATATACTTAGATTGTTCATGTAAAGAGTAGAAGTATGTTCTCGAAAGTTGGACCTACATCCCCATGATGCAGTCCTAGTCACGGGTGGAAGTAAGTTCGTAGAATGGTCTCAAGATGTTTGTCGTTCGAGCTGAGGTATCGTGAGTTGGTGAATAACAAGATCCAAGCACTGAAAGAGACTTGGAAGTGTCTCCGGAGATAAATCGCTATAGTCTAATGATTTGACTAAAGCATGATTCAGATAGACTCTTATGAATGAATGACAAGAGTACTTGAATGAAGAATGACACAGAAGTTAGCCGGCTGTCAATATCTGTGATATTCACGATGTAAAGATTCTGGAAAATGACCTTATGAAGGTCTTACATCATATCCATAGAAGATAGTCCTGACAGCATAAAGACCTAACTAAAGTACTTACGATACAGGATAATTTCATAGAAAATGCCACATCGGGCATAGACAGAAAACACGATTCCTTTTTATAAGGAAATATTAAAGTAACGGGTCTACTACTGGTGACGGTCATCCCTCTGGTGAATTTGTAGTTCAACTAATTGACGTTCCATGTCAAGTAGGTGTCTTTCACGCATCATCTGGCGTACCCGGAGCTCTATGACTTCGGCTCGTGATTCGGCCAGTGCTTGTAGCAGGGTTTCATGGCTTCTCTCTGATCTCTCGTGTGCATCTTCTAGATGAATGGTGTGGAGGGTATGCATTCTAGCATAGGCGACAACTTCTGTAATCTGATGTAGGGCTGTCCTACTTTGAATCTCATTTCGGGCCACTCTGCGGACCAAGATTGGCAAGACTATATCTGCTAAGCCCTCATTGCTCAAGTTGTAAAAGCTTCGGTCCCCATCAAAAAGCATAAACTGATCTTGTCCTTGGCTCCATATTTCCAAGCATTCCACTCACTCAGGGTTGGGCCATGAAAAGCCAGAAGAGGGTTAGGAATTGGAAAGGAGCTGCTTGGGGTAGGTTCTCAACCTCTGGTTCGGGGTTAGTATCATACGAAAGGTATCCTTCATGGTGATCATCCAAAGGGATAGGATGATCGTTCTCTAGTTATTCTCCAAACCAACCAGCTATGACTTCATTCGGAATGTACTGGTTGTCGAGGGGATGGAGTCCAGTCATGTTTTCTACGCGAGAATTTAGGGTAAGAGAATAATTATTAGACGAACTATCTAGATAATTATTTAGAAAATCTTCATCAGTTACATCGCTATTTGTGAAGTGCATACCAGCTATGTGTAATCTAAATAGGATACACCTTCGAATAAGTGACCTTAATTCCAAATTCACACAGAATAGGGGTAAGGCAAAATTATCACAGATTCTAAGTCTATAACATCCTAATTACATGTAGCCTTAGTGTATCCACTTAGCAACTATCAACTTAGTAATGAAGATCCCGTTTTAATTCTCAAGTATAAAGTACTTATAGTAACACCAAAATACACCTATAGTATTTTAAATTTATTGTTATGTTCTATTGTTCTCATTGTGGTAGGGTTGGTAAGATTTTAGCATTGTTGCAACCACACACTTAAACTTAGGCACATGCTAGTCAACCCTCGGATAATATAGGCGATCAGGCTATATCTTCCCAGTTTTGACCATATGTCTCTAAGCCCACTTGTGTTGTCCAACAATCGTAATTCTTTTGTACTGTCCTAGTGACACTGATTTTAGTATGAATGCAGCACGTATACCTACTTAAATATTTTACTATTTAAAGTATAAACTCCAGGTCAGAGTATTTTTAATCCCTTATGTATTTATAGTTAGTATATCTTTTATGGGTTGATATACTTAATTCACTATAAACAATGCTCTGATACCAATCTGTCACACCCCAAAACCAGGAACGGCGGAAACGTTCTGGGGCGGAGGACGTCATGTATAATATCAACAATAATGTAAAGTAGTAAACAAGCAACAACATCATGCATTGCATTAATAATATAATTATTATACAAATGTGTTCTATCAAATTTTGATAAACACTAAAGCATAAATCAAAATGAAAGATAAGCCTTGAACAAGCTCCATCTTCCTTTCTCCTTGCATCGGTACCTGTCTATGATGACCTGAGGATACAAGTAATTTTGAAAGCGAGTATCATCTTTAAAGCCGGTGAGATCATAAGTATTTAGTGTCTTAATTTATATGTGAGAAAATGTAAGTATATGTACTTAAAAGTATTGAAAGTGTATATGAACTGTAAGTGTTTGAAAAACCCTAGAATCCCTATGATTCCTATTAATAATAAAAGGAGTCTTCTACCAAGACCTAACTGTTCTGAATGTAGTCTTCTACCAAGACCTAACTGTTCTGAATGTGTGTGTCTCTTGTAAGAGGATGTATTTTCTAAAGTATAACTATCATTATTCAAAAATATAGTTTGTACAATAATGTTTAAGTGAGGTTATCACTAAAAATATGTAATGGAAAATCAATGTAGTACTATGGTGTAGTGTCCTACTACAACCGTACTTATTACCTTAAATCTAGGGTAATACTTCCAAGTACTGTAGTATTTAATAAAAATAACTACATCGGTACTCAACTACCTTATTTGAGGGATAAGGTATAATGTGATGTCTAGATCCCAGACTATACGCTCCCCTATCAAAGGGAATTTGGGACCTACCCATGACCCCTGCATGAACGCAAGCCGTGAGCATCCACATTACCGAATGATCATGTATACTCGATATAACTATCACAATTGTGGTGTGATTCATCAGTATAGTTAGATCCTGAACTGGTTCCGTGCTATAGCACCTAATGACGTCTGTTCTATGTATATGTAAGTGTGCTCATGTAATTGTACTCAAGTAAGAGCGATCATGTAATAGTACAGTAGTGTACTGTAATGTTCTACGTGTGCTAGCTGTAATGTGTGTTCTCTCTATCTAGCAAGTATAGTAATTTAATCATTCTAGTATAGTTGTATATGTTCTCGTCCTAGTATAGCTGTATATGTAATGTACTGAAAAGTTCTAGAAAGTATTGACTCATGAATGAACTGACTCATTGAATGATATCGCGTTCTAGCAATGGTTCTAGTATCTTCCTGAACTACCCATATGGTAGCTTTCTAGTAATTTAAGTGTACGTATGGACATGGATGTATACCCTTGCTACCCAAGGGAATAGGATGAACTGGAAGGACCTTTTATGACTATATATGTGTACATGATATATAACTAATATTTAAACGACCTTCAGACGAATACCCAAAATCCCACCAGACCACATCTCAAGGCGCGAAAAGGAAATAGGGTGGATAGCCTTCCTAAGTCTTTTAAACATTTCTTATATAAGTATACATATAGAGGCATGCAATTTATAATATAAAAGCATAAATAAGATTTGTAAGACATTTGAAATATAAGTATTATTTTAAGAAAATATCGACATGGTGTCAATCTATAAAACAATTTGAATGCATAAGTTTAATAAAACAGTTTAAGTATAAGGAAACATTTGTTTGAAACACAGTTGTAAATAAGTTTGAAAGGAAATGTACGGAGTAAGCTGTACAGTGTAAAAAGGGGTTTATAACATATAAAATGTTTATAAAAAGTCATTTGAAGGAAACTGTTTGGTAAAACGGCTAATGAGTAGCCAAATCATTTGAATGCTGTATATTAATCACATGTGATATATGTAATAAGTAATATAATCCTACTTGCTAATCACATGTGATTGACATAATAAGTAGCATGATTCTACTTGTATCCCCCCCCCCCATAAAACATTTAAAAAGAGTTTAAAACATTAGTTAAGGGGTATGAACTCACCTGCGGTAAGTGACTGGAATTGAACGGACTGTTATCGTACGGAAGGATCGGACAAGTGCTTGGTGTCAAGTGGAGACTTAGACACACACAATGATCCTAATTACATATGAAAACATATGTATATAAATAATTAGTGATTATAACACTAATTATACAAGTAATAACATTTAAGCACGAGGATAACACTTTTGGTCAAGTGCTAGGAGGCTAAAGGGTTGCAACAAAGGAGTGCAATGCCCCTAATGTGAGTTTAAGGTCAAAAGACCATATTCATTAGAGTTTACGGCCCAAGGAAGTAAGTTCCTAGCCGTAAACTCCCAACCAAGGCTTGGGATGGTACTTTCAATTACTACAACCTTAGTGGGAATTGTTTCAAGGCATATACAAGTGTTTGGGCACCATATTGACTCCTTTGGGGAGTTTACGGCCCAAAGACCCTTTTCCCTTGGAGTTTACGGCCGTAAACTCCCTTGGGAGGGTGATTATGGTGCTATCAAGTCCCTATAATAACTAGGAACAATTCTAGGCTTTTGTACTTGGCTTTGGGAGAGTTTATGGCACCATTTGGTACCATTTCTTGGAGTTTACGGCCATAGAACATCTTGGGCCATAAACTCCCTCAAACATGGGGTTCTAAATGTTTTAGCTAGTCCATAACTCATCTAGGTACTTGTCAAAATTGTCCCTTGGCCTTAGGAAGTGTTTAGGGTGTCATTTGACCCCTTTATGGGAGTTTACGGCCCAAGAACCATTCTTGGCCGTAAACTCTTCAATACTCGTGCTTTTCTCATGTTTCTTAGGTCCTAAACACATTAAGGTAATTGCCAAAAATAGAGTCCAAGCCTTTGGGGGTCATTAGGGCACTTTTAGCCCTTCAAAAAGGGGTTTACGGCCTAAGAGCTTTTCTTGGCCGTAAACTCCTAGAAATTTATGATTTTGAAGTGTTTCTAGCCTCTAATGTTCATACATAAAGTCCTTAGTTAGATGCCTAACACGGAAATGGGACTAGGTGGCCTTTAGGCTTGATTTTGGAGTTTACTCCCCAAGAACGTTCTTGGGCGGTAAACTCCCGGATCTTGTGTTTTGGACATGTAAATAATGTTATTAAGCATATAACAAGTATTAAAACACATCTAGGGAAGTAGACTCACAATCTGGGATGAAAACCCGAACATCCGTGAGAGAGAAATGGGCTTTTCTCTAAATGGAATTCAACTAATGAACCAATTTGGTTCAGAATTCTATTTATAGTCCTGAGATTTTTGGCAGAAAATATTTCTATTCTAGGAATGGATTCTAATGATTCTAGGGTAATGGAATTTACAGTGTTGCACAAAATCCTTGTGCAACCACTCTCCTAATACCCCTTTTTGGTGTAAAACCCTAAAACTGCCAAACTTATTCCAAAAGTTTGAATTTTTACTGTAACTGCTCTACTACTATTGGATTGAAATGGTTTGATTTAGAATGGAAATTTCGGGTTGTCACATCACACAACCCCACTGCATCAATACTACCCCCATACCCAAGATCGAAGCATCACAATAAACCATGAAATCATCAATACCCTCAGGCAGGGTCAGAATCGACACCTCATACAACCGATGTCGTAGATTCTCAAAGGCCTCCTGCTGCTCAGGCCCCCAACAAAATGTCACCAACCTCATTGTCAGTCGGGTTAATAGAACAACGATCTTGGAGAAATCCTGGATGAATCTGCGACAATAACCAATCAGAACAAGAAACCTCTGAATCTCAGATAGAGACCGTGGAACCTCCCACCGAATCACAGCCTTGACCTTGGTCGAATTGACCAGAATACCCTTCTGGTTGACAATGAGCCCTACAAACTGTACCTCGTGCAACTAGAACTTGCACTTGGAGAACTCTATGAAATGTCTCTCCCTCCTAAAAGACTCCAACAATTCCCTCAGGTGCTCCTCATGCTGCTCTTGAGTCTTGGAATAAACAAAATATCATCTATAAATACTATCACAGACCAATCCAACATCGGTCTGTACACACGGTTTATGACCATATCGAGTCCAAAACCTGTCTTGTGCACATCTCCATCGTGGACCCACATCTGATGATAACAGAAATGCAAATCAATCATGGAGAACAGGGATACACCCTAAATCTGATCGAAAAAATGATCAATCTTCAGGAAGGGATAAGGGTTCTTCATCGTTACGTTATCAACTCTGGGTAGTCAATACACATACGATGAGACACGTCCTTCTTCATAAACATAATTGGGGCTCCCCAAGTCTATCTGCTAGGCCTAATAAATATTTTGTCTAATAGCTGTTGTAGCTATGTAGACAACTCCTTCATCTCGGGAGGAGCCAGCCGATACGGTGCTTTCACTATCGAAGTCGCACCTGGAACCAAATCAATCCTGAATTCCACCTGTCTCTCCAGAGGTACCCCCGGAAAATCCTCAGGGAACACATCCGAATAATCCTGCATTATCGGTACTTCATCCATGGTCGCCTTATCCTTATCCTGGGTATCCATCACATAGGCGACAAAACCTGAACAACCCTAATGAAGATAGCATTTTTCCCTCGTTGTAGAACACATTATCAGCCCACACTGCGGCCTTTCACCCTTAATCACCAACTCTCCCCCACTAGGGGTCCGAACCCAAACTAACTGTTGCTCACAGTCGATCACTTCCCCTTAGGGTTCAAGGAATCAATGCGTTGATTACTTGTTCCCATGTAGAGGAATGGGAACCAGATAAACTAGATACTACTCGCTGAATAACTGAAGAGTACAACCCCAATGAACCCTCGCAACCTGAATATACATATCATCAACAATCTCAACATCTAAAGGACAATCTAGTTCCCCATGAGCTCCAACAAATCCCTTGCAAAGCCCAAGAGATACTAACGATCGGGTAGCCTCGAATCGAATAATTCTAAACCAGAGATCACATTCAGAAAGAATGATCCAAAAATGAAACATATAAACATAAGCAAAAAATTTAGTATAAATAAAAAGAAAAGGAAAAGATACATACCTATCACAACATCGGGAGCTGCACGCACCTCCTCTATAGTCAGCTAGAAGGCCCTGCTCTTTGGGGCAGGCACATCTGCCCAAACCTGGCGGCCGTCAGTAATCCGAACAGTCGCATGAGTGGGTGCTGACACTGGCCCTGCATTAGTTAAGCTTCAACAATGGGCCTTTTGTGGCCCCTCTGATTACACTAAACGAAAATCAGATCAGATACTGTGGTCATCATGGTAGTAGCAATATAATCCCCGCTGATATGACTAGTCCGACCGCAATTGAATCAGCCAGAACCACCCACCTTGCACGCCCTCTCATGTGATGTCGTTTCCTATGAGTAGTATGTCATTCACATACAATACCAAAAAACTAACTATACTCCCACTAGCCTTGATATACACACAAGATTCATCTTCACTCCTAGAAAAGCCAAATTCCTTGACCTTTTCATCAAAGCAAAGATTCCATCTATGAGGTGCTTGCTTTAATCCATAAATGGATTTCTCAAGCTTACACACTCTATTAGGGTACTCGTTGCTGACAAAACCTTCTGGCTGAATCATGTAAACATCTTCAGCTAACTTTCCATTAAGGAAAGCGGTTCTGACATCCATTTGCCAAATTTCATAGTCATGAAATGCAGCTATGGCTAACATAACCCTAACAGACTTAATCTTGGCTACTGGAGAAAAGGTCTCATCATAATCCACTCCAGGAATTTGAGAGAAGCCCTTTGCAACCAGTCGAGCCTTATAAGTGTGTCAATTACCATCGATGTTGGTCTTCTTCTTGAAGATCCATTTGCACCCTACAGTCTTACGACCTGGTACATTCTCAACCAAGTTCTAAACTTGATTGTCATACATGGATTGTATCTTGCTATCCATAGCCTCTTTCCACTTAGCAAACTCGGGGCCTGCCATGGCTTCCTCGTAGCTGTTAGGGTCATCCAGACCTACTAGTGCCCCATCACTAATAAGTGTCTCACCTTCTGCAGTAATATGGAAACCATAGTAATGCTCAGGTGCACTCCTAACTCTCGTGGAACGCCTCAGAGGTACAGATTCGTCAATTGGCTCAACAGGAGTTTCCTCCTCAAGTTGAGGGCTAGTGTCTAAAGTTCCTTCACCACTTGACTCTTGAATTTCTTCAAGATCAATTTTCCTCCCACTATCTCCTTGGCTTATAAACTCTCTTTCTCGAAAGACTCCTCTTCTTGCTATAAAGACCACATTATCACTAGGTCTATAGAAGAGGTAACCAAAGGATTGTTGTGGGTAGCCGATGAAAATACACCTCTCGCTTCGAGGTTCGAGCTTATCATGAGTCTCGCGTCTCACGAAAGACTTGCAACCCCAAATCTTGATGTGGTCTAGTTTGGGTACTTTACCAGTCCACATCTCGTGAGGAGTTTTGGCAACTTTCTTTGTAGGACTAGATTAAGGACATGGGTGGCAGTCTCTAAGGCATACCCCCAGAATGAGATTGGTAGTGAAGCTCGACTCATCATGGAACAAACCATCTCTAACAAGGTTCGATTACGCCTCTCAGCCACACCATTCAACTATGGTGTCCTGGGAGGTGTCAATTGTGAGACAATCCCACATTCCCTTAGATAGTCAAGGAACTCTGAACTAAGATACTCCCCACCACGATCAGATCGAAGCATCTTAATGTTCCTGCCCAATTGATTCTCGACTTCCTGTTTAAATTCCTTAAACCTTTCGAAAGTCTCTAACTTATGCTTGATTAAGTATACATATCCATATCTACTGTAATCATCAGTAAAAGTCAAATAATAACGATTAGCATCCCTTGTGGCATGTTTGAATGGTCCACATACATCCGTGTGTACAACGTCCAACAAACCTTCACCCCTCTCACACGAGCCTGTGAAGGGTGACTTTGTCATTTTTCCAAGTAAGCATGATTCGCAACTATCATCTGACTTTATGTCAAATGACTCCAAGACTCCATCCTTTTGGAATTGGCCTATGCGTTTCTTGCTTATATGTCCAACACGATAATACCATAATGATGCTTTATCCAAGTTATTATTATTAAGAGAATCAATACACAAAACATTATTTCCTAAGTTATCTACAACAGATACAGCTTCATACACACCATCATAAGGTAATGCTTTAAAATAATGAACATTATTAAAGAAAACATTAATCGAACCAACTTCATTATCAAATGGAAAGGTGAAACCTTGTTTATACAATGCATGAAAGGAAATAATATTTCTTTCCATTTCTGGTGAATAACGACTTTTATTCAAATCTAAATTTAACCCGCTACTTAGCGACAAAGTTTAAACTCCAATCTTGGTGACAGGTGTAACTTTCCTATTCCCCATGGTTAAGTTTATTCTTCCTTGCTTCACATTCTCACTTCTTCTTAGTCCCTGCAAGTCACAACAAATGTGAATACCACAACCGATATCAAGGAACCACGATTTAGAATGGGGTGAGTTATTAGAAATGATAGTGTAAATACCTGCATGGTTGGGTTTAACTTTCCCATCCTTTACATCTTGCTGGTATTTTGGGTAGTTCCGCTTCGAAATTGATTTTTCATGGCAATAGAAGAATTCTGCCTCTTTTGGGTCAGAAGAAGGAGTGACGAAACCTTTCTTGGTTCCACTTGAAGAAGATCCATCAAGGGTCCTAACCTTGGTACCCTTCGAAGAACTCTTTCTCTTCTTCCCTCGACTTTTCCCGATTGCCAAAACCGGAGTGGAGTTTGGAGTAGAAGTGTTAACAACCGACTTCCCCTTAAGACCTATTTCAATCGTCTTGAGAAGTCCCTGCAGTTTGCTGAGTGTGACCTCTTCCTTATTCATGTGATATGTCATGCGGAATTGATCATAGCACGATGGTAAGGAGCGCAAAATGATATCTATTGCAAGCTCCTCATGGAAGTTCACATTAAGCTTCAACAATCGATCTACATACCTTTGCATTTTCTGCATGTGGCTCGTGACGGATTCCCCGTCCTTCATCATGGTTGTTATCATGGAGCAGATGATTTCATGCCTCTCTTGTCGTGCACTTTGATGGTATCTTTCCATCAAATCTTGGTGCATTTCATAAGGGTAGAAATCCTCACAGGAATTTTTGGAGTTCCGTTGTCATCGTGGTCATCATGATGCATGCCACTTTCGTAGCGTCCCTTTCATGTGCCTGAAAATCAGTGATCTCCTGAGGAGTTGCAGTGGTCTCATCAATCTCCTTAGGCTCCTTGTCAAGAACATATTCTTTGTCCTAGTAACAGGTAATCATCCTGATGTTTTTGATCCACTCATTGAAGTTGGATCCATCAAAATTGACTTTCCCACACAAGTTCATAAGGGTAAAGGATCCATTAGGATTAGAGCTAGAAGCAGCATTGTTTGAAGACATCTGAAGGAAGAGGACAAGATTAGTTTAGATATTAAGAGAGTCCTTAATAATACACCCAAATGTAATATTAAGGCTAAGATCCAATCACAATATATTATAACTTAGAAGAGGTATGCCGTAATCCAAGCTATAACATATTTGAAAGGTAGGTGAATGACGATTCACCAATTTCCACCACGAAAACTGAAATATTAAATATTACATTTTTGATTGGCTCTTAGAAATTCCTAGATTCTTTGAGATTCAATGAACTTTTCAAAGCCATGTTTCAATCTCGAGTGTGTCCTCCAAGTTTTGTGACTGCGATACCGAGGATCATAAAACGAGGTGTGAAGTAACCATGCAAATCACTTGGTACCCTTAAAGTTTATGACTCAATTGATGTGTCGGTAAACCACACACGCTCCATCGACACTATAATAGACCTTAAGTCACCCTTTACCTACCTTGTTAAATCCAAGTTAGTGTGCCGGTTAACCACACACGCTCCACCAACAACTTAAACAAAGTGTAAAGTGTAATTTCATTGATTAGCACCTTATTCACATTTTTCCTAAAGTAACTAAGATTGCGAATTTAATAAAACATTTAGTTAATTTATAATATTCATCATACTTTTAATGAGAATTTGTAAGTCCTTGTCTTACTCGTTCAGCTAACGACCCTCCACCGGTCATGCAAGCGGTGGGTGAGAGTAGACACCCATTAAGTTGTCATTTTATAGGCAACAACCTTATACCCACCTTATAGACCGGCTTCGTGAATGAGGCGTACTAGCGGTAAGACGACTTTGTTCTTATACATACATACATACATACATATATATATATATATATATATATATTTATATTTATATATATATATATATATATATATATATATATATAATTATTAAATTATAATAATATAAGTATAAGGGTTAAATTTTAAATTTTAAAATTCTATGGGTTGGAACTAAAGTTTTAACATCACTTTACTTGTTCCAAAACTTGAGGGCAAGTTTTGTAAACTTTCAAAACTTTTCATTTCTTGTAACTTATGAGTTTAATAGAGTAATAAAAATGAAGACTCTTCATTTTTCTAACTCTTGTGTTCTTTTAATGGTTTTAATTCAAGTGACTTTTGGTTTTCCATAACTTGAGGACAAGTTATGAACTCCATTAAAACACATTATGATCATGAATTAGCCTACCACATAGGTTACAAATAATTCCTATGATCATCTAAACATCATAAGAACAAGAACATGAATATGAACACTTTCATAAATCAAAATTACAATTAAAACTTTGTAACTTTGATAACTAGTTGTTGTAAATGAATTAGCAAATACGTTACACCATCTAAAACAAGTTTTCAAGTACCAAAACAGTTTAGGGTAATGTTTCTAGTCCATTTCTAGCAACTAAAGTCGAAAATCTGCACTCTGTGGCTCCTACTCGCCGAGTGCATGAACCTACTCGACGAGTAGGTTGGAGATACAAGTGAACTCGGCGAGTCCCCCCATGGACTCAGCGAGTTCAGCAGGCAGACAACAAGTTTTCCGACTTTTTTCAACTGTTTAGCACAAATAACAAACAAACAAGCCTAGGCTTTGATATCACTGATGGGCTTTGAGCATTCTAACACTTCCTAAGTGTACATGCAGCCCTAATAACCTTGGATCTATGTTTGTCTAATTATCATGCAAAGTTGAATTCCAAGGTTATATTCCTATCTAGCATACATGGGGAACAATTTTTAACTTGAATGAAAGATAGAATAACTTACCTTGTTGTTGCTTATGTTCCTTGGAACCTTGTGAGCCTAGCACCCCAAGTGTGATGCCTCAAATGCTTCACACAACACCAAATGCTCTTGGAAAGACTTTTGAGACAATACACACTTCTTGAAATCGGCCTAGCCCTCTTGTTTCATATGTGTAGCCAATTTTGGTGGAGAATAAGATTCTTATATAGTGTTGACACATCTAGGGTTACACCATGTAAACCCTAATGTGTCATTACTCTTCATTTCCATGACCCATGGGTCTATAACTCCCATGGAGCATCCTATGGGTGGAACCCAACTTGATAATCCATGGAGCCTCTTAGCCCACAATACAAGATATGAGTGATTTACACAATCAATCCATATATTTAATTATTTATCTTCTAATCACTTAATTAATGCTAAATTAATTCTTGATCAAACTAATCAAATAATATTAATATATTAGAACTTATAATATGTTAATCATCTCCAAATGTTATTTCTCTCATTTAGTCTATCAAATTGCATGGTGCCATGCAACCCAAATGGACCATGTCGGGTCGGGTCATGTACATACCAGAAATAGTTATGGACTTAGACACCTTATACAAAAAATGTGTCACAAAATAAAAGTAAAAGGGAAAATTATATAATCATCAAAATATTATCCTTTGGTACTAGGATAAACACAACATAGTAACTTACTGAATAGTATTAACCGTAGACATCCATCGATGTGCATTTTCTCTCTGTAATTAACAGTTGGGTGTAGAATGGTTAGTCTCGTACATATATAATAGTGTCTATTCATATAGTATGTACTAGTATCGCATCATATATTATGTAATAGTATCTCTTCATATAGTATGTAATAGTATCTCTTAATATAGTATGTAATACATTTGTATTGACTCATGAATGAACTGACTCTTGTATGTTCCATTTGTACTAGGAATAGTAAGTAGTGTCTCCCCAACTATACCTATTATAGTTTGCTAGTAATGTAGTTTGAAGTGTCCATGTATGTTTATACACCTTTGCTATACAAGGTGTTGGACCTGAAGTCACAACCATCTTATCAAATACATACATACATACATACATATATATATATATATATATATATATATATATATATATGTACACTTACTACAAAAGGGTATAGATATGGTTTTCATGAGTACATAAGTGAAAAAGAGGTTTTGTAATACATTTAAAGGGTTTGAAACAATAAATACTCATGACTTGATGTGAGTTTATGTGACAACCGTCAAATTCTGGTCAATTCAAAATCAAATAAAGTCAACAAGTCAAACCGGTCAACTCAACTAATAATGGTGTACTAAGGCTTACGTTATGTAATTACTAAACATCTCGCTATTCTGATGGGAGATCATAAATCGAAAAGTACGTGCATCTAGATCTCCTTAACCTAAAACTGTGGTAAGTGACGAGCCAAACCGATAAGTCAATGTTGCATACTCATCGGGATTGTGTAAGATCCTCAAACAAGGCTTAACAAGATTTACAGACCTTGCATTGCGAAGCCGGACACTCACGTTTGTCACACACGAAACCTCTTTCAATCATTTTCACTTTATCTTACTTTAATCAAGAATCTCTCCCAAATCTCTCTAAGCATGTGAAATCTCTCCCAAATCTCTCTAAGCATGTGAAATCTCTCCCAAATCTCTCTTTGTAGTAGAAACCTCTCAAAGAATGTGAAATCTCTCCTAAATCTCTCTTTGTATGAGAAACCTCTCCAAGAATGTGAAATCTCTCCCAAATCTCTCTTTGTATGAGAAATCTCTCCAAAAATGTGAAATCTCTCCCAAATCTCTCCTTGTATGAGAAATCTCTCCAAGAATGTGAAATCTCTCCCAAATCTCTCTCAAAAGTTCCCGTAACCTTTTGAAGTCATTCGGGTCATTCCGACCCTTAACCGGGTCAAAAACCGCTTAAAACGGGGTAAAAACGAGTAAAATAGTCTTAAGGACCCTAAACCCCTCTTAAGGACCCGAAACCCCTCTTAGGGCCAAAAGTCCTCTTAGGGACCGAACCCTCCTAAGCCAAACCCGAAGGCTACTGAACCGAACCCTCCTGAGCTGAACCCGAAGGCTGCTGAACCGAACCCGAAGGTACTGTTCATTCGGTCTACTTCGCTCCTGATACTTCCGGAACCGAAACCTCCCTCTCGGGACCGAACCTCGCACAAGGCCCGAACCCGTGCCTCGTTCTATTTCGCTCCTGCTGATTTCAGATCAAACTTGACCTTCACTTCTTAATGTCTCGCCTCATTTCACTTCGGACCAAGCAATAGAAGGGATCGAACCTTCGGTCCAATCCGAGAAGCCTCGCTGTTAGCCTCTTTCTTCCAGGTTTTTGACTATGATTTCATTTTAGCTTCGTTTTTAATTGTTTTAACGCGGGATTTTCAACCAAAACTTTATTTTAACATATAAGGACCCATAATTATTAATTAATCATGTTTTTAAGGATAAAACCTTATCCAAGAAGAGTGGTGAACTACAAGAGGTGAAGTTTTAACTTTCCTTTATTCTATGACACAAGTAACCACTCCCATACCAACACCATGTCACTATTCACCATTAGCCCATACCTAGTCATTTCATGGTCCTTTTCCCACCATTTTTCAGCCACACACTTGGTCAAGGGTAAGAAAACCCTCCTCTCTCCTCACACTTCTCTCATTTTCTCATTCTTTCACCAAGAAGACCAAACACTTTTCCTCTCAAACTTCCTCCCTCAAATTCGAGATTCAAGGCTGATTATCAAACTTTCTCACACTCTTGGTAAGTATAACTCATCATCTCCATGATTATTTCACTTCCCTCATTCTCAAATCAATGATTCCTTACACAAACATCATCACATTCTTGTTAGATCTTCGAATCTTCAAGTGATTCTTCAAGAGTTCTTGAGTTGAACACTTCTCTTCTTCAACACTCATCTACTGAAATCACTCAAGGTGAGTTCATACCCCTGTATTTTCATGTTTTCTTAAGTTGTAAGAGGGGGGGGGGGGGATACAAGTTAAAACACCAAGAACATAACTAAACTTTGTTAACAACTTTCATCAGAAAAGTTGGACTCCATTGACAGACTGTTTTGAACACCATAAACATTTTATTTTTCCAAACTGTATTCCGTGCAACTATCTCAAGTTCTTAGCTTTAAAATGGCTACTTGCACATCTCCATACAATTTTTCTACAATTTATGGTGATCTTTACAAAACTGCCTATCATTTCAAATACCAACCCGGACCAGTCTGTGATTTTGGACTTTTTCACCAAAGTTGGAAGTCATTAAAAATCATTAAAAAAAATTATCATTAAACTAGAAGCATTTTGGGAACTCTCAGAATTTACGGATTTAGTTTTAGACGTCGTATGATTTTTCTATGACTTTTCTAAAACAGCGCAGAAAGGTTAAATTTAGTTAACATCATATAAATTTCATAACACTTTGTATTATGTTGAGCAAAGCGTATAACAATAAGTTCTAAATATTGAATGTGTTTCCTTGTTAGTTTATCATCATAAACTAAAACTTAGTCATTCATGATAAGATTATTCATTCATTTAGAACATGTACACTAAGCTATAATAAGCATAGTTTATGGATTCATAACACTAATGCATTTTCATAAAAGAGTTCTTATACATTACAAACGTTTTGGATAAACTATAATAGGTATAGTTTATGATTCATCACATAACACACTCATAATAAAAGGGTACATTCATACAAAAAGGTACTACACTCACGCACACTACACGTAAACTTGTTAACTTAGGGTGTGAGACTTTCTCTCCCCGCACGTCCGAGTACGGGATCCAAATTCCTGTAAGTTATAACCAAAATCTCTTGTAGGGAGACCGTGATAATTGTGTATAGATCTATATTTGGGTTGACATCCCACACCTCGTTGCTAGCTACAGCCGGACCGGCAGATCTGCGGGTGACAAGAGTCATAGGATCAAGGCATCTAAAAGACGTTGTGCAGGTTACCTCTAGTCATAGTATGATTATAGCGACTCACATAGGGAGCTAACAATACATAAAGTTTATGGGATTGTTTTTTTTATAAAAGAAAAGGGGTTTTATGTCAATTTAAAATAACTTTTTATATCAATAAGTACAGATATTACTGTAGACTTTCAGTTTTGGTATTTATGACTACACATCATTTGAAACCACTTTTATATCTTTACGTATGACAAATACTTGTTCGTTTTTGGTCTTGGTATTTAAGACCTCATAACTTTTATAAAGAAAATATTGGATTTTGTTGATAACATACATCTCTTTACAAAGATCGATTTTTAAACTCTTACTGTCAAAAGCTTATGAACTCACCAACCTTTGTGTTGACACTTTTTCTAAACTACTTGTATTCTCAGGAATTCAGTGAAACGGGAAATCAACAACGTTTTGAGGATGGGACGATAAATCGTTCAAACAGTTCATTTTGTATCATAATGTAATTGATTTGAATCATGTAAACATATACTTTGGTGTAACTTTTTCAATTATATTTATGATGGTTGTATTTACTTTGAGCACTATTATACTCTTTGTTGTGATACTCCACATGAAGTCCTCCACCCCCGGACGTTTCCGCCATCCTTGGTTTGGGGGTGTGACAGTTTATAAAACGATTTAAAAGTAGTTTGTTTGATGAAACGTTTTGAAAGTATAGTAAATCCATATGTTTGATAGTTATTAATTACATGTGCTTGATATAATAACTATGATACTCAACTTGTATCCCCCCCCCCCCATAAAAGCATTTAAAATCATGAAAAATCATTTAAAAGGTTGTTTAAGGGGCATGAACTCACCTGAAATGAGTGATGCGATAGTAGGATCGGTAAAGGATGCTAAGTGTTAAGTGAGGACTCTAACACCCACAATGATCGTAGTTAACATATAATAAAACACACACACACACACACATATATATATATATATATATATATATATATATATATCTAATTAGTCATTTAACAACTAATTAACCAAGTTAAAACACACTAGGACATGAAAACACTTTGATTCAAGTGTTATACATACCAAAGGGTTGTATCTAAAGGTTATATGGCATGGCATTGGAGTTTATGGCCCAAGGACCACTCTTTATGGAGGTTATGGCCCATGGTCATTTCCACATGAGTTTATGGCCGTAAAGTCATGGTACTAAGTTCCAAGCCTTAGGGGCACAATATCACCACTTTGTAGAGTTTACGGCCTGGGGACAATTTCCTTATGTGTTTACAGCCGTAAAATCTTATGGGGACATGCTTTCTTTGCTGATTAAGGTCCTAAACACTTCAAGGAAGTATCAAGACTAGCATCTAACGCTTAGGAAGGGACTAGAGTTCATTTAACCCCATTTAGAAGAGTTTACGACCCAATAACATCCCTTGGCCACAAAATCCATTGATCATGTGTTCCTTGATGTTTTATAGGTACAAGTTCATCCTAAGCACACAAGTAGCTAGGGAAAGTGTACTTACAAGATGGAAGCTTGATTTGGTGTTTAAGGTCCAAGAACACTAGTGTGTGTTCTTGGTGTTTTGAAGAACACTTGAAGATCTAAGTGAAAATCAATAATGAGTGGATGAAATGATGTATAACAAGTAGATGTTAGGTTATAACAACAAATCAATTTAAGATACACTTACGTTTTCCGAAGATCGGGTGAAGAATGGGATGGTACTTGAGAGAGAATGGTAAGTGTTCTTTAGTGAGGAAGTTGATAAATGAAAGAAATGGGGAGTAAACTCATGCCTAAGGCATGAGTTTGCGGCCAAATGATATCTCGCGGCCCAAACCCTCCTTGTTTGGCCGTGAACACCTTACTATGGTGTTGATTACTCCATTGCTACCCCGATAGTATAGAAATCACTTCATTTTATCTGTTCGTTTCATGAATAATTAATAAAAATACTCAAATGGAATTTAAACTGGCTAAAATTTAGTAGAAAAGTATTTAACTTTTAACTGAAGTGTTGAATTGTAGGGTTTGTACGAATGAAAATTTCGGGTTGTCACACACACACACACACACACTCTCTCTCTCTCTCTCTCTCTTTCTCTCTCTCTCTCTCTCTCTCTCTCTCTCTCTCCCCCACAGATAAGGCTCCCAGTACTAGATCTCATCCTAGGAGAACCACCACACCACTTTCCACCATCAGCTGTAGAAGGAACTCGCAGTAACTTCCACTAATTATCTCACGAATACAATTACATATTACAAAAACTAGATAATTCTTCGAATAAGAGGTCCACACTACAACCGTTGGATTCAAACAAGATCTACACAATAGAGTTAAAATATAACCTTTTAAAATTATCTAGTTCCCATAACATGTAACTTAGCATATTCGCTAACTAGTTAGCTAAAGCAAGTTAAAACTCTTAAAAGCACAAAGCAAGCAACATTCAAGCATCAAGTAATCAAAACCAAGCATAAGCTAATCAGGCCATCCTATCACTGACTGATCAGTACTAGCACGTAATTCTATAAGCTCATATAACAGGCATACAAAGGCATATCTCCTAGATCCTTATCCTTAATCTAGCATGCGATTCGAGATTCACAATTCAAATCATATCATAGAACATATATGGGTATCTTGGGATACTTACTTGAGAAAAGTCTTTCTAAGAATTTATTTTTCCTTTTGAAAACCCTTACCAAATCCATAGTTTGAGTTAAAACACACCCAAGAGTATGTCCGAATCCCTCAAACCAAGGCTCTGATACCAACTTGAAACATCCAAAAATTATGACCCAAAAATTTCAATTTTTATTTTAGTGAAAATAGTGTTCCCAAAACATTGTTCATACATCCCAATAATATAAGTATGTCAAACATCATGAAAATCAGAGTATGTCCCTTAAATTAAATCTATATGGTGTGTACTACGCAGTCAATCCAAGCTTTTCCCCTTGGACTTGGAAGTACTTGAAACATAAACTAAAAAGTGTAAGCATAAAATGTAGTGATTTCCCCAAGATACCGCATCCCATACATATCTTATAACGGGACCTACCCAATGAGGGATGTGTCCCGCTCATACTCGCATAATGGGCCTTGCCCAATGAAATATGGGTCCCACCCACACTCGCATAATGGGCCCTGCCCAATAAACATACGTACACAAGAACATAGAAGTATCGCACAGACAACAAGGATATCAACATAATCAATCAAGGGTTGGCCTTGGTTGCTTAGAATCGTAAAACCCAGTGAGGAAACTCACCTCGAATGTTGCGTCTCACTAAAATAAATCTGTAGCTACTTCCATGATGACTCCTCGTGCTAATAGAACACAATAACACCCAATTAACACTTGGGTTCCATTCCATATTCAATAATCCATCATTGGGGTAAAATGAGCATTTTACCCCTAACCAAATATGATCCAAAACGAAGGCCCAAATCCACTTGTTCCACCAAGGCACATTTATGGCTTAATTTGTAAATCAGGCGCAAACCCTTGTATGGGACTTACCCCTAGGCCCAATAATCTTACATAGTCCAAAGGCTCGATTTCAAATGACCCATTAAGTCCGAAAACATCAATGTCCAAGGAAATAGCCCAATTGAGGGCTAAAGACGCAAATCCCAAATCATTGAGTATATGGGGCGTACTCAACTGTACGCTAAGCATACAAGTTGCATGGCGTGAATGCTGTGTATACGAGCTTCTACGCCCAACGTACTCACACATTAAGCGCTTTCTCCTTTAAGCTATCAATTACATTAGTCGAAGGGTCCCAATCACATATATGAGTCATATGCAACATCTTAAACCATAAAGTCGTCAACTTGGTGGCTTTGCATGCCCCAAAGGAAATTAAACCCAAAATACAACCCTCTACTTCCATAAGATGAACTCAGAATCAATCTCAGATGGTTCTAAGCCTCGAAGATGGCAACTTTATGACTCTAGGACCAAAAGAACACCAATACTAACAACTCTAAGCTTCATAAATGACTATAATCCAGAAGATCTCACCTATGGGACCAAAAAGGTCCTAAAACTCAAAAAAAAAAAAAAAAAAAGATCTAAGCTATAATACAAGAAGTTTTGAGCTTTATACCTCAAATAAGCTCCAAAAGATGATGGTAACCCGAATTTTCAAGCTCAAGGTCCAACAACTCTTCATCACCAACTTCTTCTTCTTCCTTCCAAGGCACCCAACTACAAAAAATAAACTCCACAAGGTCAAGAACACACCAAGATGCTATATGGTTCGATATTAGGGTTTCTGGACAATAGAGGCTGATATGGAGGCTAACATTTAGGACTTAATGACATTGTATAAGGCTTCAACCCTCGAAATTAGGGGTTTGAATCTGACCACGTACGATGCAGGTATCACCTTGTACGTTGCGCAAACTTGCATTTCTCTGTGTTCCAAGTGATTCATCTACACCCCACGCATACTAGGCTTACGCCTAGCATACAACCTCAACTAAATAAAGGCCCAATCCACTTAACTCAACACAACTTACATGATTTAGACAATCAAATAAACAATTAAATAAGTAATACGTTAGAACCATCGGGTGTTACATTTATTTTTATTTTACTTTGAGCCTAATTTTTCTCTTCAATTGTTTTCTCATATACACACAGAAAGTGAGAGTTCAGCTTTTGTTCATGTGAGGTTTTTCCATTGTGATCATATGTGATTTAATGATCCTATGAATGCATAAACATTTCACTAGTTTGTTTTATCTGAAATTGATTCATCTACTATTTTCAATTTCAACATTGTCATCTAATTTTAAGTTTACTATATCTTCATATATATATATATATATATATATATATATATATATATATATATATATATATATATATATATATATATATATATATATATATATATATATATATATATATAGTGTCACTAACATTTGCTTTAACTTAAAATTAATTAACTTATTATTTACCTATATTAAATGTTTTACTAGATCTCTTTATATAACTTATAATTTCACTAACATTTGCTATAACTTTGTCGGATATTTTTTCTTTCTAAAACTATAAAATTGAATAAAAACTTCACATAATTATAAAAATACAAAAACGATACTACAGTGTTTTATAGTCTTTAGTAACTTTTAATTTGAATGTTTTATAGCTATCTTTAAATTATATGATTTTTATATAAAATATATTTATTTTTTGATTGTTAAATCAACCTTATTTAGAAATAAAAAATCTTATTATATAAGTAAAATATTATTAAATTAAGACAACAAATATGGCTATTTATTTTCAAAACAAAAAAAATAGACCATAACAAATCTTTTCGTTGACTTCTAAAAAATATTTTATTATTCAATGAATTTTTGAAGTTTCTTATAACAAAACATTAAAGAAAAAAATTACTTTTACAATGATGTCGATGCTCCAAGACATTTTAATAAAAACATGAGTCTCAATACCAGCGGGAAAACTTCCAAGTTTATTAATAAAGGTCCAGGGATTGTTTGTTGAATTTCTACATAATTATTTGCTTGTTGAATTTTTACATAATTATTTGTTTAGAATTTTAAACTATAACGTTCCATTTCAAATTTGTTTAATCTTTCAATGTATTTGCTTACACGTTATGCAAATATTCTCGACTACATAAAAGGGCTATTTTTCCATTTTGGTTTCCTTTTTATATTTTTTAATATTTATCTATTTATTTTTTAAATTAAATTAAAACTTCCCTCTAAGATCTCTCTCTCTCTCTCTCTCTCTCTCTCTCTCTCTCTCTCTCTCTCTCTCTCTCGGCCCTATAATGTATCTTAAAACATCACCGCCAAATTCTTCTGCTATAGCTCATCCTCACCCAGTAGAATTCTTTTCACTTTTTGATACAAACACATATACACACATAAATACTTACAAAATAAAACAGGTTAGAAAAAAGATTTCTTACATATTTCCTCTCCAAACTAGAATCTTTTCAAACCAAAAATCATTTCAACCTTTTTTCACCTTTCTCCTCACATACTTAACTAGACACCCACCTTTCTATTTGTCGATAAGAGCATCCACACTGCTACCATCTTAAGGTCTTGCAAATGGTGGATAACTCATCATTCTTCATCCATTTTTAGAAAGAGAAGCTGTTGGCGGAAACGTTTGGGGGTGGAGGACTTCATGTATAGTATCACAACCATGAGTGTAATAGTGCTCAAAGTAAATACAACCATCATGAATATAATTGAAAAAGTTACACCAAAGTATATGTTTACATGATTCAAATCAATTACATTATGATGAGAAAATGAACTGTTTGATGATTTATCATCCCATCCTCAAAACGCTGTTGATTTCATGTTTCACTGAATTCCTGAGAATTCAAGTTGTTTGAAAAAGTGCCAACACAAAGGTTGGTGAGTTCATAAGCTTTTTAGATAAAGAGTTGGGAAACCGTTCTTTGTAATGTGTAGTGTGTTACCAAGAAAAATCTAATATTTTCCTTATAAAAGCTATGTGGTCCGAAATATCGGGACCGAAAATGAACAAGTATTTGTCAAACTTAAAGATATAAAAGTGGTTTTAAATTGGTGTAAAACCCTTTCTGATTTGAGAAAAATCCCGTAATGAATGGTGTGTAGTCTTAAATACCAAGACTGAAAGTATACAATAATATCTGTAATTATTGTTATAAAAAATTGATTTTAAATCGACATAAAACCCCTTTTTCATTTATGAAAATCCCCGTAAACTTTATGTGTTGTTAACTCCCTATGTGAGCTATTATAACCATACTATGACTGAATGAACCTGCCACGACGTTTCTCAGACGTCTCGAAACTGAAATGACATTTTTCACCCGTAGACCTGCAAGTCCTACTGTAGCTAGCAGTAAGGTGTGGGGTGTCAAAACCAATATAGATCTATACACAACTATCACGTTCTCCCTACAAGAGACTCTGGTTATAACTACCAGGAATTGGATCCCGCACTCAGACGTACGGGAAGAGAATATCTCACAATTTAAGTTAACAAGTTTACGTGTAGTGTGCGTGAGTGTAAAACCTTTTTCTGTATGAATAAAACCTTCGGAAATGTGTTTGTTGTGTTAATGGAAACATAAACCTACCTATTATAGTTTATCAAAACGTTTAAATGTAATAGTTATAACTTGGTTTATTATGATTAACTATTGTATTTGTGAAGGTAAAGGCCCTCTTGTTTACCGATATGTATATATACTTTTGCTAAACTGAAGCAACATGCAATATAACAACTAATTAATTACCATACTTTTGTAGGTAAAATGAAAATCCATTTGTTTTCTAATGTATGACTATAAACTAAGGCAAAATGTCATCTATTTTCAAAAACATATATTCACATAAAGATATACACCTTGCTCAACATGTTACAAGGTGAAATGAAATTGATAGTATTTTTCTGTTGTTAACATTTTCTTTTACTGTTCTTAGAAAATTTATAGAAAAATCATCAAATGTACAAATTAGAATCCATAATTTCTGAGAGTTTGGGAAATGGGTCTACTTTGTTCATAAATTTTATTATGAATTTTAATGATCTCAAACTTGTCTGAAAACGTCCATAATCGTCCGGATTGATATTTGAAATGATAGACAGTTTTTAAAAATCACCATAAATTGTAGAAAAATCATATAGAGATGTGTAAGTAGTCATTTTAAAGCTAAGAACTTGAACTATTTACACCTAATATAGTTTTGAAAACTAAAATGCTTAAGTTGTTGACAACAGTCCGTGAATGGAGTCCACCTTTTCTGATAAAAGTTGTTAGCAAAGTTTAGTTATGTTCTTGGTGTTTTAACTTGTATTCCGCCCCACCCGTCTTAAAACTTAAGAAAACATGAAAATACAGGGGTATGAACTCACCTTGAGAGATTTCAGTAGATAGATGTTTAAGAAATGAAGTGTTCAACACAAGAACACTTCAAGGATCACTTGTAGATTTGAGAATCTAACACAACAATGATGGAGTTTGTGTAAGGAATCAATGATTTGTGTAAAGAGAGATGTAATGACCATAAGGAGGGTGATGATACTTACCAAATGAAGATGAAAAGCTTGAAGGAGGACTTGGAAATCTCAAAATTTTATGAGGGAGTTTGAGAGAAAAGATGTGTTTGATCTTTTGGTGAAATGAAAGCAAGTGAGTGAAAATGAGGAGAGAGTAGGGTTTTCTAACCCTTGACCAAGTGTGTGGCTGAAAAAGTGTTGGAAAAGAACAATGATTGACTAGGTATGGGTGAATAGTGACTAGGGGTTGTACTATGAAGGTATGGGGAGGTTGCTTGTGTTATACACTAAAGCAACGTCAACATTCCACCCATAAATCTTACCACTAGATTTTATTCTTAGGCAAAGATTTTCCCCCAAAATATAATTAAAATATTAATATTTAGGGTTTATTATGTTAAAATACGAGTTTGAGTAAAAAATCTCGCGTTAAAATCACGAAAAACGAGCTTAAAATGCTAAAATTATTGAAAATGAGTGAAAAGTGTCAAAAATCCGAAGTCTAGCCGGAGGTTCGGCCTCTGATGCTTGGAACCGAGAGTAGAACAGAAAGACCGAGAGGAGGGGAAGGGACCGAGAGTAGAAGACAAGACTGAAAGTGCAGAAGAAGGAACTGAGAGCGAGGCTTGGTCTCGGTGGCCATAAGCGAGGTTCGGTCCGAGAGGTCCGCCCTTCCCAGTTTCGGCCCGAGAGGCTTCGCTTCTTCCCAGATTCGGTTGCTGGGGCTCGGTCTCGGCATCTAAGGTTCGGTTTCGGTTCTGGCTGGTAAGCGAGGCTCGATCTCGGCTGTCAACTGGGTTTTAGATGCTTAGGGTTTCGGCCTCTAAGAGGAGTTTCGGCTCCTCAAAGTTGTTTTTCGTGTTTTTACCCCGTTCAAGCTGTTTTTGACCCAATTAAGGGTCGAGATGGCCCGAAAGACTATAAAAAGTTTAAGGAACTTTTGGGAGAGATTTGGGAGAGATTTCCCATACTTGGAGAGATTTATCATTCAAGGAGAGATTTGGGAGAGATTTGACATTCTTGGAGAGGATTTTCATATAAAGATAGATTTGGGAGAGATTTCACATACGCGAAGAGATTTGGGAGAGATTCTAAATAGAGAGACATATAGTGAAAATGATTGAGAGAGGTTTCGTGGGTGACATTTGTGAGTGTCCGGCTTCGCAACGCAAGGTTCGTAAACTCCGTTAAGTCATGTTTAAAGATCTTACACACTCCCGATAAGTATGCAACATTGTTCTATCGGTTCGGTTCATTACTTAACGCAGTTTTAGGTTAATGAAAACTAGATGTACGAACTTTTCAATTGATGATTTCTTATTAGCATAGCGAGTTGTATAGTAACTACCCAAAGTAAACCCTAATATGAAAGGGTTAGATGAGTTGACCGGTTTGACTTGTTGACTTTGACTTGACTGGAATTTGACGGTTGTCACATCGTCTCCCCGTTAGAGGGAATTTCGTCCCGAAATTAGCATTTTGACCGGGACTTCATGAATTTGGAGAAAAGATGGGGGAAACTTTTTGTAGTACAAGAAATTGGTATGGCGGGGACCAAATTTGTCTGATGTTAAATGACAACCTTGGAATTTCTTATTGCAACTTGAGCTAAGTCGATTTAAAGGAGATATTGTTTTGAAATGATAGTGTATTCTATGTGTGTCTTTATGCTCTCCGCTACAAAGTGGAGACTCTCGTTCATTTTGATTTCACCAAGTGGTAAGTGGGCATTCCCACGCTTTACCGAAGTTAATCACCCAAGATATTAACATGTCGCCTGAGGTTTGTACAATCCCTTTTATTCTGCCCGTTGGTTTGATGTTGGTAGGCCATACTCAAGTCTAACCTAGTTCCCTGTAAGGTTGCCACGGTCGCAAAATGAATCTACTATCTCTGTTAAAGATAACAAATATTAACAGACCCCGTGGTCGCATAATCTCTTTGATTTACGTTCAAGTCGATTCCTCCATCCTGTCGATTTCATTGATTAATAGGAAGAGTGTGGATTCGGCCAACTTGTCGACAGTTACCTAAATGGTATCGAGACCATCCTATGCCTTCGGTATCTTGGTTATGAAGCCCATGGTTAGCCTCTCTCACGTCCTTTCAGGTATCACTGGTTATTGTAGGAGACGCGAAGGCTTCCTTTATTCTCTTTTGACATTGGCCCAAGTCCGATACTTGCCCACATGTGTAACGATGTCTGCTTTCCTATTTGCCCACTGATGGTACTTTTTGAGGTCCGAATACATCTTGTACGAGCCAGGATGAAGGGAAGTAATGATTTTTCATGTGTTTCATTCGTGACATTATTTCTAAATCAATCAACCTCGGTGTCCAGATCCGGTTCATGGGATAACATGCCCCGCCGTCCGTGCTCTTTAGGTTCTTATTATCGGTGAAGATTGTATGCTTCGTGTCATAGGGATGGTGCCTCTAGACCTCTAGGGCGAACTCTATTGCTCCTAGTTCGAGGTCATGCGTTATCTAGCCCACCTCGTACGTCTTTAGCTATCTTAAGTCATAAGTAATAACTTCCCCTCAGAGCGCTGCATAGGGCCTACTGTAGTGTTCCTCGATTGCTTAGCTTGATAGGAAGCATGTGGGTTTGGTTTACGTGACTAGACTTATTCGGATGGTAAGACGTTCACTTTTCCTTCTGGGCAACCTTGGCCTGAAGTTCATGGCAGGACTCGTACCTGGTCCATCTATCATTAACTTGCGCATATAGGTCATATGTGCTTAAGGTTGGCAAGACAGTTGGATGGGTGACTCTGCCCCAAGTCCACAACCAGACATGGAATAGGAAATAGGGCGGAAGCACACATCCAATATTCGTAGAATCTTAATTATACATTATCCTTGCGTATACATGTAGTAGTGGTAGAATAACTGTATTCGTCCTAAGCTTTTGTGCCTGAACCTTGTCTGCTGTATGTGTGGCATTCTTGAAGGGTCTCCTATAAATACTTGTGATAAGGTTTCGGGAAGTATAACACTCCTCTAGTGCGTGTTTTGGGGTTTCACAGCGAGAAATGACTCAGAGGTCCGTGCTGGATGTGCTTATGGGAGACAAGGGTTTCGATATTCAATGGGTTAGGTGAAGTGTCCTTTCGTAGCCGTTAAACCGGGAAGATGAGGACTATACCAATCGAAATTGAATGGTGACAACAGTATCTCTTTAGGTAAAACATGTGTTAAGTTGTATTCGTAAGAAGGGATTATTAGGGTGATTGAGTATCTTGTGTTTCTCTTCAGTGTGTTCTGTTTTGTTCGATATTAATATTATTATAGATGGTTCATACCATAGTGTCTAGCATTAGTAGTGGGTGTGTTTCGATAGCTAGTAATGATACTTGATATCATGATCCCTGACAGTTCTCCCTATGATCGAGTGGTATATTAACGTCGTATGTAATTTGATGTTGGTGAAATCGTCGAGTCGGTGGCCCCACTCAATTCCTACTACTAGACATGGTCTCCCTATGATCGAGTGGTATATTAACGTCGTATGTAATTTGCTACATTTATTCTAATCATGAGCTACCTTACTCTTTTCTCATATGGGTTAAAAGTTTACTGCTTGGTCACTATTTTTAGCAGAGGTACTTTGGTTTCTTTCACCACCTCAAATATTTTTCTCCATCATATTTCGGTCCCATATAGTAACCCTTGAGACTCTCAGAAATAACCACTGAGGTTTATGGTTACACAATCTTTGTGTTTATGATCTTAGCCTCGTGTCACTACGTGCTAAGTGAAACCCTAAATTCAATACCTAACATGAATTGACGGTAAACAATTACATTTGTAGTTATATCATGAAATCTCTTTCCTTTGCGTGATTCTTATGAAATTGTTAATCACCATGACATTTCTTCCATAAGAATCCAGTTTTAATCTTTTGAGATTGCACAAACAAAAATCTCCAACAAGTCACTATACATACATCCCAACCTACTTGTTCAACAGACCACATCGGTCTCACAGGTACTTCATTTGGTCTCGATCTTATATCAAGGTCCGAGATTCTAATCTGAAGCGAAAGCCACCCTTTTAAGCCTTATCAAAAGATACCTTTCAACACTTCTTAACAAGTGATTGATCGTAATTCAACGGGAATCCATACAGACACTTTAAAGTCTCCCTTGACTTTGAAGGAAGAAATTCGTTCCCGGGATCCACTGTTTTGTGTCTACATTGACAGCACATATCCCCACATAGATGTTGTTTTATTTACTTATCATTTAACACTCTATGCATGAAAATCTTTGATTTTCCAAAAGTCTGGTTCGGTTCCGTCCTTATCTCTTGTTTGGATGACAGCTATTTAACATATAAGGTGCTAACTCAGCCAACAGAGTAACGGCTTCAATAGTGATTTGACGGGCGCGCGTGCAAAAAGGAACAGTATTCTCTCTCATGTGTAATCATCGGGGACGCTAACTGTCAATTTTCAATCACATCAAGCGTCGTTCCGAGTTTCGAGAAGATTTGGGGGCGAATTTTTCTCTCTCATCCATAACTGATATAAAGGGTTCAACCCCGGCCATTTCTTCTCTTCATCGCACTCCTAAAACCTCACAGACAATTTTTTTGCTACTGTTTCTCTTCTTCATTGAAGCATTCAACAATGGCAGAGTCCTCCTCCGTCCATGAAACCTGTTCCTGCTCAACCATTCTTCCCATCCGACCACAAGAAAGCCTTGTCATAGATCTTAACCCAATATCCTATGATGCATTTATGTATCTGATAGTGGAGTGTCTCAAATACTCTCCACTCATTCTTGCTTTATCAAAGGTTGAAATCGTTCCAATGGAGTGCCTTTCACAGATTTTCTCCACCGCCCACTATGACAAATCAGTTGATCGGATCTACTTCGACATTCTGGACAACAAATCCTCTATCTCCATGCATCGCTTCTGTTGGCTTCTAGGGTTTGAACCTGACAAATCGAGGGTTAACCCTGATTCAATCACCATGATTCAACTCTTTTCCATGTTTTATAACATGGGGTACACAGAAATCCTTACGATGATGTCTAAATTCAAGAAGTTGTGCCTTCCTCCTCAGTGGAACGGATTTTTCACAATCCTCTTCAAGGGTTTATCTGAAAGAAGTGCAGGTTCTGACGTGGCCAGTCGATTGTTCATGACTATTCTTTATGGTCTGTATACTGGAATCAATCTTGATTATGGTTCGATTTTGTGGCAGCAGTTGATCCAAAGCCTTGGCTCCTCCTCTCGGCATACTGAAATATCTTATGCATGGTTTTGGACGATCGTAACCAAATGGGCCATGAACAAATATCATGTCCCTACAGTAGCCAACTCTCCTCTCTCCTCAATTGGTGTGTTTCATACCACCAAGATTATTGTGACTGATTCATCCAAATTTATTTTTTTTGGATCCATTCCAGAGTCCATGTCCGCCGGTGTATCCAAGGAGAGCAGGATCTTCAAAGCTTACAAGGAGTTTCCTCCTTCGGGACTGAGAGAGTTGACCCCTGAGATGATTTAGTCCATTAACGACGCAGACAAACCGGCCACAAGGGGGAAGAAACCAGAGAAGGGGAAAATAAAGAAGGTTGCAAAAGATGCGAAAGGTCCTATCCCTAAGAATCAAAAGTTGTCAAAAGCGGCCCTATCTCCTCCACCGAAGACGAAGAAAACACAACCGAAACGTATAATGGTTCTTGCTTCTTCGAGTCATTCCGAAGCTGAAAGTTCAGACTCTGAAGAGTCGATACGAGGCGACTCTCCTCCCCTTTCTCCCATTCATGAGGTACCTATTGTCAATGAACCTAACTCTTCTCCTCCTATTACCACATCTATTTCCATTCCCACCATAACCTCCTCTATTTCTATTCCCCCCATAACTACCTCTACTACCATTCCACCCACAACTATTCCTGTACCACCACCCATTTTCTCCGATGCCACTACAACAACCACTGAAGTTCGAACCAACGTATCTGATACGGGGGCTCATATTTCAGCACCAGAACATACCCCTACACCCAAACCTACTTCAGCACCCGAACCCACTTCCACTTCTGAACCATCCGCTACACCCTTATCTCCCACTCACTCTGCTAAAACCGAAACCTTTATGGCAGGGGAAGATATGACCTTCGATTCCATCTACTACAGCCCCTAGCAAGTTCAAAGTGATGATGATGATGATGCTCCTGTCACCAAAAGCACATCAAGGAACTCCACGAGAAGATTGATAATCTCGTGGCTTCCTCCTCTACCTCAAAATCTCACATCTCGGAGGCTGCCATTAAGGGGTTGGTGGAAACTTTCACCAAAGCACATGAAGCCTCAATTAGCTCCGCTACTGCTACTATTGACAACTCTACAAACGCTTGTGCTGCAGCGACCGAAAAAGTCGAAAAACTATTTGAAGACACTAACATTTTCTGGAGTCTTTGTAGGGGGCATCCAACACTAATACCAAGAAAATTCGCACGGTTGTGGACAAGCTAGTCACTTCACTAGAAACAGAAAAACAATACTTCGCCAGCTTCCGTGAAATCCTCAAAGAAGACAATCAGTCCTTTCAGTCTTCTGTTGCAGATCATCTACTCAGCTTCCAACAAACTCTTGCCGGAAACTCTACTGCAAAGGATGAGCTTGCTCGTAAAACTTCTGAGCTCCATCTTGCAAGTCATCAGCTCTCCCAAGCAGAGAAGGAGATCAATTCTCTTCGTTCTGAGAAAGATGTGATTAAGAGTTGTGTTTCGGATGTTCACGAGGCTCTATCCAACATCATTGAAGCCCATGATCCGATTCTTAACTACTTGGTGCGGCGCACTCTTGCAGAGAAGCTTGCTCCCACCCTTGCCTTGCTTAGCTGAATTGAAGGGATTCCTAAGAAGGAGGAACATTCGAAACAAGGCAGAAAAACGAAGGCCACGGCTCAATCACAACCTCCTCCAATTCCCAAAGCTCAATCTCAATCACTCCCACTTTCTTCACTAGTTCCTCTTAGAGCACCTAAACCAACAACTGTTCCTGCATCAAGTTTGAGTGCTCAAAGCAAAGACAAACAGATTCTCAATGATAGTGATGAAAGTGAGGACAAAGAACCGATTGCTAACATTCTGAAGAAACAGGCCAGGGAGAAGGAGCTTGATGAAAATGCTCGGATTGCCAGAGAGGCTGAAGCCAATGAGAGGAAGGTAAAGGAGACTCATGATCTCCTTGAAAGCAGAAATACTCTATTTCCTCCTTGGACTCTTGAAGAGCTTGTTAAAGAAGCTATCGAGTCCCCCAGCACTATTTGGCTTGAACCTGTAATCTCCTTGGACTGGGTCAATTCGGTGGATTCCCAATTTGACATGCCCTTGAGCATAAAAGCTTTTATCTTCCATGCATTCGCCCACATAGCTGAAGTTCCTCATCCTCACCTGAAGGTTGATAGGGAACTTATAGACTTCTATCTGAGGACAGTTCAACCTCAGTATCAGACGTGGAGCGCACAGAAGATTATCAATGTTCGGGTCCTCAAACCCGTTCGGGAGGGTAACTTCACTAACGTCAGATTCAAGGTCTTGAGGGGATCCGACAAAACCGAGCATGCCATCTCTCTAGCCGATCTTCCCAACTTAAATCCTCATGACTGGATAATCTTGCACAACATTCTTCTCATCAATGAAATGGAATATGGTTCGATCATAGATCATTTCAATAGGATGTTGGTGTGCTATATTTTGGAGGTTGCCAAGTTGGATCAAGAAGTTGCAAATGTTCTTAGAAGGAAGCCTACTATCACTCCAGTCGGTTCTACAAGTGATTTAAATAGAATGCAGATGGGAAAGATTGACCCAAAATGAAACTCAGTCATGTTCACCAGGGCAGAAGGTCAGAAATGCTTATTTGCTTTGGCTGACAAACATCTTTACACCACTTCCTGCTTCGAGCATGTTTTGGGTATCATCAATCGGTGAAAGCAGAATTCGGAGAGTGAAAAGAAATACTTCAACGACATGATCAATTGGTATATTCACTTCCGACAAACACTTCTAGCTATTATTCCATGCCTATTCAAGACCGTGAAGAAATCCGGTGCCGCAGGTGCAAGGAAGACGAAGTGAGGTCTCGCCCCAATTGACGCAAAGGGGGAGATTGTTGGGTATATGGTGTTGCGTCTTGGGCTCGTCTCTTAGCCTTATTTTGCATCCGGATTGGGTCTGTCCATCCGTAACTTATTTTGTTAGGGTTTGAGTATTTATAGATGACTGCATGCGTCTTAGTACGTAAGATTCTAGAGATAATCATATAGTCTTCATTATTTTGTAAACCCTAAAGCCTCTACAGCGAAAGTTCTTTGTCGAGCTCTGTTGAGGCTTGAATCATTTGAATCATTAAGCATACTGTTGATTCTATCTCTTGTTTATTTCTTTACTTGAATTGTTTTGTTAAACCTATGAAAGATCTAAACGATCTTAGAGATTAATATCTCATCAGATTCCTTACACAAACTCCATCATTGTTGTGTTAGATTCTCAAATCATCAAGTGATCCTTCAAGTGTTATTGAGTTGAACACTTCATTTCTTCAACATCCATCTACCGAAATCTCTCAAGGTGATTTCATACCCCTGTATTTTCATGGTTTCTTATGTTTTAAGGGGGGGGGGGGGGTGGGGAATAAAAGTTAAAACACCAAGAACATAACTAAACTTTGCTAACAGCTTTCATTAGAAAAATTAGACTCCATTCACGGTCTGTTTTGGACAACTTAAACATTTTATTTTTCAAAACTGTATTAGATGTAAATACTTTACGTTTGTAGCTCTAAAATGACTACTTTCACATCTCCATACGATTTTTCTACAATTTATGGTGATTTTTACAAAACTTCCTATCTTTTCAAATATCAATCCGAACCAGTCTGTGATTATGGACGTTTTCACACAAGTTTGATATCATTGAAATTCATAATAAAATTTATGAACAAACTAGACCCATTTCCCAAACTCTCAGAGGTCACGGATTCTTAGTTGTACATTTGATGATTTTTCTATAAATTTTCTAAAAACAGTAAAAGAAAATGTTAACAATAGAAAAATACTATCAATTTCATTTCACCTTGTAACGTGTTGAGCAAGGTGTATATCTTTATGTGAATATATGTTTTTGCAAATAGATGACATTTTTCCTTATTTTATAGTCAAAAAAAGAAAATAATGGGCCACTATATAAGTATTTGCAAGCCTTTCACATCAAGATGAAGTCCTAGGTGGCACTAAATGAGTGCTCAGTTGCATTGTAAAGTATGTTTGAAAGACCCACTATAGATGGTCTAACGATTGGATTAGTGTCTAAGTCCATAACTATATTTGGTATGTACTTGAGTCGGTTGTAGAATGGTGCTTTTAGGTTTCCTAACTTGACTGGATGAATAATGGAGAAAGAGGTTATTATGATTTATTGATATATTATATGGACAATATATTAAAGGAGAAATCATACTTGTTAATTAATAATGGTCAAGAATTAATTAAGAATAATTTTGTGGCTAATAGATATTAACTGAAACTAGGGGACTGGAATTACAATTATAAGATAATTGCATTTTGGGTTGTGGTTCTCTTAGAAGGGGATGGATGAAATCAAGAGCGAAGCCCACACTGAATTCGTCCAAGGTCTTACTTCTGGAAGGATCTTTAGACTGCTTAAGGCCTAAACAATCAAATTAGGGTTTTTGAGGGAAACCCTTGCAGCTCACCTATATAAAGGGTCCCTAAGCTTCACAATTTCGGCTACCACTTGAACCCTAAAGATAATAGACCCGATTTTGAGCCTCCTTCCCCTCTCTCCAAGATCATCCAATTGAGTTGGTGTTTGTGATTCATTAGAGGCATCGCATTTGAGGTGCTAGGTTCTCAAACGCTCAAGGTCTTCAAGCTACAATCAAAGGTAATTTCCTAACATTGTTTAGTCATGATTTTTCAAGTTTTATATGCTAGTATTAGGGCTAACAAGCTTTGGATGATTTTCTTGTAAAATTAGAGAAACTTAGATCCAAGGCTTCTGGGTTTGCATGTGTGATAACCGTCAAATTCAAGTCAAAGTCAAAGTCAATAAATCAAACTGGTCAATCTTGTATAGTACTTGTATGATTAAAAGTTATTCTTACGTACATTTGTATGTCAAGAAACTCGAGTGTCTCAGTAAATGTATGTGTTTATCAATGTGAAACCCTAAGAATAAAGTTAAACGCATCAAAACACAACTAAGGACCCTTTCGAGGACTTCAAATAATCATAAACGAAGTAAAATGGGATTCACGGACCTTGCATTGCAAGATTATTCGCTGAAGATGGCTACAAGTGAATATCTCTCAAATCTCTCTCAAATCTTTCTCAATCTTTTTATAATCATTCGGGTCATCTCAACCCTTAAATTGGCCAAAAAAACCGCTTGAAACGGGGAGTTATATCGAAAAACAACTAATTAGGCCGAAACCCCTCTTAGGAGTTTAACCTCTTAGGAAACGAGACCCCTCTTAGGAGCCGAACCTCTTAGAGCCAATCCCTCTTAGAATCAAGCTTGTCAGAAGCGAGTTTCTCAGAACCGAACATCCGAACCGAAGCCTGCAACCGAACCGAGCCTCCTATAGCTAAAATAGACCGATCCCTCGGTCTATTTCGCTTCCATAGCCATTTTGGACCGAACATCATAGACAGCAGAAGCTGAGCCTCGCACCTTCGGTTCCCTTGCTTCGCACCTTCGGTCCCTTCTCTCTTCTCTCTGTTCCTTCTCTTTTCCTCTCGTTTCTCACCTTCTAAGAGCCAAACCTCTCACCTTCGGTTCCCCTACTTCACACCTTCGATCCCTTATCTCTTCTCTCTGTTCCTTCTCTTTTCCTCTCGATTCTCACCTTCTAAGAGCCGAACCACGTAGGTTCGGTCCATATTGTTCGGTTTTCAACTACTTTCACCTCCTAAGCCCATTTTTTATGGGGATTTTTCACCAAATTCATATTTTTACCATTTTAAAACCCCAAAACTCGTATTTTATTTATTCCTCAAGGATTGATTAATTAAAAAACGTTATTTTATATTAAGAGGATATTTACGCCACAAGTGAGTCACATGTGCCCACTTGCCTTCCATGTGTCATCCTCTCATTAGTCCAACCTTTTCCACATCACACAAACCAATGTACACATCACTTAAAACTCACAAGTTGCTCCAGCAAACTTCTATATAAATAAATCCCTGGAGGATTTTTTGATTTACTTGCTCATTTCAAACATACACACTCCTCATATAACCTCAAGAAAGCTTCTTTCTCTCTACTTTCCACCACCTTGTGGAAGTGTTCTTGAGTTCCTACTGTACTTTTTGGTAAGTATTCCATCTATACTCAAGTTTTATTCCATAATTTCATAACACTCTTGGATCATTGACTCATATCTTAACGCCAAAAATCGTTCTTAGGATCATCCAAACTTTCACGTGTTCATCAAGTGTTCTTGACTTGATACTCCTTGCCTTCAACCTTCCACTCTTCCAAGAATCAATCAAGGTGAGTTCATACCCCTAAATTTTCTATTTTTCTTTAGTTCTCAGGGGGGTGGGGGGGGGGGGAATACAAGTTAAAGCATCAAAACATATTTGAAACTTAACTTGACAGCTTACAACATAAACGTTGTAACATGTTCATGAACTATTTTACCCAACTTAAACTAAATATTTTTCAAAACTGTTCAATATACAAATAGCTCAGGTTTATACATTTAAAATCACTACTTGCACATCTCCATACGATTTTTCTAAAATTTTTGGTGATATTTACAAAACCGCATATCACTGCAGCAACGAAATCAGACCAGGTTGTGGAAATGAACATTTTCACACTCGTTAGAGGCCACCAAAAATTATAAGAAAATTTGTGGACATAGTTGACTCTTTTTCCAAACTCTCTATGTTTACGGATTTAGTTTTAGACATACGATGATTTTTCTATAAATAATCTAAAACAGTGACAGTTAAGAGTTAAATTGTTAAAACGAGTCTAAGAGTTATTCACACCTTGTAACACGCAAAGGAAGGTGTGGAAATTTTATACTTAGTATTTTGAATATCATTTTATTGAAATACAAGGTCATGCATAAAAAGTTTCATTTACAACATAAAACATTTTGATAAAACTATAATAGGTATAGTTTGGACACCTCATTTCACAAATAAATGGTAATACAATCAATTTATAAAGAGAGTATTTTTATTACAAACTACGTGAACATATTAATGAATAAATGTGACAACTCGAAAATTTCTATCCTGTACAATCAAAAACTTCTTTAAAAGTCAAACTCATTGTTGTTATCTTTTAGCACAATTAGGAGTTTATTTGAGCGTTTTGAGCCCTGTACACTTAAGCGATAAGTGTCGGGGTTTATCTGCTGAAGTTATAGCTCAAAGAAACAACCTTAAATACCTTTACAAGGAGTTCATAGCCACCACACGGGAGTTTATCACCGTAAACTCCATGTGGGCTGTAAAATCCATCTTACATGATGAAAAGGTGGTCATTAGTTCGTTCCTTTACTTCCCTTGGTATAAATCCTCTCATGTATCATCCCGATCTTCATCCCCGATCTTCAAAACTCATAAGTTTATTGTCCTAGCTAGTTGATATCTTACATGAACTAGTGATCTTACATGATTTCATCCATGAAATCGTTCCATTTTGTAGATCTTCAAGTTTCGCCAAGAACACACACTAGTGTTCTTAGCCAAAATCGACCATTCAAGCTCCTAGATCATAAGTACTCTTGTTCTAACTCGATGTACACTAGGTTTAACATGTTTAGGGCTTATAAATCACAAAGAATCATGTGATCAAATGAGTTTATGGACAAGACATGTTCTTGGGCCGTAAACCCCTATAAGTGGTGCAAATGACACCCAAACACCTTACCAAGCCTTTGTTTTTAGTATAGAACCTTACACCATTGAACTAGGCACTTTAAGAAACAAAATGGTACTTCATACCATGATTTTACGACCATAAACTCATGGGGAAGTGGTCCCCAGGCCGTAAACTAAAGATAAGGTCATTCTTGGTCCTTAAACCCACCTAGCCTCTTGTTTAAGCCTTGGAACACTTAGCCACTTAAGACATAATAGCTTTAAGCCTCAGTTTGACACCCATTTGAGAGTTTATGGCTAGGAGGGAACTCCCATGGGCCGTAAATGCCAACAAGTATGGTCTATGGCCTTATACTCCTTTGTTGCAACCCAATGGCCTCCTAACACTTTGACCAAAGTGTTTTCCATGCTTTAGAATGTTTATATTTTTCTAATTTGTGTTATAATTACTAATTGTATATATACATATGTCTTTATATGTTATTAGGATCATTGTGCGTGTTTAAAGTATTCACTTATCACCAAACACTTGTCCGACACTTCCATCCGATCCACTCATTGCAGGTGAGTTCAAACCCCCTTAACTAACCTTTTAAATGTTTATAAATGCTTTATAGGGGGGGGGGGGGCAGAATAGAAGTTGAATCACGCTAGTTATTATATCAATCACATGTGATTAATAACTACCATACAAATGGATTTACTATACGTTTAACTGTTTTACCAAACTCATTATTTCAAATGACTTTCTTAACCGTTTTTACATGTTAAAACTCTTTATCAAACTATCTTACATACTATATGTTTCCTTTCAAACCATGTTACAAATTTGTTTCAAACAAAGATTTTCCTTATATTTAAAACTATCTTATCAAACAAACTACTTTCAAATCATTTTATAAACTGAAATCAAGTCATCATTTCTTAGTTATTAAACTTTCAAAGATTTTACAAAACTTCTTTTATACTTTTATATTGTTAAATGCATGCCTAGATATGTATAGTTATATAAGTAATGTTTAAAGGGCTTAGGACGGCTAGCTCGTTTTATTTCCTTTTCTTCGTTGGGATGTGGCCTTATGGAATATGTTACGCTTCCGAATGTCGTCTAAATATTAGTTATATATCATGTATACATATATATATACATAAAAGTTCCCTCAGTCAGTTCAGTACCATTGGGTAGCAAAGGCATACTTCCGGTTATATACGTACATTACTAGTAACTATAATAGGTATAGTTACGAGGTATTACTTTCTTTTCCAAGTACAAGGAATCACACAAGACTCACAATATGTAACACCCCGTAAATTTCTTCCATCGCTTTTAACCAGATTCCGTTAGTTAAGCTGTGTCGTCCCAAATTTTTCTATTAACTTTGCTCTAATTTAATTTATTTTATTTTGACTTATATAAAATTAAATAAGTTTCGGGATATATTTTAAATTCATTAAAATATTTTCTATTTTCATTTAGAAAATATTTACTTTCATTTAAATCGTTAATGCGACAACTTTGTCGGGTGCGACCAAAAGCATCATATAGCGTCGGTATCGGGTACAATTCCTCTGTGTCCTAAACTTTGAGCATATATAAAGTTGAGAGAGCCTCATTTGAATCTTTTCCACTCTGTCTCTACTCTCTCTCTCTAACTTTCTCTCTCTAGAAGTTGAAATCAAGCCAAAACAACCAAATCAAGCTCCAAATCACTAAGGTAACTACCCTAGCCTTTAGTTTAGCATTTTTGGCATTCAAATTCATGAAATATATGAGGATTTGGAACCATGAACATGTTTTCACGGCCCTAGGACCTCCTTAGGCCGTAAACACATAAAATGTGGGGTTTTTGGCCTTAAAACCCTTTCAAACTCCATTTGGAGCTTAGATATGCCTAAAGGACTTGCATGCATGTAATTATAATACCTTAAACTCATGATTTAGGGCATGAACATGAGCTTACGGCCCAAGCACATGCTTGGACCGTAAACACCTATTCTTAGGGAGTAAACTTAATTTTTGGTGTTAGATTGTCCCTAAACACCCCAACAAGCTTCCATGAGTGTATAGAACCCTAAAATCCTTCAAGAAATGCGTCAAAACTTGTTTCAAGGGGGAAAGCTTGAGTTTACGGCCCAAGAACATTCTTGGAGCGTGAAGTCACCTCCTTAGACCTTAAACTCACTTTTGTGTGTTAAGATGCTACTTAAACACACCATGAGCCTTAGAAATGAGTCTAGAAACAACCTCAATCAAGTAAAGGACCTTAAATCATGCCAACACTACCCCCTTGGATGTTTACGGCCATAAACCTCCCAAGAACATCTTCTTAGGCCGTAAACTCCATTATATGGTGCATATGTGAGTTTAATCCATTCTGATACCCTAGTTTTGATCGTAGCTAATCTTCCCAAGTAAGGTAAGGCCATTTAGCATCATGGAACACCCCACCCATGAGTTTATGGCTGTAAACTCATGGGGGATGGTCATTAGGGCTGTAAACCCTCTTGTAAGCTTACTCTTGGGGAGTAAACTCCATATCCAAGCCTCACATGTCCTTAAATGCCACACGGGTCCTTCCAAAACACATATAATGGAGTGTTTTCGCAACTAGAAGTGTTTGTGCCTAACTAATAGATAATTCAAGTCCTAATTAGATACAAATGTGTATCTTTTCATTATACATAGGAACCTCATGCGTTTGCAAACCCAAACCAACGTTTAACATCTTAAATCGTCACGTTTCTCGTCCGGTGAGTTCATACCCCTACGCTTTTTCCGTGTTTTTCAATGTTTTCAGGGGGGAATACAAGCAAACTATAACTATTTTTGAGTTTATAACATTGATATGTTTCAAATAATAACTGGTAAACTTATAAACACTTTAGCCCCTTATGTATTATGCTGAGCATAAGGGATGATTTATCAACTACAACTAAATGGATTTTGGTTAAGAAAATAACCAAACTAATCAAATTATTATGGGAATAATTTGGGGTTCTTTAGTGTTCGTTTTATCATGTACTAATATGTATATAAAGTTATTAGATAAACTATGTCTGATTCAGTTTATCTCCATATCATTTAAATGTATTGCCAGATAGTTTCATTGTATGTATCTATATTTACTGTATTATGTTTCATAATCTTTTGTATGTTTGATATCGTATGAGAACCCTGTGAATAGTTTAGTACTAGTTTGTGAATCAGTCACTACCCTTTATGGATGATCAGTAAATCCTCCCCGGAAGTGTAACCAGAGTCTCCTGGAGGGAGAGCGTGGAATTTGTGAATAGATCTATTTGGGATTGACAATCCCACACCTTAACTGCTAGCTACAGTTAGGCGGGCACGCCTGGGGTGACAAATTCTGGATATCATCCGATGTCTGACAAGCATCAAGGAGGTCTCATTGTCGTATCAACATGGTTACCCGACTCACAACACGTATTACTATAAGTTTATTCACGACTTGGTTTTGGATTTGATTTTATATCAATCTTCTATCTTTAGATCTTATATCTAGTTCGGGACGGTAATCCCATGGTTTTTAGTCTATAGGGTTCATATCTATTTCAGGATGTTATTCCTATGGTTAGAATCTATATCTAGTTCGGGATAGTGATCCCATGATTTTATCAAACAATGTTATATCTAGTTCGGGATAGTGATCCCATGATTTTATGAAACTATCTTATATCTATTTCGGGATAGTAATCCCATGGTTTTATCAAACTATTTTGTATCTAGTCCGGGATAGTAGTCCCATGGTTTTCAGTCTATATTTTCAAGTATATCAAACTATCTTGTATCTAGTTCGGGATATTAGTCCCAAGGTTTTCAAACTACTTTCTATCTACAGTTCGTGTATATTAAATTATTTTATATCTAATTCGGGATAGTAATCCCATGATTCTCAATATATAGTTTTGTGTATTAAACTATACTCTGTGTTATTCAATCAATCTTGCATTTAGGAAAATATGGGATTTTCCTGGGGTTAACATATAACGTGTAATTGAACTGTAATGAAGGATAACTAAACTGTTGAACATAAGAAAATATGGGATTTTCTTGGATAACAAACCTTTTCGAAAAACTAAAGGAAACTGGTACATTTTCAGAAAACAAATATCTTATGAACTCACCATTTTTATGCTGATTTTCAAACCGCCTGTATTCTCAGGTCAGCGATTGACAGGTACCTAGTAATCCTTTTAGAGAAGATGGAGCGTACTAAAGACCTCGTCTTTAATTTTGTTAATATGATGCATATGTATAACTTTACTTTTGAAAAAAATGTAAATTCTATATGTAATGTAATGGTTGTTTACTTTACTTAATACGTGCATTGGATTTGATACTTAACGTTGAGTCCGCCCCGTAAATGTTTCCGCCTTCGGTTTTCGGGGTGTGACAGATTGGTATCAGAGCCCTTGTTTATAGTGAATGAAGTATACCAAACCTTACATGGTATAAAACTATAAACACTAAAGGGCCTAAGTGCTCTGAATTAAAAGTATCTTCAAACTACAAGTATTTTCAAAAGTATACAAGTATACCGAACCATCGTGATCTGTAACTACAAGTAGAACAAAACATAAGTAAATGGGTGTTGTGCGTTGCGGTTAAACCTGGGCAGTTATGTAGTTGTGTTTAGGATCAATATAGCCTGGCCAACTATATTCATTCGAGACACGGCCAACATGTGCTTGGGAGTGACTGTGGTATGCGGCATGCCTAAAACTTACCCAATACCCAAACAATGAGTCGTCTTTACAACGAGACAAGAAATACTATGGGAGTATTTATCGAGTCAATCCTTTGAAGAAAATCCCTGTATACGCATTGTTACTTGATCATTCCTCTAGCGATAAAATGTTCTGCCTTGATACCATGCGAGGAATCAAGAATGAGGACTTCTTACCCGAGGATCGGATTATGCAGTAGTCATAGTTTCGTATGATGTAGCCTAGTAGAGGCACAGTCTAGGGTGAACTTGAACACCTATGTAATCGTTTCAAGAAATGATATAAAACCTTCGTTTTGTTATCTGATGTGTTGAATGATTGTATGAATTGTTGCATGGTGACTTGGGAAACTACGGGACAATACTTGGGACGAGTATGAGTAGGTGTGAATGGTAGTAGAGGCCCATACTACCGGAAGCACAGGCCTCACACTTGGATCAGGGAAAGTCACAAGGTTACCAAGAAGCCAGTAATTGATTTCGTTTTATTCAAGTATGCCGTTACCATTGTTTCGGTAATGACTAAGAAGATTGTTGTTATCCCAACCCTAGTGGTCATGTCACATTGAGTCCGACTACGATGAGTAGGTTACGTGGTTCAGAGAACCAAGTTTGATATAGCGTCCGACTTAAACCAAACGATTAAAAATCAAAGAGACCAATAGAAGTATCGGCTCGACGCTAAAGAAGTTGGTAGCTAGAAATGCTACATGTTAAAGTGTGATTATATCACATTAGAACGTGAAGGAAGGAATAGTTTATTTCAGAATTTAACTCTAAAAGACCTAAGTCTAAACGAGCATCACATGATGATACGTCGTAATCTGGAGTCTAACCTGAAGAAGATAGCAGGTGCACAATTAAGTACTACTTACAGACAATAAGTCTAAAAGATAGACTCGAATGAATAAAGAAGTTATAATTATTACCTAGGATGAAGAGATGACGTATGGAGTCAATATATGAGCCCTGTTTCGTTGATGATTCCGGGACGTAATCATCCTAAGGGGGAGATAATTGTAACGCCCGCAGATCCGGGCTAGTCAATTTAGAGGCAATATGGGTTGAAAATGACTTTTCGACAAAAGATTATTTAGAATAAATAATCTTAACCAAATTGTAGAATATGTCACAAGGTTTCCGTACATATAAAGAACGCCGAAATCCGAGTTATAACGAAGAAGTTATGGCCCGTCGAAGTTTTACGGCAAAACCGGCACGGCACCGGGAAGCGTAAATAGTGAATTTACGATAGAGCGAGATTTATCCTTAGCAATCTAAACCAAAGTCGTAGAATATGTTAAACTAAGAGCGTCGATAAAAAGAACACCCAAATCTGACTTCTGCACGACCCGAAACTCGAATTTTAGTTCGAGCGGTTTTTGGCTTACGTGACCTAAATGAGAGTTCAAGATCTCATTAATAGGAACTCAACGGTAAAAATACAGACGAAAACGGAGTCAGTATGAAGGAGTTACGAATTCTTCGCGGTCATTTAACAGTCTAAACGCCTCGTACTGTTAAATTTAAGATCGGTCGAGAATTAGCCGACGGAGTCAAAATGAAAGTTGTAGATATTATTTTTACCTACGCGTGGATATAAAGAACGTCAAAAATAGAGGTCGTATGTGAAAGTTACGGATTTTAGAAGTCGGAAGTGTGCTATGCGAAAATGGGTGATGTGGCACAATCTTGGCCATTGCTTTCTCCCCAAGTCTTGCCACTAGATGGTGACATGTGGCACCAAGTTCAGCCATTTTCACCCTATAAATACCACCTCTCCCACCCTCATTTTTTTCACACCTTTCCCATTCTTTCTTCTCTTTACTCTCTCTCTAGAACCTCTCTCTAGCCCCGAAATCCCCCGAAAAGCCTAGGGAACCTCCCTAGCACGAGGCGGAAGCCCCGGAGTGCTCGACGGCTCCGAGAAGAAGAGCTTTTCGGCTCGGAAACGCTGCTCCAAGCAAAGCCTGGTTTTCTATAAAACCCGTTGTTTCGTCGAAAGAAATTATTTTAAAGTAAACGAAGCGCTGTCCGAGTACCGAGTCACCACCTTCTCAGGTGAGTGCATGGTCCCTTTCATCTTACACATAGATATGAAGTATTTATTATATAATTTACGTGTTGTGAGTGCATGGTCCCTTTCATCTTACACATAGATATGAAGTATTTATTATATAATTTACGTGTTGTGAGTGCATAGTCCCTTTCATCTTACACATAGATATGAAGTATTTTATATAAACTACGTGCTATGTGTGCATATTATCTGAATACTTGCTGTCTATGCTGGATGAACGTTTTATACATGTTTTAAAGGATTTAAACTGTATACGTATTTTATATATACGAATATGTTGGGTATGATGATGGGTAGATAAATGATGAGAGATAGAAGATGATGTGAGTATACATTGGCAGCTATAGACTTAGTGCCTATGGGACAAACACCGGTAGCTATGGACTTAGTACCTGTTAGACGTTGGTAGCTATGGATTTAGTACCTGTTGAACATTGGTAGCTATGGACTTAGTACCTATTAGATAAAGACTGGTAGCTATGGATTTAGTACCCGATGAATAGACTATAGCAGCTATGGAATTAGTGCTTTATGAACGAACATTGGCAGCTATGGATTTAGTGCCAGTCCTAGAACCCTGGAAGTAAGGGACTTCGGAATAAACGAATGAAGAATAGATGACTCTTAGGATAAATCCTTAAAGAGTAAAAAAAAAAGATAACGGGGATGGGTAATTGGGTTGATTCTTTGATTGAACATAATAATTATATTATTGTGGGTTGAAAACCCTATGTACTCACCAGGTTTCCCAACCTGACCCACTCAGTTTATTTATATCACAGGTGTTGATACGAAGTCACTTTACACTGAGAGATTTAAAGAGATGTAGATCACTAGTGTAAATACATGTAAGTTCTGTTTATGCTTATGTTTCTGTATTAACGATGACATCCCAAACGTTTTAAATGAATAAAAATACGTTTCTTCGAAAATGTTTTAATAACGTATTTATCGTGTTTTTCTGGGAACAAATTCCGCAACCTTTTTATAAAATGAAGTACTCTGATTTTTATAAAGCATAAACAAAATCGGTCTTTTCTGGCCGTGAAAATGGGGATGTCACAGCCATGTCGCAAATGAACCCTAGTGGCTCAGGAGGTGGTCCTCAGCCCCAAAACCCGGAAGACAGCCAGGAACATCGAAGAGGGGGTTCCTATAAATACTTCATTAAAGCGAAACCCACATCCTTCGATGGCACTAGAGGTGTCATTTCCCTAACTCGATGGTTCGAGAAAATCGAATCAATCTTCGAAATATGTGTCTGTTCGGAGTCTAACAAAGTAAAGTTCGCCACCTGCACCTTCCTTGGCAAAGCCCTGACTTGGTGGAACGGCCGAGTCAAATCCTTAACTTTACCTGTAGCAAATGTTATGGGTTGGGAAGCTATGAAGGAGCTTCTGCTTGCAGAGTATTGCCCTCGGGGCGAAATTCAGAAGCTAGAACATGAACTCTGGAACCTTAAGATGAAGCGTTCCGACATAGCTACTTATACTTCAAGATTTGATGACTTGGCATTACTCTGTCCGGGAATGGTTACCCCGGAAAGTAAAAAGATCGAGAGATTCATCTGGGGATTGACCCAGCCAACAAAAGAGAATGTCTTGGCTGCGAAGCCAGACACCTACGACAGCGCTAAGTGTCTTGCGCAAATCCTAATCGATCATGAAGACAACTCTGATGAGGAGGACACCACTCCTGAGCAACTCACAAGTGGAGGTGGAAGCAAAAAGAAATTCTGGAACAAGCGGAAGGCCCAAGGTACGCAAGGGTCTTCTAAGAAACAACAAACGGTAGCAGTCCATGCTGCTACTGCCTCTGTTGTTGTCTCCACTGTCGGTTCAACAGCTCAAACTCCTACCAGTGGATACATTGGTACCCTTCCTTGGTGTGGTAAGTGCAACTACCATCACCACATTCCTGGTCCATGTCGTGAAAGGATCTGTGACAACTGTGGCAAGAAGGGCCATCTTGCTCGAACCTGCAGAAAACTAGCTAAATCAACAAACCAATCATCCGGAACGGGAATTAGTCCAGCCTGCTACAATTGTGGCGAAGTAAGGAATTTCAAAAGAAATTGCCCCAAAGCAGCAACAACTGACAACACTGGAAGAGTCCTGGCAATAGGACGAAATGAGACAACCGCTGACCCCACCGTCGCCGTAGGTATACTTCTCTTTGACAACTCTTATACCTGCAACTCTCTTCGATTCTAGTACGTAAAGGCAAATTTGTTATTTATCCATTCGAGCATTTTCTAAACTTAATCCTTCATTTGTAATCGAAATCGTATCCGTTGAGAAGGCTAACCAGTGAAATAGAGAACACTAACTTCGTACCTATAGATTGTATTCTCAGTCTGGAGGATTATTCTGTTCCATTCGATTTAATGGGAAACTTTTCCACGAAATGCTTTGATGCTATGTTTGACATGAAACGACCTAGTCTCATTCATGTTGTTATTCTTGGTTTCAAAAGGGTCGCGTGTCTAGATCTTTTCCCCGACCCGACTCTCGCGATCTTCGGCATCAAACATTCGCACCAGCTCGTGCTTCAAAGTTCAAAAAGTTTTCCCGATAAGATTTGTCGTACATCCCTCGTTCCTATGATTATCGGGAAACGGGAAGTCTACAGCTCTGTTCCCTAAATGTCTTTCCGAAGGACTCCCGAGAATTCCTTCCGAACGTTTAGTCTAACCACGCATCGGCCTAATCTATGCATCTACCTCGTGACCGAACCTCAGTAAGAATGACGTGTTCAAAATGGTGACCAAGAACTAATATGATCACTACGGATTAGTAGTCGTATCCTTTCGGTCGAATCTTTTTCCCTCGATCATGTAGCCAAGCAAAGTAGTTGTAACCGTGTACTTTTCCAACATCTAAGGCGATACGGAATTAGACGGCACCGAAAATACCCATAGATACCTGTCGATTCTTGGGTCCCATCGACTAATATCGCCGACTTACCCATAAAATTCTTCTAAAGCCATCAAACCCTTAGCTACCCGGCTCCATGAAGATGTCTTTTCCTGTTGGAGCATGTATCTTGTTGATAGCTTTATCCCAGAAAGGCATGATACACTTTGAGCAGCGTAGAATACATCCCTCGTGATACTTTAGACCCTTCGCGATTCTCGTTAAGGCCGATTTCGTAACCTTCATGCTCTGGCTACCTTCAGAACTTAGTAACATCTATTTGGTACTTCACGTCTCTATCTTTAAGAAGTACCACCCGAAGAAACTCTGGTAATACCCTTGATGAGATAAAAATCAAGGAAGATTTGAGCATCACTGTAGAACCGATCGAACTTATAGATCAAGAAATCAAACGTATGATCAAGTCGTATTCTGATAAGCAAATGGTTCCCCGAATTCCATGACAAGATTTGAATTCACTTAGTAGTGTGATGATCCAAGAGGATGTAAGTATCCGTAGTCTCCTTTTCAATCCATGAGTCGCATCTAAATTTTGAATTTCGGTACGAAATTCTCTCTAAAGGGGGGATAATGTAACACCCCGTAAATTTATTCCATCGCTTTTAACCTGATTCCGTTAGTTAAGCCGTGTCGTCCCAAATTTTCCGTTAACTTTGATCTAATTTAATTTATTTTATTTTGACTTATATTAAATTAAATAAGTTTCGGGATATATTTTAAATTCATTAAAATATTTTCTATTTTCATTTAGAAAATATTTAGTTTCATTTAAATCGTAAATACGGCAACTTTGTCGGGTGCGACCAAAAGCATCATATAGCGTCGGTATCGGGTAGAATTCCTCCGTATCCTAAACTTTAAGCATAAATAAAGTTGAGAGAGCCTCATTTGAATCTTTTCCACTCTCTCTCTCTACTCTCTCTCTAACTTTCTCTCTCTAGAACTCGAAATCAAGCCAAAACATCCAAATCAAGCTCCAAATCTCTAAGGTAACTACCCTAGCCTTTAGTTTAGCATTTTTGGCATTCAAATTCATGAAATATATGAGGATTTGGAACCATGAACATGTGTTCACGGCCCTAGGACCTCCTTAGGCTGTAAACACATAAAATGCGGGGTTTTTGGCCTTAAAACCCTTTCAAACTCCATTTGGAGCCTAGATATGCCTAAAGGACTTTCATGCATGGAATTATAACACCTTAAACTCATGATTTAGGGCGTGAAAAGGAGCTTACGGCCCAAGCACATGCTTGGACCGTTAACACCTATTCCTAGGGAGTAAACTTAATTTTGGTGTTAGTTTGTCCCTAAACACCCCAACAAGCTTCCATGAGTGTATAGAACCATAAAATCTTTCAAGAAATGCATCCAAACTTGTTTCAAGGGGGAAATCTTGATTTTACGGCCCAAGAACGTTCTTGGAGTGTGAAGTCACCTCCTTAGACCTTAAACTCACTTTTGTGTGTTAACATGCTACTTAAACACACCATGAGCCTTAGAAATGAGTCTAGAAACAACCTCAATCAAGTAAAGGACCTTAAATCATGCCAACACTACCCCCCTTGGATGTTTACGGCCATAAACCTCCCAAGAACATCTTCTTAGGCCGTAAACTGCATTATATGGTCCATATGTGAGTTTAATCCATTCCGATACCCTAGTTTTGATCCTAACTAATCTTACTAAGTAAGGTAAGGCCATTTAGCATCATGGAACACCCCACCCATGAGTTCACGACCATAAAATCATGGGGGATGGTCATTAGGGCCATAAACCCTCTTGTAAGCTTACTCTTGGGGAGTACACTCCATATCCAAGCTTCACATGTCCTTAAATGCCACCCGAGTCCTTCCAAACACATGTAATGGAGTGTTTCCGCAACTAGAAGTGTGAGTCCCTAACTAATAGATAATTCAAGTCCTAATCAGATACAAATGTGTATCTTTTCATTATACATAGGAACCTCGTGCGTTTGCAAGCCCCGAACCAACGTATAACGTCTTAAATCGTCACGTTTCTCGTCCGGTGAGTTCATACCCCTACGCTTTTTCCGTGTTTTTCAATGTTTTCAGGGGGAAAACAAGCAAACTATAACTGCTTTTAAATTTATAACATTGATATGTTTCAAATAGTATTTGGTAAACTTATAAACACTTTAGCCCCTTATGTATTATGCTGAGCATAAGGGATGATTTATCAACTACAACTAAATGGATTTTAGTTAAGAAAATAACCAAACTAATCAAATTATTATGGGAATAATTTGGGGTTCTTTAGTGTTTGTTTTATCATGTACTAATATGTATATAAAGTTATTAGATAAACTATGTCTAATTCAGTTTATCTCCGTATCATTTGAATGTATTGCCAGATAGTTTCATTGTATGTATCTATATTCACTGTATTATGTTTCATAATCTTTTGTATGATTGATATCATATGAGAACCCTGTGAATAGTTTAGTACTAGTTTGTGACTTAGTCACTACCCTTTATGGATGATCAGTAAATCCTCCCCGGAAGTGTAACCAGAGTCTCTTGGAGGGAGAGCGAGGAATTTGTGAATAGATCTATTCGGGACTGACAATCCCACACATTAACTGCTAGCTACAGTTAGGCGGGCATGCCTGGGGTGACAAATTCTGGATATCGTCCGACGTCTGACAAGCGTCAAGGAGGTATCGTTGTCCTATCAGCATGGTTACCCGACTCACAACACGTATTAATATAAGTTTATTCACGACTTGGTTTTGGATTTGATTTTATATCAATCTTCTATCTTTAGATCTTATATCTAGTTCGGGACGGTAATCCCATGGTTTTTAGTCTATAGGGTTCATATCTATTTCAGGATGTTATTCCTATGGTTAGAATCTATATCTAGTTCGGGATAGTGATCCCATGATTTTATCAAACAATCTTATATCTAGTTCGGGATAGTGATCCCATGATTTTATGAAACTATCTTATATCTATTTCGGGATAGTAATCCCATGGTTTTATCAAACTATTTTGTATCTAGTCCGGGATAGTAGTCCCATGGCTTTCAGTCTATATTTTCAAGTATATCAAACTATCTTGTATCTAGTTCGGGATATTAGTCCCAAGGTTTTCGAACTACTTTCTATCTACAGTTCGTGTATATTAAAGTATTTTATATCTAATTCGGGATAGTAATCCCATGATTCTCAATATATAGTTTTGTGTATTAAACTATACTCTGTGTTATTCAATCAATCTTGCATTTAGGAAAATATGGGATTTTCCTGGGGTTAACATATAACGCGTAATTGAACTGTAATGAAGGATAACTAAATTGTTTAACATAAGAAAATATGGGATTTTCTTGGATAACAAACCTTTTCGAAAAACTAAAGGAAACTGGTACATTTTCAGAAACCAAATATCTTATGAACTCACCAGCTTTATGTTGATTTTCTTGGAGAAGACGAAGCGTACTGAAGACCTCGTCTTTACTTTTGTTAATATGATGCATATGTATAACTTTACTTTTGAAACAAATGTAAATTCTATATGTAATGTAATGGTTGTTTACTTTACTTACTATGTGCATTGGATTTGATACTTAACGTGGAGTCCGCCCCGGAAATGTTTCCACCTTCGGTTTTCGGGGTGTGACATAATATATACCATATGTAGAGATACAATTATATAAATACAATTACAATACGATAACATAAGAGAACACACAATAAAGAGAAACGGGGAGGAAGATACAATACACGATAACAGAACAAACATAATAAGGTGCTATATTGTGAACAATTACATAATCTAACTATACCAATGAATCACTAACACATTGTTTTAAACAAAATATGATAATTATATTGGGTATACATGATCATAATAATGTGGATGTTCACGGCTTGCAATCATTGTAGGGGTCGCGTTTGATTCCCAGAATCTCTCGACAGGGGAGCGTTTAGTATTGTATCTAGCCATCACATTATGTCTTAATACTCAATTAAGGCAATTGGTACAATACTAGTCACTTATTACAAATACTACAATACTTACACTTTACATACGACAAATACAAAAGGGTACAATTCCTGTTAATATATTATTATTACCTTTACTTTGTGTCATATTCAGATAATCGATGAGGTAGATTAGATTTGAATAATAATAGTTGTACAAGGAAAAACCTTCACTTAAGTAGAGGTTTAAACGTTCAAAACAATCAAGTGTTGGTAGAAGGCTACTTTCAAAACAGTTGAGTCTTGGTAGATGACTACTTTTCATACTAATATGAAATATGGGATTTTCTAGGGTTTTCAAACGATTACAGTTACTTACAAACATTTTCATTGACACAAATTTTTCTTCAGACATTTACAAGTCCTTTCTTTACAGTCTTACAAATCAAAGACACATAAATACTTATGAATTCACCCGCTTTATTGCAGATACTCGCTTACAAACAATCAAAACAATCGAGTGTTGGTAGAAGGCTACTTTCAAAACAGTTGGGTCTTGGTAGATGACGACTATTCATACTAATATGAAATATGGGATTTTCTAGGGTTTTCAAACGTTTACAGTTACTTACAAACATTTTCATTGATACAAACTTTTCTTCAGACATTTACAAGGCCTTTCTTTACAGTCTTACAAATCAAATACACATAAATACTTATGAATTCACCCGCTTTATTGCAAATACTCGCTTTCAAAGACACATAAATACTTATGAATTCACCCGTCTTTTATTTTGATTATTCATTATGTTGTTTTATACTACGAAAGAACACACTTGTAATTAAAATAATACTACTAATGCAATGGATGATGTTGTTGCTTGTTTACTACTTTGCATTGTTGTGATACTTGACATGACGTCCTCTGCCCCAGAACGTGTCCGCCGTTCATGGTTTTGGGGTGTGACAGATTGGTACAGAACATTGTTTATAGTGAATTTAGTATATCAACCCATAAAAGATATACTAACTATAAATACAATGGGATTAAAAATACCCTGACCAAGAGTTTATACTTTTAAATAATAAAATATTTAACTAAGTATACATACCTGCATTCATACTAAAATCTATGTGACAATGATAAGAACAAAAGTATTACGATTGTTGAATATCAGAACTAAGCTCGGGAATGTATGGTAAGTCTTGGGAGTGGCATAGCCTGATCAACTATGTTGGTCTGATGAGAGATTAGCGCATGCCCAAGAATGGTTGTAATGTGCCAACAAGTCTAAAAACTTAGCAACACTTCCACAATGAGAACATTATAACAAAACCTAAGTCTAAAATACTATAGGAGTATTTTGTGTTACTATAGTTACTTACTTGAGAACTAAAAAGGATCTTCATTTCTAAGTTGATAGTTGCTCAGTGGATACACTAAGGTTATATGTAACTTGGATGTCATAGACTTAGAATCTCTGAATTCTTGCTTTACCCCTATTCCTTGTGAATTTGGAGTTAATGTTACTTATTTGAAGGCCTATCCTGTTTTGATTACATATAACTGGTATGCACTTTACAAATAGTGATGTAAATAATGAAGATTATCTAATAATTATCTAGATAGCTCGTCCAATAATTATTTTCTTACCCCATTTCTCGCGTAGATAACATGGCTGGACTCCATCCCCACGACAACTTGTACCTTCCGAACAAAGGAAATGCTAGATGCTTTGGAGAAGAACCCGAGAATGATTATCCAAACTCTTTGAATGATCACCATGTTGAAGACCTTTCGTATGATGCTAAATCGGAGCCCGAGGTTAAGAACCTACCCCTAGTAGCTCCCATTCAAAATTCTAACCCTCGTCCAACTCTTCATGGCCCGACGCCTCCTTGGGTAGAATGCATGGAAACATGGAGTGAAGGGCAAGATCAGCCTATGACGTTTAATGGAGACCGAAGCTTCTATAACGTAAATGAAGGGAGCTTCGCAAACAGAGTTCTACCAATCCTGATCCGTAGTGTTACCCAAAACGAAATTCAGGGTAGGACGGCTCTCCATCATATCACAGAGGTTGATGCCAATGCAGGAATGCATACCATCCGCACCAATCGCCTTGAACACACTCATGAGAGATCTGGGAAAAACCATGAGATCCTGCTACAAGTCGTAGCTAAAACTCGAGTCAAAGTCATAGAGCTCTAAGTACGCCAGAGGATGTACGAAAGATACCTGCTTGATATGGAACGTCATCTAGCTGAACTAAGGGTTCACCATAGGGGTGACCGTCTCCAGTAGGAGATGCTTTACTTTCCTTCTTTGTTTTAAGGAACCGTGTCCCTGTCTATATTCTGTGTAGCACTCTTCTATGTGACTACCTTGTACTATAAGTACTTTTAGTTAGGTCTTTATGTTGTCAAAGACTTTTCTACTTCGTATATGATGTAAGACCTACTAAGGTAAATTTTCCCAAACTTATTACATCTTAAACATCGATGATATTGACAGTCGGCCAACTTTCATGTCACTCCTTGTTCAAATACTTTCATCATACTATTGTTGGAGTCTATTTGAAACCCACTCTTGTCTAGTTATTGGACTAGGGTAACTTAACTCCGAAATCATTTTTGATTCTCTTTCAAAGGTTGGATCATATTATCCACCAATCAATAGTTCCTCTGCTTGAACGACAAACGTCTTGAGGCCATTCTACGAACTTACTTCTACTCTTTACTAGGACTGCATCATAGGGACGTAGGTCGAAACCACGAGAACATATTTCTATTCTTTACATGAGCGATCGAACTACATCTAGGTTCAACCATACTCACTCACAAATTCATTTTCTTTCCGTGCAACAGACTCATAAACTATTTAAAACTACTGCAAATCAAATCTTATCTTTTGCGAGATCCCGTCAGTAAATGGATCCTCGTGCTGCGTATACTTGCCTTTGTAGTATACCTTGTTCGTAGCAGTAGTCTTGTAGTAAATCTAAAGTACTGTAACTCTATAAAAGTTGCACTGTTTTGTTTTTTTTGTAATGCCTTTATGTTCAAATCTAAATTCTTTACGTCCCAGTGAGTCCGATATTATCATACAACTTGCATCAATTCGATCCGCACAATACCAATTTCGTTCGCACATCTCTTTCTCTGAAATCGCCTTTCTAGTGAATTCGTCATTCCAGAACACCGATCTACTCATGCATAGAGTACCTCATGTTTCTCATCCTTTCCGAAGAAAACTCAGCAAACCTCCCCGAAGTACCACGCGTACAGTATGTCAAGTTCAAACCAAGGACCTTTACGGTTGATCTATCGCTGAAGAATGTATACACAGGGGTAGTATATAATAAAGGTTCTACAGGTTTAGAATTGATGATTCCACTTTAACTTCTTTTCCTCGTTGGGATGTGAGCTTAAAGAAGAATCATTTATTCGACTACCTTTTCAATCTTTAATATATACGACTCGTATACACGAGACGGTGATTGATGAACCACATATGACTTCGAATATAAACTTCAGGATGGAGACTGCCCAAGATTACGAGTAATCGTATCGTCATGCGAACAAACTTAGAGCCCAATATTTCCCCATTAACCAGATTACCCTACGGTCTAACGCCCACAGAGATACAAGAACCATCCGGACAAGTTAACGAACAACCCAACAATGGAATTGAAAGACCAATATTTTCACCCCGGAGAGCTCTGATCTTGTTATTCAAGAAGAAAGCTGAATTGTTTCGTAGGTCCATCGACTTCAGAGACCTCGACAAGATTTACATTATAAATCATTACCCTCGGCCTCGCATAGAAGAATTGGTTGACCAACCACAAGGAACTATTTACCTTTCAGAAATAGACCTGAGATCTTAATATCACCAGTTATGAGTGTTAGTGAATGATGTCTTGAGGAAAATCATCCAAACTCGATACGGACACTACGAGTTCGTAGTGATACCCTTCGGATAAGACCAATACGACCGTATTATTCATGAACTTAATGAATAGGGTACGCCATTCTTACATAGATCAGTTCGTCATCCTCATTATAGATGACCTACTTATCTACTCACGTAGTAAGAAATATCAAAGAAGCATCCACGAGTTAAGCTACACCGTGAACTCAGTAACGTACATTTTACCCTCCATGACTTGAACTTGAAAAGGATACCTTTTCGTCAGGACTTTTGTAATTCCACTCCACAAGATCGAGATCAACAAGAACCTTACCTTCGTGAAAGAACCGTAGTGACCATGGACTGAGAAGTCAGACGAACGAAGCAAAGCCAATCGAGGACCTAGATTTACTTGGTAGCACGAGAATCAATCAAATAGGAAGTATCCCCATCTCCTTGCTTGATCATTAAAGCCTACTCCGTTACCTAAATTTTAATTTCGGGATGAAATTCCCTCTAATGGAGGGATGATGTGACAACCAGAAAATTTCTATCCTGTACAGTCAAACACTTCATTAAAAGTCAAACTCATTGCTGTTACCTTTTAGCACAATTAGGATTTTATTTGAGCCTTGTACACTTAAGGGATAAGTGTCAGGGTTTATCTGCTCAAGTTATAACTCAAAGAAATGAGCTTAAATACCTTTAGAAGGATTTCATGGCCACCACATGGGAGTGTACGGCCGTAAACTCCATGTGGGACGTAAACTCCATCTTATATGATGAAAAGGTGGTCATTAGTTCATTCCTTTGCTTCCCTTGGCCGAAATCCTCTCAAGTATCATGCCGATCTTCATCCGCGATCTTCAAAACTTGTAACTTATTGTCCTAACTAGTTGATATCTTACATGAACTAGTGATCTTACATGTTTTCATTCGTGAAATCATTCCAGTTTGTAGACTAAAGATAAGGTCATTCTTGGACCTTAAACCCACCTAGCCTCTTGTTTAAGCCTTGGAACACTTAACCACTTAAGACATAATAGATTTAACCCTCAATTGGAGACCCATTTGAGAGTTTATGGCCAGGAGTAAACTCCCTTGGGCCGTAAACTGCAACAAGTGTGGTCTATAGACCATACACTCACTTACAAGGCCTTATACTCCTTTCTTGCAACCCAATGGCCTCCTAACACTTTGACCAAAGTGTTTTACACATCTTAGAATGTTTATACTTGTCTAATTAGTTTTATAATCACTAATTATATATACATATGTCTTTATATGTTATTAGGATCATTGTGTGTGTTTAAAGTCTTCACTTCACACCGAGCACTTGTCCGACAATTCCATCCGATCCACTCACTACTAGTGAGTTCATACCCCCTTAACTAACCTTTTAAATGTTTTATAAATGCATTATGCGTGGGGGGGGGAATACAAGTTGAATCACGCTAGTTATTATATCAATCACATGTGATTAATAACTAACATACAAATGGATTTACTATACGTTTAACTGTTTTACCAAACTTATTACTTCAAATGACTTTCTAAACCATTTTTACATGTTAAAAGTCTTTATCAAATTGTCTTACATACTGTATGTTTCCTTTCAAACCATTTTACAAATTTGTTTCAAACAAAGGTTTTCCTTATATTTAAAATAGTCTTATCAAACAAACTAATTTCAAATCGTTTTATAAACTGACATCAAGTCATCATTTCTTAGTTATTAAACTTTTCAAAGGTTTTACAAAACTTCTTTTATACTTTTATATTGTAAAATGCATGCCTAGGTATGTATAGTTATATAAGTAATGTTTAAAGAACTTAGGATGGCTAGCTTGCTTTATTTCCTTTTCCTCGTTGGGATGTAGCCTTTGGGCATCGGTTACTTGTCTCAATGTCGTCTAAATATTAGTTATATATCATGTATACATATATAGAAATAAAACTTCCCTCCGCCATTTCAGTACCTTCGGGTAGCAAAGGCATACTTTCAGTTATATATGTACATTACTAGTAACAATAATAGGTATAGCTAGGGGATATTACTTGATATTCCAAGTACAAGGAATCATACAAGATTCAGTTCATTCATAACTCTATACTATTACAATATATACCATATGAAGAGATACAATTAAAATACAATTACATAAGAGAACACACAATAAAGAGAAACAGGGAGTAAGATACAACACATGATAATAGAACAAACATAATAAGGTCTTATAACATGGAACAATTACTGGATCTAACTATACCAATGAATCACTAATGCATTGTTTGAAACAAAAGGTGATTGTTATATTGGGTATACATGATCATAATAATGTGGATATTCACGGCTTGCAATCATTGCAGGGGTCGCGTTTGGTCCTAGAATCTCTTAACAGGGGAGCGTTTAGTATGCGATCTAGCCATGAAATTATGACTTAATACTCAATTAAGGAAATTAGTAAAATAGTAGTCACTTATTACAAATACTAAAGTACTTACACTTTACATACGAAAAATACAAAAGGATACAATTCCAGTTAATATATTATTATTACCTTTATTTTGTCTCATATTCACATAATCGATCAGGTAGATTAGATTTGAATAATAATAGTTGTACGAGGAAAAACCTTCACTTAAGTAGATGTTTAAACTTTCAAAATAGTCGGGTTTTGGTAGAGGTCTACTTTCAAAACAGTTGGGTCTTGGTAGAAGACTATATTTTATACTAGTAGGAAATATGGGATTTTCTAGGGTTTTCAAACATTTACAATTACTTACTGTCACACCGCCAAAACTGAACGGTGGAAATATTCAGGTGCGGAGGACTTCATTTGTAGTGTCACAAAAATGCATAATAGAAACCAAAGTACAACATTTATTACATAAGATTTTAAGTTTATAACTGTGTTTCAAAAGTATAATTTACAAACATAAATATAAAGAAGCTTGGTCTTCATCTAAACGTGTTGGTACCTGTTTACTACTTTCCTGAAAATACAAGTAGTTTTGAAAGAAGTGTCAACAATTAAGTTGGTGAGTTCATAAGTATGCTATTTAAATAACTTGTTGTTTGATCTATGAAATATGTATTTGTTCCTCTAGAAAACCCTATATTTTCTGTTGTATATACATTTGCTTTCAGAAGTAGTATAGTCTTAACCTCCCATAAGACTTTGAAAAATAAGTTAACTCAGAAATTGTATAGTATTCTATACCAATACTTGTAATAAAACTTGTGAATTAGTATTATAGTTTTAATATATTAAAACTATATGAAGTTGTTACTTATTCTTAAACCAAACTTATTTATCAATTTCAAACTTGTGAGTTGCCATAACCATACTTGATGACCTAAGCCTCGCCTGAAACACAACGTTCTTTAGGCGTTGTAATACGGTACGACAATTGTCATCCCAAGCCTACCAGCTTGATTGTAGCTAAAACTCAAGATGTGGGATTGTCAATCCCATATAGATCTATTTACAAGTGTCACGCTCTCCCTCAAGGAGACTCTGGTTATAACTTTCAGGGCTTTTGTTTTATACGTGAATAAGTACTTGAAGTGTGTCTCACAAATACCTTGAAATAGTCATATCATAACTATATTATAAATTATATTTAATGTAATTTATATATCTGATTTCATCAGAAACTCTGATTATGTACTAAACATATGAAGATCCATAAAGTATATTAACAAGCTTGTATGAATCATAAATTATACCTATTATAATTTATATGTTTATTGTAGCAAATAGTTCCAAATGAGTGCAATAGTTTATTTACAATAATAATAAAACAAAAGAACGAATTTTATGATTTACATGAAAATTCCTTGGGTTTTACTTGTATACCCCCTAAAACATTATAAAAATAATGAAAACATAAGGGTATAAACTCACTTGATAGATGGTGAATTGGACAAAGTTTTGACAGGAGAGAGGTTACTTCCCGGGAATCTCGGGACTTCGAGGCTTGCTTAGGGTTTCAGAATTGATATCGGGGCTTTAGGGGTTGTATATGAGCTTATGGAAGTGGAAAATATGAAAGAGGGTGAAATTTACGGTGAAAAGTGTAAAATAAGTCGGACCCCTCGCATGCCTTATATAGGTCGGAGCCTCGGATCCGAGGCTATGCGAGGCTGCCATGTGTCGGATAGGTGGCGAAGGGAGGGAGGTGGCTTCGGGCTGGACGCGCTCTGCTGGCTGGCTCGGATTCGACCAGAGTTTGGTCCAATGGGAAGGGGGCACGTGCGAAGCGGAGCGAGGGAAGGAAAGTCGTGTGGCTCAGCTCGCAGGACACTACCGGTGCCAGCTGCGTCGGTTTCTAATTGGGCCTCAGTTTCAGACGAATCAGCATGGGACACTGGGCGGACACGGGTAGGCTACTGATGCGAGATGACGTGGCCAGGTATTGTTCATCTGAAATTATCTGGATTTTTGCTATTTTTCTTTATTTTTGAGCCAAAAACTTGTAAAATTCATAACTTTTGCATACGAACTCCGTTTTTGATGTTCTTTATATGAACGCGTAGGTAAATTTATACTCTACGACTTTTGTTTAATCTTCGTCGGCTAATTCAGATTTTATTTTTATCATTATTATTTTTCACGGACCAGGATAGGAAAATCCATTAAAAATTCATAACTTCTTTATCCGACGTCCGTTTTTGTCAGAATTTTTACTGTTTTACTAGTATTAACGAGACCATCGATTATTATTTAAGTTGTTTTGGTTAAATCTCACTCGATCTTTATTTCAAGTTTTAGCGGTCTATCGCTAATTCGAACTTTAGAAAAATCATAACTTCTTCGTACGAAGTCAGATTCAAATGTTAAATATATGAAAGTTCATTATTTTTATGAGTTCTACAACTTTCATTAAAGTCACTAAGGCTAAAAAGTAGTTTATCAAAAACTCACTTTTTACGCGAAATAATGTTTGCCGGATTTGTCGCGGATCTTCGATTGGTCATAACTTCTTTGTTATAACTCCGTTTTAGGAGTTCTGTATATTTTTGGAATCCTTGTTAAAATTTCTATGACATGGTTCATCCAAATTGAGATTATTTAACACTTTAGTTTTTAGGGTTAATTATGTAAATATACACAATATGATCAAATTTCTCTTTATTATTTCAAAAAGTACTACAAATTACACTATTACATAGGTTTGAAATAACGGTTGTTACACTTACAAACATTTTCATTGATACAAACTTTTCTTTAGACATTTACAAGTCCTTTCTTTACAGTTTTACAAATCAAAGACACATAAATACTTATGAATTCACCAGCTTTATTGCTGATACTCCCTTTTAAAATAACTTGTATTCTCAAGTCACAAATAGACAGGTATGACGACCAGGTTTTGTGCAGACGGAGTAGTCTAAGACTCGTCTTTTATTTTTATTATTCATTATGTTGTTTTATACTACGAAATAACACACTTGTAATTAAAATTATACTATTAATGCAATGGATGATGTTGTTGGTTGTTTACTACTTTGCATTGTTATGATACTTGACATGACGTCCTCCGCCCCAGAACGTTTCCGCCATTCTTGGTTTTGGGGTGTGACAATAAATTTGTGAGAAATTCATCTTCCGAGTACTCTTTAGTACAACAGAAAATTCCTATAGTTATAGCCAAAATCTCTTGTAGGGAGAGCATGATAGTTGTGTATAGATCTATAATGGGTTTGACAACCCGCACCAAAGCTGCTTGGAGCAGCTAGACCGGCAGGTCTAGGGTGACAAGTGTCATAACATTCTGATGCTTGAAGAACGTCGAGTACGAGGTCTTCAAGTCATTGTATGGTTATAACAACTCATATGTGGGATTTACAAACACACAGTTCACATGAATTTACGGATTTCACAAAAAGGGAGTTTTATTTAAATATAAAACCACATATAAGAATGATGATTTACTTACATATACTAAGTCTTGTTTCAGTTAAGACTACAATAAACCTTTTAGAAAATATTGGATTTTCTAGAAACAAACTTGTAGCAAACTTTAAGGAACAACATTCATTTTTCATTCATAAATTGCTTATGGACTCACCAGCTTTAATGCTGATACTCTTTCAAAAACAACTTATATTCTTAGGTAATTAGTAATACAGGTAACCACAAGATTTTGAAGGCAAGACTCTAAGGAGCACATTTCTTTTGAACTATTTTTAACATCATATGTAATTTATTTAGAAACATGTATTTTTGAAACCATGTAACCCTTTTAAATTATATTTATGATGTTTGTGTTTACTTTATTCACTATGGTTATGATACTGAGCATGACGTCCTCCGCTCCCGAACGTTTCCGCCGTTCCGGTTTGGGGGTGTGACAACATGTGCACCATAGGATTGATGTAGTGCTCAAAATCCATCAGTTCATATCAGAGCCTAGACTGTTTTCTATTGTATTTGATGCCTTGTTTGATCATTTATTGCTTTAAAATTTGAAATTTCTACCCTCTGACAACTGAACTTGTCGGGTTACCTGATGAACTCAACGAGTCAGATGAACTCGACAAGTCCAGATAGTGACTTGTCGGGTTACCTGATGAACCCAAGATTACCAGTCGAAGAGTCTGAGTGCAAATCTTTCGGGATTTTTGCATGTTTTGGATTGGGATAGTTACCAAAAAAGGTTTTTGATTAATAAAATCCAATTTTTATTAAATTGATATGATTATCCTTATCCAAATAGAAAATAATTACCAATTAATTAGATAATTATTACTTTATATGATAACTTTAATTATTTGAATTATTTAATTGAATTATCTTGCCATGAAATTAAATTTGGTCAAATTTATATAATCACTAATTAATTGTTTAATTAAATTATTTGTAATTTGATCTTGAAGGTTTTAAAAAGTTTCAAAGCTTGCCCTCAAGTATTGAAATTTAAACATTATGATTAAAAGTTTAATTTTGAAATATTTAAATTCTAAACCCTAGAATTTTACAAGTTTAAAATTCAACCCTTATACTATTATGATATTATAAGAATAATGATTATATATATATATATATATATATATATATATATATATATATATATATATATATATATATATATATATATATATAAGATAAAGCTAGTCTTACCGTGAGTAGGTCTCATTCTCGAAGCTAATCTATAAAGAGGGCATAAGGTTGCTACCTATAAAATAGCAGTTTAATGGGTGTCCACTCCCATCCACCGCTTCCTTGATTGGTGGAGGGTCGCTAGCTGAACGGGTAGGATATGGAAATTAATTCCTCATTAATAAGTATAATGAATGTAGAATGTAACTAAACGCTTTTATAAATTCCCAATCTTAGTTACTTTAGAAAAAATGTGAAACGATGCTATTCCATGATATTACAATTTCCACCTTGCCAAGTTGTTAATGAAATGTGTGTTGTTAACCAACACACTAATTTGGGATTAGCAAAGGTAGCAAATGGTAGCTTGATGTTTATCATAGTTCAATGGAGCGTGTGTGGATAACTGGCGCACTGATTAGGTGATTTATAACATCAAGAGTACTAAGTACATTTGCATGGTTATTCATATCTTTTTTGTGATTCTCGATATCCCAGTCACAAACTTGAAGGGCATATCAAGATTTAAATATGCCATTGAAAAGTTCAATGAATCTAAAAAAGAACAGGTGTTAGAAGTGCGTTCGATTGATTCAATATCGATGAATCTCGAAAAGAGGACGGATCAGCAGTGCACCCTTTTTGTACCCTATATTGAATGTACATGAAATTTTAATGAATTTAGAAGAAATCGAATCTCAAAAAGAATCTAGGAATTTCAATTTATTTAAAACTTAAAATTCTTTTTTGTTTTCCATGGTTGAAATTAGTGAATCATCATTCACTTACCTTCAAATTGTTTGCATTTTAGATTGCGACATCCCTCTTCTAAATTGTGAATAATTGTGTTGGGTCCTAGCCTTAATTTCTCATTTGGGTGTCTAATTGGGGATTATTATCTAATCAAAGTTTGTCTCTTTTCTCTTCATAAGTCTACTTCAAAAACCAACGCTTCTAGCTCAACCCTAGTTGGATCATTCTCACTCATGAATTTGTGTGGGAGGATGATTTTTGACAGAAGCAACATTAATGATTGGATCCACAACATAAGAATGATTACCCACTACGAGCACATGGAGTATGTTCTCGAAAAGGAGCTGAAGGAGGTTGACACCAACACTGCCACTTCTGAAGAGATTGATGCATTCAAAGATCACGAGCGAGATGCTATGAAAGTTCATTGCATCATGCTCGCGACAATGACTACTAAACTCCAAAAGTACTACGAGGACTATTACCGCTACAAGATGCATCGAGATTTGATGGATAGGTACCATCAAAGCGCGAGGCAGGAAACGTACGAGATCATTATCACGACCAAGAAGAAGGATGGAGAGTCCATTACGGCCCACTTGCAGAAAATGCAGAGATATATGGACCGCTTGCTGATGTTAAATGCTAACTTCGATGAGGAGCTAGCCATAGATATAATTCTACACTCCTTACCTCCTTCTTATAACCATTTTCATATGACTTACCACATGAATAAGGAGGAGGTCACTCTAAGCAAGATTCAAGGCTGCCTAAGGACTGCTGAGAGTAGTCTGAAAGACAAATCCATTGCATCAACTCCTTATTCTACCACCCTCGTCTTGGCTATTAGGAAAGGGAAGGGTAAGAAGAGAATGTCTCGTTCGAAGAGCCACAAGGGAAATTCCCACGATGGTACCTCTTTTAGTGGAACCAAGGCTGGTCCCCTTGCACCCTCCTCCAATCCAAAGGATGCAGAGTTCTACTACTGCCATGAAAATGGCCATTGGAATCGATGTTGCCCGAAGTACTTGTAAGATATTAAGGGCATGAAGATAAAGCCATCCTTCATAGGTATTTATTCTATTCATTCTAACAACTCATCTCATGCTATGTCTTGGGTCCTCCATATAGGATGTGGTTTTCACATTTGTTCTGACTTGTAGGGTATAAGAAGAAGTAGGGATGTGGAGCATCGGAATATAAACTTGATCATGGGGAATAGGAAAGCATTGCTTGTCACCAAGATTGGAGTGTAATCTTTAATGCTTAGTAGTAGGTTAGGTTTAGATTATAATAATTGTTGTTACTCATCAGAAATGACACAAAACATTATTTCTTTTCATGGTTTATATAAGCAAAAGGTTCTATTAATGATTTCTTTAGTGGTACTTTCTATTTTGAAGCATTCCCTTGAAATGGTATATATGAAATTGTGATGGTTGTAGACAACTTAGGAAATGATGTGTTGCATATCGATTCTTCCAATAGTTTGGACAAAGCATGATTGTGGCATTCTCGTCTTGGACATGTCAACAAGAAGCACATATCGCAACTCCAAAGGATGGAGTGTTGGAGTCATTCGACCTTAGGGATGATGATGTGTGCGAGTCTTATTTTCTTGGAAAGATGAAAAAGTCACCTTTCACTAGTACTTGTGAAAGGGGTGAGGGTTTATTGGATCTCATACACACCGATGTGTGTGGGCCCTATAGATCCATCATAAGGGATGTGAACCGCTTCTTTGTGACTTCAATGATGATTATAGCAGATATGAGTATATCTACTTACTCTAGCACAAGTCAAAAGCCATTGCAAAGTTCAAAGAGTTTAAGCAAGAAGTGGAGAATCAGCTGGATAGGAAAATTAAGGTGTTTCGATCCGATCAAGGTGGTGAGTACCTTACTCTTGAAATCCACGACTACCTTAAGGAATGTAGAATTGTTTCGCAAATGAATCCATCTAGGACACTGCAATTGAATGGTGTGGCTAAGCGGCGCAATCGAACCTTGTTGGACATGGTTCGTTCCATGATGAGTCGTGCTTTGTTACATATCTCATTTTGTAGGTATACCTTAAAGACTTCCGCCCATATCCTTAATCTAGTCCCTACTAAGAAGGTTGCTAAAACACCTCACGAGATATGGACATGGAAAGCTCGCTCGTTAGCACATATCAAGGTTTGGAGTTGCAAGGCTTTCGTAAGATGAGCGACTCACAAAAAACTCGAACCTCGTAGTGAGCGGTGTATTTTCATCGGTAATCCGCAAAAGTCCTTTGGATATCTCTTCTATAGTTAGAGTGACAATGTTGTCTTCAATGACATGATAGTGGTTTTATAAGAGGGGGAACTCATAAGCCAAGAGGACAGTGGGAGGAAAACTGATCTTGAAAAGCTTCAAGAGTCAAATAATGAAGGAACCTCTAATGCTGGTGCTTATACCGAGGAGGAAACTCCTGTGGAACTGATTGACGAGTCCTTACCTCTTAGACGTTCCAGTAGAGTTAGTGTTCCACCTGTGTTATATGGTTTTCATATAACAAGTGAGGGTGATATGTTTATTAGTGACAGTACACTAGTAAATTTAGATGAACCTAATAACTACAAGGAATCCATGGCTTGCCCGGAGTCTGCAAAATGGAAAGAGGCTATGGACAGCGAGATTCAGTCCATGTATGAAAATCAAGTTTGGAACTTGGTTGACATTGTACTAGGTGGTAATACTTTCGGGTGCAAGTGGATCATCAAGAAAAAGACCGACATGGATGCGAAAGTGCAAACTTATAAGGCGCGATTGGTTGCGAAGGGCTTTACTCAAACTCCTGGAGTTGACTATGATGAGACCTTCCCCATAGTGGCGAAGATAAACGGTGTAAGGCTTATCCTAGCCATAACTGCGTTTCATAATTCTTACATATGGCAGATGGATGTCAAAACTGCTTTCCTTAATGGGAAGTTGGCTAAGGATGTTTACATTAGTCAGCCAGACGGTTTTGTCGATGCGTGACACCCTAAGAGAGTGTGTAGGCTTGAGAAATTGATCTATAGATTGAAACAAGCGTCTCACAGATGGAACCTTTTTTTTGATGAAAAACTCAAAGACTTGGGTTTCTTGCGAAGCGAGGATGAGTCCTGGGTATAAGTGAAAGCCAGTGGGAGTATAATTAGCTTTCTCGTTTTGTATGTGGACGACATACTGCTCATAGGAAATGATGTCCCAAACCGTGCAGGAGGTGAAGTACTGGCTTGCGAAGTGCTTCGCAATGAAGGACCTCGGAGAATCTTCTTATACTCTTAGGATAAGGATAGTGAGAAATAGGAGTAAAAGACTAATAGGACTTAGTAAAAGTACTTACATGGATAGGGTACTAAAGTGTTTTAATATGGAAAATTCCAAGAACGGGGAGTTACCAATCCAAAGCAATACCAAGTTGAGTAAGACTCAAATCCTGAGTACCGAAGCTGATATAACAAAGATGAGTTGAGTACCTTACGCTTCCGTAATTAGCTCGATCATGTATGCTATGACTTGTACTCGACCTGGTGTGGCATTCTCTTTAAGCATGGTCAGCAGATATCAAGGGAACCCTAGTAGAGCACATTGGACCGCGATCAAGAATATTCTTAAGTACCATCGGACAACTAAGGAATGGTTCCTTATACTCGGTGGGAGTGATGACTGAAGGCTTTCAGACCGGCCGAGACAACTTCCACTCTCAGTCGGGCTAGTCTTTACCCTTAATGAAGGAGCAGTGACATGAAAAAGTTCTAAGTAGGAGACTATAGCTGATGCAATGTGACAACCCGATATTTTCAAATTAGTGTAATGACCTAAAAACTCAAGAATTTGTAATCTCTTTTAATGTAATGAAATTTTCATCAATATTTTGAATGTTCACAAGTCTCTATTGGGTTACATAGAATGATAAAGATCGTGTCAAGGGTTTTAGAAATATAAAGAACACTAAAATCCGAGTTATAACGAAGAAGTTATAACCAATCTAAGAGTCATAGTAAAAAACGACAATACTGATAAATGTAAAATGCAAAGTTTCAATACAATTATATTTAACCGTAAGTATCTAAATAAAAGTTGTAGATATCATTAAATTGTATACGTATATAAAAAGAACATCCAAATTTGACTTCGTATGAGAAAATTATGATTTTTCCAAGTTTCGAATATAGCAGCAGACAACTAAAATACTCGAAATAGAGATCGAGAGATTTTTAGCCGATACAACCTAAATGAGAATCGAAGATCTCAACAATAGTAGCACAACGGTATAAAGTCTGACGAGAACGGACCTCACATGAAGAAGCTATGGATTTTTAATGGACTTTTGTTGTCCAGGCCCATTAAAAATAAATAAAAACAAATAAAAATAAGAATAAATTCTAAATTTGCCGACGGAGTCTAAACGAAAGTTAGAGAGCATAATCTCACCTACGTGTGAATATAAAGAACGTGAAAAACGGAGTTCATACACGGAATATACGAATTTTACAAATTTTTGCCACAAAATCCGAGGCTATCAGGCCTACCACGACGTGGTGAAGAAGCCCACAACGTGGTATTGTGACTGATGGGTACCAGGTTCATCAGCAAACGTCTCGTCAAGGGAAGATGATAGAATCTCTCACCACGACGTGGTGAGGTGTACCACGACGTGGCGCCCAATATAGGGCTATAAATAGCAGCCGAAGTTGTTGGGTTCCATTGCTCATTTCTTCTCCCTCTCATGCCGAAGCTCTACGTTTAAACCCCCCGAAGCCATCCTGAAGCCCCGGTCTTCATATCCAAGTTCCGAAGGAAGGTTTTTCACTCCCAAGATTCCCAAGAATCCCAAGAAATTCAACTTTCCCTAGTCGAAGTTTTGCTCAGTTTTCGTTTCACCTTCTTCTATCTATCAAGTGAGTTCATACCCCTACAACTACGTTTTAAATACTTTATAAATGCTTTTATACACTTTCAAAAGGGGGGGGGTGGGGGAATACAAGTAAATACACGGTTACTCTCATATGGAAAACACTAAGCTTTTACTACACTTATCTTTATATAACAAATCATATGTGATTCATAACTATCATATGAAAACGTTCGCATGCAACACCTATTCAATGACATTTTGTCCTTTAATAGTAAAAACATGTTGTTATACACATATCAAACACTTTATTTATATTTTGGTGTGTAGATGTTCAATAGTGTTATTACAAATGTTATACCTACATACCAAGCTGATACTGCACTAGGGTTTATCATACAACGAATCATACATTGAGAAAAACTATAATAGGTATAGTTTACTAGATATTCAAGAGATTTTACATACTATAAGTACTATATCAAGGAAATACTTTCATATACAAGGAAAAATGAACTTTTCATATTTAAATCAAGTTGATATTAAGTTTTGTGAGACGTTTAGCTTCACGTACTTTCGAGTATGCAGTTAAAGTCCTATATTAAATACCATAATCTTTTGTAGGGAGAGCGTGATACTTGTTTATAGATCTATACGGGATTGACAATCCCGCACCTAAACTGTTAGCTACAGTTAGACCGGCAGGTCTGGGGTGACAAACGTCATAACATACCAATGCCTAAAGAACGTTGTTACAGGCAGTCTGGGTCAATAGTATGGTTATAAAACTCACATGGAGTATTAAAGACAAGTTGATTTACGGGGTTATCCAATGCCTTAGCGTTTTTTTTACATGCATAAATCTACTATTCTAGGCATGAAAAACACTATTGCGTAATAGTTTTTGGAACTTTTTAACTACCATACACTTATGGAAAAAAATATTGGAATTATAGAAACAATGTTCGAAACAATCGGGTCTTAGATGAAGACTACTTTTATACTAGTAGGGAATATGGGATTTTCTAGGAGCTTTCAAACATCTACAAACAAATTCATTCAAATTTATACAAACATTGACATTAAATACTTAAGACCTCACCAACTTAAATGTTGATCTACTCTTTCAAAACTACTTGTATTTCTCAGGGATTCAGTAATACAGGTAAACTTCAGCTTTTGGAGAAGCGATGCAAAGGCGTCAGTTTTAAACTAATTTTCTCATCATATTGTAATTTGTTTTTGAAACAAGTATCATCTAACAATGTAACTCTTAAATTATATATATGATGGTTCTTTTTAGTTTCATTACTATGTATTCAACTGTTACGATACTACATGAAGTCATCCACCGTCAAATGATTCCGCCGTTCTGGTTTGGGGGTGTGACAATAGCAGCGAGTGAAGCGTCGAAGGAGGCAATATGGTTGAAGAAGCTCATAGGAGACCTTGGAGTAGTGCTAGCCATAAAAGATCCTATGGAAATTTTCTATAATAATGAAGGTGTGGTTACCTTAACCAAGGAACCGAGGGATCATGGCAGATCATGACATATTGATAGAAAATATCATTTCATTAGACACCGAGTAGAAGAGAGGCTCCTCGTGGTAAAGAGCGTATCGTCAGAAGAGAACCCAATAGATCCCCTTACGAAGGGACTGAGTAGGGTTAAGCACTTACAACATTCTAGGAGCATTGGGTAGAAGGACGATATTAGTTTGAGTAATTAGATAGCTTTTAGAAACTTCTAATACCAAATTGCAGTTAATATTTGATGGTTAAATAAAGATGTTTTGTTTATAAGTAAAGTTACTATCTTGTGTTAATTATTTACTATTGTTTCACTTTGTATGTTTTGACTTCTTAAATAGTAAGATTATTTAAACGATCCATAGTCGATCATATGTTAGAAGTAGGTGTGAATGAAGACTTTCATGAATTGTCTTGTAGATTGTCTAAGCGTTTAGACATGGAAAAGGTTTATTGCAGCGTTCATGAGTGCTTATGAAATAAGATTTGAGTATTAGATTAAACCTTCGCTCACTTGAATCACTTCAAGGAATTAATCACGAGTGATTGTGAGACGATAATATCATATAGTCTTTAAACCTAGATATATGCTTTATTGTTTGCAAGTTGGTTGTGCATTGATAATGCGTAAACGCATGAGTTAGTTGATGTTATAAAACGCATTGTTGCGTACGATTTGATAAGTAAAAAGTAAAAGCATATATGTCGATGTTTATTTGTTCCTTTTATCCTATAATGCTAAAAGCGATATCTTAGGCCCCTCGATGATTTGATTTGACTTATGTGTCGGGCCCGGTCATAACTGAGTTGATGTCTTCAATTAAGTTCTATGTCAAGCAGATCAGAGATCGAGAAACAAACTGTTGGATAGTAAGTATGACTATGTTCCATGTAATTTTCCACATGATATCTTGAGAACGGAGGACTATACGATCCCTTATCTAAAGGACGTGTCAGATTTGGATAACGGCTTTTGAATGCTACAACTGCTAATCAGATTTTGAAGTCATACATGCATTTATACTTATTATACTTATCCAAGTGGGAGACGGTTAGATTAGTGTCTAAGTTCATAACTATATTTGGTGTGTACTTGACCCAGTTGTAGCATGGTCCTTATGGGTTGCCTTCACTAGGGCAACTTAACTGGATGAATAATGGAGAAACAAGTTATTATGATTTATTAATATATTATATGAATAATATATGAAAGGAGTAATCATGTTGGTTAATTAATATTGGTTTAGAATTAATTATGAATTAATTTTATAGTCAAAAGATATTAACTGAACCTAGGGGATTGGAATTGCAATTATAAGATAATTGGATTTTGGGTTGTCGTTCTCTTAGAAGGGATGGACGAAAGCAACAAAGAATCCCACATTGAATTCATCCAAGGGCTTGCCTCTGGAAGGATCTTTAGATTGCTTAAGGCCTAAGCAATCCAATTAAGGTTTTGACTGAAACCCTAACAGCTAACCTATATAAAAGGTCCTTAGGCTTCACAATTTTGGCTACCACTTGAACCTAGAGATCATAGAGCCGATTTTGAGCCTCTTTCCCCACTCTTCAACGTCATCCAATTGCTTTGGTGTTTGTGATTCATTAGAGGTATCACATTTGAGGTGCTAGGTTCTCAAAAGCTCAAGATCTTCAAGCTAGAATCAAAGGTAATTTCCTAACTTTGTTTAGTTATGATTTTTCAAGTTTTGTATTCTAGTATTAGGGCTTAAAAGCTTTGGATGATTTTCATGTACAATTAGCAAAACCAAGATCCAAAGCTTTAAGGTTTGCATGTGCACCATAGGATTGATCTAATGCTAAAAACCCATCACGAACACTATTAGATTGTCTCCACCTCTCACTTACATCTCTCAAGTCCCTATTTGACAACTACTAAACCCCATTAGATCCTCATATTCTTGACTAGACAACGTGCTCTCTTCTCTCTCTCTCTCTCTCTGTCTCTCTCTCTCTCTCTCTCTCTCTCTCTTTATGTGTGTGTGTGTGTGTGATAGTGCCTCTAGTTCTTTATTCATTCTTGGAAAACTAATCTGACACAATTTATCATCTCTAAAATGGTTTTTTGTTGTGTGTGTGTGGGGGGGGGGGGGGGGGGGGGTGGGATTCCAAAAATTACGGATAATGCAAAATCAAAGGGAAAATAATATTAAAATATATCATAGTTGTTACATGTAGCTAGAATTTACCTTTTATAGCTCCTTAATTTACTCTTTACCAATTGTATCAAAGCATTAAAGAAGCTCCACTGAGCCAATCATTCCCCCCACTTCATATTTCCTCCGTCGCTACTGCTTTTATGGATACAAATTATGTCATGCCCTTAACATCCAACACCCACTTCCCAATAAAATTAACAACCCATAATTTCCCATCCTACAAAAAACATGCCCTTGCCACTCTTATTGGTCTTGACCTAGACCGCTTCATCACCAAACGTGCAAATCCCCTGCCCAATTTCTTAACAAAGAATGCATAAAACCAAACCCATAATTCACTCTTTTGTACAGAAAATATCAGATAATTATCAGTGTAATCTTGGGTAGTCACTCAAAAATCATCAAGCCGAATCTCTCTTCTGCAGAAACATCGCTTGAGGTTTGGAATCGACTTAACATTAGCAATGCCTTGCATCTAGGAGTCGTATAACATCCCTAAAATCAAAGCTCACCAAGAACCCTAAAAAGTATCGTTTAATGACTGAGTTTCTCAATGATATGAGAGGCATCACAGATGAGTTGGCCCTTATACAACGCCCAATCGATGAAGAAGATCTCATTGTTCACATCCTATCCCAACTTGGAGACGAGTATAACAACATCATTACTGCAATAAAGGTTAGAGAATAACCACTCTTATATTCTTGGTTGTTTGGCAACCTAACCAACACGCACTCAAAGAAAACAAAGCCAACACTGTACACACCATCTCCACAGTCAATTTTACTCAAAGGTAGTCAAATCGCTTTTCTAATCATCTGGTTCTATTAAAAAATCACATCATTTTTCATCTGGGAATCATTTTTGTAACCAACGAACTTGTGGGTTTAACTCAAATACTTACGCTGGAAATACTCACTCGGGTAAAACCAATATGTTTTGCAATTTTTGTCACATACCAGCGTATGATACAAAAGAATACAGAAAACTAGCCCGTCTTCATTGGGACAACAACATCACTATTGCAAACCCATTCCCAGCTGCTCCAACAATAAATGTTACCATTTCTCAGCAAACATCATCCTTAACTCCATGGTTGGTAGATAGTAGGGCCTTGAATCATATTGCCTTGGATCGTTTGTCACTACAATCGTTTTCTGAATATGGTGGACCGGTGATATCATGTTGGGTGATGGTAAGTGTCTTCCCATCTCACATACAAGCTAAGTTGCACGAATACGGATACAGTAGAGATACAACAATATAATAATATGAAAAAGCATATATATATATATATATATATATATATATATATATATATATATATATATATATATATATATATATATATATATATATATATATATATATATATATATATATATATAAGAAATTCCAAAATATGTAAATCAATGTCTGATTAGTGATTTCTTAATTGGTGAATCTGTGAATGCTTTGCAGGTTTGCTGATTTCTGTTTGGTGATCATTGTGATGAGTGATCGTCTAATCGACGAGGTAGTAAATAGACTTAAGTGACGATCGGCTTTGGCTTGCAGGGTATTAAGTTAAGAGTCGATTAATATAAGCCCATTAGACTTTGTAAAAGGCCCATGCAAACTCTAAATAAAATGGAAACTTGGTGGAAACTTGGAGGATACTGCACATAAACATATTTTGTTTACCAGATACGTCATGGAAACATTTCCTAGGCGTTTCCATGTAGTCTCCGTTTCCATGGAGTATTGCATACGGGAACGGCGACCAAGTTAAAGTTTCCGTGCATCATAGCATACAAGTTCAATCATCTTACCCACCCCTTCTAGATCTGTTTCCATAACCAATATTTTACATTTCACTGTTTAAACAATATTATTTTATATCAGCGGCTAAAAATTGTAAATCTAACCGTATGGTTGAATTTTTTCGTTCCCATATTTTTGTTAAGGATCTACACATGGGGGCGTGCCTATTGTAGGCAGTAGGCGGAGACCAAAATGGTTTTAATTTTGAGTATGTGGATAAGGTGTTGTAAAGAATGGTAAATGGGCAATTGTTATTTAGATTGATGAGAGATACCCCTATTTGGAAGGCATGTGACCAAAAACAAAGTGGAAGATTTATATAGTGTAGAAGGGATAAGCCTATTTTAATAATGTGGTGGTGAATCGTTGCGTTATGCCATTTTGTTTCGGGGTGTGTGGTGGGGTTGTGAAGTGAGATATACCATTGCTTTGAAGGTAAGGTATAAGTCATTGATATTCACCCCATTTTCAGTAAATAGGGAGATCAAGAAGGCGTGGAAGTATTTTTCAACAAGTTCCTTAAACTGCTGAAAAAGGTGAGAAACAGCAGATTATTTTTAGTGGGTACAACCAGGTGTATTTAGAATAGTAATTGACAAAAATAACATAGTAATTATAGCTATTAACTAAATTTCAATAGGCCCCCATACATGAGAATAAACAAGTTCGGCAGCCAAAAATTAGTTTCCAGTTCCTTAATAGAAGCTGAGTAGAAAGCTCTTGCCCATGCAGTAGTAGAGTTAGCCTGGGTGAAAATTTTATTACATGAACTTGGTGTGCCTTCTACACCTATGCCAAAAATTTATTATGACAATACCGGTGCAACATATGTTTGTTCAAATCCTATATATCATTCACAAATAGAGCATGTGACTTTTTCTATCATTTTGTTTGTGAACGAGTTGCAAATGGAAATTAAAAGTTCTCCATGTTTGCTCCTTTGACCAACTCGCTGATGTACTTACTAAATCTCTTTCTTGAAAACCATTTCAAAACATTAGGTACAAGATTGGAGTGTCCTATGGATCCTCAATCTTGTAGGGCCATATTACGCAAAATGCAAAATCTGCGGCCAATTGTAATTCTCTGTTATATATCATTGTACAAACAATAAAATATACATCAATTTCTCAATATCTCTTTATCATAATACCAATAACCCATTTGTTCAATCTACATTTATGTGTGGCTATTCCTATTATAATATTTGAATATCTGAGATTTGAATTTGACAAGTAATATGGGAACTTTAGTTGGCCACGACGTGCTAGCGCTTGTATGAGACGTGCAACTCAAATGAGCCTCACAACGTGATAGACATTTTATGTGAAACCCTAATTCCCGTCTTAAGGCCGTATTTTAGGGAAGTGATGGATTGGGTTTCTTCTACACTCATCCTCCATCAGTTCCAAGAGCCTTGAAGAAACCCTAACCCCCCCCCCCCCCCCCCCCCTCTCACACACATTTGAGCTTTATGAGATCATGAAAATGCTTTACAATGATGACTGATTTATTGGACTAGAATATTCCCTTGTATGAGAGTATTTCCCTCCACTAGTATATAAAATAGAGGTAAATGATCATTTTATTTATGAGTACACCATGTAGAATTTTAGAGCGACAGAAAATGTTTGGCTGTGCATTCTCCCTAACCATGAGAGTTGTTCTTGTAACATGTTTGCTCTCTCTATCTATTCATAAAATTTTACTCACATGTTTATGTTCCTCATTGTTCATACAATTATTTTCTTAATATTATCTTTATGCACCAATACAATCAAGAAAATGGGAACGTACAAATGGTATTAGAGCAAGTCCTTGAAGATGTAACTGTAGTTGTTATAGATCGAGTATAATAAACGAAATCAAAGTTTAGATTGAATTATGAACAAAAAGAGTAAATAAGAACTGGATGGCTCGATTAATTCTTCTGAAAGATACAGATAAACTTTAGAGTAAAGTAGCAAAGGCTCAAAAGTTACTCTAACTCTAGTACCTATCTCCTATTTATAGGGATTACAGAAGCATACAAAAAATATAGAAGGGCATATACAATAACGCTTCAACACTAAGACGTGCCATTATGCATACATAGCAGACTGACTTCGAAACTAACACAAGACAAAGGATGCTTTAACACGTCAAAACTAAATTTGACATCAACATTCTCCCCGTTTGTGAGCGATGTCAAATCATAAGTCGTTAGTATTTAAGAAGCTTGATGTAAAACTCTTCTTATATCTACATACCACATGATTGTCTTTCTAAACTCAGCTTTGTCACCATCATTGCTCAGTTTGCAATTATTCATACGAACTAGAAGATTTGTATACAGAGAGTTGGTATATTTTTCGACATCACATATTTGAAACAAAAATTTGGTATTGTTCCTTTTCTTTATCTTCCTAATGAATACTATCCCCAATGGTTTCACATAGATCTCTCCACCAACAAAAATTTTACGACCCCCTTTCACCCTTCAACATTGATTGAAGCAGATAAACTTGTTTACCCATTGCAAGTGCAAGTTCCATATTTGTCATTACAAGACAATTGAAGTAATTATCGATGAACATCTTTTATGTATGCGAACCCAAGTAGAAAAATCTTCATTATTGGTTAACTTAAGCTTCTAAACATATATGCACCTCAAGATGTTAGCAAAATTGATGAGATCATTGATATTCATCGATGGAAAATCTGCAACTGAAAAATCGAATGCTATCGAATAGAACATCCTTTGAGATATTCAAAACTTTCACTATATTCACCAACGACCAAATTTATTCTTCTCTTTTTCCAAGAACATCATGAAATCTGAGCTTCAGCCTCTTATATTCTTCTTTATCTTCAAACATAACAACAATTTGATATTAAGCAGAAATAAAATCATTTTGTTGATACGAAAATCCAACTGATTAACATTAACGTTGTCAATCAAAACTCTTTTTAGGAACCTTAGCAAATTCGTGCATGACTCCTCTGAAAAACATAAGCTTTGATTGTTTCATAGCAGTAGTGTTTTATTGGATCAACCTTCTCAAGACTAGGAGGATCACTTTGTCTTTGTCGAAGAATGCTTTGAATTTTTCTTTGCTTCTCCATTTCCTGCTCTAAAGCAAGCTTCTTTTCTTCTGTAGTTGGTTCAGTCAAAATACCCTTTCCTTTTCCCTTCATATCTTTTGTTGATGAAAGTGGCTTCGAACTTGATCCACTAGTAGATGAACCAATTGCAACTCCTTTAGTTAAAGGTTTCGAAGTCGTGGTTGTTGAAGTAGTTGTTGTAGACATAGAAATTGTAGTAGAAATTTGTGTTGAAATAAGCTTCCCAAAAAATTTGCCATCATCTTCTCCTTTAGATAAACCACCACCAACAAAGTTTGACGATTACATACCAACACTCGATTTCATGGTAGCACTCTTTTCTCCCTCTTGCACCCATGTGTGAATAGGTGGGGCATCAATTGGAATTAGATGAGCAAGTTCATACGTGGGGCCAATTCAGCCTTGAGTGTGGATTCCAAAGATAAAATCTTATGAGATAAAGTGTTTGGAGTAGTCGAAGACTATGACGAAGACCCAAGTTTAAAACTAACTCTGTCAAACTTGCTAAGAGTTCTTCAAATTCGCAAAATTTTGAGTATTAGACTCAGACTTTGTATTAACTTTGAGAAGTGTAAAATTCAATAATCTTAGTCACAACAACAACAATGTAACAACCCGATATTTCGGTTCTATGTAATGACTTAAAAAGTCAAGTATTGTAACCACTTTTGAAAATAATGAAATTAACTTTAAAAATAAAATGTACAAAAGTCTCAATTTTGGTTACCTACTATGTTAGATATCACTAAACCGGGAGTGTACGTAAAAAGAACATCCAAATCTGACCTCGTATGAGGAAGTTATGATTTTTCCAAGTTCGGTATAGCAGTAGACAGCTAAAAACTCGAAACAGAGATCGAGCGACTTTTGGCCGGAATGAACTAAATGAGAATCAAAGGTCTCAACAATGATATTTCAACGGTAAAAAGTGTGGCAAAAACAGACATCACATAAAGGCGTTATGGATTTCTAACGAACTTTCTTACCCTCACCTTTTAAAAATAAATAATAAAAATAATTTCAAAATTTACCAACAGAGTCTAAACGAAAGCTGTAGAGCGTTGTGTCACTATGCTTGGATATAAAGAATGTCGAAAATGGAGTTCATATGAAGAAGATATAAATTTTTGAAGTTTACTAAATAATAAAACTATAAATTTAAAACAAAATTCAGTATTATCCGAAGGGGGAGTCACCGGCCAAATCCAAGTTACACCCGGTGTAACAGCGAACACCCAGCGTACGCGAGGACTAGGCCTCGGATCGTCCACGTCACCCCGTATGCGAGGCTATGCCCATCCTATCTGAGCTCTGAGGCAGTCGAGGATGCGGTCATGCATGACACACGCGTACGCCAGCATACCGAGGCGGTTCCCAGCCCTTATAAAAGGGATGCGAGGGTTCCGGGGAAATTACTCATTTTCTCTCATCTTTCTTGTGTTTTTTCCGCGTTTTCCGTGCACGTGATATCCCAAAGCCCCGGTTTCCATACTCAAGCCCTGAAGGTCGTTTGTGCTCCCGAGATTCCCAAGATTACTGAGAAAATATGCTTTCTCGAGTCAAAGTTCTGCTCGGTTTTTATCTTGCGTTGTTCGATCTTTCAAGTGAGTTCATACCCCTATAAACTACGCTTTTAAATGTTTTATAAAGTCTTTTTATACAATATTAAGGGGGAAATGCAAGTGAAACACGCGGTTACTATCGTGTGTAATTTAAAGATTCACTATATGAACTTTTTATCTAAGTAATCATATGTGATTCAAAAACTACTACATGAGTATTCTCGTATGAAATATATATTTTCAATAACACCTTGTCTTGTGGAAATAAAACGTGTTTATATATATATATATATATATATATATATATATATATATATATATATATATATGTATATGTAGATGTATATATATATACACACACACACACACACACACACAAATCAAATGTGCCATTTTACATTAGGTTTATGAGAACAGTTAAGTTACTTTACGTGTTATACTTTACATAAGAAGTGAGCATTACACTAGGGTTTACTATACGAACGAAACACAATTTGAAAAACTATAATAGGTATAGCTTACAAGGAAATCATGAACATTTACATACTAGGTACACTACATCCATGAAGATATTTTCATATGCAAGAACAAATGGACATTTTCATATGTACATCTGTTTGTACTTAATTTTGTGAGACATTTCACGTACTTTCGAGTATGCATTTTAAGTCCTGTATTATATACCATAATCCCTTGTAGGGGGAGTGTGATACTTCTGTATAGATCTATATAGGATTAACAATCCCACACCTAAGTTGGTAACTACAGCTAGACCGGCGGGCCTGGGGTGACAAACGTCATAACTTTCCAACGCCTGAAGAATGTTGATATAGGCATCTTGGTCAAATATCATGGTTATAAGACTCACATGGAGTATTAAAAACACATTGCATTACAGTTTTGGAACAAACCAAACTACCATCTACTATGTAGAAATATGGCATTTTCTTGGAGCATTTAACGTGAACAAACCATTTTCATTCTTTTTCATATAAACATTGTCACTAAATACTTATGAACTCACCAGCTTAAATGTTGACCTACTCTTTCAAAACCACTTGTATTTCTTAGGGATTCAGTAATACAGGTAAACTGCAGCTTTTGAAGAAGTGACGCTGCGGCGTTAGTTTAATTTCATTTTAAACATCATGTTGTAATTTCTTTTGAAACAAGTACCTTTCAACAATGTAAAATTTTAAATTATATATGTGATGATTGTATTGCTTTCTTTACTATGTATTCAATTGTTACGATATTACATGAAGTCATCCACCCTCGAACGATTCCGCCGTTCTGGTTTGGGGTTGTGACAAACAATAATATCCACTTTAGTGTGAAGAGATGAATAATTGTGAGAAATTTTTGCAATCTCTTTTGTCATATCAGAATGAATCTTATCATGATTGAAATTAACATCCTCTTTTACTTTCTTCACAGCTTCAACAAACAAAATGTTCCTTTCTTTGGTAATAGCTTGTAAATATTTTATTTCATGAGTAAATGAATCAGTCTAAAACTTCAAATGCAATTCATCGGTATTATCGATTCGATCCATCATTTCCTTCAATCGAAGTTCTTGATCTTTAAACATAACATCTACTTCAATCCTAAATACACTATTTCGATTACTAGTAACAACTTGAAGTTGTAACAAGGAATTGAGCTTCCGATTCAAAATTTTGGATTGTTTCCGAGACATGAGCATGTGATCTGGAATGTTTTTGTCTTCTGGATCAAATTGGATATTAGCAAATGCAACACACACATCATCATCATTTCTGTTATCATCCGGAATGGATTTGGTTCCTTCATTGGATTGAGAAGGAAATAACGAAGTAATGGGTTGATTCATCATGTTCGAATATATAGGTGAGATAGTTGAAGTATGTAAGGATGTAGGAATGGGTGAGTTAAATGGTGATAGCAAAGTGGAAGTATCTATATGTGTGGTTATGAAAGTAGAAGAGATGACAATGGAAATAAGAATAGTAGTAGTAGAGATATTTGAAACACCATGGACGTCGAAAGTCGACATCGCATCACCCTTGTTGACATTTGCGTCGATATTAGATATGTCCATAGTGATTTCCGAGGTTTGAACCTCCTCCATATTGGAGTTGGCAATCGAAACTTCGGGTGGTATGACTGAAGTCTACTCAGGGATGGATATAACAAAATGTTCACCCAGATTAGTGGCTATGTCCACATGAGATGTTTCAATATTGCCATTAAGACTACTAGTCTCCTTGAAAGTTGACTTGACTAGTGAGTCACTCTGAGGTGAATCAAAACCAAATTCACTTTGTAAAATTGGATAATTAGTACCTTCAAGACCAATCATGGCAACCACTTCATCCAAATCATCAGCCACTTGCTTTCGCTTCTTGTTATATTCTTCACCATTTCATGAGCTCAACACTTCTTAGATCTAGGATAAAATACAACAAAAATTTCTCTAATAATCACCCGCCTTTCGATTGATCTGGGGTTTATGAATTTTCTTTATATTTGAAGAAAAAGTTTCTTTAGGAGAAGAAATAGACTGCTCAGGAACAAATTTATTAATAGGCTGTCTTTTAGGAGAATTATGAGGCCAATTAATCATTTTATTCAATTTCTTTAGAACTCCAGATTTCGAATACACAACTTCCTTCGCAGGCTCTTTAGAATCTTGAACTGAAATAGGATTTGTAACCTTCTTCGGAGTAGCAACTGGATCAGGATTCGACGGATTAGGCTTGGAAACCTTCTTCGAACCCTTACAATGTTTCAAAGTACCAGAAATTCGTTTTGGCAGAAGAACACCTGTTTCGTCAAAGGGATTGATGCTTTGAAGATAAATCACTAGAACAGGATTCGCTGGATCAACTTTTCAAAGCATAGCGTTTGGGATCCTTGCAACATTTGGGAAAACCGCAAGATCATCCTCCACTGTCTAGGGATGTTGATACAATAGAAAATCATCCGTTGGATCATCTTCTGTAACTATGATACCTTCTTTTTCATACACATACTTCAAAATCAAGCTCGAGTAACGAGCACAAGATACTACATTCACAACATTTGTGTTATCAATACTATTCTAAACTCATGACATAATTAAGTTGCATAATCCATTTGTAGATCATAGTACAACCCAACAACCACAGCATAAACCTTGAGATTTACCTTATCCAACCCAACACTTTGACCAGTTAAGCATCGAAGAAAAATGCCAAAGAGTAAATTCCAGATACATGGGAGGGATGATTTCTTGAAATCACTCATCTTTGTAAGAGGTGGTTGATGACCCATCTCCTTAAACATAAGAACAACCTGTTCATTTGTGACCTCATAGAAAGTTTCAAGATTAGGGATGTTCAGGATTTGGGAAAATTGCTTCTTGGACACCTTGTAATTCTTCTCATTGGTAAGTTGGAAGGTAACCACCCTGGTTATCTTGTTAAAAACTATTGGGTTTGGAGCATTCTAACATTCCTAAGTGTACATGCAACCCTGAATACCTTGGATCTACGTTTTCTCTTTTATACATGCAAATATGAACTTTCCAAGGTATTCATCCTAACTAGCATAATAATAATGATTCAAATGAATATATCAAGTTAGAATTACATATCTCTTTCATGTAGATTGTCTTCATAAAACTTGAGTGCCTAGTACCCCCAATGTGACACCTCAAATGGTTCACACAACACCAAATACACATGGAATGACTTGAGAGAAATTCACACTTCATGAAAATCGGCAAGCCGTTTCTATTCACTCATAGTGGTCGATTTTCTCCAAGAATAAGATCATTATATAGTTAGGGTTACACGTTGTAAACCATAATTTTCATTGCCTTTCATTTCCATGATCCATGGGTACAAATACACCATGGAGCATCCATGGAGCATCTTATGGGTTTTAGCCCAACTTGACAATCCATGGGGCATTAGCCCACTATATAAGTATGGATGATTTACACGATCAACCCATATATTTAATTAGTCTTCTTTTGATCATTTAATTAATCCTAGATTAATTCTTGATCAATTCTAATTAAATAATCTTATTAATATATTAGAACATATAATATATTAACCAACCTTAATTGTTATTTCTCTCATTATAGTCTATCCAAATGCATGATGCCATGCAACACAAATGGACCATGCCGGGTCAGGTCAAGTCTTACCAATTATTAGTTATAGACTTAGACATAAATCCAACAAAATCAACAGTCAACCCAACAAGAGATAACCATGTCATCAGAGCTGAAAAAGATGATGACATTATAGTAGATAATACCAAGTGATTCAATGCAACAATCAACATCTTTAGTTCATCGGGTTACACTTCAACATTTGGTTGAACCCGATAATTAGCACTCTAAATCTTCAATAGAGGTTGAGATGTGGCCTTCTCAGTGGTTTGAGAAGGATCAAAATTCATGTGAATAGCCACCATTATTAGGGTTTGAAGGTTTTTGAAAGAAGAAAACATATAAGGAATGAGAATTGAGGAAAACTAAAGCTTGATTGTGTAAATTTTGAATGCTTTGACTCCAAAATGCTTTCATACGTAAACCGAAGTTTTAATTTGAAACGATTAAGCATTAAAATCATGGCACACATTGCCTTGAAAATCGGGCCTATAGCCGTAAAAGTAGCCATGTTTTAAAAATGATGAGCACTTTTTACTTGAAAATCGTGAGGCAACCAAACTATCACATAAAATAATCATTTCACATGCCCCAAGAGGATAAGAACTATCATAGAACCTTCAGCATGGAGCTTGGCCTCTTTCGATTTTTGGTATTGTTGGGTTATGAGCATTCTAACACTCCTAAGTGTACATGCAACCTTAAATACCTTGGATCTATGTTTTCTCTATTAAACATGCAAATATGAACATCCAAGGTATTATCCTAATCTAGCATACAAAACTATCAATATAACAAGATAGAATACATACCTCTTCGATGTAGAATGTCTTCATGAAGATTGAGTGCCTAGTGCCCCAAGTGTGACACCTCAAATGGTTCACACAACACCAAATACACTTGGAATAACTTGAGAGAATTCTACACTTCATGAAAATCGGCTAGCCCTCTCTTTCTCTTACTAGTGGCCGATTTTAATCAAGAATAAGATGCTTATATAGTTATAAAAATAGGGTAAACCCTAATTGTCATGACTTTCCATTTCCTTGGATCCATGGGTTCAAATACACCATGGAGCATCCATGGACCATCCTATGGGTTTTAGCCCAACTTGATAACCCATAGAGCATTAGCCCATTATATAAGTATGGATGATTTACACAATCAACCCATATATTTAATTAGTCTGCTTTTGATCACTTAATTAATCCTAGATTAATTCTTGATCAGTACTAATTAAATAATCTCATTATTCTTATTATTAATATACTAGAACTTATAATATATTAATAACCATAAGTGTCTTATTTCTCTCATTATAGTCTATCCAAGTGCATGATGCCATGCAACCCAAATGGACCATGTCGGGTCGGGTCAAGTCTTACCAATTATAGTTATGGACTTAGATATTAATTCAACAGTCTCCCACTTGGATAAGTCTAAAACTATTATTGCGTATGACTTCAGGAACCAACTGGCAATTGTACCTCTCAAAAGCTTCTGTCGAACTTTGACCTTGCAGATGAACTCTGACCTTTGTCAATGACTTGTCCATTAGATAAGGGATCATATATTCCTCCATTCTAGATATCATATGGACTAAGACATGGATTATAATCATTCTCTCTGTCCATTTGTTGTTTCCGATTTCCGATTTATGATGGCTGACTAATTAAACAAATCAAATCACTCCTGGCCCGGCCGAGCACTTCCATTTGTCATCATCAAATCATCGAGGGGCCTACAGATATCGCTTTTATCCCGAAGGTAAAAGGAATGCATAAACTTCGACTCATATGGCTTGTTCTACTACTTGTTGAATCATACACAAAGGCACGTTTTATAGCACCGAGTTACCAAATGCGGTTTCGTGCAATCAATGTACTATCAACTCATAGTAACAACTCATAACTTATGATCACTCGTGATAAAATCTATGAAGTGATTCCAATGAGCACGGGTTGAATCTAATACTCAGAACTTATGATCACTCATGAGTGTTGTAGCCCTTTGTCCAACACCTTAGACCTCTACAAGCCAACCCATGACAGTCTTAATTCATATCTTCTTCCAACATATGACCGACTGTGGATGGTTTGAATAACTTAGTCATTCCGGAAGAATAACCTAGTTTATTCGGGAAGTCAAAACATGCAAAGTGAAACACAAGAATAATTAAATCCAATATGGTATCAAAACCTATGAACATAAATAAAACACCTTTTATTTATCACCATATGATTACACATTATTCATTGTATACTGTTTCAGCTATCAACTTTATTCTTGAATTTAAAACAATAGTTGTCCCATGCTCCAAGCATGTACACTATGTTTTTTTTCTAAACACTAGTCATGCCACACACCAAGTATGCATACTATGTTTGTCTATGATATTTACTTTGTGAACTAGATCAATTGAACATAACTTCAATGATTCTCTTTTCACACTCCCAAATCCTTACTGCAAATGCAAGAATTCCAAATTCATGCCATTTACTAAAATCTGTTAGATTCTAAACTTATATGCATTAATCCTCTTGTAAAGATTATGCACAAAGTCATAAAGACTTGGCATCAATCATTACAGAGTATTCCAAAGGAGATCAACTCCTTGGAAACATCCTTCTTGCATTAAGTTTCCTAATCTTAAACAGATTGAAAATTCTAACTTTGAAACATTTCCAGATTCCATTTTGACTATCACTTCTGAACAAGAGTTGCCTCCTTACAAATTATGTCAATATGGTCCTTCCAGAATTATCACTATACTTCCAACTATTCTTGAGCAACCAATCTTTGGTAAACCTTAGATTGTCCTTGACAATTGTTTAATCCTTTTAGTCATATCCAGTTCTAAATCTTTTCCCATCTTAATGCCCCAGGCATTTGGAAAATTTTAGAAAGGATGAATATAACACATGTAATCGATCCTATATCCGAAGCATATGGGACACGATTCATGATGTCTCACATAAGGACCAAACCAGTATTTTGCTATAACATTTCCATTTCCATTTGCCAAGTTCTCATAATTCAGATTATGAAAAGGGATGCCATAAGCATAATCGAATTTTAGAACGCAAATAATGGACCCATATACAGAATTTCCTTATGTTGAGCCATTCCAACATGAAATTCATATATATATATATATATATATATATATATATATATATATATATATATATATATATATATATATATATATATATCCTTGACTAAATGATTAAAACCTCATGATCTAAGCTTATAGATTTGAGATGAAGTATAATTTCCTCTCCCTTAATTATAGCAAAACAAATTTTTCCCAATTGAAACCTTTTGTTTTCTATAATTAACATTGCTAACTTTAAATCTTTATCATAATTATCATGCTCCCACTAACATGATGATTATTAGCATAACTCTTATGCTCCCACTAGCTTTGACATGTACTCAGAAATCAGCTGGACTTCTAGAAATCAATACTTTATTGACTTTCTTACCAAAGTTCAGATTTCTGATACTAGATTGTTTTGATAAAACTTTATCAAAATCATACACCTTCCCTTAGATAGCACACTTGTGTGTCTAAACAAATATGAAGAGGGATGCCGTAATCATAATGGTTAGACCTTTTTGCCACTTCTCACAAGTCCAGGTTAGTGTGCCGGTAAACCACACACGCTCCACTAACGACTTTGAGAATGAAAATATCACAATTGCTATCTAACTAAAATCTACTTAGTGAAAGTGTTTCCTCACCATCATTTTCATGAATCGGAGAAAACCTTATGACACTTAGATTTAATGGTGTATGTGTTCTTATCCATGTGAATTGTCAAAACCATAGTCACAAGACAAGGATAATGACAAATCCAAACTCATATGGACTGAACTCAATCTTAACTTCTTGCCACCTGGCAGCTCAAGGGCCTGCCATTGCTTCCAAGTTGTTGTGCAACCAATTGAGAACTCTAAGAACTCAACTTTAACTGGAACGGGCACAGACTATGTCAACACGATATGTTATAAACCTCAAGTCGTGTGCTAGTGAAGAACTTTAGTTTTTATTCTTGATTAGTTCTTAAGACTTTCAAGACCTTTAAGGCTCCCACTATCCTCTTGACCTATAAGACTCCCTTGTCAAACATCCAAGAGATAGTGTGGATTCTAACCAAGAGAAACACTTCACATAGTTAGCCTCAGTTCGTCTTTGTTTTATCCTAAACATCACAACTTACCAACTTCAAATGAACAAGAGTAGGACACTTTTACTCTTACATTTGACACGTGTTTTAAACCTTCTTAAAGACATGTCACTCAAATTACAATCTTGGAGTATGACTCTAAGACTTGTATTGGAACGAAGTATGACTCATCTTCTTGATTTAACCATTTCAACAATTCAAGATCCCTTCTTCTTAGTCATAAGAATGCACTAAGACTTCCTTAGAGAACTAATTTTGATATGGTTTCTTAATCATTAAGATGATCACAAAACTGATACTAAAGTACTCTCCCATCTTTTCAGATTTGAGAAACTTTTATCCTTCTGCCTAATTTGATTCTTCTTATCCGCTCTGCCATGCATTGGAACCTTTTCCAATGTCTCAGAGTTACACTTAAGCTTGTAAGTATAATCATATTTACTGAGCTTTAGTAAACTATGACGAATAGCCTTATATCTTTTGTGGTGGACTTAATCAGTGCACATGACTATGTGCTCGATCCCTTAGTCCATTACTTGACTCACACATCCATGTGAACAAGTAATTAGTCTTAATTTTTTCCAATACTTGAAAGTTCTCATTCATGCTATACAACTTGCATGATTCCATGTCCCGGTCTAATTGAGACTTTGGATGATGAGAATCTTTCCTTATTTGGTAAATTTAGACATTACCACAAATGAAGAATCAATTTCAGATTTCCACTCTTGCTATTAATGGAATCATATAAGCAACAATTTTTCCTCAAATGCCATTGTAAGGATATTTTAAAATAACTAAAATCAAAAATTTTCTTTTATTTTAAAACTTTGCGGAAAAACTTATCCTTACAATCCATATGAAAAACTTGTTGTTATCTATTCCTAAGCAATACCTCATAACTCCTAAGAAGTAGCTCAAGAATCTGATCTTCAAAGTACGCAATAGAAATCCATCTATGCGATCAGATTCAGCATATTCTTTCTTTACGTTCCTTCACTTTTCTTTGATTCTTAAAACATCAACATGTGACCCAGTCACATCATGTAATAAGAATCTCATAATATAAACTTAGCAGAGTTAGATAGTGAACTTTACCTGAAGTAGAGTCAAACTTATTGACTTTAACATCCTTAGGTAAGTTTGGCAGCTTCGCAACTAATGACCCTTTCTTTAGCAATATAAACATATGGACCCTTTGATAATGGTACACGGGACTATCACAGACTTAGCGTTTCTCTTTACCATTTGTTCAACCGAGTTGACTATAGCCAATCCCTTTCCATTGGGAAGAGAATGCTTTTCTAGATTTCCTGTGTCACTATTGTCAATGTCCATCAAGTTTTAAGGAAGTTGATCTTAACAAATAGATAAGATCATTAAGGTTCTTGTCATAGTCTGTTTCGTAGGTGTTCCAAAAGAACTCACTATGTGACTTAGAAAGTGATTGAGCCACCAACTTTCTCAAGACTTTGACACCCAACTCTCCCGGCTTGTCAATATGTGACTACATCTCCAAGATGTGACCACACCTAGACCTTTACTTGCCAATAGGGCTCGAGTGACCTTAAACTTTTCAAGAACTTGTGGGGTAGGGAGGATAATTGGAGGAGGTGAAAGAAGTATGATTTCCATGGAACATCATCTTCATTTAGGAAAGCTTGTTTCAAGAGATTTGGGAAGATCATAAATGTCTAAACCAAACATGTTTTGGGAGATATTCAAGATAGTTGATCTTAAAGTCCTTAATATGACACCCAATATGAAATATTAAGGCTAGGACCCAACAAACTATTTTATAACTTAGAAGAGGTATGCCGTAATCCAAGCTATAAAACAATTTGAAGGTAGGTGAATGACGATTCACCAATTTCCACCAAGATAAATGAAATGTATCATTAGGTTTTAATTGGTTTTGAAACTCCTAGATCTTTTGAGATTCATTGAACTGTTCAATGGCATGTTTCAATCTCGAGTGTGCCCTTCAGGTTTTGTGACTGGGATGCCGAGGATCACAAAACAAGGTGTGAAGTAACCATGCAAATTACTTGGTACCCTTAAGTGTTTACCCCTCAATCAATGTGCCGGTTAACCACACACGCTCCGTCGATACTATGATAAACATTAAGTTATCGTTTCCTACCTTGTTAAATATGAGTTAGTGTGCTGGTTAACCACACACGCTCCACTAATCGACTTAAACAAAGTGCAAAGTGTAATTTCATGGATTAGCACTTTATTCACATTTTCCTAAGTAACTAAGATTGGGTATTATTAAGAGTTTAGTTACTTAGTATTTATCATTAATACTTTTAATGATGGGAGAATTTTAGTCCTGTCAAACCCGTTCGGCTAACAACCCTCCACCAGTCAAGCAAGCGGTGGGTGAGAGTGGACACCCATTAAGTTGCCATTTTATAGGCAACAACCTTATACCCACCTTATAGACCGACTTCGTGAATGAAGCGTACTAGCGGTAAGACTGACTTTACTCTTATACATATATATTATTAACTTATAATATTATAAAGTATAAGGGTTGAATTTTAACTCTTAAAATTCTAAGGGCTAACTTGGAATTAAAGTATTCATAAGAGAAAACTTTACAAATTCCAAAACATGAGGGCAAGTTTTGAAACTATTCAAAACTAATTAATTCCATAACTTATGTGTTTAAAATAGTTTTAATCCAAAAACTCTTCAAGTTCCATAACTTGAGGACAAGTTATGGAAGACTTTAAACTAATAAAAGAATTAACTTTTCTTTATTTTATAACTTATGAAATTAATTAAGGTTACACCTTTTTTTATTTATTATTTAATGAAGAGATTCTTGGTCCTCCATAACTTGAGGACAAATTATGGAGTCATAACTCCAATTAATTAGAACTAGACTCTTCATTTTGTAACATTTGCCAACTTTTATGAGTTTTATGAAACTTAAATGTGACTTTTCATATAACTTGAGGACATGTTACAAAAACACATTTTAGAATCAACTCTTAGATTAATTTGGATTGAAAACAACTATTTCACTCAACTTCTCTATTAATCTAAGCAACTCATAAGAACAAGATAATTCAAATCAAACTTTTTCATGTAATTAGTCTAACCTTTAAACTAATACAAAACATGAATCTATTGACAATTATCTTTGAAATTGGATTAGCATGAACATTACCACATCAAAAACATGTTTATAAGTTCAAAAACATCTTAGGGTAATGTTCCTAGTCCAATTCCAGCCAAAAAGGTCGAATTTATGCTGTCTGGGGGTCCAACTCGTCGAGTGCACTAACCAACTCGGCGAGTTGGATGCTTTTTGCCTTGGACTCGTCAAGTCCCTTCATGGACTCGGCGAGTCTGCTGGGCAAACAGCATCAAAACTCGATTTTTCAGCTCCATTTGCAAGTATAACAAAGAAACAAAACCTAGGCTCTGATACCACTGTTGGGTTATGAGCATTCTAACACTCCTAAGTGTACATGCAACCCTAAATACCTTGGATCTATTTTTTCTCTATTATACATGCAAATATGAACATCCAAGGTATTGTCCTAATCTAGCATACAAAACTATCAATATAACAAGATAGCATACATACCTTTTTGATGTAGAATGTCTTCATGAAGCTTGAGTGCCTAGTGCCCCAAGTGTGACACCTCAAATGGTTCACACAACACCAAATACATTTGGAATAACTTGAGAGAATTCTATACTTCATGAAAATCGGCTAGCCCTCTCTTTCTCTTACTAGTGGCCGATTTTAATCAAGAATAAGATGCTTATATAGTTATACAATTAGGGTAAACCCTAATTGTCATGACTTTCCATTTCCTTGGATCCATGTGTTCAAATACACCATGGAGCATCCATGGACCATCCTATGGGTTTTAGCCCAACTTGATAATCCATGGAGCATTAGCCCACTATATAAGTATGGATGATTTACACAATCAACCCATATATTTAATGAGTCTTCTTTTGATCACTTAATTAATCCTAGATTAATTCTTGATCAATACTAATTAAATAATCTCATTATTCTTATTATTAATATACTAGAACTTATAATATATTAATAACCATAAGTGTCTTATTTCTCTCATTATAGTCTATCCAAGTGCATGATGCCATGCAACCCAAATGGACCATGCCGGGTCGGGTCAAGTCTTACCAATTATAGTTATGGACTTACACATTAATCCAACAGGTATTACTCAGAAACTCAAGGATATTAGTTCGTGAAAAAGTGTGCCAATGATTGAGATGAGAAAAAGAAAAAAATTGGTTTTGTGATGCCAATTAACAATCAACATAAAGACAATAAGATCTTAGGCAAAGATCACTTCGGTCAACTTCAAGAGAGAAGTCGAACAACTTGTGTGGTTTCCTGCTAATTACAATCAAATACTCATATAGCAGTATCAAAGGGCTTCTTTTAACAAGGCTTTGAAGGTTAGCTCGACTTTGATCATGATCTCAACTTAATATAAGTGCGAAGTCAATGATCAAAATTACTTATATACCCAGTGTAGTCAGGGAAAAGTGATGTTGGAAAATATTTCAAGTGACAGAAATTGACTAAAATATTCAGACGAAAATCATATGCCAAAAAATATGTTGTGTACCTAGACCTTGTTGGCTAAAAATGTCTTGGATTTAGAACATTTTATCAAGATCACCCATAACAATCAAATATGATTTTGAATATCGAAATATGGTATAGAAACAAGTGTTTCATTAAAATCTTTAACTTAAAGTTCACCGTCAATTCCTTAAAGAGTTCGAAATTTTTGGTTTCACCATCATCACGGTCTCGTGAATCTGGATCATTAACACAGACTTGTTTATATACCTAAATCCTGGTAGGTTTGAAACAAAGATTTCTTTGGTATATGCCATTGTGGGTGATCGTGAAAGAATATTATGTTGAAAAAGATCGGATTAAGAAACGAAGTGTACCTATGCTATTTGTGGACCAAGTAGGGAACTCTTAACTCTATATGAGAAGAGTAGGGTAGCTCGGCGACTAATGCGAATATAGCCTAATTGTAAAGGAGCCTTGTAATGAGAAATCCATTAAGGCTTGAAAATACATTGAGACGAGGAGGCTCGGGATAACATGTTGCAGTATGCTTCTAACGACACCTAGCTAGTGCAAAGGATCGAATGATTACCATCCCCTAAAGCTACAAATCATGTTCGACCATAAGAGTTTGATAGCTAGCTACACTACATCTTCTTAACCATAAATATAAAAAGTATTTTTGGATTTTTGTTTTTGAAAATAACAAAAATAAGAAAATATTTTTGGTATTTTTGTTTTGAAAAGAAAATAACAAAAATAAGAAAATCTTTTTGGTACTTTTGTTTTTGAAAAGAAAACACAAATTAAGAAAATGTTACCAGAATAACGAAGAATGAAGTCTGACACTTGTTTTTGAAGAATGAAGTGTGTTTTGAATTGGTCAACAGAAAGTTGAAATTGAAGCAATTCAAATGCTAAAAAGTGAACAATAACATTTAGATCATTCAATGATATATCGATGCTCAGCGTTTTTATGATGAAGTCAGACTGGGAACATTATTCGCATCAATCATGCCTAATCCTGGCAAAATTCTTACAAAAAGTTTTTCATCCAAAGGTTTAGTAAAGATATCAGCAATTTGATCTGTAGTATTTACAAAGTGAACTTCAATATTGTACGTGATCTTTGTTAGAATGATAGCTAAGAGCTATATGTTTAGTTTTTAAATGTTGTGCTGGATTATGGAAGATGCGAATAGCGCTTGCTGAGTCACAATACAATCGTATTTTTTTCATGTTGATTGCTTAATCTCTCAGTTGACTTTGAATCCATATTATTTCGGAAGTGCAAGCTGCAACAGCAACATATTCTGCTTCTACTGTGGAAATCAAAACACAATTTTGTTTCTTTGATTGCTAGCTAACAAGCTTCCCATAAAAAAGTTGACATCCACCACTTGTGCTTGTTCGATCAATTTGACAACCTCCAAGATTCACATTAGAAAATGCCTGTATGAAAAACCGTATTTTCGAAGGATACAACAAACCCAACAAAACTGTGCCTTTAAGATAGCGAAAGATGTTTTTGACAGAAGCTAGATGAAATTCCCAGGGATTCGGCTAATACCTAGCACAATTCCACACAACAAACATAATATCAGGTCGAATGGAAATTAAGTATACTAACACAACAATCATGATGATGTACAATTTACGACCGTCAACAATCTTGTTTAATGTAGGACCAAGATGTGTGTCAATCGCCATAAGTACTCACAATTTTGAATTATTCGTCATTCCAAACTTCTCGAGCAGATTACGAGAATACTTCTCTTGATTGATAAAAAAATGCTATTATGTTTTGACAAATATTATCCTAGAAAATTATTGATTTTCCCCTATCATGCTCATTTCAAACTGGGTTTTCATCATATTCTAAAACTTATTCGACAAACTAGGATTAGTAGAGCCAAAAATAATATCATCAACATAAATTTGAACAAGCATGAGATGATTCCCAAATTTCATTCGAAAGAGAGTGGGATGAACATATCCTTGTCAAAATTTTGATGATTTTAAGAAATTGGTAAGAGTGGTATACCAATCTCTTGGTGCTTGTTTAAGACCATAAACAACCTTATCTAAAATATAGCAATAATCAGGGTATTGTGTACTTACGAAACCTGGTGGTTGTTCAACACACACCATTTCTTCAATGACACCATTGAGAAATGAACACTTGACATCCATTTGATAAATATGAAAGTCCTTGTGTGTTGCGTAAGCTAAAAGGTTTCGAGTAGGCTCAAGTATTGTGATAGGAGCAAAGGTTTCTTCATAATCTATACCTTCTTGTTGTGAATACCCTATAAAAGCTAGCCTAGCTTTATTTCACACTATGTTTCCTACTTTATCATTTTTGTTTTTTAAAATACTCTCTAAGCCAATAAGTAATACGTCCTAAGGTTTCAGAGCAAGCCACCAAACCTTATTTCTTTCAAACTCAGCAAATTCAAATTGAATACAAACAATCCAATAAGGATCTTCCATTGCAACCTTTACTGAATTTGGTTCAATTTTTGAAATAAAAACATTGACCATAAAAAATTATTACTGAACATTGAGTACCTCATTCCTAGCATGAAGCTAAGCTCTAGTCAACACTCTAGCTTGAGAATCACCAAGAACTTGTTCTTTTGTTTGACTTCGTGTCCATTTGTCCATTGGTGAATATGTAGGATCGAAATTCAAAGGTTCATCTTCAAACATTTCATTCATTTTAGAACCTTCACCTGCATTTGACACATTATCTATCATATCATGAAATATATCAGTTTATATATTAGAATTATTTCGTAATGATCCATATTGCTCCCCTTCAACAATGGGCCCAATTTTATGAAGCTCCCCCTCAACATTAGCATTCATCTGACTATCCCCCTCCCCCCTCAAAAGTATGTTCCCCCTCAACATCATTAGTTGAACTCAAGTCCTCCCCCCTCGACTTGGTCATGTAGTAATTTTAGCTTACTTTCGTTATTTAATAGAGAGTTCGTTGATGAACCTGAATCAAAATTATCTTGAGTAATAGTCGAATCATCAAAAAGCTTCGATACTTCAGGAATTTGATTATCATCAACATTTATTTCTACATCGATTTCTGTTGGGTTTCAAAGCACTCCATGGATGATGGCAATGGGCCCCTTTGATGAATTCTAGGTTAAAAGCCCAAGAGTTGTCTTTTCCCTATAGATAGTCATGTATTATTCACAATTAGGGTTAAGAGAGTGAGACAAAATGTAGCCGCCACGTTGTGAGGTTTCCTGTAGAGTTAGATTTTTATTTCTTAAGTGTAATTTGTTCCTCACAATTCAATAAATCGAGTGATAATTCGACATAATCTTCATATTTGTGTTTGTTCTTATTTTCCGCATCTTGTTCATCAAATCTCAATTAGGTTTTTAATCGCAACAAGTGGTATCAGAGCGGGTCTTTGAAGATCGATTGATTTTTGAAGTATTGGTTCTTGATTCGATGATTTTTTGCACAAGTTATTGAAGATTATTGGTATTTTGGTATTAAAATTCTGTTCAAGCTAATGTTATGGGATTCATGATGTTTGCTACTGTTCATATGGGTATAATTTCAATCCAATTCGCATTTTATTCATATGTCGATTGTTTTGTTCAAAATCAGTCTATTGCTTCGTAGATCAATTTCTATTGATTTGGCCCAAAGTTTCGGTTCATTACTGTACACGATCTATTATCTTAAGCACTATTTTTTTTTATAAAACACCGTGTGCGTCACTTGCTTTGTATATCATTCATTCGGTTCATCCATATGTTCGATCACTTGCTTTGACTGAAGATATTTGTACTCTTGATAAGTTACTGTTCTTCAAACATTAACGTTATTATTCATATGATTCGATTTAAAGCCTAAATCACTTTTTGTGTAATCGATTCAAGCTCCTTCTGAATCGCGATTCTCATGATGCCGATCTTTCATCAGATTCATTCTTCATTTAATTGATTTTTGTATTTCAATCGAAACACTTTCATCTTCAAAATCATTTAGCAATTCGTGGATTTATCAAGACTTGTCATTCAACTGAGATTATCGATTTCATCGTAAGTATGAATTAATTTCAAATAGTTGATGAATTTGTTGATGTTATTTGTATATCACAAATTTCTTATGAATCGGTGATATGAGAAACTGATTTCTATCGATTATCAATTATCATTCCTAAGTGGTTCGTATTTGTTGAATTTGGTGATCTTGGTATGAAGAATTTAAATCTGAAAGATCTTTGAGTTTGTATTTCGGAGTGCAAATAGAGTATCGATCTGAACGATGATGAAAGGAATGAACTTGCGGAAGTGAATATTGCATCGACATTAAGGGGATAAGAGACCAAAATCAGGACTCAGTTCTCGCGAGTCAAATTGAAAAGTCAAAATTGGCTTGAACGGATTCCTTGTGAACGTCTAACATGCGAATGATTGGGGCTTGACAACCTGCGGACAAATCGAATCTCACTGGGATGAACAATTGTCAATAATGAAAAGTCAAAATTGAGCGAGAATCGAGATTAACTATGAACGAATCTGTGTTCATGTGTTGCACTTGGAACGAAAGAGCTTGAAGCGAAAGAAGAGTGAGAACAATAATCGAACCTGTGAGTGGATTTACCTTGGGGTAATGCTGATGAATTAGGCCCGAACCTGGAACAACGAACTTGGGTTCGCTTGTTAATGGTTGGAGCGAACGGGGGATGAACCGAAAGCGAACGTGTGCTCAGACCGAACATGGTTTCGGTTCAATGAACCTGGAACAAACTTGGTTTTGGTTGCTTGTACTCGGAAGCGAACCTGTGAATGGGTTCTTCTTTGAAATTGGTTCGCTTTGGGTATGCTTTTTGGCGTTCAAAACTCTAGGATCGGTATAAAGGCTCGTGCTTGAAAAGAACATGGAACAAATTTGTGTATGTAAGCCCTTGGAACGAAAGAGCTTAGAGCGAAAGGGTGATTCGCCTGAAGGAGCTTGTAACGGAAATGGAAACGAAAGGAAATGAACCTTCGGTTGGGTTCGCTTCAAGTGTATAATTTCATGAGCTCGGTATAAATCTCAGCTTTGATATCAATGTTCGTGCTCGCCTGTAACAATTCGTTTATAACCATCGTTCCAGTAAAAAGACGTCTTGGGGAAGAAGATACCATGTTACATTTATGGTCCCTGAAAGTTCAGTGATTTGACTCCTTTGGTCCCTATGCGTTTCATGCCTTGGCAATTTTGGACCAATTCTAGATTTTGTTGCATCTAAAGGGGTATATTGATGCAGAATTACCATTCCAGCCCCTGTCTTTCAGCAAGTGATAGTTTCGGCCCAATATTCAGAAAAGTTTACTACATCGAGGGCTAGTGAACAGTTTTGGATTTTTCGACGCTCATATTTTTTCGTGAACAGCAAAATAATGATTCCATCAAGTCTTGGCGGTTCAGAAAGTCGTTTTTCATGATAACGTCAAATTTTCATGACTTTTTCGGATTTTATACTTCATCGTTAATATCATTTTGTCACGGGGGAGCTTAGTAAATTTTTATCCATTCAAGATCATTCTCATGACCATTTGAAGGCTTTATAATCATGTTTTTGATTATAAATCGGGGGAGAATTTGGTATGGTCATTCGAAATTGGATTTGTGACTTTTCAAAGTTGAAGATTTTTGATAAAGTTTGTGGTAGAATTATGAAGGTAGCTTTTATAGTGGAAGTTCTTCATCGAGCTCTGCTAAAGCTTTTACAGAGAAGTATCCTTTACAGCGGAAGTTCTTTATCGAGCTCTGCTAAGGACTTGTTATATCTCTGACTTCTAGTATTTTCTCGATCAAGTGGCATTACGAATCTTAAATTTTGGGTTGTTACATGATATTTTTTGATGGCTTATATCATTAGCTTATTTGAAGATGGTTGTGACTTGGAGGGGGAGCTTTTCAAAGACAAGAAGTGATTCGGTTTCTTTGTTCTGAAATGGGTTTTTATGGCGGGTTTGGTTTTGACGAAGATTTTTTTTGGGATTACATTCGAAAATGAAGTTTAAAGATATTACTTCAGTGCTTTATTTATATATCCTAGAGCCCGTGTTTGAAGACTATTGAAGAATCAAGATTCGTGGATTGCTTCATATATTCCTCGTTGCAGATCTTTTTATTTGCTAGATGCTTGTTTTGGAAGTTAAAACATTGTCATCCATTCCATACTTTGAGGGGGAGATTGTTGGGTTTCAAAGCACTCCATGGATGATGGCAATGGGCCCCTTTGATGAATTCTAGGTTAAAAGCCCAAGAGTTGTCTTTTCCCTATAGATAGTCATGTATTATTCACAATTAGGGTTAAGAGAGTGAGACAAAATGTAGCCGCCACGTTGTGAGGTTTCCTGTAGAGTTAGATTCTTATTTCTTAAGTGTAATTTGTTCCTCACAATTCAATAAATCGAGTGATCATTCGACATATTCTTCATATTTGTGTTTGTTCTTATTTTCCGCATCTTGTTCATCAAATCTCAATTAGGTTTTTAATCGCAACAATTTCCCTATCTAAAACACCAAAAATTAAATCAAAATCAAAATCCAAAGAATTTGAAATTTGGGATTCATCATTTGTTTCATTAATGATTGGCTTTTGTTCAAAACTCTTTTAGACTCTTTTTACATATTGATCATCAAAAGTAAGATTAATAGTTTCTTCAACCTTCCTTCGCTTGTTCAACACCCTATATGCAACAAAATTATGCGAATATCCCAAGAATATCCCTTCATCAGCCTTTGACTAAAATTTCAAAAGGTAATCTCTAAGATTCATAATAAAGTACCTGCAACCAAAAACATGGAAAGTTTTGACATGTGGTTTCCTATTGTTAATGATTTCATATGGGGTCATGTTAAAACGACAATAAATAAAAGATCTATTTTGAGTAAAACAAGCCGTCAAAACTGCTTATGCCTAGAGATACTGTGGAAGATTCACATATGTAAGCATTGTTCATGCTGCTACACAAAGAGACTGATTTCTCCTTTGGATAACACCATTTTGTTGAGGTGTGTAAGGTGATGAAAAATCATGCGAAATTCCTTGATCAGTTAGGAATAAATCAAGAACATGATTCTTAAGTTCAGAGCCATTATCACTCTTGATCTTTCAAACCCTTTTCCTCAAAGTAAGCTATACGTGCTGGATGAAATTGATCATTACTTGAGCAGTTTCAGTCTTCAGTCGAAGAAAGTAAAACCAAGTAAACTGTGAAAAATCATCAACAATTACCAATATGTATCTCATCTTGTAGAGAGTCTCAACAGTCAAAGGTCTACATAGGTCAATGTAAAGAAGTTCCAAAGGTCCAATGATCTTTGAATCAATAACTATTGGATGACATTATCTATGTTGCGTCCCTTGTTTGCAAGTTGCACATAAAGAATCATTATCAAATTATAAGACAGGTAATCCACAAACAACATAATATACCACCAATTTATTCAAATTCATGAAATTCAAGTGAGAATGTCTTTGATGCCATATTTAGCTCATATCAGATGACGCTTTCGAAAGTAAATAGATTGAGGGAACACCAACAATTGGTTTGATGTCACGGATAAACATATGACCTTTCCTATTTGATTTGAATAGAACCTATTTAGTTTCTTTGTTCGAAATTATACTTCCTTTCTTCTTCGAAGACAACTTAATTACGAGTACCCACAATAAGTTGTGAAACACTTATCAAGTTGTGTTGAAGACCTTCAACATAGGCTACTCGATTCACTATAAACTTCCCATTTGTGACTTTCCCATAAACTTTGACTTTACATTTGTGATTGTTTCCAAATTTCACCACACCAGTATTTTCTAAGCTTCGATAAGTTCGTAAGCTTTCCTTCCTACCAGTCATGTGACGAGAACAACCACTATCGATGTACCATTTTTCATCATATATTTTCATCACACTAGACATGTAATCAGTGAAAGAATTTAGGTCGCCAAGGTTATTTGGGTTCTTGGTTATTAGAACAAAATGCATGACGAAACAAAGACCCTAAAACCCAATTGCAAACTTTTGATTTAAAACTATCGATTAAGTCAACTTTAATAGACTTAGGTATCTAAATGAAATCATCTATAGGTTTAGAATCAACACCGACATTCCCTTTTGAGTCAGTGGTTCGTTTGATCTCAACTCTTGCTATTGGAACTGCTCTCCACTTTCGAACTGATGGATTCGATTCAATTGACGACGTACTTCCATGTTGTGATTCATTTAATAGATTTTATAAGCATACCTAATTTCCTCTTGTTAGAATTTTCCTAACTAAAACATTTTTTCTTTTCCTTCAAGCCAATGATTAATGTTCTTTATGTCAGTTTTTCCTTTGACAAATGAAGCATTGACTTTTTGCTTTGTACCAAGATTTGTAAGTTGAGGTTGTGTGGGTTTGAAGGCTTCAATTCTTGACCTTTTTACTTCAAGATTATTGAAATGTCTTTTTGGAAATGCTGATTGAGAATGAGGTAGAAAAAGATTTTGAAAAACGTTTATTATAACCAACATTTTTTCGATTAAAATCTTATTGAGTATTTGAAAACATTCTTTGATTGTTAAAATGTTTAAAATTCCTCTAATGTTGAAAACTATTTCTTTGAAAATTATGTTGATAAACCCTTGCATTTTGATGATTAGTAACACAATTACTTTGAGATTGCTTTTGAACTGTTGGATTAATGTCTAAGCCTGTAACTATATTTGGTATGTACTTGACCCGGTTGTGCATGGTCCTTTTGGGTTGCCTTCACCAAAGCAACTTGATAGGATGATTTATGGAGAAACAGGATTAATTCTGATTTATTAATATTGTTTAAATTAACATTAGTCAAGAATTAGTTCATAATTAGTTTTGCGACTAAAATAGATTAATTAAACTTAGGGGACTAGAATTGTAATTATAAGATAATTGCAATTGGGCTATGGATCACCTTGGAACATAGGTTGGACAAATTCTATGGGAATCCCATAAGGAATTCATCCAAGGGTTGTTCTAAAGGGAGTCCATGGGCTGCTTGGAGCCTAAGCAATTAAATTACGGTTTCCTTATTTGATAACCCTACTTGCCTCACTATATAAGGACCTCTATAACCCCAAAAACGTTTGGAACTTTCTTTGGAAGAACCCTAGAACGTTTTTTGTGACATCCCCATTTTCACGGCCAAAAAAGACCGAATTGTTTATGCTTTGTTTTATAAAATCAGAGTAATCTTTTAAAGAAAACGATTGCGGAATTTGTTCCCGAAACTAGATATGATAATAGCTTATCAAAACATTTCTGAAAGAGAATGTATTTTCATTTAATAATAAAACCTCGGGAAGTTATGTTCCGACACAGACATATAAGCATAAACAGAACTTACATTCAATTACACTAATGATTTATATCTCCTTAAAATCTCTCCATGAAATATGTCTTCGTATCGATACCTGTGATACAAAGAAAACTGAGTGGGTCAGGCTTGGAAGCCTAGTGAGCATATAGGGTTTTCATCCCACAATATTATAGCGTATATTTATAAATATAGAACATTCAAACTTGTACAATTTCACCATATAAAGGCAACTCTTATCCCACCCCATCGATCCTCACAACGACACAATCTAAACTCTCGTATCTAAAATTTTCCTCTTTACCTGATCCCTACTCACGGATCTAAAACTATCATCTTCACCTGATCCATACTCACGGATCTAAAACTACCTGATCCATACTCATGGATCTAAAACTAACCTCCTAATCTGATCTATACTCCCGGATCAATAATTGTACCCGATCCATACTCCCAGAATAAGGACAATTAACTATACTCTAATCCTGATCTGATCCATACTCCCGGATCAATAACTGTGCCCAATCCGTACTCCCGGACTAGGGACAATTAACTTAGTCTTAATCCATACTCCCGGACTAATAACAAGTTTTAGCTCTTTACCTGATCCATACTCCCGGATCTAAAACTAACCTCTTGGTCTAATCCATACTCGCTGAATAACTAGATCAACAACAGCAACATCGGGGCCTCTCATCTGTTTATCACACATCAACTATCTACCCATGTTCTACCCAACATATTAGTAAATAAGAATATATATTTTTATACATAGTTTAAAACCTGTATAACATTCTCATTCAATACCTATTCCACATAATAAATGAGGCATACCCACATAACACGTATTTCTTAGAGAATAAATCACATCTATGAGATAGAAGAAAGTGAATATACATTCACACCAATAACAACAAAATTATACATATAACACGTATTTCGTATAAAATACTTCACAATTATGCGTTAGAAGAAAGTAACCACACACTCACTTGATTAGAAGATGATCGGACAACACTACGACTTGTAGAAGTAGTATTCTTTGGTAGATCTGCAAGATCTTCACAAAAACCGGGCTCCTCGCGGGCAGAACTTCGGCTTGGGAATCACACTTCTCAGGATCTTCGGGGCCTCGGGACTTGCTTCGGGGCTCGGGAATGATACCGGGGCTTTGGGATAATTCTTGCACGAAAAATGATGCAAAAAACGCAAGAAAACAGGAAGAAATGAGCAAAGAAGTCGGTTGCCCTCGACACCCTTTTATAGGTGGCTGGAAGCCCATTTACGCTGGGTGTAAATCTACATTACGCTGGGCGTAATGGGGATAAGAACGCTGACTCCCTCCCCCCCTGGATAATATCGGATATTTTTAATTAAATTTAAATACCGAAATTATTAAATAAACGTAAAAAATTCATATCTTCCTCATACGAACTCCGTTTTCGATGTTCTTTATATCCCCGCGTAGGTGAGACTACACTCTACAACTTTCGTTTAGACTTCGTTGGCTAATTTTGAATTTATTTATATTATTTATTTTTAGTAGGCCAGGACAGGAAAACTCCGTTATAAAATCATAACTTCTTTATCCGACAATCGTTTTCGCCTATCATTTCATCATTTTACTACAATTAACGAGATCTTCGATTCTCGTTTAGATTGTTTCGGGTATGTCACACCCCGAAAACCGAAGGCGGAAACATTTTTGGGGTTGACTCCACGTTGAGTATCAAATCCAGTGCACATAGTAAGTAAAGTAAAACAACCATTACATTACATAAGAAAAGTTTTACAGTTGTTTCAAAAGTAAAGTTTGTACAACTGTGATACATAATATATATATATATATATATATATATATATATATATATATATATATATATATATATATATATATATATATACTAGGTTATAACCCGTGGACACCACGGATGAAAAATTTAAAAATAATTTTGATTAAATTATAACTTATTTATTGAAAATTGATAAACTAATCTTTACCAATTGATAAAGTATATGTTTTGTAAGTAATATGATAATGATATAATTATTGGTTGAAATCACCAAATGATAGTAGTTTGAATATCCAAGTATAATTTTCTATTTTTTCTTCGTTCTCTAGTTGTGATATCCATGTTCTTGTTTGATATATAATTAAGAATAAAAATAATAAAGTAAAATTAATAATTTGAAAGTAAGGGTTATATACGATTGGTTGCTCCTTTTGATTAACGAATTGAATAATAATCAAATATCAAATAAATGATAGTTGTAAATCACGGGAGTAATCAATTATTTTGAAACAATTATTAGTTTACATATTTATATTGTCTTCAATTTTATAATGTGTGGTTATAATTAATATTTAAAATGCTTTTAGGATATTTAGGATGTTTTTTAAGTATAAATTAATTACAAATATTCATCTTGTATAATGATATATAAATTAAAGTGACTTATAAAATTATTGACCATAATATATTATAAAATGATATTATTAAGTTTTGAATGACACATTAAATTATAGTTAAATAAATAAAACATTTAAATTATTAATAAAAACGTTATTAATAATTTGAAATCGTAAATGACTAATCAAATATTAAAAAAAAAAAAAAAAGCCTATTAATTTACAAATTTAGAAGTTATGTTAGTAAGTTTATATTATTGTTTTAAAATAAATATATAAACCAATAAGATAAATTAAACATGATGGTAATATAAACCAAACACAATCACTTATAAATTAAAATGATATAAGAAATGTAATTTACTAAAATTAAGTCATTATTATATCTTAAACTAAAAATAAGTAAATAATGTTTTATCGATTGAAGTTAAAAATATGAAAGGCTTAACAATTTAAATGGATGCAGAGTATTAATTGAGGTTAATAGAAAATTACATAGAAAAATATTATTTCAAAACAAAAAAGAAATTAGAATAAAACATGATAATATAAAACTTTCATATAAAAATATTCATTACGGTGTAATTATATTATCCTTACAAACTTCACATTTATGTATTTTGGTAGTTATTAACCTATGATACTTATGTTGATTCTTAAAAGAATATGTGCTGTTCACTTTACTAGACATAAACATGTTATATTTACATTTTAATAAAAAAAAGTAACAATAAACTAAATATTTAACAATAAACATGTATACATTTTAAAACTACAAGGGGCAAAGTTAACTTTTGGTAAAAGATGAAGGTTTCTTTCGATTCAAAGCCACAGTTGCCACGACACATCGTCTCGTTAAATGTTTTCCTCAGGCGATTGCTTGTCTTCTAACACTACTGACGACATCAATAACTCTCTCCGGCAACCTTAAGGTATGTACACTCTCTTTGTATGTAGATATAAAACTTAAGATCAGATGCATGCATGGTTTGTTTTTCTTGCTTTGCCCTTTCAACGGTTAATCAGGGCTTTAATCGAGAACATCATCAATTCTGGATTTCTGATTTAACCTAACCATCAAATCGAATTGTTTATGTAACCGATAGAGTTTAGGATTTGCTGATGTTGTGTCTACAAACAGTGATTGATAAAATGGAAGCTCAATTCATTCATTTTTTTTAAAGATAATCGTAGTTGGATTCAAAAGCATGACAGAAATCAGAAGGGCGTTTATTGTTTCTAAAGTTGGGATACAGTCATAAAATTGAATTATTAGTGCCTCCTGCTGTTCGTGTATTTTGTTTCAAGCCAAATACCGTTTGTTGCACCGGAATCGACAACCAAAGGGTGCACCAATTTGTTGTCGCCGTTCTAGCTATTAGTCACTGGAAGATTACAAAGGCAAAGGTATATGTCGATAAAGTTATAAAAAAAAATAGGGCAAGAAATCAAAATAGAAATAAGATGCTATAGTTACAGATGAAATGAAGTTTTATAAAAGTAAGCTATATTTTTAAAGTTTTACAAGTTATAGCAATTGTCTTTTTCAAGATAATCTATATGATTAAAAATTATACACCCAATCTAGGATTCTATTTACCTCTTAAAACATGGCACCAATAGTGAAGTAGATTACTAACTACATACCATTGTAATGAGTTTTTCAGTTAATTGTTTTTAAAAAAAGTATTGTTTCACCACCATACTTTTCAAGAATGTGATTACTCCTTATCAAATAGTTTTAAAAGCTAAATATAAGCATAAAGTAAATGAATTCATATCAGGTGTGAGAATCTAGTAAAAAATGATAAACTTCACCAAATTTAACTATTTTTGACTGCTGATGCATCGGACGCCTGATGGTATAAATCATTTATGACGATGAATTTTCTGTTTCAGGTAACTCTTCTTCATGTTAATGAATATCTCACACTCATTGGATGAGAAGATTTTTCCAACTACATATTATGGCAAATTGGATTCTCGTCTAGGGAAGCTTTGTCTAAAGGTTAGTACCCCCAAAATTGTATAGCATTCAACAAATATTCAATAAGGAGATTATACCCCGTTTGAGCAGATTAAGTAAATCCTCAAGTCCTATAAAATAATATGAAAGTAGAATGATATTATGGGTAAAATATGAAAAATAAGATACTGCAAAATAAAATGACAATATAAATAAATAATTGAGAGATTTGAGCTTTTTATAATTATTGAAGGTTAACTTCTAAAGCATATTGCTATTTGATGCATTTAACACCAAAACATGGATAAATAAATAGCAATGTACTTTGTTTTTTTGATAAAAAAAAAAATAAATAGCATCAACCAGAAACAAATAGATACTAACTCAAAAAATGCAATAAACATAAAATATTTATAAAGTAAAAAAGTAGATATGAATTCAGAAAATGCAACAAATATAAAATATGTATAATGTAAAAAAAGATCGTCGACCAGAAATAAATAGTTATGAATTTAGAGTACTTTTAAACATTTTGGGAAATAACGACATACTTTTTATAGATTATTCAAAGTATGATGCCTTAATGTGACCATTTTAAAGTACACTGCCATTTTTTAGTTTCAGAATTATTTTAAAATGAAACTGTTTAATATTCTAAAGTTCATTGCTATTAAAAGTACATTTTCAAAAGTCAGATGTTATTATAGTTGGATTATTTGGTTTAATCAACGCCAATAGAAAAAAAGGGGAAATTTTTAATACACTAACACGCTGAATCTTAGTTGTGTGAAGCAAAAAGACATTTCTTCTATGTGTATAGGCTCGATGAGTTGAAAAAGAATGAGTATTATTTTTTCCTGGGATTATGTTGGTATTTATAATTTCTAAATGGCTGAGATGAGGAATAAAACTATTTAGTATTTTATTCCAAAATCCGGCAATCATTCTTATCTCTTATAAAATTTGTTTTAATGTAGTACTATACAATTTATTAGCATTCCATATACAATAACTAAACATACCCAAGTTATGTGTTGAACTTGTATGAAGCAAATACGAATTAGTGTTTTATCTTTTGTTTTTTTATAGGAATTTGACCTTTTTGTCCCTTGGTTTAAAAGGGCAATATAAAACAATGTACTTTAATAAAATAACAATGTAAAAAAAAAACAGATGAATAAAAAAGGATGGAATAAGTCAACAAAAAAAATCCACAGTAACGTTGAGTTTGACATTTTAGTTTAAGTGCATTATATTTATCTTACAAATTTGGTTTATTTATGCAAGATTCCAAATTTATATAAGTATATTCTTATGTTTTTTAGGTATATCATGATCAACCTGCCACCAACTTGTGATGTCTTCAATAATCTGTCGTTAATTTTTTTTTTTCTACTGTCAATCATGGCAATATTCCTTCAGGTATGGTTGGTTTTTAAATATTATTTTGTCCATTATGTTTGCTTAGAATAATAGGATAAATACATGAATATCAATGTTTTTAAATTCAAACATCCATAATATCTTCGAATGTTGACATATTGGTCTTCAAATATAATGTTGGCACTTGGAAGATTGGTCAGTCACAATCAATACAATTTCAGAACATTAGTTCGAAACAGAAGATACATAAAAAGAACACAAGAGAAATAGAAGAAAAAAACACACACACACAATAAAAAAGAAAGAAAGTAAAAGTGCATTTGTCATAAATGTTACATGTTTATAAAAATACACTTTCGAGTCATACCAGATACCTAAGAACACATATATAATCAATGGATAAATCATTAATTTTTAGATGATTATAAACTAACCTGATGGTTTGAACTTCTATGAATGAAAAGTTGTAGAATGCGGAGTTGCTCTATAGAATTCAAGAATCATGAATCCAGAGGTGCTCTAAAAATTGTTACTGTGGAACAGCTTTTATAACTGCAATAAAATGATGAGAGTACGTAATAATAAGGAATGGAGAAATAAGGAATAAGAAATTGATCATATACTAATTTGAATATACAAATATTTAGCCTATAAATCTGGAATTGTAATCGTATCTTTAGTGGTTGAATGGTTCTACATATAATCAATATAAATATAAATTTAAATTGGCTTGCGGCAGATAATCTTATGATTTGAAATTCTAGCAATAGATGTAATTTGAAATTTAAATGTAGACACGTTTTCTATGAGATAATTATTTTAGTATAAATTTGGTAGCTTATGAGTTCCTTTTTTGTAGGGATTTCGGAAATATTAATATTAGTTAACCTAAAACGATTGCTGATTTTATAGTTTTGATTGCAGGTAATTTAGGAATTGAATGTCGATTAATGCACTGATTTAGTGGGCGGGAAAAGTAAAGAGTATAATGCTGGAGAGAATGCCACGTGGCAGAAGGGTGGTGTAAAAGGACATGTGGCACCTTAGAGAGGTTTTTATTAGGAAGATATATATATATATATATATATATATATATATATATATATATATATATATATATATATATATATATATATATATATATATATGAACAAAATGAAACGGGTCTTCTGAAAACTCCGTCTTCTGGCAAAAAGATCTTCGAGTACCTGTTCTAACGCTTTCTTGAGAACACAAGCGGTTTGAAAATCAGCATAACGCTGGTGAGTTCATAAGCGGTTTTTGTTTGTGAAATTGTTCAAGTTTCCTTTCTGTTTCTGAAATGTTATGCACATCAAGAAAATCCCATATTTTCTTAATAAAGTTTGTTATCGTTTGTCAACATGTAAAGTAGAGTTGTACACTGAAAACATGTTTACTTTTTGTGAAAATGTAAAGTTAGGTTATCTGGTTTGACATACTGTTCTGATTATGTACTAATGTATTCCCAGGAAAGTCCCATACTTTCCTAATTGTGTTATCAATTGTGAAAGATGTAAAGTTATCCAATTTGTTATCCTTTCTGGTTATTTAAATGTTTTCCCCAGGAAAGTCCCATACTTTTCTGAATGTTTGTTACCATATGTAAAAGATGTATTCCTGTTAGACTTGGTTATGTACAAGGTTTCCCAGGAAAGTCCCATACTTTCTTGAATGTAGGTTACCGTATGTGAAAGATGTATTAAGTTGTTCGTTATTACTATAAGTAAATCTCTGTTATCCTAATTGCGAGTTCCGTAGCCATACGATGGACTAAACCTATGGCAATAAGTAGTCCACATACTTATGACTTTCGTCACCCTTGAACCATTTCAGTTCGGCTGTAGCTAGCAGCCAGGTGTGGGGTAGTAAGTCCCGTATAGATCTATACACTCAAGTCACGCTCTCTAAATCCCAAAGATTCTGGTTACGAGTGTAGTCCTCCACCCGCGTATCTCTGTGGAATGTTCGCCGAGGACGTGTCTCCAATCATACAGGATTAACAAATTTACTAGTAATTATATGATAGTCCTCCACTCGCGTATTTATGTGGAGTGTTGCCGAGGACAAAACAGTGTACACGTATTATGTTCAAATGTTCTAATGTCATGCTTTTAACTGATAAAATGTGGAAAACCATTTGTGAAATATATGTAACACATAGCATTTTAAAATCCATTTCACAAATATACGTTTACGTGATCTACATGTTCAAACGGTTATCAGTTGTACCAATCAGAGTTAAAAGCATATAAAATGTGAAACACACACATGAAAACATATTTGTTACTACAAGTAATCCCTTGTACTTTACTTGTGTTCCCCCTGAGAACAGTGAAAACAGTGACAAAAGGGTAGGGGTGTGAACTCACCAGACGAGAAAACGAGTCGATTTGGATGTTAAGCGTTGGTTCGAGGCTTGATAACGCGTGAGGTTCCTATATAATAAGAAATGATATACAATTGTATCTAATTAGACTTTGAACCACTAATTAGACATGATTATGTACTCTAAGACGTGAAAACACTTCAATTCAATTGTTAGGAGTGATCCGGGTAGCATCTAAGGGTGTGTAGGGACTAAGTATGGAGTTTACTCTTCAAGAGTAAGCTCCTTGAGGAGTTTACGACCCATTGACCATTTCCCCATGAGTTTACGGCCGTAAACTCATGGGTGGTGAGTTATTGGATGCCAAATGGTCATACAATGCACACAGGAAGTTCTAGGGTCGATTCCATGGCTTAGGAAGTGATCGGGACTTGAAATGACCTTGGAAATGAGTTTAAGGTATAATGAGATGTTCTTGGGGATTTTACTACCTTAAACTCATGAGTTTACAACCTTAAACTCATGTTTGTCCATGAATCAAGGGCTTTGGTTGATGCAATTCAATCACATGTGATTCTAGGTCCAAAACTAAGCTTTTCAAGGGGTTTAAGGCACCTTAACACCCTTTGGAGGGTGTTTACGGCCTAAGAAGGTGGGTTTACGGTCCAAGAATGTTCTTGGACCATAAACTCAAGTTTGTGCCATTTGTATATGATTTGGTGCATTTCTTGAAGGGTTACAAGGTTCTATGCACTCACGGAAATCCATTGGAGATGTTTAGGGGCAAACTAACATCCAACAAGGTGTTAAGGTGCCTTAAACTCATGCTTGGGCCATAAACTCATGTTCAAGCCTCATTTTGTGCGATTTTGAGCTCCTAAGCTCATGCATGTAAGTTTCTAGGCTGAATCTATGCCCTAGAAGTGTTTTGGAGGGGTTTTGAGGCTTCAAAACCCTGATATGAGGTGTTCACGGTTTTGGGAGGGTTCTAGACCATAAACACATGTTCATATGTGTTTTAGGTGATTCCAACATGGATTTGGATGCTATTCAAGTTCAATAACAAGTTTACGATGAATTGCTTACCAAAGGATGCTTGAAATGAGAGTTTTTGGATCAACTTCGACTTCTAGAGAGAGAGAGAGAGAGTAGAGAGAGAAAGTTTTTAGAGAGAGAGGGAAAAAGCCTCAAAATGATGTCACTCAATCGCTTATATAGGGGTTGAGTTTGTGGCCCGGTGGAATTCTACCCGATACTGCCGATATACGATGCTTTTAGTCGCACCCGATAAAGTTGTCGTATTTACGACTTAAATAAAACCAAATATATTGTAAATGAAATTGAAAATATTTTAATGTCTTAAAAATGTATTCCAACACTTTTAAAACATTAATAAAAGTTGGAATAATTTATTTCAAACAAAGATTAACGGGACGAATTGAATACGACGGCTTTATTCGACGGGAACAGCTTTAGCGACAGAATAATTTACTAATATCTATTTAGAATTATTTCCTTGAGTTATTTTTATGTTTGAACAACCATTAAGTCATAATAAACAACCCAAATACCATGACTTAATTTAATAACGTAAACGGAAATAATTCGGAAACGACGAATTTAATAACAGAACGAGTTACAATAATGGAAAGAATTTTCGGGTTGTCACGGGATAAAAACCGCTCGATCTCAAATCGAGTATTAGGGCTGCATATCGCTAAGTCGAAACTTAGAAAAATCATAACTTCCTCATACGAAGTCAGATTTGGATGTTCTTTTTATGCACGCTCATGGTTTAACGAACTATACGACTTTCGTTTAGATTGCTAAGGCTAAATATCACTCTAACGTAAATTCACTTTTTACGTCATTCTATGTCGTGCCGGTTCTGTCGCGAAAGTTCGACAGGTCATAACTTCTTCGTTATAACTCGGATTTTGGCGTTCTTTATATGCACGAAAACCTTGTAACATATACTATAACTTAGTTAAGATTATTCATTCTAAATAATCTTTCATCAAAAATTCATTTTTGACGCCTATCGTTTCTAAATTGACTAGTCCGGATCTACGTGCGTTACGTTTTTGGTGCCTCATCCCTTTTCTCCTTGTCCATCCTCTTCCTTGTGGTGTTTGTAAGCCATTAGAGGAGTGACACTTGTGACTCTAAGCTCTAGAGACAAGAAGATTTAAGCCAACATTGAAGAGGTAATCATCTAGATCTGCTCTTATGGGATAATTTCGATATGCATATGCTAGATTAGGGTTTGTAAGTCTTCAATGAATTGCATGTACAACAGAGAAACCTAGATCCAAGCATTAGGGTTTGCATGACATAGGATGTTCTTTTGTATAATACCCATCAGTGGTATCAGAGCCTTGATTGGTTTCTATTGTATTGATGTGTTGATTGTTCCTTCATGATTTGAATTCGATTTTGGGCTATCTGTCTGACGAACTCGATGAGTTTGATGAACTCGACGAGTTCCAATGTGAGCTCGACGAGTTTAGCTGTCATACAGAGAGATTTTCGGGATTTCTTGTTGTTTTGCTTAAGGATAATTACCTAAATCGTTTTAAACTAATAAAACCCAAATTTTATTACCTTTTTGTCTATATCCTTAACAAAACAAGAGATAATTACCAATTATTTGAATAATAAATTTCTTATTTGATAATATTTGATTATTTGAATTTATTTGGTAAATTATCTTGTAAATAATTTTTATTAGGTCAAATTTAAAAAATCATTAAATTAACTGTTTAAATTAAAATTATTTGCTATTTGATCCTTTGTGTTTTAAAAAGTTTCAAAACTTGCCCTCAAGTTTTGGAATTTAAATTTTTGATTAAAAGGTTTATTTTGAAATATTTAAATTTTAAACCCTAATGATTTGAAATGTTTCAAAACTTACGCTCAAGTTTTGGAATTTAAATTTTAATTAAAACTTTAATTTTAAAATGCAAAATTCTAGGATCTTAATTTTTGAAAAGTTCAATTTGCATCATTATGGTTTTATTAAATTAATTAAGTGTATAATTCAAAGAGAGTTAATAAACCCATAATGATATGTTTTACATTTAACTAATTAAAAGTGTAATTTATTAAATTAGACCACCTAGTATTTCAAAAGTGTAAAATACACCCTTATACTACATAAAACATTAAAAGTCTAATATTATATATGTATAACTTAAACTGCTAGTCTTACCATTGGAAGACCTCATTCACGAAGCCGATTTATAAGGGGGGGTATAAGGTTATGGCCTATAAAATGGTCATTTAATGGGTGTTCACTCTAACCCACCACTTCCTTGATTGGTGGAGGGTCGTTAGCCGAAAGGGTAGGATAGGAAAAACCCTCTCCTCATTAAAGGTATAATGAATGTTAAAGTCACTAAATGTTTTTCAAAAAATCCCAATCTTAGTTACTTTAGGAAAAAGTGAATTGATGCAATTCCATGAAATTACACTTTGTACCCTTTCTAAGACGTTAGTAGAGCGTGTGCGGTTAATCGGCACACTAAATGGGTTCTAAACAAAGGTAAAAAAAGGGTGACTTGATTGGTAAAAAGGGTGACTTGATTTTTGTCATAGTTCCGTGGTGCGTTGTGGTTAACTGACACATCGAATAGGTGACTGTAACATTGGGGGTACCATGTATATTTGCATGGTTATTTAGACCCTGTTTTGTGATCCTCAGTATCCTAGTCATAGATCGAGGCGCATATCAAGAGTTAAACATGCCATTGAAATGTTCAATGAACCTCAAAAGATCTAGGAGTTTTCAATACATTTAAAACTTAAACTCTTTTTCGTTTTTCATGGTGGAAAATTAGTGAGTCGTCATTGACTTACCTTTAAATGTCTGAAATTTGGTTTATGAAATCCCTTTCCCATGTTGTAGAGTATTGTGTTGGGTCCTAGCTTTAATATCTCATTTGGGTGTTTCATTAACTACTCAATCAATCAACTAACTTGAATTTTCTCCCGTTTTGTAGATGTCAAATTATGACATCTATGGTCTTCCCAAATCCCATGGAACAAGCCTTCAATATGAAGATGATATTCCATGATTCGATCGAGGAACAAGAGCTCATTCTTCACTTCCTCCACCTCCTCCTATTGTTCTCCCTAACCCACAAGTTCAAACGCTTGAAAAGTTCAAGCTCAATCAAGCCCTGTTGGCGATGAAACATGAAGATGGAAAGTCAGTGTGTGCACACGTCTTGGAGATGATGTCACACATTGATAGGTTAAGAATGTTGGGAGTCATTGTGTGTGAGGAGCTAGCTGTTGACTAGGTTCTTCAATCGCTTCCTGACTCATCTGGTGTGAGTTCGTAAGAGAGTACTATATGATAAATCACGGCGTGACCCTCATCGATCTCACCTATTTGCTTATTGATTCTGAATCAGCAATGATTTGGCGTACTGGAGAAGCAAAGTTGATTGGTGGATCTACCTTCCAAAACTCCATGGACATAGGCAATGGCAATGAAAGGCATGCTAAGGTCAAAAAGTTTGACTATAAGAGAAAGATAGAGTCTGAGGTTGTTTCGTGTGTTGTTCCAATGGATTCAATTTGATTTTATTGCCAAGAGAAAGGGCATTGGAGACGATGCTGACCTGTCAACCTGAGAGATCTCTAAGATCGGAGAGTCAATACATATGGATCTTATTCAAGTAAAATCCATTAACTAACTCTATATGCTCCTATTTTTTTTATTCTTGATACATAATATGATCAGATTACATTTGATGTTTTGTAGGATCAAAGAAAAGAGAGGAATCTTAAAGGAAGAACTGTGCTGAGTCTGATCGCGAAGAAATGGATTTTGATCGCATTATTCGATGATCGGATTTATAGAATCACTACTTTTAGTGTTATGATAGATTGCTAAGGAATATGTAATAGCGTAGTTTTCATTTGAATCGCATTGTAAGAACAAGCTGTTCCGCACCTTTTATAAATAAAATAAAATTTGATTTTTGTCTTGTTTATATTTCCTTGCAATGGCATGAATGAAAATTGATGTTTTCATACTTCTATTCATAGCAATGTTCAAATGTATGTGATTCTTAGTTATGCTATTTATGGTAGTATTTGTTGGATAAACTGTCTAAGTCCATACCTATATTTGGTATGTACTTGACCTGACCCGACATGGTCCATTTGGGTTGCATGGCATCATGCATTTTGATAGACTAAAAGAGAGAAATAACACTTGTGGTTTATTAATATATTATAAGTTCTAATATATTAATAGTATTATTTAATTAGTATTGATCGAGAATTAATTAAGTGATTAAAAGATGACTAATTAAATATATGGCTTGATTATGTAAATCATAACTTATATAGTGGGCAAAAAGGCTCCATGGATTATCAAGTTGGGTTAAACTCATAGGGTGCCCAATGGATGCTCTATGGGAGTTACAAACCCATGGTTCATGGAAATGAAGAGTCATGTCACATTAGGGTTTACATGGTGTAACCCTAGGTATGACACACTATATAAAGAACATGTCGTCTACCAAAATCAGTGACACTAAGGACAGGTGAGGGCAAGCCACTTTTTAGAGTGTTATACATTCTCTGAAAGTCATTCTAAAGCATTTGGTGTTGTGTGAAGCATTTGAGGCATCACACTTGGGGTCCTAGGCTCTCAAGGTTTTCGAGGAATCACATCAACTACAAGGTACGTAATTATATCCATCTTTCATTTTAAAAGTTCCCCTTGTATGTTAGATAAGATTATGAACCTTGGAAATCATATTTTGCACGTATTTTAGAAAAACATAGATCCAAGGTTTTCTAGGGTTGCATGTACACTTAGGAGTGTTAGAATTGATAATTTCAATTTTTTATGCTGATGCAAAATAGTGAAAAAATCGATTTTTATGTTGTTTGCACAGGGGACTCGACCAGTCCAAGTGAAAATGCAACCAACTAGGTGAGTCAGTTCATGCACCCGACGAGTTGGTCATGCAGATTGCAGTTTTTCGATTTTTGTTGCTGGAAATGGACTATAAACAGTACCCTAAACTATTTTGGTGTTATAAAAACTTGTTTTAGATGGTGTACTGGTTGTTCTAATCCATTTACAATTGATGATTTCAATTTTTCATGACCTTATGTGTTTATATGTTCTTGAAACTTTGATATGGATATTCATGTTCTTATGGATAATTTATAGATCATAGGAATCACTTGTTTAATTGTTTTATCGATGATCTTTATGTGTTTTAATGGAGTCCATAACTTGTCCTCAAGTTATAGATAATCAAAAGTCTCTTTGTGTTAAAAGTCATTAAAAGAACACATAAGTTATAAAATGAAGAGTCTTCATTTTAATAACTCATAATTTATGAATCTGAAAGGTTTTGTAAAGTTACAAAACTTGCCCTCAAGTTTTGGAACATGTAAAGTCACTTAATAAACTTTATTTTCAATCCCTAGAATTTTAAAAGTTAAAATTCAACACTCATACGTTATAATATTATAAGTTAATAATATATATATATATATATATATATATATATATATATATATATATATATATATATATATATATATATATATATATATATATATATATGTATATATGTACAAGAGCAAGTCGTCTTACTGTTAGTAGGCCTCATTCACAAAGCTGGTCTATAAGGGGTATAAGGTTGCTGCCTATAAAATGGCAGCTTAATGGGTGTCAACTCTCACCCACCGCTTCCTTGATTGGTGGTGGGCCGTTAGCCGAGCGGGTAGGATAAGGACTTATAAATTCTCATGAAAAGTATGAGGAATATTATAGAGTAACTAAATGTTTTCTTAAATTCCCAATCTTAGTTACTTAAGGAAAAATGTGAATAAGGTGCTAAGCCATGAAATTACACTTTACACTTTGTTAAATCATTGGTGGAGCGTTTATGGTTAACCGACACATTAACTTGGACTTCACAATGTAGGTAAAGGGTGACTTAAGGTTTATCATAGTATTGGTGGAGTGTGTGTGGTTAACCGGCACATCGATTGAGTGATTAACTTAAAAGGTACCAAGTAATTTGCATGGTTACTTCACACCTCGTTTTTTGATCCTCGGTATCCCAGTCACAAAACTTGGAGGGCACACTCTATATTAAAACATGCCTTTGAAAAGTTCATGGAATCTAGGAATTTCTAAAAACCAATTAAAACCTAATAATTTGTATTTTGTTTTTGGTCGAAATTGGTGAATCGTTATTCGCCCACCTTTCAAATATGCCATAACTTAGTTTACGACATACCTCTTGTAAGTTATGATATATTGTGACTGGATCCTAGCCTTAATATTACATTTGGGTGTTTTATTAAGGACTATCTTTATATATAAACTAAACTTGTTCTCTTCTTTTCAGATGTCTTCCAACAACACTGCTTCTAACTTAAACCCTACTGGCTCCTTTTCCCTCATGAACCTATGTGGGAGGGTCAGCTTTGATGGTTCCAACTTTATGGATTGGATTCGGAACATCAGGATGGTCACACGCTAAAAGGACAAGGAATATGTCCTCGATAAGGAGCTAAATAATATTGATGAATCAACAGCTACTCCTGAGGACATCGCTGAATTCCAGACTCATGAGAGAGATGCCAAGAAAGTGGCTTGTATCATGATGGTCATGATGACAGCCAAGCTCCAAAAGTCCTACGAGGACTACTACCCTTTTGAAATGCACCAATATTTGATGGAAACATACCATCAAAGTGCTCATCAAGAGAGGTATTATATCATCCGCTCCATGATATCAAACGGTATGAAGGATGGTGAACCCATCATAGGTGACATGCAGAAAATGCAAAGGTATGTCGACCATTTGCTGAAGATTAATGTGAACTTCCCAGAGGAACATGCAATAGATATATTTTTTCTATCCTTACCCTCGTGTTATGATCAATTCCGCATGACATACCACATGAATAAGGAAGAAGTCACACTCAGCAAACTTCAAGGACTCTTGAAGACCACTAAAATTGGTCTATAAGGGAAGTCGGTTGTTAACACTGTTGGGTTTTGAGCATCCTAACACTTCCTAAGTGTACATGCAACCCTAATAACCTTGGATCTATGTTTGTCTAATTATCATGCAAAGTTGAATTCCAAGGCTATATTCGTATCTAGCATACATGGGGAACAATTTTAACTTGAATGATAAATAGAATAACTTACCTTGTTGTTGCTTATGTTCCTTGAAACCTTATGAGCCTAGCACCCCAAGTGTGATGCCTCAAATGCTTCACACAACACCAAATGCTTTTGGAAAGACTTTTGAGAGAATGCACACTACTTGAAATCGGCCTAGCCCTCTTGTTTCACATGTGTATCCGATTTTGGTGGAGAATATGATTCTTATATAGTGTTGACACATCTAGGCTTACACCATGTAAACCCTAATGTGTCATGATTCTTCATTTCCATGATCCATGGGTTTGTAACTCCCATGAAGCATCCATGGAGCATCCTATTGGTGGAACCCAACTTGATAATCCATGGAGCCTCTTAGCCGACTATACAAGATATGGATGATTTACATAATCAACCCATATATTTAATTAGTTATCTTTTGATCACTTAATTAATTGTAAATTAATTCTTTATCAAACTAATTAAATAATATTATTAATATATTAGAACTTATAATATAATAATAATGTCCAAGTGTTATTTCTCTCATTTAGTCTATCCAATTGCATGGTCCCATGCAACCCAAATGGACCATACTGGGTCGGGTCAACTACATAACAGAAATAGTTATGGACTTAGACACCTTATCCAACAGTCTCCCACTTGGATAAGTCTAATAACTATTACTACAAGTATGACTTTAGGAACCGATCGACAATCGTAGCTCTTTTCAAGGTTTCTCGGAACCGAGAAGATGATGGTACGCCATTTAAGATAAGTGATCATATAATCCTCTCTTGTAGATATCAGTCGGATAAATACATGGAACAATGTCTTACTTATTGTCCAACAGTTTGTTTCCTGATTTCCGATTTGTTTGACAAAGAACTTAATTGAACACATCAACCTAGTTCTAACCGGGCCCGGTACATAGGTCAAAACAAAATCATCAAGGGGCCCAGATATCAGCTTCTAATCCAAGAAGGAACAGATAAACTTCGACTCATATGTTTGTTCTTCCACTCATTGAATTACACACAAAAGCACGATTTATAACATCGAGTTACCAATGTGTTTTCATACAATCAATGAATAACCAACTTGTAAGTAACAAATCATATCTCTAGGTTTGAAGACTTATATGATATTATCGTCTCACAATCACTCGAGATAGAATCCCATGAAGTGATTCCAGTGAGTGTGGGTTGAGTCCAATGCTCAGAACTTATGAGGACTCATGATTGTTGTAGCCTTGTCTAACACCTTAGACCTCTGCAACAAATCATGACTGTCTTGATTCATACCTACTACCGACATGTGACCGACTGTGGAGGTTTGAATAATATGTTATACCAAACAAAATTATTCTGGAAGTCAAAACATGCAAAAAAAATATAGTAAACGATTGACAAGAGATAGCAACACTTTACTAATAAATAAAACACCTTTTATTCATCATTTAATGTTAATTACACTTTACAATTTTCGAGGTTATCTAACTACTAAATCTAATATCATCCTTCAGCCCTATGCTCCGAGCATGCTGGAGATGCTTAACCCGAGTCAGTCACTTCGTGAGGGGATCTGTTGGGTTCTCATCCGATGATACCCTCTTTGCCACGAGGAGTCCTTCTTCTATTCGATGTCTAATAAAATGGTATTTTTTGTCGATGTGTCTGGATCTCCCGTGATCCCTTGGTTCCTTAGCTAAGGCAACAACACTTTCACTATCACAGAAAACTTCCATTGGCTCTTTAATAGCTGGTACAACTCCAAGGTCTCCGATGAAGTTCTTTAGCCATATAGCCGCCTTTGCCGCCTCGCTCGCTACAATATACTCCGATTCGCAAGTTGAATCAGCCACTGTCTCTTGCTTGGAACTCTTCCAGGAAATTGCTCCTCCGTTTAGGGTAAATACCCAGCCCGACTGAGAGTGGAAATTATCCCAATCAGTTTGGAAGCTAGCATCACTATTCCCTACAACTCTCAAGTCATCACTCCCACCGAGGGTAAGGACCCAGTCCTTAGTCCTTCGTAGGTACTTGAGAATATTCTTTACCGCTGTCCAGTGTGCTTTGCCAGGGTTCCCCTGAAACCTGCTAGCCATGCTCAGGGCAAAGGTTACACCAGGTCGAGTACACGTGATAGCATACATGATCGATCCTACAGCCAAAGCATAAGGTATTCGACTCATTTCTGCTATCTCAACCTCAGTGCTAGGGCTTTGTGTCTTACTCAATTTGGCGTTACTCTGGATAGGGTAACTCTCCTTTCTTGTAGTTCTGCATGCTGAATCCCTTCAGCACCTTATCCAAGTAGGTACTCTGACTAAGTCCAATTAGTCTTTTACTCCGATCTCTCAAGATCCTTATCCCTAAAATATAAGCAGCTTCACCAAGGTCCTTCATAGCGAAACACTTCCCAAGCCAGGACTTTACTTCCTGCAGGGTTGGAATGTCGTTTCCTATGAGTAGTATGTCATCCACATACAATACCAAAAAGCTAACTATACTCCCACTAGCCTTGACATACACACAAGATTCATCTTCACTCCTAGAAAAGCCAAATTCCTTGACCTTTTCATCAAAAAAGAAAGCATTCCATCTGCGAGGTGCTTGCTTTAATCCATAGATGGATTTCTCAAGCTTACACACTCTATTAGGGTACTCGCTACTGACAAAACCTTCTGGCTGACTCATGTAAACATCTTCAGCCAACTTTCCACTAAGGAAAGCGGTTTTGACATCCATTTGCCAAATTTCATAGTCATGAAATGCGACTATGGCTTACATAACCCTAATAGACTTAATCTTGGCTACTGGAAAAAAGGTCTTATCATAATCCACTCTAGGAATTTGAGAGAAGCCCTTTGCGACCAATCGAGCCTTATAAGTGTGTACATTACCATCCATGTCAGTCTTCTTCTTGAAGATCCATTTTCACCCTACTGTCTTACGACCTGGTACATTCTCAACCAAGTTCCAAACTTGATTGTCATACATGGATTGTATCTCTCTATCCATAGCCTCTTTCCATTTAGCAGACTCGGGGCCTGCCATGGCTTCCTCATAGCTGTTAGGGTCATCTTGACTTACTAGTGTCCCATCACTAATAAGGGTCTCACCTTCTGCAGTAATATGGAATCCATAGTAATGCTTAGCTGCACTCCTAACTCTCGTGGAACGCCTCAGAGGTACAAATTCGTCAATTGGCTCAACAGGAGTTTCCTCCTCAAGTTGAGGGCTAGAGTTTGAAGTTCCTTCACCACTTGACTCTTGAATTTCTTCAAGATCAATTTGCCTCCCACTGTCTCCTTGGCTTAGAAACTCTCTTTCTCGAAAGACTCCTCTTCTTGTTAGAAAGACCACATTGTCACTAGGTCTGTAAAAGAGGTAACTAAAGGGTTGATGTGGGTAGCCGATGAAAATACACCTCTCGCTTCGAGATTCAAGCTTATCATGAGTCTCGCGTCTCACGAAAGCCTCACAACCCAAAATCTTGATGTGGTCTAGTTTGGGTACTTTACCAGTCCACATCTCGTGAGGAGTTTTGGCAACTTTCTTTGTAGGGACTAGATTAAGGATATGGGCAGCAGTCTCTAAGGCATACCCCCAGAATAAGATTGGTAGCGAAGTTTGTTGGATAAGGTGTCTAAGTCCATAACTTATTTGGTATATACTTGACCCGACCCGGCATGGTCCATTTGGGTTGCATCTCATCCAAACTATTTTTGGATAATTTTATGAGAGTTATACACATATGATTATTAATATATTATAAGTTGTAATATATTAATATGAAGTCATGTTATTTAATTAGTTTTAGTCTCAAATTAATTATGAATTAATTTAGAGATTACAAAGAAGACTAATTAGATTATGGGCTATTGGTTTTATATAGCATGGGCTAATGCTCTTTTGTTAATGGGCTAGGCTTATATGGAAGTCCATGGATGATCCATGGAGATTTTAACCCATGGATCCTTGGAAAAGGAAAGGTCATGGGTTATTAGGATTTCACCTTAACCATGCACACTATATAAGCTTGCTTATGGAGCATGAAATGGTTCCTAGGGTAACTAGTGAACTAGTGTGTGTGAGCTTGTGTGTGGCTGAAATATACAAGTGTATACACTCTCTCAAAGTTTTCCAAGAGTTTGTAGTGTTTTGTGATTCCATTTGAGGCATTCACACTATTGGTGCTTGGCCCTCAAACTCCTCAGGAACCAAACTCATCAAAAAAAAGGTATGTAATCTCTTCTAACACTTTTTGTGTTGAAATGTTCCCCATGCCATGTTAGATAGGTTATAAACCTTGGAAAAATTATTATTTTGCATGTATTTAGACAAACATAGATACAAGGTTTATTAGGGTCTCATGCACACTTAGGAAGTGTTAGATTGCTCAAAACCCAACAGTGGTATCAGAGCCTAGGCTTGCTTGTTTGAATACTTGATGCCAATTGCTGAAAATCGAAGATTTTATGCTGTCTGCACAGCTGACTCGCCGAGTCCATGAAGGGACTCGACGAGTCCAAGGCAAAAATCATCCAACTCGTCGAGTTGGTTCATGCACTCGACGAGTTGGACCCCCAGACAGCATATATTCGAGTTTTGGTGCTGGAATTGGTCTAGAATCATTACCTTAAACTGTTTTCGACTCATAAAACCTGTTTTTGATGTGGTAATGATGATGGTGGACCAATTTCAAAGTTATAATCAAAATTTCAAGTTTATATGTGTTCATATGATTCTTGAAATTGTTGATGTGGATGTTCATGTTCATATGAGTTTTGTTAGATCATAGGAATTATTTGCAAATTGTTTGTTAGTTAATTCTTGATCTTAATGTGTTTCAATGGAATTCATAATTTGTCCTCAAGTTATGGAATACCAAAAGTTTTTTTTCTTTTAAATGTTTTTTAAGAAATTGTAGGTTACATTTTCTTGAAGAGTTTTTCTATTAAATGCTTTTACCGTTAGTAGGCCTCATTCACGAAGCCGATCTATAAGGTGGGTATAAGGTTGTTGCCTATAAAATGGCGACTTAATGGGTGTCCACTCTCACCCACCGCTTGCTTGATCGGTGGAGGGTCGTTAGCCGAACGGGTAGGACAATGACTTTAATTTCTCATTAAAAGTATAATGATTATTATAAAGTAACTAAATATTTTTTATTTAATTCCCAATCTTAGTTACTTTAGGAAAAATGTGAATTTGGTGCTAGCCCATGGAATTCACACTTTGTACCTTACCAAGTCGTTGGTGGAGCGTGTGTGGTTAACCGACACACTAACTTGGACTATTAAGGATCACGAAGGGTGACTTAATGTTTGTCATAGATCAATGGAGCGTGTGTGGTTAACCGGCACATTGATTAGGTGATAATATTAAGGGTACCAAGTGAATTGGTATGGTTATTCACACATTGTTTTGTGATCCTCGGTATCCCAGTCACAAAATTTGAGAGGGCACACTCGAGATTGAAACATGCCATTGAAAAGTTCAGTGAATCTCAAAAGGTCTAGGAATTTCAGATCCAATTAAAACCTAATAAATTATTTCGTTTTTCATGGTGGAAATTGGTGAATCGTCATTCGCCTACTTTCAAATATTTTATAGCTTGGATTACGACATCCCTCTTCCAAATTATAAAATATTGTGTTGGGTCCTAGCCTTAATATTTCATATTGGGTGTTATATTAAGGACTTTGAATCAACTAACTTGATTTTCTCCCATTATAGATGTTTGGTTCAGACAACTATGATCTTCCCAAATCTCTTGAACATGGTGTCCCTCAACATCATGCTTCACTTCCTCCACCTCCTCCAATTATTCTCCCTAACCCACAAGTTCTTGAAAATTTTAAAGTCACTCAATACCTATTGGCAAGCATAGTCTATGTGTGCTCACATCTTGGAGATAAAGTCACATATTGACAAGCCGGGAGAGTTGGGTGTCAATGTCTCGTGAAAGTTGGATGTTCAATCACTTTCTTAGTAACATAGTGAGTCTCTTTGGGACTACTATGAGACAGACCATGACATGACCCTTAATGATGTTATCTATTTTCTTGGTGTTATGGAATCAGCAATGATTTGGAACACCAGTAAAGCAAATTTGATTAAAAGATCAACTTCCCAAACCTTAAGTGGACATTGACAATAGTAGCATTGGATATCTAGAAAAGCATTTCTCTTCCCAATGGAAAGGGATCGGCCATTGTCAACTCGGTTGACCAAATGGTAAAGAGAAAGGCTAAGTCTGAGATAGTCTCATGTGTCATTACCAAAGGGTCCATGTGTTTTGTTGCCAAAGGAAGGGGCATTGGTTGCGAAGCTGCCCTATTTACCTGAAAGGTCATAAGGTTGATCAAGTCAAGAGGTTTGACTCTACTTCGGGTAAAATCCACTGTCTAACTCTATTAAGTTTCTATTTGGAGATTCTTATTACATAATGTGAGTAGGTCACATCTTGATGTTTTTTAAGAATCAAAGAAAAGATAGGAAGCTTAAAGTAAGTATATGTTCATTCTGATTGCGAAGGTGGGTTTCGATCGCATGGTTTGGTAATCAGAATTTTGAGCTGTTGCTTAAGAGTTATAATATATTGCTTATGAAAAGATAACAACAAGGTTTTCATGTGGATTGTAAAGATAAGTTTTCGGCAAAGTTTTAAAAAAAAAGAAAAAAAAGGGTTTTAATTTTTATTTATTTAAAAAATATCCCTACAATGGCATCTGTGGAAAATTGTTGCTTATATGTTTCCAGTAATAGCAATATTGGAAAGTGGATTTGATTCTTTCATTTGTGATACTGTTTGAATTTACCAAATGAAGAAAGTTTTTCATCACCCAAGTTTCAATTAGACAGAAACTTGGAATCATACAATTTGTATTGTATGATGAATGAGAATTTTCATCTTTGAAAATTAAGACTAATTCTTTGATCACATGTATATGTGAGTCAATTGAAGGACTAAGGAATTAGGTACACTGGGTGTGCGCTGGTCAAGGTCCACCACAAAGATTGATTTGTCATGATTTACTAAAGATTAGTAAATATGATTATACTTATGAGGTTAACTATAATTCTGTAACATTGGAAAGGTTACAATGTGTGACAAAACAAATGAGAAGAATCAAATTAGGCAGAAAGATAAAAGTTTCTCAAATCTGAAAGGATGGGAGAGTACTTTAGTATCATATTTCGTTCCAAAACAATTCATACTCTAAGGACGTCTTAGTGCATTGTTATGGCTAAGAAGAGAGGTCATGAATTGTTGGATTGGTTAAAATCAAGAAAATGAGTCATACTTCTTTCCAAAACAATTCTTAGAGTCATACTCCAAGATTGTAACATTGAGTGACATAAAGTAAGGTTTAAAACACTTATCAAATGTAGTGTAAAATGTTTTTACCCTTGTACATTTGAGATTGGTAAGTTGTGATGTCTTGGATGAGACAAAGAACAACTAAGACCGATTGTGTGAATTGTTAGTCATGATAAGAATCCACACTATCCCTTGAATATTTGTTTTGTCGAGGAATGGTTCTTGACTGGAGAAACATGTATGTCAAGGGGACAGTGGGAGCCTTAAAGATCCTGAAAGAGTTTCAAGATTTAATCAAGAGTAAAACCTGTAATTTATCACTAGCACACGACTTAAGGTTTGCAACCTATCGTGTTGACATAATTCTTATTTCTGTACCTACTTCAAATAATTTGAATTTGCATGTGAGTTATCAGAGTTCAACGTGGAAGCATTGGTGGGCCCTGTGCCACCAAGGTGATAAGAAACTAAGATTGAACAAGTTTAAGCCATGTAAGGCTGAACTTCTCACTAACCTTATCTTGTGATTACGGTTTTGACAAATTCACATGGATAGGAACTCATACACTATAAAATCTAAGTGTCATAAGGTTTCTCTCCGATTCATGAAAATGATGGTCAGGAAACGCTTTCACTAAGTAGATTTTACGTAGATATCAATTGTGTTATTTGCATTTTCAAAAGTCGTTAGTGGAGCGCGTGTGGTTAACTGGCACACTAACATGGACTTGTGAGAAATGGAAAATGCCTAAGCAATTGAGACTATGATTACGGCATCCCTTTTCATAGTTCTGAAAATTGTTTAGACGCACATGTGAGCTATCAAAGAAAAGGGTGTATGAATCTAAATTTCAGAAGTCCAGCAGATTTCTGGAAATATGTCAGAGCTAGTGGGAGCATAAGTGTTATGCTAATAATCATCGTGTTAGTGGGAGCATGATAATTATTATTAGTATTGCAAGCTAGCAATGTTAATTATAGAAAACAAAGTTTCAATTTGTGAAGTTACAGGGGTTGACTAAAGCTTGAGATTTTAATCATCTTTAGTCAAGAATATATATATATATATATATATATATATATATATATATATATATATATATATATATATATATATATATATATATATATATGAATTTTATGTTGGAATGGTTCAACTTGAAGAAATTCTATATATATTGCATTTTCAAAATTCAATTATGATTACGGCATCCCTCTTCATAGTTAAATTTTGAAAACATGGCAAATAAAAAATATTGTAGCAAAAGACTGCTCTAGTATCATGTCTTTATGTCAAACATCATGAATCGTGTCCCATATGCTTCAGATATAGGATCGATTGTATGTGCTATAATATTCATCTTTTCTAAATTTTCTAAATGCTTAAGGCATTGAGAAGGGAAAAGTCTAGAACTGGATATGACTACAGTGATTAAGCAATTGTCGAGGATAGATCTGAGGTTCGTCAAAGATTGGTTGCTCAGGGAAAGTTGGAAGTATAATGTAAGTTGTCGGAAAGGACCGTATTGACATGTTCTGAAAAAGAAGTAACTCTTGTTCGGAAGTGATAGTAAAAATGGGACTATGGAAATGTCTCTATAGGTGGAAGTTATTCAATCTATGCAAGATTAGAAAAAACTTAATGCAAGAAGGATGTTCAAAGCAATGTACTTTGAATATGAGACTTCGTTTTCATAGAGTTGATCTTCTTTGGAATTCTTTGTAATGACTGATGACAAGGTTTTGGTGACCTTGCGCATAATCATTACAAGAGGAACATTGCATAAAATTTTAAAATCTAACAATTTTTTGGTAAATGATAGAAATCAGCGATTCTCACATTTACAATAACGATTTGGGATTGTGAAATTAGTATCATTGGAATCATGTTCAATTGATCTACATCACAATGTAAGGATCATAGACAAGCATAGTGTGCATACTTGGAGTATGGCATAACTATTGTTTAGAAAACAAAGTGTACATGCTAGGTGCATGGGATAACTATTGTTTTTATTCAAGTCTTAAGTTGATTGTTTGAAACATTATACAATGAATAATGTGTAATCAATATGGTGATAAATAAAAGGTGGTTCTATTTATATTTAAAAGGGTTCTGAGACCATATTGGATTCGATTATTATTGTGTTTCAATTTGCATGTTTTGACTTCCAAAATAGCTAGGTTATTCTTTCGAATGACTAAGTTATTTAAACACTCCACAGTCGTTCATATGTTGGAAGTAGGTATGAATCAAGACTGTCATGAATCGGGTTTGTAGATGGCTAAATGGGTTTAGTCATAGCAATGGTTGCTACAACATTCATGAGTGCTCATAAGTTATGAGTATTGGAATAAACCCACGCTCACTTGTATCACTTCAAGGAACTTATCTCGAGTGATCGTGAGACGGTAATATCATATAAATCTTCAAACCTAGAGATATGAGTTGTTACCTATGTGTTGGTTGTGCATTGATTGCACGTAAACGCATCAGTAACTTGATGTTATAAAACGTGCCTTTGTGTACAATTCAACAAGTAGTAGAACAAGCATATGAGTCGAAGTTTATCTGTTCCTTCTAGAAATAGAAGCGATATCTGGGCCCCTTGATGATTTTGTTGTGACCTATGTACCGGCCGGTCAGAACTAAATTGATGTGTTTGATTATGTTCTTTGTCAAACAAATCGAAAAATTGGGAAACAAACTGCTGGACAATAAGTACGACGTTGTTCCATGTATTTGTCCGGCTGATATCATGAGGACAGAGGATTATATGATCACTTATCTAAAATGGCGCTTCACAGTTCAACAGAGTCTTCATAGTTCAACGGAGTTTTCGAGAGCTACGATTGCTGGTTGGTTCCTAAAGTTACATACACAAATATAATTATTAGACTTTTCCAAGTGGGAGTCTGTTGGATAAGGTGTCTAAGTCCATAACTTATTTGGTATATACTTGACCCGACCCGGCATGGTCCATTTGGGTTGCATCTCATCCAAACTATTTATGGATAATTTTATGAGAGTTATACACATATGATTATTAATATATTATAAGTTATAATATATTAATATGAAGTCATGTTATTTAATTAGTTTTAGTCTTAAATTAATTATGAATTAATTTAGAGATTAAAAGGAAGACTAATTAGATTATGGGCTATTGGTTTTATATAGTGTGGGCTAATGCTCTTTTGTTAATGGGCTAGGCTTATATGGAAGTCCATGGATGATCCATGGAGCTTTTAACCCATGGATCCTTGGAAAAGGAAAGGTCATTGGTTATTAGGGTTTCACCCTAACCATGGACACTATGTAAGCATGCTTATGGAGCACGAAATGGTGCCTAGGGTAACTAGTAAACTAGTGTGTGTGAGCTTGTGTGTGGCCGAAATATACAAGTGTATACACTCTCTCAAAGTTTTTCAAGAGTTTGTGGTGTTTTGTGATTCCATTTGAGGTATTCACACTATTGGTGCTTGGCCCTCAAACTCCTCAAGAACCAAACTCATCAAAAAAAGGTATGTAATCTCTTCTAACTCTTTATGTTGAAATGTTCCCCATGCCATGTTAGATAGGTTATAAACCTTGGAAAAATTATTATTTTGCATGTATTTAGACAAACAGATATCCAAGGTTTATTAGGGTTGCATGCAAATTTAGGAAGTTTTAGATTGCTCAAAACCCAACAAAGCTCGACTCATCATGGAACGAACCATGTCTAACAAGGTTCGATTACGCCTGTCAGCCACATCATTCAACTGCGGTGTCCTGGGAGGTGTCAATTATGAGACAATCCCACATTCCCTTAGAGAGTCGAGGAACTCTGAACTAAGATGCTCACCACCTCGATCGGATCGAAGCATCTTAATGTTCCTGCCCAATTGATTCTCGACTTCCTGTTTAAATTCCTTAAACCTTTCGAAAGTGTCTGACTTATGCTTGATTAAGTAGACATATCCATATCTACTGTAATCATCAGTAAAGTCAAATAATAACGATTAGCATCCTTTGTGGCATGTTTGAATGGTCCACACACATCCGTGTGTACAAGGTCCAACAAACCTTCACCCCTCTCACACGAGCCTGTGAAGGGTGACTTCGTTATTTTTCCAAGTAAGCATGATTCGCAACAATCATTTGACTTTAGGTCAAACGACTCCAAAACTCCATCCTTTTGGAGTTGGCCTATGCGTTTCTTGGTTATATGTCCAAGACGACAATGCCATAATGATGCTTTATCCAAGTTATTATTATTAAGAGAATCAATACACAAAACATTATTTCCTAGGTTATCTACAACATATACAACTTCATACACACCATCACAAGGTAATGCTTTAAAATAATGAACATTATTAAAGAAAGCATTAATCGAACCAACTTCATAATCAAATGAAAAGGTGAAACCTTGTTTATACAATGCATGAAAGGAAATAATATTTCTTGCCATTTCTGGCGAATAAAAACATTTATTCAAATCTAAATTTAACCCACTACTTAGCGATAAAGTATAAACTCCAATCTTGGTGATAGGTGTAACTTTCCTATTCCCCATGATTAAGTTTATTCTTCCTTGCTCCACATTCTCACTTCTTCTTAGTCCCTGCAAGTCACAACAAATGTGAATACCACAACCGGTATCAAGGACCCAAGATTTAGAACGGGGTGAGTTATTGGAAATGATAGTGTAAATACATGCATGGTTGGGTTTAACTTTCCCATCGTTCACATGTTGCTGGTATTTTGGGTAGTTACGCTTCCAATGTGATTTTTCATGGCAATAGAAGCATTCAGCCTCTTTTAGGTCAGAAGAAGGAGTGACAAAACCTTTCTTGGTTCCACTTGAAGAAGAGCCATCAAGGGTCCTAACCTTGGTACCCTTCGAAGAACTCTTTCTCTTCTTCCCTCGACTTTTCCCGATTGCCAAAACCGGAGTGGAGTTTGGAGTAGGAGTATTAAGTACCGACTTCCCCTTAAGACCTGATTCTGCAGCCTTGAGAAGTCCCTGAATTTTTCTCAGTGTGACCTCTTCCTTATTCATGTGATATGTCATGCGGAATTGATCATAGCACGATGGTAAGGAGCGCAAAATTATATCTATTGCAAGCTCCTCAGGGAAGTTCACATTAAGCTTCAGCAATCAATCCACATACCTTTACATTTTTTGCATGTGGCTCGTGACGGAATCCCAGTCCTTCATCATGGTTGTTATCATGGAGCAGATGATTTCGTAACTCTCTTGTCGTGCACTTTGATGGTATCTTTCTATCAAATCTTGGTGCTTTTCATAAGGGTAGAAATCCTCATAGGACTTTTGGAGTTCCGCTGTCATGGTGGCCATCATGATACATGCTACTTTCGTAGCATCCCTTTCGTGTGCCTGAAAGTCAGCGATCTCCTGAGGAGTTGCAGTGGTCTCATCAATCTCCTTAAGCTCCTTGTCAAGGACATATTCTTTGTCCTCGTAGCGGGTAATCATCCTGATGTTTCTGATCCACTCATTGAAGTTGGATCCATCAAAAGTGACTTTCCCGCACAAGTTCATAAGGGTAAAAGAGCCATTAGGATTAGAGCCAGAAGCAACATTGTTTGAAGACATCTGAAGGAAGAGGACAAGATTAGTTTAGATGTGGAGAGTCCTTAATAAAACACACAAATGTAATATTAAGGCTAGGATCCAATCACAATATATTATAACTTAGAAGAGGTATGCCGTAATCCAAGCTATAACATATTTGAAAGGTATGTGAATGACGATTCACCAATTTCCACCACGAAAACCGAAATATTAGATATTAGGTTTTTGATTGGTTCATAGAAATTCCTGGATTCTTTGAGATTCAATGAACTTTTCAAAGGCATGTTTCAATCTCGAGTGTGCCCTCCAAGTTTTGTGATTGGGATACCGAGGATCACAAAACGAGGTGTGAAGTAACCATGCAAATCACTTGGTACCCTTAAAGTTTATCACTCAATCGATGTGCCGGTAAACCACACACGCTCCACTGATACTATAATAAACCTTAATTCACCCTTTACCTACCTTGTTAAGTCCAAGTTAGTGTGCCGGTTAACCACACACGCTCCACCAACGACTTAGACAAAGTGTAAAGTGTAATTTCATGGATTAGCACCTTATTCACATTTTCCTAAAGTAACTAAGATTGGGAATTTAATAAACATTTAGTTACTTTATAATATTCATCATACTTTTAATGAAAATTTATTAGTCCTTGACCTACCCGTTCGGCTAACGACCCTCCACCAGTCAAGCAAGCGGTGGGTGAGAATGGACACCCATTAAGTTGCCATTTTATAGGCAACAACCTTATACCCACCTTATAGACCGGCTTCGTGAATGAGGCGTACTAGCGGTAAGACGACTTTGTTCTTATACATACATACATATATATATATATATATATATATATATATATATATATATATATATATAATTATTAAAGTATAATAATATAAGTATAAGGGTTGAATTTTAACTTTTAAAATTCTAAGGGTTGGAACTAAAATTTTAATAAGACTTTACTTGTTCCAAAACTTGTGGGCAAGTTTTGTAACTTTCAAAACTTTTCATTTCTTCTAACTTATGAGTTTAATAGAGTAGTAAAATGAAGACTCTTCATTTTTCTAACTCTTGTGTTCTTTTAATGGTTTTAATTCAAGTGTGACTATTGGCTTTCCATAACTTGAGGACAAGTTATGGACTCCATTAAAACACATTATGATCAAGAATTAATCTACCACATAGGTTACACTTAATTCCTATGATCATCTAAAACATCATAAGAACAAGAACATGAATATTAACACTTTCATAAATCAAAATTACACTTAAAACTTTGTAATTTTGATAACTAGTTGTTGTAAATGAATTAGAAAACACATTACACCATCTAAAACAAGTTTTCAAGTACCAAAACAGTTTAGGGTAATGTTTCCAATCCATTTCCAGCAACTAAAGTCGAAAATATGCACTCTGTCGACCCTACTCGCCGAGTGCATTAACCTACTCGACGAGTAGGTTGAAGATACAAGTGAACTCGACGAGTCCCCCCATGGACTCGACGAGTCCAGCAGTCAGACAAGTTTTTCGACTTTCTTCAACTTTTTAGCACAAATAACAAACAAACAAGCCTAGGTTCTGATACCACTGTTGGGTTTTGAGCATCCTAACACTTCCTATGTGTACATGCAACCCTAATAACCTTGGATCTATGTTTGTCTAATTATCATGAAAAGTTGAATTCCAAGGCTATATTCCTATCTACCATACATGAGGAACAATTTTAACTTGAATGATAGATAGAATAACTTATCTTGTTGTTGCTTATGTTCCTTGAAACCTTATGAGCCTAGCACCCCAAGTGTGATGCCTCAAATGCTTCACACAACACCAAATGCTCTTGGAAAGACTTTTGAGAGAATGCACACTACTTGAAATCGGCCTAGCCCTCTTGTTTGACATGTGTATCCGATTTTGATGGAGAATATGATTCTTATATAGTGTTGACACATCTAGGGTTACACCATGTAAACCCTAATGTGTCATGATTCTTCATTTCCATGACCCATGGGTTTGTAACTCCCATGGAGCATCCATGGAGCATCCTATGGGTGGAACCCAACTTGATAATCCATGGAGCCTCTTAGCCCACTATACAAAATATGGATGATTTACATAATCAACCCATATATTTAATTAGTTATCTTTTGATCACTTAATTAATTCTAAATTAATTCTTGATCAAACTAATCAAATAATATTATTAATATATTAGAACTTATAATATATTAATAATCTCCAAGTGTTATTTCTCTCATTTAGTCTATCCAATTTCATGGTGCCATGCAACCCAAATGGACCATGCTGGGTCGGGTCAAGTACATACCAAAAATAGTTATGGACTTAGACACCTTATCCAACAAACACTCCTACTCCTAGTCCAAACTCCGCCCCAGTCTTGGCAATCGGGAAAGGTAGAGGGAAGAAGAGGAAGAACCCATAGAAGGGTACCAAGGGTAAGACCCTTGATGGCTCCTCTTCAAGTGGAACCAAGAAAGGTTTCGTCACTCCTTCTTCTGACCCAAAAGAGGCTGAATGCTTCTATTGCCATGAGAAGTCTCATTAGAAGCGAAGTGCCTAAACTACCTGCACGATGTGAAGGATGGGAAAGTCAAACCCAACGATGAAGCTATTTACATTATTCTTTCTAGTAACTCACTTGATTCTAACTCTTGGTTCCTTGATAACGGATGTGGTATTCATATATGTTCTTATTTGTACGGACTAAGAAGAAGTGAGAATGTGGAGCATGGAAAGATAAACTTGATCACGCGGAATATGAAAGCTTCACCTGTCACCAAGATTGGAGTTTATTCTTTGTTGCTAAGTAGTGGGTTTACTTTAGATTTGAATAAATGTTGTTATTCGCTAATTATGGCAATAAGTATTATTTCCTTTCATGATTTGTATAAACAAGGGTTTACCTTTTTATTTGATAATGAAAATGGTGGAATAAATTCTTTCTTTAATAATGTAATTTATTTTAAAGCATTACCTTGTGATGGTGTGTATGAAGTCATATCTGTTGTAGATAATCTAGGAAATAATGTGTTGTGTATTTATTATTCGAGTAATAATAACTTGGATAAAGCATCATTATGGCATTGTCGTCTTGGGCATGTGAGCAAAAAATGTATAGGCCAACTCCAAAAGGATGGAGTCTTGGATTCATTTGACCTAAAGTTAGATGATAGTTGTGAATCATGCTTACTTGGAAAAATGACAAAGTCACTCTTCACTGGTTCTTGTGAAAGGGGTGAAGGTTTGTTGGATCTCGTACACACGGATGTGTGTGGACCCTTCAAAACTGCCACAAGTGATGCTAATCGTTATTATTTGAATTTTACTGATGATTATAGTAGATATGGATATGTTTACTTAATCATACCATAAGTCAGAGACTTTCGACAGATTTAAAGAGTTTAAAAAAGAAGTCAAGCATCAATTGGGTAGGAACATTAATATGCTTTAATCCGATCATGGTGGCGAGTATCTTAGCACAGAGTTCCTCAACTATCTTAATGAATGTGGGATTATCTCACAATTGACACCTCCCAGGACACCGCAGTTGAATGTTGTGGCTGAGAGGCGTAATCGAGCCTTGTTAGATATGTTTCGTTACATGATGATTCGAGTTTCACTACCAATCTCATTTTGGGGGTATGCCTTAGAGAATGCCACCCATATCCTTAATGTGGTCCCTACAATGAAAGTTTCCAGAACTCATCATGAGATGTGGACTGGTAAAGTTCCCAAACTATACCACATCAAGATTTGGGGTTGCGAGGCTTTCGTGAGACGTGAGACTCATCATAAGCTCAAACCTCGAATTGAGAGGTGTATTTTTATCGGCTACCCATAGAAATCCTTTGGTTACCTCTTCTAAAAACCTAGTGACAATGTGGTCTTTGTAGCAAGGAGGGGTGTCTTTCGATAGAGAGATTTCATAAGCCAAGGAAACAGTGGGAGGTAAATTGACCTTGAATAAATTCAAGAGTCAAGTGATGAAGGAACTTCAAATCCTAGCACTCAACCTGAGGAGGAAACTCCTGTTGAACCAATTGACAGGTTTCAACCTCTGAAGCGTTCCATAAGGGTTAGGAATGCACCTGAGCATTATTATGGTTTCCATATTACTGCGGAAGGTTAGACACTTATCAGTGATGAGACATTGGTAAGTTTGGATGAACCTAACAGTTACGCGGAAGCCATGGCAGGCCCCGAGTCTGCCAAATGGAAAGAGGCAATGGACAGTGAGATACAGTCCATGTACGATAATCAAGTTTGGAACTTGGTTGACAATGTACCAGGTTGTAAGAAAGTTGGGTTCAAATGGATCATCAAGAAGAAGACCGACATGGATGGTAATGTACACACATCTAAGGCACGACTGGTTGCAAAAGGCTTTTCACAAACTCTAGGAGTTGATTATGATGAAACCTTTTCACTAGTTGCATAGAGTAAGTCCATGAGGGTATTGTTAGCCATTTCTGCATTTCATGATTATGAAATATGGCAAATGGATGTCAAAACTGCCTTCCTTAATGGAAGTTTGGCTGAAGATGTTTACTTGAGTCAGCCAGAGGGTTTTGATAGTGCAGAATACCCTAATAGAGTGTGTAAGCTCGAGAAATCCATTTATGGATTGAAATAGGCACCACGCAGATGTAATCTTTGCTTTGATGAGAAAGTAAAGGAATTTGGCTTTTTGAGGGGTGAAGATGAATATGGTGTCTATATCAAGGCTAGTGGGAGTAGAGTAAGTTTTTTGGTATTGTATGTGGATGACATACTACTCATAGGAAATGACATCCCAACCCTGCAGGAAGTGAAGTCCTGGGTTGGGAAGTGTTTCTCTATGAAAGACCTAGTAGAAGTTGCCTATATTTTGGGGATAAGGATTCTAAGAGACTGGAGTAAAAGACTAATTGGACTTAGTCATAGTATCTACTTGGACAAGGTACTGAAGAGGTCCAGCATGCAAGATTCCAAGAAAGGAGAGTTACCCATCCAGTGTAACGCCAAAGTGAGCAAAACTCAGAGAATGATTACTGAGGCTTAGATAGCAGAAATGAGTCAAGTACCTTATGCTTCGGTAGTAGGCTTGATCATGTATGCTATGAATTGTACTCATCCTGATGTAGCCTTTTCCTTGAGCATGGTTAGCAGATATCTAGGGAACCCTGGCAACGCTCACTGGACTGTAGTAAAGAATATCCTCAAGTACATGCGAAGGACTAAGGACTAGGTCCATACCCTCGGTGGGAGTGATGACTTGAGAGTTGTATGGTATAGTGATGCTAGCTTTTAGACTGATAAGGATAAATCCCGCTCTCAGTCAGGCTGGGTCTTTAACTTAAATGGAAGAGCTATTACTTGGAAGAGTTCCAAGCAGGGAACAGTAGCTGATTCAACTTGCGAATCACAGTATATACCAAATATCAAGGCAACAAAGGAGGCTATCTGGCTGAAGAACTTCATTGAAGTCCTTGGAGTTGTACCAGCTACAAAGGAGCCAATGGAAATTTTCTGTGATAGTGAAAGTGCAGTTGCCTTAGCTAAGGAACCAAGGGATCATAGGATATCCAGACACATCGACAGAAAATACCATTTCATCAGACATCAAATAGAAGAATGACTCCTTGTGGAAAAGTGGGTGTCATCATATGAGAACCCAGCAGATCCCCTCACGAAGGGACTGATTCGGGTTAAGCATCTCCAACATGCGCGGAGCATAGGGCTGAAGGATGATATTAGTTATAGTTGTTAGATAATTTTGAAATTTGAAAGTGTAATTGGCATTTGATGATGAATAAAAGTTGTGTTTATTTATGAGTAAAGTGATGCTATCTCTCGTCAATCATTTAATATATTTCGTTTGCATGTTTTGACTTCTAGAATAATTATGGTTGGTATATCATATTATGTGAATCTCCACAGTCGGTCATACGTTGGAAGTAGGTATGAATCAAGACTGTCATGAGATGGTTGCAGAGGTCTAAGCTGTTGGACATGGCTACAATACTCATGGGTGCTCATAAGTTTTAAGCATTGGACTCAACCCACGCTCACTAATATCACTTCATGGAATTTATCTCGAGTGATCGTGCGATGGTAATATCATATAAGTATTCAAACCTAGAGATATGACTTGTTGCCTATGAGTTGGTTGTGCATTAATCGTACGAAAATGCATTTGTAACTCGATGTTATAAAATGTACTTTTGTATGTGATTTAACAAGTAGTAGAACAAGCATATAAGTCGAGGTTTATCTATTACTTCTTAGATTAGAAGCGATATCTATGCCCTTCGATGATTTTTTTTACCTATGTATCGGGACCGGTCAGAACTAAGTTGATGTGTTCAATTAAGTTCTTTGTCAAACAAATCAGAAATCGGGAAACAAACTGCTGGACAACAAGTAAGATATTCTTCCATGTATATGTCCGACTAATATCTTGAATAGAGGATTATATGATCACTTATATTAAATGAAGCATCTTCATCTTCTCAGTTCTGAGAGACCTTGAAAACAGCTACGATTACTTATCGGTTCCTGAAGTCATACTTATAGATATAGTTATTAGACTTATCCAAGTGGGAGACTGTTGGATAAGGTGTCTAAGTCCATAACTATATTTGGTATGTACTTGACCCGACCCAACATAGTCCATTTGAGTTGCATGACATCAAGCATTTGGATAGACTAAATGTCACACCCTAAAACTGATAACGGCGAAATACGTTTCGGGGTGGAGGACGTCATCTATAGTATCATTACAATTGAATAATAGTAAAAACAAGAAACATACAACCATTTCATTTACATAGTGAGTTTAATTACAATTGTGTTTTTGTAATGCTCAACAAACACCAAAAGTAACACAAAAATAAGAGATGGATCTTGTATACTCCACCTTCTCCAAAATGCTGCACCTGAAGCTGTCTATCTTTGACCTAAGGATACAAGTTATTTTGAAAACGAATATCAGCATGACGCTGGTGAGTTCATAAGAGTTTAGTGTGAGTTTCGTATACATGCATTAGAACTGATAGTAAGAAAAGTTGCAATTTACATTCATAAGTAATAGAAAACCCTAGAAATTCCTATATTTTCCAGAGAATACATTGTAAGTGAAAAACCTTAAGGAAACAAGAAATCTTCATTTGTGAAAAACCGTTTATTGTAAAAGTATATCATTGGATCTCCAATGAGTAATTTAATAAGATAGGATATACCTGTAGTAGTGATAGAGGTGCAAACTCCCCTTAGTGAGAGATACTTATTTACTTCGGGAATGTTAAATTAGACTTTAGTTTAGTATTTTAGTGTGGATATAGTGTATTCCTTGTATGTTACCGATAGTGTGAGCAATAGAGAGCCCCATGACCTTCTCGGTCATACACATTATAGTGATGTAGTGGCATCCCTGGGCCTGCACGGCTCGGACTGAAATTAACAGTCGGGGTGTACTAGTGTCCGCCCCGTATAGATCTATACATGTAGTGTCGTCTTCCGGTCGAAAAAAAACTCTGGGCATAGTATGTAGCGAATAGAGTATCTCGTAGTGAGTTAGTGTGTTATCTTCTGTTTAGTGCCTTTTCTTGTATTATAGTGTGTTAGTCTTTTGTATAGCTCGTAGTGTGTTCTCTTACTAATGTATCGTCTTGTAATAGTGTGTATTATAGTGTGTAGAGTAGTAGTGATAGCGAGTAGTAATGGCCTTAACTATACCTATTATAGTTAACTTAGCGTGTATAGTTCTTACCAATTTAGTGGTTTAAACATCGGATGAAATGAAAATGTTCGTATCCAACACTAATATACATGATATATAACTAAGAAATTAACGACAGTCGGATGGATAACAACTACCCTAAGCCCACAATCAAACAAGAACAGGGAATAAGGCGAGCTATCGGTCCTAAGTCCTTCAAGTCTTACTTATATAAGTATATTAGTGTTGTTACTTTTTATAAGAAAATTTATTTAGGAAAAATCTTATCCAAAGGGAACATTAAAAAAAGTTGTTTATTTATTAAAAATAGTTTTGAAAACGAAAAATCCTTTTATAAGGCATAGTGATAAATTACATGTGATTCGAACTACGGATAGTAAATCGCATGTGATTAATTTCCATAAACATGTATAATTGACTTGTATCCCCCCCATAAAACATATAAAAACAATTGAAAGGTTCATTAAAGGGGTATGAACTCACTGTTTATCGGAGGGTTCGAGTGTCAACGGATACCTTGATTGCCAATGGTTCCTATAAATCATGTGATGACACATAATTGGGTTAGAACTAGGATGTTTCATGCTTAAACATGATGGATATACATTCTTAGGGATTGGCATTACTGAATACAAGTGTCTCATGATCCATACTTTATGATTAATGCAAGTTTAGTGCCAAAAGTGAACATTTAAGTGAGTGCATGGCCTAGAAATTGAGTGTGCGGCCGGATGTGTGTGTGCGGCTAAGGTGTGCGGCCAGATGTGTGTGTGCGGCTACACACAAGTGTGTGCAGCCATTCAGTGTGTATGTGCGGCCGGTCACAGGAGTGTGCGGCCGTACACTCCTCTTGTGAGTCCAAATGAAGTGTTTGCTCTTCACATTAAGGAGTTTTGAATGTGTGCTGCTCCCTCATGAAGGTGTGCGGCCGTTCACCTTCAAGGATCCATGAATATGATGAACATGATGAGTTCTAAGGCTTGGGACTCAAGTGTTTACCTCTAATAAGCTTGAAGATGTACTAGATCACAAATATGAGGTCTTCAAGGTGTTCTTGGTTCAAGATTTTAGAGAGAGAAAGTAGGGAGAGAGTAAGGAGTATCCAAATGAATGAATGAAGAAGGTACCCAGCTATAGCTATAGCTAACCAGAACTACCAGGCAGACCAACAAGCAGCCAGAGTTCGCGAGATCAATGTTGCTACCCAAGGTAACGCCGCTGACATCCGCCGTTTGGAAGGACTACATGAGAATACCCAAATCTACACGGGGACACTTCAAAACCAAATGATAATGGCTCTAGATGAAATAAGAGAGATGAAAGAACAACAAGTAGATCTCGAGAGGCGACTGATGAGAGTCAAACGGTCGGATGCCGAATCCAGCTCCAAACGCTACAAGTAGAGCTTGTTCAAGCCCCAACAATTTTGTTATAAAATAGGATTTCAGATAAAAGTTTTTCTTTCTTTTCGCTTATTTCCTTTTGTAACTGTAATCGGAGACCTCCAGGTAGGTCAAATTTTCCCAAGCAAGAGATGTAACACACCGCGGGTGTGACCAATATATATATTAATATAAAGTAGTTCTTTATTATATCTCTCGGAAACTTATGGGTTTAACTAAAAATTTCTATGCCTACTTTGAAACCATAAACAAAAATCAAAACAAGTTACAAAATACAACTAACATACTATTGTCTAAACTTCAGAAACTTATAGTATTCATTCTTATTTTTCTCTACCAGAACATGCCTCCTCGTAGATCAACACGCAGAAACTCAACTCCAGCACCACCTCCACCACCCCCTCCAACTATGGATGCAGTTATGTTCCAAACTGCTATAACAACCGCTGTAACCGCGGCGATGGCTCAAATGAGCAACAATGGGTCAGGAGGAGGAATAAACAGCTTTACAAATGGCCCAAGCCAAGGCCGTTCCAGAGTCTGCACTTACAAGGACTTCACAAATGGAAAAACCTATTTCCTTTCACGAAACTGGGGGAGTATTAGCTCTATCTCAATGGATAGAGAAAACAGAAGTTGTATTCGAAATTTGCGGCTGCCCTGAAGAGAGCAAAGTAAAGTTTGCTGCTTGTACATTCGCTGAACGCGCACTAACGTGGTGGAACGGCCACGTCAAGACACTAACCCTAGTGGTGGCGAACTCCATGTGTTGGGAAAACCTGAAACGAATGCTTCTACGAGAATATTGCGCAAGACGCGAGATTCAGAAGCTTAAGCAAGAACTGTGGGGCCTTTCGATGGTAGGCTCGGACATCGCAGGCTACACCAATAGGTTCAGTGATTTGATAACACTTTGTGCAGGGATGTTGATTCTAGAAAGCCAAAAAGTGGAGAGGTACATCTGGGGACTATTACCCCAACTTCGAGGAAGTGTGTTAGCTTCCAAGCCCACGACCTTCGACAGCGCCAAGGAACTGGCGCAATCTCTCGTTGATCATGGCATCTGCCAAGGAGTCACGACTATCGTAGCTGAACCAACCAAAGGGAACAACGAAAACAATAACAATGCCAACAACAATAGCAAGAAGAAATTCTGGAACATGAGAAAGGGGTAAGCCTCGCAAGAACCTTCAAAGAAAATAATGGTGGCAGTTCATGTTGCTACTGCTCCCGCCACAACTCCTACTACCCCGACGCCAACAAAACAATATGCAGGGAACCTGCCCAAGTGCAAAAAATGCAACTACCATCACCACGGTAATTGCCGCGAGATGTACTGTAAGAACTGAGACAGGAAAGGGCAGACTGCCCGTTTCTATAAAGCGCCAGCACGACCAGTCACTCAAGTTCCTGGTACTGGGATAAGCCAAGCATGTTATGGATGTGGAGAAACTGGGCATTTCAAGAGGGACTGCCCCAAGACAAGGAATGTTGGTGGTATTGGGAGAGTGCTGGCAATAGGTCAAAATGAAGCAATAACTGATCCAACAGTAGTTACGGGTATGTTTCTCCTCGACAACATTTATGCATGCATACTCTTTGACTGCGGTGTGGAGAGAAGTTTTGTGAGTCATAAATTCAAACACCTACTTAACCAAAGACCCCAACCACTTAATAAAATATTCACTGTAGAAATGGCTAATGGAAAAACAGAAAGCACAAGTGATTTGTACGTAGGGTGCACATTAAATTTAAACGAGCACTTATTTCAAATCGACCTTATGCCCATTTCGATAAGAAGTTTTGATGTAATCATCGGTATGAACTGGTTGAGTCTTCACCATGCCGACATTCTTTGCCATGAAAAGGTCGTTCGTCTCAATCTGCCCAACGGTGAAAATCTTATCATATATGGAGACAAACCTAGTTCAAATTTGCAAATCATCTCTTGTATTAAAGCACGAAAATATCTTCGCAAGGAATACCATGCCTTTCTAGCCCATGTAGTAGACCAAAAAAAAGAACCAAAGAACATTAAAGACATTCCGGAAGTCTGCAACTTCCCAGACTTTTTCCCAGAAGATCTTCCAGGAATCCCACCGGAACGTCAAGTCGAATTCAGAATCGACTTAATCCCCGGAGCTACCCCAGTAGCAAAGTCACCTTACCGTTTAGCTCCAGCCGAGATGCAGGAACTGTCCAATCAATTGAACGAGCTGTTGAGCAAGGGATTCATCAGACCAAGCTTCTCACCATGGGGAGCACCAATCCTATTCATGAAAAAGAAGTACGGGTCTTTTCGCATGTGCATCGATTATCGAGAGCTGAACAAACTGACAATCAAGAACCGATATCCCTTACCACACATAGACGATCTGTTCGACCAACTACAGGGAGCGAGCTACTTCTCAAAGATCGACCTAAGATCTGGTTATCACCAACTACGAGTACTGGAAGGAGACATCCCCAAAACGGCTTTCCGAACACAATATGGTCACTACGAGTTTGTAGTAATGCCCTTCGGATTGAAAAACGCTCCAGCGGTGTTCATGGATTTGATGAACCGAGTATGTCATCCCTTCCTGGACAAATTCGTGATCGTGTTCGTAGATGATATACTCATCTATTCTAGAAGCCAGGAAGAACACAGCCAACATCTCCGCCAGGTTCTGGAAACATTAAGGGCAGAGAAACTTTTCGCAAAATTTTCCATGTGCGAATTTTGGATCCGGGAGGTGGATTTCCTAGGACACGTAGTAAGCAAGCAGGGAATACACGTGGATCCCTGGAATATCAAGGCAATAGAGATTTGGACGATTCCAAGAACCCCTACAGAGATCCGACAATTTTTGGGACTCGCCGGGTATTACCGAAGGTTCATACAAAATTTCTCCTAGATTGCCAAGCCACTCACCACACTAACTCAGAAGAATGTGACCTTTGACTGGGGAGAAAAACAAGATGCCACGTTTCAAACGCTAAAACGACCATTATGTAGTGCGCCCATCCTAACCCTGCCAGAAGGAACAGAGGACTTCGTGGTCTATTGCGATGCATCAAACCATGGACTCGGGTGTGTCCTGATGCAACGAGGGAAGGTCATCGCCTATGCCTCAAGGCAACTAAAGACGCATGAAGTGAACTACACAATGCACGATCTTGAGCTAGGAGCAATCGTCTTCGCTCTAAAGATATGGAGACGCTATCTCTACGGCACGAAATGTACGATCTTCACTGACCATAAAAGCCTCCAACATATCCTCAACCAGAAAGAACTCAACACGAGACAAAGACGGTGGGTAGAGCTACTAAATGATTATGAATGCGAGATTCGATATCATCCCGGAAGAGCTAACGTGGTGGCTGATGCACTCAACCGGAAGGAATACTCGGGCCGCAGAGTGAAGTCTTTAACCATGACAATCCATTCAGACCTGTCCACACAAATTAAAGGAGCTCAAATAGAAGCCTTAACTTCTGAGAATGTGGTAGGGGAAGATTTAAGGGGAATGGATAAGAAGCTTGAAGTCAAGAGTGATGGAGTTCATTACTTCATGGATAGGATTTGGACACCAAAGTTTTGAGGATTTAGGGAAGTTATCATGAACGAAGCCCATAAGACACGATACTCCATACACCCCGGATCCGATAAAATGTATCTCGACCTCAAAAAGTTTTACTGGTGGCCGAACATGAAAGCCGAAATTGCTACCTACGTAAGTAAATGTCTGATGTGCGCTAAGGTCAAGGTGGAATACCAAAAGCCTTCGGGATTATTACAAGAACCAGAAATACCCGAATGGAAGTGGGAACGGATATCCATGGATTTCATAACTAAGTTACCCAAAACGACAAGCGGACTCGACACCATTTGGGTAATTGTCGATAGGTTAACTAAATCAGCGCATTTTCTACCGATCAAAGAGACGGATAAATTGGAGAAGTTAACAAGGACATACCTCAGAGAAATTGTATGACTGCATGGTGTGCCCGTATCCATTTGATGGGTTTTGAGCATTCTAACACTTCCTATGTGTACATGCAACCCTAATAACCTTGGATCTATGTTTGTCTAATTTGTCATGCAAAGTTGAATTCCAAGGTTATATCCTATCTAGCATACATGGGGAACAATTTTAACATAAAGTATAGATAGAATAACTTACCTTGTTGTTGCTTGTGTTCCTTGAAACCTTGTGAGCCTAGCACCTCAAGTGGTGATGCCTCAAATGCTTCACACAACACCAAATGCTCTTGGAAGAACTTATGAGAGTATACTCACTTCTTCAAATCGGCTAAGCCCTCTATTTCTTTGTTGCAACCGATTTTGGTGGAGATTATGCTTCTTATATAGTGTTGACACATCTAGGGTTAAACCCTAATGTATCATGACTCTTCATTTCTATGACCCATGGGTTTGTAACTCCCATGGAGCATCCTATGGGTGGAACCCAACTTGATGATCCATGGAGCCTTTTAGCCCACTATACAAGATATGGATGATTTACTTAATCAACCCATATATTTAATTAGTTATCTTTTTGATCACTTAATTAATTCTAAATTAATTCTTGATCAAACTAATCAAATAATATTATTAATATATTAGAACTTATAATATATTAATAATCTCCAAGCGTTATTTCTCTCATTTAGTCTATCCAATTGCATGGTGCCATGCAACCCAAATGGACCATGCCGGGTCGGTTCAAGTACATACCAGAAATAGTTATGGACTTAGACACTTTATCCAACAGTCTCCCACTTGGATAAGTCTAGTAACTATTACTGCAAGTATGACTTCAGGAACCGATCGGCAATCGTAGCTCTTTACAAGGTTTCTCGAAACTTGAGAAGATGATGGTACGCCATTTAAGATAAGTGACCATATAATCCTCTGTTCTAGATATCAGTCGGACAAATACATGGAACAATGTCTTACTTATTGTCCAACATTTGTTTCCCGATTTCCGATTTGTTTGACAAAGAACTTTATTGAACACATCAATCTAGTTCTGACCGGGCCCGATACATAGGTCAAAACAAAATCATCGAGGGGCCCAGATATCAGCTTCTAATCCAAGAAGGAACAGATAAACTTCGACTCATATGTTTGTTCTACTACTTATTGAATTACACATAAGAGCACGATTTTATAACATCGAGTTACCAATGCGTTTTTCGTACAATCAATGCATAACCAACTCGTAAGTAACAAATCATATCTCTAGGTTTAAAGATTTATATGATATTACCGTCTCACGATCACTCGAGATAGAATTCCATGAAGTGATTCCAGTGAGCGTGGGTTGAGTCCAATGCTCAGAACTTATGAGCACTCATGATTGTTGTAGCCTTGTCCCAGACCTCTACAACCAAACATGACAGTCTTGATTCATACCTACTTCCGACATATGACCGACTGTGGAGGTTTGAATAATATGTTATACCAAACAAAATTATTCTGGAAGTCAAAACATGCAAAAGAAATATAGTAAACGATCGACAAGAGATAGCAACACTTTACTCATAAATAAACACTTTTATTCATCATCAAATGTCAATTACACTTTACAAATTTCAAGATTATCTAACTACTAAATCTAATATCATCCTTCAGCCCTATGCTCCGAGCATGCTGGAGATGCTTAACCCGAGTCAGTCCCTTCGTAAGGGGATCTGCCGGATTCTCATCTGATGATACCCTCTTTGCCACGAGGAGTCCTTCTTCGATCCGATGTCTGATGAAATGGTATTTTCTGTCGATGTGTCTGGATCTCCCGTGATCCCTTGGTTCCTTGGTTAAGGCAACAGCACTTTCACTATCACAGAAAATTTCCATCGGCTCTTTAATAGCTGGTACAACTCCAAGGTCTCCAATGAGGTTCCTCAGCCATAACGCCTCATTTGCTACTTCACTAGCTGCAATATACTCTGATTCACAAGTAGAATCTGCCACTGTCTCTTGCTTGGAACTCTTCAAAGAAATTGCTCCTCCATTTAGGGTAAAGACCCAGCCCGACTGAGAGCGGAAGTTATCCCTATCAGTCTGGAAGCTAGCATCACTATACCCTACAACTCTCAAGTCATCACTCCCACCGAGGGTAAGGACCCAGTCCTTAGTCCTTCGTAGGTACTTGAGAATATTCTTTACCGCAGTCCAGTGTGCCTTGCCAGGGTTCCCCTGAAACCTGCTAACCATGCTCAGGGGAAAAGCTACATCAGGTTGAGTACACGTCATAGCATACATGATCGATCCTACAGCCGAAGCATAAGGTACTCGACTCATTTGTGCTATCTCAGCCTCAGTGCTAGGACTTTGTGTCTTACTCAGTTTGGCATTACTCTGAATGGGCAACTCTCCTTTCTTGGAGTCTTGCATTCTGAATCTCTTCAGAACCTTCTCCAAGTAGGTACTTTGACTAAGTCCAATTAGTCTTTTACTCCGATCTCTCAAGATCCTTATCCCCAAAATATAGGCAGCTTCACCAAGGTCCTTCATAGCGAAACACTTTCCAAGCCAGGACTTTACTTCCTGCAGGGTTGGAATGTCGTTCCCTATGAGTAGTATGTCATCCACATACATTACCAAAAAGCTAACTATACTCCCACTAGCCTTGACATATACACAAGATTCATCTTCACTCCTAGAAAAGCCAAATTCCTTGACCTTTTCATCAAAGCAAAGATTCCATCTGCGAGGTGCTTGCTTTAATCCATAAATGGATTTCTCAAGCTTACACACTCTATTAGGGTACTCGTTACTGACAAAACCCTCTGGCTGACTCATGTAAACATCTTCAGCCAACTTCCCATTAAGGAAAGCGGTTTTGACATCCATTTGCCAAATTTCATAGTCATGAAATGCGGCTATGGCTAACAGAACCCGAATAGACTTAATCTTGGCTACCGGAGAAAAGGTCTCATCATAGTCCACTCCAGGAATTTGAGAGAAACCCTTTGCAACCAGTCTAGCCTTATAAGTGTGTACTTTACCATCCATGTCGGTCTTCTTTTTGAAGACCCATTTGCACCCTACAGTCTTTCGACCTGGTACATTCTCAACCAAGTTCCAAACTTGATTGTCATACATGGATTGTATCTCGCTATCCATAGCCTCTTTCCATTTGGCAGACTCGGGGCCCGCCATGGCTTCCTTGTAGCTGTTAGGATCATCATGACTTACTAGTGTCTCATCACTAATAAGTGTCTCACCTTCTGCAGTAATATGGAATCCATAGTAATGCTCAGGTGCACTCCTAACTCTCGTGGAATGTCTCAGAGGTACAGATTCGTCAATTGGCTCAACAGGAGTTACCTCCTCAAGTTGAGGGCTAGAGTTTGAAGTTCCTTCACCACTTGACTCTTGAATTTCTTCAAGATCAACTTGCCTCCCACTGTCTCCTTGGCTTGTAAACTCTCTCTCTCGAAAGACTCCTCTTCTTGCTACAAAGACCACATTGTCACTAGGTCTGTAGAAGAGGTAACCAAAGGATTGCTGTGGGTAGCCGATGAAAATACACCTCTCGCTTCGGGGTTCGAGCTTATCATGAGTCTCGCGTCTCACGAAAGCCTCGCAGCCCCAAATCTTGATGTGGTCTAGTTTAGGTACTTTACCAGTCCACATCTCGTGAGGAGTTTTGGAAACTTTCTTTGTAGGGACTAGATTGAGGATATGGGTGGCAGTCTCTAAGGCATACCCCCAGAATGAGATTGGTAGCGAAGCTCGACTCATCATGGAACGAACCATGTCCAACAAGGTTCGATTACGCCTCTCAGCCACACCATTCAACTGCGGTGTCCTGGGAGGTGTCAATTGTGAGACAATCCCACATTCCTTTAGATAGTCGAGGAACTCTGAACTAAGATACTCACCACCTCGATCGGATCGAAGCATCTTAATGTTCCTGCCCAATTGATTCTCGACTTCCTGTTTAAATTCCTTAAACTTCTCGAAAGTCTCTGACTTATGCTTGATTAAGTAGACATATCCATATCTACTGTAATCATCGGTAAAAGTCAAATAATAACGATTAGCATCCCTTGTGGCATGTTTGAATGGTCCACACACATCCGTGTGTATAAGGTCCAACAAACCTTCACCCCTTTCACATGAGCCTGTGAAGGGTGACTTTGTCATTTTTCCAAGTAAGCATGATTCGCAACTATCATTTGACTTTAGGTCAAACGACTCCAAGACTCCATCCTTTTGGAGTTGGCCTATGCGTTTCTTGCTTATATGTCCAAGACGACAATGCCATAATGATGCTTTATCCAAGTTATTATTATTAGTAGAATCAATACACAAAACGTTATTTCCTAAGTTATCTACAATAGATACAGCTTCATACACACCATCACAAGGTAATGCTTTAAAATAAAGTACATTATTAAAGAAAGCATTAATCGAACCAACTTCATTATCAAACGAAAAGGTGAAACCTTGTTTGTACAATGCATGAAAGGAAATAATATTTCTTGCCATTTCTGGCGAATAACAACATTTATTCAAATCTAAATTTAACCCACTACTTAGCGATAAAGTATAAACTCCAATCTTGGTGACAGGTGTAACTTTCCTATTCCCCATGATTAAGTTTATTCTTCCTTGCTCCACATTCTCACTTCTTCCTAGTCCCTGCAAGTCACAACAAATATGAATACCGCAACCTGTATCAAGGACCCAAGATTTCGAATGGGGTGAGTTATTAGAAATGATAGTGTAAATACCTGCATGGTTGGGTTTGACTTTCCCATCCTTCACATCTTGCTGGTACTTTGGGCAGTTCCGCTTCCAATGAGCTTTTTCGTGGCAATAGAAGCATTCAGCCTCTTTTGGGTCAGAAGAAGGAGTAATGAAACCTTTCTTGGTTCCACTTGAAGAAGAGCCATCAAGGGTCCGAGCCTTGGTACCCTTTGAAGATCTCTTTCTCTTCCTCCCTCGACTCTGCCCGATTGCCAAGACCGGAGTTGTTTCTGGAGTAGGAGTGATAGCAACCGACTTCCCCTTAAGACCTGTTTCTGCGGTCTTGAGAAGTCCCTGAAGTTTGCTGAGAGTGACCTCTTCCTTGTTCATGTGATATGTCATGCGGAATTGATCATAGCACGATGGTAAGGAGTGCAAAATGATATCTATTGCAAGCTCCTCAGGGAAGTTCACATTGAGCTTCAGCAACCGATCCACATACCTTTGCATTTTCTGCATGTGGCTCGTGACGGACTCTCCGTCCTTCATCATGGTCGTTATCATGGAGCAGATGACTTCGTACCTCTCTTGTCGTGCACTTTGATGGTATCTTTCCATCAAATCTTGGTGCATTTCATAAGGGTAGAAGTCTTCGTAAGACTTTTGGAGGTCAGCTGTCATGGTGGCTAACATGATGCAAGCCACCTTGGTTGCATCTCTTTCATGAGTATGAAAGTCAGCGATCTCCTGGGGAGTTGCAGTGGACTCGTCAATTTCCTTAAGCTCCTTGTCAAGGACATATTCTTTGTCCTCGTAGCGGGTAATCATCCTGATGTTTCTGATCCACTTATTGAAGTTGGATCCATCAAAGGTGACTTTCCCACACAGACTCATAAGAGTAAAGGAGCCATTAGGATTCGAGCCAGAAGCATTGTTTGAAGACATCTGAAAAGAAGAACAAGTTTAGTTTAGATTTAAGAGAGTCCTTAATAAAACACCCAAATGTAATATTAAGGCTAGGATCCAATCACAATATAATATAACTTAGAAGAGGTATGCCGTAATCTAAGCTATACCATATTTGAAAGGTAGGTGAATGACGATTCACCAATTTCCACCACGAAAACTGAAATATTAAATATTTAGTTTTTATTGGTTTTAGAAATTCCTAGATTCTTTGAGATCCAATGAACTTTTCAAAGGCATGTTTCGATCTCGGGAGTGCCCTCCAGGTTTTGTGACTGGGATGCCGAGGATCACAAAACGAGGTGTGAAGTAACCATGCAAATCACTTGGTACCCTTAAAGTTTATCACTCAATCGATGTGCCGGTAAACCACACACGCTCCACCGATACTATAATAAACCTTAAGTCACCCTTTACCTACCTTGTTATGTCCAAGTTAGTGTGCCGGTTAACCACACACGCTCCACCAACGACTCAGACAAAGTGTAAAGTGTAATTTCATGGATTAGCACCTTATTCACATTTTTCCTAAAGTAACTAAGATTGAGAATTTAATAAACATTTAGTTACTTTATATATATTCATCATACTTTGAATGAGAATTTATAAGTCCTTGTCTTACCCGTTCGGCTAACGACCCTCCACCAGTCAAGCAAGCGGTGGGTGAGAATATACACCCATTAAGTCACCATTTTATAGGCAACAACCTTATACCCACCTTATAGACCAGCTTCGTGAATGAGGCGTACTAGCGGTAAGACGACTTGTTCTTATACATATATATACAATTATTAAATTATCATAATATAAGTATAAGGGTTGAATTTTAACTTTTTAAAATTCTAGGGGTTGGAACTAAAGTTTTAACTTAACTTTACTTGTTCCAAAACTTGAGGGCAAGTTTTGTAACTTTCAAAACTTTTCATTTCTTGTAACTTATGAGTTTAATAGAGTCATAAAATGAAGACTCTTCATTTTTTATAACTCTTGTGTTTTCTTAATGGTTTTTAACTCAAGTGACTCTTGGTTTTCCATAACTTAAGGATAAGTTATGGACTCCATTAAAACACATTATGATCAAGAATTAAACTACCAAATAGGTTACAAATAATTCATATGATCATCTAAAACATCATAAGAACAAGAACATGAATATGAACATAATCAAAAATTACATAAAACTTTGTAATTTTGATAACTAGTTGTTGTAAATGAATTAGCAAAACATTACACCACCAAAAACAAGTTTATATTTACTAAAACAGTTTAGGGTAATGTTTGTAATTCATTTTCCAGCAACTGAATCGAAATTCTGCACTTATTCGACCCTACTCGCCGAGTGCATGAACATGACTTGCCGAGTTGGTTGAAGATACACATGGACTCGACGAGTCCCCCCTATAGACTCGACGAGTCCGATCGCAGACAGCAAATTTCCGATTCTGTTTTCAACTTTTAAGCACAAATAAGAACAAACAAGCCTAGGCTCTGATACCACTGATGGGTTTTGAGCATTCTGACACTTCCTATGTGTACATGCAACCCTAATAACCTTGGATCTATGTTTGTCTAATTTGTCATGCAAAGTTGAATTCCAAGGTTATATCCTATCTAGCATACATGGGGAACAATTTTAACATAAAGTATAGATAGAAAAACTTACCTTGTTGTTGCTTGTGTTCCTTGAAACCTTGTGAGCCTAGCACCTCAAGTGGTGATGCCTCAAATGCTTCACACAACACCAAATGCTCTTGGAAGAACTTATGAGAGTATACTCACTTCTTCAAATCGGCTAAGCCCTCTATTTCTTTGTTGCAACCGATTTTGGTGGAGATTATGCTTCTTATATAGTGTTGACACATCTAGGGTTAAACCCTAATGTATCATGACTCTTCATTTCTATGACCCATGGGTTTGTAACTCCCATGGAGCATCCATGGAGCATCCTATGGGTGGAACCCAACTTGATGATCCATGGAGCCTTTTAGCCCACTATACAAGATATGGATGATTTACTTAATCAACCCATATATTTAATTAGTTATCTTTTTGATCACTTAATTAATTCTAAATTAATTCTTGATCAAATTAATCAAATAATATTATTAATATATTAGAACTTATAATATATTAATAATCTCCAAGCGTTATTTCTCTCATTTAGTCTATCCAATTGCATGGTGCCATGCAACCCAAATGGACCATGCCGGGTCGGGTCAAGTACATACCAGAAATAGTTATGGACTTAGACACTTTATCCAACACCATTATCTCGGACCGAGATAGTAGATTCACCTCAAGGTTCTGGCAGTCACTACAAAAAGCTTTGGGGACAAGACTAGACATGAGTACCGCTTATCACCCACAAACCGACGGCCAGAGCGAGAGAACCATACAAACCCTAGAAGACATGCTGAGAGCTTGCGTAATCGATTTTGGCAAAGCATGGGACACACATCTACCCTTGGTCGAGTTCTCGTACAACAATAGCTACCACAACAGTATCAAAGCTGCCCCGTTCGAAGCCCTCTATGGCCGCAAGTGTAGGTCACCTTTATGCTGGGCCGAAGTGGGGGACACACAACTAGCAAAAGGACAAGCAACTGACAACACGCTCACTTGACCAGAAATCATAAGGGAAACTACAGAGAAGATTGTTCAAATCCGAGAACGTCTAAAGGCATCAAGGGATAGTCAAAAGAGTTATGCAGATAAGAGACGAAAACCCTTGGAATTCCAAGTTGGAGACCGTGTCCTACTAAAAGTCTCGCCTTGGAAAGGATTAATACGCTTCAGAAAACGTGGGAAACTGGACCCTAGACACATCGAACCATTCGAGATCCTTGCCAGGATCGGTCCAGTGGCTTACAAACTTAGACTACCTCAGGAACTCCACAACGTACACCCTACCTTTCACGTATCAAACCTAAAGAAGTGCTTATCTGATGAGACCCTTGTCGTCCCTCTAGATGAAATTGCAATAAATGAAAACCTCCAATTTGTAGAGGAACCAGTAGAGATCATGGATCGGGAAGTCAAAGGAACTAAACAAAGCTGCGTACCTATCGTAAAGGTCCGCTGGAACGCCAAGCGAGGACCTGAATACACCTGGGAACGAGAGGATCAGATGAAACAAAAGTACCCTCATCTTTTTCCTAAACTATGAACTATATCTTAGATAAAATTTCGGGACGAAATTCCCTTAACAGGTGGATGATGTGACAACCCTATATTTTCCAAAAGCATTGTAACGCTCAAAACTCAAATACAACTAAATTAACCTTGAAAATAAAGTATTAAAATATCTAAGTTGGGATGCATCAAATATTAGATAACGTGTCATGGTTTCCGAAAACATAAAGAACACTCAAAACCGGGTTATATTGAAGAAATTATAACCACTCGTATATTTACGACACGCCGTTAAAATATTATTTGACGTAAAAAGAAAAATCTCAATAATATGCATTTTAGCCTTAAGTATCTAAACAAAAATCGTAGATCTCGTCGAAACGTGAGCGTGCATAAAAAGATCGCCCAAATTGGACCTCGTATGAAGAAGTTACGAATTTTCAAAGTTTCGTAACAGTAGTAGAGGGCTAAAAACTCGAATTGAAGATCGAGTGTTAATTAGCTAACGTAATCTAAATGAGAGTTGAAGATCTCCACAATAGGAGCAAATTGATAAAAAGACAAACGGAAACCAACGCCGAATAAAGAACCTATAAATCTTTAACGACCTTTAGGAGGCCCGGCCTATTTAAAAGTATGTCATTAAAAATAAAATCAAAACAAGCCGACGGAGTTTAAAGGAAAGTTGTAGAGCATAATCTCCCCTACGCGTGGATATAAAGAACACGAAAAACGGAGCTCGTACGCGAAAGTTATGGAATTTAGAAGAGGACAGGCCAAATTACGCCCCGCGTACTAGACCCAGAGTCGAGTCCCATCGGCCCGCCCACTCTACGCTTAGCTAGCTAGGAGTCGTAAGCCATGACGCATTGTTACGCCCCGCGTAACCGAGGTACGCGCTGGGTACGGGGCTTTCCAGCCCTATAAATAGATGGCATAAGCTCGAGTTTTTGCACACCATTCACAATTCCTCAGTCATTTTCCCATCCCTCTAAGCTCCAGAGACCATTCCCTCACCTCGGTTTCCGCACTTGAGCCCCCGACGAAAGATTTACGCTGCAGATATCCCCGAAGAGCCCGACGACGCAACTATCCACGATCGAAGTTCTACTTAACTCTAGCCTCTCTCTTCAAACTTAACGAGTGAGTTCATACCCCTACTTTTCAATTCCTTTCATGTTTTACGGGGGGAATACAAGTACATTACACGTTAAAGTATCATTTTATAAACATAGATGAAATTTCTATCTTCGGATATCGATACAAACAACTTATGTATACAAGAGTTATTATATCACTAAGTTATTTTCACCAAACGAAACATACTATCTGAAAAACTATAATGGGTATAGTTAACGAGTCAGTTGTACATTTTACGTATACATCTTGAAAAACGAAACACTTTCAAAAGAAGTAAGGTCATTTCATTGTAAATCTATTTATACTAAGCAAAGTGAGATATTCAAACTTCAACGTACATTTATGTATGCATTTCAAGTCCTGTATTATAAACCATAATCTCTTGGAGGGAGAGCGTGATACTTGTGTATAGATATATACGGGATTGACAATCCCGCACCTAAACTACTTGCTATAGTTAGACTGGCAGGTCTGGGGTGACAAATGTCATAACACTGCAACAACTGAAGAATGTTGTTACAGGCTGTCAGTGTCAATAGCATGGTTATAAAACTCACATAAAAGTATAAAACAAGATTGATTTACGAGATTCATATGTGCATTGCAGTTTTGTACATTATTTTGATGGGTTTTGAGCATTCTAACACTTCCTAAGTCTACATGCAACCCTAATAACCTTGGATCTATGTTTGTCTAATTTGTCATGCAAAGTTGAATTCCAAGGTTATATCCTATCTAGCATACATGGGGAACAATTTTAACATAAAGTATAGATAGAATAACTTACCTTGTTGTTGCTTGTGTTCCTTGAAACCTTGTGAGCCTAGCACCTGAAGTGGTGATGCCTCAAATGCTTCACACAACACCAAATGCTCTTGGAAGAACTTATGAGAGTATACTCACTTCTTCAAATCGGCTAAGCCCTCTATTTCTTTGTTGCAACCGATTTGGGAGGAGATCATATTCCTTATATAGTGTTGACACATCTAGAGTTAAACCCTAATGTGTCATGACTCTTCATTTCCATGACCCATGGGTTTGTAACTCCCATGGAGCATCCATGGAGCATCCTATGGGTAGAACCCAACTTGATGATCCATGGAGCCTTTTAGCCCACTATACAAGATATGGATGATTTACTTAATCAACCCATATATTTAATTAGTTATCTTTTGATCACTTAATTAATTCTAAATTAATTCTTGATCAAACTAATCAAATAATATTATTAATATATTAGAACTTATAATATATTAATAATCTCCAAGCGTTATTTCTCTCATTTAGTTTATCCAATTGCATGGTGCCATGCAACCCAAATGGACCATGCCGGGTCGGGTCAAGTACATACCAGAAATAGTTATGGACTTAGACACCTTATCCAACAGTCTCCCACTTCGATAAGTCTAGTAACTATTACTGCAAGTATGACTTCAGGAACCGATCGGCAATCGTAGCTCTTTACAAGGTTTCTCGAAACTTGAGAAGATGATGGTACGCCATTTAAGATAAGTGATCATATAATCCTCTGTTCTAGATATCAGTCGGACAAATACATGGAACAATGTCTTACTTATTGTCCAACATTTGTTTCCCGATTTCCGATTTGTTTGACAAAGAACTTTATTGAACACATCAATTTAGTTCTGACCGGGCCCGGTACATAGGTCAAAACAAAATCATCGAGGGGCCCAGATATCAGCTTCTAATCCAAGAAGGAACAGATAAACTTCAACTCATATGTTTGTTCTACTACTCATTGAATTACACATAAGAGCACGATTTTATAACATCGAGTTACCAATGCGTTTTTCGTACAATCAATGCATAACCAACTCGTAAGTAACAAATCATATCTCTAGGTTTAAAGACTTATATGATATTACCGTCTCACGATCACTCGAGATAGAATTCCATGAAGTGATTCCAGTGAGCGTGGGTTGAGTCCAATGCTCAGAACTTATGAGCACTCATGATTGTTGTAGCCTTGTCCCAGACCTCTACAATCAAACATGACAGTCTTGATTCATACCTACTTCCGACATATGACCGACTGTGGAGGTTTGAATAATATGTTATACCAAACAAAATTATTCTGGAAGTCAAAACATGCAAAAGAAATATAGTAAACGATCGACAAGAGATAGCAACACTTTACTCATAAATAAACACTTTTATTCATCATCAAATGTCAATTACACTTTACAAATTTCAAGATTATCTAACTACTAAATCTAATATCATCCTTCAGCCCTATGCTCCGAGCATGGTGGAGATGCTTAACCCGAGTCAGTCCCTTCGTAAGGGGATCTGCCGGATTCTCATCTGATGATACCCTCTTTGCCACGAGGAGTCCTTCTTCGATCCGATGTCTGATGAAATGATATTTTCTGTCAATGTGTCTGGATCTCCCGTGATCCCTTGGTTCCTTCGCTAAGGCAACAGCACTTTCACTATCACAGAAAATTTCCATCGGCTCTTTAATAGCTGGTACAACTCCAAGGTCTCCAATGAAGTTCCTCAGCCAAAACGCCTCCTTTGCTGCTTCGCTAGCTGCAATATACTCTGATTCACAAGTAGAATCAGCCACTGTCTCTTGCTTGGAACTCTTCCAAGAAATTGCTCCTCCATTTAGGGTAAAGACCCAGCCCGACTGAGAGCGGAAGTTATCCCTATCAATCTGGAAGCTAGCATCACTATACCCTACAACTCTCAAGTCATCACTCCCACCGAGGGTAAGGACCCAGTCCTTAGTCCTTCGCAGGTACTTGAGAATATTTTTTACCGCAGTCCAGTGTGCCTTGCCAGGATTCCCCTGAAACCTGCTAACCATGCTCAAGGCAAAGGCTACATCAGGTCGAGTACACGTCATAGCATACATGATCGAACCTACAGCCGAAGCATAAGGTAATCGACTCATTTCTGCTATCTCAGCCTCAGTGCTAGGGCTTTGTGTCTTACTCAGCTTGGCGCTACTCTGGATGGGCAACTCTCCTTTCTTGGAGTTTTGCATTCTGAATCTCTTCAGAATCTTCTCCAAGTAGGTACTTTGACTAAGTCCAATTAGTCTTTTACTCCGATCTCTCAAGATTCTTATCCCCAAAATATAGGCAGCTTCACCAAGGTCCTTCATAGCGAAACACTTTCCAAGCCAGGACTTTACTTCCTGCAGGGTTGGAATGTCGTTTCCTATGAGTAGTATGTCATCCACATACAATACCAAAAAGCTAACTATACTCCCACTAGCCTTGACATAAATGGATTTCTCAAGCTTACACACTCTATTAGGGTACTCGTTACTGATAAAACCCTCTAGCTGACTCATGTAAACATCTTCAGCCAACTTCCCATTAAGGAAAGCGGTTTTGACATCCATTTGCCAAATTTCATAGTCATGAAATGCGGCTATGGCTAATAGAACCCGAATAGACTTAATCTTGGCTACCGGAGAAAAGGTCTCATCATAATCCACTCCAGGAATTTGAGAGAAACCCTTTGCAACCAGTCTAGCCTTATAAGTGTGTACTTTACCATCCATGTCGGTCTTCTTCTTGAAGACCCATTTGCACCCTACAGTCTTTCGACCTGGTACATTCTCAACCAAGTTCCAAACTTGATTGTCATACATGGATTGTATCTCGCTATCCATAGCCTCTTTCCATTTAGCAGACTCGGGGCCTGCCATGGCTTCCTCGTAGCTGTTAGGGTCATCTTGACTTACTAGTGTCTCATCACTAATAAGTGTCTCACCTTCTGCAGTAATATGGAATCCATAGTAATGCTAAGGTGCACTCCTAACTCTCGTGGAACGCCTCAGAGGTACAGATTCGTCAATTGGCTCAACAGGAGTTTCCTCCTCAAGTTGAGGGCTAGAGTCTGAAGTTCCTTCACCACTTGACTCTTGAATTTCTTCAAGATCAACTTGCCTCCCACTGTCTCCTTGGCTTATAAACTCTCTTTCTCGAAAGACTCCTCTTCTTGCTACAAAGACCACATTGTCACTAGGTCTGTAGAAGAGGTAACCAAAGGAATGATGTGGGTAGCCGATGAAAATACACCTCTCGCTTCGGGGTTCGAGCTTATCATGAGTCTCGCGTCTCACGAAAGCCTCGCAGCCCCAAATCTTGATGTGGTCTAGTTTAGGTACTTTACCAGTCCACATCTCGTGAGGAGTTTTGGCAACTTTCTTTGTAGGGACTAGATTAAGGATATGGGCGGCAGTCTCTAAGGCATACCCCCAGAATGAGATTGGTAGCGAAGCTCGACTCATCATGGAACGAACCATGTCCAACAAGGTTCGATTACGCCTCTCAGCCACACCATTCAACTGCGGTGTCCTGGGAGGTGTCAATTGTGAGACAATCCCACATTCCTTTAGATAGTCTAGGAACTCTGAACTAAGATACTCACCACCCCGATCAGATCGAAGCATCTTAATGTTCCTGCCCAATTGATTCTCGACTTCCTGTTTAAATTCCTTAAACTTCTCGAAAGTCTCTGACTTATGCTTGATTAAGTAGACATATCCATATCTACTGTAATCATCGGTAAAAGTCAAATAATAACGATTAGCATCCCTTGTGGCATGTTTGAATGGTCCACACACATCCGTGTGTATAAGGTCCAACAAACCTTCACCCCTTTCACACGAGCCTGTGAAGGGTGACTTTGTCATTTTTCCAAGTAAGCATGATTCGCAACTATCATTTGACTTTAGGTCAAACGACTCCAAGACTCCATCCTTTTGGAGTTGGCCTATGCGTTTCTTGCTTATATGTCCAAGACGACAATGCCATAATGATGCTTTATCCAAGTTATTATTATTAGTAGAATCAATACACAAAACATTATTTCCTAAGTTATCTACAATAGATACAGCTTCATACACACCATCACAAGGTAATGCTTTAAAATAAAGAACATTATTAAAGAAAGCATTAATCGAACCAACTTCATTATCAAACGAAAAGGTGAAACCTTGTTTGTACAATGCATGAAAGGAAATAATATTTCTTGCCATTTCTGGCGAATAACAACATTTATTCAAATCTAAATTTAACCCACTACTTAGCGATAAAGTATAAACTCCAATCTTGGTGACAGGTGTAACTTTCCTATTCCCCATGATTAAGTTTATTCTTCCTTGCTCCACATTCTCACTTCTTCCTAGTCCCTGCAAGTCACAGCAAATATGAATTCCGCAACCTGTATCAAGGACCCAAGATTTCGAATGGGGTGAGTTATTAGAAATGATAGTGTAAATACCTGCATGGTTGGGTTTGACTTTCCCATTCTTTACATCTTGCTGGTACTTTGGGCAGTTCCGCTTCCAATGAGCTTTTTCGTGGCAATAGAAGCATTCAGCCTCTTTTGGGTCAGAAGAAGGAGTAATGAAACCTTTCTTGGTTCCACTTGAAGAAGAGCCATCGAGGGTCCGAGCCTTGGTACCCTTTGAAGATCTCTTTCTCTTCCTCCCTCGACTCTGCCCGATTGCCAAGACCGGAGTTGTTTCTGGAGTAGGAGTGATAGCAACCGACTTCCCCTTAAGACTTGTTTCTGCGGTCTTGAGAAGTCCCTGAAGTTTGCTGAGGGTGACCTCTTCCTTGTTCATGTGATATGTCATGCGGAATTGATCATAGCACGATGGTAAGGAGTGCAAAATGATATCTATTGCAAGCTCCTCAGGGAAGTTCACATTGAGCTTCAGCAACCGAGCCACATACCTTTGCATTTTCTGCATGTGGCTCGTGACGGACTCTCCGTCCTTCATCATGGTCGTTATCATGGAGCAGATGACTTCGTACCTCTCTTTTCGTGCACTTTGATGGTATCTTTCCATCAAATCTTGGTGCATTTCATAAGGGTAGAAGTCTTCGTAAGACTTTTGGAGTTCAGCTGTCATGGTGGCTAACATGATGCAAGCCACCTTGGTTGCATCTCTTTCATGAGTATGAAAATCAGCGATCTCCTGGGGAGTTGCAGTGGACTCGTCAATTTCCTTAAGCTCCTTGTCAAGGACATATTCTTTGTCCTCGTAGCGGGTAATCATCCTGATGTTTCTGATCCACTTATTGAAGTTGGATCCATCAAAGGTGACTTTCCCACACAGACTCATAAGAGTAAAGGAGCCATTAGGATTCTAGCCAGAAGCATTGTTTGAAGACATCTGAAAAGAAGAACAAGTTTAGTTTAGATTTAAGAGAGTCCTTAATAAAACACCCAAATGTAATATTAAGGCTAGGATCCAATCACAATATAATATAACTTAGAAGAGGTATGCCGTAATCTAAGCTATACCATATTTGAAAGGTAGGTGAATGACGATTCACCAATTTCCACCACGAAAACCGAAATATTAAATATTTAGTTTTTATTGGTTTTAGAAATTCCTAGATTCTTTGAGATCCAATGAACTTTTCAAAGGCATGTTTCGATCTCGGGAGTGCCCTCCAGGTTTTGTGACTGGGATGCCGAGGATCACAAAACGAGGTGTGAAGTAACCATGCAAATCACTTGGTACCTTTAAAGTTTATCACTCAATCGATGTGCCGGTAAACCACACACGCTCCACCGATACTATAATAAACCTTAAGTCACCCTTTACCTACCTTGTTAAGTCCAAGTTAGTGTGCCGGTTAACCACACACGCTCCACCAACGACTTTGACAAAGTGTAAAGTGTAATTTCATGGATTAGCACCTTATTCACATTTTTCCTAAAGTAACTAAGATTGGGAATTTAATAAACATTTAGTTACTTTATTATATTCATCATACTTTGAATGAGAATTTATAAGTCCTTGTCTTACCCGTTCGGCTAACGACCCTCCACCAGTCAAGCAAGCGGTGGGTGAGAATATACACCCATTAAGTCACCATTTTATAGGCAACAACCTTATACCCACCTTATAGACCGGCTTCGTGAATGAGGCGTACTAGCGGTAAGACGACTTGTTCTTATACATATATATATAATTATTAAATCATCATAATATAAGTATAAGGGTTGAATTTTAACTTTTAAAATTCTAGGGGTTGGAACTAAAGTTTTAACTTAACTTTACTTGTTCCAAAACTTGAGGGCAAGTTTTGTAACTTTCAAAACTTTTCATTTCTTGTAACTTATGAGTTTAATAGAGTCATAAAATGAAGACTCTTCATTTTTATAACTCTTGTGTTTTCTTAATGGTTTTTTAACTCAAGTGACTCTTGGTTTTCCATAACTTAAGGATAAGTTATGGACTCCATTAAAACACATTATGATCAAGAATTAAACTACCAAATAGGTTACAAATAATTCCTATGATCATCTAAAACTTCATAAAAACAAGAACATGAATATGAACATAATCAAAAATTACATAAAACTTTGTAATTTTGATAACTAGTTGTTGTAAATGAATTAGCAAAACATTACACCACCAAAAACAAGTTTATATTTACTAAAACAGTTTAGGGTAATGTTTCTAATTCATTTTCCAGCAACTGAATCGAAATTCTGCACTCATTCGACCCTACTCGCCGAGTGCATGAACATGACTCGCCGAGTTGGTTGAAGATACATATGGACTCGACGAGTCCCCCTATGGACTCGACGAGTCCGATCGCAGACAGCAAATTTTCGATCCTGTTTTCAACTTTTAAGCACAAATAAGAACAAACAAGCCTAGGCTCTGATACCACTGATGGGTTTTGAGCATTCTAACACTTCCTAAGTGTACATGCAACCCTAATAACCTTGGATCTATTTTTGTCTAATTTATCATGCAAAGTTGAATTCCAAGGTTATATCCTATCTAGCATACATGGGGAACAATTTTAACATAAAGTATAGATAGAATAACTTACCTTGTTGTAGCTTGTGTTCCTTGAAACCTTGTGAGCCTAGCACCTCAAGTGGTGATGCCTCAAATGCTTCACACAACACCAAATGCTCTTGGGAGAACTTATGAGAGTATACTCACTTCTTCAAATCGGCTAAGCCCTCTATTTCTTTGTTGCAACCGATTTGGTTGGAGATCATATTCCTTATATAGTGTTGACACATCTAGAGTTAAACCCTAATGTGTCATGACTCTTCATTTCCATGACCCATGGGTTTGTAACTCCCATGGAGCATCCATGGAGCATCCTATGGGTAGAACCCAACTTGATGATCCATGGAGCCTTTTAGCCCACTATACAAGATATGGATGATTTACTTAATCAACCCATATATTTAATTAGTTATCTTTTGATCACTTAATTAATTCTAAATTAATTCTTGATCAAACTAATCAAATAATATTATTAATATATTAGAACTTATAATATATTAATAATCTCCAAGCGTTATTTCTCTCATTTAGTTTATCCAATTGCATGGTGCCATGCAACCCAAATGGACCATGCCGGGTCGGGTCAAGTACATACCAGAAATAGTTATGGACTTAGACACCTTATCCAACATATTTTTCATACAAAGTTGTTTTTTATCATTCAAGTACAAAAGATACTAACACATTCCAACTTTGGAAACTTTTTGAATCATTTATAGAAAATATTGGATTTTTTGAAAACCTCGTTTACCAATTTGCTACCAAAAAGGATATTCTTTTCAACTCGAAACACTCATGAACTCACCAACTTAAATGTTGACACTCTTTCAAAACCACTTGTATTTCTCAGGGAATGAGTAATACAGGTAACTACCAACTTTTGGGAGAAGGAACACTAACGATGTTTTTATTATTGAACATTTATCATCATATTGTAATATTCTTTTGATAACATGTATAACGCAACAATATATGTTTTCATTATATATATGATGGTCGTGTTACTATCTTTACATTATTCAATTGTTGTGATACTATGTGAGGTCATCCACCCCCGAATGTTTCCGCCATTCTGGTTTGGGGGTGTGACAGCAGGGGTAGTGGCAGCATGGACTGTCACCATTTGTTGTCTCTTCGAGAACTCCTGGGAAGGCTGATATTTATCCCCCGCCTCCCAGTACTTTCTTTTCTCACCACTTCTTTCCATCGGCTCAGGAGTAGTGGCTGCTTCCTCTACGTCCTCACTATGGTCAATCAAGATTTGCGCTAGGCATTTGGCGCTGTCGTATGTATCTGGCCTCGCAGCTAAGACGTTCCCATTGGTTGGCTGGGTTAATCCCCAGATAAACCTCTCTATCTTCTTACTTTCTGGGGTAACCATCCCTGGACAAAGAAGCGCTAAGTCATCAAATCTGGATGTGTAGGCAGCGATATCGGAACCTTTCATCTTCAGATTCCAAAGTTCATGTTCCAGCTTCTGAATTTCACCCCGAGGGCAATACTCAGCATGCAGAAGTTCCTTCATAACTTCCCAACCCATAGCATTGGCTACAGGTAGAGTTAGAGATTTGACTCGGCTGTTCCACCAAGTCAGGGCTTTGTTGGTGAGAGTGCAAGCGGCAAACTTCACCTTGTCGGATTCTGAACAAGCACAGATCTCGAAGATAGATTCGATCCTTTCTAACCATCGAGTTAAAGAAATGACACCTCCTGTGCCATCGAAGAATGTAGGTTTCGCATGCATAAAGTTTTTATAGGAACACTCCTTTCGGTGTCCCTGGCTATTTTCCTGGTTTTGAGGTTGGGGACCACCTCCCGAACTACCGGGGTTCGTTTGCGACATGGCTGCTGAAAATGCTGCAGTTAAAACTAACTGAAGGGTTTCCAGGTTGATTTGAAGAGAAGGTGGTTTTTGAGGAGGGTTGTTGTTGTTCTGCGAGCTGGGTCTTTTTCTTGGAGGCATCTTGATCTAATAAGATCAGGAAGAGAGGATGATAAGCCCTCTGAATTGAATCAAGAGATATGATACAAAGGATATCTCTTTATGGCATACATAGAATTCTATTAAGCGATAAAGCAGGAAGGAGTTATCAAACAGATAAATTATCTCTAAAGGAATGATTAAGGAGCAACGCTGAGATGAGGAATTCTATAACGGATTTGGCTCGAGAAATACTCCCATAGTATTTCATGATTCACTGCAGCGACGGCTCATTATTTGGGTATTGGGTAAGTTTTAGGCATGCCGTACATCACAGTCACTCCCAAGCACATGTTGGCCGTGTCTCGAATGAATATAGTTGGCCAGACTATATTGATCCTAGACACGACTACATAACTGCCCAGGTTTAATCACAACGTACAACACCCATTTACTTATATTTGAGGTATACTTTTAGTTCAGAGCATTTAGGCCCTTTAGTGTTTATAGTTTTATACCATGTAAGATTTGGTATACTCCATTCACTATAAACAAGGGCTCTGATACCAATCTGTCACACCCCGAAAACCTAAGGCGGAAACGTTTCCGGGGTTGACTCCAAGTTGAGTATCAAATCCAATGCACATAGTAAGTAAAGTAAACAACCATTACATTACATATCAAAATTTACATTTGTTCAAAAGTAAAGTTGTACATTCGTAATACATAGTATATATAAACAAAAGTAAAGACGAGTCTTCTGTACGCTCCGTCTTCTCCAAAAGGATCGCTAGGTACCTGTCTAATGTTGACCTGAGAATACAAGCAGTTTGAAAATCAGCATAAAGCCGGTGAGTTCATACCCCTACCCTTTTTCAACTATTTTCAATGTTTTCAGGGGGGGGGGGGGGAATACAAGCAAAAGTACAAGGAAATCCTGTACTCAAATTTATTGTTTTCAGTTTAATCGGTTTCATTCTGTATGTTCCAATATCAATAACTGTGTTTATCAAATAGTTCGAATTAAGAATTTAGCTTTCAAACTAATCATAGATTTCTTGATAAAATGTTCTAATCTAAACTATGTTTCATAATCTACGAATAATTTATACTAATTTTCAATTATAACTAATTCGAATACGAATACAGATAACGAAACTATAACTAGAAATAGAACGAATACGAAACTATCATTAGGAACAGAACGAATAACGAAACTACAACTAGAAATAGAACGAATAACACATTTATAACTAGGAATAGAACGGATACGAATACGACTGCGAATACGAATATGAATACGAATAGTAATAGGAGTAGGAATAGGGAAACGAATACGACTACGAATACGAATACGACTGCGAATACGAATAGTAATAGGAGTAGGAATAGGGAAACGAATACGACTACGAATACGAATGCGAACACGAACAAGTGCAAGAATATGTTTAAGAATAAGAACACGAATATGAAGATATGTATCTAAGTATATTTTGATATAATACTATTAGGATATCAGAATACCTAGTTGATACAATAGGTACAAATGGAAATAAATCAGTATATCGAAATTCAATAACTAAAAATTACTTATAGGAAACTACGGGACTTTCCTAGGGAAACATTACATAACTAAAAAGGAGTAATAAACTAGACAACTATACATCTTTCACAATTAGTAATATACAATCAGGAAAGTATGGGACTTTCATGGGATCATAGTTAAACAACCAGAACCGTGTAACCTAACAATCAACCAACCTTCTCTTTTAAGAAAATATGGGATTTTCTTGGATAACAACTTTTCGGTAAACTAAAGGAAACTCGTACATTTTCACAAAGCAAACATCTTATGAACTCACCAGCTTTATGCTGATTTTCAAACTGATTGTATTCTCAGGTCAACATTAGACAGGTACCTAGCGATCCTTTTGGAGAAGACGGAGCATACAGAAGACTCGTCTCTACTTTTGTTTATATATACTATGTATTACGAATGTACAACTTTACTTTTGAACAAATGTAAATTTTGATATGTAATGTAATGGTTGTTTACTTTACTTACTATGTGCATTGGATTTGATACTCAACTTGGAGTTAACCCTGGAAACGTTTCCGCCTTAGGTTTTCGGGGTGTGACAGTCTGTCAGTCTACGGATGGTAGGCTGTACTCATATCCAGCCTCGTCCCTAGTCCCTTTTGTAGTGATTGCCAAAACCTTGAGGTAAACCTACTATCTCTATCTGAGATAATAGATATAGGAACACCATGCAGCCGTACTATTTCCTTAATGTATGTTCTTGTGAGTTTCTCTATCTTGTATGTTTCCTTGATGGGTAGGAAGTGTGCAGACTTGGTCAATCTGTCTACGATGACCCAAATGGTATCCAAGCCACCCGTTGTCTTGGGTAGTTTGGTTATAAAGTCCATTGTAATCCACTCCCACTTCCATTCCAGTATCTCTAGTTGTTGGAGGAGTCCTGATGGATTTTGATATCCAACCTTGACCTTCGCGCAAGTTAGGCACTTACTCACAAAGGTTGCGATCTCTGCTTTCATGTTAGGCCACCAGTATAGCTTTTTGAGATCCAAATACATCTTATCTGAACCTGGGTGGACGGAGTATCGTGTGTTGTGTGCTTCCTTCATGACCAGATCCCTGAAACCTCCATGGCGCGGAGTCCAGATTCGATCCATGAGATAGTAGGCTCCGTCACCCTTGACCTCCGAACTCTTATCCATTCCGCGCAGGGATTCTCCCGTCACATTCTCAGGCTTCAAGGCCTCAAGCTGAGCCTCCTTGATCTGTGATGACAGATGCGATTGGATAGTCATTGTTAACGATTTGGTTCTTCGACTAGAATGCTCTTTCCTACTCAGGGCGTCTGCTACCACTTTGGCTTTTCCCGGGTGATATCGAATTTCACAATCCTCATCGTTAAGTAGCTCGACCCATCGACGTTGTCTCATTTTGAGCTCCTTCTGCTTTTCTATGTGTTGGAGGCTCTTGTGATCAGTGTACACCACGCTCTTCGTCCCATACAAGTAGTGTCTCCAGATTTTTAGTGCGAAGACGACCTCTCGTAACTCGAGGTCGTGAGTAGTGTAGTTCACCTCATGCGTCTTTAGTTGTCTTGAGGTATAGGCGATGACCTTACCTCGTTGCATCTAGACACAACCGAGCCCCTGATTCAATGCATCGTAGTATACAACAAAATCTTCAACTCCTTCGGGCAGGGATAATACTGGTGCGGTGCATAAGGCTTGTTTCAGGCTCTGAAATGCCTTCTCCTGTTTCTCCTCCCAATCGAATGATACACCCTTTTGTGTCAACATGGTGAGAGGCTTCACAATCTGAGGGAAGTTTTGGATGAACCTGCGGTAGTAGCCAGCAAGGCCTAGAAATTGGCGAATTTATGTAGGCGTCTTCGGTGCTGACCAATTCTCAATAGCTTTAATTTTGGAGGGGTCAACGTGGATTCCGTCTTCACTAACCACATGTCCTAGGAATTCAACTCTTCGGATCCAAAATTCGCACTTAGAGAACTTCGCATATAACTTCTCTGATCGTATGGTTTCCAGGACTCGTCGCAAATGATCCCTATGCTCTAGCTCACTCCGAGAATAAACGAGTATATCATCAATAAAGATGATGACGAACTGATCTAAGTATGGACGACACACCCTATTCATCAAATCCATGAATACTACAACTACGTTGGTCAGTACAAAGCGCATCACCACGAATTCGTAGTGCCCATAAGGGGTTCGGAAGGCTGTTTTCAGAACATCTTCCTCAAGAACCCGTAACTGGTGATACTCGAACCTAAGATCAATCTTGGAGAAGTAACTCGCTCCTTGTAGTTGGTTGAATAGATCGTCGATACGAGGGAGGGGATAGCGATTTTTAACCTTGAGTTTGTTGAGTTCCCTATAATTGATGCACATACGAAACGATCCGTGCCTCTTCTTCACGAACAAGACCGGAGCTCCCCAAGGTGAGAAGCTTGGTCTTATAAAGCCCTTACTGAGTAGTTCGGTAAGTTGACCAGATAGTTCTTGCATTTCGGCAGGCGCTAGACGATAGGGAGACTTTGCTACGGGAGTAGCTCCTGGAACTAGGTCGATTCTGAATTCAACCTGACGTTTGGGAGGTAAACCTGGAAGGTCCTCTGGGAAGATATCAGGGAAATCACATACGACGGGGATGTCCTTTGGGTTCTTTGATTTCTGGCTTGTGTCGACGATGTAAGCAAGGAAGGCGCGGTATTCCTTACGTAAGTATTTCAGAGCCTGAATGCTGAAGATGATACGAAGACTCGTACCGGGTTTATCTCCATAGATCAATAGGGTTTCACAATTCGAAAGATTTAGGTGAATGGCCTTGTCAAAGCATCAGATATCGGCATGATAGAGACTCAACCAGTCCATACCAACAATGACATCAGAACTCTTGATGGAGACTGGTATGAGATCGATTGGAAATGAGTGATCGTCTAACGTGAGGGTACAACCTACGTAGATTTCGTTAGAGCTTTCGGTCTTCCCGTTAGCCGTTTCTATGACGAATGTTTCTTTTAGTGGTTGAGGGTTTTTTTGAGTAAGTGTTTAAAGGTTTGGTTTACGAAGCTTCTTTCTGCACCATTATTGAATAAGACACAGGTATAAGAGTTGTTGAGAAGAAACGTACCCGTGACTACTGTGGGATCCGCCACTGCTTCATTGTGACCAATAGCGAGTAGTCTTCCGGTTCCCCCAGGATTCACAGCCTTCGGACAGTTTTTCTAGAAGTGACCAGCTTCACCGCAGCCGTAACACGTCGGGGTCACTCCCGAACCAGGAACTTGCGAAATAGGTTTGGGAGGGGCTTTGTAGAATCGCACCATATGGCCCTTCCGACCGCAGTTGGAACACTGCAATTCATGACAAGGACCGTTGTGGTGGTAAGGACAGTTTGGAAATTTGGGCAGATTCCCACTATAAGGCTTTGGCGGTGCAGGAGCGGCTGGAGTAGTGGCAGCATGGATCACCACAATTTGCTGGTCCCTGGAGGAGGTTTGAGTCTTCTTGCCCTTCTTCTTATCCCATCGCTTCCTCTTTCTATCAGAAGAATCAGGTGGTGCAGTGGTAGTTGTGGTTGCTGTTGCTGGAGTGGTAGAGATTTCATGGTTGATCAGACTCTGGGCCAATTCCTTGGCGCTGTCGAAGGTGGTAGGGCGTGAGGCTAGAACATTTCCTCGATACGGGGGCACTAAACCCCAGATGTACCGTTCAATCTTCTTGCTTTTGGACGGTATCATATCGGGACACATAGCCGCCAAGTCACTGAACATGGCCGTATACGCTATTATGTCGGTCCCTTTCATCTTGAGGTTCCAGAGTTCCTCCTCAAGTTTCTGAATTTCACCCCTAGGGCAGTATTTCTTTCTTATGAGGTCCTTTAGAGTGTCCCAGCCCATGTCATTGGTGTAACCAAGGAGAGTGCACTGACATGGCCGTTCCACCATGTCAACACCCTGTTAGTGAGGGTGGTAGTTGCGAACTTGATTTTGCTCTCTTCGGGGCAAGAGCACATTTCAAAGACAGATTCGGTTCTTTCGAACCATTGGGACAGTGTCAGAATTCCTCCAGTACCATTGAAGAAGGTAGGTTTACAGTTCATGAAGTCCTCATAAGTGCATCCCTGCACTCTTTGATGGACTTCACCAAATCTAGAGTTGCCACTGCTCGCATCACCGGAGTTCACTTGAGCCATGGCTGCTGTCACAGCTGTAATCACAGCCGTTTGGAATAGCACTGGATCGAACTGCGGAGGAGGGGTTTAAGTTGCTGGTCTTCCTCTGCTTGAACGCCTTCGTGGAGGCATCTTTCAGTGGGAGACCATAGAAATGATAGCAATAGTAAGAGTCTATTGCGAGTATGAATAGATTGTTTCATGGATTAAATCACATGATTCAATATCAGAATGTGAGTCATAGCAATAGAGTAGTTAACTGCCTATACACTGGTATTAATGATGTAACACAAGTTCATGAAAATTGACCTAACGGTAGGTCTTACATCAAACCATAGAGAAAATGTTGGCAGTTTAGAGGTCTAGTTAGAGTAATGTTAAGCTAGGAATGTTTACAGACAAGAGATCTACAGAACATAGAGAGGAAAGGATAGTCCTTTAAACAAAAGAGTGGGGTACTAGACGTCTTCTACTGGCGGCGGTTACTTGTTGGGCGAACCCTCAGATCCGCTAGCTGACTCATAACTTCTTGAAGGTGTCGATCATGAATCCTTTAACGTGCTCGGAGTTCCCTAACTTTGGCTTGAGATGCAGCTAGCTGATGCTGCGGAGCCTCGTTATTCCTCCTTGTCCTGTCCACGGCTTCTTCGAGTTAGCAGATGCGACCAGTGTTGAGATTCGAGTTGGCATCCACTTCTACAACTCGACCAATGGTTGCTTTACCCTGCTCAACATTCCTGGCGATCCTTCGGACCATGATGGGTACAACTCGGTCCGTTGATCCTCCTTCGTTTATGTTGTATAAGCTTCGGTCTCCATTGTAACGTAGGGACTGGCCCTGCTCCTCGCTCCATCAGTGCAAGGATGTAGCCCACATAGGAGTAGGACCCTGAAATGTCGGAAGGGGGTTGGGGTTCGGAGCTCCGGGAGGTAGGTTATTAACTTCTGGATCGGAGTCAGAGTTATCCGAAAAGCTTTCCGCTCGGTGGTCATCTAGAGGGATTGGGTGATCGTCATCCAAATCTTCGTCGAGCCATCCTCCAATGCCCTGGTTTGGGTAGTACGGGTCGCCTGGAAGGTGGAAGCCAGCCATGATATCTATGTGAGAAAAGGGGAAAAGAAGATTAATAGACGCACTAACCTAAAATACTTATAAGATGATCGTCACGAGTCAGACCAATACTTGCATAATGCATACTAATTACATGTGACTGGAGCAGAATAGTCCGTCGAATAAGTGACCCTAACCCTAAATCCACAACCAAACAAGGAACAGGAAGTAAAGAAAGATCACAGATTCTAAGTCTATAACGTCGTAGTCACATTTAACTGGAAAGTATCCATTTAGCAACTATTGCTCCACTAGCAACCACCCTTTTTGGTTCTCATACATGTATATTTTAGAGGATCAGAATACTCCTATAGTATTCTTATGCTAACGTTATTGTGGTAGTGTTGGTAAGTTTTAGACTTGTTGTAAAACCACAACTAAGCTTAGGCACATGTTAGTCACCCCCAGGAAAACGTAGTTGATCAGGCTACATCCCCCCCCCCCCCCCCCAAATGTGACCATATGTCTCTAAGTCCAATTACGCTATCCAACAATCTTAATACTTTTGTTCTGTTCTAGTGCGATACTGACTTCTGTATTTTGTAGTGGTGTGTGTATATATATATATATATATATATATATATATATATATATATATATATATACACTTAGTTAAATCTTTTAGATACTTAACAATATATATTCTTGGTCAGAGTGTTTTAGTCCCGAAGCGTTTATAGTTCATATATCTTTTATAGGTTGATATACTTGATTCACTATAAACAATGCTCTGATATCAATCTGTCACACCCCAAAACCGATAACGGCGGAATACGTTTCGGGGTGGAGGACGTCATGTACAGTATCATCACAATTGAATAATAGTAAAAACAAGAAACATACAACCATTTCATTTACATAGTGAGTTTAATTACAAGTGTGTTTTTGTAATTCTCAACAAACACCAAAAGTAATACAAAAATAAGAGATGGATCTTGTATACTCCACCTTCTCCAAAATGCTGCACCTGAACCTAACTATCTTTGACCTGAGGATACAAGTTATTTTGAAAACGAATATCAACATGATGCTGGTGAGTTCATAAGAGTTTAGTGTGAGTTTTGTATACATGCATTAGAACTGATAGTAGGAAAAGTTGCAATTTACATTCATAAGTAATAGAAACCCCTAGAAAATCCTATATTTTCCATAGAATACATTGTAAGTGAAAAACCTTAAGGAAACAAGAAATCTTCATTTGTGAAAAAACGTTTATTGTAAAAGTATATCATTGGATCTCCAATGAGTAATTTAAGAAGATAGGATATACCTGTAGTAGTGATAGAGGTGCAACCTCCCCTTAGTGATAGATACTTATTTACTTCGGGAATGTTAAATTAGACTCTAGTTTAGTATTTTAGTGTGGATATAGTGTATTCCTTGTATGTTACCGATAGTGTGAGCAATAGAGAACCCCATGACCTTCCCGGTCATACACAGTATAGTGAAGTAGTGGCATCCCTGGGCCTGCACGGCTCGGACTAAAATTAACAGTCGGGATGTACTAGTGTCTGCCCCGTATAGATTTATACATGTAGTGTCGTCTTCCGGTCGGAAAAATACTCAGGGCATAGTATGTAGCGAATAGAGTATCTCGTAGTGAGTTAGTGTGTTATCTTCTGTTTAGTGCCTTTTCTTGTATTATAGTGTGGTAGTCTTTTGTATAGCTCGTAGTGTGTTCTCTTACTAATGTATCGTCGCATAATAGTGTGTATTATAGTGTGTAGAGTAGTAGTGATAGCAAGTAGTAAGGGCCTTAACTATACCTATTATAGTTAACTTAGCGGGTATAGTTCTTACCAATTTAGTGGTTTAAACATCGGATGAAATGAAAATGTTCATATCCAACACTAATATACATTATATATAACTAAGAAATTAACGACAGTCGGACGGATAACAACTACCCTAAGTCCACAATCAAATAAGAACAGAGAATAAGGCGAGCTATCGGTCCTAAGTCCTTCAAGTCTTACTTATATAAGTATATTAGTGTGGTTAGTTTTTATAAGAAAATTTATTTAGGAAAAATCTTATCCAAAGGGAACATTAAAAAAAGTTGTTTATTTATTCAAAATAGTTTTGAAAACGAAAAATCCTTTTATAAGGCATAGTGATAAATCACATATGATTCGAACTACGGATAGTAAATCGCATGTGATTAATTTCCATAAAAATGTATAATTGACTTGTATCCCCCCCTAAAACATATAAAAACAATTGAAAGGTTCATTAAAGGTGTATGAACTCACTGGTTATCGGAGGGTTCGAGTGTCAACGGATGCCTTGATTGCCAATGGTTCCTATAAATCATGTGATGACACATAATTGGGTTAGAACTAGGATGTTTCATGCTTAAACATGATGGACATACATTCTTAGGGATTGGCATTACTGAATACAAGTGTCTCATGATCCATACTTTATGATTCATGCAAGTTTAGGGCCAAAAGTGAACATTTGAGTGAGTGCATGGCCTAGAAATTGAGTGTGCGACTAAGGTGTGCGGCCAGATGTGTGTGTGCGGCTAAGGTGTGCGGCTAGATGTGTGTGTGCGGCCATACAGTGTGTATGTGCGTCCGGTCACAAGAGTGTGCGGTCGTACACTCGTCTTGTGAGTCCAAATGAAGTGTTTGCTCTTCACATTAAGGAGTTTTGAATGTGTGCTGCTCCCTCATGAAGGTGTGCGGCCGTTCACCTTCAAGGGTCCATGAATATGATGAACATGATGAGTTCTAAGGCTTAGGACTCAAGTGTTTACCTCTAATAAGCTTGAAGATGTAGTAGATAACAAATATGAGGTCTTCAAGGTGTTCTTGGTTCAAGATTTTAGAGAGAGAAAGTAGGGAGAGAGTAAGAAGTATCCAAATGAATGAATGAAGAAGGTACCCATCTATATATATGTTTGAGTGTGAGGCTGGAGGGTGTGTGGTTGGGTGTGCGGCCGCACACATGGGTGTGTGGCCGTTCACACAAAAGTGTGGCCGCACACACCTCTTTTGGCGTGTTTAATTCGATTTCATGATGCAAAACACTTTCCAACACCTCCCAAGACCCATAACTAGACTATATTGTGTCCAAAACGCATTCGGAACCACAAGATTTCCAAAGGGGTGATGAATTCAAGATTTAAAGACAATACACGGACCAATTACATAGGATGAAATTTTCGGGTTGTCACACTAAAATAGAGAAATAACACTTGTGGTTTATTAATATATTATTATTCATAGTATTATTTAATTAGTATTTATCAAGAATTAATTTGGAATTAATTAAGTGATCAAAAGATGACTAATTAAATATATGGTTTTATTATTTAAATTATCCATAAGTTATATAGTGGGCTAAAAGGCTCCATAGATTATGAAGTTAGGTTAAACCCGTAGGATGCCTCATGGATGCTCCATGGGAGTTACAAACCCATGGGTCACGGAAATGAAGAGTCATGTCACATTAGGGTTTACATGAGCTAACCCTAGATATGACACACTATATAAAGAACATGTCATCTACCAAAATCAGTGACACTAAGGACAAGTGAGGGCAAGCCTATTTTTATAGTGTTATATATTCTCTCAAAGTCATTCTAAAGCATTTGGTGTTGTGTGAAGCATTTGAGGCATCACACTTGTGGTGCTAGGCTATCAAGGTTTTCAAGGAATCAAATCAACTACAAGGTATGTAATTCTATCCATCTTTCATTTTAAAAGTTCCCCGTGTATGCTAGATAGGATTATGAACCTTGGAAATCATATTTTTCATGTATTTTAGACAATCATAGATAGGGTTGCATGTACACTTAGGAGTGTTAGAATGCTCAAAACCCTTCAGTATCATAATTGTCTAAGTAAGGAAAGATTTCCATCGCCCAAGTTTCAATTGAACTGAAGCTTGGAATCATATGATATGAGTGATGTTATGCATGGAAATCTTAGTACTTGGAAAATTAAGACTAATTCCTGGACAAAGAGTGAAGTGAAGGACTGGGAGAACTGGTACTCAATGTTGTGCACTGGTTAAGTCCACCACAAAGAACAATAAGATTATTTGTCATTATCTAATAAAAGTCTGGTAAATGTGGCTATGCTTACAAGATTAAGTGTAATTCTGAATTATTGAAAACTTTCAATGCATGGCAGAACGAATAAGAAGAATCAATTAGGCAAAAAGACAAAAAGTTTCTCCAATCTAGGAAGAAGGGAGATTCCTTTTGTACTGTGTTTTATGACCGTCTTGTTGATTTCGAAACCATGTCATAATTGATCCTCTAAGGAAATCTTAGTGAACTAGTAAGGCTAAGAAGAGGAATCATAAATTGTTGAAGTGGTTAAATCAAAAGGATGAGTCATACTTCGTTCCAAAATCATGTCTTAGAGTTGTACTCAAAGATTGTGAATTAAGTGACACATCTTAAGAAATTCCAATACACTCATCAAATGTGATGTAGAATTTTTTTTTCTTACTCTTACATGTTTGAAATTCGTAAATTGTGACTTCTTGGATAAGACAAAGACCAACTAATACCAATTGTGTGTAATGTTTGTCTTGATAAGAATCCGCACTAACTCTTGAATATTTGTTTGTCAAGAAATGTTTTCTTGACAACAGAATCTCATATGTCAAGTGGTCAGTAGGAGTTTAATGATCTTGAAAAGTTTCAAGAACTAATTAAGAGTAAACCAATTATTAAACACTAGCACGTGACTTGAGGTTGGTAACCAATCGTGTTGACACATTCTTGTTTCTGTACTGATCAAGTTGATTTGATTATGCATATGAGTTCTATGAATTATCAATAAGTTGCATAAGGGCAAACACCTTGTTCAATGAATAACTTGGAAGCAATGGTGGGACCCTTGATGGCAAGAAATTAAGAATGAACAAGTTCTATCGATAAAAGTTTGAATTTGTCACAAACATTATCTTACGAATATGGTAAGGTTTCTCTCCTTCATGAAAATGATTGTGAGGAAACACTTTCCCTAAGAGAGATTTTAAGAAGATAGTGATTATGTAAATTGCATTCTCAAATTCAATTATAATTACAACATCCCTCTTCATATTTCGAACTTTGAGATTTGGCAATTATTCTGAACATTTGGGACTTAGTAATATAAGTTCTGAATTAGTTTAGACACACATGTGAGTTGTCTAAGGAAAGGTGTATGAGTTTGAGAAACTTAGATAAAGGCTTATCAAAGCATATCGTATTAGAAAAGATTAACTTTGGAAGTCAATTAGTATTGTTTTCGAGAAGTTTAACTGATTTCTGAATATGTGTCAAATCTAGTGGGAGCATAAATTTTATGCTCGAATGGATATAATCATCATGATAGTGGGAGCATGATTATTATTTTAAGTGTTGCAGGTTGGCAATATTAATTATAGAAAACAAAAGTTCCACTTAGCAAAGTTGCATGGTTTGAAAAGATGTTTTGCTATAATTAAGGGAGACAATGTTATACTTCGTTTCCAATCTAAAAGCTTAGATCCCAAAATTTTAATTGAATTTAGTCAAGGATATATTTATTAATTGCATTCTCAAAGTTTGATTATGATTACGACATCCCTTTTCATAGTTCGAATTTTGAGAACAAAGCACTTGAAATATTATAGCAAGAAATTTGTAAAGTATCACGTTTTTCATTATGAATCATATCCCATACGCTTCTGATGAGATTAAATAATCTTTTAATCTAAGAAGATCGATAAGATCTTGAACAAGTTATGAAAACAATGACGATATAAACACAGTAAAATTAAGGAACAAGAATGAATCAAACGTGTTGAATGATTAAAACAAAATCCTCAGAAGAGCTCGATTAAGAACATCAACTGTAGAGGATTGGAAGGTTACAAGTATGATTGAAGAAACCTTTAGTCGTCTGGAAAAATTGTTTTCTCAAATCTCTAAAACCTTAACCTAATATGCATGCAAGCATAAGCTTATATACAAAGCATAATAGACACACGGTTGGACAGGCCCAAACCGTAATACAAAGAATTATAAACAAACGAGCCCAAAAGACGCAATCTTCTAAGCCCAACAATCTCCCCCTTTGCGTCAATTTGGGGCGAGATGTTCACTCTGTCTTCAAAGCAGATGGCTCCTTTACCGTTTGAAAAATTTTCGGTATCAAAGCCAGAATATGATGCCTGAAGGTAATATACCAACGAAGCATATCTGTAAAGTTTTTCTTATCTGCTGTTGTGTTCTGTTTGCATCGGTGAATGATATTGATGATGTGCTCCAGACACTCTGTAGAGAACAGATGCTTGTCTACCAACGCAAACAGAAACTTATGCTTATCCCCCCTTGTGAACATAACTGTCAGATTGGAAGAATCAATCTGCCCCAACTTCATTTTATGGACATCTCCGGTTTTGGAAGTGGGCTTGACAGTCGGTTTCTTATTCATCACCTTTGATATTTCCTAATCCATAGTGGCTAGCTCATGGACATAGGAAGCCAACATTCTTTTAAGATGAGAAAGAATTGGTTCATATTCTCTCTGGTTGGAGAGAAGAATGTTGTATAGCAAGATCCAATCGTGGGGGTTCAGACTGGGAAGATCTGCCAGAGAAATAAGATGTTCGGTGTTGGCAGTTCCTCTGTTGATTTTGAAATTGATGTTTACAAATTTCCCAGCCTGGGTTGGTTTCAGTACCTTGACTCTAATAATTTTCTGGGCACTCCAAGTCAAGTACTGAGGTTGACCGAATTTCAGATAGAAATCCATAAGCTCCCTGTCAACCTTCGGGTTCGGATGAGGGACGTTTGCAGTGACATCAAAGCAGTGAAAAGTGAAGGCTTTATGCGTAATGGGCATGTCGAACTGCGAGTCTTTGGAGTTTTCACACTCAAAAGATGCAATCGGTTCCAACCAATAAATAGAAGGAAACTCAATTGCTTGAGTGATGAGTGTGTCTCTGTCCCAATCTGGGAACAGAGTCTTTTTAGCTTGAATTGCCTCCTCATCCTCCCGGATTTTCCTTTCTCTGGCCTCTGCCTCACGAGCTATCTTCAATGTTTCATCAAGCTCTCTGTCCCGTTTCTTGCGTTGAAGAGCTTCAGTAATGGTTTCATCTGATTCTGATTCGCTCTCAACTTGGACATGTTTACCAGAACCCGAAGCTACATTACCCTTCGGTTCTTGTTTGGACATACCTTCCTCTCCCCCTTGTCTCGGAAGAACAGGCTTCTCCGAGACACCCTTCATTTCACTTAGGATAGTGATCGCCGGAAGGAGTTTCGCCTGGAGATGCTGACGAATAGTGTCACACCCCGCTAAAGCGGAAACGCAAGGTATGACAGCGATAACGGTTTCATTGCAAAAGATAAAGATACATCACCATAGCAGTATTTAAAAGTTTACAACCCATAGCTTCAAAAGAACAAAATACAAGTTTTTCAAAATAACATTGTTCAAAATATAGCTTCATAATAGCTTCAACACGATGCAGCATGCTCTATGATGATGAATCTTTACATCCACTTACTAATTATTTCCTGAAAAAGCATGTAAAACGAGCGTCAACTATGAAAATAGTTGGTGAGTATCACAAGTTTATAAAATCGAGCGTACAATAAGGCTTTTCGTAAATACAAGTACATTGCTTCAATGATAAACAAGTTGATTGCTATTAATGAATACAAGTTTATTGCTATAACGAGAAACGAGTTTGTATGTGTATGAGCAAACAATGAGTCTCAACCAAACCTATGACTGAAGCCCTATCGAGATCTATGCTTATCGTTCCATAGATGAATATGGTATCATGCACTCCAGCGATTCGGGCGAGTGAGGAGTTGTCAATTCCTAATAGCGCTATCCATAACGACCATTGGCTCAAAGAGTTAATGGTTAGAGATAAGGGAAGGGCCTTAGTACGATAAGTTCTCATGTTCCGTGTTGCATAGACATACATAAAGAAACATAGCAATACAATAGCAATCATGTTTGATACAATTCAATTTAAATACAACATGCAAACAGTAGTTTTTCTGGACATGCTTTTCCACCCCAAAACATAAAAACCGAAAATAGGGGAGTGCGTGAATACTCACGATGTTTTGTGTAGACACAAGCGGTACTTCGGGATGCACCAACGTCTTACTACCGGGATCCTACGACACCAAACACACGCACTAGTGAGTTTCCATGTCGATATCTAATGCTAATATACTAAACTCTACATATAGGGAAATGCCAATTTATGTTTTAGTATTGGATTTATATCATTTTGTTACACTTTTTCTGATGTATTGAAATTTTACAAGTCGTGCGATTAATTACAACCTTGGAAGGTTAATTTTCCAAATTTTAAGTCTCAATAACAACATAAATTCACGAAAAATAGTATTCGAGGGATAAAAATTCTCAAACTTTTTATTTAACTGTTAATACACAACACTAAGCTGGGAAAATTATAAAAATGGATTTCCAAGCTGTTTAATTATATTTTATAATTTTTGAGCATTTATTTCAATAAAAATTGAAATAAATAGTAAACAGTTTCCAAAATTACCCAAACTTTTTATTTAATTGTTATTATACATAAATAGGCTGGGAAAAATATAAAATATATTTTTCAGTGGTTATTTGTATTTTTCCTTGTTTTATTTCTTTAAATAGTCATTAATTAAAGAAATATTATTAAACAGTTAAAATAAATTACCATAAATTTTTGTAACATCATTTACAGTATAAATATCTTGGGAAAAATATCAAAAGTGGTTTTCATAATGTATAAACTGGTTTTGGGTATTTATGTATATTTAAGTGAATTTTAGTGCAATTAACTTTAGAAAATAAGGGAAAAATAGTTTACAGTGGAGAAAAATATTCAAAATTTTTATGTAACCTCCTACTATATAATATGATATCCTGGCAAATTTTCATGAATTTTGGATAATCAGAACTATTTTTCCCATTTTTAAGCCATTATAATTACCAAAAATTGGGAAAAATAGCTAGACATGATGAAAAATCTTGAAATTATTTTCTTGAGTCACCCATCACAAGTAAGGTATGCGAAAATTGTTAGATAAAATTTTCACATCCTAAAAAGTGGTTTTGTAATTTATCATGTCCTAAATAAAAGAAAATAAGAAATCATATGAAACAGTAACAAAAATTGTTGAAATTTGGTGAGGGGTCATTATTCCCCATAAGTATCATCCATGAATTTATTCAGGATTTATTGACCTCTGGAAGTATTTTATATGATTTATGCCCTTGGTTTTAGCAATAATTCTAATAAATCAAATAAATAACAAAAGCTCTTGAAATTTTCCAGATTATCTCATGCATGCAAGGGCTTTCAAAAGTAAAAATGTTAAGAATGTATTCAGAAGAGAAATGAGGGTAATGATTCCAAACAATTTAAGAAAAGTTGCATGCAATAATGCATGAAGTGTAGATGTGGCTGAGGTTCATGAATTTTTGTAGCCCATTCAGTGAGGTTTTAAGCCACGAAATTTCAACCATAACTCACTAGATATGTTAAGTTTCTAAGGTATTTTTCCTAAGATTTATGGTTGGGTTTAAGACCATTGTTTAAGCAAGATAAAAATAGTGATCACAGAAAAAGAGCTGTATGCGCAACCTTTTTGTAAAATCTGCCAAAAATCGGATATTTAATATTTTACAGTAAGACCAGTTGGGTTTGAAAGTTAACTCGTGGAACTAACCAATACAAAAAGAATATCATGATTTGGTTAAAAAATGACTGAGTTATGACTGTTCAAAGTCGAACAAAATAATCTGGCAGATTGCATGTTTGCTTGTGTGCATTTTTAGGGTATTTCAATAAGAACATCATGCATGTCCTTGGTAAGGCCCGATTTCTAACACATGCATGGAATGAATGAGCATCCAAGATGTACTAGAAATGGTTTAATGCTTTCGTTCATGCATGAACACACAAGAAATGGAGAAGAACATGAAATATTATGTTTTGATGTCACATGATCATATGTGCTTCTTTTCCACTCCTTGCATGGGTTTGATCCCGGATTTTCACCATCTTTAACACATGCATTGTGTTATGGTGAGAATCTACAAACCACAAGGGGAGAATAAAGATTTCTAGCCATGGAAAGGCATAGAATCCGAAAAGTAGAGAAGACTAAGAAGAAAAAGAGGTTTAACCATGAAACTATGGAAGAAGATGTTGTTGTTTACCTTGGTTTTGATCTTGAGAGAAGTAAGAACACTTCAAGGGATTCAAAATCTGGAAATTTTGCAGAGGATTGAGAGGATTTTCGTGAGTTTAGAGAGAAGGAAGAAGAGAGTGAAGTGAGAGAGTGAAGTGGAAGAGGTGGAGTAAGGGTTTAGGCTTGATGATTGTGTTTTGGGGAAGAGAGAGGGCATGGGGAGAGGTGATGGCCGGTTTTTGCATGCCTTTTGGCCTCCTCTCTCCTAAATTTTAAACTTTATAAACTTCCCTCCCATATTTTATATAAAAACATTCATTTTTATAAAATGTTTATTAAGCAATTTGATTTATTTAAAAATCTTGTTTTCAACAAATAATTTATGATTAATACTTGTAATTTATATTTCTAGTTCATTGGTATAATCCATAATTTGATTAATATAATTTGATACTAGGAAGTTTATAGCCAAATTTTATAAAGTTTTTAAGCTTTATATTTTATAACTTTGGATTTTTGGCTCTTTAGGGTTTTTGGAACATTGTTTGGTATTCAACAACATGTTGAAGTATAATTAGAGTGTTTTAATTTATTTTTAGAGTTTTATACCCTATTTCAATTATAACAAAGTTTGAAGCTTATTCTAATTATAGTATTGGCATTTCCTATTGTAGCTAAGCAACTTACTAGAATTGTAAGTATCAAGTATATTAGTCCTAGACCTTAGTTGGATCCTAGTTTATGCAAGATTTTTGACCTAATTTATACTACTAGGTCATGACATGTTGTGCATGAATGGTTATTATAAAGATGCATGAGTCCAAGAATGACCTGAATTGGCAGTTGTCACAGTATCCCCCACTTAAAAAGAATTTCGTCCCGAAATTCATTCTATGTCATCGCTTGTCATCGCAAGGGAAAAGTTGCGGATACTTTTCCTTTATGAAGTCCTCGCGCTCCCAGGTGTACTCCGGCCCGCGTTTTGAGTTCCATCGAACTTTCACAATCGGGATCTTACTCCGCTTAAGTTGTTTTACCTCCCTGTCAAGGATTTCTATCGGCTCCTCAACGAAGCTCAGCTTATCATTGATCTTAATTTCCTCCAGGGGTACTATCAATGTTTCGTCGGCTAGACATTTCTTAAGGTTGGAGACGTGGAATGTGTCGTGAATGGCGCTTAACTCTTGGGGCAATTGGAGTTTATACGCTACTGGACCAATCCTTTCAAGGATTTCAAAGGGTCCAACATATCTCGGGCTTAGTTTTCCTTTCTTACCAAAACGCACAAGCCCTTTCCAAGGCGACACTTTTAAAAGTACCTTGTCTCCTACTTGGAATTCTAATGGTTTTCGACGATTATCCGCATAACTTTTCTGACGATCTCTAGCAGCTTTAAGCTTATCTTTGATGATAGTAATCTTGTCAGATGTTTCCTGGATAAGTTCGACTCTAGTCAACTGTCTGTCTCTGATTTCTGTCCAGCATAAGGGCGAACGACACTTGCGTCCATACAATGCTTCATATGGAGCACATTGGATACTCGTGTGGTAACTGTTATTGTAGGAAAACTCAATTAGGGGCAAATGAGTATCCCAATTTCCTTTGAACTCAATGACACACGCTCGTAGCATGTCTTCCAATGTTTGTATTGTTCTCTCTGTTTGCCCATCTGTCTGAGGGTGGTAAACTGTGCTCAAATCTATCTTGGTTCCTAGTGCCCTCTGTAACATCCACCAAAATCGAGATGTAAAACGACTATCTCTATCAGAAATGATAGATAGGGGTACACCATGCAGAGAAACAATTTTGTCGATGTAGATTTGGGCCAATTTTTCCATCTTGAAATCTTCTCGAATAGGGAGAAAGTGAGCGGATTTCGTCAGTCGATCCACTATGACCCAAATTGAGTTGTGACCTCTAGCAGTTCTAGGGAGTTTGGTAACGAAATCCATAGATATTTGCTCCCATTTCCATTGGGGAATTTCAGGTTGTTGCAACAACCCGGAAGGTTTCTGATGTTCAGCTTTGACTATTGAGCATGTCAAACACTTCCCGACGTACAAGGCAATATCCTTTTTCATTCCAGGCCACCAATAGTACTCTTTAAGATCCTTGTACATCTTATCTGCTCCAGGGTGGATGGAGTATTTAGATCGATGAGACTCTTCTAGTACCATGTCTCTCAGGTTGTTAACCCTTGGAATCCAGACCCTGTCTTTAAAATAACGAACTCCATCAGGTTTGGTTTCAAATCTTTCTTCCAAACCATGTAAAGTTTCGCCTGGAAGATTTTCCTTGCATAACGCTTTCTCCTGGGCATTAATGATTTGAGATTTCAAGCTTGTCTGAATTACCATTCCCAAAGCTCTCACACGGGAAGGTTTCACTCTTACTTTCCTACTAAGAGCGTCGGCTACTACGTTAGCCTTTCCTGGGTGGTATCGTATCTCACAATCATAATCACTAAACAACTCTACCCATCTTCTCTGCCGCATGTTTAACATTTTCTGATCCAGAATATGCTGAAGGCTTTTGTGATCGGTATAAATGGTGCATTTGGTTCCGTACAAATAATGCCTCCATATCTTAAGGGCGAAAACTATTGCTCCTAGTTCTAGATCATGGGTGGTATAATTCTTCTCGTGCGGTTTGAGTTGTCTGGAAGCATATGCAATGACCCTATCTTTTTGCATTATCACACATCCTAATCCTTGATGAGACGCATCACAATACACCACAAAGTTCTCTGATCCTTCTGGTAAAGCCAGAATTGGTGCATTGCACAGCTTGTTTTTCAGGATTTGAAACGCCTCTTCGTGTTTCTCTTCCCAGAGAAATTTTCTATCCTTTTGGGTCAAAGATGTTAATGGTTGAGCAATCCTAGAGAAATTCTCAATGAAGCGTCTGTAGTACCCAGCTAATCCTAGGAATTGTCGTATTTCTGTCGGGGTTTTGGGGGCCTCCCATTTCTTGATTGCCTCTATCTTAGCTGGATCTACATGGATTCCTCTTTCACCGATCACATGACCAAGAAAATGTACTTCCCGAATCCAAAATTCACACTTAGTGAACTTGGCATACAATTTTTGTTCCTTCAACAGCTCCAACACTAGCTTTAGATGTCTATTGTGATCTTCTTTGGTCCGCGAGTAAACAAGTATGTCATCGATAAAGACAATTATAAACCTGTCTAGGTATGGTCTACAGACCCTATTCATCAAATCCATGAATACAGCGGGTGCGTTCGTTAGTCCAAAAGGCATGACTAAGAATTCATAATGTCCATAACGGGTTCTAAACGCTGTCTTGTGAATGTCCTCTTCGTGAATTCTTAGCTGATGATACCCTGACCGAAGGTCGATTTTTGAGAAGTAGGAAGCGCCCTGCAACTGATCGAACAAGTCATCTATTCTAGGGAGGGGATATCGATTCTTGATTGTCAACTTGTTCAATTCTCTGTAATCAATGCACATTCGGAACGAACCATCTTTCTTTTTGACGAATAACACTGGGGCTCCCCAAGGTGAAGAACTTGGTCGAATAAACCCTTTGTCTAGAAGTTCTTGAAGTTGTCCGGATAGTTCTTGCATCTCGGATGGTGCAAGGCGATATGGTGCTTTTGCTACCGGTGCCGCTCCGGGAACTAAGTCTATCCGAAATTCGACCTGTCTATAAGGGGGTAGACCGGGCAATTCCTCCGGAAATACTTCGGGATAGTTTTGAACCACTGGAATCTCCTTGAGTTGCTTAGCTTCAGGTTCTCTTTCTAGCACATGGGCCATGCATGCAATACAATTCTTCTTCAGGTACTTGTGAACCTTCACGCTTGATACTATGTTTAAACTTCTTCCTGGCTTCTCACCGTGTATGATAAGGGTTTCTCCATTAGGGAGAGGCACTCTGATGACTTTCTCATAACAACCAATGTCTGCTCTATTTTTGGATAACCAATCCATCCCTACTATCACATCAAAACTACCTAGCTCTATAGGAATTAGGTCAATGCTAAAGAGTTTATCAGCTAAATTCAGAGTACAACCAGGAATTATATCACTAGCCCTAATTTCATACCCATCAGCAAGTTCAATAGCATATGCAATCCTCATCTTTACCGACTTCAAGCCAATTAACGGTCTAAATGCTAAAGAAACAAAACTCCTATCTGCTCCCGCATCGAATATTACTGATGCAAAGTGGTTGTTCAGGAGGAACGTACCTGTTATCACTTCAGGGTTCTGACGAGCTTCTTCTGCACCAATCACAAAGGCTACACCTCTTGGTTGTCTAACTTGATTTCCTTGAAAGTTTTGCCTGGCTTGGCCTTGTCCATGGTTACCAGGTCCATTGTTCAGTTTAGGACATGCTCTACGGAGATGATCATTACTCCCGCACTCGTAACATGTCCTTTTTCCCTCCTTATTCACCTTACAATACTTCGAGTAATGGCCTGTTTGCTTACAGTTTTGGCACACCGGGCAAGCTCCCTTGTGATGGAAGTTACACTTATTGCACTTCGGAAGCGGCCCTGAGTACTGCTTTTGCTCCTGCACTTCTTGTCCTTGAGTTTTCACTGGTTCTTGCTCCTGGGCTCTTAACATAAATTTTCTTGAGACTTTCTACTTCCTCCCTGACTTGCCTCCATACTTCTTCTCTCCCTGATCTGCTGGCTTCCTCTTGCTACTAGAGCTTTCCTTTGTCAATGCTCCCATCCTTATCACATCACAATCAGGAACAGCCCACCAAACACATAATATGCTGTCATCGCATGACCTGCCTCTCGTCTAGCAGCACTAGCAGTGTCAGCAGTCTCCATCGAATGCTGATACAGGATTTCCATTCCTGCCAAGACTTCATCCAAAACTTCTCGATGCCCAGCTGTCACAGCGAGACTGTGACGTTGGCCCGCTGCTATCGACTGCAATCTCCAGGACTCCTCCGGGGTCATACCTGGCTGTCTGACAGGTATCCCTATAACTTGCTGAGGTGAGGGTGCTCTCGGTCCTGCATCGCTGGGTTCTGCTCCGCTAGGTCCTGCCGTGCCATGTCCTGCTGTGCTGGCGGGTATCCTTCCTGGAATGGGGACACTCTTCCTCGCTGTCCTCCGAATGCGAAGTCCATAGAGCGGTGGTTGTGGAAACACCGATGTCGGTGATGCCTCGCGTCGTTGACTCGGGGCGTTGTCATTGCTGATCTCCACCGAGTTCCCAGTATCTTCCGTATCCTCTGATGGGTCTTCTTCTATCGAGGCGGGGGGATTACGTCGAGGGATAACAGTGACGTAGCCGGATTCATCGGCTGAGGCGGTAGCGCGGGAAGATGACGATCTTGACATAGTGGACTGTGACATAGTTTCAATGAGATATGAAATAAATGACAATGCATGCCTATAATATGCAATGCTTACACACACCAAAATTAACCTTTTGAAATTTTTAAATAAGGTTTTCTCAAATATTTTTGTTGAACATATTCCCATTATAATTAGCTCAAGCTTTGTATAAATCTTTTCTTAATTAAACATAGGTGATCAGGCTATGTTTAATCAAGGTCCAATAATACAACTCCCAACCTAATTATACTTGTAATATGTTTGATGTAAAAGGAATTTCTTTGTAAGTTTTAGTTATAGGTTGTGTTTTCTTAAAGAAAAACCGATGTTCTCTATAACTTTAGCTCTGATACCACTTCTGTCACACCCCGCTAAAGCGGAAACGCAAGGTATGACAGCGATAACGGTTTCATTGCAAAAGATAAAGATACATCACCATAGCAGTATTTAAAAGTTTACAACCCATAGCTTCAAAAGAACAAAATACAAGTTTTTCAAAATAACATTGTTCAAAATATAGCTTCATAATAGCTTCAACACGATGCAGCATGCTCTATGATGATGAATCTTTACATCCACTTACTAATTATTTCCTGAAAAAGCATGTAAAACGAGCGTCAACTATGAAAATAGTTGGTGAGTATCACAAGTTTATAAAATCGAGCGTACAATAAGGCTTTTCGTAAATACAAGTACATTGCTTCAATGATAAACAAGTTGATTGCTATTAATGAATACAAGTTTATTGCTATAACGAGAAACGATTTTGTATGTGTATGAGCAAACAATGAGTCTCAACCAAACCTATGACTGAAGCCCTATCGAGATCTATGCTTATCGTTCCATAGATGAATATGGTATCATGCACTCCAGCGATTCGGGCGAGTGAGGAGTTGTCAATTCCTAATAGCGCTATCCATAACGACCATTGGCTCAAAGAGTTAATGGTTAGAGATAAGGGAAGGGCCTTAGTACGATAAGTTCTCATGTTCCGTGTTGCATAGACATACATAAAGAAACATAGCAATACAATAGCAATCATGTTTGATACAATTCAATTTAAATACAACATGCAAACAGTAGTTTTTCTGGACATGCTTTTCCACCCCAAAACATAAAAACCGAAAATAGGGGAGTGCGTGAATACTCACGATGTTTTGTGTAGACACAAGCGGTACTTCGGGATGCACCAACGTCTTACTACCGGGATCCTACGACACCAAACACACGCACTAGTGAGTTTCCATGTCGATATCTAATGCTAATATACTAAACTCTACATATAGGGAAATGCCAATTTATGTTTTAGTATTGGATTTATATCATTTTGTTACACTTTTTCTGATGTATTGAAATTTTACAAGTCGTGCGATTAATTACAACCTTGGAAGGTTAATTTTCCAAATTTTAAGTCTCAATAACAACATAAATTCACGAAAAATAGTATTCGAGGGATAAAAATTCTCAAACTTTTTATTTAACTGTTAATACACAACACTAAGCTGGGAAAATTATAAAAATGGATTTCCAAGCTGTTTAATTATATTTTATAATTTTTGAGCATTTATTTCAATAAAAATTGAAATAAATAGTAAACAGTTTCCAAAATTACCCAAACTTTTTATTTAATTGTTATTATACATAAATAGGCTGGGAAAAATATAAAATATATTTTTCAGTGGTTATTTGTATTTTTCCTTGTTTTATTTCTTTAAATAGTCATTAATTAAAGAAATATTATTAAACAGTTAAAATAAATTACCATAAATTTTTGTAACATCATTTACAGTATAAATATCTTGGGAAAAATATCAAAAGTGGTTTTCATAATGTATAAACTGGTTTTGGGTATTTATGTATATTTAAGTGAATTTTAGTGCAATTAACTTTAGAAAATAAGGGAAAAATAGTTTACAGTGGAGAAAAATATTCAAAATTTTTATGTAACCTCCTACTATATAATATGATATCCTGGCAAATTTTCATGAATTTTGGATAATCAGAACTATTTTTCCCATTTTTAAGCCATTATAATTACCAAAAATTGGGAAAAATAGCTAGACATGATGAAAAATCTTAAAATTATTTTCTTGAGTCACCCATCACAAGTAAGGTATGCGAAAATTGTTAGATAAAATTTTCACATCCTAAAAAGTGGTTTTGTAATTTATCATGTCCTAAATAAAAGAAAATTCGAAATCATATGAAACAGTAACAAAAATTGCTGAAATTTGGTGAGGGGTCATTATTCCCCATAAGTATCATCCATGAATTTATTTAGGATTTATTGACCTCTGGAAGTATTTTATATGATTTATGCCCTTGGTTTTAGCAATAATTCTAATAAATCAAATAAATAACAAAAGCTCTTGAAATTTTCCAGATTATCTCATGCATGCAAGGGCTTTCAAAAGTAAAAATGTTAAGAATGTATTCAGAAGAGAAATGAGGGTAATGATTCCAAACAATTTAAGAAAAGTTGCATGCAATAATGCATGAAGTGTAGATGTGGCTGAGGTTCATGAATTTTTGTAGCCCATTCAGTGAGGTTTTAAGCCACGAAATTTCAACCATAACTCACTAGATATGTTAAGTTTCTAAGGTATTTTTCCTAAGATTTATGGTTGGGTTTAAGACCATTGTTTAAGCAAGATAAAAATAGTGATCACAGAAAAAGAGCTGTATGCGCAACCTTTTTGTAAAATCTGCCAAAAATCGGATATTTAATATTTTACAGTAAGACGAGTTGGGTTTGAAAGTTAACTCGTGGAACTAACCAATACAAAAAGAATATCATGATTTGGTTAAAAAATGACTGAGTTATGACTGTTCAAAGTCGAACAAAATAATCTGGCAGATTGCATGTTTGCTTGTGTGCATTTTTAGGGTATTTCAATAAGAACATCATGCATGTCCTTGGTAAGGCCCGATTTCTAACACATGCATGGAATGAATGAGCATCCAAGATGTACTAGAAATGGTTTAATGCTTTCGTTCATGCATGAACACACAAGAAATGGAGAAGAACATGAAATATTATGTTTTGATGTCACATGATCATATGTGCTTCTTTTCCACTCCTTGCATGGGTTTGATCCCGGATTTTCACCATCTTTAACACATGCATTGTGTTATGGTGAGAATCTACAAACCACAAGGGGAGAATAAAGATTTCTAGCCATGGAAAGGCATAGAATCCGAAAAGTAGAGAAGACTAAGAAGAAAAAGAGGTTTAACCATGAAACTATGGAAGAAGATGTTGTTGTTTACCTTGGTTTTGATCTTGAGAGAAGTAAGAACACTTCAAGGGATTCAAAATCTGGAAATTTTGCAGAGGATTGAGAGGATTTTCGTGAGTTTAGAGAGAAGGAAGAAGAGAGTGAAGTGAGAGAGTGAAGTGGAAGAGGTGGAGTAAGGGTTTAGGCTTGATGATTGTGTTTTGGGGAAGAGAGAGGGCATGGGGAGAGGTGATGGCCGGTTTTTCAATGCCTTTTGGCCTCCTCTCTCCTAAATTTTAAACTTTATAAACTTCCCTCCCATATTTTATATAAAAACATTCATTTTTATAAAATGTTTATTAAGCAATTTGATTTATTTAAAAATCTTGTTTTCAACAAATAATTTATGATTAATACTTGTAATTTATATTTCTAGTTCATTGGTATAATCCATAATTTGATTAATATAATTTGATACTAGGAAGTTTATAGCCAAATTTTATAAAGTTTTTAAGCTTTATATTTTATAACTTTGGATTTTTGGCTCTTTAGGGTTTTTGGAACATTGTTTGGTATTCAACAACATGTTGAAGTATAATTAGAGTGTTTTAATTTATTTTTAGAGTTTTATACCCTATTTCAATTATAACAAAGTTTGAAGCTTATTCTAATTATAGTATTGGCATTTCCTATTGTAGCTAAGCAACTTACTAGAATTGTAAGTATCAAGTATATTAGTCCTAGACCTTAGTTGGATCCTAGTTTATGCAAGATTTTTGACCTAATTTATACTACTAGGTCATGACATGTTGTGCATGAATGGTTATTATAAAGATGCATGAGTCCAAGAATGACCTGAATTGGCAGTTGTCACAAATAGTGAGGGTTAGGAAGGGATCATGGGAGTCAAGAACACCGGTTAACAGATTTTTAACGTCACCAGCGCAACTCTGAAGAACTGCCCGTTGAGTTTGAAGCAAAGTGATTTCTTGTTGTGCCTGGGCCAGTTGAACTTTCTGTAAGTCAATAGTTTCCTGGTGCTTGATAACTTCTTCCTTCAGGGTGCTCTCGGCTGCCAAAGAGGCAAAACGTGAATCCAAAGATTTGAGAATTGAAGTGGATTCAGTTTTGAGGTCAGCACGCAGAGGCTCAAATTTCCTGGTTTCTCCCTGAAGGGTGGCTGTGAACGAGTCTACTGATGCTTGAAACTTGGAAGCATTTGAGTCAGCATGAGCCTTGAGAGAATCAAGAAAGATCTGAGTTGTATGAACAACCTCAGAAACTTCCTTAGGGGCTTTGGAGCATGAGACTGCTGAATTCTCTACAGCGTCAGTAGAGCGATCCAAGGCTTCGGTGTAAGTCTGGATTGCTGACTCGATAAAAGCCTTCAGCACAGCACCCCCATATGCTTTACTGTCAGCCAGCAGACTGTCGAGTTTTGCGTGAATCTCTTGAAGTTGCTGACTGGACACAGGGGTATCTGTATCGGTGTCGGTAGGGATCCGGTAAGGGCTGTAATAGATGGAATCAAATTCTTGATCATCACCCCCTAGGGTAGCACCGGAGTTGGAAGATGGAGAAGGGGAGGATTGAAGATTGATGACCGGGGTTTCAACCACAGAAGCAGCCCCCGTATCAGATACGTTGACCGTTATTGGTGGTTGGGTTGTGGTTATGGTGATAGATTCTGTGATAATAGGTTGGGAGATAGAAGATAAAGGTTGAGAAATGGTGAAAGGAATAGTGGTTTCGGTTGTGGTTTGGAAAATTGATGTTGGAACAGAACTTGAGATGTTCTGTTTGGGTGATTGGGTTGGGGTTGGAAATTTTGGGGAAGAAGGAGGAGAAGGAGATTTGGTAATTTGGGGAGATTTAGGTGGGGTAGGTGAGTTTTGTGGAGACGAAACGGGTTTAGTTTCGGGTTTAGGATTAACGGCTGGTGGGGTAGGTGAGTTTTGTGGAGACGAAACGGGTGTAGTTTCGGGTTGAGGATCAACATCTTCTGTTTCGGATGGTGCATTCTGTTTTGATTCAGAAGGAGATCCTTTGGCTCTTTTAGCCATCTTCTTGACCTTTTTCGTTCTGGGCTGAGAAGGTTCCTCTGCCTCGGATTTGCGTTTGGAGGACCTTCCCTTTTTCTCCTTTTGGGGTGCGGGTTCCTTCATCTCAGCCTTCTCCTTTTTGCTCACTCTTTTGCCCAGGTTAGCAGGCTGATCCAGAGCCTCAAGAGCTGCACGTTGTTCCTCGGAAAGAACCCTAGGAGGCAGGGGGTTCTGGAGCTGTAGTCCGCCATAATCTTGCTGTGGGGCGTGACGCATCTGTACATGGACTCAGGGATTAGTCCATAGTGGAGGAACTTACTTGGATCTGAGAGAATGATTTTCTTGGTGTGGTATGTGGCAATTGAAGCCATAGGAACATCCTTCATGACAGGGATGTCAAGAGAATCAATGGCTCTCCTGGTGATGAGGGTCCAAAACCTGGCGCATGAAATTTCTGAGTGCCTTGCGGTAGAGTTGAGACTCTGAACCACTTGAGACCAGAGAATCGACCCATAGTCAAGATTGATTCCGTTGTAAAGCCCGTACAGCATTGTAAGAAATCCTTTGCTGGTGGTGTCAGAACCACCACATCGCTCCGCTAAACCCTTAATTAAAAGGGTAAGCAATCTGTTCCACTGAGATGGAAGACATGATTTCTTTACTTTGCCAACAGATGTTAGAACATCTGTATACCCCATCTCGTACATCATCTTAAAGATCTGGGCGGTTGTGATGAAGTCTGGTGAAATGACAGAAGGCTAGACTGGTTGCAAAGGGCTTCTCTCAAATGCCTGGAGTGGACTATGATGAGACCTTTTCTCCGGTAGCCAAGATTAAGTCTATTCGGGTTCTGTTAGCCATAGCCGCATTTCATGACTATGAAATTTGGCAAATGGATGTCAAAACCGCTTTCCTTAATGGGAAGTTGGCTGAAGATGTTTACATGAGTCAGCCAGAGGGTTTTGTCAGTAACGAGTACCCTAATAGAGTGTGTAAGCTTGAGAAATCCATTTATGGATTAAAGCAAGCACCTCGCAGATGGAATCTTTGCTTTGATGAAAAGGTCAAGGAATTTGGCTTTTCTAGGAGTGAAGATGAATCTTGTGTATATGTCAAGGCTAGTGGGAGTATAGTTAGCTTTTTGGTATTGTATGTGGATGACATACTACTCATAGGAAACGACATTCCAACCCTGCAGGAAGTAAAGTCCTGGCTTGGAAAGTGTTTCGCTATGAAGGACCTTGGTGAAGCTGCCTATATCTTGGGGATAAGGATATTGAGAGATCGGAGTAAAAGACTAACTGGACTTAGTCAAAGTACCTAGTTGGAGAAGATTCTGAAGAGATTCAGAATGCAAAACTCCAAGAAAGGAGAGGTACCCATCCAGAGTAGCGCCAAGCTGAGTAAGACACAAAGCCCTAGCACTGAGGCTGAGATAGCAGAAATGAGTCGATTACCTTATGCTTCGGCTGTAGGTTCGATCATGTATGCTATGACGTGTACTCGACCTGATGTAGCCTTTGCCTTGAGCATGGTTAGCAGGTTTCAGGGGAATCCTGGCAAGGCACACTGGACTGCGGTAAAGAATATTCTCAAGTACCTGCGAAGGACTAAGGACTGGGTCCTTACCCTCGGTGGGAGTGATGACTTGAGAGTTGTAGGGTATAGTGATGCTAGCTTCCAAACTGATAGGGATAACTTCCGCTCTCAGTCGGGCTGGGTCTTTACCCTAAATGGAGGAGCAATTTCTTGGAAGAGTTCCAAGCAAGAGACAGTGGCTGATTCTACTTGTGAATCAGAGTATATTGCAGCTAGCGAAGCAGCAAAGGAGGCGTTATGGCTGAGGAACTTCATTGGAGACCTTGGAGTTGTACCAGCTATTTAAGAGCCGATGGAAATTTTCTGTGATAGTGAAAGTGCAGTTGCCTTAGCCAAGGAACCAAGGGATCACGGGAGATCCAGAGACATCGACAGAAAATACCATTTCATCAGACATCGGATCGAAGGACTCCTCGTGGCAAAGAGGGTATCATCGGATGAGAACCCAGCAGATCCCCTCACGAAGGGACTGACTCGGGTTAAGCATCTTCAGCATGCTCGGAGCATAGGGCTGAAGGATGATATTAGATTTAGTAGTTAGATAATCTTGAAATTTGTAAAGTGTAATTTACATTTGATGATGAATAGAAGTGTTTATTTATGAGTAAAGTGTTGCTATCTTTTGTCGATCGTTTACTATATTTCTTTTGCATGTTTTGACTTCCAGAATAATTTTGTTTGGTATAACATATTATTCAAACCTCCACAGTCGGTCACATGTCGGAAGTAGGTATGAATCAAGACTGTCATGTTGGTTGTAGAGGTCTGGGACAAGGCTACAACAATCATGAGTGCTCATAAGTTCTGAGCATTGGACTCAACCCACGCTCACTGGAATCACTTCATGGAATTCTATCTCGAGTGATCGTGAGACGGTAATATCATATAAGTCTTTAAACCTAGAGATATGATTTGTTACTTACGAGTTGGTTATGCATTGATTGTACGAAAAACGCATTGGTAACTCGATGTTATATAATCGTGCTCTTATGTGTAATTCAATAAGTAGTAGAACAAACATATGAGTCGAAGTTTATCTGTTCCTTCTTGGATTAGAAGCTGATATCTGGGCCCCTCGATGATTTTGTTTTGACCTATGTACCGGGCCCGGTCAGAACTAGATTGATGTGTTCAATAAAGTTCTTTGTCAAACAAATCGGAAATCGGGAAACAAATGTTGGACAATAAGTAAGACATTGTTCCATGTATTTGTCCGACTGATATCTAGAACAGAGGATTATATGATCACTTATCTTAAATGGCGTACCATCATCTTCTCAAGTTTCGAGAAACCTTGTAAAGAGCTACGATTGCCGATCGGTTCCTGAAGTCATACTTGCAGTAATAGTTACTAGACTTATCCAAGTGGGAGACTGTTGGATAAGGTGTCTAAGTCCATAACTATTTCTGGTATGTACTTGACCCGACCCGGCATGGTCCATTTGGGTTGCATGGCACCATGCAATTGGATAAACTAAATGAGAGAAATAACGCTTGGAGATTATTAATATATTATAAGTTCTAATATATTAATAATATTATTTGATTAGTTTGATCAAGAATTAATTTAGAATTAATTAAGTGATCAAAAGATAACTAATTAAATATATGGGTTGATTAAGTAAATCATCCATATCTTGTATAGTGGGCTAAAAGGCTCCATGGATCATCAAGTTGGGTTCCACCCATAGGATGCTCCATGGATGCTCCATGGGAGTTACAAACCCATGGGTCATGGAAATGAAGAGTCATGACACATTAGGGTTTAACCCTAGATGTGTCAACACTATATAAGGAATATGATCTCCTCCCAAATCGGTTACACTAAGTAATAAGGGGGCTTGGCCGATTTTGAAGAGTGTGTATTCTCTCATAAGTTCTTCCAAGAGCATTTGGTGTTGTGTGAAGCATTTGAGGCATCACCACTTGAGGTGCTAGGCTCACAAGGTTTCAAGGAACACAAGCAACAACAAGGTAAGTTATTCTATCTATACTTTATGTTAAAATTGTTCCCCATGTATGCTAGATAGGATATAACCTTGGAATTCAACTTTGCATGACAAATTAGACAAACATAGATCCAAGGTTATTAGGGTTGCATGTACACTTAGGAAGTGTTAGAATGCTCAAAACCCATCAGAAGTCGCCATTGTTGAGGTTTTGGAAGAAGATGAACAGGGGCAACTTTATCATAGAGATAATGCTTTGAGAGGTAACTGCCAAAGAACACGATCATGTCTTATTTATACCGTTCTCAGGAGAGAGAAAATCGTGATGATTAGGAACGCAAAACGTCGCCTGAAAAAGCGCGATTAGAAGTTATGGTGTATTCAATGAAGACGTCAGCACACGTGGGGTTGAAACGAATCCTTTGCACGCACCCAAATCTTTTTCGTACCGTTTGAAATCCCTTGTGCCCTTGTTTGGTTACAGTTGAGACTTAGAACCATGTGCCAAACAGCAATTAGAATGTGGGAAAAGAATTCCGTGCATAAGAGTGTGAAAGACAAGGAAATAAATCAAATGTGTTTGGAAGTGCGTGTTGTCTAAATAAAAGACAGAAGGCAGAAGATTCCGGGCAAGAATCGCATCCTTCAGAGTCAAGAGAGACCTGAAGTGATTGTGTGGTTTCCCGAGAAATACGATCAGTTGTTTTTAGAGAAACAATGAAAGGCGTTTTCTGTTGATGGCTAAGAGGTGGCTGATGTGATCTGTGAGACCTGTGAGACCGATGTGATCTGTTGAACAGGTGGGTGGGAGGTATTTCGTGATGGGAATGATATAGACAGAAATCTCAAAATAAATTAAACTGGACCTCTTTGGGAAGAAATGTCTTAGGACGAGACAGTTTCATAAAAGATCACTCATAAAAAAGAGATTTCCAAGTAAAAGCTTGAGTTAATTACTCACCGTCAATTCATTTTAGGTGTTGGATTTTGGGTTTCACTCAGAACGTGGTAAACGAATCTAAGATCATGAACACAGATGTTGTGCAACCATAAGCCTCAGTGGTAAAGACCGATAGCATCAAGGGTTACTTTGGGGAGCGAATGTAAGTGAAGAAGTTGAAGAGATGGTTAAGAGACCGAACGTACCTTCTGCTACATAAATGGGACAAAGCAGAGCAACTCATGTTTCAGATGAGTAAAAGAAGGTAGCTCTAGACCGAATATGAGAGAATAGCCTGATTGGGAAGAAACGATAGGTATTGATCGAATCATTAAGGCATGCTCGAGGTCATAGAGGCTTGTGACAACATACAGCAGCATGCTTCTAGGGACGTCTAACTAGTCTTATAAGAGAAAAACATACCTGGATGAACGTTCCATTTGAATATATATATATATATATATATATATATATATATATATATATATATATTTTCTTTCGAGCGGTTTGATTGAATGAGACAGAGAGAGACCGAGAGCAACAGAGCGGTCTGTTACTAGAGAGACCGAGAGAGACCGAGCGATCTGGTTGATTTGGTTCCATTATGTTACTAGAGCAGAGAGCAACAGAGCGGTCTGTTAGGTTCGGTTCTTGAATTTTACCAGAACAGAGAGTAACCGAGCGGTCTGTTAGGTTCGGTTCTTGAATTTTACCAGAACAGAGAGTAACCGAGCGGTCTGTTAGGTTCGGTTCTTGAATTTTACCAGAACAGAGAGTGACCGAGCGGTCTGTTAGGTTCGGTTCTTGAATTTTACCAGAACAGAGAGTAACCGAGCGGTCTGTTAGGTTCGGTTCTTGAATTTTACCAGAACAGAGAGTGACCGAGCGGTCTGTTAGGTTCGGTTCTTGAATTTTACCAGAACAGAGAGTAACCGAGCGGTCTGTTAGGTTCGGTTCTTGAATTTTACCAGAACAGAGAGTAACTGAGCGGTCTGTTAGGTTCGGTTCTTGAATTTTACCTATATATATATATATATATATATATATATATATATATATATATATATTTTAAATAGAGACATGAGGATTTGGGACCGATTCTGCAACCATCATACCTAAGCCTTGCAATATCTGATTGAATGATGCTTCAGGAAGAGCTTTTGTAAAGATGTCAGCCAACTGATCAGTGGTTCTTACGAAGTGAACTTCGACATTTCCATCTTCCACATGATCTTTGATGAAGTGATACCTTAGTGCTATGTGTTTGGTTTTGGAGTGTTGCACTGGGTTATGACAGATCCTAATTGCACTTTCAGAGTCACAATATAGTGGGATCTTCTTCATATTGAGTCCATAGTCTCGAAGTTGACTTTGGATCCAAATCACTTGTGATGTGCATGATGCAGCTGGAATGTATTCTGCTTCGGCTGTGGATAGCGACACACATGTCTGTTTCTTGGATTGCCAGCTAACTAACTTCCCGTCAAGAAATTGACATCCACCGGTCGTGCTTTTTCGGTCGAGTCCACATCCTCCAAGGTCAGCATCAGAATAGGCTTGAACGAAGAAGCCTGAGTTGGATGGATACCAAAGACCTAAGGAGGTGGTTCGCTTGAGATATCGGAGGATGTTCTTCACTGCAAGCATGTGAGGTTCACGGGGGTTTGCCTGAAATCGAGCACATAAACACACAGAAAACATGATATCATGTCTGCTAGCAGTAAGATACATTAACGATCCAATCATTTGACGATAGAGCGTGATATCAACAGCTGGTTTGTCTAGAGATGGGGTAAGCTTAGTGCCGAATGCCATTGGGAGTTTGACTTTTGAGTCTCCCATCATACCGAACTTTGCTAGGAGAGCTTTCGTGTAAGCTTCCTGATTAATAAAGATGCCTTCGGGTCCCTGTCTGATGTTTAAACCAAGGAAAAAGTTAATAGGACCCATTGAGCTCATTTCAAACTTAGTCTCCATCAGCTTTCTGAATTCAGCCGTTAAGCTTGGATTTGTGGAGCCAAAGATGATATCATCGACATAAATTTGAACTATCATAAGGTGGTTACCTTCCTTTTTGCGAAAGAAGGTTGGGTCAACCGAACCTTGTTTGAATTTAGACATCTTTAAAAATTTTGTAAGCGTTTCATACCAGGCTCTCAGAGCTTGTTTAAGGCCGTACACAGCTTTATCCAGAATATAGCAATGATTTGGATGCTTTTCGTTCACGAATCCAGGAGGTTGCTCTACGTACACCGTCTCTTCAAGTTCTCCATTGAGAAATGCACACTTGACGTCCATTTGAAAAACTTCAAAGTTCTTGTGAGCAGCATAAGCTAGGAATACTCTAACAGATTCTAGCCGAGCTACTGGAGCGAAAGTCTCTTCGTAGTCTATCCCTTCCTCTTGACAATATCCCTTGACCACCAGACGAGCTTTGTTCCGTATAACATTACCTTCCTTGTCCATTTTGTTCCTAAAGACCCATTTGAGACCAACAACCGAAGCATCTGGAGGAGTTGGAATTAGGCGCCAGACTTTGTTTCTTTCAAATTCGTTCAACTCGTCTTCCATAGCTTGAACCCAATCAGAGTGGTCGAGAGCAGTGTTAACTGTCTTTGGTTCAACTTTTGATACGAAAGAATTGAACATGCAAAACTCTACCTTTGAAAATAAGGAAGTTTGTTTTTCCTTCAGTTGGGATCGGGTCAGAACTTTTTCAGATACATTCCCAACTACTTGAGAGACAGGATGATCTCTGGTCCATTTGATAAGAGGAGGGTAATTTGGATCAACGGTTGGGTCTAATTCGGCATTGATTATTTCTTCGAGTTCAGATTGGCTATCATAACTGAGTGTCACATCGTCATGTTCTACCTCAGTTGGTGTACTTTGGAAGATATGAGGTTCGTGTGATTCTAGTGGACCTGAGCTTGCTGGTGTTGAGACCTCTTCGGATGAAGTTGTGGAATTTGGCTCCCCCTGGACTTGAGCGTTTGGCTCACCCTCGACTTGAGTACTTGGCTCCCCCTCGATTTGAGCTTCGTTGGAAGGAGAGTCGTTACAGATTGATTCTTCTTCATACATTCTCCTTGCAGCATCTTCAACAATCTGCTCCATATGATCAACTTTGTTATCTGCTGCACCAGCTTCAGAAAGTGAAGCATTCTCTGGTTCATCAAAGAGCTCCAGAAATGTCTCAAATAGATTAGCAACCGAGACTGTAACCATGCCATTTGGAGGAAAGATTTCCCCAATGATATTTTCTTTAGCCTGTAGCTTCTTGACATAGTTGTCGTCAAAGGTCACATAATACGTCTCTTCAATTTTTCTTGAATGCTTGTTTAGGACCCTGTATGCCTTGGATGTGAGAGAGTAACCCAGGAAAATTCCATCGTCGGCTTTGACATCAAACTTGTTGCGGTGTTCTTTGGAGTTGAAGATGAAACACCTTGAGCCGAACACATGGAAAAATTTCACATTTGGCTTCCTGTTGTTCAATATCTCATATGGGGTGAGTGCGAACCTTTTGTTGAGATATGACCTGTTCTGTGTAAAACAAGCAGCACAAATAGCATCAGCCCAAAAATAAAGAGGTAAAGAAGCAAAACTTAGCATAGTTCGGGCAGCTTCACACAAGGATCGGTTTCGTCTTTCGACTATTCCGTTCTGTTGTGGTGTGTAGGGAGCTGAGAAATTATGACTAATTCCCTTCTCTGCAAGAAACTCTTCAAACTCCCTGTTCTTGAATTCGAGACCATTGTCGCTTCGGATGTTGCGGACAACCTTTTTGAGCTGTACTTCAATTTGCGTAATAAACGTTTTCAGCTTTTGAGTCGCTTCAGATTTGTGCTTTAGAAAGAACACCCATGTAAATCGAGAAAAGTCATCAACGATAACAAGAATATACTTGCTACCACCGATGCTTTCGATAGATGAAGGACCACACAAATCAATATGAATTAATTCGAGTGGTTCAACAACTTTTGTGTTGATAATGGATGGATGACTTTGACGACTCTGCTTTCCCATTTCGCATGCAGCACATAGATGATCCCTGTCGAACTTGAGTAATGGAAGGCCCCTTACATGACCTCCTATAACAAGACGATTGATATCTTTGAAGTTAAGATGAGATAATCTTCGGTGCCACAACCAGCTTTCATTGGATTGCGCTTTTGACAATAAGCATACAACTGGGTTTCCTTTGATGGGTTTCATGTTTAAGGGAAACATTTCACCCTTTCGCTCTGACTTGAGAATTATTTTATTTGACTTTTTCTCTATAATTTCTGAACCTTCATCATCGAATGAGACTTTGAGACCTGTACCTCCAACCAGTTGAGATACACTAATGAGGTTGTGTTGGAGTCCTTCCACATAAGCCACCTTCCTTATAGAGAAGTCCCCATTGGTTATCATCCCGTATCCCTTTATGGTGCCGAAAGAATTGTTTCCGAACTTGACGTTGCCACCATTTGCAAGCGATCTGTACTCCCTAAGCTCTTCTTTCCTCCCTGTCATGTGACGTGAGCAGCCACTATCAATGTACCATTCTTCGTCGAATTGCTCGTCACTTATAATCTGCAAAATTTAGAGAGATTTAGGAACCCAAAGTTTCTTGGGTCCACGTGAGCTTTGCATGAAAACAGGAGCAATGAGAGAGATATCAACAAGATAAGTTCTTTTTACGAGAGTTGTTTTATCTTTCCTTTTAATGGTGTACACTTTTATTTTGTTAAGATTAGTAGTGTTAGATTCGGTCTTTGATGTGGATTTATGGACCTTCTGCTTCCACTTTTGCTCAGTTGATGAATGAGATTTAGAACGAGATCGATATGAAACTGAGGGTGAAGAAGAATTAGAAGAATGAGAAGAATCAGACTTAGAAGAAGACTTTAGGTGACCCTTTTGTTTTTGATCATTGGAGGGACCGACCTTAGAGTTTTGTACTCTTTTGTCTTCAGAACCGAACCTTTGTGTTCGGGTCGAGCCACCTTTGGAACAGAACCTTTGGTTCTGGTTGATATCCTTTTCAGAGCCGAACTTCTGCTTTCGGTTGTTATTGTTTTGTGAACCGAACCTCGGCTTTCGGTTTTTGGTACTTTCAAGCTTTTCTTCAGGAATGTTTTCATACTTTAGATTCTTGTCTTGATGAGTGAAGTATGCATTCTGGGAACGCCAAAATTGTTTCCTTTCTGAAAGGTTCTTCCGGTATCTGTTGTTTCTTTCTATCTTCCTGTTCCGCATCTGAGATGGTTGATGATGAACATTTGCTTTCGTTTTTGCTGACTCCTTGATCGGTTCCATTTGAACTGCGGTTGAATTACTTTGAGCTGAAGAAGCCGAAGGAATGGTTTCTTTTAGTGAGTGAACATCCTTCTGAGGATTATCTTTTGTACCACTAGTGCTCGGCTCACTGAAGTTGTTTGGCTTATTCAATGGTTCGGGTATGTATCTTCATTTGCTCTTCCAGGAAGTTCGTTCAGATAAACCAATGGTTTCGTCTGCATTATCAATAGGAGCTTCCCAGAAGTATTCATCGCAGCCATCAGCGTTGTCTTTGTTTACAATGGCTGCAAGTTCAGCTGTTTGATGTTCAGTTACTCCTGTTACCTTGTATACTTGATTCGGAGTAGTCCTGACCTTTTGATACACAACAACTTTCTCAACTAATTTCGGGGACTTTTGATGGGACAACCGAGTGAACTCTACTGAATTTTCAGAAATAAGATTCTTGTGATTTTCTGGCTCGGTTTTAATAAATTCTGAGCAGTCAACCGTGTCCTCTACAGAAATTTCACTCATATTGTCATCCTCGTTAAGCTCAGATGCATTTTCAACATCAATTTTGTTTTCTGAGCTTACTTTGGCGTTTAAAGAGTCAAATTTTTGTATGGTTTCGGTCCACAGTTTAAGTCTGTCATTTTCATCCAAAAGATTTTTAAGCATGAGCTTGTGGTCTTTAGATTTAATGAAGGACTCAATTTTGTCCAGTCCATACATGTAGGTGGGATTTATGTCATCAGATGATATCACACTTTCACAGTTATAAGCTTCGGCATCGATTTCATCTTCCTTAAATTCCAGGAAGGGCAAAATCATGCAGTGAATTCTTTGGCCTATTTCACAATCCAAGTGGAGCTGAGTAATATTAGAATACAGACGTTTAGCAATTAAACAAAAAACATTTCGTTGTTTTAACAATTTCAAATTGTCTCTTTGCAAATAAATGTTTTAATCTTTAACTCTGACTAATTCCGATTCCTTTAACTCTATCCACATTCTCCGCTCCTCACTCTTCGACGCTGCCCTGCTCAATTGATCAGTTAGGTTAGAATTTGTGACCCGAGTTTGAGTTAAGCTACTATCTAGATGAGATATTCTTGAATTGACATTTTTTAGTTCTTTCTCATAAGAGGATGATGGTACTTTGCATGAAATAAAAACAGATTGTACCTTCTTTATCAGTTCATCCAGCTCATTGAACTGTTGGCTGAGTGGTTTGGCTGTGAAGCACATGTCCTCCTTTGCATTCTGTCCATCATGACCTCCATCGGTATTGTATCCCCTCAATTGAGATACACCTGAAACCATAAGGCATTTACCACCACTGCCTTCCGCCTTAGACACGAGCGCCTTTCCATGAGTAGGCTGTCTCACTTCCTCGTCTTCTGAGTCGGTAGACCAAACTTCCGTGCTACCGAACTCACCACCTGGAACAGAATCCTGCACAATAAGAGCATTACTAGGCGGGTTATCAGCAGACTTCTTCTTTCTTAACTCATCTAGCCTCTTCTGCAACACAGTTTCCTCATTATTTCCATCATCTTTCTCAGCCATTTTCTTGAGGACACAGTCCTTAGCATAATGATTTTTCCCACCACAGTAGAAGCAGCTCACTCCAGAGTCGCCGTCAACCTTCGGTTCTTTCTTGTGCTCCTCAGCTTTCGGTTCATTAACCACCTTTTCTGAGCTGTAACTTCCCTGCCAGTTTCGGTTTTTGTTGCTGGGAAATTTCTTCTTTATGAACCTTTTGGGATTGGATACCATCAAGGCATAATCTTTTGATGTGAGATCATATTCTTCCAGGCTGAGGTCTTCATCCTCCATAACGGCTTTACTTTTTGACAAGAGAGCCAACGAACCGAGACCGGAAACGACATTCTTTTCTTGCACCACGTTTTTCTCTTGAGACTTGAGAATTCCCACCAGTTTCGCCAAAGAGTATGATTTAAATTGCTCATGGGCTTTAACTGTGGAAACTACTGCTCTCCACTCAGACCTTAGACCATTCAGGAATGTAACTTTCTGTTCGATGAGCTTCCTTTCGATATCATGTTTGATCATCTTGCTGAGAAGATGATTGAAGCGATCGAATGTCTGAGTCACAAATTCTTCAGCCCCTTGTCTGAATTCACCAAACTCAGATAGAAGCAGAGTTTGAATAGAATGTTCGAGATCTTCGTCTGTAGAATACAATTCACGAAGTCTGTCCCAAACATCCTTCGCTGTCGTACAAGAGCTAACCAATCTGAATGTATCGGATTGAAGGGTGAACCGGATCAATCTTAGTGCTTTGATATTGCATTGGAACTTGTCCTTTTCATCTTGTGCAATGTCTTTCACGTCCTTAAGCAGATCATTGTATTCTTTTTGAGTTTTAATGATTCTGGACGTTGCAGAATGAGAAAACGGTCCGTTTGTGATGGCTTCCCAAATCAAATACCCATTTTCCTCCGACCCAATAACGTAGTCTTCGAAATGATGTGCCCATACTTCATAATCGTTGGTGTATAAGATCGGAATCCTTGTCGTCGAACCAATGCTGCTTGAAATATTAATAACGTTTGATTGTGTCGCGTCCATTATGATCGTAAAAACCTGTTCAAAGATCAGACTTGTAATAAAGCAGATCAGGGCAAGATAATAAATATCAAGATACGTCAATAAAGAGATGACGGCTCAATAAATATTGATGATTGCGGAAAAACCCTAATGAAAATCTTTTTCACAGAAAAGATGTGTATCAATTACACAGCCTCCTGCTCTGATACCAATTGATGAGATTAAATAATCTTTTAATCTAAGAAGATCGATAAGATCTTGAACAAGTTATGAAAACAATGACGATATAAACACAGTAAAATTAAGGAACAAGAATGAATCAAACGTGTTGAATGATTAAAACAAAATCCTCAGAAGAGCTCGATTAAGAACATCAACTGTAGAGGATTGGAAGGTTACAAGTATGATTGAAGAAACCTTTAGTCGTCTGGAAAAATTGTTTTCTCAAATCTCTAAAACCTTAACCTAATATGCATGCAAGCATAAGCTTATATACAAAGCATAATAGACACACGGTTGGACAGGCCCAAACCGTAATACAAAGAATTATAAACAAACGAGCCCAAAAGACGCAATCTTTTAAGCCCAACAGCTTCGGGTATAGGATCGATTGCATATGCTATAATATTCGACCGTTCTAAAATTTTCCAAATGCCTAGGGAATTTAGAAGGAAAAAGGGAATAGAATCGGATTTGACTAAAATAATTGAGCAATTGTCAATGATAACCCTGAGGAAATCTCGAAGGTCGTTTGTGCTCCCGAGATTCCCGAGAACCCTGAGGAAATCCACTTTCTCGAGCCGAAATTATGTCCGGTTTTCATCCCGCAACCTATGATCTTTCAAGTGAGTTCATACCCCTATATTCACACTTTTAAATGTTTTATGAGTACTTTTACATGCTTTTAAGGGGGGAATACAAGTAAAACCCTTAATTGTTATCGTGTGTTATATAAACTTTCACTATACATGTTTTATCAAAGGAATCATTTGTGATTTAAAACTATTATAGGGAAACTTTCATATGCAAATTATACCACAACAACATTTTATCTTTTGAAATAAGAAACGATTCATGTATTTATATAAATCAGATACTTTTCTTATACTAGATTTTTGTGTGTCAGTTTTGGCAGTACACAAACTGCACTTTTCATAACAAGTGAACATTTTCACTAAGGGTTTATTATGAAAACGAAACACACTTTTAGGAAACTATAATAGGTATGGTTTTACGAGAATAATACGAACTTTTACATACATGGAAATACTATTTGAAGAAGCTACTTTCATATACAATAACGAATGAACGTTTTCACACGTAAATCTGTTTTATACTATGTTTTGTGAGACATTAACTTCACGTACGTTCGAGTACACATTTCAAGTCCTGTATTATATACCAAAATCCCTTGGAGGGGGAGCATGGTGTTTGTGTATAGACCTATACGGGCTTGACAACCCGCGCTCTGACTGTTAGCTACAGTCCACCATTTTGGGTGACAAACGTCAGAACATTCCAACGCTTAAAGAACGTTGTGTATAGGCATTCCTTGTCAATAGTATGGTTATAAAACTCACATAGAGTATTAAAAACACAATGATTTACAGGGTTTTTCAGACGTATTGGAAATTTTATACGTACATACATTTACTAGAAACAAACATTGGTCTTGAAAGAAGGATACATTTATATTAGTAGAAAATATACGATTTTCTAGGAACACACAAACAAGAACAAAAACATTTCATTTCATACAAACATTGTCAATCAATACTTATGAAACTCACCAACTTAAATGCTGATCTACTCTTTCAAAACTACTTGTATGTCCCATGGATTCAGTAATTACAGGTAACAAACAGGTTTTGAAGAAGATACGTTGTGGCACTAGTTTAAATTCATATTTTGACATCATATTGTAATTGGTTTTGAACATGTCCTCTTTTAAACAATTTTAAACTTTCAATTATATATATGATGGTTGTATTGCTTTCTTTACTATGTATTAATTTGTTATGTTACCACATGAAGTCATCCGCCCCCGAACGTTTCCGCCATTCCAGTTTGGGGGTGTGACATATTTGTATCAGAGCAATGTTTACAGTGAACTAAGTATATCGAACCTCATAAGATATACAAACTATAAATGCTTAGGGACTCAAAGTCTCTGACAAAATTTTTCCTACCTAAAATCCTTATTTCTTTTAGATAGATTATTTTAGGTCATGAAAATCCAAAATACATGCATACAACGACATATTTTCATGATGAGAAGTATACAAAAGTATTTAGATAAGTTGGACACTACGATTAGTTCTCGAGATATGTACCTAATTTGGGACGAATATAGCCTGATCAGCTATGTTTATCCGAAATTAGACTAATGTATATCGAGGAATGATCGTAGTGAGCAACAAGTCAAAACTTAACAAACAGACACTAGTATCTAACATACAATTTAAATACTATATGAGTATTTGGTGCATACAATAGATTAATTAGTATTACATGTCTCAAGTTTTGTTCAGATCTTACAACCCTATTCTCGTATAGTCAAATGGCTAGATTTCACCCGCATGGGGACCCCTACTACCCAATCCAACACAACGGAGGATGGGTAGAGGAGGATCCGGAAGAAGATGAAGAGCCTATCGTGTTGGATGGAGGGGATGGCTCTGGTACAGACTTGGAACCAGAGATAATCAACCCTCCAGCCTTTAGGAGAAACTTCCAAGGACCGACTCCCGTTTGGGGAAGTCACCTCGTCCATTGGAGCCAACAACAAGGGATAGGCTCTCTCTACGGTATGTGTCAAGACTTCTACTACATCAGGGACGGAGGTTCAGCCGACCCAACACTTCCGGCGATGGTAGGTAAACTGGCCAACCAGTCCCACCAATCGGGGGTTCAAGCAAACCGAATCCGAGAAGTCAACATGGAAGTACAAGTCCTCATGGCCGATATCGGCCGTATGGATATGTTGCAGAATGACATCCACCTCCGCGCCGAAGCATTCCAAGCACAAACGAATGCAGCCGTCGCAGAGTTAAGGGAACAACAAACCGCCTTCGATAGGCGTCTTATGGAGTCGAAGCAATCGGATGTGGAGTCGAGCTCCAAGCGCAACACACGTCACAAGTAGTACTTGAGAAAACCTCAAATTTTGTTATAAGATAGGACTTCGGCTAAAAGTTTTTACTTCCTTTAAATTCTTGTAATCGGAGACACTTTTAAGGGTCAAATTTTTGTGATCGTTGTATCATCTATCATATTAATATAATTCGCACGCTATTACTACTACGTTAAGTATCGCGTTCAATCTTTAAAATATTACGGAAAAACCATACGCTTGTTCATATATTCGGATTTACGAATAACCTTCGCTCTTCTATCTGTGAGACTGATACTACCATCTGTTATTGAACTATAGCAATTTAGTTCATGAGACACATTCATTATTCATTTATTCTTATCCATATCATCATCTTTTAAACTTATAGTTAAGGATGCCGCAATACAGGAATCCCAGACGTAACCCTAACAACGAAACACCAACACCACCACCTCCACCTCCTCAATTTGATGCTGTCATGTTCCAGGCAGCAGTCAGTGCAACTGTGGCGGCTGCCATGTCACAGATTAATACCCCTGTTACTACTGGTTCAGGAATTGGCATACAACCTTCCAACCATGGCGATAGTCATGGGCAACCCCGGGAGTGCACCTATAAAGATTTTACGAATGCTAAGCCCTGGATGTTTAATGGAACAGGTGGTGTGATGGTTTTAAGGCAGTGGATTGAAAGAACGGAATCAGCATTTGAAATTTGCTCCTGCCCAGAGCACAACAAAGTCAAGTTTGCAACTTACACATTTGCTGATAGGGCTTTAACTTGGTGGAATGGCCACGTTAAGGTACTTACCCTGATAGTGGAAAACTCGATAAGCTGGCAGAGCTTGAAAATCATGTTGATGAGGGAGTATTGTCCATGAGGAGAGGTTCAAAAACACGAGCACGAACTCTAGACTCTAGGAATGATTGGTACCGACATACCAACTTATACCAACAGATTCTGCGAGCTTGCAATCCTTTGCCCAGATATGATTGCTCCTGAGAGCGAGAAAACAGAGCGATACTTTTGGGGACTGTCGCCCCAAATTCAGTCAAGCGTGTTAGCTTCAAAACCTGACACTTTTGAAAGTGCGAAGGAGCTGGCACAATAACTTATTGATCATGGAAATCATCAAAACTCAACAACTTTTGCACAGAACCAAACAAGGGAAACAACAATAAAAACAACAACAACAAGAGAGGGTGGAATAAGGGGAAGGGTGGGTCTTCTCTAGAATCCTAGAAGAAACAACAACTAGTTGCCGTAAACGCTGTGACGGTACCTACACCGTTCCTAAAAATCTCTACCCAACAAAGCCCTATGTGGGCAACCTCCCAAAGTGGACCAAGTGCAATTACCACCACCACGGACCATGTCGGGAAATGCAGTGCACCAACTGCAACAGAAAGGGGCACACTGTCCGTTTCTGCAAGGCCCCCGCAAAACCGATCACTCAAGTTCCCGGTGCTGGTGTAGGCCAAGCATGCTACGGTTGTGGCGAGGTGGGCCACTACAAAAGAAACTACACAAAGGTAGCAAATACCAACGGAATTGGACGAGTATTAGCTATTGGTCACGAGGAATCCGTAGCTGATCCTACAGTAGTTGTTGGTACATTTCTTCTCGATAATTCATATGCATGCATCCTATTCGATAGTGGAGCAGAGAGAAGCTTTGTGAGCCAAAACTTTATTCACTTACTTAAACGTAAACCTAGCATGTTAGAAGAATCATTCACTCTAGAAATGGCAAATGGGAAAACGAAAAACACTAATTGCATATACATGGGTTGTACATTAACTTTAGACGGTCACTCTTTCCCAATCAAACTTATGCCAGTCCAAATAAAAATTTTCGACGTCATAGTTGCTATGGATTGGTTAAGTCCTCTTCGCGCCAACATGATGTGCTTTGAAAAATCCGTTCGTCTAAATCTCATTAACCATGAAACATTAGTGATCTACGGTGACAAATCAAGTACAAACCTTCGCATCATTTCGTGCATCCAAGCTCAAAAGTGTTTGCGGAAGAATTATCAGGCATTTCTTGCACACATCATCGATACGAGTCGGGAGGTAAAGGATATAAACAACATCCTAGAGGTACGGGATTTCCCCGATATCCTCCCAGAAGAACTAACGGGATTACCACCACAACGCCAAGTTGAGTTCAGAATCGACTTAATTCCAGGGGCTACCCCTGTAGCAAAATCGCCTTATCGTCTGGCACCACCAGAGATGCAAGAACTTTCCAGTCAGCTTAACGAACTTCACCAAAAAGGATTCATTAGACCAAGTTTCTCACCTTGGGGAGCACCGGTCTTGTTTGTAAAGAAGAAAGACGGATCGTTCCGGATGTGCATCGACTACCGAGAGCTGAACAAACTCACTGTCAAGAATCGTTACCCTCTACCCCACATTGACGACCTATTTGATCAACTTCAAGGATCGAGCTACTTCTCGAAGATAGATCTACGATCCGGATATCACCAATTTCTAGTGCTAGAGGAAGACGTTCCCATGATAGCCTTCCGAACCCGATTTGGACACTACGAATTTGTAGTGATGCCATTCGGATTAACCAACGCACCAACAGTATTTATGGACCTAATGAATAGAGTGTGTCGTCCTTAATTGGATCAATTCGTCATCGTATTCATCAATGATATACTTATCTACTCCCAAAGGAAGGAAGAAGATCGTCAACACCTGCGGAGGGTCTTAGAAACACTACGATTAGAGAAGCTCTATGCGAAGCTCTCTAAATGTGAAATTTGGATTCGAAGAGTCAAATTTTTGGGCCACATTGGTAGTGAAAAAGGGATACATGTGGATCCCTCCAAAATTAAGGCCATTAAGAACTGGTCGGCACGAAAGACACCTCCTGAGATTCGTCAATTTCTAGGTCTAGCTGGCTACTATCGCAGATTCATAACGAACTTCTCTAGCATCGTGAAACCTCTTACTACATTAACCCAGAAAGGCGTGGTTTTTGACCGGGAAGCAAAACAAGAGAAGGCGTTCCAGACTATGAAACAAGCCTGATGCACCGCACCAATACTATCCCTCCCCTAAGGGATAGAAGATTTTGTAGTGTATTGCGATGCATCGAATCAAGGACTTGGTTGTGTTCTTATGTAGCGAGGGAAGGTTATTGCTTATGCCTCCCGTCAGCTTAAGACACATGAAGTAAACTATACGACACACAATCTCGAGTTAGGAGCAGTGATATTTGCTCTAAAGATCTGGAGACACTAACTGTACAGAACAAAGAGTACTATTGATCACGGAAACCATCAAAACTCAACAACTTCTGCACAAAACCAGACAAGGGAAACAACAATAACAACAACAACAACAAGAGAGGGTGGAATAATGGGAAGGGTTGGTCTTCCCAAGAATCCTCGAGAAACAACAACTGGTTGCCGTAAACGCTGCGACGATACCTACACCGTTCCTACAAATCTCTACCCAACAAAGCCTTATGTGGGCAACCTCCCAAAGTTGTCACACCCCCAAACCAGAACGGCGGAAACGTTCGGGGGCGGAGGACGTCATGTTCAATATCATAACAGTTCATAGAAAGGAAAGTACACACCACCATATATAATAAGTTGCTAAATGTTTACATAGTTGTATTCATTACATGTTAAAAATAAAGGTACATAAACTTCAATTAGAATGAAGTAATTAACGCCAGCGCGTTAATCCCAAAAGTTGAATCCCAACCTGCTTAGCGATTTCCTGAGAATACAAGTTATTTCAAAGAAAAAGTGTCAACAATTAAGTTGGTGAGTCCATAAGTTGTTTAGAAAAATTGGATGCCATTCCAAAATAGGTGTATGTTTTCCAGTAAACGTAGTGCTTCAACATGTAAAGAGTTGTTATTTGTGGTGTTGAAAATGAATGCATTAGTTCCAGAAAATCCCATATATGTTTATAAGTTGTAAATGATTGCACCGGAAAAATCCCTTCTTTTCCTATTTTGTTTGTATGCAGGAAACACTTTTATTATTCCTCGCACATAATACCAGTCTCTAAGACCGAAAATTGTAAGAAACCACGTTTCTCGTAAATGTGTCATAGTTTTATATATAATAAAACTACGTGAAGATCGAACCGGTTGGATGAAGAATAGTTTTAATAACCACTCGTTCATCATAAATTAATATCATAATAATTGTATATCCGATGAGTTTTTATAACCATACTAAACATAATATGCCTGTAACGACGTTCTTCAGGCGTCGCATTGCTATGACAACTGTCACCCCAAAAGACGGACTGTAGCTAACAGTCAGGGTGCGGGATCATGACTTCCCGTATAGATCTATACACATTTGACACGTTCTCGTCGCGGGAGATTCTGGTTATAAACAGGCCTTACTGCAGTACTTTCTAATAAAGAAAAGTAAAGTTGGAAGATGTGCGCGTCTCATGGATTCTCAATTTAGTATATATTAACATGATAGTTTTGTATGCAAAGTTTAGCCTTTCACACAATGATTTGATAAACCGAAATCATAAGTTTTTAGAATGTATAAAATGTTTTAACAACGAAGATCATTATACTCCTCGTATAAGTCTAATGCACGATAATAACCGTATGTTTACTTGTATTCCCCCCCCTAAAAGAGTTGTAAAAGTATTTAAAGATGTATTTAAAGTGTGTTAAAAAGGGGTATGAACTCACTTGACAACTTGAAGATAGCGAGATGGAAAAACGGCAGAGTTAGGTCTCGGGAAATGGATTTTTCCTCGGAAATCTCGGGATTTCTCGGGAGAAAATCGACCTTCAGATCTTGCACGAAGTGACCAGGGCTTCGTGGTAGTACGAGCACGGAAAATGAGGAAATACGCAAGAAAAATGAGAGAGAATGAGCCTCCTTTTCGGAAGCCTTCGCATGCCCTTTTATAGGGAGGCTGGTCAGCCTTGGTACGCGAGTCTGATGGGACGGGTTCCTGGGTTCGCGGGTCGGATGGGACGTGTCGCTGGCACGCGGGTCGGATGGGACGTGTCGCTGGCACGCGGGTCGGATGGGACGTGTCCCTGGGTTCGTGCACTTCGCATTTTCATTCTTACACCCTTCGCATCCCTTCGCATTTATCACCTTCGCATTTATCACCTTCGCATTTATCTCTTTAGAATTTCTACAATTTCATCATTTATGACTCCCATTTGCGAAGTTGAGTATTGATTTCCAAAAATGCGAAACTTCAGGGACAATATTTGAAATCTTATGTTTTCTTCCCCAATTCGCATTCTACTGTGAAATACTTCGCATCTTCATTCTTACACCCTTCGCATCCCTTCGCATTTATCACTTTCGCATTTATCACCTTCGCATTTATCACCTTCGCATTTATCTCTTTAGAATTTCTACAATTTCATCATTTATGACTCCCATTTGCGAAGTTGAGTATTGATTTCCAAAAATGCGAAACTTCAGGGACAATATTTGAAATCTTCTGTTTTCTTCCCCAATTCGCATTCTACTGTGAAATACTTCGCATCTTCATTCTTACACCCTTCGCATCCCTTCGCATTTATCACTTTCGCATTTATCACCTTCGCATTTAAGCTAATTAATCGAATGCGATTCACAAAATTTTCATTTCCAGATGCGAACACAGTTTAGTTCTTGAACTCTAAACTTGCGAAATCAAAAATTCATATGTTGAACCCATATGCGAATATTAACCCAATTGACTTCAAATGATGTCCGACTTGAGCATTCTTTTCATGTATGTTTGTAGTTTAACGATATCTATGACTTTCATTTAGACACTTAAGGACGTAAAGTGTTTTATTGAAACTTTGCGTTTTTACGTAACTTCGGATTGCCGGTTTTTGGTCGGAAAATCTTATAATGAGCATAACTTCTTCGTTATAACTCGGATTTTTGTGTTATTTATATGTTTGGAAACCTTATGAGAATAGCTACCACATAATGTACTCTAAATAGAGTTTTTGAATACTTCATTTTCTATTTCCTTTCAAAAGAAGATTACATGACTCGATCTTTACTGACCTGAAATAACGGGTTGTTACATCATCCCCCCGTTAGAGGGAATTTCGTCCCGAAATTTTTTTTTTTTTTTTTTTTTTACAAAAGAAGAGTCTTAGGGGCTGGGGAAGAGATGTGGATATTTCTGTTGCATTTGGTCCTCTCGTTCCCACGTGAACTCGGGTCCCCTCTTAGCATTCCATCGGACCTTTACTATTGGAATGCGACTCTGTTTAGTTCGTTTAACTTCTCTATCCATGATCTCGACGGGTTCTTCCACAAAGTTAAGATTTTCATTTAGTTCGATCTCATCGAGTGGAATTACAAGTGTTTCGTCGGACAGACACTTCTTCAGGTTTGATACGTGGAATACTGGATGTACTTTGTTAAGCTCTATTGGAAGTTGGAGTTTGTAGGCTACTGGACCAACCCTTGAAATGATTTCGAAGGGCCCAATGTACCTAGGATTTAGCTTCCCACGCTTTCCAAAGCGTATCATTCCCTTCCAGGGCGAGACTTTCAGTAGTACCCGATCGCCGGTCTGGAATTCCAATGGTTTACGTCTTTTGTCGGCGTAGCTCTTCTGTCTATCCCTCGAGGATTTCAGTCGCTCTCGTATTTGCACGATCTTTTCGGTAGTTTCTCTGATGATCTCCGGACCAGTGAGGGTGCTATCAGGGACTAGACCTTTTGCTAGTTGGGTGTCGCCTACTTCCGTCCAGCACAGAGGTGATCTGCACTTACGGCCGTAAAGGGCTTCAAATGGAGCAGCATTGATACTAGTATGATAACTATTGTTGTAAGAGAACTCGACCAAAGGTAAGTGAACATCCCACGCTTTACCAAAGTCGATTACACATGCTCGCAACATGTCTTCCAAGGTTTGGATCGTTCTTTCGCTCTGTCCGTCAGTTTGGGGGTGATAGGCTGTACTCATGTCCAATCTTGTTCCCATGGATTTTTGCAATGATTGCCAGAACCTAGACGTGAATCTGCTGTCTCTATCCGAGATGATAGACATTGGCACTCCATGGAGTCGTACGATCTCTCGGATGTAGGTTCTCGATAGCTTTTCCATTTTATCAGTTTCCTTGATCGGTAGGAAGTGAGCGGATTTGGTTAATCTATCGACGATTACCCAAATAGTATCTTGGCCACCCTGAGTTTTGGGCAGTTTCGTTATGAAGTCCATGGAAATCTGCTCCCATTTCCACTCAGGAATTTCAGGTTGTTGGAGTAGTCCTGAGGGTTTCTGGTGTTCTATTTTGATCTTGGCGCAAGTCAAACACTTGCTCACATATGTAGCGACCTCTGCTTTCATGTTTGGCCACCAGTAGAGTTGTTTGAGATCTTGATACATCTTGTCTGACCCGGGGTGTACGGAGTATGGAGTCTTGTGTGCCTCGTTCATAACTACCTCTTTAAGTCCACCAAACTTGGGCGTCCATATACGGTTCATGAGGTAGCGTGCTCCATCACTCTTGATTTCTAAATTCTTGTCCATTCCCCTAAGGGTTTCACTTGTCACGTTTTCGGGTTTTAAGGCCTCTATCTGAGCTTCCTTGATCTGTGTCGACAGGTGCGAATGGATTGACATGGCTAATGACTTCACTCTTCGGCCAGAGTACTCCTTCCGGCTAAGGGCATCTGCCACGACATTTGCCTTTCCTGGGTGATAGCGTATCTCACATTCGTAGTCGTTGAGTAACTCGACCCAACGTCGCTGCCTCATGTTTAACTCCTTCTGGTTGAAGATGTGTTGTAGGCTCTTGTGGTCTGTAAAAATAGTGCATTTGGTACCATATAGGTAGTGTCTCCAAATTTTAAGAGCGAAGACCACCGCTCCAAGCTCTAAATCATGAGTGGTGTAATTGACCTCATGCGTTTTTAGTTGTCTTGAGGCATATGCAATAACCTTTCCCCTCTGCATTAGTACACAGCCCAGCCCTTGCTTCGAAGCGTCGCAATATACTACAAAATCTTCGGTCCCTTCTGGGAGAGAAAGGATGGGCGCACTGCAAAGTGCCTGTTTCAAAGTCTGAAATGCAGAATCTTGCTTTTCTCCCCAATTGTAGGTCACACCTTTCTGGGTTAAGGCGGTAAGAGGCTTTGCGATGCTGGAGAAATTCTGGATGAACCGTCGATAATAACCAGCCAGGCCTAGGAATTGGCGAATTTCTGTTGGTGTAGTTGGCGCCGACCAGTTTTTAATAGCCTTAATTTTTGATGGATCCACGTGGATCCCTTCCTTACTGACCACGTGACCGAGAAAGTCCACCTTTCTAATCCAAAATTCACATTTTGAGAATTTTGCATACAGTCTCTCAGTCCGCAACGTCTCCAGCACTTGCCTCAGATGTTGACCATGCTCTTCTTTATTCTTTGAGTAAATGAGTATGTCGTCTATGAATACTATCACGAATTTATCCAAGAATGGACGACATACCCGATTCATTAGATCCATGAATACGGCCGGGGCATTGGTTAGCCCGAATGGCATCACTACGAATTCGTAGTGTCCGTATCGTGTTCGGAAAGCCGTCTTGGAGATATCACTCTCTAGGACTCGCAGCTGGTGATATCCCGACCTCAGATCGATCTTGGAGAAGTAGTTGGCTCCTTGGAGTTGATCGAACAAGTCATCGATTCGGGGTAGGGGGTATCGGTTCTTGATGGTAAGTTTGTTGAGTTCTCGGTAGTCAATGCACATTCTGAATGATCCATCCTTCTTTTTCACGAACAGCACAGGTGCTCCCCACGGTGAGAAGCTCGGTCTGATGAATCCTTTTCCCAGTAGTTCATTCAGTTGGCTGGATAGCTCTTGCATTTCTGCCGGGGCTAATCGATAGGGTGCTTTGGCTACTGGGGTAGCTCCGGGAACCAGATCGATTCGGAACTCCACTTGTCTTGCAGGTGGTATTCCTGGGAGATCCTCGGGAAAAACATCAGTAAAATCGCATACGCCTGGCACACTCTTGATATCTTGGACCTTGCGCTTCACATCCACAACATGTGCCAAGAATGCGTGGCACTCCTTGCGTAGGCATTTCTGAGCTTGGATACTTGAGATGATACGGAGAGTGGTACTTGGTTTGTCGCCCAAGATAACGAAAGTTTCGCCGGTTGGCAGATTAAGGCGAACGGCCTTATCGTAACATAGAATGTCCGCATGATGAGAACTCAGCCAGTCCATGCCAATGATGACATCAAAACTCTTAATCGAGACTGGCATGAGGTTGATTGAGAATGGATGATCATTTAAAGTTAAGGTGCAATTTAAGTATATCTCCTTAGTGCCTTCGGTTTTCCCGTTGGCCATTTCTACTATAAATGGTTCACTCAATGACTGTGGTATTGATTTTAGCAGGCCTTTAAAGCCGTGATTCACAAAACTCCTTTCCGCGCCACTATCAAACAAAATGCATGCATACGAGTTATCGAGAAGGAACGTACCCGTAACAACTGTAGGGTCCGCAATGGCTTCATCCTGCCCCATTACGAAAACTCGGCCCCTTCCACCGGTATTTCGGTTGTTTACCCTTGGGCAGTCCTTGCGGTAGTGCCCTGTGTCTCCGCATTCGAAGCAGGCACGGTTTTCACCGGTATTAGTGGTGGGAACGGATGGTTGGATTGGCCCTTTACAATAGCGGGCTGTATGCCCCTTTTTATTACAGTTGGTGCATTGAAGATTTGGGCAAGGACCGCGGTGGTGGAAACTGCATCGGTTGCATTTAGGAAGTTTCCCAATGTATGAGCTTTTGGGGGAAGGGTTCGCAGGTACAGTAATAGCATGTGTCGCTATCGCTTGTTGTTTCCTGGGGTTTTCCTGGAGAGTTGGTCCCCTCCTCTTGTTCCAAGTCCTACTCTGACCCTGAGTCCCCCTGGATGGATATGCAGTTGTCGAAATGATACCGGGTCTTACTCCGTGGTCGATGAGTCGCTGGGCCAGGCGCTTAGCACTGTTGTAGGTAGCAGGGCTGGAAGCCAGGACATGCCCTTGAATCTGGGGTGACAACCCCCAAATGTACCTTTCGACCTTCTTTGATTCTGGGTTGACCATGGTAGGGCACAGTGCAGCGAGGTCGTTGAATCTAGTGGTGTAGGTGATTAGGTCAGACCCAGTCATCTTCAGATTCCAGAGCTCCTGCTCAAGCTTTTGTACTTCGCCCCTTGGGCAGTATTCTTCCAGTAGTAGAACCTTTAGGTCGTCCCAACTCATGGCGTTGGCGACAGTGAGCGTTACTGAATTCACATGGCTTTTCCACCAAGTGAGGGCTCGATCTACAAAGGTGCAGGCAGCGAACTTGACTTTGCTTGCTTCAGGGCATGAGCAGATCTCGAAGACCGTTTCGGTCTTTTCGAACCATTGCATTAGTGCAATGACTCCTCCCGTTCCATTAAAAGTTTTTGGCTTAGCGTTAGAGAACTCCTTGTAGGTACATTCTCTTCCTTGGCCATGACCCGTTCCATGATTTGGATGGTTTGTGCTGCTTCCCGCCCCTCCATTCCCTTGGGAGTTTATTTGTGAGAGGGCTGCAGTTACTGCTGCTGTGATAGCGGCCTGAACCATGGCTGGATCATAAGCTGGTGGTGGAGGTGGTGGTGGTGCCGTGCCCGGCCTGGGCCTCAGGTTTGGACGAGGAGGCATCTTGCTGCCAAAAGAAAGTTTTGGAAGAAAATTATAAGTTTTGGCAATTCGTAGTTAAATGATATTGAATGAACTTCTATTAGATCTAAGAAGTTGAGTTTAATTGACACAATATTTTAAGCTTGAAAGTAAAGTTTGAATAGATGCATCAATAAATCGAACTATTTGCACATGATTAACAACGGTGAGAAAGCGATATGCCCTTATATATATTAAACATATAGTTGTGTTACAGCGGGGTCTAGACAAAATTCCTTGGCCTCTCTAAAGGCCTCCGATTACGGGAAATTTTAAAGAAAGTAATACTTTTATCCGAAGTCCTAGTTTATAACAAAATTTGAGAGTTGGGCAAGTACTACTTGCGGTGCGCCTTGCGTTTAGAGCTCGACTCTGTGTCGGACTGCTTTGACCCCATGAGACGTCTGTCAAACGCAGCTTGTTGTTCTCTTAATTCTGCGAAGGCCGCGTTTGTTTGTGCTTGAAACGCTTCGGCGCGAATGTGGATGTCGTTCTGTATCAACTCTAGGCGGTTGATATCAGCCGTGTGATTTTGCACCTCCACATTGACCTCTCGAATTCGGTTGGCTTGCACTCCAGATTGATAGCATTGGTTGGCAAGTTTGCCAACCATGACCGGAAGTGCGCGATCGGCTGATCCCCCGCCTCTTACGTCATAGAAGTCTCGGCACATGCTGTAAGGAGGGCGTAAGCTTTGTTGTTGGCTCCAATGATGGAGGTGACTTCCCCACACTGGAGTGGGTCCTCGGAAATTCCTCACGTGGACAGGAGGTTGTAGGGCTGGTGGATTTATAATTTCTGGCTCCGAATCCGTACCAGAGTCGTTTCCTGCCTCCACATTTATAGGCTCTTCGTCTTCTTCAGAATCTGATTCGATCCACCCACCATTTCCTTGGTTGTGGTAGTAGGGGTCATTGAGGTGATGGAATCCCGCCATTTAGGCTGTACGAGAATAGGGTTAAAAGTTTACTATAAGTTAGAGCATATGAAACTTACTCTCGAGATTAATGGTTGACGGCACTCGAATACACTCTCAATATTCCCTAGTGATATGCTTTTGGAAATTTTAAAATTTGTTGTCCATTACAGGCACTCCTTGGCATATGTGTAGTCGGCTCTTGGACAAATATAGTTGATCAGGCTATATCCTTCCCAGTTCTGATTACATGTCCCAAGGCATACCTGCACTGCACAACTGATATATAATACTTCAACGTGGTTTTAATTATGATACTGACCATCTTGTTGTTGTGAAATGAATGCATGCCTACATTAAAAACTAAATAAAGGATTTTATTTTTTTAAAAGTACGAATCTTACTCAGAGTGTTTTTACCCAGTTGAGTTTATAGTTGTATAACAAAAGAAATGGTTTTGATATACTTAATTCCCTATAAACAATGCTCTGATACCAATCTGTCACACCCCCAAACCAGAACGGCGGAAACGTTCGGGGGCGGAGGACGTCATGTTCAATATCATAACAGTTCATAGAAAGGAAAGTACACACCACCATATATAATAAGTTGCTAAATGTTTACATAGTTGTATTCATTACATGTTAAAAATAAAGGTACATAAACTTCAATTAGAATGAAGTAATTAACGCCAGCGCGTTAATCCCAAAAGTTGAATCCCAACCTGCTTAGCGATTTCCTGAGAATACAAGTTATTTCAAAGAAAAAGTGTCAACAATTAAGTTGGTGAGTCCATAAGTTGTTTAGAAAAATTGGATGCCATTCCAAAATAGGTGTATGTTTTCCAGTAAACGTAGTGCTTCAACATGTAAAGAGTTGTTATTTGTGGTGTTGAAAATGAATGCATTAGTTCCAGAAAATCCCATATATGTTTATAAGTTGTAAATGATTGCACCGGAAAAATCCCTTCTTTTCCTATTTTGTTTGTATGCAGGAAACACTTTTATTATTCCTCGCACATAATACCAGTCTCTAAGACCGAAAATTGTAAGAAACCACGTTTCTCGTAAATGTGTCATAGTTTTATATATAATAAAACTACGTGAAGATCGAACCGGTTGGATGAAGAATAGTTTTAATAACCACTCGTTCATCATAAATTAATATCATAATAATTGTATATCCGATGAGTTTTTATAACCATACTAAACATAATATGCCTGTAACGACGTTCTTCAGGCGTCGCATTGCTATGACAACTGTCACCCCAAAAGACGGACTGTAGCTAACAGTCAGGGTGCGGGATCATGACTTCCCGTATAGATCTATACACATTTGACACGTTCTCGTCGCGGGAGATTCTGGTTATAAACAGGCCTTACTGCAGTACTTTCTAATAAAGAAAAGTAAAGTTGGAAGATGTGCGCGTCTCATGGATTCTCAATTTAGTATATATTAACATGATAGTTTTGTATGCAAAGTTTAGCCTTTCACACAATGATTTGATAAACCGAAATCATAAGTTTTTAGAATGTATAAAATGTTTTAACAACGAAGATCATTATACTCCTCGTATAAGTCTAATGCACGATAATAACCGTATGTTTACTTGTATTCCCCCCCCTAAAAGAGTTGTAAAAGTATTTAAAGATGTATTTAAAGTGTGTTAAAAAGGGGTATGAACTCACTTGACAACTTGAAGATAGCGAGATGGAAAAACGGCAGAGTTAGGTCTCGGGAAATGGATTTTTCCTCGGAAATCTCGGGATTTCTCGGGAGAAAATCGACCTTCAGATCTTGCACGAAGTGACCAGGGCTTCGTGGTAGTACGAGCACGGAAAATGAGGAAATACGCAAGAAAAATGAGAGAGAATGAGCCTCCTTTTCGGAAGCCTTCGCATGCCCTTTTATAGGGAGGCTGGTCAGCCTTGGTACGCGAGTCTGATGGGACGGGTTCCTGGGTTCGCGGGTCGGATGGGACGTGTCGCTGGCACGCGGGTCGGATGGGACGTGTCGCTGGCACGCGGGTCGGATGGGACGTGTCCCTGGGTTCGTGCACTTCGCATTTTCATTCTTACACCCTTCGCATCCCTTCGCATTTATCACCTTCGCATTTATCACCTTCGCATTTATCTCTTTAGAATTTCTACAATTTCATCATTTATGACTCCCATTTGCGAAGTTGAGTATTGATTTCCAAAAATGCGAAACTTCAGGGACAATATTTGAAATCTTATGTTTTCTTCCCCAATTCGCATTCTACTGTGAAATACTTCGCATCTTCATTCTTACACCCTTTGCATCCCTTCGCATTTATCACTTTCGCATTTATCACCTTCGCATTTATCACCTTCGCATTTATCTCTTTAGAATTTCTACAATTTCATCATTTATGACTCCCATTTGCGAAGTTGAGTATTGATTTCCAAAAATGCGAAACTTCAGGGACAATATTTGAAATCTTCTGTTTTCTTCCCCAATTCGCATTCTACTGTGAAATACTTCGCATCTTCATTCTTACACCCTTCGCATCCCTTCGCATTTATCACTTTCGCATTTATCACCTTCGCATTTAAGCTAATTAATCGAATGCGATTCACAAAATTTTCATTTCCAGATGCGAACACAGTTTAGTTCTTGAACTCTAAACTTGCGAAATCAAAAATTCATATGTTGAACCCATATGCGAATATTAACCCAATTGACTTCAAATGATGTCCGACTTGAGCATTCTTTTCATGTATGTTTGTAGTTTAACGATATCTATGACTTTCATTTAGACACTTAAGGACGTAAAGTGTTTTATTGAAACTTTGCGTTTTTACGTAACTTCGGATTGCCGGTTTTTGGTCGGAAAATCTTATAATGAGCATAACTTCTTCGTTATAACTCGGATTTTTGTGTTATTTATATGTTTGGAAACCTTATGAGAATAGCTACCACATAATGTACTCTAAATAGAGTTTTTGAATACTTCATTTTCTATTTCCTTTCAAAAGAAGATTACATGACTCGATCTTTACTGACCTGAAATAACGGGTTGTTACAAAAGTGCACCAAGTGCAATTACCACCACCACGGACAGTGTCGGGAAATGCAATGAACCAACTGCAACAGAAAGGGGCACACTGTCCATTTCTACAAGGCCCCCGCAAAACCGATCACTCAAGTTCACGGTGCTAGTGTAGGCCAAGCATGCTAAGGTTGTGGCGAGGTGGGCCACTACAAAAGAAACTGCGCAAAGGCAGCAAATACCGACGGAATGGGACAAGTATTAGCTATTCATCAAGAGGAAGCCGTAGCTTATCCTACAATAGTTGCTGGTACGTTTCTTCTCGATAATTCATATGCATGCATCCTATTCGATAGTGGAGCAGACAGAAGCTTTGTGATCCAAAACATTATTCACTTACTTAAACGTAAACCTAGCATGTTAGAAGAATCATTCACTGTAGAAATGGCAAATCGGAGAACGGAAAACACTAATTGCATATACATGGGTTTTACATTAACTTTAGACGGTCACTCTTTCCCAATCAACCTTATGCCAGTCAAAATAAAAAGTTTCGACGTTATAGTTGGTATGGATTGGTTAGGTCCTCTTCGCGCCCACATCATGTGCTTTGAAAAATCCGTTCGTCTAAATCTCCCTAACCATGAAACATTAGTGATCTACGACGACAAATCAAGTACAAACCTTCGCATCATTTCGTGCATCCAAGCTCGGAAGTGTTTGCGGAAGGATTATCAGGCATTTCTTGCACACATCATCGATACGAGTCGGGAGGTAAAGGATATAAACAGCATCCTAGAGGTACGGGATTTCCCCGATATCTTCCCAGAAGAACTAACGGGATTACCACCACAACGCCAAGTCAAGTTCAGAATCGACTTATTTCTAGGGGCTACCCCTATAGCAAAATCGCCTTATCGTCTGGCACCACCAGAGTTGCAAGAACTTTCCAGTCAACTTAACGAACCTCACCAAAAAGGATTCATTATACCGAGTTTCTCACCGTCGGGAGCACCGGTCTTGTTTGTAAAGAAGAAAGACGAATCGTTCCGGATGTGCATCGACTACCGAGAGCTGAAAAAATTCACTGTCAAGAATCGTTACCCTCTACCCCGCATTGACGACCTATTTGATCAACTTCAAGGAGCGAGCTACTTCTTGAAGATAGATATACAATCCGGATATCACCAATTGCAAGTGCTAGAGGAAGACGTTCCCAAGACAGCCTTTCAAACCCCTTATGGACACTACGAATTTGTAGTAATGCCGTTCGGATTAACCAACGCACCAGCAGTATTCATGGACCTAATGAATAGAGTGTGCCGTCCTTACTTAGATCAATTCGTCATCGTATTCATCGATGATATACTTATCTACTCCCAAAGTAAGGAAGAAGATAGTCAACACCTGTGGAGGGTCTTAGAAACACTACGATCAGAGAAGCTCTATGCAAAGCACTCTAAATGTGAATTTTGGATTCGAAGAGTCGAATTTTTGGACCAATTTTTTGGCGAAAAAGGGATACATGTGGATCCCTACAAAATTAAGGCCATTAAGAACTGGTCGGTACCAAAGACACCTACTGAGATTCGTCAATTTCTAGGTCTAGCTGGCTACTATTGCAGATTCATAAAGCACTTCTCTAGCATCACGAAACCTCTTACTACATTAACCCAGAAAAGGCGTGGTTTTTGACTGGGAAGCAAAACAAGAGACGGCATTCCAAACTCTGAAACAAGCCTTATGCACCGCACAAATACTATCCCTCCCCTAAGGGATAGAAGATTTTGTAGGGTATTGTGATGCATCAAATCAAGGCCTTGGTTGTGTTCTTATGCAGCGAGGGAAGGTTATTGCTTTTGCCTCCCGTCAGCTTAAGACACACGAAGTAAACTATACGACACACAATCTCAAGTTAGGAGGAGTGGTATTTGCTCTAAAGATCTGGATACACTACCTATACGGAACGAAGAGTACTATTTACACCGAACACAAGAGCCGTCAACACATTTTCGATCAGAAGGAGCTCAACATGCGACAACGACGATGGGTAGAGTTAGTCAATGATTACGAATGCGAGATTCGTTATCATCCTAGCAAGGCCAATGTAATAGCTGACGCCCTCAGTCGAAAAGAATACACTAGTCGGAGAGTCAAATCTCTTAATATGACCATCCATTCCCACTTATCCATGCAAATTAAAGAGGCTCAACTGGAAGCTTTACAACCCGAGCGTGTGACAGGTGAATCCATGAGACGAATGGAAAAGAATCTAGAAATCAAGGGTGGTGGAGCCTATTATCTCATGGACCGTATCTGGACACCAAGACATGGTGGTTTCAGGGATGTGGTGATGACTGAAGTGCACAACACGAGGTATTCCGTTCACCCAGGTTCAGATAAAATGTATTTGCATCTTAAGAAACTGTATTAGTGGCCTAACATAGCAACTTATACCAATAGATTCTGCAAGCTGGCAATCCTTTGCCCAGATATGATTGCTCCCGAGAGCAAGAAAATAGAGCGATACAGTTGGGGACTGTCGCCCCAAATTCATTCAAGCGTGTTAGCTTCAAAACCTGTCACTTTTGAAAGTGCCAAGGAGCTGGCACAATCGCTTATTGATCACGGAAACCATCAAAACTCAACAACTTCTGCAAAAAACCAGACAAGGGAAACAACAATAACAACAGCAAGAAGAAGAAAGGGTGGAATAATGGGAAGGGTTGGTCTTCCCAAGAATCCTCGAGAAACAACAGCTGGTTGTCGTAAACGCTGCGACGATACCTACACCATTCCTACAAATCTCTACCCAACAAAGCCTTATGTGGGCAACCTCCCAAAGTGCACCAAGTGCAATTACCACCACCACGGACAGTGTCGGGAAATGCAATGCACCAACTGCAATAGAAAGGGGCACACTGTCCATTTCTGCAAGGCCCCCGCAAAACCGATCACTCAAGTTCACGGTGCTAGTGTAGGCCAAGCATGCTAAGGTTGTGGCGAGGTGGGCCACTACAAAAGAAACTACGCAAAGGCAGCAAATACCGATGGAATGGGACAAGTATTAGCTATTCGTCAAGAGGAAGCCGTAGCTTATCCTACAGTAGTTGCTGGTACGTTTCTTCTCGATAATTCATATGCATGCATCCTATTCGATAGTGGAGCAGACAGAAGCTTTGTGATCCAAAACATTATTCACTTACTTAAACGTAAACCTAGCATGTTAGAAGAATCATTCACTGTAGAAATGGCAAATCGGAAAACGGAAAACACTAATTGCATATACATGGGTTGTACATTAACTTTAAACGGTCACTCTTTCCCAATCAACCTTATGCCAGTCAAAATAAAAAGTTTCGACGTTATAGTTGGTATGGATTGGTTAGGTCCTCTTCGCACCCACATCATGTGCTTTGAAAAAGTCGTTCGTCTAAATCTCCCTAACCATGAAACATTAGTGATCTACGACGACAAATCAAGTACAAACCTTCACATCATTTCGTGCATCCAAGCTCGAAAGTGTTTGCGGAAGGATTATCAGGCATTTCTTGCACAAATCATCGATACGAGTCGGGAGGTAAAGGATATAAACAGCATCCCAGAGGTATGGGATTTCCCCGATATCTTCCCAGAAGAACTACCGGGATTACCACAACAACGCCAAGTCAAGTTTAGAATCGACTTAATTCTAGGGGCTACCCCTGTAGCAAAATCGCCTTATCGTCTGGCACCACCAGAGTTGCAAGAACTTTCTAGTCAACTTAACGAACTTCACCAAAAAGGATTCATTACACCAAGTTTCTCACCGTGGGGAGCACCGGTCTTGTTTGTAAAGAAGAAAGACGAATCGTTCCGGATGTGCATCGACTACCGAGAGCTGAACAAACTCACTGTCAAGAATCGTTACCCTCTACCCTGCATTGACGACCTATTTGATCAACTTCAAGGAGCGAGCTACTTCTTGAAGATAGATCTACGATCCAGATATCACCAATTGCAAGTGCTAGAGGAAGACGTTCCCAAGACAGCCTTTCGAACCCCTTATGGACACTACGAACTTGTAGTGATGCCGTGCGGATTAACCAATGCACCAGCAGTATTCATGGACCTAATGAATAGAGTGTGCTATCCTTACTTAGATCAATTCGTCATCGTATTCATCCATGATATACTTATCTACTCCCAAAGTAAGGAAGAAGATAGTCAACACCTGTGGAGGGTCTTAGAAACACTATGATCAGAGAAGCTCCATGCAAAGCTCTCTCAATGTGAATTTTGGATTCGAAGAGTCAAATTTTTGGGCCACTTTTTTGGCGAAAAAGGGATACATGTGGATCCCTACAAAATTAAGGCCATTAAGAACTGGTCGGTACCAAAGACACCTACTGAGATTCGTCAATTTCTAGGTCTAGCTGGCTACTATTGCAGATTCATAAAGCACTTTTCTAGCATCACGAAACCTCTTACTACATTAACCCAGAAAAGGCGTGGTTTTTGACTGGGAAGCAAAACAAGAGACGGCATTCCAAACTCTGAAACAAGCCTTATGCACCGCACAAATACTATCCCTCCCCTAAGGGATAGAAGATTTTGTAGTGTATTGTGATGCATCAAATCAAGGGCTTGGTTGTGTTCTTATGCAGCGAGGGAAGGTTATTGTTTTTGCCTCCCGTCAGCTTAAGACACACGAAGTAAACTATACGACACACAATCTCAAGTTAGGAGGAGTGGTATTTGCTCTAAAGATCTGGATACACTACCTGTACGGAACGAAGAGTACTATTTACACCGAACACAAGAGCCGTCAACACATTTTCGATTAGAAGGATCTCAACATGCGACAACGACGATGGGTAGAGTTACTCAATGATTACGAATGCGAGATTCGTTATCATCCTGGCAAGGCCAATGTAATAGCTGACGCCCTCAGTCGAAAAGAATACACTAGTCAGAGAGTCAAATCTCTGAATATGACCATCCATTCCTACTTATCCATGCAAATTAAAGAGGCTCAACTGGAAGCTTTACAACCCAAGCGTGTGACGGGTGAATCCCTGAGAGGAATGGAAAAGAATCTAGAAATCAAGGGTGGCGGAGCCTATTATCTCATGGATCATATCTAGACACCAAGACATGGTGGTTTTAGGGATGTGATCATGACTGAAGTGCACAACACGAGGTATTCCGTTCACCCAGGTTCAGATAAAATGTATTTGGATCTTAAGAAACTGTATTGGTGGCCTAACATGAAAGCAGAGATTGCTTCCTTTGTAAGTAAATGTCTTACTTACGCTAAGATTAAGGTCGAGTACCAGAAACCTGCAGGATTAATACGACAACCAGAGATACCAGAATGGAAATGGGAACGGATCACTATGGATTTCATAACCCAGTTGCCCAAGACAATGGGGTGACTTTATACCATATGGGTCATCGTCGACAGATTGACCAAATCCGCGCATTTTCTACCAATCAAGGAGACTGACAAGATGGAAAGGTTTACAAGAACTTACATATGGGAAATAGTACGATTGCATGGGGTTCCGATGTCCATTATCTCCGATAGAGATAGTAGATTTACATCAAGGTTCTGGCAGTCACTACAAAGTTCCCTAGGGACTAGATTAGACATCAGTATAGCCTACCATCCACAAACAGACGGGCAAAGTGAGAGAACGATACAAACTTTGGAAGATATGCTGAGAGCCTGTGTGATTGAATTTGGAAAGGCATGGGATATCCATTTACCTCTTGTCGAATTTTCATACAACAATAGTTATCATACAAGCATAAAGGTTGCTCCATTTGAAGCCCTCTACGGCCGCAAGTGCAGATCCCTTCTCTGCTGGACCGAAGTTGGCGACATACAACTAGCTAAAGGACGAGATACTGAAAACACTCTCACCGGTCCGGAAATCATACGAGAAACGGCAGAGTAGATCGTTCAGATTCATGAACGGTTGAAAAGCATCTAGAGACCGACAGAAAAGCTACGCTGACCAATGGAGAAAACCTTTAGAATTCCAAGTAGGAGACCGTGTTCTATTGAAAGTGATGCCATGGAAAGGTTTACTACGCTTTGGAAAGCCTGGAAAGCTAAATCCAAGGTAGATAGGGCCTTTCGAGATTCTCGCCAGAATCGGCCCTGTAGCTTACAAACTTAATCTACCACGGGAACTTAGTAACATACACCCAACCTTCCATGTATCGAATTTGAAAAAGTGTCTGTCCGATGAGACTCTTGTTATCCCACTCAACGCGATCGAGATTAACGAGAGCCTCAACTTCTTGGAAGAACCAGTAGAGATCATGGACCGAGAGGTCAAACAAAGGAAAAAAAGTCGCATACCCATCGTGAAAGTCCACTGGAACGCCAAGCGAGTATCTGAATTCATATGGGAACGCGAAGATCAGATGAAACAAAATTACCCGCATCTTTTTCTCTGGTTCACTTGTATCTTTCTTTCTTTAAATTTCGGGACGAAATTCCCTCTAACGGGGGGGATGATGTGACAACACGATATTTCAACTACATGTAAACCACCTAAAAAGTCAATTATTGTAAACATGTTAGTTGTAATAAAATTAACTTCGAAAATAAAATATCCAAAAAACACTAATTAAATTACCTATTATGTTAGATGTCATTAAACCGTGATCGTACGTAAAAAGGATGCCCAAATCCGACTTCGTATAAGAAAGTTAGGAATTTTTCAAGTTCGGCTTAACGGAAGACGGCTAATAACTTGAATCAGAGATCAAGCGACTGTTGGCCGGAATGACCTAAACGAGAATCGAAGGTCTCAACAATGGTATTTCAGCGATAAAAAGTCTGGCAAAAACCAACGTCAGATAAAGAAATTATGAATTTCTAAAGAAATTTTCTTACCACGACCTTTTAAAAATAAATAATAAAAATAATTTCGGAATTTGCCGACGGGATCTAAACGAAAGTTGTAGAGTCTGGTCTCACCTTCGCATGGATATAAAAAATGTCGAACACAGAGTTAGTATGAAGAAGATATGAATTTTTGAAGTTTATTAAATAATTAAAATATAAATTTAATTAAAATTTTTGGATAGGGCCGAGTTACGCCCAACGTACGTGAGGCCATGGCCTCGGATCGTCCACATCGCACCTGTGCGAGGCTATGCCCCGTCCCATCCGAGCTCCGAGGCAGTCGAGGACTCGGTCACGCATGACGCACGCGTACGCCCAATGTACGCGGTCGGTTCCCATCCCCTATAAAAGGGATGCGAGGGTTCCGAAAAAATGACACCATTTCTCTCATTTCTCTTACGTTCTTGCTTCGTTTTCCGTGCCCGTGCTACCCCGAAGCCCCGATCACTTTGCTCAAGTCCTGAAGGTCGTTTGTGCTCCCGAGATTCCCGAAAATCCTGAGGAAATCCAGTTTCTCGAGCCGAAATTCTGTCAGGTTTTCATTCCGCAAACTCCGATCTTTCAAGTGAGTTCATACCCCTATAATTCACACTTTTAAATGTTTTATGAGTACTTTTACATGCTTTTAAGGGGTGGAATACAAGTAAAACACTCGATTATTATCGTGTGTTATATAAACTTTCACTCTACGCGTTTTATCAAAGGAATCATATGTGATTTAAAACTGTTATAGGGAAACTTTCATATGCAAATTATACCACGACAACATTTTATCTTTTGAAATGAGAAACGATTTATGTATTTATATAAATCAGATACTTTGCTTATACTACATTTCTGTGTGTCAGTTTTGGCACTACAAAAACTACACTTTTCATTACAAGTGAACATTTTCACTAAGGGTTTATTATGCAAACGAAACACACTTTTAGGAAACTATAACACGTATTGTTTTACGAGAATACTACGAACTTTTACATACATGGAAATACTATTTCAAGAAGCTACTTTCATATACAATAACGAACGAACGTTTTCACACGTAAATCTGTTTTATACTAAGTTTTGTGAGACATTAACTTCACGTACGTTCAAGCACACATTTCAAATCCTGTATTATATACCAGAATCCCTTGGAGGGGGAGCATGGTGTTTGTGTATAGATCTATACGAGCTTGACAACCCGCGCCCTGACTGTTAGCTACAATCCACCATTTGGGGTGACAAACGTCAGAACATTCCAACGCCTGAAGAACGTTGTGTGAAGGCATTCCTTGTCAATAGTATGGTTATAAAACTCATATAGAGTATTAAAAAGACAATGATTTACGGGGTTTTTCAGACGTATTGGAAATTTTATACGTACATACATTTACTAGAAATAAACATTGGTCTTGAAAGAAGGCTACATTTATACTAGTACAAAATATAGGATTTTCTAGGAACAAACAAACAAGAACAAAAACATTTCATTTCATACAAACATTGTCATTAAATACTTATGAAACTCACTAGCTTAAATGTTGATCTACTTTTTCAAAACTACTTGTATGTCCCAGTGATTCAGTAATTACAGGTAACAAACAGGTTTTGAAGAAGGAACGTTGCGGCGCCAGTTTAATTTCATATTTTGACATCATATTGTAATTGGTTTTGAACATGTACTCTTTTAAACAATGTAAACTTTCAATTATATATATGATGGTTGTATTGCTTTCTTTACTATGTATTCATTTGTTACGTTACCACATGAACTCATCCGCCCCCAAACGTTTTCGCCGTTCCGGTTTGGTGGTGTGACAATTAGCCACTCGAGGCTATATCACTGTAAGACCCTACAGTCGATGTGTCTTAGTAGGACCTTCCAGTCCGACGATTCTTTGGACCCTCTAGTCCGGTCTGTAAAGTTTCGTATAACATAAACCACAAAGACATAATGCACAACATGATTCAAAAAAATATAAGCCAGGATAACATGATACTCAATGTATGTACATAAGACCCTCCGGACACACATAAGTACCACTCTAGGTAAAGTATAGTGATAAGACTCACCTTGCAAGCAACAAGAAATTATCCTCGAACTCGAATCTTGAACTAGCCAATGCCTAACACATAGGGTAAATATCTTTAATTAAGATTGGATTTTCGACTGTCAGTAACCAACTATTATTCCTCTTTATCTAACTCTCGAATTAGGTAAAAGACCATTTTACCCCTACATGGTCTCCACATACTCATGTTGACCAAACTCTAAAGTCAACATAAGTTAAACTCGAGTAAACAATCCATGTTTGACTCGACTTGTCGAGTGCACTCTTGCAACTTGTCCAGTCCTCTGGTTTCCTCAGAAGTCTCAAGAAATTCTAGCTCAACTCGTCGAGTTGACCCCAAACTCAACGAGTTATCGCACAATCAAAACTATCAGGAAAAACCCTCACCGACTCGTCGAGTCAGGCAGTGGACTCAGCGAACCCCTTTGATCAGATTCCTCATTCAAACGATTTAAGGCAAATCTATCACTCCAAACACTAGATCTAACATTCTAAGGGTCGATTGTCACGTAAATTTGAAAGCTCTACGTTTAAACATGGCATATAAGGCTCATAATGCCAATACATGCTCCAACAAGGCACCAAAACACAATAACTATTTAAGTGACTGAATAAAGCTTGAGCCTTTGAATCCTCTAGACCTCACAAGCTCCATATTTGAAGTCTAAACCTAGAAAAGGACTCTATGTACTCATATTTCAACAAAAAGGTGATAGAAAGCCCTATTAATCACCACAAGGAGAATGGTGGGAACTTTTTACCTTATCTTGAAGCTCTTGGATGAAATTACACTGATCTACTAGCCCCCTTCTTGTTCCTTGATGACTCCTTGCCTCCTCTTCAAAAGAAATGTAACACAAGACACCAAAATGAGCTCCTTTCACACTCTATAGCTCAAAAGGACATTAGGGTTTACTCTCAGTGAAGGTGAGCCGCAAATAAGGCTATAATTTCCCATATATAGGCCCCAACCCTCGGGAAATTAGGGTTTATCTGCCCAACATCTACTCGGCGTGTCAGCTCTATAACTCGTTGAGTCCACTCATTAATTCCACACTGGCAACTCGGCCCAACTTGGCGATCCGAACTCACGACTCGTGGAGTAACTCTATAAGTCTCAAGGTTAAACACTCATTATTGTATCTGAAAGTCCAGATGTTACATTTGCTTCCTCCTCTATCCAAGCTCAACATCACCTAATCTGGACAACAAATCATCTCCTCCATTTCCTGTTAAACAGATGAATCCACAGATAGCGGCAAGAAAATAACTACTAGTTTATACAACCCATTGAAGTCGTCTAAAAACTCCTAGGGCTGGTCCAACGAACAATTACATCAGGCACTGGAAGAAAGAATCATGATTCAAGAAATCAAAGACAATCCCAATCCAATTTTTGGCATTTATCCTCTCTTCCGAATAGGAATTTTATACGACATATATGTTGTACCCTTCATGTATTTCGATCTTCGAACAAATGATGAAAACCTACTTGACTTAGCAAGCTCTCTTCATCAACAGTACTACACCAGGTTCATACCTTTGTATCCATCATATGGTCCAAAAATCATCCTCTGAATTGAGAATGAGAGATTGAGAACATTCGATTTCACCAATGCATAACCCCAAAAGGAAGTGTGGTGTCGGAAAAGATTTACAAAGATTGTTGGATATGGTAATAAGTTTCAAAGCAAGTGTGATCTTTACTCTCTTCTGTACATACAATTCATATATCAGAATAAGCAATCCACTGCCACCATCACTAATGCAGACTTTGCCTCGATGAATCCAAATGACATTCTCATTATACCTGCTCATCTCCGAGATTGTCAAACAAAGTGAATGAAGTATTGGAGATTACAATTGTGTAATCAACTTTCTCAAGGACAACATTGTTGAATTATGTAGATCCAACACATTTTTTTCAACTTTTTGGAACATAAAATCTTTTGCCAAAATCACCATTGAGTTTCATGAGGCCTAAATTTTAGTAGAAGGTCCAATTGAGGAACCAGAACTTAGTTATCTCTATCTTAACAAAAAGTCTAATTGAAAAGAATTCTTCTAAGTTCTTGACAAACACCTCATTCCCACCAAGATTCTTCAAAAGTTCATTTCAAATGCTACCAAGAGTGATTCCTCCGAACATGCCAAAAATAAATTTATTGCGCATCAAGTGATGGACATGGCCCTATTGCGTAGCTCTCATCTAAGTGCATCTGTTCTAGGATTGAGTCTTTTACTTGAAGGATAATTATTTGATCTTTGTTGCATGTGGCTATATTCATGAGGTAGCTAGTTGACATTAATGGGAAATCCTTCATCAATTGAGGACTGGGTGGGATCGGGATTACCCTAGGGTAAGCCTAGGATAAGATTAGTGCTAGCAGTAGTAGTAGTGAAAGGGACTTGGTGGAGTCAATGAAACTCTTGAGGAAAGTACGGATAGATGTTGAAGGTATTATGGGACCATACGATTGAAAGTAGAGGAAAGTAGGGTTAAGAAAAAAACTATGAATCTTGTGGTGTGTATCTTATTCGTCGATAGTGATGAGTATTCTGATGGTTGTTATGATATGTTGCAAGCATGGTGACACTACGTACTAGACGAGTTGGCAATTCTGGTGCCGGCAATGGATCATGAGCAGATGAGAGAGTTTATTTCAGCTAATATTACACACAATATCATTGACCGGACTCCTTTGATCCTTGATACGGTCAAGGAGGTATACTGGAGATTCTTTATGAGAGGCTGAGTGCGTTCCACAGTGAGATGATGGCCATGATGGGGGAACGCACGTTGAAAGTTTGGGAGTTTAGAGCTTGTGGAGCTTTTGACTATCATGGTTTTAGCGACCCCATAGCAAGCAGTCAGTGGTTCGCAGATGTCTCCTACGCTTTTCGTACTATCCGGTGTCTCGAGGGGGATGAGGTTCGACTTGCCACATGTCTTCTGAAGGATAGAGCATGTGATTGTTGGGAGGAGGGTGGACAAGCTATTGGAGATGATGCATCTATTGACGTGATGACATGGAGGGACTTTTCAGCTAGGTTCAGGGTCGAGTTTACATCAGTGATTTAGCTTAAGCAGTTTTTCCCAGGAGTTACAGGACCTCTACTAGACTATTGAGATGTTGGCAGAGCTCACCACTAAGTTTAGGGAAAGGGCCCTTGTTATCCCGCAGTTTCTAGCGGACGAGGAGATGAAGAAGGACCAATTTCACAAGTTGCTGAGGAGCAACTCAGACAGTTTGTGAGCCAGTCCAACTGTAAGATGTTGGAGGATATGATTAATTGATTCAGGGATAGGGAGATCAAATTTGAGGTAGAAAGGAAGAGAAAGCTATATAGGGTTCAGACATCCGCGACAATGGGCAAGAAACCTAATGTATCGAATTCTAGATTGAGGGGTCATCAGGACAATAGTTGTTGTGGCAAGTGCGACAGGACACACTGAGATGCATGTAGGAGTGGAAGTAGTGGTGATTCTGTCTACTTCAAGTGCGGACACGTCGGCCATTATAGCATAGATTGCATGGCTACCACCACCCATGGATCAGACTTGATATGTTTTCATTGCAGTCAACGGCGCCACAAAAAGGCCCAATGTTTGAGTTTGGTTGTAGTGGGACATGTGATGACACCTGCCCCTACGACATTGAGAATCACTGACGGCTATCAGGCTTAGCCAGAGGTGCCTGAGGCAAGGAGCAGGGCGTTCTATCTGACTATAGAGGAGGCTCAAGCGGCCTCCAATGTTGTAGGCTATGGTAGTTGTAACATGTGTGATTGGAGCTCGGTAGGTATTCTGTTAGTTTTCAAGAGTTGTAGTAATTTAGTGTTGGTTAGTTTTGGAACACTAATAGCGGTAAGAATTGGTTTCCAACAGACTGATCATTGGATGGTAAGAAGGATTAGGAATCCTTCCAGTCTTATGCGTTGTAAGATGTTAGTTGAATCAAAGTGGGGGAGAATCGTTGAAGTATATCGTAACAGAAGTAGATGAGAAACTAGGATGAGTAACCATTCCTGTTCAGGAGGAAGATGGCCCAAGTAGTTGTTTGGGTCGAGGAGTGTCTGAGTTGGGAGTTTTGCAAACTTCCCAACATTAGGTTTTCGTCTTCTTGGTGTTTAATAGTTGGTGTGTGGGAATCAGCTTGGGAATTTCTATCAACACACAAGTAAAGTCAAGATGTTAGCCCATGTATGTGCTTGACTTTGGGTTTGTTCGGATTGGTATTCAGTGGTAAGACAATGGTCATTGGTTGGGTTAGTGTGGGAAGTGTTGTCAAACTGCGCAATAGTCGTAGCATTCACCAGCAGCTAAATAGCAGGGAAGACTAATGTGCGACTGTGGAGAAGCCGTAACGTCCTGTTGGTGGCCTGATAGTGTGGTAAGTGTTGTTAAAATGCAAACTGACCATAGATAGGTGGGACAGATTGGCAAGGCCGCTCCGTGACATGGTTTGGTTGGAACCTGTGGACGAGACCCGTGTGCTTATAGTAATGTAGGTGAGACCTGGCAGTGAACGTTGGGTCAGGGTATGGAATTGGGGATACCATGAGTTTTAGAGCCAAGAGTGGCAAGGTGGATAGGGAGGTTTTTACAATCGAAGTTTTCTTCGGAATTCGCAGGGAGCGACTAAGAGAGTGTTCGTTGGCACAACAACCGGATAGGAATCCGGTAGTCCAGATAGTTGATAGAGAGTATATAAGAGGCAACAGGATGTTCAAGCAAAATTAGTGATGTGAGGATTCTTGTGTTTGGAGTAGCTTGCGAATTGAAAGTCATAAGACACTTACAGATGGATTAAATAATCTAAGAGTAATTGATTTGACCATGTTGCGTAGCTTTCGTCTGAGTCTAACCGTTGTAGGGATGAATCTTCTACTCGAAGGATTATATGACCCTTCTGTCAAGTATAAGTATTGTACAACACATATGGTCACTGATTTTTTTTTATGGTAGCATTCAGAGAATTAGGATTGAAATCTTGCTTTTGGTCGGTCATTCGAGGAGGACTAAGCATGGTAAGGTTCAACATGAGTGGTCTTTCAAGAAATCAAACCAATGCGGATTTCCGCTTCCAGGGAGGTAAAAGAAGATTTTTTGAAGAGACTCAGGGTTGGTCATCTTCAGATTGTAGTTTTGATTGGCGAGTGTAGTAACAAGCGATTTTAAGGACGAAAACTAATTTAAGTGGGGGAGAGTTATAACATCTAATTTTGAAAATGTTTCGCTGCTCGGGGCTGCGACCCAATTATCATTGTCATAGCATATAGGAACTTGGGAAAAGAATGATTTGGTCCGGTTTGGAGGTGGGAGTCATGGCATGAGTGACCCATGTATTTGGTTGTGTCTTCGGAGGCCAAGGGTATGATTGTAAACAAATTTCTCTAGCCTTTATGAGTTTTGGGTTCTTTTCAAAAAGTTTTAAGGCTTAGTTGGGTTGTTGGGAGCGTAGGGATTCTTGCCACCTTTTCATGGATATAAGGTTCATCGGAAACAGACTTCGGATGAGGAAGACATGAAACTTTGAAGTTATTGACAATTTTAGTCCCTGACGAAGATTTGTGGCAAGGCAGTCCCATTCATGCATGGAACACATAGCCATGTTTAGCTGGGTAAGCCCAACGTAGCTGGGTTACACCCAGCGTACATGATCATTTAGTCATGGGTGGTTTATGAGTAAGTCGGGCGTACTAAGTGGTATGCGGGGCGTACTCCATTAAGACCAGAACCCTAACTTTAGGGTTTGGCACTATAAAAGGAGCATTATGATTCAATGGTCAACCTCCCTATCATCCTAAGGAAGCTATTACAAAACCCTGACCCATACTTCAGTGATCTTGGAGCTCAGAAGGCCTTTTGGGAGCATTTTGGTGTGATGGATCCATTCTCCAAGGAAGTCAAGGTAAAGGAAAGGTGTTGGTGCAAATGAGAAGCTGTAGATTTGGGATTGTTGCTTCATTTCAAACCATTTAAAGGTATAAAGTTCCGAAGTTAGTGGTTATTCTCTTAGATCTCTTTTAGGATTGGGTTTATGTATTCTTTTCGTCCCATGGATGAAGTCCCTTATATTCATGTCGTTTTTGGAACCTAGAGTTGTCACTCTCAGTGTTATTTGAGTTTTAGAATCCCAAAGTCACCATCTTAAAGGTTTTAATGGGTTTATGCAAGAGTTAAGATCACTTTCATGCAAGTAGAATGTCATTTTTGTAGTTTTGGGTTTGTTTGGGGCATGCAAAGGTATGATGTAATTGACTTTATGGATTAAGACCCTTCAATGGACTCAGATCTGTGATTAGGACTTCAGATCTTAAAGGATTAAGGTCTTTTTGGGATTTTGGCTAAACATGAGAGTATGTTGGGCGTACAAGCTAAACAACACGTACGCCAAGTGTACAGCTGAGTACGCCCCTCAAACTCAATTAGTGGACTAGTTGTGTTTTGGGGCTCGGTTTGCCTCATTCATTGGATTTCTTAGCTTTCGCCCTTTGTGGGCTATCTGAAAGTGAACCTTAGGACCAGAGAAGCATTATAGGGCCTTAGGTTGAGGCCTATGTGAAGGGATTGGGCCATATATTGGGCCTAGTATGAGTGTTTATGTTTTTGGGCCAAGATTTGATTAGAGTTCATTTTGGGACATGAGTATGTGAGGGGTAGAATGGTTTTTTACCCCAGTGAGGACTTACGGTTAGGTTATGAGAATCCAGAACTTAACTAGTTTATATGATGATTAGTATCTCGGGGAGCTGAGAGATCAACAGTTCGGGGATCTACCAACTAGTAGCCAAAGGATTATCTAAGAGATTCAACGTCGCAAGGTGATATTCCTCCTATTTGAATGGGTCGAAGGCACCAATGTTGTCCTGTATTTGTGTTATGTGTTTCTGAATTACGATCTGATGCCGAGCGGTGCCCGAGGAATGTTCGTATGCTTGTTGTCTTCGTGATTCTTGCATGTGTTTGTATTTTTGTTATATGTTTCAGGATTATGGTTTGATGTCAGGCGATGCTCGAGGAATGTCTCTATGCTTTCCGTACTATGATATGATGTCGAGCGGGGCCCGATGAATGTTTATATGTATGATTCCAAACTACGATTCGATGTCGGGTGGTACCCGATGAATGTATGCATGTTTAGTTATACTTGTTGTCTTCATGATACTTTTATGTGCCTGGTAGGGAGGTGAATGTGGGTGGAGTCCAGTATCTCATCACTAGCTAAGTGTGGACGGGGTTCCAGATCTCATCATTAGCATAGTGGGGGCGGGGCCTTAGGACTGGAACATATATTACTATGTATGATTCTTTATGTGCTAGCATGATTATATAATATTGTTTGTATGTATATAGCAGGCAGGGCCCAGTGACACGCGGGGTCTACGTGAACCAGATCTATATACCAAGTGGGACACAATGCAACGTGGGGGTTGATGCCAAGCGGTGGCTGATGTTGTATACTATCCAATGTTAGGCAGGGCCCGATGAAGGGGCGGGGGGCCAGTATATGTGATTATGTGTATGTTATGTGGTAGTTTGTGGAGACTCGCTAAGCTTTGTGCTTACAGTTTTTAGTTTTGGTTTCACGTACTTGCAGTTGCAAAGAGAAGAGCTCGGGATGATTGCATTGCACACACCATGATGTATAGCCTGTGATATTTACTTCGATGTTTTGATTTGGAAACTCTGATGATAATGTTTTGAAATACTTTGATTCATGTCTTGGTGGAATGGTTTGATAACTATGGTTTTATTTAATGGTTGGAAATGAAATTTTTGGTCATGAATTTTTGGGGTGTTTCAATGATTATATCATATTAGGTCATGAAGGAAGGTGTTTTCCATACTAGATTCTGATTCAAAGAGAACTGAGGCTATCCATTACATCATGCAATATAAAGTCATTAGAGAATAATCCTTCAATGTGTTATGGTAGTTGCAGTGAAGAACATATCATGAACTAAAACTGTTTAACAATTAGCATGATTCTAAGATAAGGAATGGGTTTTTAACAGGAATGTTAGGACTTAATTCCAACATCTAATGATGAGTAGGTGCAAGGCTAAGCACTGCCAACAGTTACAAAATCCAAGGGTTTGATACTCATTTGGAAAAAACATAGGAGTTATAGTTATTACCTAGGATGGAATGGTAACGCCTGGAATCATTATACAAGCCCTTTTTGTTGATGATTTCTTTACGTAATCATCCTAATGGTAAGATAATTGTAATGCTCGCAACTTCATGCTAGAAAATGAAAAAATAATAAGTAATAAAACGAAATTTGGATAGAAGATTGTTTAGGATAAATAATCCTAACCAAAGTTGTTGTACGTGTGATAAGAATTTACTACATATAAAGAATGTTGAAGCATGACTTCGTGTGAAGAATTTATGCTTCTTTGAAATTTCGCAATTAAAACAACACGACTATGTGTGTCATAAAAAGTTAAATTTAGGTACAGTGCTTATTAACCAAAGTGATCTAAACGAAAATCGTATTAATCGTAAAAGCGAGAGTGTTCATATAGAGAACGTCAGAATCTGACATAGTATATGGAAGTTTTGATATTTTAAAGTTACAGGATTATATTGTGGACACAAAAATTCAAAAATCAAATTGGTTTATTTTTAGCCAGAACAATCTAAAAGATAATTGAATATCTCATGATAAGGAGTATGCTGATCTAGAGACAGTCGTAAACAAAGCCTAAATGAAAGTTGTAGTGCTCGAAAATACATACATGTGGATATAAAGAATGTTGACAACAGATCTCACATTGGCATGATTTGATGTTTTAAAGATACAAACCTACATACCAGCCTTACCATGATGCCCCACACATTGAACGACAAGTGTGACACGCTCGGACGGCCGACTAGGCTAGGGTATGGTGCACAATTGGTCATGGTGCAACAAACATAACATCAAATTTCATCTTATAAATATGGTTCAGCCTCGATTCAATTTCAAACACCATTCCAACATTATCTCTCGATTTTGCATCCATTTTGGCCTATTTTTTTTTTTTTTTAAGATTCTAGCAAAGCTCTAGGGTCCCTAACTTCCTTACATAAGTAGCTATCAGGTTGAAGTTCTACCAATGCTATTTATGAACTTTTGTCAAGAAAATATATGTAAGTTAATCTACACTTATATTGCTTTCGGTGTAACTTATATTTATATTCACATTCGTTGTTATGAATTTATAAATGAAATTGATTAGTGATTTAAAGCGTTTATATTGATTGATCTAATTATGGGGATGATGTCTAGGATAGATTTAATGAGTTTTGAAAGTGAGATTTCCAACTAGTACATTATGTATACCAAACGGAACCTACCTCCGATATGATCTTACATGGTTGCTCCTTACACGATAGATTTTGATGCATACATTGTCATTATTGAGTAATCTAGAGTATCATTAGTCATAAAAAAATGATAAAAACTAAGAGTCAGATTCAAAGAGACCTAAGTCTAAACATACATCATGCAATGTAATGTCATTAGACATAATCCTTTGGTCTGTTATGGTAGTTGGAATGAAGTCCATATCGTGAACTAAACCTATTTATGAATTGGCATGATTCTAAGATAAGGAATGCGTTTGTAACTCGATGGTTAGGATTTAAATTCCAACATATAATGATGAGAAGATGCAAGGCTAAGCACTGCCAATAGTCACGAAGTCCAAGGGTTTGATACTCGTTTGGAAATGAGATAGGAGTTATACTAATTACCTAGGATGAATTGGTAACGTGTCTAATCATTATACAAGTCATATTTTGATGATGATTCCGAAGCGTAATTATCCTAAAGGGGAGATAATTTTAATGTTTGTAACTTCAGGCTAGACAATTAAAAAATAATAAGTAATAAAAAGAAATATTGTTATAAAATCGTTTAGGATTAATAATCCTAACCAATGTTTTAGTATATGTGATAATGATTTTGTACATATAAAGAATGTTTACGTCTAAGTTTGTGTGAAGAAGGTATGCTTCTTCGAAGTTTCGCAATGAAAATAACACGACTATGCACGTCGTAAACAGTGAAATTTAGATACATTGCTTAGTGATCTAAACGAAAATCGTATGAATCGTAAAACTGAGAGTGTGCATATAGAGAACGTCAAAATCTGACATAGTTTGAGGAAGTTATGTTTTATCAAAGTTACAGCACAGTAGTTCAGACACAACAATTGAAATTCAAATCAGTTTATTTTTATCCAGAACGATCTAAACGAGAATTGTAGATCTCCTGATAAGGAGTCTATTGATATAAAGATAGTCGATAACGAAGTGAGTATGATGAAGTTATGAATTTTACTCGGTCCTGTGCAGTGTAATCTTCTTAGAATGTGAATCTTAAGATTGGCTAGCAATATATGAATTTTTAAATATACAACCCTACCTACCTGTCTTACCATGTTGCTCCAACCATTGAACGACGCGTATCACATGCTCGGAGGGCCGACCATGCCAGGGCTTGGTGGACAGCTTATTATGGTGCAACACATACCTTCAAGTTTCATCCTATAAATATGTTTCAACCTCCATTCAGATTCGTACACCATTCCAACATTCTCTCTCGATTTTCTCTCCATTATGACCTAAAATTTATTTAGTTGTTCAGATTCTGGTGAAGCATTGGGATCCTTGACTTCCCTACCCTAATAGCTACCTAGTTGAAGTTCTACCAGTGCAATGTATGGTCTTTTATCAACAAAATCTCTGTAAGCTAAGCTACACTTAAATTTCTTTCAATGTAACTTATATTTATATTGATAGTCATTGTTATGTGTTTATAAATAAAGTTAATAAGAGATTTCAAGCCATTATATTGATTGATCTAAGTACGAGGATGATTGGTAGGCTAATTTAGTGAGGTTTTTCAAGTGAGATTTTCAAATAATGTATTCTATATAGCAAACAGACCCTACCTCCGATATGATCTTACCTGGTTACTCCTTACTTGGTAGATCTTGATGTAGACATTGGGATTGTTGAGTAAGCTAGAATAGCATTAGTCATAAGAAAAGATAAACTAAGACGTAGTGATACTAACCTAGGTCACATCAAAAGGAGAAACTAAGGTGTTAGGCTAAGCACTGCGGCATTCTCCAAGCATCCACCTAAGTCTAGTGAGTGAATAGTCCCTTTCATAAACATAATTTTAATAAAAGTATTAATTAAAGTATTAAATATCTGTTAGAAAGCTTATATGTGAGCTATATGATCATTTCCTAGATTATGTGTTAGAAATGAATTTGAGGATATACGATATCCAAACCAGAACGATGTAGTATCCGAATTTAGTTAAATGTTTGACAAAAAAAGATAATTGAAGCGATCATAGAAGTATTGTCGTTATCGTTAAGACTGAGCACGTGTAGGTATAAATGCAACATGTTATAACGTGATTATATCATATTAGGTCATGAAGAAAGGTGTCTTCCATGCTAGAGTCTGATTAAAAAAGACCTATGTCTAGCCAAACACCATGCAATATAAATTCATTAGAGCATAATCCTTCGGCCTGTTATAGTAGTTGGAGTGAAGACCATATCATGAACTAAACCTATTTTAGAATTAGCATGATTCTAAGATAAGGAGTGATTTTGTAACTCAAAGGTTAGGACTAAAATTCAAACATATAATTGTTGGGTTTTAAGTACTATAACACTCCTATGGTGAAAATACAACCCTAATTGCTTTGGATCTATGTTTTTTCAAGTTAAACATGTAATAAAATTTCCAAAGCATGAAGCCTACAACTAGCATACAATTTTGGTACATGAATCATTAAATCAAATTAGAAGAATACCTCTTTATTGTAGCTTGTAGTTTTGGCATTTCAAGAGCTTAGCACCTCAAGTGTGATGCCTCAAATTGTTCACAAACACCATGAACAAATGAGGACTTTAAGAGAGAGGTTAGACACTCTAAAATTGGTTATCTCTCTCCCTAGAACACTTAGGGCTGGTTTTAGCTAAGGGATAACACATATATATTATAGGATTCCAATAGTCATGAGTAAACCGTAATCCATACACTTAGGTTATGATCCATATCTCATGTGGGCTAACTCTTCGTGGATACTTAAATAAAATTAGCCCAACATGGATCAATAGCCCAAATGTCACACCCCGAAAATCAAAGGCGGAAACATTTCCGAGGTAGACTACCATGTTGTGTATCAAATCCAATGTACATAGTAATCACAGTAAAAAAACATTACATTACATATATATGAAAGTTTACATTTGTTTCAAAAGTAAGGTTATACAAGATATACATATGCATCATATTAACAAAAGTTGAGATGAGTCTTCCACGCACTCCTTCTTCATCAAAAGAGATCACCAGGTACCTATCTAACTTGGACATGAGAATACAAGCGGTTTGAAAATCAGCATAAAGCTGGTGAGTTCATAAGCGGTTTTGTTTTATGAAAATGTATCGGTTTCCTTTAGTTTCCGAAAAGGTTGTTATCCAAGAAAATCCCATATTTTCTTATGTGAAGTTGGTTTAGTTATCATTTGTTACCAATTCAATTACGTGTTGTGTTTTACCCCAGGAAAATCCCATATTTTCCTAATTGTAAGATCGGTTATATACCACAAAGTATAGTTTAATACACAAAACTATATGATGAAAATCTTGGGATCACTATCCCGAAAGAGGTATAAGATAGTTTGACACATATGAAAGTATAGATTTAAGATCATGGGATTATTATCCCGGACTAGACACGAGATAATTTGATATATATGGAAATATAGATTGAAAACCATGGGATCACTATCCCGTATAAGATATAGATTAAGACCATGGGGAAAGACATCCCGTACAAGTTATAGATTAATTTCATGGGATTATTATCCCATAATAGATATAGATTAAAGACCATGGGATCACTATCCCGTATAACATATAGTTACAAAACCCTGGGATCACTATCCCGGACTAGATATAAAATAGTTTGATAATACCATGGGATCACTATCCCAAAAGAGATATAGAAACAAAACCATGGGATCACTATCCCGTATAAGACATAGATACAAAACCATGGGATCACTATCCCGAAGATATAGATATAAAACCATGGGATCACTATCCCGTATAAAATATAGATGCAAAGCCAGGGGATCACTATCCCGAACGAGATATAGTTTCTAAACCCAAACTGTGAATAAGCTAATATTAATACATGTTGTGAGTCGGGTAACCATACTAATACGACAATGTGACCTCCTTGACGTTTGTCAGACGTCAAAATGATATCCAGAAATTTGTCACCCCAGGCGTGCCCGCCTAACTGTAGCTAGCAGTTAAGGTGTGGGATTGTCAATCCCGAATAGATCTATTCACAAATTCCGCGCTCTCCCTCCAGGAGACTCTGGTTACACTTCCGGGGAGGATTTACTGATCATCCATAAAGGGGAGTGACTATCTCACAAACCAGTACTAAACTATTCACAGGGTTCTCATAAGATATCGACATACAGAAGATTATGAAACATAGTACAGTAAATATAGATACATACAATGAAATTATCTAACAACACATTAAAATGATACGGAGATAAACTGAATCAGACATAGTTTATCTAATAACTTGATATAGATATCAACATATGATAGATAGAACAGTATAGACCCCCAAATTATTCCCATAATAATTTGATTAGTTTGATTGTTTCCTTAACTAAAATTCTTTTAGTTCTAATTGATAAGTCATTCCTTATGCTCAGCATAATACATAAGGAGTAAAAGAGTTTATAAGTTTGTTAGATATTGTTTGAAACATATCAATGTTATGATTTGAAAACAATTATAGTTTGCTTGTATTCCCCCCCTGAAAACATTGAAAACAGTGAAAAAGCCATAGGGGTATGAACTCACCGGACGAGATATGAGATGGTTTGGATGCTAAGAGTTGATCCGGAACTTGTAAACACACGAGGTTCCTAATTATGATGTAAAGATACACATTTGTATCTAATTAGGACTTAGATTGATTGTTGGATAGGGACAATTGCTTCAAGTCGCGAAAACACTCCGATACAAGTGTTTGGAGGGACCCGGGTGGCGTTTAGGGACATGAATGATGCGAGGGACTTAGGAAATGAGTTGGGACTTCAAAGGAACACCCCCTTTAGGGAGTTTACGGCCACAAGACCCATTCCCCATGAGTTTACGGCCGTAAATTCATGGTGGGGTCAAATATGGGCAAATAATGACTTCAAACACTTAGGGGAATTTTTCTAGGTTTGGTTCAAAGTCTTGGAATGGATTTTTAACATCAAAATGACACATTTTAGGGATTTTCCGGCCTAGCATGGTCTCATGGCCGTAAACTCCTATAAATCCATGAAAAGTTGTGTTTTTGGATCCCAAACTAATCACATGTAATTGCTAAAATTGTACCAAAGCCTTATATACATTTGATTGAAATTTTGAAGGGATTTTTGGAGTTTACGGCCAATGAGACCCTTCTCATGGCTGTAAACTCTCATAAAGAGTAAATCCTTGTGTTTTAATGCCAAAAACTTGTTTGTATGGACTTCTAAAATTCATTCCAAGGTTTTAGGGGTGGTTTAATGACATTTTGACATGTTTTTATGAGTTTACGGCCAAAGGCTATGTGCTTAGGCCGTAAACTCCTAAATGTGATGCATTTGAGGTGTTTAAGGTCTCCAAACCATTTTTAGATGATTCTAGGATTTACCACAAGGACATTGGTTGAGTTTCAGGGCATTTGGACATGTTTAAAGACACTTAATCCCCCATTTAGAGGAGTTTACGGACCAAGAACATGCCTTGGCCGTAAACTCTTATTTGTCCCCCAAAAATGATGTTTCAAGTGTCCAAATGCAAAGATCTATGTTCTATAATTCATAACTAAGACATATAAGTGGTTTGGAAGGGTTTAAGGGCATGAAAACCCTAATTATATGAGTTTACGGCCCAAGAATGATCCTTGGCCGTAAACTCCTTCAAACATCACAAAGTTCATGTTTTAATTGTTTAGAGTCCATATCTTGAAGCCATTTAGCCATATCTAAGTCCCAAACTTGTCAAGGAGGGGTTTAAGGGCTCAAAAACCCACTCAATACGAGTTTATGGCCAATGAATGCTCCATGGCCATAAACTCATGAATATGGTCATAAATCATGTTTTGAACTCGAATTTGAATGCTAAGGAGGTTACAATACAAGCTAAGGAATGTACCTTAGAGATTTGAAGCCTTAAATTTGAGTTTTGGACCCTTAAACTTGGATTTAGGAGAGAGGTTAGAGAGAGAGTAGAGAGAGAAGGAAAAAGCTTCAAATGGATGCTAAAACACGTTTATATAGGTCTTAAAACTTGTACACGGTCGAATTCTGTAACAACCCGAAATTTCCGCTTCTTTTTAAAAGTAACTTTTTCATAAATCAACTCGCGCAACCGATTGTCATTCCGATTTCAAATTTCCGATTTCTCCGTTTAATTAAGTCATTAATTAGTACACATTTAAAATGACTTAGTGGGTGTCTTAATACACTTAGAAATCAATTTAACACCCAACTTAGGTGATCGGAATAATTCTACAATTTACCGTATCGGGTTACGGTAACTTAATCGGGTACGACCAAAAACCCCGTCTAACGCCGGTATCGGGTAGAATTCCACCGTGTCCAAAACTTAAACACTATATAAACATGTTTAGGACTTCATTTGAAGCCTTTGGTCAAATTATCACTAAACATTACCCACCTCTCTCCTAATCCAAGTTTAAGAGATCAAAACTCAAAATTAAGGCTTCTAATCTCTAAGGTACCTTCCTAGCCTTAATCTATAACATATTTGGCATCCAATTTCGAGTTTAAGACATGAATTAGACCAACATTCATGAGTTTACGGCCATGGAACCTTCATGGGCCGTAAACTCACATTTCATGAGTTTGCATAGTTGGACACTAGATATGGCTTAAGGGATTAAAGGGATGAACTTATAACATGTAGAACATGGATTTAGAAGGACAAAAGTGAGTTTACGGCCAAGGAACTCTCTTGGGCCGTAAACTCATATACAAGGGGTATTTAAGCCATTTAACCCTTCCAAAACCTAGTTGGGACTTAGACATAAACCTTGGACTTGCTAATCTAGACTTGGAACACTTTAAACTTGAATTTTGTGTAACAAAGAAGAGTTTACGGCCAAGACACTCTCTTAGGCCGTAAACTCCTCTAAAAGGGTGATTTAAGGCCTTTATACATGTCCAAATGCTTCCAAACTCAATCTATGGCTTTGTGGTAAAATCTAGATGCATCTAAAAATGGTTTAAAGGATTGAAACACAACAAAAGTATGATTTATGAGAGTTTACGGCCTAGGAGCATACTCTTTGGCCGTAAACTCATAAAACAATGTTTAAGATGCATCCAACACACCCAAATGGCTTGTATAAAATTCTAGAATCACATGTGATTGTTTTAAGCACCAAAAACTATCTTTTTCAAAGGTAAAAGAGAGTTTACGGCCTTAGAACATTCCTCTAGGCCGTAAACTCCAACAAAGGTCTTAATTGATGTTCTAAATTCATAACAAAGCTTAGAAAATTAGTTTGAATCACATGTGATTGCCCTAAGTAGCTTAAATCAATTTTTCTTAGCCATTGTGAGTTTACGGCCGTAAACTCTATGAGTGTGGCCGTAAACTCATGTTTTAAGTGTCTTAAATCCATTTCAAGTGTTCCAAGGTGTTTAGATAATCATTCCTAGCAATCCCTAAGTCCAATTGAGCCCTTAAAACACCAAAACCTCACCCACATGAGTTTACGGCCGTAAACTCATGTATGTGGGTGTTCCATTGTTGTAAACTCTTTAAAATGTTTACTTATGGGGAGTAAACTCAAGTCCCAAGTCCCTTGTGTCATTACAAATCTAAAGATGTCACCCGGGTCACTCCAAACGCTCGTTTTGAGGTATTTAACCTCATTGGAGTGTAATGTTCCATATGATTAGTGAATGTATCTCTAATTGTATATATATGGACATTATATCATTTTACATAGGGTCATCACGAGTAATCAAACCCCGAACCGACATCTAGCATTCAAAACCGACACGTTTCCGAGTCCGGTGAGTTTATACCCCTACCCTTTTTCACTGTTTTCGCTGTTTTCAAGGGAGGGGAACACAAGAAAAGTACAAGGGAATTCTTGTACTCATAACATGTTTTCAAATGTGTGTTTCATATTCTTATGCTTTTATAACTGATAACTACAACTGATAACAGATCGAACATACAGATCACGTAACATATATTGGTGAAATAAGTCTTTAAACTAGTATGTTTTACATGTATTTCACAAATGGTTTTCCACATTTCATCAGTTAAAAGCATGACATTAAAACATTTGAATATAATACCTGTACACTGTTTTGTCCTCGGTAACACTCCACGCACATACGCGAGTGGAGGATTTTCATATTATTACTAGTAAATTTGTTATTCCGGTATGATTGGAGACACATCCTTGGAGAACACTCCACCTGGATTACGCGAGTGGAGGACTACACCCATAACCAGAATCTCTGGTATTTAGAGAGCGTGACTTGAGTGTATAGATCTATACGGGGCTGACTACCCCACACCTGGCTGCTAGCTTCAGCCGAACCGAAATGGTTCAAGGGTGACGAAAGTCATAAGTATGTGGATGACTTATTGCCACATGTGGACTACTTATTGCCATAGGTTTCAGTCTATTGTATGGTTATGGAACTCGCAATTAGGATAACAGAGATTTACTTACAGTAATAATGGATTTCTTCATACATCGTTTACATTGTTTACATCTTTTACATCTTTTACTTACTGTAACTAACATTCAAGAAGGTACGAGACCTTCCTGGGGAAAACATGGAATCAAATCACGATTACATCTTTTACATCTTTCACATCGTTTACATAAGATACATACATGCAGGAAACCATGGGGCTTTCCTGGGTAACACTTATCTAACTAGAAAGAGTCACAGAATCGATAACATTACATCTTTTACAATTAGTAACATACAATAAGGAAAGTATGGGACTTTCCTGGTAATACATGATAATTAAACAGAACAGTTTAACCAGTCAGATAACCAACTATACAATTTCACATGAGTAAACATGTTTTTAGTGTACAAACTTATTATACTTTACATTTGTGAAACAATAACCAACTTTTAAGAAAATACGGGATTTTCTTGGTGTACATAACATTTCAGAAGCAGAAAGGAAACCGATACATTTTCGTAAAACAAAACCGCTTATGAACTCACCAGCTTTATGCTGATTTTCAAACCGCTTGTGTTCTCAGGTCAGCGTTAGAACAGGTACCTGAAGATCCTTTTGCATGAAGACGGTGTACATGAAGACCCGTTACATTTTGTCTATATATACTATGTATCACAACTGTACAAACTTTACTTTTGAAACAACTGTAAAACTGTTATTATGTAATGTAATGCTTGTTTTACTTTGCTTACTATGTACATTGGATTTGATACTCAACATGGTAGTCAACCCCGGAAATGTATTCCGCCTTCGGTTTTCGGGGTGTGACAGATTGGTATCAGAGCCCTTGTTTATAGTGAATAAAGTAAAGCAAACCTTACATGGTATAAAACTATAAACACTAAAGGGCCTAAGTGCTCTGAATTAAAAGTATCTTCAAAATATAAGTATTTTCAAAAGTATACAAGTATACCGAACCGTCGCTATCCGTAACCACAAGTAGAACAGAACATAAGTAAATGGGTGTTGTGTACTACGGTTAAACCTGGGCAGTTATGTAGTCGTGTCTAGGATCAATATGGCCTGGCCAACTATATTCATTCGAGACACGACCAACATGTGCCTGGGAGTGACTGTGGTATGTGGCATGCCTAAAACTTACCCTAATATCCCAAACATCAAATCATTGTCGTGAACAATTCATGAAATACTATGGGAGTATTTCTCGATTCCAATCATCCGTAGTAATCCTCATTCGAGTAGTTCTCTGTGATCACTCTTAGCGATAAATTATCTGTTCGATAACTCATTCCTGCTTTATCGCTTACTCGAATCATATAACTGTCATATCTATCAATTCAATGTAGAGGACTTACCATCCTCTTTTCCTTGATCTTATTAGATCAAGATGCCTCCCCGAAAGAGATCTAGCTCAAAGAACAACGAAAATCCTTCTTCGTCGCCACCTCCTCCCCAGTTTGACTTAGCATCAGTCCAGACAATGATGACAGCTGCAATGGTAGCAGCTATATCACAAATGAACCCTAGTGGTTCAGGTGGTGGTACTCAATCTCAAAACCCTGAGGGTAGCCAGGGACACCAAAGAGGGGGTTCCTATAAGGATTTCATGAATGCGAAACCAACATCCTTTAATGGCGCTGGAGGTGTTATTTCTTTATCTCGATGGTTCGAGAAAATCGAGTCCATCTTTGAAATCTGTGCTTGTACGGAATCCGATAAAGTCAAATTTGCAGCCTGTACCTTCACGGATAAAGCTTTGACTTGGTGGAATGGCCGAGTCAAATCTCTGACCTTACCCGTAGCCAATGCCATGGGCTGGGAAGCCATGAAGGAATTTCTCATTGTTGAGTATTGCCCCCGTGGTGAAATGCTGAAATTAGAGCACGAGCTCTGAACCTGAAGATGAAAGGTTCCGACATTGCAGCATATACTTCCCGATTTGATGATCTCGCACTTCTCTGCCCGGGGTTAGTAACTCCTGAAAACAAAAAGATCGAAAGGTTCGTTTGGGGATTATCTCAACCAATAAAGAGTCATGTTTTGGCTGCTCGTCCGGATACCTATGATAGTGCCAAGACCTTAGCACAAATTCTGATTGATCACAACGACGATGTCAAAGAAATCACTACCACTTCTGAGCCGACTCAAAGAAGTGGTGAAAAGAGGAAATTCTGGAAAAAGAAGAAAGGTCAATCTTCTCAAGGATCATCTAGGAAACAACAGACGGTAGCAGTCCATGCTGCTACTGCTACTCCTATTGTTGTTGTTTCTGCCATAGGATCCACTGCCTCAACTCCTACCAGTAAATATGCTGGTAACCTTCCTCTGTGTGACAAGTGTAAATACCACCATCATCCTGGTCCCTGTCGAGAATTGTCTTGCACCAACTGCGGTAAGAAAGGGCACACGGTTCGATACTGTAGAACTCCTACCCAATCAGCTAATCAATCATCAGGAGCAGGTGTTAGTCAAGCCTGCTACAACTGTGGTGAAGTCGGGCACTTTAAAAGGGATTGTCCCAAAAAGTCAACTGCTGGTAACACTGGAAGGGTCCTAACCATGGGACGGGAGGAAGCAGTTGCTGATCCCACTGTTGTTTCGGGTACGTTCCTTCTCGACAATTCACATGCTAGTATTCTTTTCGATTCGGGTGCTGAAAGGAGTTTTGTTAGTCATGCATTCAAACATAATCTAAAACCAAATCCTCAACCACTAACTGAAACGTTTACCGTCGAGATGGCTAACGGTGAGAAAGAAAGCGCTAACGACGTATTCATAGGTTGTACGCTTACTCTAAATGATCACTCATTTCCTATAGACCTCATGCACGTTTCCATTAAGAGCTTTGATGTTATCGTTGGCATGGATTGGTTGAGTCCCAATCATGCTGACATTCTTTGTTACGAAAGAGCTATTCGTCTCAATCTTCCTTCGAATCAAACTCTTGTAATTTATGGCAATAAACCCAGTTCCAACCTTCATATCATTTCTTGCATCAAAGCTCGAAAGCTCCTTCGAAAGGAGTGTGTTGCATTCTTAGCTCATGTGATCAACGAGAAACAAGAAGTTAGAGACCTCGCGAGCATTCCCGAAGTCTGTAACTTTCCCGACGTGTTTCCCGAAGAACTTCCAGGGATTCCTCCCGAACGTCAGGTCGAGTTCCGTATTGACCTAATTCCTGGAGCTACTCCCGTAGCAAAATCCCCGTATCGCTTAGCTCCCGCAGAAATGCAGGAGTTATCAAGTCAACTCAATGAGTTACTCAGTAAAGGATTCATTAGGCCGAGTTCCTCACCCTGGGGAGCTCCGATTCTGTTTGTCAAAAAGAAAGATGGATCCTTTCGGATGTGTATCGGCTATCATGAGCTGAACAAGTTAACCGTTAAGAACCGATATCCTCTTCCAAGAATAGACGACCTCTTCGATCAACTCCAGGGAGCCAGTTATTTCTCTAAGATAGACCTTCGGTCGGGGTACCATCAGTTACGAGTCCAGGAGAATGATGTCCCTAAGACACCTTTTAGGACTCGGTATGGACACTACGAGTTTGTAGTGATGCCCTCCGGTCTAACCAATGCACCTGCTGTGTTCATGGACCTGATGAACCGGGTGTGCCGTCCCTTCCTAGACAAATTCGTTATCGTGTTCATTGATGACATCCTCGACTACTCCCGAAGTGAAGAAGACCATAAACAGCACTTGAGGCTAGTGTTAGAAGCTCTTAGATCCGAAAAGTGTTACGCAAAATTTTCCAAATGTGAATTCTGGTTACGAAAGGTAACTTTCCTCGGTCATGTAGTAAGCGAGGAGGGTATTCATGTAGATCCTTCCAAGATTAAAGCGATAGAGAGTTGGTCGGCACCGAAAACGCCCACGAAAATTCGTCAATTCTTGGGTCTAGCCGGCTACTATCGATGATTCATTCAGAACTTTTCAAAAATCGCCAAAACTTTAACCACTCTAACACAGAAAGGTGTACCCTTTTGTTGGAGTGATAAGCAAGAAACTGCATTCCAAACGTTGAAGAGAGCCTTATGCAGCGCGCCTGTTCTGTCTCTGCCTGAAGAGACAGAGGACTTCGTTGTCTACTGCGATGCGTCTAATCAAGGCTTAGGCTGTGTGCTTATGCAAAGAGGAAAGGTGATTGCCTATGCCTCTAGACAGCTGAAAGCACACGAAGTCAACTATACCACACACGACTTGGAGCTAGGAGCAGTAGTCTTCGCATTGAAGATTTGGAGACATTATCTCTACGGAACCAAGTGCACAATCTTCACTGATCACAAGAGTCTGCAACACATCTTTAATCAAAAAGACTTAAACATGAGGCAACGGCGATGGGTAGAATTACTCAGTGACTATGAGTGTGAAATCCGTTATCACCCCGGCAAGGCCAATGTGGTAGCAGATGCCCTTAGCCAAAAGGATAGTACAAGCCACAAAGTGAAGAACCAGACGATGACCATCCATTCCAACTTACCTACGCAAATCCGAGAAGCTCAGTATGCGGCCCTCAAACCTGAAAACGTGCCAGATGAAACCTTGAGAGGAATGGAAAAGAAACTGGAGATCAGAGGTGACGGAGTTCGCTGTTTCATGAATCGAATCTGGATTCCCAAATCCGGTGGATTCAGGGAAATAGTCATGGAGGAAGCACATAGAACCAAATACTCTGTTCACCCAGGTTCGGACAAGATGTATCTGGATCTAAAGAAACAATACTGGTGGCCAAACATGAAAGCTGATATAGCTACATTTGTGGGCAAGTGTTTGACTTGCGCCAATGTCAAAGTCGAACTTCAGAAACCTTCAGGTCTGCTCTAACAACTCGAGATTCCCGAGTGGAAATGGGAGATGATTACCATGGACTTCGTCACCAAACTACCCAAGTGTTCTAGTGGATACGATACCATTTGGGTAATTGTCGATCATTTGACAAAATCCGCTCACTTCATCCCAATCAAAGAATCATACAAAATGGAGAGACTCACGCGAATCTACATCCAGGAAGTAGTGCGTCTACACGGTGTACCTGTATCCATTATCTCTGATAGAGATAGTAGGTTTACCTCCAGATTCTGGCAATCTCTTCAGAAAGCCCTTGGAACCAAACTAGATATGAGCACGACGTCTCATCCTCAGACCGATGGACAGAGTGAGAGAACAATCCAAACCCTGGAGGACATGCTTCGGGCATGTGTCATTGACTTTGGAAAGTCGTGGGATACACACCCATCCTTGATCAAATTCTCATACAACAACAGTTACCACACCAGCATTAGGGCTGCTCCGTTCGAAGCCCTATACGGTCGTAAGTGCAGATCCCCTCTGTGCTGGGCCGAGGTGGGGGATACACAGTTAGCCAGGAGTCGAGTCCCCGACAGTGCTCTCACTGGTCCTGAAATCATCCGCGAAACCACCAAAAAGATCATTCAAATCCGTAACCGACTGAAAGCCTCACGTGATCGTCAGAAAAGTTACGCTGATAATCGTCGGAAACCACTAGAATTCCAGGTTGGAGATCGTGTCCTGTTGAAAGTCTCGCCCTGGAAAGGCACTGTACGCTTTGGCAAGCGTGGGAAACTTAATCCGAGGTACATTGGACCCTTTGAGATCCTCTCCAGGATTGGTCCAGTTGCCTATAAACTTCATTTACCTCACGAACTCAGTAACATTCATCCTGTCTTCCATGTTTCAAATCTTAAAAGGTGCCTATCCGATGAAACCCTAACAATTCCCTTAGACGAGATCGAGATCAATGAAAACCTCAAATTTGTGGAGGAACCGATCGAAATCATGGATCGAGAAGTCAAACGTACAAAACAAAGTCGCATCCCGTTAGTGAAGGTTCGCTGGAATGCCAAGCGGGGACCGGAATTCACTTGGGAACGGGAAGACTCAATGAAACAGAAGTATCCACAACTCTTTTCTTATCCATGATTTGTATCTTGTCTTATGTTCTAAACTTGAATTTCGGGACGAAATTCCCTTTAACGGGGGGATAATGTAACAACCCGAAACTTCGGCTTCTTTTTAAAAGTAACTTTTTCATAAATCAACTCGCGCAACCGATTGTCATTCCGATTTCAAATTTCCGATTTCTCCGTTTAATTAAGTCATTAATTAGTACACATTTAAAATGACTTAGTGGGTGTCTTAATACACTTAGAAATCAAATTAACACCCAACTTAGGTGATCGGAATAATTCTAGAATTTACCGTATCGGGTTACGGTAACTTAATCGGGTACGACCAAAAACCCCGTCTAACACCGGTATCGGGTAGAATTCCACCGTGTCCAAAACTTAAACACTATATAAACATGTTTAGGACTTCATTTGAAGCCTTTGGTCAAATTATCACTAAACATTACCCACCTCTCTCCTAATCCAAGTTTAAGAGATCAAAACTCAAAATTAAGGCTTCTAATCTCTAAGGTACCTTCCTAGCCTTAATCTATAACATATTTGGCATCCAATTTCGAGTTTAAGACATGAATTAGACCAACATTCATGAGTTTACGGCCATGTAACCTTCATGGGCCGTAAACTCACATTTCAAGGGTTTTTAAGCCCTAAAACCCTTCCTTTGCATAGTTGGACACTAGATATGGCTTAAGGGCTTAAAAGGATGAACTTATAACATGTAGAACATGGATTTAGAAGGAAAAAAGTGAGTTTATGGCCAAGGAACTCTCTTGGGCCGTAAACTCATATACAAGGGGTATTTAAGCCATTTAACCCTTCCAAAACGTAGTTGGGACTTAGACATAAACCTTGGACTTGCTAATCTAGACTTGGAACACTTTAAACTTGAATTTTGTGTAACAAAGAAGAGTTTACGACCAAGACACTCTCTTGGGCCGTAAACTCCTCTAAAAGCGTGATTTAAGGCCTTTATACATGTCCAAATGCTTCCAAACTCAATCTATGGCTTTGTGGTAAAATCCAGATGCATCTAAAAATGGTTTAAAGGATTGAAACACAACAAAAGTATGATTTATGAGAGTTTACGGCCTTGGAGCATACTCTTTGGCCGTAAACTCATAAAACAATGTTTAAGATGCATCCAACACACCCAAATGGCTTGTATAAAATTCTAGAATCACATGTAATTGTTTTAAGCACCAAAAACTATCTTTTTCAAAGGTAAAAGAGAGTTTACGGCCTTAGAACATTCCTCTAGGCCATAAACTCCAACAAAGGTCTTAATTGATGTTCTAAATTCATAACAAAGCTTAGAAAATTAGTTTGAATCACATGTGATTGCCCTAAGTAGCTTAAATCAATTTTTCTTAGCCATTGTGAGTTTACGGCCGTAAACTCTATGAGTGTCGCCGTAAACTCATGTTTTAAGTGTCTTAAATCCATTTCAAGTGTTCCAAGGTGTTTAGATAATCATTCCTAGCAATCCCTAAGTCCAATTGAGCCCTTAGAACACCAAAACCTCACCCACATGAGTTTACGGCCGTAAACTCATGTATGTGGGTGTTCCATTGTTGTAAAATCTTTAAAACGTTTACTTATGGGGATTAAACTCAAGTCCCAAGTCCCTTGTGTCATTACAAATCCAAAGATGTCACCCGGGTCACTCCAAACCCTCGTTTTGAGGTATTTAACCTCATTGGAGTGTAATGTTCCATATGATTAGTGAATGTATCTCTAATTGTATATATATGGACATTATATCATTTTACATAGGGTCATCGTGAGTAATCAAACCCCGAACCAACGTCTAGCATTCAAAACCGACACGTTTCCGAGTCCGGTGAGTTCATACCCCTACCCTTTTTCACTGTTTTCGCTGTTTTCAGGGGGGAACACAAGCAAAGTACAAGGGAATTCTTGTACTCATAACATGTTTTCAAATGTGTGTTTCATATTCTTATGCTTTTATAACTGATAACTACAACTGATAACAGATCGAACATACAGATCACGTAACATATATTGGTGAAATATGTCTTTAAACTAGTATGTTTTACATGTGTTTCACAAATGGTTTTCCACATTTCATCAGTTAAAAGCATGACATTAAAACATTTGAATATAATACATGTACACTGTTTTGTCCTCGGTAACACTCCACGCACATACGCGAGTGGAGGATTTTCATATTATTACTAGTAAATTTGTTATTCCGGTATGATTGGAGACACGTCCTCGGAGAACACTCCACCTGGATTACGCGAGTGGAGGACTACACCCATAACCAGAATCTCTGGTATTTAGAGAGCGTGACTTGAGTGTATAGATCTATACGGGGCTGACTACCCCACACCTGGCTGCTAACTACAGCCGAACCGAAATGGTTAAAGGGTGATGAAAGTCATAAGTATGTGGACGACTTATTGCCACATGTGGACTACTTATTGCCACAGGTTTCAGTCTATTGTATGGTTATGGAACTCGCAATTAGGATAACAGAGATTTACTTACAATAATAATGGATTTCTTCATACATCGTTTACATTGTTTACATCTTTTACATCTTTTACTTACTGTAACTAACATTCAGGAAGGTACGGGACCTTCCTGGGGAAAACATGGAATCAAATCACGATTACATCTTTTACATCTTTCACATCGCTTACATAAGATACATACATGCAGGAAAGCATGGGGCTTTCCTGGGTAACACTTATCTAACTAGAAAGAGTCACAGAATGGATAACATTACATCTTTTACAATTAGTAACATACAATAAGGAAAGTATGGGACTTTCCTGGTAATACATGATAATTAAACAGAACAGTTTAACCAGTCAGATAACCAACTATACAATTTCACATGAGTAAACATGTTTTCAATGTACAAACTTACTATACTTTACATTTGTGAAACAATAACCAACTTTTAAGAAAATACGGGATTTTCTTGGTATACATAACATTTCAGAAACAGAAAGGAAACCGATACATTTTCGTAAAATAAAACCGCTTATGAACTCACCAGCTTTATGATGGGTTTTGAGCATTCTAACACTTCCTAAGTGTACATGCAACCCTAATAACCTTGGATCTATGTTTGTCTAATTTGTCATGCAAAGTTGAATTCCAAGGTTATATCCTATCTAGCATACATGGGGAACAATTTTAACATAAAGTATAGATAGAATAACTTACCTTGTTGTTGCTTGTGTTCCTTTAAACCTTGTGAGCCTAGCACCTCAAGTGGTGATGCCTCAAATGCTTCACACAACACCAAATGCTCTTGGAAGAACTTATGAGAGTATACTCACTTCTTCAAATCGGCTAAGCCCTCTATTTCTTTGTTGCAACCGATTTTGGTGGAGATTATATTCCTTATATAGTGTTGACACATCTAGGGTTAAACCCTAATGTGTCATGACTCTTCATTTCCATGACCCATGGGTTTGTAACTCCCATGGAGCATCCATGGAGCATCTTATGGGTGGAACCCAACTTGATGATCCATGGAGCCTTTTAGCCCACTATACAAGATATGGATGATTTACTTAATCAACCCATATATTTAATTAGTTATCTTTTGATCACTTAATTAATTCTAAATTAATTCTTGATCAAACTAATCAAATAATATTATTAATATATTAGAACTTATAATATATTAATAATCTCCAAGCGTTATTTCTCTCATTTAGTTTATCCAATTGCATGGTGCCATGCAACCCAAATGGACCATGCCGGGTCGGGTCAAGTACATACCAGAAATAGTTATGGACTTAGACACCTTATCCAACAGTCTCCCACTTGGATAAGTCTAGTAACTATTACTGCAAGTATGACTTCAGGAACCGATCGGCAATCGTAGCTCTTTACAAGGTTTCTCGAAACTTGAGAAGATGATGGTACGCCATTTAAGATAAGTGATCATATAATCCTCTGTTCTAGATATCAGTCGGACAAATACATGGAACAATGTCTTACTTATTGTCCAACATTTGTTTCCCGATTTCCGATTTGTTTGACAAAGAACTTTATTGAACACATCAATTTAGTTCTGACCGGGCCCGGTACATAGGTCAAAACAAAATCATCGAGGGGCCCAGATATCAGCTTCTAATCCAAGAAGGAACAGATAAACTTCGACTCATATGTTTGTTCTACTACTTATTGAATTACACATAAGAGCACGATTTTATAACATCGAGTTACCAATGCGTTTTTCGTACAATCAATGCACAACCAACTCGTAAGTAACAAATCATATCTCTAGGTTTAAAGATTTATATGATATTACCGTCTCACGATCACTCGAGATAGAATTCCATGAAGTGATTCCAGTGAGCGTGGGTTGAGTCCAATGCTCAGAACTTATGAGCACTCATGATTGTTGTAGCCTTGTCCCAGACCTCTACAACCAAACATGACAGTCTTGATTCATACCTACTTCCGACATATGACCGACTGTGGAGGTTTGAATAATATGTTATACCAAACAAAATTATTCTGGAAGTCAAAACATGCAAAAGAAATATAGTAAACGATCGACAAGAGATAGCAACACTTTACTCATAAATAAAACACTTTTATTCATCATCAAATGTCAATTACACTTTACAAATTTCGAGATTATCTAACTACTAAATCTAATATCATCCTTCAGCCCTATGCTCCGAGCATGCTGGAGATGCTTAACCCGAGACAGTCCCTTCGTGAGGGGATCTGCTGGGTTCTCATCCGATGATACCCTCTTTGTCACGAGGAGTCCTTCTTCGATCCGACGTCTGATGAAATGATATTTTCTGTCAATGTGTCTGGATCTCCCGTGATCCCTTGGTTCCTTGGCTAAGGCAACAGCACTTTCACTATCACAGAAAATTTCCACCGGCTCTTTAATAGCTGGTACAACTCCAAGGTCTCCAATGAAGTTCCTCAGCCATAACGCCTCCTTTGCTGCATCGCTAGCTGCACTATACTCTGATTCACAAGTAGAATCTGCCACTGTCTCTTGCTTGGAACTCTTCCAAGAAATTGCTCCTCCATTTAGGGTAAAGACCCAGCCCGACTGAGAGCGGAAGTTATCCCTATCAGTCTGGAAGCTAGCATCACTATACCCTACAACTCTCAAGTCATCACTTCCACCGAGGGTAAGGACCCAGTCCTTAGTCCTTCGTAGGTACTTGAGAATATTCTTTACCGCAATCCAGTGTGCCTTGCCAGGGTTCCCCTGAAACCTGCTAACCATGCTCAAGGCAAAGGCTACATCAGGTCGAGTACACGTCATAGCATACATGATCGAACCTACAGCCGAAGCATAAGGTAATCGACTCATTTCTGCTATCTCAGCCTCAGTGCTAGGGCTTTGTGTCTTACTCAGCTTGGCGCTACTCTGGATGGGCAACTCTCCTTTCTTGGAGTTTTGCATTCTGAATCTCTTCAGAATCTTCTCCAAGTAGGTACTTTGACTAAGTCCAATTAGTCTTTTACTCCGATCTCTCAAGATTCTTATCCCCAAAATATAGGCAGCTTCACCAAGGTCCTTCATAGCGAAACACTTTCCAAGCCAGGACTTTACTTCCTGCAAGGTTGGAATGTCGTTTCCTATGAGTAGTATGTCATCCACATACAATACCAAAAAGCTAACTATACTCCCACTAGCCTTGACATATGCACAAGATTCATCTTCACTCCTAGAAAAGCCAAATTCCTTGACCTTTTCATCAAAGCAATGATTCCATCTGCGAGGTGCTTGCTTTAATCCATAAATGGATTTCTCAAGCTTACACACTCTATTAGGGTACTCGTTACTGATAAAACCCTCTGGCTGACTCATGTAAACATCTTCAGCCAACTTCCCATTAAGGAAAGCGGTTTTGACATCCATTTGCCAAATTTCATAGTCATGAAATGCGGCTATGGCTAACAGAACCCGAATAGACTTAATCTTGGCTACCGGAGAAAAGGTCTCATCATAATCCACTCCAGGAATTTGAGAGAAACCCTTTGCAACCAGTCTAGCCTTATAAGTGTGTACTTTACCATCCATGTCGGTCTTCTTTTTGAAGACCCATTTGCACCCTACAGTCTTTCGACCTGGTACATTCTCAACCAAGTTCCAAACTTGATTGTCATACATGGATTGTATCTCGCTATCCATAGCCTCTTTCCATTTGGCAGACTCGGGGCCCGCCATGGCTTCCTCGTAGCTGTTAGGGTCATCTTGACTTACTAGTGTCTCATCACTAATAAGTGTCTCACCTTCTGCAGTAATATGGAATCCATAGTAATGCTCAGGTGCACTCCTAACTCTCGTGGAACGCCTCAGAGGTACAGATTCATCAATTGGCTCAACAGGAGTTTCCTCCTCAAGTTGAGGGCTAGAGTTTGAAGTTCCTTCACCACTTGACTCTTGAATTTCTTCAAGATCAACTTGCCTCCCACTGTCTCCTTGGCTTATAAACTCTCTTTCTCGAAAGACTCCTCTTCTTGCTACAAAGACCACATTGTCACTAGGTCTGTAGAAGAGGTAACCAAAGGATTGCTGTGGGTAGCCGATGAAAACACACCTCTCGCTTCGGGGTTCGAGCTTTATCATGAGTCTCGCGTCTCACGAAAGCCTCGCAGCCCCAAATCTTGATGTGGTCTAGTTTAGGTACTTTACCAGTCCACATCTCATGAGGAGTTTTGGAAACTTTCTTTGTAGGGACTAGATTAAGGATATGGGCGGCAGTCTCTAAGGCATACCCCCAGAATGAGATTGGTAGCGAAGCTCGACTCATCATGGAACGAACCATGTCCAACAAGGTTCGATTACGCCTCTCAGCCACACCATTCAACTGCGGTGTCCTGGGAGGTGTCAATTGTGAGACAATCCCACATTCCTTTAGATAGTCGAGGAACTCTGAACTAAGATACTCACCACCCCGATCGGATCGAAGCATCTTAATGTTCCTGCCCAATTGATTCTCGACTTCCTGTTTAAATTCCTTAAACTTCTCGAAAGTCTCCGACTTATGCTTGATTAAGTAGACATATCCATATCTACTGTAATCATCGGTAAAAGTCAAATAATAACGATTAGCATCTCTTGTGGCATGTTTGAATGGTCCACACACATCCGTGTGTATAAGGTCCAACAAACCTTCACCCCTTTCACACGAGCCTGTGAAGGGTGACTTTGTCATTTTTCCAAGTAAGCATGATTCGCAACTATCATTTGACTTTAGGTCAAACGACTCCAAGATTCCATCCTTTTGGAGTTGGCCTATGCGTTTCTTGCTTATATGTCCAAGACGACAATGCCATAACGATGCTTTATCCAAGTTATTATTATTAGTAGAATCAATACACAAGACATTATTTCCTAAGTTATCTACAATAGATACAGCTTCATACACACCATCACAAGGTAATGCTTTAAAATAAAGTACATTATTAAAGAAATCATTAATCGAACCAACTTCATTATCAAACGAAAAGGTGAAACCTTGTTTGTACAATGCATGAAAGGAAATAATATTTCTTGCCATTTCTGGCGAATAACAACATTTATTCAAATCTAAATTTAACCCACTACTTAGCGATAAAGTATAAACTCCAATCTTGGTGACAGGTGTAACTTTCCTATTCCCCATGATTAAGTTTATTCTTCCTTGCTCCACATTCTCACTTCTTCCTAGTCCCTGCAAGTCACAACAAATATGAATTCCGCAACCTGTATCAAGGACCCAAGATTTCGAATGGGGTGAGTTATTAGAAATGATAGTGTAAATACCTGCATGGTTGGGTTTGACTTTCCCATCCTTTACATCTTGCTGGTACTTTGGGCAGTTCCGCTTCCAATGAGCTTTTTCATGGCAATAGAAGCATTCAGCCTCTTTTGGGTCAGAAGAAGGAGTAATGAAACCTTTCTTGGTTCCACTTGAAGAAGAGCCATCAAGGGTCCGAGCCTTGGTACCCTTTGAAGATCTCTTTCTCTTCATCCCTCGACTCTGCCCGATTGCCAAGACCGGAGTTGTTTCTGGAGTAGGAGTGATAGCAACCGACTTCCCCTTAAGACCTGTTTCTGCGGTCTTGAGAAGTCCCTGAAGTTTGCTGAGGGTGACCTCTTCCTTGTTCATGTGATATGTCATGCGGAATTGATCATAGCACGATGGTAAGGAGTGCAAAATGATATCTATTGCAAGCTCCTCAGGGAAGTTCACATTGAGCTTCAGCAACCGATCCACATACCTTTGCATTTTCTGCATGTGGCTCGTGACGGACTCTCCGTCCTTCATCATGGTTGTTATCATGGAGCAGATGACTTCGTACCTCTCTTGTCGTGCACTTTGATGGTATCTTTCCATCAAATCTTGGTGCATTTCATAAGGGTAGAAGTCTTCGTAAGACTTTTGGAGTTCAGCTGTCATGGTGGCTAACATGATGCAAGCCACCTTGGTTGCATCTCTTTCATGAGTATGAAAGTCAGCGATCTCCTGGGGAGTTGCAGTGGACTCGTCAATTTCCTTAAGCTCCTTGTCAAGGACATATTCTTTGTCCTCGTAGCGGGTAATCATCCTGATGTTTCTGATCCACTTATTGAAGTTGGATCCATCAAAGGTGACTTTCCCACACAGACTCATAAGAGTAAAGGAGCCATTAGGATTCTAGCCAGAAGCATTATTTGAAGACATCTGAAAAGAAGAACAAGTTTAGTTTAGATTTAAGAGAGTCCTTAATAAAACACCCAAATGTAATATTAAGGCTAAGATCCAATCACAATATAATATAACTTAGAAGAGGTATGCCGTAATCTAAGCTATACCATATTTGAAAGGTAGGTGAATGACGATTCACCAATTTCCACCACGAAAACCGAAATAATAAATATTTAGTTTTTATTGGTTTTTAGAAATTCCTAGATTCTTTGAGATCCAATGAACTTTTCAAAGGCATGTTTCAATCTCGGGAGTGCCCTCCAGGTTTTGTGACTGGGATGCCGAGGATCACAAAACGAGGTATGAAGTAACCATGCAAATCACTTGGTACCCTTAAAGTTTATCACTCAATCGATGTGCCGGTAAACCACACACGCTCCACCGATACTATAATAAACCTTAAGTCACCCTTTACCTACCTTGTTAAGTCCAAGTTAGTGTGCCGGTTAACCACACACGCTCCACCAACGACTTTGACAAAGTGTAAAGTGTAATTTCATGGATTAGCACCTTATTCACATTTTTCCTAAAGTAACTAAGATTGGGAATTTAATAAACATTTAGTTACTTTATTATATTCATCATACTTTGAATGAGAATTTATAAGTCCTTGTCTTACCCGTTCGGCTAACGACCCTCCACCAGTCAAGCAAGCGGTGGGTGAGAATATACACCCATTAAGTCACCATTTTATAGGCAACAACCTTATACCCACCTTATAGACCGGCTTCGTGAATGAGGCGTACTAGCGGTAAGATGACTTGTTCTTATACATATATATATAATTATTAAATCATCATAATATAAGTATAAGGGTTGAATTTTAACTTTTAAAATTCTAGGGGTTGGAACTAAAGTTTTAACTTAACTTTACTTGTTCCAAAACTTGAGGGCAAGTTTTGTAACTTTCAAAACTTTTCATTTCTTGTAACTTATGAGTTTAATAGAGTCATAAAATGAAGACTCTTCATTTTTATAACTCTTGTGTTTTCTTAATGGTTTTAACTCAAATGTGACTCTTGGTTTTCCATAACTTAAGGATAAGTTATGAACTCCATTAAAACACATTATGATCAAGAATTAAACTACCAAATAGGTTACAAATAATTCCTATGATCATCTAAAACATCATAAGAACAAGAACATGAATGTGAACACAATCAAAAATTACATAAAACTTTGTAATTTTTGATAACTAGTTGTTGTAAATGAATTAGCAAAACATTACACTACCAAAAACAAGTTTATATTTACTAAAACAGTTTAGGGTAATGTTTCTAATTCATTTTCCAGCCACTGAATCGAAATTCTGCACTCATTCGACCCTACTCGCCGAGTGCATGAACATGACTCGCCGAGTTGGTTGAAGATACACATGGACTCGACGAGTCCCCCATATAGACTCGACGAGTCCGATCGCAGACAGCAAATTTCCGATTCTGTTTTCAACTTTTAAGCACAAATAAGAACAAACAAGCCTAGGCTCTGATACCACTGATGGGTTTTGAGCATTCTAACACTTCCTAAGTGTACATGCAACCCTAATAACCTTGGATCTATGTTTGTCTAATTTGTCATGCAAAGTTGAATTCCAAGGTTATATCCTATCTAGCATACATGGGGAACAATTTTAACATAAAGTATAGATAGAATAACTTACCTTGTTGTTGCTTGTGTTCCTTGAAACCTTGTGAGCCTAGCACCTCAAGTGGTGATGCCTCAAATGCTTCACACAACACCAAATGCTCTTGGAAGAACTTATGAGAGTATACTCACTTCTTCAAATCGGCTAAGCCCTCTATTTCTTTGTTGCAACCGATTTTGGTGGAGATTATATTCCTTATATAGTGTTGACACATCTAGGGTTAAACCCTAATGTGTCATGACTCTTCATTTCCATGACCCATGGGTTTGTAACTCCCATGGAGCATCCATGGAGCATCTTATGGGTGGAACCCAACTTGATGATCCATGGAGCCTTTTAGCCCACTATACAAGATATGGATGATTTACTTAATCAACCCATATATTTAATTAGTTATCTTTTGATCACTTAATTAATTCTAAATTAATTCTTGATCAAACTAATCAAATAATATTATTAATATATTAGAACTTATAATATATTAATAATCTCCAAGCGTTATTTCTCTCATTTAGTTTATCCAATTGCATGGTGCCATGCAACCCAAATGGACCATGCCGGGTTGGGTCAAGTACATACCAGAAATAGTTATGGACTTAGACACCTTATCCAACACTTTATGCTGATTTTCAAACCGCTTGTGTTATCAGGTCAGCGTTAGAACAGGTACCTGAAGATCCTTTTGCATGAAGACGGTGTACATGAAGACCCGTTACATTTTGTCTATATATACTATGTATCACAACTGTACAAACTTTACTTTTGAAACAACAGTAAAACTGATATTATGTAATGTAATGCTTGTTTTACTTTGCTTACTATGTACATTGTATTTGATACTCAACACGGTAGTCAACCCCAGAAATGTATTCCGCCTTCAGTTTTCGGGGTGTGACAAATTCTACCCGATACCGGCGTTAAACGCGGCTTTTGGTCGCATCCGATTAAGTTACCGTCACCCGGCGGGGACATTTTTAAAACTTATGAAATAATTATATTTGGGCTAATTACGTGAGTTCCTGAGTGATTTAAACACTCATTAAATTAAAATAAACATATAAGTTTATATTATTAACTCCAAAGAGAAAACAGAACGAATTTGATAACGGTGACTTTTCGGGTAGAACGGGTTTTGGCGACGAATAATTTCGGGTTGTTACACCAAACAATATATATATATATATATATATATATATATATATATATATATATATATATATATATATATATATATATATATATATATATATATATATATATATATATATATCAATGATTTTAAATAATCAATCCTCGTCAACTTAATCAGTGTATTTTTATCACTAAATTAATTACAAATTAATTCTTGATCAATACTAATTAAATAATATGATTTCATAATTAATATATTACTTATAATATATTAGTAAATCATAAATAACCTCTTTCTCAAATATCCATCCTATTAGATGGTTCTGGTGAAGGCAACCCAAGTGGACCGTGCTACTCTTGGGTAAAGTACATATCAATTATAGTTATGGGCTTAGACACCTAATCCAACAATAATGATGAGCATGTTCAAGGTTGAGCACTTCCAACTATCAGAAGTCCAAGGGTTTGATACCACTTTGGAAAAGGCATATGAGTTATAGTTGGTACCTAATATGGAATGGTAACGTGTGGAATAATTATACCAACCCCCTTTTGTTGATGATTCTGGAACGTAATCATCCTAAATGGGAGATAATTGTAACGCTCACAAGTTTGGGCTAGACAATAAAAAAATAATAAGAAAGAAAAAGAAATTTGGATAGAAGGCTGTTTAGGATAAATAATCCTAACCAAAGTTATAATAAATATGTGATAAGGATTTTGTACATATAAAGAACGTTGAAGTCTGCATTCATGTGAAGATGTTATGCTTCTTCAAAGTTTCACGATTAAAACAACATGGCTATGCGCGTCGTAAAAAGTGAAATTTAGATACATTGCTTATAAACTTAAGTGATCTAAACAAAAATGATATTAATTGTAAAACCGAGAACATGCATATAGAGATTGTCTAAAATTTTACATAGTCTGAGATAGTTATGATTTTTCAAAGTTACAACACAGTAGTGCAGACACAAAACATGAAATTTAAATCGGTTTATTTTTAGCCAAAACGATCTAAACGACAATTAAAGATCTAATGATAAGGAATCTATTAATATAAATACATTAGAAAATTGTTTTAACATGAAGAAGCTATGAATTTTACTCTCTCCATTGAAGTCTAACCTTCTTAGACTGTGAAACTTAAGATCGGCTAGCAATTAGGCAACAACGTCAAAATGAAAGTTGTACTCAGAAATACCTACGTGTGGATATAGAGAACGTCGACAATAGAGCTAGTATGGGGAATATATGAATTTTTAAAGATACAACCCTTCTTACCCACCTTACCATGTTGCTCAACACGTCGAACGACATGTATCACATGCTCGGAGGACCAACCACACAAGGGCCTGGCACACACCTTGTTGGGGTGCTACACATACCTTCAAGTTTCATCCTATAAATATGTCTCAACCTCCATTCAATTTCCTACACCTTTCCAACATTCTCTCTCGATTTTCACTCCATTTTGGGCTAAAATTTCCTTACTTTTTAAGTTTCTACCAAATATTTAGGATACCTAACTTCCCTACATTAGTAGTTACCTCATTGAAATACTACTATTGCAATTTATAGACTTTTGTCAAGAAAACCATTGTAAGTTTAGGTACACTTATATTTCTCTCATTGTAACTTACACTAATATTCATAGTCGTTGTTTTGAATTTATAAATAAAATTAATCAATGATTTCAAGCCATTATATTCATTGATCTAATTATGAGGATGATGAGTAGGCTATATTTAGTGTGGTTTTACAAGTGATATTTCCAAATAGTATATTATGTATACGAAACGGACCGTACCTCCGATATCACCTTACCTAGTTGCTCCATACTTGATACATCTTGATGTAGACATTGGGATTCTTGTGTAATATTTAGTATCATTATTCATAAGAAATAACAAACTACAGCTTAGTGATATTAACCTAGGTCACATCAAAATGAAAAAGTAAGGTGTTAGGCGAAGCTCTACCGAATTCTCCAAACACCGACATAAGTCTATTGAGTGAATATTCCCTTTCATAAAGATAATTTTAATATAAGTATTAATTAAATTATTAAATATCTATTAGAATGTTTATATGTGAGTTGTATGCTCATTGCCTAGATTATGTGTTAGAAATTTATTTGAGGATATACAATATGCTAACCAGAATGATGTAGTATTTGAATTTAGTTAAAAGATTAAAGGAAAAGATAATTAAAGAGATTTTAGAAGTATTGTCGTTGTAGTTAGGACTGAGCAACATGTAGGTAGAAATGCTACATGTTAGGATGTGATCATATCATATTAGGTGACGAAGAAATGTGTAACATCCGGATTCCTAGGTAAATTATTTTATCATTTAATTTGAAGTTTGTGGAGTTACTCGACGAGTTGGTTCCTCAAATCGTCGAGTAGAGTCGTGATTGGTGACGTGGAGTAATGAATGGAATCGACGAGTCTGTAAGGCGAATCGTCGAGTTAGTGTTGCTGAAGGAAACTGTAATTTCTCGGGCACGTGGCCTATTTAAAGGCACTTATAGCCTCCCCTTTCGACCACTTTCCCCAGAGAGAGACAATAAACGATCCTTGAGCTTGTATGTATATATATATATATATATATATATATATATATATATATATATATATATATATATATACAGACATATAGATATATATTGTGACAACCCGACACTATTTTGTCACCGTAAACCGTTTTCCGTTAATAAAACTTGTTCTTATTTAACTTTTCCGTTAATAGTTGGGAACAAACAAACAAAATTGTGTACTTTTAATATAACTTAATAACGATTGGAATAAATCAAGAATGCGGGAAACACCCTAAATCCCATTTTAAGAAAATTTTAGTTACGAACGAGTTAAAATGCGACAATTTAATCGGGTGCAACCATAATCCCCGTTTAACATCGGTATCGGGTAAAATTCCACCGGGCCACAAACTCAACACTATATAAGAGTTGAGTGGTCACCAAGTTAGAACTTTTACCACTCAAATCCCTCTCTCTCTCTACTCTCTCTCTCTCTTGAAGGCCCGATCCTGCCGAAATCCGCTAGTTTCCACTCCAAACTGTAAGTACACTTACCGTAGCTTGTTCTAGAACCCATGGCATGTAATTATAACTCAAAAATCGTCCAAGAAGGCCAAGATTAATGAGTTTATAGCCCAAGAACACTTTAGGGCCGTAAACCCCTAAAAATGTGCTAAAATGGTCACAAATCCCTTTCTAAGGCATTGAGGCTAATTTATAACATACCCTAGAAGTGTTTTAACCATTTAATCTTCTGTTTAGAGGCTTAAAGAGGTTTTACAGCCCAAGAATATCCTTAGGCCGTAAACTCCCTTAAACCATGCAAAATGAGCCTTTTACTCCCTAATTAGCCTTATACCTTCACCTAGAAACACATAGGAGTGAATAAATGACCTCAAAATCAAAGATTGGAGGCTGCACAAGAGTTCACGACCTAAGCCATGGGGCTTACGGCCGTAAACTCTGAAGGAGTCGTCCTAGGACCGTAAACTCCAAGGGAGTACTCTTTTAGAACCTTAAGAACACATATAACCTTGTATTTTGCCTTAAATGACTTCTAGAGCCACAAGACACTTGAAAACGCACCAATACACTCCTCCCATGAGTTTACGGCCGTAAACTCATGGGGGAGGTGGTCCCTCAACCATAAACTCACCTAAGGTGAGTTTGTGAGGAGTAAACTCCATAGTGAGGTCTAAAACTCCTTCCTTGCAAAACCAATAGCCTTGTAGCACTTAACCATAGAGATTTTATTCACATTAGTATGTCTATATGTGTTTAATTAGTGTTTAAATCACTAATTACTTGTAAACATATGCCTTCATATGTTACTAGGGTCATAAAGTGTGTACAAGTCCTTACTTGGCACCAAACGCTCAACCGACACTTCCACCTGATCTACTCGCTTCAGGTGAGTTCATACCCCTTAAATAACCTTTTTCAATGTTTTTTACATGTTTTATGGAGGGGGGGATACAAGTAAAAGAAACAAATTATAGTTACTAATTATATGTGATTTATAAAAAAAAGGATTTTCTATACTTTTAGCTGTTTGCTAATAACACTGTTTTATATATTCATCAAACGCATTTTTCTAAACTAAATAGTTGTTAAACTACTTTCAAGTTGTTGTTAACTTACTCTTCTTTTAAACTATATCGACATCAATATATTTATATAAACAAGACTTGAAAGACATAGGACGGATAGCTCACCTTATATCCTGTTCTTCTTTGATTGTGGTCTAAGGGTGTATTGTTTTCCATCCGACTATCGTTGATTTCTTATTTATATCTCACATATATTGTGTTAGATATCAAAGTCTTCATCTTATATAATGCCTTGGCATATCAAAGGCATGCGACTCTACACTCTATGTAACTATAATAGGTATATTTAATACTACTGGTCGTTACCTCTATCACTATGATATCCGCTATAATTACTACCAACACGAGTTAAAACTCATTTAAGAAAACACTCACTATACTATACCATAAGTTACTAAACTATAATACAAGAGAATGTATTTATCTATATTATAACACACTAATCCTCTCTACGATACTCTACTACGCAAATACCATGTAACCAGGGCTTCCCGAAAGGAAATCAATACTACATGTATAGATCTATACATGAAGGACGCTATTACATCCCGACTGTTATTTACAGTCCGAGCAAACTAGGCGCAGGGATGACACTACATCACTACACTGTGGATGACCGGGAAGGTCATCGAGCCCTCTATAATCACTCAGTTTAGTTACATGAGAAAATCATATACATATCAGTATTAACACACTAAGAAATAAAGACTAAGTTAATTCCCGAAGTAAATGAACATACATTGAAGTTGCAACACTACTACAGTAAATCAACAATACTTTTACTCAGCTACGCTACTTGTATGAAACATACTACCTTATATTAGCACTGATGGCCTCAATGAAAATACTTTTACACACTCAATGGATTTAACTTACATATATCTAAAACTGGAAAATATAGGTTTTTCTAGGGATTTCTACTACTCTAAACATTTATTTCAGCTTTTATATTACTTGATTGTAAACACTTTTATACAAGAAATGACACTAAAATGTTATGAACTCACCAGCTTTATGCTGATACTCGTTTTCTAAATAACTTGTATCCTCAGGTCAAAGATAGACAGGTACTGTGTAGCTTTTCGGAAGATGGAGCATATACAAGACTCATCTTTTATTTTTGTTATACTTTTGGTGTCTATCAACTGTACATAACACGTTTGTATCTAAAATTTACTATATTAATGAAATGGTTGTTGTCACTTGTTTTTACTATTATGCAATTATTATTATACTATACATGACGTCCTCCACCCTAGAACGTATTCCGTTGTTCTTGGTTTTGGGGTGTAACAGATTCGTATCAGAGCATTGTTTATTGTGAATCAAGTATATCAACCCAAAAAATATATACGAACTATAAACACTTCGGGACTAAAACACTCTGAACAAGAATATATACTTTTAAATACTAAAATATTTAATTAAGTATGTATATGTACATTCACCAATACAAAGGGTCAGTATCATTCTAGAACAGAACAGAAGTATTAAACATTGTTAGCACAATTAAGCTTAGAGACATAGTCACACCTGGGTGGATGTAGCCAAATCAACTACATCTCTCTAGGAGTGATTGGCATGTGCCTAAGAGTGATTGTGGTGTTGCAACAAGTCTAAAACTTACCAACACTACCACAAGAACAAGAATACTATAGGAGTATTTTGTACTCTGCTAATTGCATATGTGATAACAAAAAGGGTCGTTACTAGTAGGACAATAGTTTCTAAGTGGATAAATCACTGTTACATGTGACTAGGGCACTATAGACTCAAAATCTGTGACCTTTCCTTCATTCCCTGTTCTTGTTTGATTGGGGGTCTGGAGTTAAGGTTGCTTATTCAAAGGACTATCTTGCTTCGGTTACATGTAATTAGTATGCACTGCGCAAGTATTGGGTCAACTAAGTAACGATCATCTTATACATATTCTAGATTAGTACGTCTATTAACCTTCTTTCCCCATTCTCACGTAGATAACATGGCTGGCTTCCACCATCCCGGCGATCCGTATAATCTGAACCAAGGCAATGGGGAATGGCTACATGAGGAGCCAGAAGATGATTACCGAATCCCTTTGGATGATCACCATGATGAAGGCTTTTCGGATGACTCTTACTCCGAGCCAGAAGTCAACAACCTGCCCCCAGTAGCTCTAAACCCTAACCCCCATCCGATATTTCAAGGCCCCACTCCCATGTAGGCAATAACCCTGAACCAATGGAGCGAGGAGCAGGGTCAGCGGCCCGAGGATCAGCGGCCCGAGTGATGCCCATCATGGTCCGTAGGATCGCCAGGAACACTAAACAAAGTCAAGCAGCTATCGGCAGAGTCGTGGAAATTGATGCCAACTCCAGCCTTAACACTGCCCGCATCCGCCAACTAGAAGAAGCCATGGATAGGACTAGGAGGACCAATGAGGTTCTGTAGCAACAACTAGCTGCATCCCGAGTCAGAATTAGGGAGCTCCGAGCACGTCAGAGGGTTCAGGAGAGACACCTTCAGGAAGTTGTTCGCCAACTGTATGATCTTAGGGTTCGCCCAACGTATACTTGTTGTCAGTAGAAGATATCTACTTGTCTTTCCCTTTTGTTTAAGGAATAGCCTTTCTCTTTCTATGCTCGGTAGAGCACTTGGTTGTAAACGTTCCTAACTTTGAAAGTACTCTAATAAGAAGTCTAGGTGCCAACATTTTCCTTATGATTTGATGTAAGACCTACTGTTAGGTCACTTTTCCCGAACTCATATTACATCATTAATATCAGTAATATTGGCAGTTATCTACTCTATTACTGTGACTCAATCTGATAGTTGTGCTATGGTCTAGTCCATGAGATGCTCTCATCATATATACAATTGATTCTCACTATTGTCATTATCTCTATGAACTTTCAGTAAAAGATGACTCCCCGCAAGGACCCGAGCAAAATCAGACCTGCAACTCAAACTCCACCTCCACCACCCCCTCCTCCATAGATTGATCGTGTGATATTCCAAATGGTTGTAACCATATCTGTAACGGTTGCTATGGCCCAAATGAATTTCGGCGATGCTAGTGGAGCTGGAATGGGCACCAACTCCAGACATGGTGAAAATCCCCCACGTGCAAAGGGTTGTACTTATAAAGATTTCATGAGCTGTAAAACAACATTCTTCAATGGGGACAAAGGAATCCTTGCTCTGTCCCAATGGATTGAAAGAGCCGAAGCTGTTTTCGAAATGTGCTCATGCCCGGAAGACAGAAAAATCAAGTTCGCTGCTGCCACCTTCACTGAAAGGGCCCTAACATGGTGGAATGCCCTTGTCAATGCACTCTCCTTAGTAACAGCCAATGCCATGGGTTGGGACACACTAAAGGACCTACTGAGAAAGGAGTACTGCCCTAGAGGTGAGGTTCAGAAGCTTGAGGAGGAACTCTGGAACCTCAAGATGAAGGGGACAGATATAGTGAGTTATACGGCTAGGTTCTACGACCTGGTGGCTATGTGCCCCAACATGATCCCTTCTGGGAGCAAGAAAATCGAACGATGCATTTGGGGTTTAGTGCCCCCGTATCAAGGAAACGTTATATCTTCACATCCTGCAACCTTTGACAGCGCCAAGGAGTTGGCCCACAGGTTGATTGATCATGAAACTCCTTCTACTCCAACTGTTGGGTTTTGAGCAATCTAACACTTCCTAAGTGTGCATGCAACCCTAATAAACCGTGGATCTATGTTTGTCTAAACACATGCAAAAAAATAATTTTTCCAAGGTTTATAACCTATCTAACATGGCATGGGGTACTTTTAAACATAAAAGAATTAGATGAGATTACATACCTTTTGATGATGAGTTTGATTCCTAAGGAGTTTGAGGGCCAAGCACCAATAGTGTGAATGCCTCAAATGGAATCACAAATCACCACAAACTCTTGGAACACTTTGAGAGAGTGTATACACACTTATAAAATCGGCCACACACAAACACACATACTAGTTACACTAGTAACACTAGTGGCTATTTCATGCAACAGTAGCATGCTTATATAGTGTACATGATTAGGGTGAAACCCTAATAACCCATGACCTTTCCTTTTCCAAGGATCCATGGGTTAAAAGCTCCATGGATCATCCATTGACTTCCATACAAGCCTAGCCCATTAACAAATGAGTAGTAGCCCACACCATATAAAACAAATAGCCCACAATCTAATTAGTCTTCCTTTTAATCTCTAAATTAATTCATAATTAATTTAAGACTAAGACTAATTAAATAAAATGACTTCATATTAATATATTATAACTTATAATATATTAATAATCATATGTGTATAACTCTCATAAAATTATCCATAAATAGTTTGGATGAAATGCAACCCAAATGGACCATGCCGGGTCGGGTCAAGTATATACCAAATAAGTTATGGACTTAGACACCTTATCCAACAGACTCCCACTTGGATAAGTCTAATAACTGTATTTGCGTATGTTACTTCAGGAACTAACCAGCAATCATAGCTCTCGAAAACTCTGTTGAACTAAGAAGCGCCATTTTAGATAAGTGATCATATAATCCTCTGTTCTCATGATATCAGCCGGACAAATACATGGAACAACGTCGTACTTATTGTCCAACAGTTTGTTTCCCGATTTTCGATTTGTTTGACAAAGAACTTAATCGAACACATCAATTTAGTTCTGACCGGCTGGTACATAGTGTTGGATAAGGTGTCAAAGTCCATAATTATTTCTGGTATGTACTTGACCCGACCCGGCATGGTCCATTTGGGTTGCATGGCACCGTGCAATTGGATAGACTAAATGAGAGAAATAACACTTAGAGATTATTAATATATTATAAGTTCTAATATATTAATAATATTATTTGATTAGTTTGATCAAGAATTAATTTAGAATTGATTATGTGATCAAAAGATAACTAATTAAATATATGGGTTGATTATGTAAATCATCCATATCTTGTATAGTGGGCTAAGAGGCTCCATGGATTATCAAGTTGGGTTCCACCCATAGGTTGCTGCATGGATGCTCCATGGGAGTTACAAACCCATGGGTCATGGAAATGAAGAGTCATGACACATTAGGGTTTAATCCTAGATGTGTCAACACTATATAAGAAACATGTTCTCCACCTAAAATCGGCTACACTAAGAAACAAGAGGGCTTGGCCGATTTTTGAGAAGTGTGTGTTCTCTCATAAGTTCTTCCAAGAGCATTTGGTGTTGTGTGAAGCATTTAAGGCATCACACTTGGGGTGCTAGGCTCACAAGGTTTCAAGGAACACAAACAACAACAAGGTAACTTATTCTATCTATACTTTAAGTTAAAATTGTTCCCCATGTATGCTAGATAGGAATATAACCATGGAATTCAACTTTGCATGATAATTAGACAAACATAGATCCAAGGTTATTAGGGTTGCATGTACACTTAGGAAGTGTTAGAATGCTCAAAACCCATCAGTGGTATCAGAGCCTAGGCTTGTTTGCTATTTATTTGTGCTTAAAAGTTGAAAAAAGTCGAAAATCTTGCTGTCTACGAGTGGACTCGTCGAGTCTATAAGGGGGACTCGGCGAGTTCACGTGTATCTTCAACCAACTCGGTGAGTAAATTCATGCACTCGGCGAGTAGGATCGACTGATTGCAGAATTTCGATTCTAGTTGCTGGAAATGGACTAGAAACATTACCCTAAACTGTTTTGGTACTTGAAAACTTGTTTTGATGGTGTAATGTTCTTTCTAATTCATTCACAACAACTAGTTATCAAAATTACAAAGTTTTAAATTTAATTTTTGATTGTGTTCATATTCATGTTCTTGTTCTTATGATGTTTTAGATGATCATAGGAATTATTTGTAACCTATGTGGTAGATTAATTCTTGATCATAATGTGTTTTAATGGAGTCCATAACTTGTCCTCAAGTTATGGAAAACCAAGAGTCACACTTGAATTAAAACCATTAAAACAAACACAAGAGTTAGAAAACTGAAGAGTCTTCATTTTATTACTCTATTAAACTCATAAGTTACAAGAAATGAAAAGTTTTGAAAGTTACAAAACTTGCCCTCAAGTTTTGGAACAAGAAAAGTTAAGTTAAAACTTTAAGTTCCAAACCCTAGAATTTTAAAAGTTAAAATTCAACCCTTATACTTATATTATGATGATTTAATAATTATATATATATATATATATATATATATATATATATATATATATATATATATATATATAAGAATAAAGTCGTCTTACCGCTAGTACGCCTCATTCACGAAGCCGGTCTATAAGGTGAGTATAAGGTTGTTACCTATAAAATGGTGACTTAATGGGTGTCTACTCTCACCCACCGCTTGCTGGACTGGTGGAGGGTCGTTAGCCGAACGGGTAAGACAAGGACTTATAAACTCTCATTCAAAGTATGATGAATATTATAAAGTAACTAAATGTTTTATTAAATTCCCAATCTTAGTTACTTTAGGGAAATGTGAATAAGGTGCTAATCCATGAAATTACACTTTACACTTTGTCTAAGTCGTTGGTGGAGCGTGTGTGGTTAACCGGCACACTAACTTGGACTTAACAAGGTAGGTAAAGGGTGACTTAAGGTTTATTATAGTATCGGTGGAGCGTGTGTGGTTTACCGGCACATCGATTGAGTGATAAACTTTAAGGGTACCAAGTGATTTCCATGGTTACTTCACACCTCGTTTTGTGATCCTCGGTATCCCAGTCACAAAAACTTGGAGGGCACTCTCGAGATTGAAACATGCCTTTGAAAAGTTCATTGAATCTCAAAGAATCTAGGAATTTCTAAAAACCAATAAAACCTAATATCTAATATTTCGGTTTTCGTGGTGGAAATTGGTGAATCGTCATTCACCTACCTTTCAAATATGGTATAGCTTAGATTACGGCATACCTCTTCTAAGTTATATTATATTGTCATTGGATCCTAGCCTTAATATTACATTTGGGTGTTTTATTAAGGACTCTTTTAAATCTATACTAAACTTGTTCTCCTCTTTCAGATGTCTTCAAATAGTGCTTCTAGCTCAAATCCTAATGGCTCCTTTACTCTTATGAGTTTGTGTGGGAAAGTCACCTTTGATGGATCCAACTTCAATGAATGGATCAGAAACATCAGGATGATTACCCGCTACGAGGACAAAGAATATGTTCTTGACAAGGAGCTTAAGGAGATTGATGAGACCACTGCAACTCCTCAGGAGATCACTGACTTTCAGGCACATGAAAGGGATGCTACGACAGTAGCATCCATCATGATGGCCACAATGACAGCAGAACTTCAAAAGTCCTATGAGGATTTCTACCCTTATGAAATGCACCAAGACTTGATGGAAAGATACCATCAAAGTGCACGACAAGAGAGGTACGAAATCATCTGCTCCATGATAACAACCATGATGAAGGACGGGGATTCCGTCATGAGCCACATGCAGAAAATGCAAAGGTATGTGGATCGATTGCTAAAACTTAATGTGAACCTCCCTGAGGAGCTAGCAATAGATATAATTTTGCGCTCCCTACCATCGTGCTATGATCAATTCCGCATGACATATCACATGAATAAGGAAGAGGTCACTCTCAGCAAACTTCAGGGACTTCTCAAGACTGCAGAAACAGGACTTAAGGGGAAGTCGGTTGTTATCACTCCTACTCCAAACTTAACTCCGGTTTTGGCAATCGGGAAAAGTCGAGGGAGGAAGAGAAAGAGATCTTCGAAGGGTACCGAGGCTCGGACCCTTGATGGCTCTTCTTCAAGTGGAACCAAGAAAGGTTTCATTACTCCTTCTTCTGACCCAAAAGAGGCTGAATGCTTCTATTGCCATGAAAAAGCTCATTGGAAGCGGAACTGCCCAAAGTACCAGCAGGATGTAAAGGATGGGAAAGTCAAACCCAACCATGCAGGTATTTACACTATCATTTCTAATAACTCACCCCATTCGAAATCTTGGGTCCTTGATACCGGTTGTGGTATTTATATTTGTTGTGACTTGCAGGGACTAAGAAGAAGTGAGGATGTGGAACAAGGAAGAATAAACTTGATCATGGGGAACAGGAAAGCTTCACCTTTCACCAAGATTGGAGTTTATACTTTATCGCTAAGTAGTGGGTTTAGGTTAGATTTGAATAAGTGTTGTTACTCTCCAGGAATGGCAAGAAATATTACTTCCTTTCATGCTTTGTACAAACAAGGGTTTACCTTTTCGTTTAATAATGAAGTTGGTTCTATTGATGCTTTCTTTAATAATGTTCTTTATTTTAAAGCATTACCTTGTGATGGTGTGTATGAAGCTGTGTCTGTTGTAGATAACTTAGGAAATGATGTTTTGTGTATTGATTCTACTAATAATAATAACTTGGATAAAGCATCATTATGGCATTGTCGTCTTGGACATATAAGCAAGAAACGCATAGGCCAACTCCAAAAGGATGGAGTCTTGGAGTCGTTTGACCTAAAGTCAAATGATAGTTGCGAATCATGCTTACTTGGAAAAATGACAAAGTCCCCTTCACAGGCTCATGTGAAAGGGGTGAAGGTTTGTTGGACCTGATACACACGGATGTGTGTGGACCATTCAAACATGCCACAAGGGATGCTAATCATTATTATTTGACTTTTACTGATGATTACAGTAGATATGGATATGTCTACTTAATCAAGCATAAGTCAGAGACTTTCGAGAAGTTTAAGGAATTTAAACAGGAAGTCGAGAATCAAGTGGGCAGGAACATTAAGATGCTTCGATCCGATCGGGGTGGTGAGTATCTTAGTTCAGAGTTCCTCGACTATCTAAGGGAATGTGGGATTGTCTCACAATTGACACCTCCCAGGACACCACAGTTGAATGGTGTGGCTGAGAGGCGTAATCGAACCTTGTTGGACATGGTTCGTTCCATGATGAGTCGAGCTTCGCTACCAATCTCATTCTGGGGGTATGCCTTAGAGACTGCCGCCCATATCCTTAATCTAGTCCCTACAAAGAAAGTTGCCAAAACTCCTCACGAGATGTGGACTGGTAAAGTACCTAAACTAGACCACATCAAGATTTGGGGTTGCGAGGCTTTCGTGAGACGCGAGACTCATGATAAGCTCAAACCCCGAAGCGAGAGGTGTATTTTCATCGGCTACCCACATCAATCCTTTGGTTACCTCTTCTACAGACCTAGTGACAATGTGGTCTTTGTAGCAAGAAGAGGAGTCTTTCGAGAAAGAGAGTTTATAAGCCAAGGAGACAGTGGGAGGCAAATTGATCTTGAAGAAATTCAAGAGTCAAGTGGTAATGGAACTTCAAACTCTAGCCCTCAACTTGAGGAGGAAACTCCTGTTGAGCCAATTGACGAATATGTACCTCTGAGGCGTTCCACGCGAGTTAGGAGTGCACCTGAGCATTACTATGGATTCCATATTACTGCAGAAGGTGAGACACTTATTAGTGATGGGACACTAGTAAGTCAAGATGACCCTAACAGCTACGAGGATGCCATGGCAGGCCCCGAGTCTGCTAAATGGAAAGAGGCTATGGATAGCGAGATACAATCCATTTATGACAATCAAGTTTGGAACTTGGTTGAGAATGTACCAAGTCGAAAGACTGTAGGGTGCAAATGGGTCTTCAAGAAGAAGACCGACATGGATGGTAAAGTACACACTTATAAGGCTAGACTGGTTGCAAAGAGCTTCTCTCAGATTCCTGGAGTGGATTATGATGAGACCTTTTCTCCGGTAGCCAAGATTAAGTCTATTCGGGTTCTGTTAGCCATAGCCGCATTTCATGACTATGAAATTTGGCAAATGGATGTCAAAACCGCTTTCCTTAATGGAAAGTTGGCTGAAGATGTTTACATGAGTCAGCCAGAGGGTTTTGTCAGCAACAAGTACCCCAATAGAGTGTGTAAGCTTGAGAAATCCATTTATGGGTTAAAGCAAGCACCTCGCAGATGGAATCTTTGCTTTGATGAAAAGGTCAAGGAATTTGGCTTTTCTAGGAGTGAAGATGAATCTTGTGTGTATGTCAAGGCTAGTGGGAGTATAGTTAGCTTCTTGGTATTGTATATGGATGACATACTACTCATAGGAAACGACATTCCAACCCTGCAGGAAGTAAAGTCCTGGCTTGGAAAGTGTTTCGCTATGAAGGATCTTGGTGAAGCTGCCTATATTTTAGGGATAAGGATCTTGAGAGATCGGAGTAAAAGACTAATTGGACTTAGTCAAAGTACCTACTTGGATAAGGTGCTGAAGAGATTCAGAATGCAAGACTCCAAGAAAGGAGAGTTGCCCATCCAGAATAATTTTTTTTTGTGTTTTATTTATGAGTAAAGTGTTGCTATCTCTTGTCGATCGTTTACTATATTTCTTTTGCATGTTTTGACTTCCGGAATAATTTTTGTTTGGTATAACATATTATTCAAACCTCCACAGTCGGTCATATGTCGGAAGTAGATACGAATCAAGACTGTCATGTTTGGTTGTAGAGGTCTTGGACAAGGCTACAACAATCATGAGTGCTCAAAAGTTCTGAGCATTGGACTCAACCGACGCTCACTGGAATCACTTCATGGAATTCTATCTCGAGTGATCGTGAGACGGTAATATCGTATAAGTCTTCAAACCTAGAGATATGATTTGTTACTTACAAGTTGCTTATGCATTGATTGTACGAAAAACGCATTGGTAACTCGATGTTATAAATCGCGCTCTTGTGTATAATTCAATGAGTGGTAGAACAAACATATGAGTCAAAGTTTATCTGTTCCTTTTTGGATTAGAAGCTGATATCTGGGCCCCTCGATGATTTTGTTTTGACCTATGTACCGGGCACGGTCATAACTAAATTGATGTGTTCAATGAAGTTCTTTGTCAAACAAATCGGAAATCGGGAAACAAACTGTTGGACAATAAGTAAGACATTGTTCCATGTATTTGTCCGACTGATATCTAGAACAGAGGATTATATGATCACTTATCTTAAATGGCATACCATCATCTTCTCAGTTCCGAGAAACCTTGTAAAGAGCTATGATTGCCGATCGGTTCCTGAAGTCATACTTGCAGTAATAGTTATTAGACTTATCCAAGTGGGAGACTGTTGGATAAGGTGTCTAAGTCCATAACTATTTCTGGTATGTACTTGACCCGACCCGGCATGGTCCATTTGGGTTGCATGGCACCGTGCAATTGGATAGACTAAATGAGAGAAATAACACTTGGAGATTATTAATATATTATAAGTTCTAATATATTAATAATATTATTTGATTAGTTTGATCAAGAATTAATTTAGAATTAATTATGTGATCAAAAGATAACTAATTAAATATATGGGTTAATTATGTAAATCATCCATATCTTGTATAGTGGGCTAAGAGGCTCCATGGTTTATCAAGTTGGGTTCCACCCATAGGATGCTCCATGGATGCTCCATGGGAGTTACAAACCCATGGGTCATGGAAATGAAGAGTCATGACACATTAGGGTTTAATCCTAGATGTGTCAACACTATATAAGAAACATGTTCTCCACCTAAAATCGGCTACACTAAGAAACAAGAGGGCTTGGCCGATTTTTGAGAAGTGTGTGTTCTCTCATAAGTTCTTCCAAGAGCATTTGGTGTTGTGTGAAGCATTTGAGGCATCACACTTGGGGTGCTAGGCTCACAAGGTTTCAAGGAACACAAACAACAACAAGGTAAGTTATTCTATCTATACTTTAAGTTAAAATTGTTCCCCACGTATGCTAGATAGGAATATAACCTTGGAATTCAACTTTGCATGATAATTAGACAAACATAGATCCAAGGTTATTAGAGTTTCATGTACACTTAGGAAGTGTTAGAATGCTCAAAACCCATCACATAGGTCACAACAAAATTATCGAGGGGCCCAGATATCGCTTCTATTTCTAGAAGGAATAGATAAACTTCGACTCATATACTTGTTCTACTACTTGTTGAATTGTACACAAAGGCACGTTTTATAACATCAAGTTACTGATGCGTTTACGTGCAATCAATGCACAACCAACTCATAGGTAACAACTCATATCTCTAGGTTTGAAGATTTATATGATATTACCATCTCACGATCACTCGAGATAAATTCCATGAAGTGATACAAGTGAGCGTGGGTTTATTCCAATACTCATAACTTATGAGCACTCATGAATGTTGTAGCAACCATTGCTATGACTAAACCCATTTAGCCATCTACAAACTCGATTCATGACAGTCTTGATTCATACCTACTTCCAACATAAGAACGATTGTGGAGTGTTTAAATAACTTAGTCATTCGGAAAGAATAACCTAGCTATTTTGGAAGTCAAAACATGCAAAGTGAAACATAATAATAATTGAATCTAATATGGTCTCAGAACCCTTTTGAATATAAATAGAACCACCTTTTATTTATCACCATATTGATTACACATTATTCATTGTATAATGTTTCAAACAATCAACTTAAGACTTGAAAAAAAACAACAGTCGTCCCATGCTCCTAGCATGCACACTTTGTTTTCTAAACAATAGTTATGCCATACTCCAAGTATGCACACTATGTTTGTCTATGATCCTTACATTGTGATGTAGATAAATTGAACATGATTCCAATGATACTCATTTCACAATCCCAAATCCTTATTGTAAATGTGAGAATCCCCGATTCCTATCATTTACCAAAAAATCTGTTAGATTTTAAACTTTTATGCAATGTTCCTCTTGTAATGATTATTCACACAGTCACCAAAACCTTGTCACCAGTCATTACAGAGTATTCCAAAGAAGGTCAACTTCTATGGAACGGAAGTCTCATATTCAAAGTACATTGCTTTGAACATCCTTCTTGCATTAAGGTTTTCTAATCTTACATAGATTGAATAACTTCCACTTATGGAGACATTTCCATAGTCCCATTTGAGTATCACTTCCGAACAAGAGTTACTTCTTTTCAGAACATGTCAATACGGTCCTTTCTGACAACATACATCATACTTCCAACTTTCCCTGAGCAACCAATCTTTGGTGAACCTCAGATTTGTCCTCGACAATTGATTAATCACTTTAGTCATATCCAGTTCTAGACTTTTCCTTTTTCAATGCCTTAAGCATTTGGAAAATTTAGAAAAGATGAATATTATAGCACATGAAATCGATCCTATATCCGAAGCATATGGGACACGATTGATGATGTCTCACATAAAGACATGATACTAGACCAGCCTTTTGCTACAATATTTTTTTATTTGCCATGTTTTCAAGATTTAACTATGAAGAGGGATGCCGTAGTCATAATTGAATTTTGAGAACGCAATATATATAGAATTTCCTTAATTCGAACGATTCAGACATAAAATTCATATATATGTCCTTGACTAAAGATGATTAAAATGACAATCTTTGCTTTAGAATTGAAATGAAGTATAATTTCCTCTCCCTTAATTATAGCAAGACAACTTTTCAACCCCTACAACTTCACGAATTGAAACTTTGTTTTCTATAATTAACATTGCTAGCTTGCAATACTAATCATAATAATCATGCTCCCACTAACATGATGATTATCAGCATAACACTTATGCTCCCACTAGCTCTGACATATTTCCAGAAATCTGCTGGACTTCTGAAATTTAGATTCATACACCCTTTCTTAGATAGCTCACATGTGTGTCTAAACAATTTTTAGAACTATGAAAAGGGATGCCGTAATCATAGTCTCAATTGCTTAGGCATTTGCCATTTCTCACAAGTCCATGTTAGTGTGCCGGTTAACCACACGTGCTCCACTAACGACTTTTGAAAATGCAAATAACACAATTGATATCTACGTAAAATCTACTTAGTGAAAGCGTTTCCTCACCATCATTTTCATGAATCGGAGAGAAACCTTATGACACTTAGATTTTATAGTGTATGAGTTCCTATCCATGTGAATTTGTCAAAACCATAATCACAAGATAAGGTTAGTGACAAATTCAGCCTTACATGGATTAAACTTGTTCAATCTTGGCTTCTTGTCACCTTGGTAGCACAAGGCCCACCAATGCTTCCAAGTTGACCTCTGATAACTCACATGCAAATTCAACTTATTTGAAGTAGGTACAGAAATAAGAATTATGTCAACACGATATGTTGCAAACCTTAAGTCGTGTGCTAGTGATAAATTACAGGTTTTACTCTTGATTAAATCTTGAAACTCTTTCAAGGTCTTTAAGGCTCCCATTGTCCCCTTGACATATAAGTTTCCCCAGTCAAGAACCATTCCTTGACAAAACAAATATTCAAGGGATAGTGGGGATTCTTATCAAGACTAACACTTCACACAATTGGTCTTAGCTGGTCTTTGTCTCATCCAAGACATCACAACTTATCAATCTCAAATGTACAAGAGTAGAAAACATTTTACTCTTACATTTGACTAGTGTTAATAAATCTTCCTTTATGTCACTCGAGGTTACAATCTTGGAGTATGACTCTAAGAATTGTTTTGGAACGAAGTATGACTCATCTTCTTGATTTTAACCAATCCAACAATTCATGACCTCTCTTCTTAGCCATAACAATACACTAAGACGTCCTTAGAGTATGAATTTGTGATATGGTTTCATAATCATTAAGATGATCATGAAATATGATACTAAAGTACTCTCCCATCCTTTCAGATTTGAGAAACTTTTATCTTTCTGCCTAATTTGATTCTTGTCATTTGTTTTGTCATACATTGTAACCTTTCCAATGTTACAGAATTATACTTAACCTCATAAGTATAATCATATTTACTAATCTTTAGTAAATCATGACAAATCAATCTTTGTGGTGGACCTTGACCTGCACACACCCAGTGTACCTAATTCCTTAGTCCTTCAATTGACTCACATATACATGTGATGAAAGAATTAGTCTCAATTTTCAAAGACGAAAATTCTCATTCATCATACAATACAACTTGTATGATTCCAAGTTTCTGTCCAATTGAAACTTGGGTGATGAAAACTTTCTTCATTTGGTAAATTCAGACACTACCACAAATGAAAGAATCAAATCCACTTTCCAATATTGCTATTACATGAAACATATAAGCAACAATTTTCCACAGATGCCATTGTAAGGATATTTTTAAAATAAATAAAATTAAAACCCTTTTTTTTCTTTTATTTTAAAGCGTTGCGGAAAAACTTATCCTTACAATCCACATGAAAACTTGTTGTTATCTATTCATAAGCAATATATTATAACTCTTAAGCAACAGCTCAAAATTCTGATTACCGAACCATGTGATCGAAAGCCACGTTCACAATCAGAATCAACATATACTTACTTTAAGCTTCCTATCTTTTCTTTGATTCTTAAAAACATCAACACGTGACCCATTCACATTATGTAATAAGAATCTCCAAATAGGAACTTAATAGAGTTAGTCAGTGGACTTTAACTGAAGTAGAGTCAAACTTTTTGACTTGATCAATCTTATGACCTTTCAGGTGAATAGGGCAGCTTCGTAACCAATGCCACTTCCTTTGGCAACAAAACGCATGGACCCTTTGGTAATGGCACATGAGACTATCTCAGACTTAGGCTTTCTCTTTACCATTTGGTCAACCGAGTTGACTATGGCCGATCCCTTTCCATTGGGAAGAGAAATGCTTTTCTAGATATCCAATGCTACCATTGCCAATGTGTATTTAAGGTTTGGGAAGTTGATCTTTTAATCAAATTTGCTTTACTGGTGTTCCAAATCATTGCTGATTCCACAACACCAAGCAAATAGATAACATCATTAAGGGTCATGTCATAGTCTGTCTCATAGTAGTCCGAAAGAGACTCACTATGTTACTAAGAAAGTGATTGAACATCCAACTTTCACGAGACTTTGACACCCAACTCTCCCGGCTTGTCAATTTGTGACTTTATCTCCAAGATGGGAGCACACATAGACTATGCTTGCCAATAGGGATTGAGTGACTCTAAACTTTTCAAGAACTTGTGGGTGAGGGAGAATAATTGGAGGAAGTGGAGGAAGTGAAGCATGATGTTGAGGGACATCATCTTCAAGAGATTTGGGAAGATCATAGTTGTCTGAACCAGACATCTATAATGGGAGAAAATCAAGTTAGTTGATTCAAAATTCTTAATTAAACACCCAATATGAAATATTAAGGCAAGGACCCAACACAATATTTTATAATTTGGAAGAGGGATGCCGTAATCCAAGCTATAAAATATTTGAAGGTAGGCGAATGACGATTCACCAATTTCCACCATGAAAAACGAAATAGTTTATTAGGTTTTAATTGGATTTGAAATTCCTAGATCTTTTGAGATTCATTGAACTTTTCAATGGCATGTTTCAATCTTGAGTGTGCCCTCTCAACTTTTGTGACTGGGATGCCGAGGATCACAAAACAAGGTGTGAATAACCATACCAATTCACTTGGTACCCTTAATATTATCACCTAATTAATGTGCCGGTTACCCACACACGCTCCATTGATCTATGACAAACATTAAGTCACCCTTCGTGATCCTTACTAGTCCAAGTTAGTGTGCCGATTAACCACACACGATCCACCAACGACTTGGTAAGGTACAAAGTGTGAATTCCATGGGCTAGAACCTTCTTAAAAAAAATGGAGTCTATAAAACATTTATGGGAAAAACTCTTCAAGAAAATGTAACCTACAACTTTTTAAAAAAAAACATTTAAAAGAAAACCTCTTGGAATTCCATAACTTGAGGACAAATTAAGAATTCCATTAAAACACATTAAGATCAAGAATTAACTAACAAATAATTTGCAAATAATTCCTATGATCTAACAAAACTCATATGAACATGAACATCCACATCAACAATTTCAAGAATCATATGAACAGATATAAAATTGAAATTTTGATTATAACTTTGAAATTTGTCCACCATCATCATTACCACATCAAAAACAGGTTTTATGAGTCCAAAAGAATTTAAGGTAATGATTCTAGACCAATTCCAGCACCAAAACTCGAAGATATGTTGTCTGGGGGTCCAACTCGTCGAGTGCATGATCCAACTCTCCGAGTGGGATGAGTTTTGTCTTCGACTCGTCGAGTCCCTTCATGGACTCGGCAAGTCAGCTGTGCAGACAGCATAAAATCTTCGATTTTCGGCAATTTGCATCAAGTATTCAAACAAGCAAGCCTAGGCTCTGATACCACTGTTGGGTTTTGAGCAATCTAACACTTCCTAAGTGTGCATGCAACCCTAATAAACCTTGGATCTATGTTTGTCTAAATACATGCAAAATAATAATTTTTCCAAGGTTTTATAACCTATCTAACATGGCATGGGGTACTTTTAAACATAAACGAATTAGATGAGATTACATACCTTTTGATGATGTGTTTTATTCCTACGGAGTTTGAGGGCCAAGCACCAATAGTGTGAATGCCTCAAATGGAATCACAAATCACCACAAACTCTTGGAAAACTTTGAGAGAGTGTATACACACTTATAAAATCGGCCACACACAAACACACATACTAGTTACACTAGTAACACTAGTGGCTATTTCATTCAACATAAGCATGCTTATATAGTGTACATGATTAGGGTGAAACCCTAATAACCCATGACATTTCCTTTTCCAAGGATCCATGGGTTAAAAGCTCCATGGATCATCCATGGATTTCCATACAAGCCTAGCCCATTAACAAATGAGTATTAGCCTACACCATATAAAACAAATAGCCCACAATCTAATTACTCTTCCTTTTAATCTCTAAATTAATTCATAATTAATTTAAGACTGAGACTAATTAAATAAATGACTTCATATTAATATATTATAACTTATAATATATTAATAATCATATGTGTATAACTCTCATAAAATTATCCATAAATAGTTTGGATGAAATGCAACCCAAATGGACCATAACGGGTCGGGTCAAGTATATACCAAATAAGTTATGGACTTAGACACCTTATCCAACACCAACACCAGCAACCACAACTGCCACTGCACCACCCAAATAAACTGACAAAAAGAGGAAGTGTTGGGATTAGAAGAAGGACAAGAAAACTGAAACCTCCTCCAAAGACCAACAAATCATGGCTGTCCATGCTGCCACAACTCCTGCTACCCCTGTACCAGCAAAAACCTATGTTGGGAACCTACCTAAGTGCCCCAAGTGCCCCTTCCATCACAACAGCCCCTACCGTGAATTGCACTGCACCAACTGCAGCCGGAAGGGCCATATCGTCCGGTTTTGCAGTTCCGAACCCAAACCCATTACTCAAGTTTCCTGTTCGGGAGTGAGCCAGGACTGCTATGGCTACGGTGAAGTTGGCCATTTCAAGAAAAACTGTCCGAAGGCCGGGAATACGGGAGGAATAGGAAGACTACTCGCTATTGGCCACAACGAAGCAGTAGCGAATCCCACAGTAGTCACGGGTACATTCCTTCTGAACAACTCTTATGCTTGTGTCTTATTCGATAGTGGAGCAGAAAGAAGCTTTGTTAACCAAAAATTTAAACACTTACTTAAGCAAACCCCACAACCCCTAAAACAAACATTCATCATAGAAATGGCTAACAGAAAGACAGAGTGCTCTAATGAAATCTACATAGGTTGCACTCTCACACTAGATGATCATTCATTCCTAATCGACCTAATACCAGTATCTATCAAAAGTTTTGATGTCATCGTAGGCATGGACTCGTTGAGCCTCCATCGTGTTGATATTCTGTGTTTCGATAAAGCAATTCGTCTGAATTTACTGAATAACGAAACCCTGTGAATCTATGGGGACAAACCCAGTACGAGCCTTCGCATCATATCAAGTATTCAAGCCCAGAAGTACTTGCATAAGGAATATCGCGCATTCCTTGCATACGTTCTTATCACAAGCCAGAAAGCGAGAAATCCAAAACACATCCCTGTTGTATGTGATTTCTCGGATGTCTTTCCAGAGAAGCTTCCAGGTTTACCTCCGAAACGTCAGTTTGAGTTCAGAATCGACGTAGTCCCAGGAGCTAGCGCTATAGCTAAGTCGCCCTATCGTTTAGCACCTGCCGAGATGCAAGAACTATCCGGTCAACTTAATGAGCTGCTCAACAAGGGCTTTATAAAACCAAGCTTCTCACCCTAGGGAGCTCTGGTCTTGTTCGTGAAGAAGAAAGACGGATCGTTCCGTATGTGCATCGATTATAGGGAGCTCAACAAACTCATGGTCAAGAACCGCTACCCTCTTCCTCGTATAGACGACCTATTCCACCAACTACAAGGGGCAAGTTACTTTTCCAAGATTGATCTTAGGTCCGGGTATCACCAGTTACGAATCCTTGAGGAGGATGTTCCGAAGATAGTCTTCCAAAATCGTTACAAGCACTACGAGTTCGTAGTCATGCGCTTCGGGCTGACTAACGCACACACAGTGTTCATGGACTTGATGAATAGGGTGTGTCGTCCATACTTAGATCAGTTCGTCATCATCTTTATTGATGATATACTCGTCTACTCTAGGAGTGAGGAAGTACACAGGAATCATCTTCTAAGAGTCTTAGAAACCCTACGATCGGAGAAGTTATATGAAAAGTTCTCTAAGTGAGAATTTTGGATCCGAAGAGTTGAATTCCTAGGACACGTGGTTAGTGAGGAAGGAATCCACATGGACCCATCCAAGATTAAAGCTATCGAGAACTGGTCAGCACCGAAGACGTCTACAGAAATTCGTCAATTTCTAGGCCTCACTGGCTACTATCACAGATTCATTCAGAACTTCTCTCAGATTGCGAAACCTCTTACCATGTTGACACAGAAGGATGTAACATTTGACTGGGAAGAGAAACAGGAGAAGGCATTCTAGACCCTGAACCGAGCTCTATGCACCGCACCAGTATTATCCCTTCCCGGAGGGACTGAAGATTTTGTGATATACTGCGATGCATCAAACCAAGGGCTTGGTTGTGTCTTGATGCAACGAGGTAAGGTCATCGCATATGCCTCGAGAAAACTGAAGACATACGAGATCAACTACACCACGCACGACCTCGAATCAGGAGCGGTCATATTCGCTTTAAAGATATGGGGACATTACCTGTATGGTACGAAGAGCACAATATACACTGACCACAAAAGCCTCCAACACATACTGAACCAAAAGGAGCTCAATATGAGACAACGATGGTGGATCGAAATACTCAATGATTACGACTGCGAAATTTGTTGTCACCCAGGAAAACCCAATGTAGTAGCGTACGCCCTAAGTAGAAAAGAGTATTCTGGTCGATGGGTCAAGTCGTTAACAATGACTATCCATTCGCATCTATCCGCACAGATTAAGGTGCTCATCTCGAAGCTTTAAAACCTGATAATGTGGCAGGAGAATCCTTATGTGGAATGGATAAGAACTTGGAGGTTAGGGGTGACAGAGCCTATTATCTCATGAACCGAATATGGACGCCGCTTCACAGTGGTTTCAGAGACTTGGTCATGAAGGAAGCACACAAAAGTCGATATTCCGTTCACCCAGGTTTAGATACGATGTATCTGGATGTCAAAAAGTTATAATGGTGGCCTAATATGAAAGCAGAGATTGCTACCTTCGTGAGTAAATGTCTTACCTGCACGAAGGTCAAGGTCGAATACCAGAAGCCATCAGGTCTTCTACAGCAACCGGAGATACCAGAGTGGAAGTGGGAACGGATCACTATGGATTTCATAACTAAGCTACCCAGGACCACGGGTGGGCAGGATACCATATGGGTCATCGTTGACAGATTGACCAAGTTCGCACACTTCCTACCCATTAAAGAAATAGACAAGATGGAAAAACTCACAAGAACATACATTAAGGAAATAGTACAGCTGCATGGTGTCCCTAAATCTATTATCTCTGATAGAGATTGTAGGTTTACTTTGAGAGTTTGGCAATCATTGCAAAGCGCCTTAGGGACGAGGTTGGACATGAGTACGACCTACCATCCGCAGACCGATGGGCAGAGTGAAAGGACTATCCAAACCCTGGAGGACATGTTGTCGGCCTGTGTGATTGACTTTGGTAAGGCATAGGATACCCACTTACCCCTTGTGGATTTTTCTTACAATAACAGTTATCACATGAGCATCAAGGCAGCCCCGTTCGAAGCGCTCTATGACGGGAAGTGCAGGTCCCCTCTGTGATGGCTGAGGTGGGTGACACTCAGTTAGCTAAAGGACAATTTCCTGAAAGTGCTCTCACGGGTCTGGAGATCATTCGAGAAACGACCAAGAAGATTGTACAGATCCGTGAATGATTAAAAGCTGCCAGGGATCAACAGAAAAGCTACACAAACAAACGAAGAAAACATTGGAATTCCAGGTGGGAGACCGAGTCCTTTTGAAAGTCTCACTATGGAAGGGTACTATACGATATACAAAGCGTGGAAAGCTGAATCCAAGATACATAGGGCCTTTTGAGATTCTCGCCAGAATCAGCCCCGTAGCTTACAAACTTAATCTACCCCGAGAGCTTGGTAACATACACTCTACCTTCCACATCTCAAAAGCCTCAACATTGTGGAGATCGAGATCAACAAAAGCCTAGTGATCCCACTATAGAAGATCAAGATCAACGAAAGCCTCAACATTGTGGAAGAACCTGTGGAAATCATGGATCGGGAGGTTAAACGAAGGAAACTAAGCCGCATTCCAATTGTGAAACTTCGATGGAACGCCAAGAGAGGGCCAGAATTCACTTCTGAATGCAAGGTTCAAATGAAGCATAAATATCCCCATCTTTTCGCTTAGTTATCTTGTAATAACATTTTTGTTTGAACTCTAATTTCGGGACGAAATTCACTCTAACGGGGGGATGATGTGACAACCCGGCACTATTCTGTCACTGTAAACCGTTTTCTGTTAATAAAACTCATTCTTATTTAACTTTTCCGTTAATATTTGGGATGAAACAAATAAAATATTGTACTTTTACTATAACTTAATAAGGATTGGAATAAATCAAGAATGCGGGAAACACCCTAAATATCATTTTAAGAAAATTTTAGTTACGAACGAGTTAAAATGTGACCATTTAATCGGGTGCAACCATAATCCCCATTTAACGTCGGTATCGGGTAAAATTCCACCGGACCACAAACTCAACCCTATATAAGAGTTGAGTGGTCACAATGTTAGCACTTTTACCACTCAAATCCATCTCTCTCTCTCTCTACTCTCTCTCTTCAAGGCCCGATCCTCCCGAAATCCGCTAGGTTCCGCTCCAAACTATAAGTACACTTACCCTAGATTGTTCTACAACCCATGGCATGTAATTATAACTCAAAAATCGTCCAAGAAGGCCAAGATTAAGGATTTTACAGCCCAAGAACACTCTAGGGCCGTAAACCCCTAAAAATGTGCCAAAATGGTCCCAAATCCCTTCCTAAGGCTTAGAGGCTAATTTAGAACATACCCTAGAAATGTTTTAACCATTTAATCTTGTATTTAGAGGCTTAAAAGAGGGTTTACGGACCAAGAATATCCTTAGGCCGTAAACTCCCTTAAACCATGCAAAATGAGCCTTTAACTCCCTAATTAGCCTTATACCTTCACCTAGAAACACATAGGAGTGAATAAATGACCTCAAAATCAAAGATTGGAGGGTGCACAAGAGTTCACAGCCTAAGCCATGGGGCTTACGGATGTAAACTCCCAAGGAGTGGTCCTAGCACCATAAAGTCCAAGGGAATACTCTTTTAGAACCATAAGCACCCCTATAGTCTTGTATTTTTCCTTAAAATCACTTCTAGAGCCACAAGAGACTTGAAAACGCACCAATACACTCCTCCCATGAGTTTACAGCCGTAAAATCATGGGGGAGGTGGTCCCTCAGCCGTAAACTCAACTAAGGTGAGTTTGTGAGGAGTAAACTCCATTGTGAGGTCTAAAACTCCTTCCTTGCAAAATCAATAGCCTTCTAGAACATAACCATAGAGCTTTTATTCACATTAGTATGTCTATATGTGTTTAATTAGTGTTTAAATTACTATTTACTTGTAAACATATGCCTTCATATGTTACTAGGGTCATAAAGTGTGTAGAAGTCCTTACTTGGCACCAAACGCTCAACCAACACTTCTACCTGATCTACTCGCTTCAGGTGAGTTCATAGCCCTTAATTAACCATTTTAAATGTTTTTTACATGTTTTAGGGGGGTGGGGATACAAGTAAATGAAACAAATTCTAGTTACTAACCATATGTGATTTATAACACACATCCAAAAAAAGGATTTTCTATACTTTTAGCTATTAGTCAATAAAACTATTTTAAATATTCATCAAACGCATTTTTCTAAACTAAATAGTTGCTAAACTACTTTCAAGTTGTATTTAAATTACTCTTCTTTAAAACTATATCGACATGAATATATTTATATAAACAAGACTTGAAAGACATAGGACCGATAGCTCACCTTATTTCCTGTTATTGTTCGATTGTGGTCTTAGGGTGTATTGTTATCCGTCCCACTATCGTTGATTTCTTATTTATATATCATATATATTGTGTTAGATATGAAAGTATTCATCTTATATAATACATTTGCATATCAAAGGCATGCGACTCTACATTCTATGTAACTATAATAGGTATAGTTAATACTACTACTCGTTACCTCTATCACTATGATATCTGCTATAATTACTACCAACACGAGTTAAAACACATTTAAGAAAACACTCACTATACTATACCATAACTTACTATACTATAATACAAGAGAATGTATTTATCTAGATTATAACATGTAACCAGGGCTTCCCGAAAGGAAAGCAACACTACATGTATAAATCTATACAGGAAGGACGCTATTACATCCCGACTGTTATTTACAGTCCGAGCTGACTACGCCTAGGGATGGCACTACATCACTACACTGCGGATGACCGGGAAGGTCATCGGACCCTCTATGATCACTCAGTTTAGTTACATGAGAAAATCATATCCATATCCAAATTAACACATTAAAAATTAAAGTCTAAGTTAATTCCCGAAGTAAATGAACATACATTGAAGTTACAGCACTACTACAGTAAATCAACAATACTTTTACTCAGCTACGCTATTTGTATGAAGCATACTGCCTTATTTTAGCACTGATGGCCTCAATTAAAATACTTTTACACACTCAATGGATTTAACTTACATATATCTAAAACTGGAAAATATAGGATTTTCTAGGGATTTCTACTACTCTCAACATTTATTTCAGCTTTTATATTACTTGATTGTAAACACTTTTATAAAAGAAATGACACTAAAATCTTATGAACTCACCAGATTTATGCTGATACTCGTTTTCAAAATAACTTGTATCCTTAGGTCAAAGATAGACATGTATAGTGCAGCTTTTGGGAAGATGGAGCATATACAAGACTCATCTTTTATTTTTGTTATACTTTTGGTGTCTATCAACTGTACAGAAGACATTTGTATCTAAAATTTACTATATTAATGAAATGGTTGTTGTCGCTTGTTTTTACTATTATGCAATTGTTATGAAACTGTACATGACGTCCTCCACCCCAGAACATATTCAGCCGTTCTTGGTTTTGGGGTGTGACATATATATATATACATTGAGAGAGAGAGAGAGAGAGAGAGCTAACCTTGATCATTTTGGTGTATCTTTGGAAGGAAATTAGAAGGTTTTTAAGGAAGGAGCAAAAGAAGGTTGTTAGATCTTTCGATTCATCCAAGGGCTTCTGTTAGAGGTATCAAGTTCAAACCTTTCTCTCTTTTTTTAGTAGATCTCTTATTTTGAAGATTAGGGCTTCTTTTCTTTATATTTTAGGACTTTTAGGATTTGGGGTTCATGAAGAGGCTTGACATCCAGATCTAGACCATAGGAAGTCCCTAGCCTCTAAAGGCTCCTGCTTTATTTAGCCTTGGGGTAAATTTATGAGTCAAAAATCCATTTAGATCATGTTCTTGGCATTTCTTGCCCAAAATGCCATGCATGGACATAAAGTCTATGACTTTACGTGATAAATGAGCCCTAAGAGTGTGGATCCGGAGTATGGGAAAGTATCCTGCCTTAAAATCGTCTTAATGTAAGTTGAGTCTGTATGGACTCACTGAGTTGATGAGCCGACTCGATGAGTAGATTAGGGTTATCCCGATTATTTGGATCATGCGAAAGCTCGGCGAGTTAGGGGTTAACTAGACGAGCTAGACCTTCATGAGATAGTCGAGAATCGACGGGACTCGACAGGTCGCACGAGTACACTCAGCGAGTCTGGTCAATTTCGGATTGTTGACTAGAGTTTGACTTCTATTGACTTTAAGGTTTGGTCAAAATGAGTAACGAAGGTCAGGGAAGGGTAAAACGGTGTTTTACCCATTTCTAGGACTAAGATTGTAAGAAAGATCATTGATAGGTGTAGTCAAGTGTGAGGAGAGTATTAATTCGAAATATTATGCTTGTGATAGGCGGAGGCTAGATCGAGGATTCCAAGCATGAGATTTTACTAGCTAGGTTACAAGGTGAATCTTCTCACTATACTCTACCTAGTGTGGTATTTATGTGTGACGAGAGGGTCATATATGTTTACTTGAGTTATGCATGTTATGTGTGATATGAACTGTGTGATACATTATTTGATACTTAGAACAGACTGGATGGTCCAACGAACGATGAGGCCGGAGGGTGTTCCTCACTTAGACCGGGCCATAGGGTCCAACGAGCTGTGGGACTAGAGGGTCCCACTGAGACACATTGACCGGAGGGTCATCTAGAGCTATAGCCTCTAGTGGTTAATTATATATGCAGGGTATTTTAGGGAAGTCACTAAGCTTTATGCTTACAGTGTTATGTGTTATGTGTTTCATGTACTTCCGAGAGTCACGGGAAGGTACCGATGTGATTTTACACACTTGTTCGAGATTATGTTGAGGATTCTGGGATTTGACTTTTGTTGTGGATTTATGTTGAGATTGAGACACTTATGATTTTTTAGAAATATAATATATGAGTTTTATGTGTTTTAAAAAAGAAAAATTGGTTTGAAATTACATCGTTACAAAAGGTGTCCTTCATGCTAGAGTCTGATTCAAAGAGACCTAAGTCTAGCCATACATCATGCAATGCAAAGACATTAGAAATCCATATCATGAGCTAAACATATTTTAGAATTAGCATGATTCTAAGATAAGGAATGAGTTTTTAACTCGAAGGTTAGGACAAAAATTCCAACATATAATGATGAGCAGGTGCAAGGTTGAGCACTTCCAAAAGTCAGTAAGTCCAAGGGTTTGATACTCGTTTGCAAAAGACATAGGAGTTATAGTTATTATCTAGGATATAATGGTAACATGAGGAATTAATATACAAGCCTTGTTTTGTTGATGATTTCGGAACATAATCATCCTAAAAGGGAGATAATTTGAAAAAAAAAAAAGAAGAAATAAAACTAAATTTGGATATATGATTGTTTAGGATAAGTTCTCCTAACCAAAGTTATAATATATGTAATAAGGATTTTGTACATACAAATAACATTGAAGTCTGACTTCATGCGAAGAAGTTATGCTTCTTCATAGTTTTACGATTAAAAAAATATGGCTATGCGTGTCATAAAAAGTGTAACTTAGATACATTGCTTATTAAGCTAAGTGATCTAAACAGAAATCGTATCAATCGTAAAATCGAGAGCATGCATATAGAGAATGTAAAAATCTGACATAGTATGAGGAAGTTATGATATTTCAAAGTTATAGCACAGTAGTGTGGACACAAAATTGAAATTCAAATTGTTTTTTTTAACCAGAACGATCTAAACGAGAATTGAATATCTCATGATAAAGAGTTTATTGATATAAAGACATTTGAAAACAGATTTAGTATGAAGAAGTTATGAATTTTACTCGGTCCTTGCAGTGTAATCTTCTTAGGCTGTGAAACTTAATATCGTCTAGTAATTTGACAATAAAGTCTAAATGAAAGTTTTAGCACTAGGAAATACCAACGTGTGGATATAGAGAACGTCGACAACAGAGTGAGTAATGGAAAATATGAATTTTTTAATATACAATCCTACCTACCCGCCTTACCATGTTGCTGCACCCGTTGAACGGCACATGTCACATGCTCGGAGGGCCGACTATGCTAGGGCATGATGCACACCTTGTTGGGCGCCAACACATACCTTTAAGTTTCATCCTATAAATATGTTCCAGCCTCCATTCAGTTTCCTACACCTTTCCAACATTCTCTCTTGATTTTCTCTTCTTTTTGGCCTAAAATTTGTTTGGTTTTTAAGAGTCTAACGAAGCTATGGGGTCCCTAACTTCCTATATTAGTAGCTACCTAGTTGAAGTTTTACCAGTGCAATTTATGGACATTTGTCAAGTAAATCTCTTTAAGTTAAGCTACACTTAATTGCTTTAAAAGTATAAAATACCTTAGGGATGTCCAATGGGATAGGAATGGCTTCATGATGTTCGTGATAGAGCTGATGTAGCATCGAAGCCTAGAATCGTAGACTTTCTATTTTTTTGTGAACTTCACAAAGTCTAGCCACAAAAAATTAGGTAGGTCAACTGCATTTTTTTGGCTGGTCAATATGCTTTAAACAACATATAACCATTCCTTGCTCATGTTGTCAGTACCAGAATGCTTTCTAGATAAACCTGCAACAATCATGCGCATCAAAAGCATCCACATTCCAGGAACAACATATTTCTTGAATTCCTTGGCCTTTAAATCTCCTTTCTAATCAATTTGAACAAGAAACTGTTGAAATTCTTCAGCAGTAGGCTTAACGATGTTCAATTCCTTAGCGTTTGGAAAAACCCCAATTTCATGTAAAAAAATTATTTAGGGACTGCAAGAATTCTATCACCAGTGATTTTGCATTGAAGAACACCTTCATTGAGACTACAAAAAGTAGACGAAGTAGGACACTCGGGTAAGGAATTTTTGTAAGAGGGATGGCGATAGGATATTGAGAGATGAATTCAATAGAACATGAACATATTCCTTATAATCGGAGGGATTGAGTGAAAAGATTTTGTGGAATCTCTAAGAACTGGCTCAGTGGATGATGATGAAGTAGATCCTTTAGAATATTTGATCTTTGATGATGTTTTGGAAATCTGGGAATCCATTGTTGAATGCTTGAAGAACACGAAGAACATAGTATAGAGAGAAATTTCCAATGAAAACGAAAATAAAATTCTTAAAGAGCGAAAACTAGGTTTCAAAATGATAGGTTTTGAGCATTCTAACACTCCTATGGTGTACATGAAACCCTAGAAACCTTGGATCTACGTTTTCACTATTATACATGCAAATTTTCTTTTTCTAGGGTTCACATCCTAACTAGCATATCATGGGGTACTTGTAATATAAAAACTAGTAGAATGACATACCTTTTCTTGTGGGTTATTCCTTGGAGCTTTCAGAGCCTAGCACCAATAATGTGAATGCCTCAAGTGGAATCACAAATCACCCAAAACAACTTGGAAGACTTTCATAGAATGTGAAACTCTCTAGAAATCGGCCCACCCTTGTTCTTACACACACTAGTGCCAACGATCTCTTTATATAGTATGGTGAATTAAGGCTTCGTCCATGTAAACCCTAACACCCATGACCTTTCATTTCCATGGGATCCAAGGGTTAAAAGCTCCATGGACTATCCATGGACTTCCGTGCAAGCTTAGCCCATCCTAGACGAACATTGGCCCATTCTATATACATAAGAGTCCATACTTAATTAGTTTCCTTTTGATCACTAATTTAATTCCAAATTAATTTTTGATCAATACTTATTAAATAATAGGAATTCATATTAATATATTATAACTTATAATATATTAATAAATCATAAATATACGATTCTCAAAAGACTATCCATACAAATTGCTCCGGTGAAGTGCAACCCAAATGGACCATGCCGGGTCGGGTTAAGTATATACGAAATATAGTTACGGACTTAGACACGTTATCCAAGAGTCTCCCACTTAGATAAGTATGATAACTATAGTTGCAAGCATGACTTCAGGAATAGACCATCAATCGTAGCTCTGAAAACTCTGTTGAGCTATGAAGTGTCATTTAAGATAAGTGATAATAGAATCCTCTGCTCTCAAGATATCAGCCAGACAAATAAATGGAACAACATCATACTTATTGTCTAGCAGTTTGTCTCCCAGTTTCCGATTTGCTAGACATATAACCAAACTGAACACATCAATTTGGTTCTGACCTGGCCTAACACATAGGTCAAAAAAAATATCGAGGGGCCCAGATATTGGTTCTAATCCTCAATGGACTAAAAGGAACAGATAAACTTCGACTCATATGCTTGTACTGACTACTTGTTGAATTATACACAAAGGCACGTTTTATAACATCAAGTTACTCATGCGTTTTCGTGCATTCAATGTACAGTCAACTCATAGTCAACAACTCATATCTCTAGGTTTGATGATATTACCATCTCACGATCACTCAAGATAAATTCCATGAAGTGATACAAGTGAGCATGAGACTAATCCAATACTCAGGAGTTATGAACACTCATGAATGTTGTAGCAACTTTTGCTATGTCCAACACCTTAGCCATCCACAAGCCAAATTCATGACAATCTTGATTCATACCTACTTCCAAACTATGATTGATTCTGGAGAGTTTGAATACAGTAATTATTTTGGAAGTCAAAACATGCAAAGTTGAAACAATAGTAAACGATTGACACAAGATAGTGACACCTTACTCATGAACAAACAAAAACTTTTATTTAATCATCGAATGTCAATTACAATTGAAAAGTTTCAGAAGTAGCTATCTAATCAGTATAACTAATACATCCTTTAGCCCAATGGGCCTCACATACTGCAAATGCCTAACCTTGTTCAGTCCCTTCGTGAGGGGATCTGCTCGGTTCTCTTCTGACGATAGCCTCTTTGCCACGAGGAGTCCTTCTATCTTGTGTCTTATGAAGTGATATTTTCTGTAAATGTGTCTGATCTGCCATGATCTCTCGGTTGCTTGGCTAAGGCAAACGCACTAATATTGTCACAGAAAATCTCCATAGTCTCCTTTATAGCTGGTACAACTCAAAGGTCTCCGATGAAGTTCTTCAGCCACATCGCCTTCATCTCCGCTTCACTCGCTGCTATGTACTCTGATTCACATGTCGAATCAGCTACTATCTCCTGCTCACAACTTTTCCACGTAGTCGCTCCCTATTCAGGGTAATGACCCAGCCTGACTGTGAGCAGAAATTATCTCTGTCGGTTTGAAATTCGGTGTCACTATACCATACTACTCTCAAGTCATTGCTCCCACCAAGAGTAACGATCCAACCTTTAGTCCTTCACAGGTACTTGGGAATTTTCTTTACCACAGTCCAGTGAGCCTTTCCAGGGTTCCCATGATATCTGCTAACCATGCTCAAAGGAAAGGCAATGTCAGGGTGAGTACAAGTCATAGCATACATGATCGAAGCAACAGATGAAGCATATGGTAATCGACTTATCTCAGTTATCTCAGCCTCTGTACTTGAACTCTGAGCCTTACTCAATTTGACATTTCTTTGGATCGGTAAATCACCTATCTCTCAATATACTTATTCCTAGGATGTAGGCAGCTTCTCCAAGGTCCTTCATAGCGAAACATTTCCCAAGCCAATACTTAATCTCCTACAAATTTGGGACATCGTTTCCTTTAAGTAATATATCATCCACATATAGTACCAAAAAGCTAACTATACTTCCACTATCTCTGACATATACACAGGACTCATCCTCTCTTCTCGAAAAGCCTAACTCTTTGACTTTCTCATCAAAACAAAGATTCCAGTTGCATGATGCTTGTTTTAATCCATAAATGGATTTCTCAAGCTTGCACACTCTAGCACGGTACTTTGCATGCACAAAACTCTCTGGCTGACTCATGTAAACATCTTCAGCTAACTTTCCATTAAGGAAAGCGGTTTTGACATCCATTTGCTATGTTTCATTATCATGAAATGCAGTAATGGCTAGCATAACCCAAATCGACTTAATCTTCGCTACTGGTGAGAAGGTTTCATCACAGTCAACTCCTTTAGTTTGAGTGAATCCCTTCAGCACCAATCATGGCTTATAAGTGTGCACTTTCCCATCCATGTCGGTCTTCTTCTTGAAGATCCGCTTGCACCCGACTGTCTTACCACTCGGTACATTATCAACCAAGTTCCAACTTTATTGTCATACATGCATTGAATCTCGTTTTCCATAGCTGTTAGGTTGATCCAAATTTACCAGTGTACTATCACCTATGAACGTATCACTTTCCGCAGTAATATGGAAACCATAATAATGCTTAGGAATATGTCTAACACTAGTGGAACACCACAGAGGTAAAGACTCGTCAATTGGCTACACAAGAGTTTCCTCATCAGGTTGATTGCCAGTCTCTGAGGTTACATCACCTCTTGACTCCTGAACCTCTTGAAGGTGAATTTGCCTCCCATTATTTCCTTGGCTTATAAATTTTCTCTCCCAAAAGACTCCTTTCCATGCCACAGAGACCACATTTTTAATGGCTATGTAGAAGAGGTAACCACATGATTTCTATGGGTAGTCGATGAAAATACACCACTCACTTCGAGGTTTGATCTTATCATGAGTCTCACGCCTCCCGAAAGCCTTGCAACCCTAAATCTTGATGTGGTCTAAAGTAGGAACTTTCCCAGTCCACATCTCGTGAGGTGTTTTCGCAACCTTTTTATTTCGGACTAGATTAAGGATATGTGCAATAGTCTCTAAGTCATACCCCCAAAATGAGATTGGTAATGAAGCGCCAACATGGTTCGATTGCGCCTCTTAGCCAAACCATTAAACTGTGGTGTTCTGGGAGGTGTTAATTGTGAAACGATTCCACATTCCTTAAGATATTCAAGGAACTTTGTACTAAGATACTCTCCACCTCGATCGACTCAGAGCATTTAAATGTTCCTGCCCAGCTGATTCTCCACTTTTTTTTTAAACTCTTTGAATTTCTCAAAGGTTTCTGACTTATGCTTGATTAAGTAGACATAGCCATATCTACTATAATCATTAGTAAAAATCGCATAGAAGCGGCTACCATCCGTTGTGGCGATTTTGAAGGGTCTACACACATCTATGTATATAAGGTTCAACAAAACTTCACCCCTAGCACAAGTACCAGTGAAGGGTAAATTTGCAATTTTTCCAAACAAACAAGACTAGCAACTATCATACGACTTTAAGTCAAATGTTTCCAAGACTCCATTTTAGAGTAGGCCTATGCGCTTCTTGTTAACATGTCCAAGACGACAATGCCACAAGGATGCTTTGTCCAAACTAGTGGAAGAATCAATATGGAACACATTGTTTCCTAAGTTGTCTACAACCGACACAATTTCATATACACCATCACAAGGTAATGCTTTAAACTAAAGAACATTATTACAAAAAAAAACATTAATACCACCACATTCATTATCAAATGAAAAAGTGAATCCTTTTTTGTACAAACCGTGAAAAGAAATAATTTTTCACGCCATTTCAGACGTGTAACATCGTTTATTCAAATCTAATATTAACCCACTACTCAGCAATAAAGAATAAACTTCAATCTAGGTGACAGGTGAAGCTTTCCTATTCCCCATGATCAAGTTTATCTTCCCGTGCTCCACATCCTCACTTCTTCTTAGGCCCTGCAAATCAGAACATATGTGAATACCACAACCTATATCAAGGAACCAAGAATTAGTATGTGGTGAGTTATTAAACAATATAGTGTAAATAACTACATGCGTAGGTTTAACCTTCCCAACCTTAACATCTTGCAGGTACTTGTGGCAGTTTCGTTTCTAGTGCTCCTTATCATGACAATAGAAGCATTCAGCTTCTTTTGTGTTAGAAGAGGGATTGGCAGAACAACCTTTGGTTGCACTCGAACAGGACCCATCAAGAGATTTTCCCTTGGTACCCTTCGAAGGGGTCTTCATCTTTTCCATTTACCTTGGCTAATTCCCAAAACAAGCGCGATGTTAGGAGTAGGAGTGGTAACAACCGATTTAACTTTGAGACCACTTTCAGAGATCTTCAAAAGTCCTTGACGTTTGCTGAGTGTGACCTCTTCCTTGTTCATATGATAGGTCATTTGGAACTGATCATAAGAAGTAGGTAAGGAGTGCAATATGATGTCAACAGCCAACTCCTCAGGGAAGTTCACATTCAACTTCAACAAACGATCTACAAACCTTTGCATTTCTGCATGTGGCTCGTGATAGATTCACCATCCTTAATTCGGGTTGTTATCATGGAAGAGATGATTACAAAGCTTTCTTGATGAGCACTCTAATGGTATCTATCCATCAGGTCCATGTGCATCTCAAAAGGGTAAAATTCCTCATAGAATTTTTAGATTTCAGCTGTCATTGTGGCAACCATGATACATGCCACCTTGGTGGCATCTCTCTCTCATGAGTCCTAAAGTCAGCGATCTCCTATGGAGTAGCAGCTGACTCATTGATTTCCTTCAGCTCTTTGTCGAGGACATACTCATTGTTCTTGTAAGGTGTAACCATCCTGATGTTCCTGATCCAATCATTAAAGTTGGAACCAAAAAAGATCACTCTCCCACGAAAATTCATGAGAAAAAAGGAGCCGGTAGGGTTTGAGCTAGAAGCATTGTTGGAAGACATCTGAAAAGAAGAAAGACAAGTTTTTATTAGATAAAAAGACCTTAGTAAGACACCCAAATGTAATATTAAGGCTAGGACCCAACAGAATACTTTATAACTTGGATGAGGGATTCCGTAATCCAAGCTATAAAATATTTGAAGGTAGGCAAATGATGATTCACCAATTTCCACCATGAAAAAAAAAATATTAGGTTTTAATTGGATTGAAACTCCTAGATTCGTTTGAAATTCATTGAACTTTTCAATGGCATGTTTAAATCTCGATTGTACCCTCTCATGTTTGTGACGGGGATGCCGAGGATCAAAAACAAGCTGCGAATAACCATGCAAATTAACTTGGTACCCTTAACTTTATCACCTAATTGATGTGCCAGTTAACCACATGCGCTCCACCAATCTATGCTAAGTTAAGTTACCCTTTTCCACTCTTAATAGTCTATGTTATTGTGTTGGTTAACCACACACACTCCACTAACGACTTGGTAATGTACAAAGTGTAATTTCATGGGTTAGAACCAAATTCACATTTTCCTAAAGCAACTAAGATAGGGAATTTATAAAAGATTTAGTTACTTTATCATTATCATTATACTTAATCAGAATTACAGTCCTATCCTACCCATTCGGCTAACGACCCTCCACCAGTCAAGGAAGTGGTGGGTGAGAGTGGACACCTATTAAGCTGCCATTTTATAGGCAACAACCTTATACCCCCTTATAGACTTACTTCGCGAATGAGCCCTAATAATGGAAGGACTGACTTGATCTTATACGTTTGTATATTATTAACTTATAATACTATAAAGTATAAGGGTTGAATTTTAACTTTTAAAATTCTAGGGTTTGGAATTAAAGTATTAATGTGTGTGAGACATTACAAATTTAAAATTTGAGGGCAAGTTTTGAAACTATTCAAAAAATTCATTTCAATAACATATGAGTTTTAATGGTTTTAAAGAAAAGACTTTTGGTATTCCATAACTTGAGTTCAAGTTACGGAGTCCATTAATTGGCATTTAGATCAAGAATTACACTAACAAACAATTTGAAAATAACTCATATAATCTACAAAACTCATAAGTGTATTAACAGATTTTACATAATCACTACCACAACAAAAACAGATTTTACAAGTCCAAAACAGTTTAGGGTAATGATTTTAGTCCAATTCCAGCATAAAAACTTGAAATTCTACACTTTAGGCGTCGTACTCGTCGAGTGTATGCACCTACTCGACGAGTAGGACAAACTATCACTTGGACTCATCGAGTCCGTCCATGGACTCAGCGAGTTCACTGAACAGTGAGCATAATTCTACCTTTTTGAGAAATTTGCATCAACTATAACGAAAACAAGTCTAGGCTCTGATACCACTGATGGATTTTAAGCATTCTAACACTCCTACGATGTACATGCAACCCTAGAAACCTTGGATCTATGTCTTCTCTATTATAAATTCAAATTTGATTTTTCCAAGGTTCTCATCCTCACTAGCATATCATGAGGTACTTCTAATATAAAAACTAGTAGAATGATTTTCCTTTTCTTGTGGTTGATTGCTTGGAGCTTTAAGAGCCTAGCACCAATAATGTGAATGCCTCAAGTGGAATAACAAATCACCCAAAACAACTTGGAAGGCTTTGAGAGAATATAAAACACTTTACAAATTGGCCTACCCTTGTTCTCACACACACTAGTGCCATCTGAAATGCCAAAGACCGCTTTATATAGTATGGTGAATTAGGGTTTCATCCATGTAAATCCTAACACCCATGACCTTTCATTTCCATAGGATCCAATGGTTAAAAGCTCCATGGACTTCCATGCAAGCTTCACCCATTCTATATGAACATTGGCCTATTTTATATACATAAGAGTCCATATGTAATTAGTTTCCTTTTGATAATTAAATTAATTCTTGATAAATATTAATTAAATAATATGATTTCATATTATTATATTATAACTTATAATATATTAATAAATCATAAATATACTATTCTTAAAAGACTATGCATATAAATTATTCTGGTGAAGTGCCACCCAAATGGACCATGCCGGGTTGGGTCATGTACATACCAAAAATAGTTACGGACTTAGACACCTTATCTAACACAAAATCCTTATCTAGGAGGGTCTTTCAGGTAGGGTCGAAGAGCGCAATGATGACATCGAACATAGAAACGGGTTGGCATTAAATGCATAGTCTATAAAAATCCTTCTTATTTAATAGGTTGACCAATTATACAAGACATTTGATTGCACAAGAAGAGAAATGATAGTTCGTTTTATGAAAAACACTAAATACTTTATTAAAATTTTTGCAAAAAATGTATTTTAATTAAATAAAGTAAATATTGAGTAAACATTTTATCATTTCGAAGCTATAGTTAACCAAATTCTTTAAAATCACATTCATTATGTATGTTAGAACAATGAAAATTCTACGGTGATATTTTTATTGAAGGAATTTCGAAATATTTTCACTTATATCTGTAGGGACCATGTCTAGTGAATTCTCATGGTGTATGTTCATCCTCTAAGATGACCATCGACAATTACTCAAGGAAGGTATGTGTATATTTTCTATCAACTAATTATGAGGTGTTTAGGAAGTTCAAGGAGTGGATGACAAATTGTAAAACAAGTCAAAACACTAATAAATAATAATGGTTTGGAGTTTTACAATGCTCCATTTGACAACATTTACAAAACAGAAGGTATATTGATGCACCACATTATACGACACGCACCACATCAAAATAAAGTGGCAGAAAGGATGAACGAAACACTTATGTTGAGTGCAAGATTTGTGTGGATATTTACAAAATTTTCTAAGAAATTATGTGTGGAAGTAGTTAATTACTTGCTATCTGGTGAATAGGTCGTCATCGACTAATATAGACTTGAAGAATCCTCAAGAATTATGGTCCGAGAAACCCTCTGATTATTTTGGCTTACGTATATTAGGATGCCTCACGGATGATTATGTGAATGATATTAAAATTGATCCAAGGGGAATAAAATGCATATTTCTAGGATAATTGACAACAGTAAAAGTTAACAAGAAGTGGGTTAGAGAAAAAGGAAGAAATTATAAATTTATCATGAGCAGAGATGAGATCTTTGATTAGTCAGCAATGGGTAACCCAAAGGATGTGGTAAAAGTCAAGTAGAGAATGTAGATCGCATTGCTAACCATAAGGTGAAGTTTGCATTAAAAGCTCCAAAAAGAGTTATGATAAGTCATGAAAAACAAGGTGGCAATGAACAACCTAGACAAGATGAACCCTAAGAATGACTAAGGGAATATTTGTCTAGTGACGATGATGTTAGAAGGGAAGATGGGTCGGAAACTATAGCAAGAAGAAGATCAAAGGGGGTTATACGATAACCTGACGAATATGTGGCATGTGTCAATTCATGTTAACATGTCTCCATTTCATTTGTTTTGGCAACTAAGAAGACATTGACATAGAAGCGTCTCAATCATAAAAAGATGTAGTGGTGAGTAGAGAAGCATGTAAATGGTTGATAACTATGAATGAAGAAATGCAATCATTAGAGAAGAATGATAATGGGATCTTGTTCCAATACCAAAGGGAGCAAAGCAATAGGATACAAATGGATTTTTAAGAAGAAGGTGTTGGATTAGTGTCTAAGCCCGTAACCATATTTGGTAAGTACTTGACACGGTTGTGCATGTTCCTTTTGGGTTGCCTTCACCAAAGCAACTTGATTGGAGAAATGATAGAGAAAGAGGTTATTATGATTTATTTATATATTATAATAATAATATATTAAAGTAGAAATCATATTTGTTTAATTAATATTGGTCAATAATTAATTAAGAATTAATTTTGTGATCAAATGTAATTAATTAAACTAGAGGGGCTAAAATTGGAATTATGTGAAAGTTGCAAATTAGGGCATTGGTTTCCCCAAGGAAGGGGTGGACAAATTCAAGGGGATAAGGCCCTAGAATTCATCTAAGAATAAGGGTTCTAGACTTATCTTATGGGTTGCTTGGTGGGCAAGCAACTAGATAAGGATAAGGATCGAAACCCTAATCTCTACCCTATATAAAGACCCCTTGGCTAAGGGAAATCGGCCACTTGATCCCTAGGAAGCTTAGAGCTGATTTCCTGCCTCTCTCCCCCCCCCCCCCCGCCTCTCTCTCTCTCTCTCTCTCTCTCTCTCTCTCTGTCTCTTGCCTCTCCATTTGCTTGTGGTGCTTGTGAGCCATTAGAGGTACTATACTTGTGGTACTTGCTTTCCAAGAGAAGAGATTGAAGATTTGTGTTGTTATTACAATATAATAACAAGAGGTATGTAATCCCTTCTACTACATAGATTTCGAAATAACTAGATGCATGTTAGTGTTCTTCTTGTATTCATAAAGTTGTGTATCTAATAGAGAAAACATAGATCCAAATCTAGGGTTGCATGCACACATAGGATTGTTTGTATAAAACCCATCAATTCTATCAAAGCTTATGGTTAAATTGTTTTCAATTAGAATTATACAATTATATGAATTTGACACTTTAGGGTTTATGGCCAATAAACCCTAGGAGGCAAGGGTTTCGAAATTAGGGTTCTTGAACCCTAATTTTCAAATTTTTTGATAAGGGTTTTCAAACCCTTTCCTTTTTGCCCAAGATTTCAAAATCTAGGGTTAGCAAACCCTAGGATTTTCGAGATATGCCTCCTCTCCAAGATAAGATCCTAAATTTTACGGATTTGAATAATCCCATATCTTGTAATTATCTTTTAATGGTTAAATATGGTTATTAAAGATTTTGAATTATCTCATCCCATAATTTTTGAAATCCAGAGGGATTTAAGGGATTAGGATAAAATTACTTGTTTAATTTAAGATAATCCTTTATGATTTAGTAATTCAAATTAATTGTTTAATTTAGATAATTATTAAATCAAGAGTTTTAATATTTAAAATTTTAATTTAAAGGTTATAAATTTCGAAAATTTTAAATTGAAATTAAAACCCTAGCATTTTAAAATGTTTAAAATACACCCTATATTATTATATTATTACAATATATATATATATATATATATATATATATATATATATATATATATATATATATATATATATATATATATCTAAAATGATAGTCTTATCGTTAGTAGGCCTCATTCACGAAGCCGATCTATAAGGGGGTATAAGGTATGGCCTATAAATCGTCGTTTAATGGGTGTCCACTCTTACCCACCACTTCCTTGATTGGTGGAGCATCGTTAGCCGAACGGGTAGGATAGGGCAATCCTATCTTCATTAATAAGTATAATGAAACTATATAAAGTAACTAAATGTTTTTTACAAAATTCTCAATCCTAGTTACTTTAGGTAAAAGTGAATTAAGGCAATCCCATGAAATTACACTTTGCACCCTTGCTATGAATTTAGTGGAGCGTGTGTGGTTAACCGACACACTAATTGGTTTTAAGCAAATGTGGCAAAGGATGACTCATTGTTTGTCATAGTTCGATGGAGCGTGTGTGGTTAATTGGCACATCGAATAGGTGACTGTAACAATGAGGGCACCATATACATTTACATTTAAAACCTAAGTCTTTATGTTTTTCATGGTGAAGAATTAGTGAATCGTCATTCACTTACCTCCAAATTGTTTGCATGTTGGATTACGACATCCCTTTTCTAATGTGTAAATAATGTTGTTAGATCCTAGCCCTAATTTCTCATTTTGGGTGTTTAATTAGGGATTCAATTCTAACTAAACTTTTCTCCTTTCTATTTACAGATGTCTAACGCAAACGCCAACAACGTTGCTGTTCGTTCATTCTCGTGAATGAGCCTGTGTCAAAAGATGACATTTGACAGATCGAATTTTAATGAATGGATAAGATACATTCGCATGATTGCTCGCTACAAGGACAAAGAATATGTCCTCCATGAGAAGCTTGAAAAAATCAATCCGCAAATCTCTACTCGTGAAGAAATGGTCGTCTTTCAGGCCCATGAGCGTGATGCAACGAAAGTCCATTGCATTATTTTGGCCACTATGAATCTTGAACTCCAAAAGTCCTATGAGGACATGTATCCCTATGAAATGCACCAAGATTTGCTGGTGAGGTACCACCAAAGCGCAAGGAAAGAGCGCTATGAGATCATCACCAACATGATCACCGCTAAGATAGGGAATGGAGAGTCCCGAACCTCACATTTGCAAAAGATGCAAAGGTATGTTGATCGTCTTCGCAAGTAAAATGTTAACTTTGGGGAAGATTTGGCAATTAACATCATTCTCCACTGCTTTCCCTCGTGCTACAACCAATTTAGAATGACCTACCACATGAACAAAGAAGAGGTCACCTTAAGCAAACTCCAAGGGCTCCTAAGGACTACTGAGAGCAACCTCAAGGACAAGTCTATTGCATCAACTCCCAATCCAACCGCTTCTCCTGTTTTGGCCATTGGCCAAGGGAAGGGCAAGAAGAGGAAGGGTCCTTCAAAGAGCCACCACAAGGGAAAGCCCCAATATGGTACCTCTTCTAGTGGAACCAAAGTTGGTTCTGCTAAGCCCAACTCAAACCCTAAGGAGGAGGAGTGCCACCACTGCCACAAAATAGGACACTAGAAGAGAAGTTGCCCGGAATATCTAGAAGCCATTAAGGATGGGAACATAAAGTCGTCTTTCACAGGTATTTACACAATTAAATCTAATGATTCATCACATGCTATTTCTTGGGTTCTTGATACATGATGTGGTTTTCACATATCTTCTTATTTGCAGGGACTAAGAAGAGATAGGGATGTGGAGCGTGGAAGAATAAATCTAGTCATGGGGAACAGAAGATCGTCGTCTGTCACCAAGATTGGTGTGTATTCTTTAGCACTTAGTAATAGATTAGGTTTAGATTTAAATAATTGTTGCTATTCGCCAGATATGGCAAGAAACATCATTTCATTTCATGGTTTGTTTAGACAAGGATTTAGATATTCGTTTGATAATGAGAAAGGTTCAATTTATGCTTATCTAAATGGTGTTTTATATTTTGAAGCATTTCCTTGTAATGGAATTTATGAAACTGTCATGGTTGTAGATAACTTAGGAAATGAGGTATTGTGTGTGGATTCTTCAAATAGTTTGGATAAAGCATCTTGTGGCATTGTCATCTTGGAGATGTTAACAAAAAACGCATAGCCCAACTCCAAAAGGATGGAGTGTTGGAGTCATTCGACCTAAGAGCTGATGACGTGTCCAAGTATTGTTTACTTGGAAAGAGGACCAAGTCACCCTTCACTGGCACTTGTGAAAGGGGTGAGGGTTTATTGGATCTCATACACACTGATGTGTGTGGGCCCTTTAGATCCACCACAAGGGATGCAAACCGCCTCTACGTGACTTTAATCGATGATTATATTAGATATGGGTATATCTACTTAATCAAGCACAAGTTAGAAACCTTTGAAAAGTTCAAAGAGTTTAAACAAGAAGTGGAGAATCAAGCAGACAGGAAAATCAAGATGCTTCGATCCTATCGAGGATGAGAGAACCTAAGTTTTGAATTCCACGACTATCTCAAGGAACGCAGAATAGTTTCGCAATTAACGCTGCCTAGGACACCAAAGTTGAATGGTGTGGCTGAGAGGCGTAATCGAACATTTTTGGACATGCTTCATTCCATGATGAGTCGTGCTTCACTACCTATCTCATTCTGGGGGTATGCCTTAGAGACTGCCGCCCATATCCTCAACTTAGTCCCTACAAAGAAGCTTACCAAAACACCTCACGATATGTGGATAGGGAAAGCTCCCTTGTTGGCACATATCAAGGTTTGGGGTTGCGAGGCTTTCGTAAGACAAGAGACTCACGACAAGCTTGAACCTCATGGCGAGCCATGTATTTTCATCAGCTACCCGCAGAAATCCTTTGGATATCTCTTGTATAGACCGAGTGACAATGTTGTCTTCGTTGCGAGGAGAGGGGTTTTCCGAGAGTGAGAACTCATAATCCAAGAAGAAAGTGGGAGGCAAATCGATCTTGATGAGATTCAAGAGTCGAGCGAAGAAGGAACCTCTAACGCTGGCGCTCAAGCCGAGGAGGAAACTTCGGTTGAACCGATTGACGAATCCTTACCTCTTAGACGTTCTGAAAGAGTTAGAGTTTCTAACATCCAAAATTTTCAACCAAGTTAAACTTTTCAAAAACAACCCATATTCGTTAATTTATTACAAAAAGGTTTTCAATTCAATTATTATCAGAGTATTTCCCAGAACCACATCCTAAACACATAAAACAGGAGGAGCGGTATGATCATGCCTTCGCCTTGCCACGATCTCATGAAGTACCTGAAACAATACATTGAAAACTGTAAGCCCGAATGCTTAGTGAGTTATCCCCAAAATACCAACCACATATACCATACACATAACATATCATATCATAAACAGAACAACCATGCACTTAGGGTCTAATGTGTGACTGGTCCGTTGCACCGGACCTTCATTCCACCTGGTCCACCCTCCGAGTCTAGACATATACATCAAGTCGGCAGTGGTTGGTCTGCCCGCATCGGGCCTTCAACCTACCTGGACCACTCTCTGAGTCTACAATATGACTGGTCCACTTGCACAAGGCCTTTAGTCGCCATGGTCCACTCTCCGACCCTCGGTACGTCTGGTCCGCCATTGTGGGGCCTATAGCCTAGCCGAACCGCTCGCTGGGCCTTCGAGATATCCGGTCCGCCCTGGGTATGTTGGCCTACAACACAAAGCTGGACCCACCTCAACCAAACCCTAGTGAACCATGTGCGCATAAATATATAATCATATAGCAATTCCTCACTAATCAACCGATCTAGAAGATCACACATATAGCATACTTTAACCAGGATACCAACCTAACCGGTTACTAACATAGCATCATCCTATATACCTGGATTCCAACCTTAACCAGGTCTTTAACACCTTAACCAGGTCTTTACCATCATAACTACTAGGAAGCAAACATATAGCAAAGCAATAACGTAACAACTACCTGGATTTCCATCCGATTAAGGGCCGGCCTCTGTGCCTTAGACCCTGTCGATATACTGAGGATAACTCACCTCGCAACTGCTGACGAAAGAGATAAGATCACGCTACTCCAACGTCCAACACGAACTCCACCGGTGATCAATACCAAAAGACTGAAGTCAATAAATCCCAATAATTACCAAAATACCCTTGGAAGTCCACTGGTAAACTCTTGGTCAAAGTCAAAGTCCTCTATCAAAGTCAACCTTCCTGTGTGACCCTACTCGCCGAGTCGCCCCGTCGAATCTCCGAGTCCCACAATTTTGAGTCCATTCTTACTCAACTCACTGAGTCATCCCTCGACTAACCGATTGACCGTTCAACCAGAAAAAGGTTAGGACTCCACAACCAGACTCGCCGAGTCTAAGAACAGCCTTGCGGAGTCCAAGGTAATATTCAACAGACTCGCCAAGTTGTTCTTCCAACTCGTCGAGTCCATGCAAACCTTCATCCAATTCACCGAGTTCACCCATCGAACTTGTCGAGTCTCTTCAGTTCTCATTCCATACATAGGCTTTCCAAGCCATGCAGGGGCTCAAATCCCTAGATCTACCCTACTACAAGCCATTCCTCACGTAAAGTGGCAAACTTTACGTGAACTCCAGGAGCTGTGTGCCCAAAATGCTCTAGGGCTAGACTTTTAGGATAAAGGGCTTCACTAACAACTCAAGGACTGAACCTTTATGACATTCTAGGCCATCACGAGTCTAGATATGAAGTAGCAACCCCATATCAAACTCTAAATCCGAGATAGGTCTCAAAACAGTTTGAGGAACTCCCAAAACAACCACCAAGGATGAAACACAAGGGAAATAGCTTAAGGTAAGAACTCCTTACCACATAGATGTGCACAATTCTGATGTAGATCCTAGATCTTTACGATCCTCTTGATGCTAACTGCTAATTCTCAAGCTCCTTTCACAATTTCCTCTTCTAAGCCCCAATCTTTCCAACAATGAACCCTCGCACGAAATTAGGGATTTCTGGAACTAAAAGGGAATGTAAAGAGGCTGAGGGTGGCTATATTGTGCTTTATATATGGCACAAACCATGGATTAGGGTTTTTCTCCCTTCAGCACCAACTTGCCAAGTCCAGCTGCCGACTCACCGAGTTGGTCACTTCACATGCGACCAAAATCGTGACTCGACTCGCTGAGTCTATCCATGGACTCATCGAGTCGATTCTCCTTAAATACACCAAGCACCTTGAACTTGCACTTTCAAACTCGGGGTGTTAGTATACTAGTAAATCTAGATGAGCCTAACAGATATAAGGAAGCCATGGCAGGCGCAGAGTCTGCAAAATGGAAAGAGGCGATAGACAACGAGATTCAATCCACGTATGAAAAAGAATTTTGGAATTTGGTTGACAATGTGCCCGGATGTAAGACGGTTGGGTGCAAATGGATATTCAAGAAGAAGACGGACATGGATGGGAATGTGCAAATGTATAAGGCGCGATTGGTTGCGAAGGACTTTACTCAAACTCCCGGATTTGACTATGATGAGACCTTCTCACCAGTTGCTAAAATTAAGCCTATTAGGGTGATGCTAGCCATTGCTGCATTTCATGATTATGAAATATGGCAAATGGATGTCAAAACCACTTTCGTTAATGGGAACTTGGCTGAGGATGTTTACATGGCTCAGCCAGAGGGTTTTGTCAATATGAAGTTAAGTCCTGGCTCGGGAAGTGCTTCGCTATGAAGGACCTAGGACATGCTTCCTATATTTTGGGAATAAGGATAGTGAGAGACTGAATTAAGAGACTAATAGGACTTAGTCAGAATACTTACTTGGACAAGGTACTAAAATGTTTTAGTATGGAAAAATCGAAGAAGGGAGAATTATCAATCCAAAGTAATGCCAAGTTTAGTAAGACTCAAAGTCTGAGTACCTAAGCCAAGATAGCAGAGATGAGCCGAGTACCTTACGCTTCCGCAGTTGGCTCAATCATGTATGCTATGAATTGTACTCGCTCTGATGTCGCCTTCGCTTTGAGCATGGTCAATAGATATCAAGGGAACCCTGGCAGAGCACATTGGACCGCAGTCAAGAATATCCTTAAGTACCTTTGGAGGACCAACGAATGGTTTCTAGTTCTCGGAGGGAGTGATGAATTAAAGGTGCAATGTATAGTGACTCCAGTTTCCAGACCAATAGAGACAACTACCATTCACAGTCGGGCTGGGTCTTTACCCTTAATGGAGGAACAGTGACTTGGAAAAGTTCCAAGCAAGAAACCGTAGCTGATTCAACGTGCGAATCAGAGTACGTTGCAGCGAGTGAAGCAGCAAAGGAGGAAATATGGTTGAAGAACTTCATTGGAGAACTTTGAGTTGTACCTGCTATAAAGGAGCCTATGCAAATTTTCTGCAATAATGAGGTAGCGGTTGGCTTGACCAACGAACCGAGGGATCATGGTAGATTTCGACATATCGACAAAAAATATCACTTTATTATAAATCGGGTAGAAAAAGTACTCCTCGTAGTAAAGAGGATATCATCAGAGGATAACCCAGCAGATCCGCTTACAAAGGGACTGAGTAGGGTTAATATTTGCAGCATGCTAGGAGCATTGGGCTGAAGGACGATGTTAGTTTGGATTAGATAGTTTAGAAATGTGTAATAGATAATTGTAATTGACATCTGATGATTAAATAAAATAGTGTTATTTATTAGTACATTTACTATCTTATATTAATTGGTTGACTATTATTTTGGTTTGCATGTTTTGACTTCTTAAATAATTGAGATAATTAGGAATAATCGAATTATTCAAATGGTCCACAGTCGTTCATATGTTGGAAGTAGGTATTAATGAAGACTGTCATGAATTGGTGTGTAGATTGTCTGAAAGATATTAGACATAAAAAAAGGTTTGTTACAATGTTCATGAGTGCTTATGAATAAGTTTTGAGCATTGGAATAAACCTGCGCTTGATAGAATCGCTTCATGGAATCTATCGCAAGTGATTGCAACACGATAATATCATATGGTCTTAAAACCAAGTTATATGGTTTATTGCTTGCTAATTGATTGTGCATTGATAATGCGAAACCGCATTAGTAAATTGATCTCATAAAATGCACTGTTGTGTATAATTTGATTAGTGAGTAGTAAATGCATATAACTCGAAGTTTATCTGTTTGTTTATCCTAAGAGAGTAAAATCGATATTATGGACCCTCGATGATTTAATTTGACTTATGTGTCGGGCCCGGTCAGGACTGAATTAATGTTTTCAATTAAGTTATATGTCAAATAAATCTGAGATCGAGAAACAAACTGCTAGACAATAAGTATGACTATGTTCCATGAGATTGTCTGCACGATATCTAAAACAGAGGACTGTACGATCCCTTATCTAAAGGACAGGTTACTGATAAGATCAGAGTTCGACAACGTCTTTGAGACCTACGATTACTAATCAAGTTATACTTACATTTGTGGTTACTAGACTCATCCAAGTGGGAGACTGTTGGATTAGTGTCTAATTTCGTAACCATATTTGGTAAGTACTTGACCCGGTTGTGCACGGTCCTTTTAGGTTGCCTTCACCAAAGCAACTTGATTGGAGAAATGATAGAGAAAGAGGTTAATATGATTTATTTATATATTATAAGAATAATATATTAAAGGAGAAATCATATTTGTTTAAAACCCATCAGAAGGAAGGAATTCCAGGAGTTAAATCAACTATATTCAAAGCAAGGTTGGTGATGGATGGATTCTCTTAGAAAAAAGGAATCAATTATCATCAGATGTTTTTGCTGGTCATGTAGGTCAAGATGATTTGGGTTCTTTTTTCCATGTTGAGTTTATTTGATCTAGATCTTGAACAGCTTGATGTGAAAAACGTATTTCTACATGGGAATTTAGAAGAAAAGATTTACACATCCCAACCAAAAGCGTTCCATAACTCTAAGAAGGATGAAGTATGTTTTTTGTAGAAATCTCTGCATGGTTTGAAGTAGTCTCCAAGGAAATCATATAAGAGATTTGATTCATTTATGATCTTGCATTCATATTTGAAACTAGTTTAAAAATTGTGTTTACTCAAATGAATTATCACCAGATTCCGACATATGTTTGTTTATGTATGTAAATGACATGCTCATCACAGCCAACGACATGGCTGGTATAAATGAATTGAAGGCGACCCTGAATAATGAGTTTGAGATGAAGGATTTAAAGGGTTTTGAGCATTCTAATACTCCTAAGTGTACACGCAACCCTAGAAAACCTTGGATCTATGTTTTTTCTAAAATACATGCAAAATATGATTTCCAAGGTTCATAATCCTATCTAGCATACAAGGGGAACTTTTAAAATGAAAGATGGCTAGAATTACATACCTTGTACTTGATTTGATTCATTTAAAACCATGAGAGCCTAGCACCCCAAGTGTGATGCCTCAAATGCTTCACACAACACAAAATGCTTTATAATAACTTTGAGAGAATGTATAACACCCTAAAAATCGGCTTGCCCTCACTTGTACTTAGTGTAACCAATTTTGGTACATAACATGTTCTTTATATAGTGTGTCACATCTAGGGTTACACCATGTGAACCCTAATGTGACATGAATCTTCATTTCCATGACCCATGGGTTTGTAACTCCCATGGAGCATCCATGGGGCATCCTATCAGTTTAACCCAACTTGATAATCCATGGAGCCTTTTGGCCCACTATATAAGTTATGGATGATTTACATAATCAACTTATATATTTAATTAGTCATCTTTTGATCACTTAATTAATTTCAAATTAATTCTTGATCAATACTAATTAAATGATACTACTAATATATTAGAACTTATAATATATTAATAAACCACAAGTGTTATTTCTCTCTTTTAGTCTATCCAAATGCATGATGCCATTCAACCCAAATAGACCATGTTAGGTCGGGTCGACTACATACCAAATATAGTTATGGACATAGACACCTTATCCAACAGTCTCCCACTTGGATAAGTCTAATTACTATATCTGTAAGTATGACTTCAGGAACCGATCATCAATCGTAGCTCGTTCAAGGACTTTCGGAACTGAGAAGATGATGATGTTGTTGGATAAGGTGTCTAAGTCCATAACTATTTCTGGTATGTACTTGACCCGACCCGGCATGGTCCATTTGGGTTGCATGGCACCATGCAATTGGATAGACTAAATGAGAGAAATAACACTTAGAGATTATTAATATATTACAAGTTCTAACATATTAATAATATTATTTGATTAGTTATGTGATCAAAAGATAACTAATTAAATAGATGGGTTGATTATGTAAATCATCCATATCTTGTATAGTGCGCTAAAAGGCTCCATGGACTATCAAGTTGGGTTCCACCCATAGGATTCACCATGGATGCTCCATGGGAGTTACAAACCCATGGGTCATGGAAATGAAGAGTCATGACACATTAGGGTTTAACCCTAGATGTGTCAACACTATATAAGTAACATGTTCTCCTCCCAAAATCGGCTACACTAAGAAATAAGAGGGCTTGGCTGATTTTGAAGAAGTGAGTATTCTCTCATAAGTTCTTCCAAGAGCATTTCGTGTTGTGTGAAGCATTTGAGGCATCACACTTGGGGTGCTAGGCTCACAAGGTTTCAAGGAACACAAACAAAAACAAGGTAAGTTATTCTATCTATACTTTATGTTAAAATTGTTCCCCATGTATGCTAGATAGGAATATAACCTTGGAATTCAACTTTGCATGACAATTAGACAAACATAGATCCAAGGTTATTAGGGTTGCATGTACACTTAGGAAGTGTTAGAATGCTCAAAACCCATCAGTGGTATCAGAGCCTAGGCTTGTTTGCTCTTATTTGTGCTTAAAAGTTGAAAACAGAATCGGAAATCTTGATGTCTGCGAATGGACTCGTCGAGTCTATAGGGGGGACTCGTCGAGTTCATGAGTATCTTCAACCAACTCGGCGAGTCAGTTCATGCACTCGGCAAGTAGGGTCGACTGATTGCAGAATTTCGATTCAGTTGCTGGAAAATGAATTAGAAACATTACCCTAAACTGTTTTGGTAATTGAAAACTTGTTTTTGGTGGTGTAATGTCTTTGCTAATTCATTTACAACAACTAGTTATCAAAATTACAAAGTTTTATGTAATTTTTGATTATGTTCATATTCATGTTCTTGTTCTTATGATGTTTTAGATGATCATAGGAATTATTTGTAACCTATGTGGTAGATTAATTCTTGATCATAAGTTGTTTTAATGGAGTCCATAACTTATCCTTAAGTTATGGAAAACCAAGAGTCACACTTGAGTTAAAACCATTAAAACAAATACAAGAGTTAGAAAAATGAAGAGTCTTCATTTTATTACTCTATTAAACTCATAAGTTACAAGAAATGAAAAGTTTTGAAAGTTACAAAACATGCCCTCAAATTTTGGAACAAGTAAAGTTAAGTTAAAACTTTAAGTTCCAACCCCTAGAATTTTAAAAGTTAAAATTCAACCCTTATACTTATATTATGATGATTTAATAATTATATATATATGTATAAGAATAAAGTCGTCTTACAGCTAGTACGCCTCATTCACGAAGCCGGTCTATAAGGTGGGTATAAGGTTGTTGCCTATAAAATGGTGACTTAATGGGTGTATATTCTCACCCACCGCTTGCTTGACTGGTGGAGGGTCGTTAGCCGAACGGGTAAGACAAGGACTTATAAATTCTCATTCAAAGTATGATGAATATAAGAAAGTAATTAAATGTTTAGTAAATTCCCAATCTTAGCTACTTTAGGAAAATGAGAATAAGGTGCTAATCCATGAAATTACACTTTACACTTTGTCTAAGTCGTTGGTGGAGCGTGTGTGGTTAACCGGCACACTAACTTGGACTTAACAAGGTAGGTAAAGGGTGACTTAAGGTTTATTATAGTATCGGTGGAGCGTGTGTGGTTTACCGGCACATCGATTGAGTGATAAACATTAAGGGTACCAAGTGATTTGCATGGTTACTTCACACCTCGTTTTGTGATCCTTGGCATCCCAGTCACAAAACCTGGAGGGCACTCTCGAGATTGAAACATGCCTTTAAAAAGTTCATTGAATCTCAAAGAATCTAGGAATTTCTAAAACCAATAAAAACTAAATATCTAATATTTCGGTTTTCATGGTGGAAATTGGTGAATCGTCATTCACCTACCTTTCAAATATGGTATAGCTTAGATTACGGCATACCTCTTCTAAGTTATATCATATTGTGATTGGATCCTAGCCTTAATATTACATTTAGGTGTTTTATTAAGGACTCTCTTAAATCTAAACTAAACTTGTTCTTCTCTTTCAGATGTCTTCAAATAATGCTTCTGGCTCGAATCCTAATGGCTCCTTTACTCTTATGAGTTTGTGTGGGAAAGTCACCTTTGATGGATCCAACTTCAATAAATGGATCAGAAACATCAGGATGATTACCCGCTACGAGGACAAAGAATATGTCCTTGACAAGGAGCTTAAGGAAATTGATGAGTCCACTGCAACTCCCCAGGAGATCGCTGACTTTCATACTCATGAAAGAGATGCAACCAAGGTGGCTTGCATCATGTTGGCCACCATGACAGCTGAACTCCAAAAGTCTTATGAAGATTTCTACCCTTATGAAATGCACCAAGATCTGATGGAAAGATACCATCAAAGTGCACGACAAGAGAGGTACGAAGTCATCTGCTCCATGATAACAACCATGATGAAGGACGTAGAGTCCATAACGAGCCACATGCAGAAAATGCAAAGGTATGTGGATCGTTTGCTGAAGCTTAATGTGAACTTCCCTGAGGAGCTTGCAATAGATATCATTTTGCACTCCTTACCATCGTGCTATGATCAATTCCGCATGAGATATCACATGAACAAGGAAGAGGTCACCCTCAGCAAACTTCAGGGACTTCTCAAGACCGCAAAAACAGGTCTTAAGGGGAAGTCGGTTCCTATCACTCCTACTCCAGACTCAACTCCGGTCTTGGCAATCGGGCAAAGTCGAGGGAGGAAGAGAAAGAGATCTTCGAAGGGTACCAAGGCTCGGACCCTTGATGGCTCTTCTTCAAGTGGAACCAAGAAAGGTTTCATTACTCCTTCTTCTGACCCAAAAGAGGCTGAATGCTTCTATTGCCATGAAAAAGCTCATTGGAAGCAGAACTGCCTAAAGTACCAGCAGGATGTGAAGGATGGGAAAGTCAAACCCAACCATGCAGGTATTTACACTATCATTTCTAATAACTCACCCCATTCGAAATATTGGGTCCTTGATACCGGTTGTGGTATTCATATTTGTTGTGACTTGCAGGGACTAGGAAGAAGTGAGAATGTGGAGCAAGGAAGAATAAACTTAATCATGGGGAATAGGAAAGTTACACCTGTCACCAAGATTGGAGTTTATACTTTATCGCTAAGTACTGGGTTAAATTTAGATTTGAATAAATGTTGTTATTCGCCAGAAATGGCAAGAAATATTATTTCCTTTCATGCATTGTACAAACAAGGTTTCACCTTTTCGTTTGATAATGAAGTTGGTTCGATTAATGCTTTCTTTAATAATGTACTTTATTTTAAAGCATTACCTTGTGATGGTGTGTATGAAGCTGTATCTGTTGTAGATAACTTAGGAAATAATGTTTTGTGTATTGATTATACTAATAATAATAACTTGGATAAAGCATCATTATGGCATTGTCGTCTTGGACATATAAGCAAGAAACGCATAGGCCAACTCCAAAAGGATGGAGTCTTGGAGTCGTTTGACCTAAACTCAAATGATAGTTGCGAATCATGCTTACTTGGAAAAATGACAAAGTCACCCTTCACAGGCTCGTGTGAAAGGGGTGAAGGTTTGTTGGACCTTATACACACGGATGTGTGTGGGCCATTCAAACATGCCACAAGGGATGCTAATCGTTATTATTTGACTTTTACTGATGATTACAGTAGATGTGGATATGTCTACTTAATCAAGCATAAGTCAGAGACTTTCGAGAAGTTTAAGGAATTTAAACAGGAAGTCGAGAATCAATTGGGCAGGAACATTAAGATGCTTCGATTTGATCGGGGTGGTGAGTATCTTAGTTCAGAGTTCCTCGACTATCTAAGGGAATGTGGGATTGTCTCACAATTGACACCTCCCAGGACACCGCGGTTGAATGGTGTGGCTGAGAGGCGTAATCGAACCTTGTTGGACATGGTTCGTTCCATGATGAGTCGAGCTTCGCTACCAATCTCCTTCTGGGGGTATGCCTTAGAGACTGCCGCCCATATCCTTAATCTAGTCCCTACAAAGAAAGTTGCCAAAACTCCTCACGAGATGTGGACTGGTAAAATACCTAAACTAGACCACATCAAGATTTGGGGTTGCGAGGCTTTCGTGAGACGCGAGACTCATGATAAGCTCGAACCCCGAAGCGAGAGGTGTATTTTCATCGGCTACCCACAGCAATCCTTTGGTTACCTCTTCTACAGACCTAGTGAAAATGTGGTCTTTGTAGCAAGAAGAGGAGTCTTTCGAGAAAGAGAGTTTATAATCCAAGGAGACAGTGGGAGGCAAGTTGATCTTGAAGAAATTCAAGAGTCAAGTGGTGAAGGAACTTCAAACTCTAGCCCTCAACTTGAGGAGGAAACTCCTGTTGAGCCAATTGACGAATCTGTACCTCTGAGGCGTTCCACGAGAATTAGGAGTGCACCTGAGCATTACTATGGATTCCATATTACTACAGAAGGTGAGACACTTATTAGTGATGAGACACTAGTAAGTCAAGATGACCCTAACAGCTACGAAGAAGCCATGGCAGGCCCCGAGTCTGCTAAATGGAAAGAGGCTATGGATAGCGAGATACAATCCATGTATGACAATCAAGTTTGGAACTTGGTTGAGAATGTACCAGGTCGAAAGACTGTAGGGTGCAAATGGGTCTTCAAGAAGAAGACCGACATGGATGGTAAAGTACACACTTATAAGGCTAGACTGGTTGCAAAGGGCTTCTCTCAAATTCCTGGAGTGGATTATGATGAGACCTTTTCTCCGGTAGCCAAGATTAAGTCTATTCGGGTTCTGTTAGCCATAGCCGCGTTTCATGACTATGAAATTTGGCAAATGGATGTCAAAACCGCTTTCCTTAATGGGAAGTTGGCTGAAGATGTTTACATGAGTCAGCCAGAGGGTTTTGTCAGCAACAAGTAGCCTAATAGAGTGTGTAAGCTTGAGAAATCCATTTATGGATTAAAGCAAGCACCTCGCAGATGGAATCTTTGCTTTGATGAAAAGGTCAAGGAATTTGGCTTTTCTAGGAGTGAAGATGAATCTTATGTATATGTCAAGGCTAGTGGGAGTATAGTTAGCTTTTTGGTATTGTATGTGGATGACATACTACTCATAGTAAATGACATTCCAACCCTGCAGGAAGTAAAGTCCTGGCTTGGAAAGTGTTTCGCTATGAAGGACCTTGGTGAAGCTGCCTATATTTTGGGGATAAGGATCTTGAGAGATCGGAGTAAAAGACTAATTGGACTTAGTCAAAGTACCTACTTGGAGAAGGTTCTGAAGAGATTCAGAATGCAAGACTCCAAGAAAGGAGAGTTGCCCATCCAGAGTAACGCCAAACTGAGTAAGACACAAAGCCCTAGCACTGAGGCTGAGATAGCACAAATAAGTTGAGTACCTTATGCTTCGGCTGTAGGATCGATCATGTATGCTATGACGTGTACTCGACCTGATGTAGCTTTTGCCCTGAGCATGGTTAGCAGGTTTCAGGGGAACCCTGGCAAGGCACACTGGACTGCGGTAAAGAATATTCTCAAGTACCTACGAAGGACTAAGGATTGGGTCCTTACCCTCGGTGGGAGTGATGACTTGAGAGTTTTAGGGTATAGTGATGCTAGCTTCCAAACTGATAGGGATAACTTCCACTCTCAGTCGGGCTGGGTCTTTACCTTAAATGGAGGAGCAATTTCTTGGAAGAGTTCCAAGCAAGAGACAGTGGCAGATTCTACTTGTGAATCAGAGTATATTGCAGCTAGCGAAGCGGCAAAGGAGGCATTATGGCTGAGGAACTTCATTGGAGACCTTGGAGTTGTACCAGCTATTAAAGAGCCAATGGAAATTTTCTGTGATAGTGAAAGTGTTGTTGCCTTAGCCAAGGAACCAAGGGATCACGGGAGATCCAGACACATCGACTGAAAATACCATTTCATCAGACATCGGATCGAAGAAGGAATCCTCGTGGCAAAGAGGGTATCATCAGATGAGAATCCGGCAGATCCCCTCACGAAGGGACTGACTCGGGTTAAGCATCTCCAGCATGCTCGGAGAATAGGGCTGAAGGATGATATTAGATTTAGTAGTTAGATAACCTCGAAATTTGTAAAGTGTAATTGACATTTGATGATGAATAAAAGTGTTTTATTTATGAGTAAAGTGTTGCTATCTCTTATCGATCGTTTACTATATTTCTTTTGCATGTTTTGACTTCCAGAATAATTTTGTTTGGTATAACATATTATTCAAACCTCCACAGTCGGTCATATGTCGGAAGTAGGTATGAATCAAGACTGTCATGTTTGGTTGTAGAGGTCTTGGACAAGGCTACAACAATCATGAGTGCTCATAAGTGAGATCACTTCATGGAATTCTATCTCGAGTGATCGTGAGACGGTAATATCATATAAGTCTTTAAACCTAGAGATATGATTTGTTACTTACAAGTTGGTTATGCATTGATTGTACGAAAAACGCATTGGTAACTCGATGTTATAAATCGTGCTCTTGTGTGTAATTCAATGAGTAGTAGAACAAACATATGAGTCGAAGTTTATCTGTTCCTTCTTGGATTAGAAGCTGATATCTGGGCCCCTCGATGATTTTGTTGTGACCTATGTACCGAGCCCGGTCAGAACTAAATTGATGTGTTCAATGAAGTTCTTTGTCAAACAAATCGGAAATCGGGAAACAAATTGTTGGACAATAAGTAAGACATTGTTCCATGTATTTGTCCGACTGATATCTAGAACAGAGGATTATATGATCACTTATCTTAAATGGCGTACCATCATTTTCTCAGTTTCGAGAAACCTTGTAAAGAGCTACGATTGCCGATCGGTTCCTGAAGTCATACTTGCAGTAATAGTTATTAGACGTATCCAAGTGGGAGACTGTTGGATAAGGTGTCTAAGTCCATAACTATTTCTGGTATGTACTTGACCCGACCCGGCATGGTCCATTTGGATTTGCATGGCACCATGCAATTGGATAGACTAAATGAGAGAAATAACACTTGGAGATTATTAATATATTATAAGTTCTAATATATTAATAATATTATTTGATTAGTTTGATCAAGAATTAATTTAGAATTAATTATGTGATCAAAAGATAACTAATTAAATATATGGGTTGATTATGTAAATCATCCATATCTTGTATAGTGGGCTAAAAGGCTCCATGGACTATCAAGTTGGGTTCTACCCATAGGATGCTCCATGGATGCTCCATGGGAGTTACAAACCCATGGGTCATGGAAATGAAGAGTCATGACACATTAGGGTTTAACCCTAGATGTGTCAACACTATATAAGAAATATGTTCTCCTCCCAAAATCGGCTACACTAAGAAATAAGAGGGCTTGGCCGATTTTGAAGAAGTGAGTATTCTCTCATAAGTTCTTCCAAGAGCATTTGGTGTTGTGTGAAGCATTTGAGGCATCACACTTGGGGTGCTAGGCTCACAAGGTTTCAAGGAACACAAACAATAACAAGGTAAGTTATTCTATCTATACTTTATGTTAAAATTGTTCCCCATGTATGCTAGATAGGAATATAACCTTGGAATTCAACTTTGCATGACAATTAGACAAACATAGATCCAAGGTTATTAGGGTTGCATGTACACTTAGGAAGTGTTAGAATGCTCAAAACCCATCAGATGCGCCATTAAAGATAAGTGATCATATAATCCGCTATTCAAGATATCAACCAGAAAAATATAAGGAACAATGTCTTACTTGTTATCCAGCAGTTTGTTTTCCGATTTCTCATTTGTTTGACAAAGAACTTAATTGAACACGTCAACTTAGTTCTAACCAGGCCCGGTACATAGGTCAAATCAAAATCATCGAGGCGCGCATATATCGCTTCTAATCCAATAAGGAACATATAAACTTCGACTCATATGTTTGTTCTACTACTTGTTAAATCACACACAAAAGTATGTTTTATAACATCGAGTTACCAATGCATTTTTGTACCATCAATACATAACCAACTCATAGCCAACAAGTCATATCTCTAGGTTTGAAGACTTATATGATATTACCATCTCACTATCAATCAAGATAAATTTCATCAAGTGATACCAGTGAGTGTGTGTTGAGTCCAATGCTTAGAACTTATAAGCACTCATGAGTGTCGTAGCCATGTCCAACAGCTTAGACCTCTGCAACCATCTCATACAGTCTTGATTCATACCTACTTCCAACATATGACTGACTATGGATATTCGAATAATATGATATACCAACCATAATTATTCTGGAAGTCAAAACAAGAAAAACAAATATAGTAAACGGTTCACAAGAGATACAAACACTTTACTCATAAATAAACACAACTTTTATTCATCATCAAATGTCAATTGCTCTTTACAAATTTCAAAATTATCTAACTACTAAAACTAATATCATCCTTCAGCCCTATGCTCCGTGCATGCTGGTGATGTATAACCCCACTAAGTCCCTTCGTGAGGGGATTTGTTGGGTTCTCATCCGATGATACCCTCTTTTCCATGAGGAGTCCTTCTTCTATTCGATGTCTGATGAAATTGTATTTTCTGTCTATGTGTCTGGATCTCCCATGATCCCTTAGATCCTTAGCTAAGGCAACTGCACTTTCACTATCACATAAAATTTCCATTGGCTCCTTTATAGCTGGTACAACTACAAGGTCTCCAATGAAGTTCTTCATCCATAGAGCCTCCTTTGTTGCCTCGCTTGCTGCTATATACTCTTATTCACAAGTTAAATCAGCTACTGTCTCCTACTTAGAACTCTTCCATGTAATTTCTCCTCTGTTTAAGGTAAAGACCCAGCCCGACTGATAGCGGAAATTATCGCTATCAGTCTGAAAGCTAGCATCACTATACCCTATAACTCTCAACTCATCAATCCCTCCGAGGGTAAGGACCTAGTCCTTAGTCCTTCGCAGGTACATGAGGATATTCTTCACTGCAGTCCAGTGAGCCTTGCCAGGGTTCCCCTGATATCTGCTAACCATCCTCAAGGAAAAGGCCACATCAGGATGAGTACAAGTCATAGCATACATGATCGAGCCTACTTCCGAAGCATAAGGTACTCGACTCATTTCTGCTATCTCAGGCTCTGAGTTTTGCACATTCTAGCGTTACACTGGATGGTTAACTCTCCTTTCTTGGAATCTTGCATGTTGAACCTATTCAACACCTTGTCCAAGTAGATACTTTGACTAAGTCCAATTAGTCTTTTAGTCCGGTTTCTCAGAATCCTTATCCCCAGAATATAGGCGGCTTCTCCTAGGTCTTTCATAGAGAAACACTTCCCAATCCAGGACTTCACTTCCTGCAGGGTTAGGATGTCATTTCCTATGAGTAGTATGTCATCCACGTACAGTACCAAAAAGCTGACAATACTCCAACTAGCCTGGACATAGACACAAGATTCATCTTCTCTCCTCGAAAATCCTAATTCCTTGAATTTCTCATCAAGGCAAAGATTCCATCTGCGAGGTGCCTGTTTCAATCCATAAATGTATTTCTCGAGCTTAGACACTATATTAGGGTATTATGTACTGACAAAAACCTCTGGCTGACTCATGTAAACATCTTCAGCCAAACTTCCATTAAGGAAGTCGGTTTTGACATCCATTAGCTATATTTGATAATCATGAAATGCAACAATGGCTAACAGTACTCTAATGGACTTAATCTTTGCAACTAGTGAAAAGGTCTCATCATAATCAACTCTTGGAGTTTATGAAAAGCCTTTTGCAACCAGTCGCACCATATATGTGTGTACATTACCATCCATGTCGGTCTTCTTCTTGAAGATCCAGTTGCACCCAACTGTCTTAAGACCTAGAACATTGTCAACCAAGTTCCAAACTTGGTTGTTGTACATGTCCTGTATCTCGCAGTCCATTGCCTCTTTCCATTTGGCTGACTCGGGGCCTGCCATGTCTTTCGCATAACTGTTAGGTTCATCTAGACTTACCAATGTTTCATCACTGATAAGTGTCTCACCTTTCACAGTAATATGGAAACCATAATAATGCCTAGGTGCATTCCTAACCCTTGTGGAAGGCCTCAAAGGTTCAGACTTGTCAATTGACTCAATAGGAGTTTCCTCCTTAGGTTGAGTGCTAAGGTTTGAAGTTCCTTCATCACTTGACTCTTGAATTTATTCAAGGTCAATTTGCCTCCTACTGTTTACTTGGCTTATAAACTCTCTCTCTATCTCTCCCCCTCTCTCTCTCTTTCTCTCTCTCTCTCTCTCTCTCTCTCTCTCTCTCTCTCTCTCTCAAGACACTACTCCTTGCTACAAAGACCACATTGTCACTAGGTTTGTAAAAGAGGTAACCAAAGTGTTTATGTGGGTAGCCGATGAAAATACACCTCTCACTTCGAGGTTAAAGCTTATCATGAGTCTCGCATCTCACAAAACCCTCGCAACCCCAAATCTTGATGTCGTCTAATTTGGGAACTTTACCAATCCATATCTCATGATGATTTTTGGCAACTTTCTTTGTAGGGACCAGATTAAGGATATGGGCGGCAGTCTCTAAGGCATACCCCCAAAATGAGATTGGTAGCGAATCTCTACTCATCATGGAACAAACCATATCTATCAAGGTTCGATTGTGCCTCTCAGCCACACCATTCAACTGCGGTGTCCTGGGAGGTGTCAATTGTAAGATAATCCCACATTCCTTAAGATAGTCGAGGAACACTATGCTAAGATACTCACCACCTTGATCGGATCGAAGCATCTTAATGTTCCTGCCCAATTGATTCTTGACTTCCTATTTAAACTCTTTAAACCTCTCGAAAGTCTCTAACTTATGCTTGATTAAGTAGACATATCCATATCTACTATATTCATCCGTAAACGTCAAATAATAACGATTATCATCCCTTATGGCAGTTTTGAAGGGTCCACACACATCCGTGTGTACAAGATCCAACAAACCTTCACCCCTTTCACAAGAACTAGTGAAGGGTGACTTTGTCATTTTTCCAAGTAAGCATGATTCACAACTATCATTGGACTTTAGGTAAAATGACTCCAAGCCTCCATCCTTTTGGAGTTAGCTTATGCGTTTCTTGCTCACATGTCCAAGACGATAATGCCATAATGATTCTTTATCCGTGTTATTATTACTCGAAGAATCAATAACAACACATTATTTCCTAGATTATATACAATAGATACAGCTTCATATACACCATCATAAGGTAATGCACTAAAATAAAGAACATTATTAAATAAAGCATTTATTCAACCATTTTCATTATCAAAAATAAAGGTAAACCCTTTTTTGTACAAAGAATAAAAGGAAATAATATTTCTTGCCATTTCTGGCGAATAACAACATTTATTCAAATGTAAAGTAAACTCACTACTTAGCAACAAGGAATAGACTCCAATCTTGGTTACAAGTGAATCTTTCATATTCCCCATGATCAAGTTTATCTTTCCATGCTCCACATTCTCACTTCTTCTTAGTCCTATCAAATCAGAACAGATATGAATACCACAACCGGTATTAAGGACCCAAGAGTTACAATAAGGTGAGTTACTAGAAAGAATAGTGTAAATACCTGCATGGTTGGGTTTCACTTTCCCATCCTTCACATCTTGCTGGTACTTTGGGTAGTTCTGCTTCCAATGAGACTTCTCATGGCAATAGAAGCATTCAGCCTCTTTTGGGTCAGAAGAAGGAGTGACGAAACCTTTCTTGGTTCCACTTGAAGAGGAGCCATCAAGGGTCTTACCCTTGGTACCCTTTGAAGGTTTCTTCTTCTTCTTCCCTCTACCTTTCCTGATTTCCAAGACAGGGGCAGAGTTTGGACTAGGAGTAGGAGTGTTAACAACTGACTTCCCCTTTAGACCACTTTCAACAGTCTTCAAGAGTCCTTGAAGTTTGCTGACTGTGACTTCTTCCTTATTCATGTGGTATGTCATGCGAAATTGATCATAACACAAGGGTAAGGATAGAAAAATGATATCTATTGCAAGTTTCTTTGGGAAGTTCACATTAAGCTTCAGTAAACCGTCCACATACATTTGCATTTTCTGCATATCGCCCATGATGGGTTCACCGTCCTTTATACGGGTTATTATCATGGAGCAGATGATGTAATACCTCTCTTGACGAGAATTTTGATGGTATCTTTCCATCAAATATTGGTGCATTTCAAAAGGGTAGTAGTCCTCATATGACTTTTGGAGCTCGCATGTTATGGTGGCCATCATGATACAAGCCACTTTCGTGGCATCTCTCTCATGAGTCTGAAATTGAGCGATCTCCACAGGAGTAGCAGTTGACTCGTCAATATCCTTTAGCTCCTTATCAAGGACATATTCCTTGTCCTCGTAGCGTGTGACCATCCTGATGTTCTGGATCCAATCCATAAAGTTGGAACCATCAAGATAACCCTCCCACATAGGTTCATGAGGGAAAAGGAGTCAGTAGGGTTTGAGCCAGAAGCAGTGTTGTTGTAAGACATCTGAGAAGAAGAGAACAAGTTTAGTTTAGATATAAAGATAGTCCTTAATAAAACACCCAAATGTAATATTAAGGCTAGGATCCAATCACAATATATCATAACTTAGAAGAGGTATGCCGTAATCTAAGCTATGACGTATTTGAAAAGTAGGTGAATGACGATTCACCAATTTCCACCAAAAACGAAATATAAATTATGAGGTTTTAATTTGTTTTAGATTCTTTTGAGATTCAATGAAATTTTCAAAGGCATGTTTCAATCTCGAGTGTCCCCTCCAAGTTTATGTTACAGGAATACCGAGGATCACCAAACGAGGTGTGAAGGAACCATGCAAATTACTTGGTACCCTTAAAGTTCATCACTCAATCGATGTGTCGTTTAACCACACACGCTCCACCGATACTATGATAAACCTTAAGCAACCCTTTACCTACCTTGTTAACTCCAAGTCAGTGTGCCGGTTAACCACACACGCTCCACCAACAACTTAAATAAAGTGTAAAGTGTCATTTCATGGATTAGCATCTTATTCACATTTTTCCTAATGTAACTGTGACATCCCCAAAATCACGGCGATAAAAGACCAATTTTGTTTATGCTTTATAAAAATCAGAGTACTTTATTTTATAAAAGGGTTGCGGAATTTGTTCCCAGAAAAACATGGTAAATACGTTATTAAAACATTTTCGAAGAAACGTATTTATTTCATTTTAAAACGTTTGAGATGTCATCGTTAATACAGGAACATAAGCATAAACAAAACTTACAATTATTCACACTAGTGGTCTACATCTCTTTAAATCTCTCAGTGTAATGTCACTTCATATCAACACCTGTGATATAAATAAACTGAGTGGGTCAGGTTGGGAAACCTGGTGAGCACATAGGGATTTCAATCCCACAATGTTATACCATATATATAGTTTAAAATTCACAAAATATACAATTTCACCATACATATATATATATATATATATATATATATATATATATATATATATATATATATATATATATATATATATATATATATAAACAACTCTTATCCCACCCCGTCGATCCTCGCAACGAGGCTATCCATACTCTCGGACCTAAGATTAGTCGTTTTACCTACTCCATACTCTCGGATCAGAAATGAACGAATTTAACAAATCCATACTCTCGGACTAGGGACGAATGACTAATCCATACTCTTGGATTAAAGATGAATGATTATGCCTAATCCATACTCTCGGACTAGGGACAATAGCTAATCCATACTCTCGGATTAACGACGAATGATTATGCCAAATCCATATTCTCGGATTAGGGACAATGACTATGTCTAATCCATACTCCCGGATAAGTGACATATACTAACTTCTATTCTCTGAGTTTAACTCAATTGTACTCGTAAGAATATACTACCCAATATTCCTCATATTTAATTTAGGTCTACTCTTTATCCTAAATTATCAAATATAATCAGGTATGTTCTTTAACACGAATTTCAAGCAACATCAATTAACTCGCACATAAACATATAATTAATACTTCAATCAATACTTGTATTAAAATCATGTTCATGAAAGGGACTATGCACTCACTTGAAAGGTGGTGACTCAGCACTCGGACAGCGCTTCGATACTCTCAAAACAATTTCCTTCGATAAAACCTAGTATCAATACCACTAGGGTTTAGTCTAACGATAACCGTGACTAATTAATAGTCTAGCTATTATTATTATTATATAAGCATTAAATAACACTCAATATAACTCATAATAATAGCCCAAATAATTATTTTAAGGACCTAATAACATTCCTATATTAAAACATATGCTAAACTAAAGATAGGATAGGTACAGCTCACTTACAGCGGATTTTTCTCGAAAACCGGGCTTCGCTGGAGCAACGTTCCCGAGCCGAAAGGCTCTTTTCTCGGGACTCCGGGAGCCTCGGGGCTTCCTTCGGGTGCTAGGGGGTTTACCTAGGCTTTTAGGGGGGTTAGGGAGCTTAGAGAGAGAGTTTAGAGAGAGAAAGAAGAGGGGTGAGGGGTGAGGAAATGAGGGAACCCGGCACCTCTATTTATAGGGGTGGAATCTGATGGACTCGCCGAGTAGGGGGGACCTACTCACCGAGTTGGTCCATGTGGTGGCCTTCTGGTGGTGCCACGTGTCCAATTCTGGTGGTGCCACGTCACCCCCTATCGCGTATCAGCCCTCAAACTTAGAAAAATCATAACTTTCGCATACGAGCTCTGTTTTCGACGTTCTTTATATCCACGCGTAGGTAAAATCAAGATCTACAACTTTTGTTTAGACTCCGTCGGCTAGTTCTCGACCGATCTCAAATTTAACAGTAGGAGGCGATTAGACTGTTAAATGACCGCGAAGAGTTCATAACTCCTTCATACGGACTCCATTTTCGTCTGTATTTTTACCGTTGAGTTCCTATTAATGAGATCTTCAACTCTCATTTAGGTCATGTAAGCCAAAAACCGCTCGAACTAAAATTCGAGTTTCAGGCCGTGCACTGCTAAGCCGAATCTTAGAAAAATCATAACTTCTTCATACGAAGTCAGATTTGGGCGTTCTTTTTATCGATGTTCTTAGTTTAACATATTCTACGACTTTTGTTTAGATTGCTAATGCTAAAAAGTCTTCTATCGTAAATTCACTATTTACGTCTTCCGGTGCCGTGCAGGTTTTGCCGAAAAACTTCGGCGGGCCATAACTTCTTCGTTATAACTCGGATTTCGGCGTTCTTTATATGTACGGAAACCTTGTGACATATTCTACAACTTGGTTAAGATTATTTATTCTAAATAATCTTTTGTCGAAAAGTCGTTTTCGACCCCTATTGCCTCTAAATTGACTAGCCCGGATCTACGGGCGTTACAGTAACTAAGATTGGAAATTTAATAAAACATTTAGTTACTTTATAATATTCATCATACTTTTAATGATAATTTATAAGTCCTTATCCTACCCGTTCGGCTAACGACCCTCCACCGATCAAGGAAGTGGTGGGTGAGAGTATACACCCATTAAGCAGCCATTTTATAGGTAGCAACCTTATACCCCCCTTATATATTGGCTTCGTGAATGAGACCTATTAATGGTAAGACGACTTGCTCTTATACATACATATATATATATATATATATATATATATATATATATATATATATATATATATTAACTTATAATATTATAAAGTATAAGGGTTGAATTTTAACTTTTAAAATTCTAGGGATTAGAACTAATATTTATTAAGTGACTTTATATGTTCCAAAACTTGAGGGCAAGTTTTGTAACTTTACAAAACCTTTCAAATTCATAACTTATGAGTTATTAAAATGAAGACTCTTCATTTTATAACTTATGTGTTCTTTTAAAGGCTTTTAAGACAAAGATACTTTTGGTTACCCTTAACTTGAGGACAAGTTATGGACTCCATTAAAACACATAAAGATCACGGATAAAACAATTAAACAAGTAATTCCTATGATCTATCAATTACTCATAAGAACATGAATATCCATATCAAAGTTTCAAGAACATGTTAACACATAAGATCATGAAAATTTGGTATTCGCCAGTGTAAATGGATTAGAACAACCATTACAACATCTAAAACAAGTTTTTATAACACCAAAACAATTTAGGGTACTGTTTCTAGTCCATTTCCAGTAGCAAAAATCGAAATACTACAATCTGCATGACTAACTCTTTGAGTGCACGAACTAACTTGCCAAGTTGGTTGCATTTTCACTTGGACTCGTCGAGTCCCCCCATGGACTTGTCGAGTCCCTGTGCAAACAGCTGAAAAATCAATTTTTTCACTATTTTGCATCAAGTATTTAACAAACAAGCCTAGCCTCTAATACCACTGAAGGGTTTTGAGTATTCTAACACTCCTAAGTGTACATGCAACCCTAGAAAACCTAGGATCTATTTTTGTCTAAAATACATGCAAAATACGATTTCCAAGGTTCATAATCCTATCTAGCATACAAAGGGAACTTTTAAAATGAAAGATGGCTAGAATTACATACCTTGTAGTTGATTTGATTCCTTGAAAACCTTGAGAGCCTAGAACCCCAAGTGTGATTCCTCAAATGCTTCATACAACACCAAATGCTTTAGAATGACTTTGAGAGAATGTATAACACTCTAAAAATCTGCTTGCCTTCACTTGTACTTAGTGTAACCGATTTTGGTATACGACATGTTCTTTATATAGTGCATAGCATCTATGGTTACACCATGGAAACCCTAATGTGACATGACTCTTCATTTCCATGACCCATGCGTTTGTAAGTCCCATGGAGCATCCATGGGCCATCCTATGAGTTTAACCTAACTTGATAATCCATGGAGCCTTATAGCCCACTATATAAGTTATGGATGATTTACATAATCAACCCATGTATTTAATTAGTCATCATTTGATCACATAACTAATTCTAAATCAGATCTTGATCAATACTAATTAAATAATACTATTAATATATTAGAACTTATAATATATTAATAAACCACAAGTGTTATTTCTCTCTTTTAGTCTATCCAAATGCATGATGCCATGCAACCCAAATGGACCATGCCGGGTCGGGTCAAGTACATACCAAATATAGTTATGGACTTAGACACCTTATACAACAGGATTTGGGAGTTGCAAAGAAGATACATGGAATTGAGATTCGAATGGGAAATAGAGCAAGGCGATTGTCTATTTGTCAATGAAAGTACATTGAGAATGTCTTGCAGTCATTCCACTTGGATCAGTCTAAACCAATTGGAACCCCTTTGGCGACACACTTTAAAGTTGGTCTGGGTAGTATACCTACAAATAATGATGAAAGGAAGTACATGAGAATCATTTGTACTATGTATGTTATGGTCTGGACCATACCTGATTTGGCTTAATCATTTAGGGTAGTAAGAAGTTTTATGAACGATCATGGCAACGGTTATTAGGAAGCAGTCAAGTGGATCTTGTAATACTTGAAGTGAAACACATATGTTTTCTTGGTGCATGGAGCTAATACTAAAACTAACTTGGTTAGATATATGTTGAATAAAAAAATAGAGGTGATTTGTTGAATCGTAGGTGACGAACGTGTTATATATTTACATTGCTCAAATGTTCCATCAATTGGAAGTTAACTTTACAAGATATCGTGTCTTTGTCTACAACTTAATCAAATTACATGTTAATGACTAAAGGGATAAAGGAAGATATATGGTGCATGGGCTTATTTAGAGTTTTGTTCTGAAGGTAGATAAGCATATCTTATACTGTGATAGTCAAAGTAGGTTGAATCTTGCAAAGAATCCTATGTGTCATGAGAAGGTGATGCATATTGATTTCAAGTTGAACTTTATTCATGACATTCTAGAAACCGATAACCTCTCTATACTGAAGATGGATATCATGTTAAACCAAGCAGATATGTTCATAAAGTTGTTGCCTACAGAGAAGTTGAAGCTTTACTTGGATGTGGCTGATATTTGTAGCAGATAGTTCCCTTCGGGATGGGTGACACGAAGGGATAGGAAGTTCTTGGTTTAAGGTGGAGTTTATAGGATACTCAAGTAAAGGTGGATATTGTTAAATCTGATTAGAGCATTTACAACTTCATGGAGCACTTGGAAGTCAGTGGAGCACTTCAAGTTCAATGGAGCATACGACACAAGAACATATCATCTGAGAAGGGAATAAATCATGTGAAAAATGAAGAAATCATGTGATAACGTAACATATATTGTAAAAGGGGATATATAGCACCTAAGAAAGGAATAGAGCATCTTGTAGCATGTATGTGCTCTCTATGATAAAGATGTGTCATGCACTATGCACGAATCCATCATTTTCGATAAATATGCACCATCATTGATGAGGATGTGCCACCTTAAGAAGCAAGTGCACTATTCATTGTCAAGGTGTGCCACATTGAATGAGAATGCGATGCTCATGAAGCCTAATATGCCAATTATGATGGAGGTGTGTCAACATGGAAAAGGATGTGTCCTTCTTGGAAAGGATGCGTCATCCCTTGCACAAGATGTAACATCCTCATGCTTGATGCATCTTCTTAGTGCAAGGATACGCCATATGGATTCTTGGTGAGCCATGATATTCCTTGATGAGACACTTATGCTATGATGCCCACTATAATTCTCAAGATTGTCCAAGAATGCTTAGAAGGTGAAGATGCTCAAGGAATATTGCATGATGCGCCACCATGTTAGTTGATGGGCAATCGTGATCATGATGTGCCACTCTTGCATCATGATTAACCATTATGGATCATAATGCTTCGTTATGTGTGTTACTGATGCTCATGTGATGTATCTCAAGGATAAAGATTCCCAAAACTACTGCATGATGGATTGTGATTGATTGACACCTTTCATGTGCCTATTGATTAATGAGTTTGGTTCATTAGGGTTTTAGGTCTCATACCTCGTCTATAAATAAGGATATATGCTAAGTCATTTGTAATGTATCTTGAATTCTAGAGTGATAGGCGAATCTATGTTGAATTATAATTGTTATATATGTTTGAGAGATCATAAATAGAAAATACTTCCCTCTTGTTCGTGGACAAATATCACCTAGACCGAACCAGGTACATATTATATCTTGTGTGCTTTGTGTTTTATCCATATTACTTACTAACATAATAAATATTTGAGTAACCTTTTAAGCAGGGTCATTTCAAATATAATATAATTTGAGCCCAAGACAAAGGAGGAATAAATGCCGTTAAAATACATAAATTTTATTAATCTTTTTATAATAACTCAATAATTGAAAATAAAATATTTATACTATCTTCTAAATATAATATTTTTGATTACAAAAGATATAATTTTTCTAGCTTTTTGAGATGCAAAATTTTTAATAATATCTTTAAAATCGATATTTTCTAACATATCATTAATAAAGTCCATACAAATTTTGGACTTCTTCAAAAGATGTATTGCGCACACTCGCTTCTATCGTCCAACCTTGAGACAGATCCCCTTGTAAGAAAAAAACTTATTTTTTATTGATAAATTCAAAAAAAATAAATAAATAAATAAATAAAACTTATTAGAATTATAAAACCTTTTAAAAAAGAATACCATTTGTCTAACTATGTCGATGCTGCATGACTTTTTAATATAATAGTCTCATTATGACTTGGGCACCTCCCAAGTCCCACCTAAAGGTACATTTATTTGTTGAATAATACATTTTTTTGTGGAACAAAAATTTACATGATTATTTGAACTAAAATTTAAATGATTAGGACAACTGGTATACGTATCACGAAGCCTCTATTGGTCCAAGTGGCTACACTCGATGTCCGTACATATAATCTCGTTCCTCTCGTGGCGCTGATCTGGAATCGCGAACATGTTCTCACATGTTGGCCACCACAATTCATCACATACTCTTTCTTCTCTCTTCCTCTCTTCTTCTCTCTTGCAGCTTAAACTCAAGACGACCACATTCCTTCTTTGTGAATATTCCGGATTGGAAATGGAAGGATGGTGGAAAAAGAAGATGATGAGGTGTATACATACCAATGAATCTTCTCGTGGTGTATATACAAGAAGGCCTAATATTCTATTTTAAATTTATTTAATTTTTCAATTAAGATATTTTCTTCTACGTTGTACGAATATTCTAGAAATATGTCAAACGAGAGAATTGAATTTTCATAACTATTTTAATACAAATTGTCTCCTCATATTTCGAAGTGTAATCACATATATAATTGTTTATCATTTTATTTATTTCATTTGTTTCCTTTTTGTGCATTAAAATAATATTTTGTCACATTTTGAAGATTGCAATTTGATGATATTTTTATATGACCTACACATACGTGTTATATCCGGGGCTTCCCATAATCTTAAACCGGCTTTAGAATCTAACAAAAGCTTAACACTAAAGATACAACCATAATATGATATATCTACTAACTAAAACCAAAGTAAAAGATGATTACTAGGTGCATTCCCTAATAAAAACAGATAGGCACTATTTGTTATCATCTCCTTATCCCCATATAACTCCACTAGCTTTGGGAAACTCAACCATCCGAGGGAATTGATTCAAAATGGGTTCCCTTCCAACCATGACTATTCTTGAAGAGTCCCAAGTATCGCCACCACCGGCCACCGTGTGTGACAGGTCGTTGCCACTGACTTTTTTCGACTTCTCATGGCTAACCTCACCTCCAATTAACACTCTCTTCTTCTATGAGCTTCCAATCACTAAAACCGAGTTCACAAAAACCATCGCTCCTAATCTGAAAAACTCGTTATCGATCACCCTTCAACATTTTTTTCCTTTCGCTGGTAACTTGATCATATTTCCTTCTCCTGATCAAAAACCCGAAATTAGATACATTGAAGGTGATTCAGTCAATTTTACGTTTGCTGAATGCAACCTTGATTTCAACGATCTTACAGGAAACCATCCACGAGAGTGTGACAAGTTTTATCATCTTATACCTCTTCTCAAACAGACTATTAAAGTCTCCGATTTCATAACAATCCCGGTCTTCTCAGTTCAAGTTACACTTTTTCCGAACAATGGATTCTCTATTGGAATGACGAATCACCATAGCTTGGGTGATGCTAGCACCCGGTTTTGTTTCTTGAAGGCGTGGACATCGATAGCTCAATCCGGAACAGATGAGTTGTTTTTAAGTAATGGGACTTTACCCGTTTATGATCGACTTGTCAAATACCCGAAACTAGATGAAAGTTATCTGAAGAACGCAAAGGTCGAAACTTTTAACGAAGAGTATCAACCACAAAGCCTTTCTGGGCCAACTGATAAACTCCGAGTCACGGTTATCTTGACGCGAACTGTCGTGAATCGGTTGAAGAAACTGGTTTCGACCCAACTTCCAACGTTAGTATATATATCATCTTTTACAGTTGCATGTGCATATATCTGGAGTTGCATTGCAGAAGCACGTAAAGATGAGGCAGAACTATTTGGTTTCACCATTGATTGTAGGGCACGTTTGGATCCACCGATCCCTGCAGCATACTTTGGTAATTGTGTTACGTTTACAATGGCGTTGGAGAAAACCAGTCTTTTAATGGGGAAGGAAGGATTCGTGACTGCTGCTAAATTGCTTGGAGAATGTCTACACACGACCTTGAACGATAAGGATGGAATCGTGAAAGATTTTGGGTCGTTCGAAGATTTGTTCGCGAAGATGATGCCAACGTCATGGATAGGGGTTGCGGGAACACCGAAGCTTAAATTTTACGATTTGGATTTTGGATTGGGGAACCCGAAAAAGCATGAAACAATTTCCATAGATTTTAATGGATCCATATCCATGGCTGCCTGCAAAGAATCGAACGAAGACCTGGAGATTGGTTTGTGTCTTTCTGCTACTGAGATGGAGGCTTTTGTTAATGTCTTTAATGATGGATTAGAGGCGTACGTACGTGTAGATTAATTGGATTATCTTGATTGCTTTTTATATTTTCTTGTTGAATTGTGGATTCATGGTAATTACTAATTATGGTTATGATTAATGAGTGTAGCATGTGTAACATCCGATACAGTTTTTTTGCTTTGGTCATAAGTGAGAACACGTATATTAAGTCATGCATATAGTATAGCTTAGTTGACATTTCAATAAATACAATATATTATTATGTTAATTCGTTTATAAACACTGTGAACCACCAATAAGTTCTCTTTTGCGTGGCTGTCTTTCTAAATAAGGACAAATAGAACATTTTATGTCGACAAAGGAAAAAAGATTGATAAACAACAAGCCATATGTTGACTGTTGTAATATCGATCGACCATTTATGTAGGGTGAATTACACTATTATATTTGCTTAATCATAAATATAAGGTAAAATTGCAAAAATAATCTGTGGCTGTAAAATTGTCAAATTATGAATCTTTTTAATGATTTTAGATATATACAATTAAAATTATTTTAATACCCCTATTATTATCTTTTTCTAATTTTTTAACTTAAAACAAAATAAGAAAAAAAATTAATAAATAAACTCTTCCCCACCCGAGACTCCAAAATCCTTTCGGAGAAACTAGAGATGTCCCCTCAATCAAACCCAACCCAATCTAATAAATAGCATGTTGAATTGAGATGTTGAACCTCTCTCTCTCTCTCTCTCTCTCTCTCTCTCTCTATATATATATATATATATATATATATATATATATATATATATATATATATATATATTAAAATTCTGATATGTTAGCTACAGTGAAGTTGCAAAGGTTTTAGCAATTTTGGTCCTTTTGTCTATGGAGTTGTTTACAATTATTCTTAGTTTATATAGTGGGCATTTTTTTTGCCAATATGTTTATTCTTTTGTGGATACGTGACATAAAACTCCGTGAGACATAGACACGTGTATTCCCTTTATAATCCACCGGTTCTCATATCCAATAGCATATCACCAGGTTTTTTCATCACCGCCTCTGTTTATTTCCTTCTCCTGTTTCTCATTCGTTCAGGAAACCTCTAATACATTGCTTCTCACAAACAAACTTCCTCCTTCACCGGTGGCTTTCGACGGCAACGATGCCTCCAAAACCCACCGTCTCTCTCTAAACTCATCCAAAACTTACTGCCTCTGCAAACTGGGATTCTTTCTTTGTTCAAATTTGTTGGATTAGTCTGGTAGCGAGCAACGATCGACGTTGGTTTTCCTTTTTTAGCTCTCCATTTATGCTCTCGGTCTGTGGATGGTGGTTACCGATCGGAAGAAGGTTGTGTTGTTCTGTTCTCTACGATTGAAGGAGACCTACTTTCATGGTACACACATTCTGTTGGTCACCATCTGCTACAGTATCCATCGATCCGACTTCCAGAAATAGAGGGAATCAATTCCACCTCTTCATGTTGACACCCCCATGACCTTCAGATTTAGTTAAATCCTAATGCTCAATTCCCTATAGTTGTAAATTATTATAAGATTTTGGGTTTTTTTGGGGTCTCATACTAAGATACGATATTGCTTTCAGTTGAAATCTACTGCATAAAATTTAAACCTTAATTTCACTCTGTTATGCCATTTTTGCCATGTTTATGATTAAATTAGGTTGCTGGTTAGTAATTTCGTTTGGTGTATACCTTCATTATAAGCTTTATTTGATAAAAGTTCTTTCTTTCTACAGGCACTTATCAGGGATTCTAATTTGCCATAGTTAGGAACCAATTTCCACTACCACAAGAATTTGTTGTGACGGGTGAGTCCAAATTCCTTTCACTTGGAGGTGACTCTCTTTTTTCTCGGTAAAATGGTCGATTTATTACCCCACGTCTCATTTCATAAAGACCTAACATGTACTATTTTATATTTTGGCTGCATTTTTTGTGATTGGTAGTTCTGCAGCTAACCCACGTAATTTGTTGGGCACGTACACGTCAACTTTCAAGAGTACTTCTTCACTCCAATGTAATATAGTTGTCCAAGAGATTGATTCAAAAGTAAGTCCATATCGACCATTATATGACTTATTCTAGAACAGCTTCATATTGATACAGTTTACAGCTGTAAATTGCAACTAAGTTAGAAAACCGTTTCATTTCCACAAAATCCATTTGACTGGTTCAAAATTTTCTTTGTTGTTTCACAGGTATGGATCCTTATTGTACAATGTTAGATGAAGAAGATGTAACTAAGTTAATTAGAATATCATGTGTTCTGGATATGGATCCTATAATAAGTAGTCATGCTGGCTTGAAAAGTGTTATGAAAAGGTACATATATCAGAAAGATTAGTTGAGTTGTATCTGTTTGAAATTGTAAGATCTTATATGATTTTATGAGTTAATAGAATTTAGGAGTTTGCACTCGATTTAAGAAAGTTTTTTTGACATATTGAGGAAATTGCAGTTATTTGTGATAAAAAAAAGTATGTTTTTTTTTATTTGCTAGAATTGATCATGTCTACCACAACAACAAAGCAATGGATCGCTACCGCCTGAAATCTTGGTTACTTCTGTTCCAATCATAAACAATCATAAACAGTCAATTTGATATATTTTTGATATAATTTGTCAAATTTTATATATGTTGTAAAAAATAGTGATTAAATATTGTTTAAGTGGAATGGTACAAATAGATGTAGGTGTAAGGTGGTATGAGACAAATAGATGTATTTATGGTTGTACATATGTCTTTAGGCTGTTGGCACACATAACAGTTGTATACAATCAGTTTACCTTATTTTTTATTTGGTATAGATTATACTTTATAATAAGTTGTTAAGAGGAATGGTAGGCATATTGTTGTTAAGAGAAGGACATAAGGTAATCTTTTTATTTATATTTGATGAATTATATTGTCATTCTTTTGATTTTTTATTTTTTTGTATTTTTGCATCCATTAAAAAAAGGGATGATGAAATACGTAATTAGTATGATTTCACGACTTCTTTGTCTTATTAGGTTGAATATAAAAATAATGTTAAAATTTTTTAAACTTTTATAGATGAATTAATCATCTTCTTTGAAGCCAACAACCCATTTGTAAAAATTAGAAAACATAACAAGGTAATATTTAAATCTTCAAAATAGATGATATATATTGTCATTTGTTTCATGTATTTCCTTATTGAGTTATTTTATTTCGTTTCTGTTATTTTTAGAAGGGATAATAGTGGCTATATGAAGTTATTTGTGTACGTAGAGAAGGATTTTTTTTGAGTTTTGGTAACTGTCTCTTGAGTTTTTCCCTAACAAATGTGTGATTGGTTTCAAGAATCTTGCATGTTTGGAGCTGTCCAATAATAGTCTACCATTTGACGTCCATCAGATTTTGAAATCTTCTTTAGCAATGGAATTTGGCTCAACAAGTATTGCTTGGATGAGGTAAACATGATGAACAAAGCAAGGTTTATGAGTTATGTGAAATTCAAAAAATGCCCCCATCAGAGGAAGAAGTAAACGGGTTAAAAGAAGAGAGTGGTTGTCATGAGGATGTGGAGCCATGGTAAAAGAGAAGGGACAAAAAGGTAACTTGTGGAGTTTGTTAACACCCTCCACCAATCGTGATGCAGATCCAAGATGATACTAAAGTGCTTCGATTGACATGAAATCTTGAAAAATATCTTCAAAATTGGTTGGTAGAGTCTATTATGCTTAACTTTCATTCAATCAGCCAAATGGTCTTATAAAATGTCTTCAGTACCAAGCAAAAGTGAGTGATAAAGTCATACCATTGTTATTTAGAAGGTGTGGAAGAGATTGATTGGAATAAGAAGATGGTGAAGACTTACGTTTACATATGGAACAACCTCATTTCACCTTATAAATGATTATTCTAATGGAAAGTTTTTTATTGTTGATTGCAGGCCATACATCATATTTATTAGCACTCCACCAACTTAGATCACTTGAGAAACTTCGTTACATCATTTTCCTTATAGAGGTTATTCGTATTTGATTACAATGTTTCTTTTGCTTTGGTAAGTACTGATTTACCCCTTGGAAACTCTTTTTGAAAACCTCCTGACAACATGTTTAATGTTTTGTATTAAATTCTTAATGTAGATAAAATGTGTTGTTTATTCAAGTACAATTAATAGGTTATTTCTGCATTTAAATTTAGTTACATACAAGAAATAACAACCTACTTTCATAACTATATCTATTGGTTCATCCTGCTGCTATAATATTATACTTTAACATTGATTTGAATCCACATGCACCATTCCGACCCACACAACACCATTTCCGACCGGCGCAACGCGCTGGAACGCTTCTAGTTATTATTATTATTGTTATTATTATTATTATTATTTATTTATTTATTTATTTTTTTTTTTTTGAAAATTTAAATGGGTCAACCTGGGTTTAACCCATTTAGTAAATAGGTTGGGTTGAAAAAACAATAAATAGGTCAACCCAATTTCAACCCATTTACTAAATCCGTTTGGTTGGGTTGAGAATTCTAAACCCGTTTACTTAAATAGGTTGGGTTGGGTAGAGATTTTTAACCCATTTAATTAAATAGGTAACCTGTTTATGAAACAACCCAACCCATTGCCACTCGTAGGAGAAACCAATTCATCACCTGCTTCACAACCCTCTTTCGTCCAGAACTACCGTTGACAGCCGCCGCAAATATGATATGCCACAGTCTTCTTTCTCTCTTATTCTCATTCTCTGATTCCCGTGGTCGACATTCGTCTTTGACGCTAGATTTCATCTCCGTCGTTTGATACCTGCAAATCGAAATCCATTTTTCTCCTTTTTGTCATTGCTTAATTCGTCTCCAACACACAACCATGATTGACCTCAAATCCCACTAGAACCATCCCTTCTCCCCGAATTCTCTTTATCATGTTCCACCTATCCCTTTCTTTTGTAAGCTTTTGAATTATGAAAAATATGTTCTTTTAATCCTGGAATTTGGCATGAAACCAAGTAGACGTCCAACTAAATTACTTTGACACCAACTGAAGCACACTGTAACAACCACATTTTCAAGGCCAAAAATTTCATTTTTGAATTAACACATTTAATAAAAATTTTACCAAAACATTGTCAATAAAACATTCCATTACAAAATCATAATGTCATATTTCAAACCATAACATCATAAGTATGGAAAATCATAGTACAATCCCAAAAACTTCTTGAGGAAACATGTGTGTCTGTATATCATGCGCTGCTACGCCGTCCGCTCTTTCCCCTTCGACGAAGAGGTACTTGAAACCAAAAACAAAATTGTAAGCACAAAGCCTAGTGAGCTCCCCCATCATACCACATTATTGGGCTTATAGTGTTTCATCATGGGCTCGGTCCTTAGCCCAGTTTTGGTTGCCAGGTTGGGACTGTCCAACCTGCATGTTTTGTTCTAGGGTTTAGTATTTAAGCTGCATGCATGCAGTCTTGGTGATCAACCATTTTTACTTTATTTTCTCATTAAGTTTTGCAAACCCTAGCTCGCCTCTACAGTGGAAGTTCTTGATCGAGCTCTGCTGAGGCGTGACTATATTTGAATCATAAGAATAACATTGATTCGATTATGCGTTCATAATATTATTGTGTTTGTTTTGTTTGATCTTCATCTTTTACCTGCAGCAGACTGTGTAATTCATACACATCTCTTCTGTCGAAGAAGTTATTAGGGTTTTATTCCGCATTGATTGATATTAATTGAGCCGTCATTATATATTGACGTATCTCATTAATTGTCGATCTTACTCCAATTGATAAAGTTACAAGTATGGTCTTTAAATAGGTAATTGATCAAACGCCATCACAATATCCATGGATGATTCTCAAACCAATCCGATCAACATCTCTAACAACATTTGTTCAACAACAAGAATTCCAATCTTGTATACTCAAGATTATGAAGTCTGGACGCATCATTTTGAAGATTATGTGATTAGATTGGAAGATAATGGGTACTTGATTTGGGAAGAAATCACTGTTGTCCCTTTCGCTCACTCAAATACCTCTAATATTGTTAAAACCCAAAAGGAGTATAATCAGCTAGTGAACGATGTAAAAGATATTCCTCAAGACGAAAAGGAAAAGTTTCAATGCAACATCAAGGCCTTGATGATGACTAGGTTTGCCTTGCAGTTAGATATGTTCCATTTGGTGAGTTCGTGCGCTACTGCTAGAGAGATATGGGACAGACTAAAAAAATTGTATTCCACTGATGAAGATCTGGAACATTCGATTCAAACTCTTTTGCTTTCTGAATTTGGTAATTTCAAACAGAAGCCCGATGAGAAACTAGTTCATGCTTTTGATCGCTTTAATCATCTTTTAAGCAAGATGATAAAGCATGATATTGAAAGGAAGGTTATTGAACATAAGGTTACATTCATGAATGGTCTAAGACCTGAATGGATGGTTGTCGTATCCACTGTTAAAGCACATGAACAATTTAAATCGTATTCTCTAGCAAAACTGGTAGGAATCTTGAAATCCCATGAAAATGCACTGTCTAAGGAAACGAATGTGGTTTCCAGTTTGGGTTCGTTAGCTCTTGTTTCTATAGGGAAAAGTTTTGTTGAAGAAGAAGAGGAATTAGATCTTGCTGAATACGATCTAACTGTTGAAGAGTATGCCCTGATGGTGTCCAATCCTAGAAAGTTCATTAAAAGAAAGTTCCCAACCAACAAGAACCGAAATTGGTGGGGAAGTTATAGCATATAAAAGGTTAAGGAGGAACCGAAGATAGGATCGAAGTCAGAAGAGCACAAGAAATAAGTAAAAATCGGTGGAGACTCAGGATTTGATTTCCATTATTATGGAGGAAAGAATCACTTCGCCAAAGACTGTATGCTGAAAAAGAGGGCAGAAAAGACAGATGAGGATGATGAGGAAGCGAGCCTCCTGAGATAACTGGAGGAAATAAAGAAAAGGAAGTCAGTTGCTAAAAATAAAACTATGAATGCTTTGATTTTATAGGATACAAGCAACTATGATGAATTCGGAGGCGTGGAAGTATGGTCCACGGACTCAGAGGATGAAGAGGTAAGAGAACCCACTCATGGCAAGGCGATGCTGGTGAAAGAAGAACCCACTGTATGAAGGTGTTTGATGGTGACCGAAGGCGTATCTCTTATGAGAGGATATACAACTGGTGGTGGGATAGAAGGTGAGAAGGAGCGAGAGGACAGGTGTTTTGTTGTGAAACCTGTTAGTGCACAGATCAACGAATGTGATGAGTTGATCAAGAAGGTACAAAATATTCTTGATTCTCTAAATATACCTGTTGCTAACTACGAAAACTAATTGAATAGCTTAAAATATAAATTTTCAAGTATAAGTAGCAGTCTCACCCAAACCCGTGTCACAAATTCTAACCTGACTGGTCAAATTAGCAGGATATCATCGAAGAGTTAGGAAAGGAGGATGTGGATTGAGTAGAAGGAGAAAGAGTTGATTAGGTCTAACGATGAATCGATTTATTTGCAATGAGACAATCTTAAACTTTTAAACAATGAAATGTGTTTTTTTTTTGCTAAAAGACTTTATTTTAATATCACTCAGTCGCATCTCGATTGTGAAATAGGAAAGAAGATACATTGCATGATTTTGCCCTTCCTTGAGTTAAACGAGGATGAAATCGATACTGAAGCATACAACTGTGAAAGCGTTGTATCTTCTGATGAGGTCTCCCCGACATACAAAATTGGTCTTGACAAAATTGAGTCCTACATAAAGTCCAAAGACCATAAGGATATGCTCAAAAATCTGTTAGATGAGAATGATAGATTGAAGTTAAGAACCGAAACTGTACATAAATTTGACTCATTGAATGCCAAACTATGTTCAAAAAATAAAATTGATGTTGAAAATGCATCTGAACTTAATGAGGATGATGATGTGAGTGAAATATCTGTAGAGGATTTGGTGGATTGTTCAGAATTTGTCAAGAGCGAACCTGAAACACGCAAAAATATGATTTCTCAAAAAAAAATTTGAGTTTGCTCGCTCATCAACAGACAAGACCAAAATTCTCAAAGCAAAAGCTATTATGTATCAAAAGGTACAAACCACTCCAAATCAAGTCTACACAGTTCCAGGAATCACTCCACAACCTACCGCAGAGCTGACAGCTATGGTGGAAGAAGATAATGCAGCTGGATGTGATGAGTTCTTCTGGTCAACACCAATAGACAACGCTGATGAAACGAAAGGCCTATCTCAGAAAACCTCATGGAGAGTGAAAGGTAGATACGTGCCAGAACCACTAAACAAGCCTACAAAATATGATGTGTCAAGCACAAGTGGAACTAAAACATTATTGGACGAATCGGTACAAACTACCAGTAAAACATCTTCAACAAAGAGTAAAAACCGTGCTCATGCTTCAAAGAAAAAGGCTAACATCCACAAAAATCCAAAACAGGTGGCAGATCGAAAACACCAACGAAATATGAGATACAAGAACAATCTCTCAGAAAGAAAACAGTTGTGGAGATCACAAAATCCTCACTGTGTTAGGAACGAGAGGAAGCCTAAGGCACAAGAGGAATCAAGGAACCGAAAGGATAGTTTCGGTCCCTCAACTTAACGGTACTGAAAGGGTAGTTTCGGTCCCACGAATGAAAGCAACCGAAAGGAGAGTTTCGATCTTCAGAACAACATCAACCGAAAGAGTAGTTTCGGTCCTCAATCCAATATCAACCGAAAGGGCGGTTGCGGACCTTAACACAATATCAACCGAAAGAGTGGTTTCGGTCCTCAACCCAATAGCAACCGAAAAAGGAATTTCGGTCCACAACCCTACAAGCTCAATCAGACGAACAGAAGATCCAATGTCACTTCTAAACTCTACTGTTCTCATTCTAATTCTTATTCTTCAAAAGATTTAAAGGGAAAAAGAAAGCTCTATCCAGAAGTTGATAGACGTCCAAAAGAGATACAAAAGAATGTTGACGTCAAAATCTTAAAACCAACGTCTAATGAACCTAAACCAACCAAAATTAAAGTTTTCACTATAAAATGAAAAGATGAAACAACTTTAATTAAATGTACTTATTTGGTTGATATCTCTCTTACCTGCAAATCGAAGAAACTTTAGGCTCACAAGGACCCAAGAAACTTTAGGTTCCTAAATCTGCTTAAAATTTTGTAGGTTATCCGTGACGAGCAATTTGATGAAGAATGGTATATTTATAGTGGTTGCTCGCGTCATATGACAGGAAGGAAGGAAGAAATGAGGGAGTTTCAGTCTCTCAAGGATGGTGGTATTGTAAAGTATGACAACAACTCATATGGGACTATCAAAGGCTGTGGAATGATTACGAATGGTGATTTCTCGATAAGAAAGGTTGCATATGTTGAAGGGCTCCAGGACAACCTTATCAGTGTATCACAGCTGGTAGTTAGAATTGGATTGAAGGTGTCGTTTGATGATGAAATATCAAAAATAGTCGAGAAGAAGTCAAATAACATTCTGCTGAAATTGAAGGGAAAGGGGGAAATATACCCATTAAACCTCAACCCAATTCTAGGTAAACTAGCAATTTGCTTACTCACGAAGGCTCACTCAGATGAAAGCTGGTTATAGCATCGAAGACTCTCTCGTCTTAATTTCAAGGATATCAACAAGCTGGTTTTAGGAGATCATGTTCGAGGTCTTCTAGTTCTCAAATTTGACAAAGAACATCTATGCACAGCTTGTGAAATGGGAAAGCAGAGTAGAGAAAGTCATCCCTCAATTATCAATACAAAGGTGATAGAACCATTGGAGCTATTGTACATCGATCTGTGTGGTCACTCTTCCATTGAAAGCATTGGTGGAAACAAGTACATTCTGGTCATAATGGACGATTTCTCTCGATTCACATGGGTGTTCTTCTTGAAGCAAAAATATGAGGCTACTCCAGAGCTCAAACTCTTCATAAAACAAGTAAAAATTCAACTAAGGAAAGTTGTTCGTAACATAAGACGCGACAACAGCTTGGAATTCAAGAACAAAGATTTTGAAGATTTTCTTGCTGAGAAGGGAACGACTCATAATTTCTCCACCCCTTATACTCCACAGCAGAATGGTATCGTTGAATGGCGAAATCGATCTCTTTGTGAAGCAGCTTGAACGATGTTGTGCTTCGCATCCTTACCTTTATATTTCTGGACTGATGCAATTGTTGTTGCTTGTTATACTCAGAATATATCATATCTAAACAAGCAATTCTCTATCACTTATTACAAGATCTTGAATAATCGCAAATCGAATTTGAAATTCTTTCATGTGTCCGGTTCAAGATGCTTCATCTTCAACTCTAAATAGAATCGAAACAAGTTTAATGTTAAGGCTGATGAAGGAATATTCTTAGGTTACTCACTGAATTCTAAGGCATATAGAGTTCTAAACAAGCGCTCTAAGAAGATTGAAGAAACATACTATGTCACTTTTGACGATAGCTATGTTAAGAAAATGAAAACAGCCGAAGAGGCAACGTAGGAAATCTTCCGACAGAGTAGTCACGTTACATGTGACAACCACCAAATTCAAGTCAAAGTCAAATTCAAAGTCAACAAGTAAAAGTCAAGTCAACAATTCAAACCGGTCAATTTGTATAATACTTGTATGATTAAAAGTTGTTCTATGAAAACGTACATTTGTATGTCAAGAATTCAAGTGTCTCGGTAAATCTATGTGTTTATCAATGTGAAACCCTAACAAGGGAGTTACACGCATCAAAACACGACTAAGGACCCTTTCGGGGACTTAAAATAATCGTAAACAAAGTATAACGGGGTCCATGGACCTTGCTTTGCAAGATTATTCGATAAAAATGGCTAAAAATGAATCTCTCTCAAATCTCTTCCAAATCTCTCTGAAAATCTCTCTCAACTTTTTATAGTCATCCGGGTCATCCTGACCCTTAACGTGGCCAAAATTCTCGCAAAACGGGGAGTTATATTGAAAAATATCCATTTAGTGCCAAAACTCCTCTTAGGAGCCGAAAGTGTTAGAAGCCTCTCGGACCGAAGCCAACAGCGAGGATCGAAACCAGCAGCAAGGACCGAACTTTGCCCCCCCCCCCCACATCTGAGACCCTCGCATCCCCCATTTTGTACTTTCAGTTTTCTCCTCCTACTCTCGGTTCCCTCTTGGTTCTCACACTCCTACGAGCCGAACCTCGCAGGTTCGATCCCTAATGTCCGGTTTTCGACTACTTTCACCTCCTAAGCCCGTTTTTGACGGGATTTTTTCACCAAATTCATATTCTTACTATTTTAAACTCCCATAACTCATATTTTATTTATTTCTCAAGGATTTATTAATTTAAAATCATTATTTTATATTAAGAGGATAATTACCCCACAAGTGGGTCAAGTGTGCCCACTTGACTTCCATGTGTCACCCTCTCACTTTCCACCTTATCCACATCACACAAACCAATGCACACATCACCTCAAACTCACAACTTGCTCCAAAAACTCCCCTATATAAAGAAATCACTGGAGGATTTCTTGATTCACTTGATCATTCCCACACTCTTACACCTTTCTTACCACACAAAGGAGCTTATTTTTCTCTCAACCTCCAGTCACTTTTAGAAGTGTTGTTGAGCAATTACTTCACTTTTTGGTAAGTGTTTCCTCTAAAATCAAGTGTTATTCCATGTTTTCATAACATCCTTGAATCATCTACACACATTTTAATGCCAATGAATCGTTCTTAGGATCATCCAAGCTTTTACGTGCTCATCAAGTGATCTTGACTTGATACTCCTCGTCTTGACCATCCACTCTTCCAAGAATCACTAAAGGTGAGTTCATACCCCTACATTTTCTAGTTTTCTTTAGTTTTCAGGGGGGGGGGGGGGGATACAAGTTAAAACACCAAAATATATTTGAAAATTAACTTGACAGCTTACAACAGAAAAGTTGTGACCTGTTCACGAACTGTTTTACGAAAATAGTTCAGCTTTATACCTTTAAAATGAATACTTGCACATCTTCATACAATTTTTCTACAAGTTTTGGTGATTTTTACAAAGCTGTCTATCACTGCAGCAATGAAATCGGACCAGGTTGTGAAAATAAACATTTTCACAATGGTTTGAGACGACCAAAAATTATAAGAAAATTTGTGAATATTGTAGACTCTTTTTCCAAACTCTATGAGTTTACAGATTTAGTTTTCGACTTATGATGATTTTTCTATAAATAATCTAAAACAATGACAGTTAAGAATTAAATTGTTAAAACAAGATAAGTGTTATTCACACCTTGTAACATGCTGAGCAAGGTGTGTAAGATTATATATTTATCATTTTCAATGTCATTCTATTGAAATAAAAGTTCATTCTTAACAAGGTTTCATTTAAAACATAAAACATTTTGATAAAACTATAATATGTATAGTTTGGACACCTTAAATGATAATACTATCAATTTACAAAACGAGTATTTTATTACAAAATACGTGAACATGTTAATGAATAAATTTGTTAGACATTCATCATCAGAGTACTCTTTAGTACTAAAGAAAAGTCCTGTAGTTATAGTTAGAATCTCTTGTAGGGAGAGTGTGATAGTTGTATATAGATCTATATTGGTTTTGATAACCCGCACCTAAGCTGCTTGCAACAGCTAGACTGGCAGGTCTGGGGTGACAAGTATTATAACATTCCGATGCGTGAAGAACGTCGAGTACGAGGTCCTCGAGTCATAGTATGGTTATAAAAACTCACATGGGAAAATTAACAAGCACACCGTTCACGGGAATTTAATGATTTCACGAAAAGAAGTTTTATTTAAATATAAAACCACATATCAGAATGATGATTTACTTACATATACGAAGTCTTGGTTCAGTTAAGACTACATAAAACCTTTTAGAAAATATTAGACTTTCTGGAAACAAACTTATAACAAACATTAAGGAACAAAATGCATTTTTCATTGATAAATTGCTTATGAACTCACCAGCTTTAATGTTGATACTCTTGCAAAAACAACTTGTATTCTGAGGTAATCAGTAATACAGGAAATCACAGGACTTTTTGAAGGCAAGACGCTAAGGCGTAGATTTCTTTTGAACCATTTTGACATCATATGAAATTTAGTTGGAAATTTGTATTTTGCAACGATGTAACCTTTTAAATTATATTTATGATGGTTGTGCTTACTTTCTTCACTATGGTTATGATACTGAACATGACGTCCTCCGCCCCCGAACGTTTCCGCAATTCCAGTTTGGGGATGTGACATTATAGCCTCTATTTCAAATCCTTTCGAGCAATATATGCTTCTTTTTGATGAACCTCAAACGACAATTGATTCTGAATCAACAGCGAAAGACAACGAGATTGATACTCTAAAGCAAATCATCAATCATGCTGCTCAAAAGATGGCTACTGGTCAACCTAAAGCAACCGAGAGACCAGACGTAAGCCAACCTTAAAATGATCGTCCTAATGTCCAGGGGGAGGGTCCGGTTCTACAACACGGTCAAGACTCTTCATTCCATGGGGAGAACTTAACGTCACAATCAGAAAGCCCAAACGAAGGAGAAGATACTCATCTAGACTCCGAACAAGCATCATCCTTCAAGGGGGAGAACACCAATGTCAATGACGATGACACTCTATCAGAATTGTAAGAAGAAATCAATGCCGAATTGGATCCCTCTTATGATCCAAATTACCTACCACTTGTTAAATGGACCAAAAATCATCCACAAAGTCAAATTATTGGGGAATCTTCAGAAAAGGTGTTAACTCGATCTCAGATCAAAGCGAAACAAGCTGCACTCTTTTCTCAAGTAGAGTTTTGCATGTTCAACTCCTTTGTTTCCAAAGTTGAACCGAAGATTGTTAATTCAGCACTTGATCATTCTGACTGAGTTCAATCCATGCAAGATGAGTTGAATGAGTTTGAAAGAAATAAAGTATGGCGTCTTATTCCAACTCCAAAGGATGCTTCGGTTATCGGTCTCAAATGGGTATTCAGAAACAAGATGGATAAGGAGGGGAACGTGTTGCAATATTAGAGTCTGTTCGCATCTTTCTTGCCTATGCTGCACACAAAAACATTGAAGTCTTTCAGATGGATGTCAAGTGTGTCTTTCTCAACGGTGAACTTGAAGAAACTGTGTACGTTAAGCAACCGTCAGACTTCGTGAACGAGAAGTATCCAGATCACTGCTATATCCTTGACAAAGTGGTTTTTGGCCTAAAGTAAGCTCCCAGAGCATGGTATGAAACTCTAACTCGATTCTTAAAATTGTTCAAATTCAAACAAGTTTTGGTTGACCCAACCTTCTTTTGAAAGAGAGAAGGTAACTACCTTATGATACTCCACATTGATGTTGATGATATCATCTCGGGCTCCACGAATCCCATCTTAACAGCTGAATTCAGGAAGTTGATGGAAACTAAATTTGAGATGAGCTCAATGGGTTTAATTAACTTTTTCCTTAGCTTAAACATTAGACAAGGACCCGAAGGTATTTTTATCAATCAGGAGGCATACACCAAGACACTATTAGCTATGTTTGGTATGATGGGAGACTCTAAAGTTAAAGTTCCAATGGCTTTTGGGACGAAACTTACACCCTCACTGGAGAAGCCAGCCGCTGACATGACGATCTATCATCAAATGATTGGGTCTCTAATGTATCTCACAACTAGTAGACCTGAAATCATGTTTTAAGTCTGTTATTTCCAGATTCCAAACTAACCCACGTGAACCTCATTTGCAAGCTGTGAACAATATATTTCGCTATATGAAGCAAACCTCCTCTATCGGTCTGTGGTATCCAGCCAATTGAGGATTCTTTGTCCAAGCGTTCTCAGACGCTAACTTAGGTGGTTGTGGATTAGATCATAAAAGCACCACTGGAGGATGCCGATTTCTTGATAGTAAATTGGTTAGCTGGAAATCAAAGAAACAAACTTGTGTTTGTCTCTCCACTGCAAAAGCTGAATACATCGTTACAGCATCATGCACATCTCAAGTTGTATGGATACAAAGTCAGCTCAGAGAGTACGGGCTGAATGTGAAGAAAATCCCACTATATTGGGACTCTGAAAGTGCAATTAGGATTTGCCACAACCTAGTTCAACATTTGAAGACTAAACATATAGCACTGAGGTATCACTTTATCAAGGATCACGTGGAAGATGCCAATGTGGAAATTCATTTCGTAAGGACAACTGATCAACTTGCAGACATATTCACTAAGGCTTTACCTGAAGCAAGCTTCAACAAGATTTTGCAAGGCCTAGAACTCATGGAAGCAGAATTAGTACCAAAATCGCCTTCGCTTCAATAAAGGTAAGAAGCGAAATAGAGCGAACCGAAATGAACCAAATGTTCGGTCTATTTCGGGTTCGGCTCGACTAAGAACCGAAATGAACCGAACGTTCGATCTATTTTGGGTTCGGTCTATTTCGGGTACAGTCCTTATGAACTTGTTCGGTTCTTTTTCTTCTCAAGGCATTTTGATTGTATGTACACTCTTTTAAACATTTCCTTTTAATTCATAAAACCCAAAAATATTTTTCTTTTTTCTTTCAAATAAATAATTTTCACAAAATACAAAAATATTTTTTCGTTTTCATTTAAAGATTTCTTTTGCATAAGTGTTACTCTTGATGATGAAGACCCAGAAGATATAATCTCTTTTCTACACACTTTCTATGTGTCCCTAGAAGCATGCTACTGCATTATGAATAAAGCCTCGCAAGATTTTGAGTGAAGCGTTAATAATATGATACATACAAATCATGTTTTCCCAAGCTAGGTTGTTATATTCACTCTAATCATGAAATACCTTACTCTACCTCTATTGAGCTTAGAGTTTTCTGCTTTGTCTTTCTTTTATAGCAGAGGTACATTTGTTTCTTATACCACCTCCATCATTTTTCTCTATTCTACTTCATCTCACCAACATAACCCTTGAGACTCTAAGCATTTACCACTGAGGTTTATGGTTATACAAAATCTATGTTAATGATCTTAGTTTCGTGTGACTATGTACTAAGTGAAACCCACCATTAAATACCATTAATGAATTGACAGTACATGAATCATATGTTACATATGAAATCTCTTTTTATTTTCAGTGATTCTTCTAAAAATTTCTATTACCAATAATTTTTCATCCCCAAGGATCTAATTTCTTTTTTTTGGGATTTCTCACCTATCCAACAGTCAATACAAATCTTCCCTTCCTACTTATTCAACAGATTGCATTGATCTCACAAGTACTTCGTTCAGTTTCGGTCTTATATCAAGTATCGAAATCATGAATTGAAGGAAAAGCCACCCTTTATAAGCTTTAATTAAAAAGATGCCTTTCAATACTTCTTCACAAGTACGTGATCGTTATTTAATGGGAAGCCACACAAGCACTTTAAAGTCTCTCTTGACTTTGGAGGAAGAGATTCGTGGCCAAAGTTAGTTGCTTTATGTCCTTTTAAGACATCACAAATTATTACAAAAATTTTGCTTTATTTCTTTATCTTTTACACTCTTTGAACGAAAATTTTTGATTTTCCAAAATCTGGTTCTATTGATGATGCTCTAATTGTTCTAGCTTCGTTTCTTCAAGAATTACAATGCTCAATAAAGTTAAAAGGCAATGACGGTTCATGTGCATTATAGGGTGACAATTCGGATAAAGTTAAGGCTGACTCAGTTGTGATCCATTCGTTTTGACGATTTGAAAAAGCACTTTTTATGGAATGGCATGTAAAAAGGAAACATCCTTTCTCTACGTCATCATCGGGTATGACAACTGTTCATCCGTCACATCAGGCACAATATTTCAAATAAATCCAAGACATCAGGCGGATTTTTCTCTCTCCTACTAGTAAGTATCAAAGGATCAGGCACGCTCTACTTTATCCTTTTATCAGTACAAAACACTCTCAAAGAACAAAGGCATTTCATCCTACTATTCATCTTCTTCTCCAAGCTTCTACAATGGCAGACTCTTCTTCAGTTCACGATACCTCTATTCGCCAAACCCTCCTCACCATCAAACCTCAATAAAACCTGATTATCGATCTCACTCCCTTCATCTATGACCCCTATCTTTTGTATGTTGTCGAGTGTCTCAAATACTCGTCTCTTGTCGATGCTTTGTCTATGGTCGAAATTGTTCCCATGTCCTGCCTCTTACTCAACTACTCCACTGCTTATTAGGACAAAGCTGCTGAGAGGATTCACATTGAAATCCACAATGAGAAGACTTCCATCTCCAATCACTGCTTCTGTACCCTAATTGTTCTCTCTCAAGAACCAACCTTGGTAAACCCTGAATCGATCACTACTGGACATCTGTTCTCAATATTTTATCAAATGGGGTACACTGAAACCCTAACCACTATCACCAAGTTCAATAAGTCTTGCCTTCCTCCTCAATGGAATGGCTTATTTACTCTACTATTCAAAGGACTCTCTGAGCGAAGCGCCGACTCAGGTGGAGTGAGCAAGTCATTTATGACTACGATTTACGGTCTATAGCACGGTATAGATTTGGACTATGGGTCAACCATCTGGTAACAACAGGTCCAAAGCTTGCATTCTTCATCAAGACACTCAGAAATTTCGTGTGGCAGGTAGCGGTCCATCATCACTAAGTGGGTAATACATCGTCTTCATGTTCCAATAATGGCGGATTCTATTCTCTCCTCCATCCCCACATTCCACACAACCAATAAAATCGTCACGGATCCCACTAGGTACTCCTTCATTGGATCCATTCCTGATACCATGCTTGCCTGTGTGTCTACAGCAAGCACTGTTCTGTAACAATACAAGAAGCTTCCTTCATCGGGTCCAAAGGAGCTCACACAATCTATGGTTCGCTCCATTGAAGAGGCTGACAAGCTAGGAAAGATGGGAAAGAAAACTGAGACTCAGAAGGAGACGAAAGTTACCTAACCTACTAAGGGGCAAACCCCTAAGAAGCGAAAGTCCGACAAGGCTTCTCTGTTACAGCCTCCACCGAAGAAACAGAAAAAGCCTGCTCGGAGATTCATACTCCAATCTTCAACTGATTCAGAGTCAGAGTATGTTCCTCCCAAACACAAATGAGCTCCTCCTTCATAATTTGAAAGTGAAAGCTCTAACGATGAGGCTTCGGGTCGTGGTGACACCCCGCCTCGCTCCCCTACCGCAGAAATACCAGTTCTCTCCCTACCTCCTTCTCCTCCACCTGTTACCATCCCATTATCCATCCCTATGATATTTCCTATCCCTACCTCTCACCATCCACCACTATTCCCATCCCTACTCCAATCTTCACAGACACTACCACTACCACCACTACTACAGGGGCTCAATCTATAGCTCCAACCCCACTTGTTACAACCGAACCTCCTATCACTACCAAACCCTTATCCCCTACGCCATCCACAGACACCACCCTAGTTCTATGTGGTGAGGACTTGGAATTTGATTCCACTTATTTTAGTCCTTACCATGTACAAAGTGATGAAGACGATGATGAACCTATCACCAAGCGTCATCTCAAAGCATTCAACGACAAACTCGATCAACTGCTTTGCTCCTCTTCATCTGGGACTTATTTGATGCTGCTTTAAAGGCTTTTTTCTCCTCTATAGTCCAAGAACACAGTGCCTCACTTACAAATGCAGCTAAGGCTATAGACGCCTCCACTTCCCAATGCTAGAAATCCTCCCTTGAAATTGAGGCTTCCACCAAGGAGTGAAAAGAAGCAATCGCAAAAGTCGATAAACTAGATTCTGAGGCTCGCTTATTTTTGGATTCTTTGCAGGTGGCAGCTCAGAAAAATTCTCAAACTGTCAGTGCTTCGGTTGATAGCCTTTAGCGTTCTTTTCAAGATGAATGGTCCAAAGTTGAATCTTCTCATCATCCAATTGAAATAGCCAATGCTACTCTGCACGACAAAGTCAATGCTCGATTAACTCAATTGGAGGCAGAGTTGGCAGTTGAAAATCCATCATGGATGAACTCGACAAAAGAACTTCTTAATTGAAGATGCAGAATCTAAAACTTCGTAATGTAACAGCTGAAATCAATGACTTGAAGTCTGAGAGGGAGGTTATTCGAAGCTCTGCTAGCGATGTTCACTCCATCTTACTTCACCTTGTTAAATTCCATGATCCCATCATTACCATCACCATCCGGAGGCATTTGGCTGACAAACTTCGACCTGCACTGGCCATCCTTAGTCGTATCGAGGGTGTTCTAGTGACTCGTATCCAACCGAAACAAGGGGGAGAGAGGGTAGCAAAGACACAATCTCCTCATGAACCAAAACCAACTACTGAACCGAAGGTTAATGAAGCTTCGGTCAGTAATAGAGGCAAGAAGAAGAAGCACATTGGGGAGTGTTGGGCTTAGAAGATTGCGTCTTTTGGGCTTGTTTGTTTATAATATTTTGTATTACGGTTTGGGCCTGTCCAACCGTGTGTCTTTTATGCTTTGTATATAAGCTTATGCTTGCATGCATATTAGGTAAAGGTTTTAGAGATCTGAGAATACGATATTTTCCAGACGACTAAAGGTTTCTTTGATCATACTTGTAACCTTCCAATCCTCTACAGTTGATGTTCTTAATCGAGCTCTTCTGAGGATTTTGTTTTAATCATTCGACACGTTTGATTCATTCTTGTTCTATAATTTTACTGTGTTTATATCGTCATTGTTTTCATAACTTGTTCAAGATCTTATCGATCTTCATAGATTAAAAGAAACTTTAATCTCATCAATTGGTATCAGAGCAGGAGGCTGTGTAATTGATACACATCTTTTCTGTGAAAAAGATTCTCATTAGGGTTTTTCCGCAATCATCAATATTTATTGAGCCGTCATCTCTTTATTGACGTATCTTGATATTTATTATTTTGCCCTAATCTGCTTTATTACAAGTCTGATCTTTGAACAGTTTTTTTTTTTCGATCATAATGGACGCGACACAATCAAACGTTATTAATATTTCAAACAGCATTGGTTCGACGACAAGGATTCCGATCTTATACACCAACGATTATGAAGTATGGGCACATCATTTAGAAGACTATGTTATTGGGTCGGAGGAAAATGGGTATTTGATTTGGGAAGCCATCACAAACGGACCGTTCTCTCATTCTGCAACGTCCAGAATCATTAAAACTCAAAAAGAATACAATGATCTACTCAAGGACGTGAAAGACATTGCACAAGATGAAAAGGACAAGTTCCAATGCAATATCAAAGCACTAAGATTGATCCGGTTCGCCCTTCAGTCCGATACATTCAGATTGGTTAGCTCATGCACAACGGCGAAGGATGTTTGGGACAGACTTCGTGAACTGTACTCTACAGACGAAGATCTCGAACATTCTATTCAAACTCTGCTTTTATCTGAGTTTGGTGAATTCAGACAAGGGGCTGAAGAATCTGTGACCCAGACGTTCGATCGCTTCAATCATCTTCTCAGCAAGATGATCAAACATGATATCGAAAGGAAGCTCATCGAACAGAAGGTTACATTCCTGAATGGTCTAAGGTCTGAGTGGAGAGCAGTTGTTTCCACGGTTAAAGCCCATGAGCAATTTAAATCATACTCTTTGGCGAAACTGGTGGGAATTCTCAAGTCTCAAGAGAAAAACGTGGTGCAAGAGAAGAATGTCGTTTCCAGTCTCGGTTCGTTGGCTCTCTTGTCAAAAAGTAAAGCCGTTATGGAGGATGAAGACCTCAGCCTGGAAGAATATGATCTCACATCGGAAGATTATGCCTTGATGGTATCCAATCCCAAAAGGTTCATAAAGAAGAAATTTCCCAGCAACAAAAACCGAAACTGGCAGGGAAGTTACAACTCTGAAAAGGTGGTTAATGAACCGAAAGTTGAGGAGCACAAGAAGGAACCGAAGGTTGACGGCGACTCTGGAGTGAGCTGTTTCTACTGTGGTGGGAAAAATCATTATGCTAAGGACTGTGTCCTTAAGAAAATGGCTGAGAAAGATGATGGGAACGATGAGGAAGCTGTGTTGCAGAAAAGGCTAGATGAGTTGAGAAAGAAGAAGTCTGCTGCTAACCCGCCTAGTAATGCTCTTATTGTGCAGGGTTCTGTTCCAGGTGATGAGTTCGGTAGCACGGAAGTTTGGTCTACCGACTCAGAAGACGAGGAAGTGAGGCAGCCTACTCATGGAAAGGCGTTCGTGTCTAAGGAAGAAGGCAGTGGTGGTAAATGCCTTATGGTTTCTGACGTATCTCAATTGAGGGGATACAACACCGATGGAGGCAATGATGGACAGAATGCAAAGGAGGACATGTGCTTCACAGCCAAACCACTCAGCCAGCAGTTCAATGAGCTTGATGAACTGATAAAGAAGGTACAATCTGTTTTTGTTTCATGTAAAGTACCATCATCCTCTTATGAGAAAGAACTAAAAAGTGTCAATACAAGAATATCTCATCTAGATAGTAGCTTAACTCAAACTCGGGTCACAAATTCTAACCTAACTGATCAATTGAGCAGGGCAGCGTCGAAGAGTGAGGAGCGGAGAATGTGGATAGAGTTGAAGGAATCAGAATTAGTCAAAATTAAAGATGAAAACATTTATTTGCAAAGAGAAAATTTGAAATTGTTAAAACAACGAAATGTTTTTTGCTTAATTGCTAAACGTCTGTATTCTAATATTACTCAGCTTCACTTGGATTGTGAAATAGGCCAAAGGATTCACCGCATGATCTTGCCCTTCCTAGAATTTAAGGAAGATGAAATCGATGCCGAAGCCTATAATTGTGAAAGTGTGATATCGTCTGATGACATAAATCCCACCTACATGTATGGACTGGACAAAATTGAGTCCTTCATTAAATCTAAAGACCACAAGCTCATGCTTAAAAATCTTTTGGATGAAAATGACAGACTTAAACTGAGGACCGAAACCATGCAAAAATTTGACTCTTTAAACGCCAACGTAAGCTCAGAAAACAAAATTGATGTTGAAAATGCATCTGAGCTTAACGAGGACGACAATATGAGTGAAATTTCTGTAGAGGACACGGTTGACTGCTCAGAATTTATTAAAACCGAGCCAGAAAATCACAAGAATCTAATTTTTGAAAATTCTGTAGAATTCGCTCGGTTGTCCCATCAAAAGTCCCCGAAATTAGTTGAGAAAGCTGTTGTCTATCAAAAGGTCAGGACTACTCCAAATCAAGTATACAAGGTAACAGGAGTAACCGAACATCAAACAGCTGAACTTGCAGCTATTGTAAACGAAGACAATGCTGATGGCTGTGATGAATACTTCTGGGAAGCTCCCATTGATAATGCAGACAAAACCATTGGTTTATCTGAAAGAACTTCCTGGAAGAGCAAAGGAAGATACATACCCGAACCATTGAATAAGCTAAATAACTTCAATGAGCCGAGCACTAGTGGTACAAAAGACACTCCTCAGAAGGATGTTCACTCACCAAAAGCAGACATTCCTAAGGCTCCTTCAGCTCAAAGTAACTCTACCGCAGTTCAAATGGAACCGGTCAAGGAGTCAGCAAAAACGAAAGCAAATGTTCATCATCAACCCTCTCAGATGCGGAACAGGAAGATAGAAAGGAATAATAGATACCGGAAGAATCTTTCTGAAAGGAAACAATTCTGGCGTTCCCAGAATGCTTACTTCACTCATCAAGACAAGAATCTAAAGTATGAAAACATTCCTGCAGGAAAGCTTGAAAGTCCCAAAAACCGAAAGTCAAGGTTCGGTTCACAAGAAGATATCAACCGAAAGCCGAGATTCGGTTCACATAAAGATCACAACTGAAAGCAGAAGTTCGGTTCTGAAAAGGATATCAACCAGAACCAAAGGTTCGGTTTCAAAGGTAGCTCCAACCGAACGCAAAGGTTCGGATCTGAAGACAAAAGAGTACAAAACTCTAAGGTCGGTCCCTCCAATGATCAAAAACAAAAGGGTCACCTAGAGTCTCCTTCTAAGTCTAATTATTCTCTTTCTTCTAATTCTTCTTCACCCTCTGTTTCATATCGATCTCGTTCTAAATCTCATTCATCAACTGAGCAAAAGTGGAAGCAGAAGATCAATAAATCCACACCAGAGACCGAAACTAACTCTACTACTCTTAACAAAATAAAAGTTTACACCATTAAAAGGAAAGATAAAACAACTCTCGTAAAAAGAACTTATCTTGTTGATATCTTTCTCAGTGCTCCTGTTTCAATGCAAAGCTCACGTGGACCCAAGAAACTTTGGGTTCCTAAATCTGTCTAAATTTTGCAGGTTATAAGTGACGAGCAGTTCGACGAAGAATGGTACATTGATAGTGGCTGCTCACGTCACATGACAGGGAGGAAAGAGGAGCTTAGGGAGTACAGATCGCTTGCAAATGGTGGCAACGTCAAGTTCGGAAACAATTCTTTCGGCACCATAAAGGGATACGGGATGATAACCAATGGGGAATTCTCTATAAGGAAGGTGGCTTATGTGGAAGGACTCCAACACAACCTCATTAGTGTATCTCAACTGGTTGGAGGTACAGGTCTCAAAGTCTCATTCGATGATGAAGGTTCATAAATTATAGAGAAAAAGTCAAATAAAATAATTCTCAAGTCAGAGCGAAAGGGTGAAATGTTTCCCTTAAACATGAAACCCATCAAAGGAAACCCAGCTGTATGCTTATTGTCAAAAGCGCAATCCGACGAAAGCTGGTTGTGGCACCGAAGATTATCTCATCTTAACTTCAAAGATATCAATCGTCTTGTTACAGGAGGTCATGTAAGGGCCTTCCATTACTCAAGTTCGACAGGGATCATCTATGTGCTGCATGCGAAATGGGAAAGCAGAGTCGTCAAAGTCATCCATCTATTATCAACAAAAAAGTTGTTGAACCACTCGAATTAATTCATATTGATTTGTGTGGTCCTTCATCTATCGAAAGCATCGGTGGTAGCAAGTACATTCTTGTTACCGTTGATGACTTTTCTCGATTTACATGGGTGTTCTTTCTAAAGCTCAAATCTGAAGCGACTCAAAAGATGAAAATGTTTATTAAGCAAATTGAAGTACAGCTCAAGAAGGTTGTTCGCAACATCAGAAGCGACAATGGTCTCGAATTCAAGAACAGGGAGTTTGAAGAGTTTCTTGCAGAGAAGGGAATTAGTCATAATTTCTCAGCTCCCTACACACCACAACAGAACGGAATAGTCGAAAGACGAAACCGATCCTTGTGTGAAGCTGCCCGAACTATGCTAAGTTTCGCTTCTTTACCTCTTTATTTTTGGGCTGATGCTATTTCTGCTGCTTGTTTTACACAGAACAGGTCATATCTCAACAAAAGGTTCGCACTCACCCCATATGAGATATTGAACAACAGGAAGCCAAATGTGAAATTTTTCCATGTGTTTGGCTCAAGGTGTTTCATCTTCAACTCTAAAGAACACCGCAACAAGTTTGATGTCAAAGCCGACGAAGGAATATTTCTGGGTTACTCTCTCACATCCAAGGCATACAGGGTCCTAAACAAGCGTTCAAGAAAAATTGAAGAGACGTATTATGTGACCTTTGACGACAACTATGTCAAGAAGCTGCAGGCTAAAGAATATATCACTGGGGAAATCTTTCCTCCAAATGGAATGGTTACAGTCTCGGTTGCTAATCTATTCGAGACATTTCTGGGGCTCTTTGACGAACCAGAGAATGCTTCACTTTCTAAAGCTGGTGCAGCAGATAACAAAGTTGATCACATGGAGCAGATTGTTGAAGATGCTGCAAGGAGAATGTATGAAGAAGAATCAATCTGTAACGACTCTCCTTCCAACGAAGCTCAAATCGAGGGGGATCCAAGTGCTCAAGTCGAGGGGGAGCCAAGTACTCAAGTCGAGGGGGAGCCAAACGCTCAAGTCCAGGGGGAGCCAAATTCCACAACTTCAACCGAAGAGGTCTCAACACCAGCAAGCTCAGGCCCACTAGAATCACACGAACCTCATATCTTCCAAAGTACACCAACTGAGGTAGAACATGATGATGTGACACTCGGTTATGATAGCCAATCTGAGCTAGACGAAATAATCAATGCTGAATTAGACCCAACTGTTGATCCAAATTACCCTCCTCTTATCAAATGGACCAGAGATCATCCTGTCTCTCAAGTAGTTGGGGATGTATCTGAAAAGGTTCTGACCCGATCACAACTGAAGGCAAAACAAACTTCCTTATTTTCAAAGGTAGAATTTTGCATGTTCAATTCATTCGTATCAAAAGTTGAACCAAAGACAGTTAACACTGCTCTCGATCACTCTGATTGGGTTCAAGCAATGCAAGACGAGTTGAACGAATTTGAAAGAAATAAAGTCTGGCGCCTAATTCCAACTCCTCCAGATGCTTTGGTTGTTGGTCTCAAATGGGTTTTTAGGAACAAAATGGACAAGGAAGGTAATGTTATACGGAACAAGGCTCGTCTAGTGGTAAAGGGATATTGTCAGGAGGAAGGGATAGACTACGAAGAGACTTTCGCTCCAGTAGCTCGGCTAGAATCTGTTAGAATATTTCTGGCTTATGCTGCTCACAAGAACTTTGAAGTTTTCCAAATGGACGTCAAGTGTGCATTTCTCAATGGAGAACTTGAAGAGACGGTGTACGTAGAGCAACCTCTTGGATTCGTGAACGAAAAGCATCCAAATCATTGCTATATTCTGGATAAAGCTGTGTACGGCCTTAAACAAGCTCCGAGAGCCTGGTATGAAACGCTTACAAAATTTTTAAAGATGTCTAAATTCAAACAAGGTTCGGTTGACCCAACCTTCTTTCGCAAAAAGGAAGGTAACCACCTTATGATAGTTCAAATTTATGTCGATGATATCATCTTTGGCTCCACGAATCCAAGCTTAACGGCTGAATTCAGAAAGCTGATGGAGACTAAGTTTGAAATGAGCTCAATGGGTCCAATTAACTTTTTCCTTGGTTTAAACATAAGACAGGGACCCGAAGGCGTCTTTATTAATCAGGAAGCTTACACGAAGACTCTCCTAGCAAAGTTCGGTATGATGGGAGACTCAAAAGTCAAAGTCCCAATGGCATTCGGCACTAAGCTTACCCCATCTCTAGACAAACTAGCTGTTGATATCACGCTCTATCGTCAAATGATTGGATCGTTAATGTATCTTACTGCTAGCAGACCTGATATCATGTTTTCCGTGTGTTATTGTGCTCGATTTCAGGCAAACCCTCGTGAACCTCACATGCTTGCAGTGAAGAACATCCTACGATATCTCAAGCGAACCACCTCCTTAGGTCTATGGTATCCATCCAACTCAGGCTTCTTCGTTCAAGCCTATTCTGATGCTGACCTTGGAGGATGTGGACTCGACCGAAAAAGCACGACTGGTGGATGTCAATTTCTTGACGGGAAGTTAGTCAGCTGGCAATCTAAGAAACAGACATGCGTGTCGCTATCCACAGCCGAAGCAGAATACATTGCAGCTGCATCATGTACATCACAAGTGATTTGGATTCAAAGCCAACTTCGAGACTATGGACTCAATATGAAGAAGATCCCACTATATTGCGACTCCGAAAGTGCAATTAGGATCTGTCATAACCCAGTGCCGCACTCCAAAAGCAAGCACATAGCACTAAGGTATCACTTCATCAAAGATCACGTGGAAGATGGAAACGTCGAAGTTCACTTCGTAAGAACCACTGATCAACTGGCTGACGTCTTTACAAAAGCTCTTCCTGAAGCATCATTCAATAAAATATTGCAAGGACTTGGTATGATGGAATCTGAATCAGTACCAAACTTAAAGATATCAACCGAACGTTAGGGTTCGTCTCAACTATCTAACCCACTCTTTTCTTCAAAGATAGTTTCTCAATTGTTGTGTATTGGCTGTACAATTCTGTTTTTACTATAAAAAAAAAAAAAAAAAAAAAAAAAAAAAAAAAAAAAACTCTTAACTGACACCAACCAAAGGTTCAGGTTCGGTTTTTTAAAATTTTCTAGAACGGAAACCAACCGAAGGTTCGGGTTCGGTTTTTCGAACTTTTCTAGAACCGAAACCAACCGAAGGTTCGGGTTCGGTTTTTCAAAATTTTCTAGAACCGAAACCAACCGAAGGTTCGGGTTCGGTTTTTCAAAATTTTCTAGAACCGAAACCAACCGAAGGTTCGGGTTCGGTTTTTCAAACTTTTGTACAACCGAAACCTACCAAAGGTTCGGGTTCGGTTTTTCAAAATTTTGTAGAACCGAAACCAACCGAACGTTCGGGTTCGGTTTTTCAAAACTTTTCTCAACCGAAAGCAATCGTAGGTTCGCGTTCGGTTTACCTCAAAAATTCCAAAATTTTTTTTTGTTTTTATTTGTTTATGTGGTTACACTTTATGGACTTCCTACTTGTCCCTAGAAGCATGCTGCTGTATGTGTCTCAAGCCTCATAAGATTTTGAATAAAGGCCTTCATGACCTGGTATACACAAACCTTGTCTTCCCAACAAGGCCACTTCATTTATTCTAATCGTGAGCTACCTCATTCTTTTCTCACATGAGTTAAGAACTTCCGGCTTGGTCCTTCTTCTTGCAGTAGAGGTACTTTTGTTATCTTACACCATCTCCTATTACTTCTCCACTACACTCATTCCATCATGGTAACCCTTGAGACTCTCAGCACTTACCACTGAGGTTTATGGTTGCACAACATCTGTGTTTATGATCTTAGTTTTATGACACTACGAACTAAGTGAAACCCAAAATTCAACACCTAAGGAATTGACGGTGAACGATTATATTGTTCAAGCTTTTACTAACGAATTGATGAAAGTACCATTTTATGTGATTCCTATGAAAATGTTATTAACCATAACTTTTCTTCCCCTGGGATCTTGTCCTTATCTTTCTTTCTGAGATTTCATTTAGCCGAATTAAAAGAAGCCTTTCAACATTTCTCAATAAATGGTTGATCGTATTAATAACGGTCATTCCTTTTGAAATCCTAAGTTTTTCTTTGTCCTATGGCATTTAATGCGCGTGGTTAAACAGTAACGGCTTGTCCCTATGAAACGGCGATTATTGGGCGGCGTGATCCTAGGAATCTGACACTCTCTCTCCTATGTGATCATCGTCCGTCCCAACTGTCATCCATAAGAGATTTGAAACAATCTTTCTCTCTCTTCCCTCCCACTATAAATAGCCCGTTATACCTCCTTTTACCTCTTTACCACTCTCATAATTTCCAAACCACAAACTCTCCCATACAGTTTCCTGTTCATCATCTTCTTCACACTTGCATCCATGGCTGACTCTTCTTCAGTTCATGCTACATCCCAAATCCTTCCCATTCGCCCACAGCAATGCTTAGTAATTGATCTTAACCCAAAGGCATACGATCCTTACATGTCGCCGGTTATAGAATGCCTAAAATACTCTCAACTCGAACCAGCACTATCCAGAATCGCATCGGTGCCAATGACGGCTCTATCGCAGGTCTACGCGACTGCATATTATGACAAGGCTGTCGACCGAGTATTCTTCGAGATTGGAGACCACAAAACCTCCGTTTCTCGCCCTCGTTTCTGCTCTCTACTCGGATTTGCTTCTGACTCATCCAGAGTCCATCCGGAGTCCATACAAACCGGTCATATGTATAGCATGTTTTACAACATGGGATACACGGAGGTTCTTACTTCCGTTGCCAGATTCAAGAAGTCCTGCTTACCGCCTCAATGGAACGGTTTATTTAAAGTCCTGTTCAAGGGACTGTCGGAGAGAAGCTCAGGTTCAGACGGTGCCAGTCGTCTGTTCCTTACTATTCTGTATGGAGTTTACAATGGGATCAACCTGGATTACGGGTTCGTTCTATGGAAACAACTTCTTCAGAGCCTCTCATGTTCATCCAGACACTCTGAAGTTTCATTGGCCCGATTCTGGATTCTGATCACCAAATGGGCCATGGACAGATTCGACGTTCCCATTGCCGAAGGTGCATCGATGACTTCCGTTGGTACTTTTCACACCAAGAAGATCATCATCTCCGATGCCTCCAAATTCTCCTTTATTGGCTGGCGTCGACAGCAGGGTACCTTCGGATAGCAGGCTGATCAGAAAGCTTAAGGAGCTAACACCTTCTGGTCCAAGGGTTCTGACCCCGGACATGCTCAGATCTATCCACGATGCAGATAAACCATTGAGCAAAGGTAAAAAGGCGGATAAAGGAAAGCAAGTAGAAAAACCTTCAAAGGGGCCTTCACCTAAGAAGAGGAAACAGACAAAAGCTGCCACTTCCCCCCCACCGAAGAAGAGGAAGACTCAACCAAAGCGAAAGCTCATTATACCCTCCTCTTCGAGTGACTCTGAGGGTGAGAGTTCGGATTCTGACGACTCTCAAGGGGATGCTTCTCCTACACGAGGCAATACACCACCTCGATCCCCTACCCCAGAGATTCAAATTCCCAATTCCCCAATTCCTTCTCCTCCTCAAATCTTTACCACTACCACTGAATCACCCCATGTAGCCGAACCTCCTCAAACCAAAACCCACACAACCGAAACTACCCATATACAACCACCCACCGAAACTACCCATACACAACCACCAACTGAAACTACCCATACCGAACAACCAACCGAAACTACACCTTCACCCACTCAACCTTCTCCTAATAAACCCTCTACACCCCCAACCTCTCCACCCTCTTCTTCTCATGACAATGCCTCTGAGGGTGAAAACCCTTATCTCGGGGGAGAAGACATGGTCTTTGATTCGGTCTACTATAGTCCGTTTCAAATTCATAGTGATGAGGAGGATGATGCACCTGTCACTAAGAAACATCTAAAACAGCTCAACGAGAAGATTGATCTCCTTCTCGCCTCCTCGTCCAACCAACAATCAACCCTGTCTGAAGCTGCACTTCAGAAGATCGTAGATGCCTTCACCAGCGCCCAACATGATTCAGCAGCCTCAACAACTGCTGCAATTCAGGCATCTACCCGAGCATGTGAGGCAGCGACCGAAAAAGTCGATAAACTATTTTCTGATGCCTCTGCTCTAATGCAGTCAATGCAACAAAGTGCAGCTGACACAAAGGCATCATTGGAACCGATTGTCCAACAATTGGTCTCCTTTGTCACATCGGAGTTGCCATCGTTCGCCAACCTACGTAAAACCATAAGCGACGACAACTCGGCTTTTACAGCCTCCATTGAAGCTCGTCTCGTCAAGCTTCAAGAAGATCTGACATCCGAGCGTTCTTTAATGGATGATCTGGCATTAAAAACAACGGCTCTTGAGGTCAACACCACTCAACTCTCTCAATCTCAACAAGAGCTGGAAGATCTTCGCTCCGAACGGGAGGTGGTTAAGACGTGTGTTTCGGATGTCCACGCTGTCATCTCAAACATCCTGGAAGCACATGATCCAATATTAAACTTTTCGGTGAGGCGATCCTTTGCTGAAAAGCTCTCTCCAGCCATTGATCTACTAAACAAGGTCGAAGGCCTCCCAAGTTTCGTGTCCATTCCGAAACAAGGGGGAGATGAGAAGACAAGTTCAAAACCACCTCCTTCCTCAAAAGCTTCAAAACCACCTCCTTCCTCAAAAGCTACTCATACAACTGAACCATCTTCAACTCATCAAATTTTAAGTTCAGGTATGAAGAACAAAGGTAAAGATATAGCTGAGGACGAAGATGAAGAAGGCGACAAGGAGACCATTGCCGACATTTTTAAACGAAAGAACAGTCGCAAGGTTGGTGATGATGCCAGTCGTGAGGCACGTGAGGCTGCTGTAGCCGAACGTAAGCAAAAAGAAGCCCACGATCTCCTTGAGAGCCGAAAGACTCTCTTCCCTGCCTGGACCAGGGAACACTTGATCAAAGAGGCCATCGAAACTCCCAGCATCCTATGGCTCTAGCCGGTCATATCGTTCGACTGCAGCAATTCTGTCGATTCGCAGTTCGATATGCCGCTGACTCGAAAGGCGTTTATCTTTCACGTCTTCTCTAATATTTTTGATGTCCCTCACCCGAACGCTGAGCTTGACAGGGAGCTCATTGACTTTTACCTGAAGGCTGCTCGTCCTCAATTCCTTACATGGAGCGCTCAGAAGATTGTCAATGTTCGGGTGCTAAAGCCTTACACTGAGGGACGCTTCATAAACGTTCGGTTCAAACTGATTCGGGGATCTGCAAAATCTGTTCATCTCATCTCTCTAGCAGATCTACCGAATCTAAATCCTCATGATTGGATCGTCTTGTATAACATCCTTTTGACCAATGAAGCTGAATATGGTCCCATTCTAGACCATGTCAAAAGGATGTTAATCTGCTATATCATGGAGGTTGCCCTTATGGATCAGGAGGTCGCCACAGTCTTCAAGAAGAAACCCAAAATTGCTCCTGTGGGATCGGCCAGTGATCTAAATCAAATGCAGCTAGGCAAGATTGATCCGAGACGTAACACAGTTATGTTCACTAGAGCGGAAGGACAGAAATGTCTCTTCGCTTTAGCTGATAAGCATCTTTACACCACAACTTGCTTGGAGCATGTGCTTTTTATTGTTAAACGATGTAAAGAGAATTCGGCTGATGATGTTAAATATTTTGAAGATATGATCAACTGGTACATCCGGTTTAGACAGACAATTCTTTCCATCACCAAGTGACTGTTTAGTACCGTGAAGAAGGTACCAGTTTTGGCTGCTGGCCCAAGTAATAAATAAAGATCTCGCTCCAAATTGACGCAAAGGGGGAGATTTTTGGGCTTAGAAGATTGCGTCTTTTGGGCTCGTTTGTTTATAATATTTTGTATTACGGTTTGGGCCTGTCCAACCGTGTGTCTTTTATGCTTTGTATATAAGCTTATGCTTGCATGCATATTAGGTAAAGGTTTTAGAGATCTGAGAATACGATATTTTCCAGACGACTAAAGGTTTCTTTGATCATACTTGTAACCTTCCAATCCTCTACAGTTGATGTTCTTAATCGAGCTCTTCTGAGGATTTTGTTTTAATCATTCGACACGTTTGATTCATTCTTGTTCGATAATTTTACTGTGTTTATATCGTCATTGTTTTCATAACTTGTTCAAGATCTTATCGATCTTCATAGATTAAAAGAAACTTTAATCTCATCAGGGAGGATGACACTGATAATGAAGAAGATGTTTATGAAAAGGATCCCGAAACCCTTTTCAGAAGACAAAATCTTCTGTTAAAGAGCTTGAAGAAAAGTTTGAGCAACACACGGCTGAGCTAGAGCATAAGCAAAAGGAAAAGGAGCTCTTGGAAAAGAAGGTGTCCATTTTTCCTAAGTGGACTCTCGATTCTCTCCAAAGGTGTGCTATCGATGAACCAAGTATACTTTGGCTTTAGCCTATGATGGCTTTTGGGCTTGACAACTCCAAGGATGCTCAGTTTGACATGCCGATCACACGAAAGGAATTCATCTTTCACTGTTTCAACTCCACTGTTGACATCCCATCTCCAGACCCGAAGGTGGATCGGGATCTATTAGAAATCTATCTGGAGTTTGCTAAGCCTCAGTACTTGACCTGGAGTTTGCAGAAAATCACAACTATCAAGGTATTGAAGCCCTATTCAGCAGAGAATTTTGTTAATGTGAAATTCAAAGTGACTCGAGGATCTGAAGGCTCGGTTCATGACTTCACTCTTGCTAGTCTACCGAACATCAATCCCTACGACTGGATACTCCTTATCAACATCTTACTGTCAAATCTTCAGGAGTATCAGCCGATCATTGACCATATCAAGCGAATACTTGTCTGCTACATTTACGAAGTAGCAAAAATGGACCATGAAATTGCCTGAACAATTCCCAAGTGAACAATGATAAAACCAATGGGAAGAGTTGGTGATGTTAACTTGATGGTCAAAGGGAAGATTGATACGAAGTACCACACTGTTTTGTTCTTCAGGGGTGAAGGACAGAAATACTTGTTCACTCTCGTTGACAAACACCTCTTCTCAACTGCTTTCTTGGAGAACATTTTGGAGATTGTTCAGAGGTGTGATCAGAAAACAGCAGCCAAAAAGAAGTTATTTACTGATATGCTGAGATGGTATATTCAATTTCGGCAGACACTTCTTGCTATCTTCCCTCGGCTGTTCAAGGTGGTAAAGACAGTGAAGCCAACTCAAAAGAAATAATCTCTCGCCTATTTGAAGCAAAGGGGGAGATTGTTGGGCTTATAGTGTTTCATCATGGGCTCGGTCCTTAGCCCAATTTTGGATGTCGGTTTGGGCCTGTCCAACCGTGCATGTTTTGTTCTAGGGTTGAGTATTTAAGCTGCATGTATGTAGTCTTTGTGATCAACCATTTTTACCTTATTTTCTCATTAAGTTTTGTAAACCCGAGCTCGCCTCTACAATGTAAGTTCTTGATCGAGCTTTGCTGAGGCGTGACTATATTTGAATCATAAGCATAACGTTGATTTGATTCTGTGTTCATAATATTATTGTGTTTGTTTTGTTTGATCTTAATCTTTTACCCGTGAAACATCTAATCAATCTAAGTTTAATTCACAACACACATACCATACAATATCATCGGTATCTTTCAATAGGTAACCTTCATCGGTATCTTTCAACCGGTAACCATCATCGGTATCTTTCAACCGGTAATCAACATCGGTATCTTTCAACCGGTAACTGGGGACTATTTCACCCCCTACTACTAGCATACAATCAATAGATAGAAGCATACAGTCATGCATATCCGGGTACTAACCTACCCTTGGGTCCTAAGGACCATTGTCAGGGAAACTAATCCCTACCATACACATAACATACTACCCAGATAAACCTCATAACCAACACATAACCAGACGAAGATAATTATCACAAAGACCATTATCTTCTAGATACCCCTTTTTGGTGGGCCGACATTGTGGCCTTAGACCCACCCCTACTGAAAGGTAACTCACCTCAATGTCGTGTAGTGTCTGAACTATCCTCGGTGCACAAGTCGACTCCTTACGACTCCTCGATCCCTACACGACAACCTTCAAGTCAACACACATCGGATATAACCCTAAACAAGGTTAGTCCAAGTTCAGTCATAGTCAATATTGGTCAAAGTCAACATTCAGTTGACCTGACTCGCTGAGTTGGCCTACCAACTCGTCGAGTCCATGCTTCTCTAATCCTACACAAAGCCCCGACTCCACTCATCGAGTCTAGCAAAACTCGACGGGTTCTCCTTCAATCGTAACATCGGGACCATCTTCATCCGACTCGCCGAATTCCTTCTTGAACTTGTCGAGTTCATCTCCAACTTAAGAACTTGTCCAGTCTATGACTCGTCGAGTTGTATGAACAACTCATTGAGTCCATCTTCAAAGATTAGGAGATTGCTATGGACTCGCCGAGTCTGCTCATACTACTCACCGAGTCCCATGGATTTCAAGTCCCTTTTCGCGTCTAAACCCACAAGGGACTTCCTTCCTAACACTTACCCATTCAACGAAAGGGTTTGGTGCACAATGGTCACTGAGTCGTCGAGTGCCTAGACAACTCGCCGAGTCCAACCTTGACCAATTTCATACAGTCGATTTAAATTAGATCTAACACACCAAAACCATAGATCTGACCTCTAATGTCCATTTTATACGTAAAGTTCCAAACTTGATGCACATACATGGGGTTTTTAGCTAAAAAATCCATATAAATTGTCCTATAATGTGCATGGGGATCTCATGGCCTTAAAGTTGGCACCTTTATGCCATAAGACCCCTCTTAAGGCCCAGATCTGAAGTTAAAACCCACTCAACACTTCCAAATCCGAAAAATGACTTAGAAATCCATAGAGATCCCAAGTTAAAGATGAATAAACACATAGATGAGTTAAGACATGGGCATTATACCTTGAAACTGCTGAAAATGAAGTAAGATCTCCGGATCTACAAGCCCCAACTCGATTTCCAAGCTCCTTTCTTCCTTCCAAGCTTTACAATCCACACAAGAACACCAAAAATTGCCTTAACTCACAGACAAACAACTACGTTTCAATATGAATCTTTCAAGAGAGTATTAGGGATAAGGGAGGTTGAGTTAAGTTGTTTATATAGGGTGCAAACCCTTAGATTTAGGGTTTCACTTATCCAACACCTACTCACCGAGTTAGTCTCCCGACTCGTCTAGTCGGTCACTAAAATTGTCCGCATCCACGTCCCTATTCGACGAGTTGATCATCCAACTCGACGAGTCCTAGAGAAAAATACATATACTGAAGACAACATACCAGGTGTTACACACACACTACTGAAAAATAGGTAACATAGTACACCCTCATCTAATATGGTTGTAATGAAAACCATATTATAAAAGGCTAAATTAATCTAATACACACAAATGAAGAAATCTAATACGGTTAATTAGGTGTACTAGATAATATTTCCAATTAAAATTTGTATTTTTACAATTATTAACAATCTTTAGACTTTGCAACGACAATAATGTTTAACAAAACATTGGATGTTCATTTAACGCAACATCAAAATTGAATTGACTATTTATTTGTATTTTTCCCATTTGCCCCTGTATATATCGCCTTCACTCTTTTCTGGTCAAGCAACTATCAAAGCCTCGATAAACGACAACATCAACTCCGAAATTGATCTCTCTCTCTCTCTCTCTCTCCCTCTCTCTCTCTCTCTCGATCGATCGATCAATCGATCGACATACTCCGTCGCCTCTCTTCTCTGGCGAGAACCTCTTCAAAACTCATTGTTAATCCAGATAATTCAGTGTCTCTTCATCGCCGATTCAAAATTGATTTCATATTTAAATTCGTCGAGTCTTCAGTATTGAACAACCAGGTATTCTTTCAAATTAGTTGTTTAATTAATGTCACAATACATGAGCAATTGATAGAGTTAATTCTGTGTTCAAACTGTTCATTCTATTGCATATTTGTTCATTTGATTTTCGTTTATTGGATTACATTGAGAACTTTATATGCATGAAACTTACGTTTCTTCATCTGGTTCGTTCTTTGCAGCTCAAGTTCCCCACCCTCATCTCCAGCCTTCATCGGATAACCTTCCGTAACTATTTCCCATGGTGTCCGCTTCATCTCTACACATTTCAATAACGATTCCGATCTCCTCAGCTTCAAATCCCCTCTCCTTTAGCAACATTTCTTCAATTGGATTTTCTAAGTGAAAGAAGGTGTTCATTCTTAACTCTTTGCTCCTAATTTTTTGATTTTCTTAGCATCATTTTACATGAACAGTTGAAAATTTTGGGTTTTAGCTACATGTTTTCACTATGGTATATAACCTGTCTTTTTATAAATTGAAATAATTAAACAAACAAACTAATGCCAAACCAATATTGGTATGAATCTACGTATCTGCTAGATAATAATAATTGGTTATATTGATTACGAACGAGAGTATTCTCATTCTAATGATTTTCAATGGATAATGAGATTGGTGTTACTTCTGCCACTAACTTTGATATCCTTATCCTGTTTGATTAACGTTAAATTGTTAAAATGGAGATTGTTGTTGGTAATGTGGTATAGACCCCTTGGAATTAACGTTGTTTATATTAGTGCATAACTAAAATTTGACTGTTAATTTCAACATTCTAGAACTAAATTATAGCTATGGTTTCTTGAATAGTGCAGGAGCATCAAAAATAATCGAAGTTTTGTTCATAGAATAATGTGTTCATCAAAAGAGCCACCAGCAGAAATAGGGCTCACATCAAAATTATTTGAATCACTAAAGATTGGGTCAACAACCATCATAGTGGAAGCTTCTAAAATATTGAAGACAACAACTTCTTTGCCTTGTCTCAGAGTTAATTCAGGTTTAGTTAAAGCCGATAATGTTGGCAGGTAAATTTTTGGATTTTTTTCATTATACAAATTTAAATGAAAAAGCTCATTTTATCTCCATAATAGAAACGTTATTTTAGTTTGTTATTTATGGGGACCTTGTACATTTGTCTATATACAATATCTTGAAAACCCATGGATCCACCAAATCATTAAAACTTGTTAAGTAACAAGCTCTTTGAAAAAGATCATCCAATAACTTCTTTAATTTTTTTTTGACATGAAAAAGCTCCTATTGTGATGTTCTTATTAACTAGTTATTTGGTTTCATTTCATACATTTTTTTTAATAAATATCATATATTCTTAATAAATTTGGAACCAGTTAAAAGGGTGAAAGCTATCTTTAATTAATATACACTATCAAAGACAATGGCGTGTTTAAAAAGAAACTTATTAATTTCATGAACAAAAGTAGATCTATATTATAGCAAAATTTTTTGAAGGTTGTGTTCAAAGTAAACAACTTCTTTTGATATTTCCATTTGTACACTATACTTAAGAGTATTACTTTGATGGAAGATCATACACATATCCTCAAGATTATAGTTTTTGATTAAATTAAAAAACTAAGAACACACATTTGATATATAAGAAATAAGGAATATTATCACCATAACTATAGCATGTCACCGACGTTATCTTGTTTAATGCACCTTGTATGCAAGATTTTATTATGGCATTGTATTTTTTTTTTCCGAATTTACCATTTATAGCATCATACATTCAATTTTTCTTTTTGTTTTTCAGACATTATTCTTTGAAAATTTTATCAACTACTTTGTAATTTGTAAGGATTGATCCTTTAGTCACAACTCACATGGGAGGGCCAATGACTTTTTGACATCATTATAAATGGTGATAACATGTTTCAAGAGATTAATATTGTCAAAATGAGTGGAAATATTAATAATGCTCTTGTGCTAACAATCCATGTTGGCCGGAGGAGTTTGACAATAATTTTGCAGATTGTAAAAGATAGTCATACTAGTCATACTATAATCAGTATCATAGAGACCATATAGATCTTTGAAATTGTTAGAGATGAGGGCAATACTTCAATTGATGAAGGTACTTTTAAAACATTTCTTGGAATTTGAAGCTTTGAAGATGATTCTTATGAAGTAAAAAATCTTTCTTTATGTTGTAGTAAAAGCTTTGCAGAAATTGAAGAGTTCTTTTCAGTTGGAATGACGATCCATTTGTTCCACAGCAGCATCCATGGAGTGGAACTGGGTGATGATTAAGGTTGGAATGCACAACTGGAATGGGTTGCAATAAGGAATGGGGGATGTGACATCAAGTACGGTTGTTTATGGTGTATTAGATGCTAATGTATAGTGTATTAGATTCTTTTATATATGATTATAAAAAGTAGATTTGATACATATGGAGTCTGGTTAAATAGTTGTACTCTATTAGGCATGTAATCTAATACACCTCTCTATTAATACAGGCTTAAACTACGTCCTATATTCATATTTTCAACCGTAGTATATTACGCTTTTTCTAGTAGTGACATATGGTGGCTTTATTTTAGACTCCGAAGGACAACAAAAAAAAACTTTCCACAACTTTGTAAATGGAAAACAATATGAAAGTTACAATTTATATAAATAATCGACAAGTACTTCATAGTGTGTATAGTGTTTATTTGTATTTGTATCCTTACAAAGAATTTTAACCACTGCGAAGCAAAGCTTAATCCCCCTAGTTAATTATTAAATAGAATTTAAGACATCTAAATAATTGATATAAAGTAAAAGATTATTAAATGTAGTCTTCAAATAATCCTAAAAAAATATAAAATTATAGAATAATAAATATTTGAGTAACCTTTTAGGAAAAAAATAATTTTCGTATGATAAAATGTTTTTTTAGAACTTATTAAAATAATAAAAAAAAACTTTAAAAAAATAAAATTTTTCTAAATATGTTGATCCTTCAAGACTTTGTAATTACAAAAACATTAAGAAAACATCATTGTAGCACAATGAACTTATGTGTTTTGTCCAATTTGTCAAATTATGTTTTTATTTTGCGCAATAGATCATCTAAGTTTTATTGTACATGTTAATTAAACTACTCTTCTTAGTTTTTAACAATTCATCTGTTAACCAATTATTTTAAATTACACGAATGACCCCTATGGTTTAAATTTCTTTCATAGTTTGTCCGTTACGAACTATGGTGTAAATTACATGACTAAAAACAGCCACGTTTATGAAACTCTTGGGACCAAAGTGACCATAAAAAACATAATCATCTTCTTCTTAGAATTGGTCAACAAAAAGCGTAAATTGTTGTTTGCATTGCCGATGATTTTTCTCCATCCTAATCCACTAATCGGTCACAAATCAAGACAGAGGCACGAATAAGACTCAATCTACAACCTTTTCTTCTCAGTTTCTAGCTATTCACTAGATCCACATAGAAATTAAGCCCAACCAGTTACGGGATCGGTAGAAGCTTGTTTAATGTTAAAAATCGATTCCAAAACCCATTAACTCGGTGTCATGCGCATTATGACATTGCCTCATTATCCCAGTTACACACATTTGTATATCAACTCCATCTCCAATTTAGATTGAAACTATAAGAAAAAACCAAGAATTCCAATTAGTGTATGGGATTTTCAATTCGAGTTAGATTATGATTTCAAATTTTTTTATTAAAATCGAATCAACTACAATCTACAACTCCATCCAAAGCAATACCTAAGCTACACTAAGAACAGGGGTGTTCATATATTTTTTCTTATCTGACTTTGTTTCCTTAGTCTCATATCTCTATGTATACATTTTTTTTATCTACTAAATTGGATGGTTGAAATAATGATATATCTAAACACTTTCTCTAGAAAAAAGGGTGGAGATGATTGGTGTATCACAAGTGATTGATGAAATGCGTGAAAAAACATTATTCACTTGATAGGGTCATTTGCGCCTTAGACACCGAAACAATTATCACATCATCGAAGATTCTAGCACTCTCATTATCATCAATACCTTCTTATGCTCTCAACAACCATATCAATATAATGCTCATCAAATATTGCATATGAAATCGACAAGGAAAGATTCAAAAACTACAAAAAAAAAAACGAATTTCTTAATTAAAGTGTTAGATCGAAAATAACCAACAATTATTATAATCATCATGCTATCATAATAAATTACCTACAGAGCTTGTCTTTTTCCATTTTGGATCCTATTCAGTAAAGAATCTTACAAATCAAGCTAATATCTTAAAATTATATAAAGAGAAGATGTACAAAGAATATACCTGGTGTGTTCCTCCTATCATTGAGTAAGTTCAATGATTCAATGCTATAAATCCTTTGTATCATAGCCCATTAACATAGGAATTCAACATGGAATAGAGAAAATTCAATTATCCATGACCTTAACTATCAGAGATTCATTATCGTCATTTAGCTTTCATCATACACTTGCGGAGTTCAACCTTTTCCAAGACCGTTTTCACCAAGCAAACAAGGATATTTGCTATAACAGATGATGGTGGAGAGGTATTGGGTAGTTCCTTAATTGAGGCTTGATCTGTATCATGACTCAATACTCAATTTTGTTCATTTCTTGAACATCTAATTCATATCGTTCTTATGGTTTACATTGTCGTTAGGGTAATTGAGGCTTTCACTTTGGTCCATAGAGTTTTAGAAATATGATAGTTTTGGTCATGTAATTTAAACCATAGTCGGTAAACGACCAACAACAAAAGAAATTCAAACTATATGGTCATTCGTGTAATTTAGAATAACCAGTTAATGGAGGAATGGTTAAAAAATAACAATAATGGCTTAAGTGACATATATAGTAAAAGTTAGATGGCGTATTGTAGAAAAAATGACATATGTAACATCCGAATTCCTAGGTACCATATTTTAATTATTTATTTTGAGTTATGAAGAGGGGCTCGACGAGTTGACGCCTGGACTCATCGAGTAGGATCGCGATTGCTGACTGGATTAATGAATGGACTCGACAAGTCCGTGCTATGACGAGTCAATGGGTTTACTCAACGAATTTGTGCTGTAGGCACAAACCCTAAATCTTTGGGCATGTGACCTATTTAAGAGATCTTATGGCCTTCATTGGCGGCCACCTTCATCCTTGAGAGAACCAGAGCACCAGAGAGCATAGTGAGTAAGATAGGAATCCATTTTCATCATCTCTAGTGTCATTTTGCAAGAAAGAAGGAAAGAGGGCAAGCTAAGCGGATTAAGGAGCTCAGATTTGGTACCATTCGACCAGAAGGTGCTACTAGAGGTATGAATCTACACTCATTATCGTGTATATGGTGGACAACTTGAATCTAGGGTTTTCTTATCCCTTCTTTAGTTTGGATTCGAAGCTTATGAGGTCCCAATGTGAAATAAGTCTTAGATCTGGACCATAAGAGGTGTAGAGAGTCCCAACCATTCTGCTTTATGCTGTTCTGTAACGACCCAAAAATCACGACTAAAAATTTCTTTTAAAACATTACTAAAACCATATTTATAAAAACCGCATCATAAGTCATAACATAATTTCCGAGTATTAATCCAAAACATAATCTTATTATCAGAGTAAACATTCCCAGGCTAACTAACTATGTTGTGTGCACTGCAACCTCTCCGAGCCCCTCTTTTGAAAACTGAGTACCTGAAACCAAAAACTGAAACCGTAAGCACGAAGCTTAGTGAGCTCCCCCAAACTACCACATACCAAACAATAACATATAAAGCACATACTGGGCCTTGCCCACTGCATCGGACCGAGGTCCGGACTAACTTGGGCCTTGCCCCCAGCACCGGACCAAAGTCTGGAACTGACTGGGACCTTGTCCCCTACATCAGACCGAAGTCCCGACTAACTGGGGCCTTGCCCCCTCCATTGGACCAAAGTCTGAAAACTGATTGGGACCTTGTCCCCTGCATCGGATCGAATTCTGGACTAACTGCATCAGACTGAAGTCCGGAACTAACTGAACATAGGATAACATAAACATATCAACTAGCATGGACACATATACTGTATACTGCATCGGGTCGTAGCTCAGAATAGATAACACATAAATCCTGTCCAAGCCACGAAAGCATCAAACATACTAACTTCTACATCGGACCAAAGTCCGGAAACTACTACTTGCTAAACGGGCCGGCATTGTGGCCTTAGACACATTCTTACCAGAAGGAAAAACTCACATGGTACTGCTGAACTTGCTGGTAACTCGTCTAGATGCTGACCAACAATTCCCTGAACCACTGCTCCACTAGCTCCCCGAGCTACCAATATCAAAACATATATCACTTAGCTTAAATAATCTGCAAAAGTGAACTATATCAACTCTGGTCAAAGTCAACCTTCCAGGTCAACCCTACTCACCGAGTTCATTAGCTCAGAATCCTTTCATTCGCGACTCGACTTGCCAAGTTAACCCCTAACTCACCGAGTTTGCCGATTTCCGAGTCCTAACCAGTCCAACTTACTGAGTCCCCACTCAACTCATTGATCCGAGTCTTAACTCTAAAGGTTTGAGGTTTCGCGACTTGACTCGCCGAGTCCAAGAATAGACTCGCCGAGTCCAAGGCAATCTTCAACAGACTCACCGAGTTGTTCTTCCAACTCGCCGAGTTCCTGCCCAACTTCATCTAACTCGTCGAGTCCACCCATGTGACTTGCCAAGTTGCTCCAGTTTTTAATCCATTCAGTGGATTTTCGAGCCATGCAGGGGCTCCAAATCATAGATCCATACTTCCAAAGTCCATTCCCCATGTAAAGTTGCAAACTTTACGTATAACTAAGGAGATAAAGGCTCAAAACACTACTAACTAGGGTTTAAGAGAAAGAGGCTTCAACAACCAACCCAAATACTGATGCTTTATGATTTTCTAGCCAAGAATACACTTATATATGAAGTACCAACTTCAGATTTTGGCTCCAACTCGAAATGATTCAAGGACATGGCATAAAAGCCCCAAAACTCATAACCAAGATAGATCTAGATGCTAAGGAGTCCAACTACTAGTTTATTACCTCCAAATGCTCTGAATTGTCTTCCCAATCCTAGATCTATAGCCCCTTTTCGCACCTCCAAGATCCTTCTTCCTTCTCCAAGCTTTGATGCATTATTCAAGTAAAAAATTAGCCGAAAAACGGATATGGTGGCTAGGGTTTGGTATTTTGGGTTGGAGAGGCAGTAAAGGAACCCTAGGGAAGAGAATGATACATTTAAATAGGCTCCAAGTCTTGGATTTAGGGTTTTCCTCGTTCAGACCAGACTCGCCGAGTCCCCTTTGCCGACTCGCCGAGTCGATTACTTAATTGATCCCCCGGATCCCGCTCCGACTCGTCGAGTTCCTCCCTAGACTCAACGAGTTGACCCTTTGACTTAGGTTTTCTTTCCTTTCTTGAATTTTCTGATTTTGGGTGTTACAACTCTCCCCCACTTAAACTAAACTTCATCCTCGAAGTTCGTTATGTCTAGCTGACCAGCAATCCGCCTCCAACACCCTGCTTGGTGACTCTAACCGTATTGTCCATCACTCTAGCCACTCTCAGTGCTGGTCACTACTGCTGGCACGTACTGAATGCTTCTTACCTACATAACTTAGTACTGAGCACCTGTCACAGCGAATGGATCAGATAATCCTTTGAGAGAAAGATTCATCCCTGCAACGGTTAAGACTCATACAAGAGCTGTGCAACAAGGACGAACCCTCCCCTCTGAGATTATCCAACCCTATTGTGAGAGGCGTAGCACCCTCTGTCAACTTGCTGCCTCTTACCATACTTCCCTTAGCGTTACTGCCTCTGACTAAAAATTATGTTGCCCCTCATCCGCCTAACGGATGCACTGAGACCACCCTGGTCCAACTAATCTGTCAATATCTGGGTTACCGGACTCCCACCAAGCACTACACCCCATCGCAATCTCCTAATCGCTTCCAGCGACTTATAAAGATACTTTAACTATCTATAACCGTTCTATCCACTCTTCCGCTGATTCTGAATCAATGCTACTAGAGCCAACCTGCTTATCTCCCATCTGATTACTCAACTTCCACTAACTAGAGCCATCCGTCCTGAAAGAAAGGCTACATGCCTAATTATCCTTGCAGATCACTTATACTTGGCAGAAGACTCAACTGATCCTGTTGGGATGGACTTTCCATTTCCAAATCAACCAACTATACCGTCAGCACTTGCATTCCAACACACATACTAATACTCTCCATAACACTGAAACTACCCGAAACACTGAACTGCCTACAATACTAAACTACGTGAAACATTGAACTGACTGACGCACTGAAATGGCTAAAACACTGAACTTCTATATGGTTGCTTCCCAAAATATCTCAAGACCTTCCTGGTCTCCAATCATTCATCGGTTATCTGCAACACTAAGTTACATCTCAACTGTGGAGCCCAAGGACTCCTTACTTAGTCGTTCCCACGACTTTTGAAGGAAATATTTCTCTGGAACTAGTTTCCACTAGTCATCCTGACTCTGTGACCCTAACAACCTCCCGATCCAACCAACCAGGTCGATACATCGAATCCTAACATCATCAAATCCAAGAGTAAAAATGATGGCTCCCAGACTAATGGTAGCCCTAACATTCACGAACCCAAGCGGTCCACTGCTTCCCTGATCTCATAACTATGGTGACGATCCACTAACAAATCGTCGACTTAACCAAAATGGAACCATTTGGGAAATCCGAAATCTAACCCGTGGATCCCATATCCTCACTGCTGCACCCGAACTAGTGGGTACTACTACTTCCCTCGCATCCAAACAACACGCTCATGCTGCCTACCAACCTGATAAAGGATACGGCTACACCCGCGGACTTACAAATCTCTAATACTATCTGACTGCTAGTGAATGCTACGGCTACCCCCCGCAGGCTTACAACACTCTACTACTATCTAACTGCTAGTGAATGCTACGGCTACCCCCGCAGACTTACAACACTCTACTACTATCTGAATGCTAGTGAATGTTACGACTACCTCCGCAGACTTACAACACTTTACTACTATCTGAATGCTAGTGAATGCTACGGCTACCCCCCACACTCTTACAACACTCTACTACTATCTGACTGCTAGTGAATGCTACGACTACCCCTGCAGACTTACCACACTCTACTACTATCTGACTGCTAGTGAATGCTACGGCTACCCTTGCAGACTTACAACACTCTACTACTATCTGACTGCTAGTGAATGCTACGGCTACCTCCGCAGACTTACAACACTTTCCTTACTAACTAGCTGTTGCTGGAAAATTGTTGCGGCTTTCCCGCCGCTCTACCATGCTCTGCAGGTTGTCTCTGCCACCGACTACTAACATGAAAGCATTTCTTGCTAACCGTTCTCAAGATCCTTATTCCGACTCACTAGAGTCCGACAGGCGGTCCTTCGACCCTGGATTCCCAACCAGCTACTAACCATCTCAATCGAATGAACTCATTGTTCGGAAGTTCCTCAAACTCCCAACTCTGAACTCCTCAATCCATCAATCGCTGTGCTACAAATCTTTCTTCTCGGAGATCGCGTACTCATTTTAGACTTGCGTACTCTTACCCTTTTATACTCGGAGGGTTCTCCCCTACTTGGATCTAGCTAACTCCTTACTGCTCATTAGTCGAAAGGATTCCCCAACCTTCCTTCCATGAAAAGGGGCAATCTGCTGCCCACCCATGTTTACCTCTGTTGGCGCTCCAACTAACCCTTACCAGATCCGAACCATTCCGGCTTAATGAATCGCTCACTCTTCAATCCTTCACTGTATTTTCTTTGCTGAATGCATCCTGAGAACTTGTGTTCAGGGTAAACATCTCCAACTCACTTCCCTACTGTCTACTAGCTACTTCACTAGAAGCTTTAAATCGTCACTACTGAGGATATAACTGATCAATACCCGAATGACATCTTCCGAAAGTAGTAAGGCACTACTGAATCTTACACATACATGCTACAATCACAGCATCTGAAGTGACCTGATCTAGAGGGGACGACCTCCAATTTACCATTCTAATTCCAAGGTATGCAAATGGCATATAACTTAACCATAGGTAGGTAATATAATACCCCAACGCATATGCTTATTGATATCAATGCAGCAACATAACAATAATATCATGAATAATAATTAACAGGAAGGTAAAAGATACGTACCCCCATCATTTAGTGTTGCTCGAATCCTTGTTGAAATTAACCAGAATACTAGGCTCCATGCCGTGGGCGGTCTTGCCCGACCCTGATGTCCGCTGGTGGTTCTCGAAGTCCCAGGGGCAGGAGCTGGCACCTGCCCTGCTGTATACAAACTCGGACAGTGGGCCTTCTTGTGGCCCCTCTGACTACAACGGAAAATATATCGGATCAAGCTCCTGAGCGATGGTAACAATACAATCTCTGCTGAAATGGCCAATTCGGCCGCACTTGAAACATCCAACATCGCCAATACTTCTACGCCTGTACGCACCCTCGTGCGTCCTACCACACTTCCTGCATCAATTGCGGCTCTGATAGTTCCTCGATCTCGAATCCGACCCCTTGGGCCTCTTGCCCGAACCTGTGGCTACCTGAGTCTCACCCATTTTCCTCTTCCTTTCCGACTCCCTGCCCGAATCTCGCTCATGCATTACCTTGTCAACCCCATCCATCGTCTGAACAACCGCTGTTCGATCCCGGAGCTTCGCGGTCAACCTACTAGTGACCCGTCAAATGATGTTGGGTAACTCCTCGCGAATGACTAGTGAAACCTCATTAACTACACAATCATGCAAGGGTCTCTCCTGGAGACAGGGTGCCTTACTCACCCCTGACCCTTGATGGATAAAGCCAGAAATGGAATCCCCCTCTTTGATGGATCCCCGAACTTCATTATAATCGGGCTCTAGATGAGCCCCAAACTGTCCTGAAACTATCCTGGCCCTAAAGGCCCGAAGATGACTGTCCATGAGCTCCACAATTGCCTCTCTAACCGAACCAAAAATCACTGGAGTCTGATTAATGATGTTGCACATAATCTTTAAGGAAATGAAATCTCTCATCTGATCATCAAGCTTCCCGGCTCTAGAACCTGAGCCAGATCCCTCCTCGGTGCCTGAACTGCCAACTGATATCTCGCGCAAGGTCACCATGCTGAAAACATAACCCATTACTGATCAATACACACCGCTGCTGAGGGACCTCTCATATCCTCTACTAGCTCCCTGGTTTTACCTCGACCCCTCTTGAATCTAGTACGGATCCTCTTCTTTCAGTAGTATGGGCCCATACTACCCTCCACATCTATCCGTACTTTCCTCAAGAGTTAACTCCACCGAGTCCCTTTTTTCTACTGCTAATCTTTGCTACTCTCATCCTAGGATTGCCCTAGGGAACCTTTGACTCCACCCAAATAGTCCTCAGCTGCTGAAGGCCTCCTCGTAATGCCAATTAGCCACCACCTAAATACCATCACATGTGACAACGGTCAGATAATCCTTTGAGTAAAAGACTCATCCCCACAACGGTTAGACTCAGACGAGAGCTGCGCAATAGGCCCAAATCTAGCACTCTGAGATTATTCAACCCTGATCACATGTGATATGAAGTATTCACCTAATGGCTAACTCCCATCACTCAGAGTCCCACTAAGCACAGAGCAAGCAACATTTGGATAAAGGAAACATACTCATGCAAACTATTCTCATAATCAAGAAACTGTACTAACATACAATATTGAACTCATACTATCAGGCATAACCTAAACAGGCTATCCTACTGCTATCTACTCCATACTAGCATGCAATTATCATAAGGCTGAAACACATAAGCAGACATATAAGGCATCCTCCTAGATCCTTAGTCCTATACTAGCATGTTGTTCTACTGAAACTGAAACTGGAACTAAAACTGAAACTGAAACTGAAAATCATAAACTTGTATGGGTAATTTGGGAGTACTATACTAGCATGTTTTTCTAAAACTCTTTTCTTTTCTCAAACTCCTTTTTACCAAAAAATCCTTTCGAAAATGTTTTTCTTTTGAAAATCTTTTACCGTTTCCTTAGTTTGAGTCCAGAGACATTCTCAAGTATGTCCGAATCCCTCAAACCAAGACTCCGATACCAACTTGTAACAACCCAAAAAACCATGACTAAAATTTTCTTTTAAAAAATTATTAAAACCATATTTACAAAAACCGCGTCACAAGTCATAACATAATTTCCGAGTATTAATCCAAAACATAATCTTATTATCAGAGTAAACATTCCTAGACTAGCGGACTATGGTGTGTGCACTGCAACCTCTCCAAGCTCCTCTTTTGAAAACTAAGTACCTGAAACCAAAAACTGCAACCGCAAGCACGAAGCTTAGTGAGCTCCCCCAAACTACCACATACCATACAATAACATATAAAGCACATATTGGGCCTTGCCCAAATCATCGGACCAAGGCCGGACTAACTGGGGCCTTGCCCCTGCATCAGATGGAAGTCCGGAAACTAACTGGGACCTTGTCCCCTACATCGGACCGTAGTTCGAACTAACTGGGGCCTTGCCGCTGCATCAGACCAATGTCCGAAAATTGACTGGGAGCTTGTCCCCTGCATCGGACCGAAGTCTGGAGTAACTGCATCGAACCGAAGTCCATAACTAACTGAACATAGCATAACATAAACATATCAACTAGCATGAACACATATACTGCATACTGCATCGGGCTGTAGCCCAGAACACATAACACATAAATCCTGTCCGAGCCACGAAGGCATCAAACATACTAACTTCTTCATCGGACCGAAGTCCGGAAACTACTACTAGCTAAACAGGCGGGCATTGTGGCCTTAGAACCATTCCTACTGGAAGGAAAAACTCACCTGGTACTGCTGAACTTGCTGGTAACCCCTTTGGATGCTAACCGACAATTCCCTGAACCGCTGCTCCACTAGCTCCCCGAGCTACCAATATCAAATCATATATCACTTAGCTTAACTGATCTCCAAAAGTCAACTATGTCAACTCTGGCCATAGTCAACCTTCCAGGTCAACCCTACTCGCCGAGTCTGCCTACTGACTCGCCGAGTTCATTAGCTAAGAATCCATTCATTCGCGACTTGACTCGTCGAGTTTGACCCTGACTCACCGAGTCTACCGATTTTCGAGTCCTGACCTGTCCAACTCAATGAGTCCCCACTCAATTCACTGATCCAAGTCTTAACTCGAAGGGTTCTTGACTCTCCGATTCCAAGAACATACTCATCAAGTCCTAGGCAATCTTCAACAGACTCGCCGAGTTCCTGCCCAACATCATCCAACTCACCGAGTCCACCCATGTGACTCGCCGAGTCGCTCCAGTTCTTAATCCATTCAGTGGATTTTCGAGCCATGCAGGGGCTCCAAATCATAGATCCATACTTCTAAAGTCCATTCCCCATGTAAAGTTGCAAACTTTACATATAACTAAGGAGATCAAGTCTCAAAACAATACAAACTAGGGTTTAGTACAAAGAAGCTTAACAACCAACCCAAAGACTTATGCTTTATGATTTTCTAGGCTAGAATACACTTAGATCTGAAGTAGCAACTTCAGATTTGGGCTCCAACTCGAAATGATTCAAGGACATGGCATAAAAGGCCCAAAACTCATAACCAAGATAGATCTAGATGCAAAGGAGTCCAAGTACTAGTTTATTACCTCTAAATGCTCTGAAATGTCTTCCCAATCCTGGATCTATAGTGCCTAATCGCACCTCCAAGATCCTTCTTCCTTCTCCAAGCTTTAATGCACTCTTCAAGTCAAGAATTAGCCCAAAAACGGATATGGTGGCTAGGGTTTGGTGTTCTGGGTTAGAGAGGCAGTAAAGGAACCTTAGAGAAGAGAATGAGACGTTTAAATAGGCTCCAAGTCCCGGATTTAGGGTTTTCCTCGTTCAGACCAGACTCGTTGAGTCCCCTTTGCCGACTCGCCGAGTCGGTTACATAATTGATCCCCCGGATCCCGCTCCGACTCATCGAGTTCCTCCCTGGACTCGACGTGTTGACCCTTTGACTTAGGTTTTCTTTCCTTTATTGATTTTTCTGATTCTGGGTGTTACATGTTCCATTGGAGATATGAACCGAGGTTGCCATGTTATAAGCTATTTCACCAAAAGAAGCCTTATGTGTGTTACATGAGTGTAAAGATTGGACCTTTATGTGATTAGTGAGCATTGGGAAGTCAAATTTATAAGTTAGAAAAACAGATCTGACCTCAGAAGGTCATTTGAGTTTTTCCATGGAAGGAACTCGCCGAGTCCATAAGGGGACTCGACGAGTCGAGTCGGGTTGCCCTGCGATTCGCGACCAGTGGTAGCCTGTCGCGTGAGAGGTTAACTCGACGAGTTGAGTGAGGCCTTAGAAGGATTCAGAGGACACGCATGGACTTACCGAGTCACCCGAGTGTACTCGACGAGTGTGGTCAAAGTTTGACCGTTGACTAGAGTTGACTTTGATGAGATTTAACAATCTTTTAATCTATAAAGATCGATTAGATCTTGAACAAGTAAGTAAACAAAGACGATAAAAACACAATAATAAGAACGAGACAAGATTGAATCAAACGTGTCGAATGATTAAACAAAATCCTCAGAAGAGCTCGATTAAGAACATCAACTGTAAAGGATTGGAAGGTTACAAGAACGATCAAAGAAACCTGTTGTCGTCTAGATGTATCGCTATTCTCAGATCTCTAAAACCTTAACCTAATATGCATGCAAGCGAAAACTTATATACAAAACATAAAAGGTTCACGGTTGGACAGGCCCAAACCAGAATACAGAATAGCATAATCAGTCGAGCCCAAAAGACGCAATCTACAAAGCCCAACAATCTCCCGCTTTGCGTCAATTTGGAGCGAGACCTTCACTAATTACTTGGGGCAGCAGCTGAAACCGGTACCTTCTTCACGGTACTAAACAGACATTTGGTGATTGAAAGAATGGTCTGTCTAAACCGGATGTACCAGTTAATCATATCTTCAAAATACTTGACATCATCGGCCGAGTTCTCTTTACACCGTTTGACAATGAACAACCCATGCTCCAAACAGGTTGTGGTGTAAAGATGCTTGTCAGCTAAAGCGAAGAGACATTTCTGTCCTTTCGCTCGAGTGAACATAACCGTGTTACGTCTTGGGTCGATCCTGCCCAGTAGCATTTGATTGAGATCACTGGCCGATCCCACAGGAGCAATTTTGGGTTTCTTCTTGAAGACTGTGGCGACCTCCTGATCCATTAGGGCAACCTCCATGATGTAGCAGATTAACATCCTTTTGACATGGTCTAGAATGGAACCATATTCAGCTTCATTAGTCAAAAGGATATTATACAGGACGATCCAATCATGAGGATTTAGATTCGGTAGATCTGCCAGGGAGATAAGATGAGCAGTTTTTGCAGATCCCCGAATCAATTTGAACCGAACGTTTATAAAACGTCCCTCAGAATAAGGTTTTAGCACCCGAACGTTCACAATCTTCTGGGTGCTCCATGTAAGGAATTATGGACGAGCAGCCGCTAGATAAAAGTCAATGAGCTCCATGTCAAGCTCAGCGTTCGGGTGAGGGACTTCAAAGATGTTAGAGAATACGTGGAAGATGAATGCCTTTCGATTCAGCGGCATATCGAACTGCGAATCGACAGTGTTGTTGCAGTCGAACGATATAATCGGCTCGAGCCATAAGATGCTGGGAGTTTCAATGGCCTCTTTGATTAAGCGTTCCCTGGTCCAGGCAGGGAAGAGAGTCTTTCGGCTCTCAAGGAGATCGTGGGCTTCTTTTTGTTTGCGTTCGGCTTCGGCAGCCTCACGCGCCACACGACTGGCATCTTCACCATCCTTGCGACTGTTCTTTCGTTTTAAAATGTCAGCAATGGTCTCATTGTCGCCTTCTTCGTGTTCGTCCTCAGCTATGTTTTTGCCTTTGTTCTTCACACCCGAACCTAAAGTTTGATCAGTTGGAGATGGTTCGGTCGTGTGAGTAGCTTTGGAGGAAGGAGGTGGTTTTGATCCTGTCTTCTCATCTCCCCCTTGTTTCGGAATGGACACAAAACTTGGGAGGCCTTCTACTTTGTTAAGAAGATCGATGGCTGGAGAGAGCTTTTCAGCAAGGGAACGCCTCACCAAAAAGTTTAAGATTGGATCGTGTGCTTCCAGAATGTTGGAGATAACAGCATGGACATCCGAAACACACATCTTGACCACCTCCCGTTCAGATCGAAGATCTTCTAGTTTTTGTTGGGATTGAGAGAGTTGTGTGGTCTTGACCTCAAGTGCAGTTGTTTTGATTGCTAGATCGTCCATTAACGAACGCTCGCTTGCCAGATCTTCTTGTAGCTTGGCGAGGCGAGCATCAATGGAGGCAGTAAAGGCCGAGTTGTCATCGCTTATGGTTTGGCGTAGAGTTGCGAACGAAGGCAACTACGATGAGACAAAATTGACCAATTGTTGGACAATTGGTTCCAAAGATGCCTTTGTGGCATTTGCACTTTCCTGCAGGGTAGAGGCATTAGAAAATAGTTTATCGACTTTTTCGGTCGCTGCCTCACATGCCCTGGTAGATGCCTGAATTGCAGCAGTTGCTGAGGCCGCTGAATCATGTTGAGCCCTTGATAAGGCATCAACAATCTTCCGAAGGGAAGCTTCAGACAAAGTGGACTGTTGGTTAGACGAGGAGGCGAGAAGTAGGTCAATCTTCTCGTTGAGCTCTTTGAGATGTTTCTTGGTTACTGGAGCATCATCCTCCTCGTCACTTTGAACTTGAAACGGACTATAGTAGACCGAATCAAAGATCATGTTTTCTCCCCCAAGATAAGGGTTTTCACTCTCAGATGCATTTTCATGAGATGAAGAGGGTGGAGAGGTTAGGGGTGTTGAGGGTTTGGTAGGAGCAGGTTGAGTGGGTGATGGTATAGTTTCGGTTGGTGGTTGAGTATGAGTAGTTTCGGTTGTGTGGGTTTTGGGTTGAGGAGGTTCGGTTACATGTGGTGATTCGGTTGTAGTTGTAAAGATTGGTGGAGGGGAAGGAATTGGGGAAATGGGTAGTTCAATCTCTGGGGTAGGGGACCGAGGTGGTGTATTGCCTCGTTGAGGAGATGCATCCCCTTGAGAGTCGTCAGAACCCGAACTCTCACCCTCAGAGTCACTCGAAGAAGAGGGTATAACAAGATTTCACGTCAGTTGGGTCTTCCTCTTCTTCGGTGGTGGGGATGGTGCGGCTTTTGGCTGTTTCCTCTTTTTAGAAGAAGGTCCCTTTGAAGCTTTGGAGGCTTGCTTTCCTTTTTCTGCCTTTTTACCTCTGCTCACCGGTTTATCTGCATCATGAATAGACCTGAGCATATCCGGGGTCAGATCCCTTGGACCAGATAGCCTTAGCTCCTTGAGCTTCCAAATCAACCTGCTATCCGAAGGCACATCACCATACATTGACTCCGGGATAGAGCCAATAAAGGAGAATTTTGATGCATTTGAGACGATGATCTTCTTGGTATGGAAAGTACCAACAAAAGACATCAATGCACCTTCAGCAGTGGGAACATCGAATCTGTCCATGGCCCATTTAGTTATCAGTATCCAGAATCGGGCCAACGAAACTTCAGAGTGTCGGGATGAAGAAGAGAGGCTTTGAATAAGTTGTTGCCATAGAACAAACCCATAATCCAGGTTGATCCCATTATAAACTCTGTATATGATGGTGAGGAACAGACGACTTGCACCATCTGAACCTGAACTTCTCTCCGACAATCCCTTGAAAAGGACTGTAAATAAACCGTTCCATTGTGGCGGCAAGCATGACTTTTTGAATTTTGCAACGGAGGTAAGAACTTCTGTGTATCCCATGTTGTAAAACATGTTATACAGATGACCAATCTGTATCGACTCCGGATGAACTCTGGAATGGTCAGTAGCAAAATCCGAGCAAAGTGCAGAAACGCGGGCGAGAGACGGAGGTTTTGTGGTCTCCAATCTCAAAAAATACCCGGTCGACAGCCTTGTCGTAATATGCAGTCGCGTAGACCTGCGATAGGGCCGCCATCGGCACCGATTCAATTCTGGAAAGTGCTGGAACGAGTTGGGAATACTTTAAGCACTCTATGACCGGCGACATGTAGGAGTCGTATGCCATTGGGTTAAGATCAATGACCAAACATTGCTGTGGGTGAATGGGAAGAATTTGTGAGGTAGCATGAACTGAAGAGGAGTCAGCCATTGATGCAGGTGAGAAGAAGATGATGAATAGGAAACTGTATGGGAGTGTTTGCGTTTCGGAAATTTTGAAAGTGGTAAAGAGGTAAAAGGAGGTGTAACGGGCTATTTATACTGGGTGATAAGAGAGAGAAAAATCGTGTCAAATCTCTTATGGATGACAGTTGGGACGTGCGATGATCACGTAGGAGAGAGAGTGTCAGGTTCCTAGGACCACGCCGCCCAATAAGCGCCGTTTCATAGGGACAAGCCGTTACTGTTTAACCACGCGCATTAAATGCCACAGGACAAGAAAGAACTTAAGGTTTAAAAGAATGTCCGTTAAAATTACGATCAACCAGTTATAAAGAAATGTTGAAAGGCTTCTTTTAATTAGGCTAAAAACGACTAGCTTGAAAATAAAATCTCAGAAAGAAAAATAAGAACTAGATCCCAAGGGAAGAAATGTTATGGGTTTGTAACAATTTCATAGGAATCACATAAAATTGGAGATTTTAATAGGGTACTTTCATCAATTCTTTAGTGAGAACTTGAGCAATTTAATTGTTCACCGTCAATTCGTTAGGTGTGGAATTTTGGGTTTCACTTAGTTCGTAGTGACACAATACTAAGATCATAAACACAGATGTTGTGTAACCATAAACCTCAGTGGTAATTTCTGAGAGTCTCAAGGGTTACCATGATGGAATGAGTGTAGTGGAGAAGTAATGTAGAGATGGTGTAAGAGAACAAAGTACCTCTACTGCGAAAAGAAGGACCAAGCAGGAAACTCTTAACTCATGTGAGAAAAGAGTGAGGTAGCTCACGATTAGAATAAATGAATTGGCCTTATTGGGAACACAAGGTTTGTGTATACCAAGTCATGAAGGCCATTATTCAAAATCTTATGAGGCTTGAGAGACATACAGCAGCATGCTTCTAGGGACATTTAGGTATTTCATCAAATGTATCCCCATAAACGAACACTAACACACATGAAAAAAAAATTTGGAATTTTTTAGATAAACCGAACCCGAACCTTCGGTTGGTTTCGGTTGAGAAAAGTTTTGAAAAACCGAACCCGAACCTTCGGTTGATTTTGGTTCTAGAAAATTCTGAAAAACCGAACCCGAACCTTTGGTTGGTTTCGGTTCTAGAAAATTTTGAAAAACCGAACCCGAACCTTTGGTTGGTTTCGGTTCTAGAAAATTTTGAAGAACCTGGAAATGTAAGAAAACAAGAATATATATATATATATATTTTTTTTAAAACAAGAATTTTTTTTTTTAATCAAACGAGGAAAAACAGAATTGTACAAGTAATATACAACATTGAAAAACTACCTTTGAAGAAATGAGTGGGTCAGATAGTTGAACCGAACCCGAACGTTCGGTTGGTTTCGGTTCTTATGTTTGAGTTTGAGAGGTAGCGTGAGGTACTGACTCTGATTCCATCATACCTAGTCCTTGCAATATTTTATTGAATGATGCGTCAGGAAGAGCTTTTGCAAAGACGTCAGCCAGTTGATCAGTGGTTCTTACGAAGTGAACTTCGACGTTTCCATCTTCCACGTGATCTTTGATGAAGTGATACCTCAGTGCTATGTGTTTGGTTTTGGAGTGTTGCACTGGGTTATGATAGATCCTAATTGCACTTTCGGAGTCACAATATAGTGGGATCTTCTTCATATTGAGTCCGTAGTCTCGAAGTTGACTTTGGATCCAAATCACTTGTGACGTGCATGATGCAGCTGCAATGTATTCCGCTTCGGCAGTAGATAGCGACACGCACGTTTGTTTCTTGGATTGCCAGCTGACTAACTTCCCGTCAAGAAATTGACAGCCACCAGTTGTGCTTTTACAGTCAAGTCCACATCCTCCAAGGTCAGCATCAGAATAGGCTTGAACAAAGAAGCCTGAGTTGGATGGATACCATAGACCTAAGGAGGTGGTTCGCTTGAGGTAGCATAGGATGTTCTTCACTGCAAGCATGTGAGGTTCGCGTGGGTTTGCCTGAAATCGAACACAGTAACAAACAGAAAACATGATATCAGGTCTGCTAGCGGTTAGATACATTAATGAGCCAATCATTTGACGATAGAGCGTGATATCAACAGCCGGTTTGTCTAGGGATGGGGTAAGCTTGGTGCCGAATGCCATTGGGACTTTGACTTTTGAGTCTCCCATCATTCCAAACTTTGCTAGGAGAGTTTTCGTGTAGGCTTCCTGATTAATAAAGATGCCTTCGGGTCCCTTTCTTATGTTTAAACCGAGGAAAAAATTAATAGGACCCATTGAGCTCATTTCAAACTTAGTCTCCATCAGCTTTCTGAATTCAGCTGTTAAGCTAGGATTCGTGGAACCAAAGATGATGTCATCGACATAAATTTGAACTATCATAAGGTGGTTACCTTCCTTTTTGCGAAAGAAGGTTGGGTCAACCGAAACTTGTTTGAATTTAGACATCTTTAAAATTTTTGTAAGCGTTTCATACCAGGCTCTCGGAGCTTGCTTAAGGCCGTACACAGCTTTATCCAGAATATAGCAATGATTTGGATGCCTTTGGTTCACGAACCCAGGAGGTTGCTCCACGTACACCGTTTCTTCGAGTTCTCCATTGAGAAATGCACACTTGACGTCCATTTGGAAAACCTCAAAGTTCTTGTGAGCAGCATAAGCCAGAAATATTCTAACAGATTCTAGCCGAGCTACTGGAGCGAAAGTCTCTTCATAGTCTATCCCTTCCTCCTGACAGTATCCCTTTACCACCAGACGAGCCTTGTTCCGTATAACATTACCTTCCTTGTCCATTTTGTTCCTAAATACCCATTTGAGACCAACAACCGAAGCATCTGGAGGAGTTGGAATGAGGCGCCAGACTTTGTTCCTTTCAAATTCATTCAGCTTGTCTTGCATTGCTTGAACCCAATCAGAGTGATCGAGGGCAGTATTAACTGTCTTTGGTTCAACTTTTGATACGAATGAGTTGAACATGCAAAACTCAACCTTTGAAAATAAGGAAGTCTGTTTTGCTTTCAGTTGTGATCGGGTCAAGACCTTTTCAGAGACATCTCCAACTACTTGAGAGACAGGATGATCTCTGGTCCATTTGATAAGAGGAGGGTAATTTGGATCAAAGGTTGGGTCTAGTTCAGCATTAATTATTTCGTCTGGCTCAGATTGGCTATCGTAACCGAGTGTCATATCATTATGTTCCCCCTCAGTTGATGAGCTTTGAAAGACATGAGGTTCAGGTGTTTCGTGTGATTCTGAGCTTTCTGGTGTTGAGACTTCTTTGGTTGAAGTTGTAGAACTTGGCTCCCCCTGGACTTGAGCGCTTGGCTCCCCCTCGACTTGAGCACTTGGCTCCCCCTCGACTTGAGCATCGTTGGAAGGAGAGTCGTTAGAGATTGATGCTTCTTCATGCATTCTCCTTGCAGCGTCTTCGACAATCTGCTCCATGTGATCAACTTTGTTGTCTGCTGCACCTGCTTCGGAAAGTGAAGCGTTCTCCGGTTCGTCAAAGATGTCCATTAATGTCTCGAATAAGTTGGCGACCGAGACTGTAACCTGGCCATTTAGAGGAAAGATTTCCCCAGTGATGTCTTCTTTAGCCTGTAGCTTCTTGACATAGTTGTCGTCAAAGGTCACATAGTATGTCTCTTCAATCTTTCTCGAACGCTTGTTTAGGACCCTGTATGCCTTGGATATGAGCGAGTAACCCAGAAATATTCCCTCGTCGGCTTTGACATCAAACTTGTTGCGTTGTTCTTTAGAATTAAAGATGAAACACCTTGAGCCGAACACATGGAAAAATTTCACATTTGGCTTTTTGTTGTTCAGGATCTCATATGGAGTGAGCGTGAACCTCTTGTTGAGATATGACCTGTTCTGTGTAAAACAAGCAGCCGAAATAGCGTCAGACCAAAAATAAAGAGGTAAGGAAGCGAAACTTAGCATAGTTCGGGCAGCTTCACACAAAGATCGGTTTCGTCTTTCGACTATTCCGTTCTGTTGCGGTGTGTAGGGAGCTGAGAAATTATGACTAATTCCCTTTTCTGCAAGAAATTCTTCAAACTCCCTGTTCTTGAATTCGAGACCATTGTCACTTCTGATGTTACGAACAACCTTCTTAAGCTGTACTTCAATTAGCTTGATAAACACTTTCAGCTTTTGAGTTTCTTCAGATTTAAGCTTTAGAAAGAACACCCATGTAAATCGTGAAAAGTCATCAACAATAACAAGAATATACTTGCTACCACCGATGCTTTCGATAGATGAAGGACCACACAAATCGATATGAAGTAATTCGAGTGGTTCAACAACTTTTGTGTTGATTATAGATGGATGACTTTGACGACTCTGCTTCCCCATTTCACATGCAGCGCACAGATGATCCTTGTCGAACTTGAGCAATGGAAGGCCCCTAACATGACCTCCAGTAACAAGACGGTTGATATCTTTAAAATTAAGATGAGATAATCTTCGGTGCCACAACCAACTTTCGTCGGATTGAGCTTTTGACAACAAGCATATAGTTGGGTTTCCTTTGATGGGTTTAAGGTTTAAGGGAAACATTTCACCCTTTCGCTCTGACTTGAGAATCACTTTCTTTGACTTTTTCTCTATGATTTCAGAACCTTCATCATCGAACGAGACTTTGAGACCTGTACCTCCAACAAGCTGAGATACACTAATGAGGTTGTGTTGGAGTCCTTCCACATAAGCCACCTTCCTTATAGTAAAGTCTCCATTTGTTATCATCCCGTATCCCTTTATGGTGCCAAAAGAATTGTTTCCAAACTTGACGTTGCCACCATTTGCAAGAGATCTGTATTCCCTAAGCTCCTCTTTCCTCCCTGTCATGTGACGTAAGCAGCCACTATCGATGTACCATTCTTCATCGAACTGCTCGTCACTTATAACCTGCAAAAATTAGACAGATTTAGGAACCCAAAATTTCTTGGGTCCACGTGAGCTTTGCATGGGAACGGGAACAATAAGAGAGACATCAACAAGATAAGTTCGTTTTATAAGAGTTGTTGCATCTTTCCTTTTAATGGTAAAAACTTTTATTTTGTTAGGATTGGGTGAATTAGGTTTGGATTCTGGTTGGGATTCATTGACCTTTTTCTTCCACTTTTGCTCAGTTGACGAATGAGATTTTTGAAAACAAGAGAAATCAGCTTTAGAGTAAGATGGAGACAAATCGGTGGGAGTAGAAGAATTATGAGACCGAGAAGAGGAATTAGAAGAACGAGAAGAATTTGAACAAGAGGGTTTGGATTGAGAGAAGTTCCGGGCTTGAGACTCTAGGTGACCCTTTTGCTTTTGATCATTGGAGGGAATGACCTTAGAGTTTTGTTCTCTTTTGACTTCAGAACCGAACCTTTGCGTTCGGTTGGAACTGTCTTTGGAACCGAACCTTTGGTTTCGGTTGAAGTCCTTTTCAGAATCGAACTTTTGCCTTCGGTTGATATCTTCTTGTGAACCGAACCTTGGCTTTCGGTTGATATCTTCTTGTGAACCGAACCTTGGCTTTTGGTTTTTGTGACTTTCAAGCTTTCCTACAGGATTGTTTTCATACTTTAGATTCTTGTCTTGATGAGAGAAATATGCATTCTGGGAATGTCAGAATTGTTTCCTTTCAGAAAGGTTCTTCCTGTATCTATTGTTCCTTTCTATCTTCCTATTCCTCATCTGAGAAGGTTGATGATGAACATTTGCTTTCGTTTTTGGTGACTCCTTGGCTGGTTCCTTTTGAACTGCAGGAGTTTTACTTTGAGCCGAAGGAGCCGAGGGAATGTCTTCTTTTGCCGAGTGATCATTCTTCTGAGGAATATCTTTTGTACCACTGGTGCTCGGCTCATCGAAGTTGTTCGGCTTATTCAAGGGTTCAGGTATGTATCTTCCTTTGCTCTTCCAGGAAGTTCTTTCAGATAAACCAATGGTTTCGTCTGCATTATCAATTGGAGCTTCCCAAAAGTACTCATCACAGCCATCAGCATTGTCTTCGTTTACAATGGCTACAAGTTTAGCTGTTTGATGTTCGGTTATTCCTGTTACCTTGTATACTTGATTTGGAGTGGTCCTGTCCTTTTGATACACAACAACTTTCTCAACTAATTTTGGGGAATTTTGATGGGACAACCGAGCGAACTCCACTGAATTTTCAGAAATTAGATTCTTGTGATTTTCAGGCTCGGTTTTAATAAATTTTGAGCAGTCAACCGTGTCCTCTACAGAAATTTCGCTCATGTTATCGTCCTCGTTAAGCTCAGATGCATTTTCAACATCAATTTTTTTTTCTGAGCTTACGTTGGCGTTTAAAGAGTCAAATTTTTGCATGGTTTCGGTTCTCAGTTTAAGTCTGTCATTTTCATCCAAAAGAATTTTAAGCATGTTCTTGTGGTCTTTGGATTTAATGAAGGACTCAATTTTGTCCAGTCCATACATGTAGGTTGGATTGACATCATCAGACGATATCACACACTCACAATTATAGGCTTCGGCATCGATTTCATCTTCCTTAAACTCTAGGAAGGGCAAGATCATGCGGTGGATCTTTTGGCCTATTTCACAATCCAAATGAAGCTGAGTAATATTAGAATACAGACGTTTAGCGATTAAACAAAAAACATTTCGTTGTTTTAACAATTTTAAATTGTCTCTTTGCAAATAAATGTTTTCATCTTTAAATTTGACTAAGTCTGACTCCTTTAACTCTATCCACATTCTCCGCTCCTCACTCTTCGACGCCACCCTGCTCAATTGATCAGTTAGGTTAGAATTTGTGACTCGAGTTTGAGTTAAGCTACTATCTAGATGTGAAATTCTTGTATTGACGTTTTTTAGTTCTTTCTCATAAGAGGATGATGGTACTTTGCATGAAATAAAAACAGATTGTACCTTCTTTATCAGTTCATCGAGCTCATTGAACTGCTGGCTGAGCGGTTTGGCCGTAAAGCACATATCCTCCTTTGCCATCGGTGTTATATCCCCTCATTTGAGATACGTCAGTTACCATGAAGCACTTTCCACCACTACTTTCTTCCTTAGTCATGTAGGCCTTTCCATGGGTAGGCTGCCTCACTTCCTCGTCTTCTGAGTCGGTAGACCAAACTTCCGTGCTGCCGAATTCATCACCTTTAACCGAACCCTGCACAATAAGAGCATTAATAGAAGGGTTAACGGCAGACTTCTTCTTTCTCAACTCATCCAGTCTTTTCTGCAACACGGCTTCCTCGTCATTCCCATCATCTTTTTCAGCCATCTTCTTAAGGACACAGTCCTTAGCATAGTGATTCTTCCCACCACAGTAGAAACAGCTTACTCCAGAATCGCCATCCACCTTCGGTTCCTTTTTGTGCTCCTCAGCTTTCGGTTCATTAATCACTTTTTCAGAGCTGTAACTCCTCTGCCAGCTTCGGTTTTTGTTGCTGGGGAATCTCTTCTTTATGAACCTCTTGGGATTGGACACCATCATGGCATAATCCTCAGACGTGAGATCGTATTCCTCCAGGTTGAGATCTTCATCCTCCATCGCAGCTTTACTTTTAGATAGGAGGGCCAACGAACCGAGACTGGAAACGACGTTCTTTTCTTGCAGCACAATCTTCTCTTGGGACTTGAGAATACCCACCAGTTTCGCCAAAGAGTATGATTTAAACTGCTCATGGGCTTTAACTGTGGAAACCACTGCTCTCCATTCAGACCTCAGACCATTCGGGAATGTAACCTTCTGTTCGATAAGCTTCCTTTCAATATCGTGTTTGATCATCTTGTTGAGAAGATGATTGAAGCGATCGAACGTCTGGGTCACAGTTTCTTCAACCCCTTGCCTGAATTCTCCAAACTCAGATAGGAGCAAAGTTTGAATAGAATGTTCAAGATCCTCGTCTGTAGAATACAGTTCGCGAAGTCTATCCCAAACATCCTTTGCCGTCGTGCATGAGCTAACCAATCTGAATGTATCGGACTGAAGGGCGAACCTGATCAACCTTAATGCCTTGATATTGCACTGGAACTTATCCTTTTCATCTTGTGCAATATCTTTCACGTCCCTTAGCAGATCATTGTACACTTTTTGTGTCTTGATGATTCTGGACGTTGCAGAATGAGAAAATGGTCCATTGGTGATGGCTTCCCAAATGAGATACCCATTATCCTCCAATCCAATAACGTAGTCTTCGAAGTGATGTGCCCATACTTCATAGTCATGGGTGTGTAAGATCGGAATCTTTGTCGTCGAACCAATGCTGTTGGAAATATTAATAAGGTTTGATTGTGTCGCGTCCATTATGATCGTAAAAACATGTTCAAAGATCAGACTTGTAATAAAGCAGATTAGGGCAATGTAATAAATATCAAGATACGTCAATAAAGAGATGACGGCTCAATAAATATTGATGATTGCGGAAAAACCTCTAATGGAAATCTTTTTCACAGAAAAGATGTGTATCAATTACACAGCCTCCTGCTCTGATACCAATTAATGAGATTTAACAATCTTTTAATCTATAAAGATCGATTAGATCTTGAACAAGTAAGTAAACAAAGACGATAAAAACACAATAATAAGAACGAGACAAGATTGAATCAAACGTGTCGAATGATTAAACAAAATCCTCAGAAGAGCTCGATTAAGAACATCAACTGTAGAGGATTGGAAGGTTACAAGAACGATCAAAGAAACCTGTTGTCGTCTAGATGTATCGCTATTCTCAGATCTCTAAAACCTTAACCTAATATGCATGCAAGCGAAAACTTATATACAAAACATAAAAGGTTCACGGTTGGACAGGCCCAAACCAGAATACAGAATAGCATAATCAGTCGAGCCCAAAAGACGCAATCTACAAAGCCCAACAGACTTCAGTTGACCTTAGGGTTTTGGTCAAGCTAATTCAAGGAATGTTAGAGAGGGGTAGAATTGTCTTCTACCCATTCGTTAGAGATGAGGTCAAGAGAAAGTATTTGATTAGGGATGTTATCTTTTGATAGGAGGAGACTAGGTCAGATTATCGAGCACGAGAGGTTATCCAACATCATACGAGGTGACTCTTCTCTTTATACTTCACCTAGAGTGGTCATTACGTATGACCGGAAGGTCTTATATGCTATGAGTAGAATGTGATGTATACTGTTATATGATATGTATGTGCTATGTTATGTTATGAGTAATATGGTATGGACCGGAAGGTCATTATGATATGCACCGGAAGGTCAATAGTGTATGGACTGGAAGGTCAAGATGATGCGGACCGGAAGGTCCTTACAGGTAGAGTCAGAAGGTCTACCAGGGTTTGGACAGAAGTCTTCTGAGACGCATGGACCGGAAGGTCCCATAGAGCTATGGCCTCGAGTGGCGTATATGTTGTATGTGATATTCTGGGGAAGTCACTAAGCATTTATGCTTACCATGTTATGTGATATGTGTTTTAGGTACCAACGAGGATCGCGGGAAGGTACCAACATGATTTGTACATACTAACAGAGGATTGTATTTTGTGATCTTGGGATATGTTTTATTATGATGACATTTTATGCACATGAGATTTGAGAATATTATATGAATTTTATGTTTGAAAAATGAAAAAATTGTTTTAAATTTTCACGTTGTTACAACATAAGTATTCAAATTGGATAAAATACATAAGTTCGTTGTGCTACAATAACATTTTCCTAAAAACATTTGTCTGAGTATGAACGGGGGAACTTCCAAAACCCACCTAAAGGTCTAACATTTTTTTTGTTTTTTGTTTTTATTTATTATTATTATTATTATTATTATTATTATTATTATTATTATTAATTACAAACAAATTAAGCAGAAGCCCCCTCCTAATATTTCATCGAGCACCACGAGTTCGAGCTTATTTACAATGCAAATTCAGCCCCTATATATACTTGAAGAGAAAGCTTCTCATATGTCGCACCACAAGAGGTAGTTCAGGGGAATCAAATTTTCAACCTCACACCGTATACGAATATAAAACCTGGTGCATCAACTCAGATATCACTTGCACCATATGTTTGTTGAATTCTTCTTTTTGTTGGTAGAATTTTGTGACAATAATTTGGATGAATATTTGTTTTAAATTTTAAACTTTAATGCTTAATTTTAAATTTATTTAATATTATTTAAGATATTTCTTCTACGTTGTGCGAGTATTCTAGAAATATGTCAAAGAAGACTGTAAGAGAATTGACTTTTCGAAAGTGTTTTAATACCAATTCTTTTCTCACATTAGAACTATGATCTAATAAGCAATATAGTTATTTATCATTTTAGTTAGAAATAATAACTTAAAAGGTAATATATATATATATATATATATATATATATATATATATATATATATATATATATATATATATATATATATATATATATATATATATATATATATATATGGTAACTAAGTTTTTTTTTTCATCCCAACTTTTTTATCTGTACACATTTAGTCATTGTAATCGACTACTCCACGAAACCCGAAAAAAATGATATAATATGTTAACATATTTTTCATTTTATACACATTTAATCTTTAATATTTTTTTGCACATTTAGTCCCTAATAATTTTGTTGCAAAATATGTCCTTGTTGTTTTTCTACACATTCAATTTTTATGACCGCTTTATTTAGGTTTTTCTCATAGCATCCTATGTGATACAATCGTTAAAAAGTTGTTCAGAATGGTTGATGCTTAGGGATACCGCGATGTCGACTGCTTATATCTTGTGTTCTGAAGGTTGTAACTTCTTCCAATCACATATTTTAATTATATTTATATCCACGCATTTGTATTTGAGTCTGCTACAACATTCATTTTGCTTTCTTACGTTAAAAAGTAATATATATTTTTAGTTATGAACTTTATATCAATGCATTCTTAATGTATCCTCTAGGTATGCATCAAAGATAAAGGGTCAATTATCTAAAGTATGGCTTAGCTGACGGTCATTACCTGGCGTAAGTGCTAGGCCCGGGCCCTCGCCCTTGCGGCCTCATACTTATGCCCCGACGTTCTCATGTCAACCATCCGAGGGAATCGATTCAAAATGGGCTCCCTTCCGATAATTGTGTTACGTTTACAATGGCGTTGGAGAAAACCAGTCTTTTAATGGGGAAGGAAGGATTCGTGACTGCTGCTAAATTGCTTGGAGAAAGTCTACACAAGACCTTGAACGATAAGGATGGAATCATGAAAGATTTTGGGTCGTTCGAAGATTTATTGGCGAAGATGATGCCAACGTCATGGATAGGGGTTGCGGGAACACCGAAGCTTAAATTTTACGATTTGGATTTTGGATGGGGGAAGCCGAAAAAGCATGAAACAAATTCCATAGATTTTAATGGATCCATATCCATGGCTGCCTGCAAAGAATCGAACGAAGACCTGGAGATTGGTTTGTGTCTTTCTGCTACTGAGATGGAGGCTGTTGTTAATGTCTTTAATGATGGATTAGAGGCGTACGTACGTGTAGATTAATCATTATATCTTGATTGCTTTTTATATTTTCTTGTTGAATTGTGGATTCATGGTAATTACTAATTATGGTTATGATTAATGAATGTATGTGTAACATCCAATATAGTTTTTTTGCTTTTGGTGATTAGTGACTACACATATATAAGTCATGCATATAATATAGTTTAGTTGATATTTCAATAAATACAATTATTATGTTAATTTGTTTACAATGTGAACCACCAATTAGTCGACTTTTGGGTTGCTGTCTTTCTAGACAAGGACAAATCGTACATTTTATGTCGACAAAGGAAAAAATAGTTATAAACAACAAGCCATATGTGGTAATATGGATCGACCATTTATGTAGGGTGAATTACAATATTATATTGGCTTAGTCATAAATAAAAGATAAAATTGCAAAAATAATCCTTATGTTTATAAAAAAATATGGTTTTAGTATAAAACATTTGATGGTGCATCATTTTTTTTTTAATGATTTTGGACGTATACAATTAAACCTACTTTTACACCCTTATTATTATATTACTACATATTTTTTAACTTAAAAGAACAAAAGAAGAAATAAAATTATTAAATAACCTCCCTCGCCACCCTTCATCATCGATTCCAAAATCATTTGGGAGAAACCAATTCGTAATCTGCTTCACAACTCTCTTTCTTCCAAAACTATCGCCGACAGCCGTCGCAAATATGACATGCCACCATAATTTATCTCTCTCATTCTCTAACTCCCACAGTCGACATTCATTTTTGATGACAGGGTTCATCTCCATCGTTGGATACCTGCAAACTGAAATCCATTTTTCTCTTTCTATCATTGGTCAATTCATCTCCAACACACAACCATAGCTAACCTTAAATCCCACTTGAACCTTCCCTTCTCCCCATCTCTCCTTATCTTGTTGCCATGTAATCGACTATATTAATTTGTATTCCTTTTATAAGTCTTTTTTTTAATTATATATTGAATCCTTTATGTTAACAAAATTCATTCTGGAATATTATCTCTCTATATATGGTATCACACAAGTAGTGATTATCCCCTTCTTTTTTCCCAAATCGCTCCTCTCCAAACCCTATCTCCCTCCAGTGGATCTCAGGCATGTCGACTCCTTCTTAATCACCCTGCCTATGAATACTCTTCTCCATATGATCACTATTAAATTAACCTCCTCCAATTATTTATTATGGCATAATCAGGTTTTTCACCTTATAATTCATCAAAATTGGCTAGGTTCTGTTGATGGTTCCAAATCGGTTCCAAAAAAATTACTTATGGTTGAAAGTAAATACACCATAAATCCTATTTACTCCTCATGGGTTGAAATAGATCAAAAGATTCTTCTTCTTCTCCAGTCATCTCTTATAGAGGAATCCATGGCCAAAGCCCTTGGCTATACTACCTCTCACTCTCTCTGGTCTGCATTTGAAGTTGCATGTGCTCAAAATATTAAGGATTCTCTTTGAAATTTGAAGAAAGAAACTTCCTCTGTATCAGATTATGGAAAAGTTTAAATCATTGTGTGACAAGTTGGCAGCCATTGGTCACTCTATCTCTGATGATGATAAATCTCACTAGTTTTTGTGTGGTTTAGGCCTTGCCTTTGAAACCTTTTCCATAGCCTATCGATCAGTTCAACCTAGACCTCGGTACCATGATTTGTTAGGCTAAGCTGAAGGTCATGAAATCTTTCTCACATCTCTTCATGTCTCTTCTACACCTCAACCAACTTTTACTGCATCTCACCAGCAGTCTTCCCAACCAAATATGAAACATCCCGAAAATACAGTCTATAAATATTGTTTTAAATAATTAATAAAAACCATAATTATCAACCATTTCATTCGGAAACAAAAATAGTTATATCAAATTAGAGTATCATCTCAAAATGATCTTTTTATCAGAGTAAGCATCCTAGACTAAAACTTCTTGGGAGCTCCTCCCTCCGCTATCGGAAGTATCTGAAACAAAAACTGAAAACTGTAAATATAAAGCTTAGTGACTTCCCTAATTTACCACATACCATACACGTAATCACATATTGCAAACATTAGACCTATCCTGCTACATCGGGCCACGCCTGGCATCGAACGGATCCGACATCAGGCCCCGCCTGGAATCGAGCCTCGCTTGGTATACAAATCTGTTTCTGCTAGGCCCTGCCTGTCTCCAGGCCCCGCCCGCTATACATATACAAACAATAACATATAATCACACTAATACATATCAAAAAATCGTTATATTATAACTGCTAGTCTCAAGGCCCTGCATATCTTGGGTCCCACCCCTACTCTAATACTAATGATATATGAAACCTCGTCCACACTCAACTAGTTATGAGATACGGGCCCCCGCCCACACTCACCCCCTACCAGGTACATATATGTATGACAAAGACAATAAGTATATCTAAACATACTTTACTGCCTTGGGTACCACCCAGCATCGAACCGTAGTTCAGAAACATATCTATAACCCTTCGTCGGGTCTCGCCTGTCTTCGGATCTAAATTCGGTACACATTAACAAACATAAACGGGCCGACATTGGTGCCATAGACTCGTTCTTACTTGAGAGAACTCACCTCACAAGTTGACTGTAGAATCCTACGAATAACCCGTCGCTACTAGCTGGAAGATCCTTGAACTGCTGATCACTCGACTCCCCAAGCTATCAATTACCAAAATAACACTTAGATTAAAATACCCTCCAAAAGTCAAACTAAGTCAACCCTGGTCAAAGTCAAAGTCAACGATCAACAATCAAAGTCAACGCTCCGAGTTGACTCAACTTGTCGAGTTGCTCCCTCAACTCGTCGAGTGCAAAAACATCGAACACTAAAATAATGAACCAACTCATCGAGTCAGCCCCTGACTTGCCGAGTTCCCTAGTTACTCCGGGTCACGATTTATCGAATCTACTCATCGAGTCGGTCCTCAGACTCGCCGAGTCCTTGCATGAACAGAAACGGGACTACTCACTTCGACTCGTCAATTCCCTCCATAGACTCACCGAGTCCCTTAGCTTGTTTGGCCATCTTAAAGGATTAAGCCACTATTCTACAGATCCAAACTCCAAACTTTGAAGATACATTGGAAATAACCTTGGAAGGGTAAAGTTTCCAACTTTACCTGTTAATATCCTCACTTAATGGGTTTCCATGCAAACCCTAACACTTGAGGACTTAGATCTTGGCGTACAAGCCATCCAACCCCAAACCAATGTATCCAAACACAGATCTAGACCCAATCACTTCATATCCATGCAAAGCTCCTGCCTTTTTCCTCCATACATGGCCTTGTGAGCTAAAAAGCCAAAAGAACACTTCTTATGCTTGCACGGGAATTCCTATGGTATAAATCTTGCAGCATTATGCCATAATAGCCCTTAATGGTTCTAGATCTGAAACCATAAGCGCTTGGGACGTTCATTCCTCATATGCCAGGGTTCTTGAACCAAAAAACCCCTAAAGTGACAAAAAATAGATCTAAGTGCATAATGATCAAGTTTGTAGCTTTCTTACCATAAAATGGAGAATGATGAAAGAGCTTTCTGGATCTACTAGTCTCTTATTGTATCCCAAAGGCTTTACTATCTTCTTCAAGCTCCAAAGCACTTAAGAATGCTCAAGTGTACAAGGCCCAAACTTTGAGTTTCCTAAACCCTGACCAACTCGCTGAGTTGGTCCCCCAACTCACCGAGTCGATCACTTAACTCGCAACTTAGAAACCTCTCCGACACGTAGAGTTCTTTCATGGACTCGACGAGTTGACTTCATCATTTAGGGTTTTCCTTCCTTTATTGCTCTTTTAGATTCCGGTTGTTACAATTTTTCCCCACTTAAACTAGACTTCGACCTAGAGGTCCGCTACGGTCAACCACCTAGTAACTTCTCACAGCCTTCCTATACGATGCATACTTTGCCTGCTCGGTCCAATCCTCAGAGGACCTTTTCCATTGTCTTTCCGTCCAATCCTCTCGAAAAAGTAAATCCTTGAAGGTAAAACCTCAAGAACACTATGACCACTAACAATCATGGGTACATCACCCTTATCCCACATAAAATCCTTCTCGTACTCCTCAAGTACTTACACCTGACATCTAAGGGGTTCACCCCTTTACCCTGCGCGGTCCACAGTCTCCCCAATGCAACTGCATCGAAGTTACAATCCTTTCTATCTCTGTAAAGAATAAGTCTTCTACCATAATTGCAATCCCAGACACTCCCTGTTCCATTCATCCCATCGTTACCTACTGCTTGATTCCACTTACTATGTTCCGGAGCTGAAAAACCAATCCTAGCGGATGGAACAAATAATCCTTCTCATAAAATACTCATCCCTATAATGGTTAGACTCAAAAGATTGCTGCGCAACAGAGTCAAATCAAATACTCTACGATTATTTAATCCTGTTGTGAGGGGCTTAACACCAATCAATCAATTGGCTGCTCCACATAAGGATTCTCCCATCCTTGCTCCTGTCTGAAGGTCTTGTCGTCTCTTATCCATTTTCTGGATGAACCGAGACAACCCTAGTCCCCGCAATCAGCCATCATCTTGGTTACCAAATATCCACTGGCTATTGGATTCAAGCTCCAGCTCTTAGTCGCTCCCAGCGACTTCCAATGGAAGCTTCAGCCATCTAAAACTTCTCTATCTACCTTGCCACTCTGGCTCTATAAGCCCTGGGATCCTCAATCCCCTACATTAGCCCTATCGTCTCTACTAGGTCCCACCTACACTACTACAAGTACATGGTCCTCGCTCACAGGTCTCACCCAACTAGATTTTAGAGTAGTCTCTCCCACAGGACTCACCTATCTAGGCCTATGCAGGCCCACTCCTCCTCGAATATCAACTTACTATCGTTTCCTGATCATGATCTTGCTCGCTCGGTGACACAAGCCTTGCCCACACCCTACTAACTGGGAGATACGGGCCCTCGCCCACACTCCCCTAACTAGGTGTTAACGATTTTACGGCTTACCCGCAGTCCTACAATACTTCCTGCACTACGCCACTACTAGCGAATGATATGGCCCTTAGTCCGTCTTACAATACATCCCACAATTGTTTAAGTATGGGTGAATGTTACGGCTATTCCGTAGTCTTACATGCTGACTAAACTCGTCTCCTAATGAGGAGACCCCAAACCTAGTTCCTAACCAGTTATTACTACCATGAATACACGAAATCAATGTTGGGAAGTTTCCCAAACTCCAAACTCAGATGCTCCTCTATCTAAACAGCCACTTGGGCTAGTTTCCTCCCTATAAAGTTGTGAACTCATCCCCGTTTTGCACTTACTTCTTCACCTGACCACAAGGATGGTTCTCCCCCACTTCGATTCAACTGGGTCCCTATAGCTCCCAGCTTAGAAAGGATTCTCAATCCTTCTCTCCATCTAAGGTTCGATCTGCTAACAAAAATTGCTTACTATTGTTAGTGCCCCAAAACTAACCAGTACCGAATCTTACCCACTCTAAAATACTAACAGAAAACCTCCCGAGCTCTACTCACACTTGCTGCAGTGCCCGCATCCTGATGACCTACCCTAAAGGAAACATCTTCGAACTACTACACTAACATCCGTGGTATGCAGATGGCATATAACATTATCATAAGCAGGTAATATAATATTTTAAAATACACATACTAACATCGATGTAGTACCATAACAATTAAAATCATAAATAAAAGCTGATAGGAAAGGGAAAGGAATGCACCTGCCAGTTCAGGGGTTGCTTGCATCTCCTGTGTAACCAACTTGAATTCCCCGCTCCTTGTCGTGGGTGCCTCCACTCGGCCATGACGGCCATCGGTGATCCTCAAAGTCGCAGGGGCAGGTACTATCGCTTGTCAAACCCCCAAACCGTAAGACACACGGCGGAAACGTCTGGGGGTGGAGGACGTCATGCGTATTATCACAACAATTGCATCATAGTAAGCAAAGTAAACATAACCATTACAATATAATATGAATATTTACATCTATTTTTTTCATTGTTTGTATACATCAAAAGTATCAAAAATATAAGATTTGACTCCATAAGCTCCGTCTTCTCAAAAGTCGGTGAGAGTACATATCTACTGATGTCCTGAGAATACAAGCGATTTGAAAACGTATCAGCATAAAGCTGGTGAGTTTATAAGATTGTTTCATAGTGAAAACCATTTTTATCAAGTTCTAAAAAATATATGCACGATTCCCAAGAAAATCCAAAATTTTCTAACATGTTTGCTCGTTAATGTAGGTATTGTATTCCTTGTTAAAAAACCCTGGCTACTTGCCAATATGCAATGTGTGTTCTTGTTTAATCTGTAAGAAAGCTTTTGTATGAAATCCTTGGTTATCCTTAGTAATGTAAACAATGTATAGAACATTACTCTGATTCTTTGTAAAGTACTGAAGTTTAACTGTGAAAATCCTATGCTTTCCCTTGAATGTATGTTGTTGCTTTAATGGTTTTGAAATTGTAAGGCATAAGTATTTCCACACTTATGTTATTAAAGCAATTGTTCATGAGAAGTGTATTACTACGTAAATATGTCATTATTATCTACTGGCAAGTTTTATGACCATACTAAACTTGATATGACGTGAATCGGATGCCAATATGCTTTACGACTTTATCACCCATAGACTTGTCGGTCCTACTGTAGCTAGCAGCAAGGTGCGGGGTAGTAAATCCTATACAGATCTATACACAAAAATCACGTCCTCCCTTTAGTAGATTCTGGTTTATAAGGGTAGTCCTCCACTTAGTTAAGTTTGTAAGCGCCCAAGGACATGTCTCCCAACTAGATTAACGAGTTTACAAGTAATAATATGTGAAACGTAACGTTCTTTTGTACTTGAATTCGATGTATGTCTTATAGAGTAAAAATAATTATACTTAACTAATTGTTAACTGTTGTATTCTTTTAGTAATGTATGTCAAAAACTAAATTTGTCATAGTTTATAAAATTTACCGTGTAAGCACTTTGTATTGGTAAAACTGGTAATGAATTCCCCAAACTATACCTATTATAGTTTGACTGAAATGTTAAGTTCGTGATCTATTCTGAAAACTATGGAATTCTGTTTACAAAACGCCCCTTATGCTCCACATAATACAAAAGGGATAAAATATCGATACGTTTATGAAACACGAGGGTTTGTATCAATTGCATAAGTTTTAACTAAATGAAAACGTTTCTACTTTAGTTCACAAAACTCCTTTTTGTATGGATTGTATTCCCCCTGAAAACGTTTAAAAACAATAAAAACGTAGGGGGTATGAATTCACTGTTTGTCGGGTGTAAGGGTTGAACTGGAAAATCCTTGAGTTGATGTACATGACACTTAACGGAATCCTAATATCAATATATATATATATATATATATATATATATATATATATATATATATATATATATATATATATATATATTATATATATATTAGTGATTTCGTTAGATAAAGTGTTAGAAAGACACTTGTTTTCGGTTAAGGAATGTTACCGGAACTTGATTGAATCGAGGGAACAGGATTTTCACCATTTAAGAGGTGTATACGGCTGTGAACAAGGGTTTGCAGCCAACAGGTAGTTTACGGATGTGAACAGGGATTACGGCCGTGAACTCCCTTTTGAAGGGTTCACGGCCCGCACAGATTTTGTAGGTTTTACGGCCGTAAAATCAAGAACAGGGGTGCTTGTTTTCGAATAAAACATGTTGCAGATGCTCCCAATCAACCCAAATGAGGATTTTCAGTGTTTTTCAAAAGAAAGGAGGAGTTTTATGGTGCTTACGACCATAGTTTATGGAGAGAGAGTGAGAGAGTTTTCGGCCAAGAAGGCTCAAATGAAGGTGTGGGTCCTGTATTTATAGACTGGGGGTATGGTCGGTGGTGGGGTACACCTGCCACTAACCACAAACAGGTTTACGGTCATACACGAGTTTACGGCTGTAAACTCTTCCTAGCCACACACCTGCTGTTTTCGAGAAAAATGTGGGTTTTTTACGCGATTTTTGGTTCCGACTCGTATAAATGTATATAATTTTAATTATATAAATCACAATAATTTTCCAAAGCAACGAATTTGACGGAAATCCAATAAAATTTCAAATTTTATTAACAGAATTCGGTTAGAGGTAACAGAAGAGGTTTCGGGTTATCACATCATCCCCTGATAGAGAGAATTTTGTCCCGAAATTCAAACATAGAATACAAATCACTGACTTAGAAAGATATGCAGATATTTTGGTTTCATTGAATTTCCGCGCTCCCAAGTGAATTTAGGTCCCCGCTTGGCATTCCAGTGAACCATCACTATTGGTATGTGACTTTCTTTCATTCGCTTGATATCCTAATCCATGATTTCAACTGGTTCTTCCATGAAGTTAACGTTCTCATTGATTTCAATCTCATCGAGAGGGATCATAAGGGTCCCATCGGATAAACACTTTTTAAGATTTAAGACATGGAAGAAGATATGGATGTTGTTAAGTTCTTTGGGTAAACGAAGTTTGTATGCTAAGGGACCGATCCTAGAAAGGATATCGAATGGTCCTATGTATCTCAGATTTAGCTTTCCACACTTTCCAAAGTGTATCATGCCTTTCCAGGGTGAGACCTTCAATAGAACACGGTATCCTACCTGGAACTCCAAGGGTTTTCATGTCTTATCAGTGTAGCTCTTTTGTCGATCTCTCGAGGCCTTTAGTTGTTCTCGAATATGTATGATTTTTTCTGTAGTTTCAAGGATGATTTATGGACCAGTGAGACTGATATTGGGGACTTGTCCCTTCACAAGATGCATGTCGCCCACCTCAGCCCAGCAAAGTGGGAATCTGCGCTTACGACCATAAAGGGCATCAAAAGGCACATCCTTGATACTGGTGTGATAATTGTTGTTGTAGGAGAACTCAACTAAGGGAAAATGGGCATCCCACGACTTATTGAAGTCTAGGATACATGCTCCTAACATCTCTTCCAATGTATGAATGGTCCTCTCACTCTACCCATCTATTTGAGGATGGTAAGCTGTGCTCATATCCGGCTTAGTTCCAAGTGCTTTCTTTAGTGACTACCAAAATCTTGAGGTGAATCTGCTATATCGGTCGGAGATAATAAACACAGGCACCCCGTGCAGACGAACTACCTCTTGGGTCTAGATCTGAGTAAGTCTTTCCATCTTGAAAGTTTCTTTGATTGGCAGGAAGTGGTCGGATTCTCTTAATCGATCGACAATTACCCATATGGTATCATACCCACTTAGAGATTTGGGTAATTTAGTGATAAAATCCATAGTAATCCTTTACGTCTTCCACTCTGGTATCTCAGGCTACTGAAGCAAACAGGAGGGCTTTGGTATTCAACCTTCACCTTGTCATAAGCCAGACACTTCCCCACGAAGGTAGCGATCTCTGCTTTCATGTTTGGCCACCAATATAACTTCTTAAGATCAAGGTACATCTTATTCGAACATGGATGAACAGAGTATCTGGTCTTGTGAGATTCTTTCATGACAACCTCTCTGTAACCACCGAACTTTGGGGTCCAGATCCGGTTCATGAAATAATAGACTCCGTCTCCCTTGATCTCTAAGTTTTTCTCCATTCCTCTCAAAGCTTCATATGACTTGTTTTCTACTTTTAGGGCTTTTAGCTATGCCTCTTTGATTTATGCAGATAATTGGGAATGGATGGTCATGGTTAGTGCCTTCACTTTACGACCGTAGTACTCTTTCTGGCTAAGGACATCTGTCACCATATTGGCCTTTCCAGGATGGTAGTGTATTTCGAACTCATAATCAATTACTAGATCTACCCATCACCGTTGCCTTATGTCCGACTCCTTCTGATCGAAGATATGTTGTAGACTCTTATGATCAGTAAAGATAGTGAACTTGGTTCCGTAGAGATAATGTCTCCATATCTTCAATGCGAAGACCACTGCTCCTAACTCCAGGTTGTGATTTGTATAGTTGACTTCGTGTGCTTTCAGATGCCATGAGGCATAAGCAATCACCTTTCCTTGCTACATGAGCACACATCCTAAGCCTTCATTGGATGCATCACAGTAGATAACGAAGTCCTCCGTCCCTTTAGGCAGAGATAAGATAGGTGTGTTGCATAGTTCTTCCTTCAATGTTCGGAACGCAGTGTCTTGCTTTTCACTCCATCTAAAGGGTATACCTTTCTGAGTTAGGGTGGTTAGGGCTTAGCAATCCTGGAGAAGTTTTAGGTAAACCTACAATAATAACCAGCAAGGCCCAAGAATTAATGGATTTTCGTGGGCGTCTTCGGTGCCGACCAATTCTCTATCGTTTTGATTTTGGAAGGGTCCACGTGTATGCCTTCTTCGCTTACTATGTGACCAAGGAAGGTTACCTTTCGGATCCAGAATTCCCACTTAGAGAATTTTGCATATAGCATCTCACACCTTAGAGTTTCTAGCACTAGCTTCAAGTGTTGTCTATGATCTTCCTCACTTTAGGAATAGACAAGTATATCACCAATGAACAATATCGAGAACTTGTCTAGGAAAGGGCGGCACACACGATTTATCAGATCCATGATTACCGTCGGTGTGTTGGTAAGACCAAAGGGCATTAGTACAAACTCATAGGACCATATCGAGTCTAAAATGTTGCTTTAGTAACATCACTCTCGTGGACTCGTAATTGATGGTACCATGATATTAGGTCTATTTTAGAGAAGTAACTGGCTCCTTGAATCTGATCGAAGAGGTCGTCGATTCAGGGAAGGGAATAACGGTTTTATATTGTAAGCTTGTTCAATTCGCGATAGTCAATGCACATTCAAAAAGATCCATCCTTCTTTTACACAAATAAGACTGGGGCTCCCTAGGGTAAGGAACTCTACCTGATGAATCCTTTGTTAAGTAGCCCATTGATCTGGTTAGATAACTCTTGTATTTCTGGTACTACTAAATGATATGGGGATTTAGCTACGAGGGTAGCTTCGGGGATTAAGTCGATTTGGAACTCGACTTGGCGCTCAGGAGGGATTCCTGGAAGCTCTATGGTAAAGACATCAGGAAAGTTGCAAACTTTGGGGATCCTCTCGATGTATTTAACTTCCTGCTTCTTGTTAATGACATGGGCTAGGAATGCATGACACTCCTTTTGTAAAAATTATATTGGGCTTTGATGCACAAAATGATACGAAGGTTCGAGCTGAGTTAATCGCCATAAATCATGAGGGCTTCGCCAGATGGTAGGTTGAGACAGATGGATTTTTCATAACATAGGATATTATCACGATTGGTGCTCAACCTATCCACACTAATGATGATGTCAAATCTCTTTATAGAAACCGACATAAGATCGATGGGAAAGGAATGGTTGTTTAGGGTAAGGGTACAATCTATGAATATGTCGTTATTCCTCTCTTTCTTTCCGTTAGCGATTTCGACGATAAATCTTTCGGTTAAAGGTTAGGGTTTATGTTTGAGAAGATGTTTGAATGCATGACTGACAAAACTACTCTCCATACCAGAATCGAAAAGAATGCATGCATAAGAGTTGTCAAGGAGGAACGTAACTGTCACAACGGTGGGATCTGCAACTGCCTCCTCCTGGCCCATTGCTAACACTCTCCCGGTGTTGCCAGATGTTGTTGCCTTGGGGAAATTTCTCTTGTAGTGCCCGACTTCCCCACAGCCATAGGAGGGTTAACTAACACCTGCTCCAGAAGCCTGATTGGTTTGTTGGAGTGGTGTCTTGCAAAAACGAGTTGTGTGTCACTTCTTGACACAACTGTTGCACAACATTTAACGGCATGGGACGTGATTATGATGATAGTTACACTTATCACATTGAGGAAGGGTACCAACATATCTACTTGTAGGATCTTGAGTTGCAGGAACAACGACATGAGTAGTAGAAGCATGAACTGCCACTATTTATTGTTTCTTGGAGGGATCCTATGAAGACTGGACCTTAAGCTTTTTCCAGAACTTTCTCTTCCTACCACTTGCCTTCGCTCGTTCAGGAGCGGCTTCCACTTCATCAAGATCAACCCCGTGATCTATCAAGGTCTGCGCTAGGCACTTGGCGCTGTCAAAAGTGGAAGGCCTAGCAGCCAAGACATTTCCTTGTGGTAGGGGCTTCAATCCCCATATTTACCTCTCTATTTTCTTGCTTTCTGAGGTGACCATTCCTAGACAGAGGAGAGCCAGATCATAGAATCTAGCTTTATAGGAGGCAATGTCAGCGCCCTTCATCTTCAGGTGCCAAAGCTTGTGCTCCAATTTCTGCATCTCGCCCCTTGGGCTGTACTCTATGAGAATGAGTTCCTTCAAAGATTCCCAACCCATGGTTTCACATTCCCATTTTCACAGCCAGAAAAGACCGATTTTGTTTATGCTTTATAAAAGTCAGAGTACCTCTTTTAATAAAAATGTTACGGAATTTGTTCCCAGTAAAACATGATAAATACGTTATCAAAGCATTTCCAAAGAAAAGTATTTTTATTCATTTTAAAACAATTGGGATGTCATCATCAATACAGAAACATAAGCATAAACAGACCTTACATTCATTATCACTAGTAATTTATATCTCCTTAATCTCTTAGTGTAATCTGACTTCATATCAACACCTGTGATACAAGTAAATTGAGTGGGTTAGGTTAGGAAACTTGGTGAGTACATAGGGTTTTCAACCCCCAATAATATAATTATTATGTTTAATCATCAAAAAATTAACCCAATTACCCATCCGCATTATCTACTTTACTCTTAAGTATTTACCCTAAGAATTAGCTATTCCTCGTTCATTATTTCCTAAGGATTATCCTAAGGAATAGGCACAAAATCCATCATAGTCAGGGTTAGCTCAACAGACACTAAATCCATAGCTGCCAGGGTTATCTCGTTTATCGACAATATTGTTTCCAAGAATCCACTCGGAATACATGTCAATGAGTTTTCAGATTACACCGGTGAACACATCGTTCATAATACTTACAGGTTACGAGCCTGCTAGTGTTCCACTTTATTGTCTAGAATTGTCCACGGTTGTCATCCATACTCTGTTAGATGATGGGGTCATTGCTTGGGTCATCCCTTAGGTCATCGTTTGGCTCATCGTTTTGGCTCATCGCTTTGGCTCATCGCTTAGGTCATCGCTTCTCACCATATTTACCACTTATATATCATCGCTCATCATTCATCTCATCTCTCTTCACTCATCATTTATCTCATCTTATATATCATCTCTCATCATTCATCTCATCTCTCATCGCTCATCATTTATCTCATCTTTAATCTACCCATGTTCTACCCAACACATTTTGTAGATATAAAATACGTATACAGTTTAAATCATTTGAAACATATATAAAATTGTTCATCCAACATAAACAACAAGTATTCAAGTAATATGTACACATAACATGTAGTTTGTATACAATACTTCATATATATGTGTAAGATGAAAGTAATTATGCACTCACTTGGTATGGTGGTGAGTCGGCACTCGGAAAGCAATTTGTTACTCTTAAAACAATTATTCCTTGACGAAACCTAGTATCATTACGACTAAAGTTTAGTCTAATGTTTGAAGAGACTAATTTAATAGTCTAGCTATTATTACTATTATATAAGCGTTAAACAATACTTATATAACCTATAATAATAGCCCAAATACCCCTTATAAGGTCCTAATAACATTACTATACTGAAACATAAGTTATACTAAAAATAGGGTAGGTATAGCTCACTTATAGCAGATTTTCTCGAAAACCGGGCTTCACCGGAGAAGCGTTCCCGAGTCGAAAGGCTCTTTTCTCGAGGCTTTAGGAGCCTCGAGGCTTCCTTTGGGTGCTAGGGGATTTACCTAGACTGTAGGGGGGGTTAGGGGGCTAGAGAGAGTCTAGAGAGACAAAGAATGGTTTGGAAAAGTGTGAGAATGAATGGAACCCCACACCTCTATTTATAAGCTAAATTCCTAATGGACTCGCCGTGTCAGTTTACTGACTCGTTGAGTCGGTGCCACGTGTGATCACCTGATGGCTTTTGTTGGGGAGAAAGGCTTGGCCTATATACAACCACATCACACTTTTGCAGCAGCACCCTAGCGATTTCTATACCCCGTAACTTTCGCATACGAGCACTATTTTCAATGTTCTTTTTTTCCATGCGTAGCTAAAAACAAGATCTACAACTTTTGATTTAGACTCCTTTGGCTAGTTCTCGTCCGATCATAAATTTAACAATAGGACGAGATTAGGCTATTAAATGACCACGAAGAATTGTAACTTCTTCATACGGACTCCGTTTGGTCTGTCTTTTTACCGTTGAGTTCCTATTAATGAGATCCTCAACTCTGATTAAGGTTGCCTAAGTGAAAAACCGCTCGAACTAAAATTCGAGTTTTGGGTCGTGCACTGCTATGACAAATCTTAGAAAAATCATAACTTCGTCATATGAAGTCAAATTTGGTTGTTCTTTTTTTGTATGTTCTCGGTTTAATGTATACTACAACTTTTTTTTAGATCACTAAGGATAAAACGTCCTCTTTCGTAAATTCACTATTTATGTCTCCCAGTATCATGCAAGTTTTGCTGAAAAACATCGATGGGCCATAACTTCTTCGTTATAACTCGGATTTCGGTGCTCTTTATATGTACGGAACCCTTGAGGCATATTTTACAACATGGTTAAGATTATTTAACGTAAATAATAATTTGTCGAAAAGTCATTTTTGACCCCTATTATCTCTAAATTAACTAGCCCGGATCTACGGGCGTTACAAGTATCCTCCCGCTAGGATGATTACGTCCCGAAATCCTCAACGCAGCAGGACTCCCATGATGACTCCATACGATATACCTTCATCTTATGTAATAATCGTACATTCGTGTTTCTTCGAACGAGTTTCTAACTCTAAGACTTCGTGACCGCAAGCGGTGCCCGATCTTGGACCCGCTCTCTATCTCATGTTAAACTTCCAATCATGATCTTCATGTCGCGATCTAGATCTTTATTGGAGACTCCTTCTTTAAACAACTAGAGATAAGTTTCTTCCTTCGATTATCATAATAGACCGATGAGTCATGTTCTAATGACCTCTCATCGTATGATGCATCGCTTGGACTTAGGACTTTTAGAGTGAAATTCCAGAACAAACTATACTACCCTTCATGGTCTAACCACATCTTAAAAGGTAGCATTTCTAGCTACAAGAAACTTTTCACGATACCTCTACTGATCGCTTTTTATTTCAATCTTACGTCTTAACTCAGATGCTACATCGAACTTGATTCTCTGAACCACATAACATACTCAATGTAGTCGGACTCAATTTGATATGACCACTAGGGTCAGAATAACAATAATTTTCTTAGTCATTACCGAAACGATGGTAATGACACACAAGAATAAAACGAAATGAATTATTAGCTTCTTGGTAACCTTGTGACTTTCCTTGATCCAAGCATGAGTCATGTACTTCCGGTAGTATATGCATCTATTACCTTTCACTACTCATACTCGTCCCAAGTATTATCTCGCAGTCCCCAAGTACTAAAATCTCAAAACAATTTAACACATACGAGTGTGGCCAAATAATTATAAAAATTTCTCTATACTCTATTAGGACTTCTAATATGCATATCTTCAATCATCAATTCTGCTTCAACTCGGTTGGTGATGGATATTCCAGATGATAGGAAAACTTTAGGAATTACACCAATCGTTCAATCATCCCGCCAATCAAATGTGTACATTCAGATGTACCCTACTTCTATAGACGTACTGCTATTTTGTCAGATGTATTCTAAAGACAAGATACATCTCTTATGATATCTTCCGATAAGTATCATTCAGTATCGTTTTCCATCTAATTTCCTTTATTTTCTCAATTTATCATGGTTCACATCACTTCCTGAACTTCCGCCATTGTGATAGGTTCGGGTGCAGGCGCAACAACCGATGCATGACCCATCACATTCTTAGGCTCTGGTTGTCATCTTCCTCTTGTTTTGTACACCCAAGCAGATGTTTGGTGTACTGAGATGAGAATTTAAGATAGGAAAGATCGTATTTAGGATAGACATATAAATGTCCTTATTACTCCGAAACGTTACATGACAGTTCTAATATCGTAATCATGCGATTAGAATCATGAACACATAAGGTTTCCAGATCCTGTCGGCAACAAACTATAAATCTGAACAATTAACAGCATATAAGGCATCTTTATAGCTATAACATAAATCATTTAGCACATAAAACATTTTAGGCATTTTTCCCTAAATAAGCTAGTGTTTGTGTCTATTCAGGTGTATTACCAAAATTTATTAGACACACTCCTCACAATCATTTCTTAGCATTCTAAGTTGAAGTCTAGAAATTTCCTACAAATTCCTAGTTCGCTTAAACTAATTCTCTGATACCAACTGTGACATCCCTTTTTTTACGGTCAGAAAAGACCGATTTTGTTTATGCTTTATAAAAGTCAGAGTACCTGTTTTAATAAAAATGTTGTGAAATTTGTTCCCAGTAAAACATGATAAATATGTTAACAAATAATTTCCAAAGAAAATTATTTTTATTCATATTAAAACAATTGGGATGTTATCGTCAACATAGAAACATAAGCATAAATAGAACTTACATTCATTATCACTAGATATTTATATCTCCTTAATCTCTCAGTGTAATGTGACTTCATATCAACACCTGTGATACAAGTAAACTGAGTGGGTTAGGTTGGGAAACCTCGTGAGTACATAGGGTTTTCAACCCACAATAATATAACTATTATGTTTAATCATCAAACAATTAACCTAATTACCCATCCCCATTATCTTATTTACTCTTAAGGATTTATCCTAAGAATTAGCTATTCCTTGTTGATCATTTCCTAAGGATTATCCTAAGGAATAGGCACAAAATCCATCGTTTTCAGGGTTAGCTCAACAAGCACTAAATCCATAACTACCAGGGTTATCTTGCTTATTGACAATATTGTTTCCGAGAAACCACTTGCAATACATGTCAATGGGTTTTTAGAGTACACCGGTGAACACATCGTTCATAAACCTACAGGTTGTGAGTCTGCTAGTGTTCCATTGGACTGTCAAGAATAGTCCATGGTTGTCATCCCTACTCTGATAGATGACGGGGACATCGCTTAGGTCATCGAATGGCTTATCGTTTGGCTCATCGTTTTGGCTCATCGCTTTGGCTCATCTCTTAGGTTATCACTTCTTACCATATTTACCACTTATATATCATCGCTCATCATTCATCTCGTCTCTCATCACTTATCATTTATCTCATCTTAGATATCATCGCTCATCATTTATCTCATCTCTCATCACACATCATTTATCTCATCTTTAATCTACCCGTTTCTACCCAATACATTTTGTAGATATAAAATACGTATACAGTTTAAATCATTTGAAACATATATAAAATTGTTCATCCAACATAAACATCAAGTATTCAAGTAAAATGCACACATAGCACATAGTCTCTATAAAATACTTCATATCTATGTGTAAGATGAAAGTAACTTTGCACTCACCTGGTAAGGTGGTGAGTAAGCATTTGGACAAAAATTCGTTACTCTTAAAAAAAATTCCCTTGACGAAACCTTGTATCATTACCACTAGAGTTTAGTCTAACGTTCGACGAGACTAATTTAATAGTCTAGCTATTATTACTATTATAACACTGTTATAAAATACTTATATAACCTATAATAATTTCCCAAATACTCTTTATAAGGTCGTAATAACATTACTATATTGAAACAGAAGCTATACTAAAAATAAGGTAGGCATAGCTCACTTACAGCGGGTTTTCTCGAAAACTCGGCTTTGCCGAAGTAGTGTTCCCGAGCGGAAAGTTTCTTTTCTCAGGGCTTCGGGAGCCGCGGGGCTTCCTTTAGGTGCTAGGGGGTTTACATTGGCTTTATGAGGCTTTAGGGGCTAGAGAGAGAGAGAGAGAGAGAGAGAGACTAAAGAGAGAAAGAATGGTTGGGAAATGTGTGAGAATGAATGGAACCCGACACCTTATTTATAGGCTAAATTCGTGATGGACTCAGCAATTCAGTTCACTAACTCACCGAGTCGGTGCCACGTGTTATCACCTGATGGATTTTCTTGGGGAGAAAGCCTTGGCCCATATTCAACCACATCAAACATTTTGTAGCAGCACCCTGGAGACTTCTAAACCCCGTAACTTTCGCATACGAGCTCCGATTTCGACGTTCTTTTTTCCACGCGTAGGTCAAAACAAGATCTACAACTTCATTTAACCTCCGTCGGCTAATTCTCGACCGATCTGAAATTTAACAGTAGGAGGAGATTAGACCCTTAAATGACCATGAAGAATTCGTAACTCCTTCATACGGACCCCATTTTATTCTATCTCTTTACCGTTGAGCTCCTATTAATGAGTTCTTCAACTCTCATTAAGGTTGCGTAAGCCAAAAATTGCTCAAACTAAAATTCGAGTTTCGGGTCGTGCACTACTATGCCAAATCTTAGAAAAATCACAACTTCCTCATACGAACTCAGATTTGGGTGTTCATTTTTGTATGTTCTTGGTTTAACGTATACTAAAACTTTTTTTTTTAAGTCACTAAGGCTAAAACATCCTCTATCGTAAATTCACTATTTATGTCTCCCGGTGGCATGTCGGTTTTGCTGAAAAACTTCGATGACCCATAACTTTTTCGTTATAACTCGGAATTCGGTGGTCTTTATATGTACGGAACCCTTTAGACATATTCTATAGCTTGGTTAAGATTAATTATCATTAATAATCATTTGTTTAAAATTCGTTTTTGACCCCTATTATCTCTAAATTGACTAGCCCGGATCCACAGGCATTACAATTCCCCCCCCCCCCCCCCCCCCCACCCCCTTAGGAGGATTATGTCCCGGAGTCATCAACAAAACAGGACTCACATGATGACTCCATAAATTATCTCTTCGTCCTAAGTAATAACCTTAACTTTCATGTATCTTCGAACGAATATCTAACTCTAAGACTTCCTGACCGCAGGTGGTGCCCGATCTTAGACCCGCTCTCTATCTCATGTTAGACTTCTAATCATGCTCTTCATGTCGCGATCTCGATCTTTATTGTAGACTTATTCTTTAACAAACTTGAGATAAGTTTATTCCTTCGATTATCATAATACAATGATGGGTCATGCTCTAATGACCTCTCATCGTATGATGCATCGCTTGGACTCAGGTCTTTTAGAGTCAAATTCCAAAACAGACTATACCTTCCTTCATGTTCCAACCACATATTAAAAGGTAGCATTTCTAGCTATAAGCAACTTTTTGTGATACGTCTACTGATTGCTTTTTATTGCAATTTGTCGTCTTAAGTCAGATGCTACATCGAACTTATTCTCTGAACCAAATAACATACTAGCGTAGTCGGACTCAATTTGATATGACCACTAGGGTCGGAATAACAATCATCTTCTTAGTGATTACCGAAACGATGGTAATGACATACTTGAATAAAACGGAACGAATTACTACCTTTCACACCTACTCATACTCATCTCAAGTATTGTCTCGCAGTCCCCAAGTCCTAAAATCTCAAAACAATTTAGCACATATGAGTGTGTCCAAATAATCATATAGATTTCACTAGACTCTACTAGGACTTCTTCCAATCATCATTTATGCTTCAAGTCGGTTGGTGTTGGACATTCCAGATGATAGGAATGATGGGTTTTGAGCATTCTAACACTTCCTAAGTGTACATGCAACCCTAATAACCTTGGATCTATGTTTGTCTAATTATCATGCAAAGTTGAATTCCAAGGTTATATTCCTATCTAGCATACATGGGGAACAATTTTATCATAAAGTATAGATAGAATAACTTACCTTGTTGTTGTTTGTGTTCCTTGAAACCTTGTGAGCCTAGCACCCCAAGTGTGATGCCTCAAATGCTTCACACAACACCAAATGCTCTTGGAAGAACTAATGAGAGAACACACACTTCTCAAAATCGGCCAAGCCCTCTTGTTTCTTAGTGTAGCCGATTTTGGGTGGAGAACATGTTACTTATATAGTGTTGACACATATAGGGTTAAACCCTAATGTGTCATGACTCTTGATTTCCATGACCCATGGGTTTGTAACTCCCATGGAGCATCCATGGAGCATCCTATGGGTGGAACCCAACTTGATAGTCCATGGAGCCTTTTAGCCCACTATACAAGATATGGATGATTTAGATAATCAACCCATATATTTAATTAGTTATCTTTTGATCACTTAATTAATTCTAAATTAATTCTTGATCAAACTAATCAAATAATATTATTAATATATTAGAACTTATAATATATTAATAATCACCATGTGTTATTTCTCTCATTTAGTCTATCCAATTGCATGGTGCCATGGAACCCAAATGGACCACGCCGGGTCGGGTCAAGTACATACCAGAAATAGTTATGGACTTAGACATCTTATCCAACAGTCTCCCACTTGGATAAGTCTAATAACTATTACTGCAAGTATGACTTCAGGAACCGATCGACAATCGTAGCTCTTTTCAAGGTTTCTCGAAACTGAGAAGATGATGGTACGCCATTTAAGATAAGTGATCATATAATCCTCTGTTCTAGATATCAGTCGGACAAATACATGGAACAATGTCTTACTTATTGTCCAACAGTTTGTTTCCCGATATCCGATTTGTTTGACAAAGAACTTCATTGAACACATCAATTTAGTTCTGACCGGGCCCGGTACATAGGTCAAAACAAAATCATCGAGGGGCCCAGATATCAAATTCTAATCCAAGAAGGAACAGATAAACTTCGACTCATATGTTTGCTCTACTACTCATTGAATTACACACAAGAGTGCGATTTATAACATCGAGTTACCAATGCATTTTTCGTACAATCAATGCATAACCAACTTGTAAGTAACAAATCATATCTCTAGGTTTAAAGACTTATATGATATTACCGTCTCATGATCACTCGAGATAGAATTCCATGAAGTGATTCCAGTGAGCGTGGGTTGAGTCCAATGCTCAGAACTTATGAGCACTCATGATTGTTGTAGCCTTGTCCAAGACTTCTACAACCAAACATGACAGTCTTGATTCATACCTACTTCCGACATATGACTGACTGTGGAGGTTTGAATAATATGTTATACCAAACAAAATTATTCTGGAAGTCAAAACATGCAAAAGAAATATTGTAAACGATTGACAAGAGATAGCAACACTTTACTCATAAATAAAACACTTTTATTCATCATCAAATGTCAATTACACTTTACAAATTTCGAGGTTATCTAACTACTAAATCTAATATCATCCTTCAGCCCTATGCTCCGAGCATGCTGGAGATGCTTAACCCGAGTCAGTCCCTTCGTGAGGGGATCTGCCGGATTCTCATCTGATGATACCCTCTTTGCCACGAGGAGTCCTTCTTCGATCCGATGTCTGATGAAATGGTATTTTCTGTCGATGTGTCTGGATCTCCCATGATCCCTTGGTTCCTTGGCTAAGGCAACAGCACTTTCACTATCACAGAAAATTTCCATTGGCTCTTTAATAGCTGGTACAACTCCAAGATCTCCAATGAAGTTCCTCAGCCATAAAGCCTCCTTTGCCGCCTCGCTATCTGCAATATACTCTGATTCACAAGTAGAATCTGCCACTGTCTCTTGCTTGGAACTCTTCCAAGAAATTGCTCCTACATTTAGGGTAAAGACCCATCCCGACTGAGAGCGGAAGTTATCCCTATCAGTCTGGAAGCTAGCATCACTACACCCTACAACTCTCAAGTCATCACTCCCACCGAGGGTAAGGACCCAGTCCTTAGTCCTTCGTAGGTACTTGAGAATATTCTTTACCGCAGTCCAGTGTGCCTTGCCAGGGTTCCCCTGAAACCTGCTAACCATGCTCAAAGCAAAGGCTACATCAGGTCGAGTACACGTCATAGCATACATGATCGAACCTACAGCCGAAGCATAAGGTACTCGACTCATTTGTGCTATCTCAGCCTCAGTGCTAGGGCTTTGTGTCTTACTCAGTTTGGCGTTACTCTGGATGGGTAACTCTCCTTTCTTGGAGTCTTGCATGCTGAATCTCTTCAGCACCTTATCCAAGTAGGTACTTTGACTAAGTCCAATTAGTCTTTTACTTCGATCTCTCAAGATCCTTATCCCTAAAATATAGGCAGCTTCACCAAGGTCCTTCATAGCGAAACACTTTCCAAGCCAGGACTTTACTTCCTGCAGGGTTGGAATGTCGTTTCCTATGAGTAGTATGTCATCCACATACAATACCAAAAAGCTAACTATACTCCCACTAGCCTTGACATATACACAAGATTCATCTTCACTCCTAGAAAAGCCAAATTCCTTGACCTTTTCATCGAAGCAAAGATTCCATCTACGAGGTGCTTGCTTTAATCCATAAATGGATTTCTCAAGCTTACACACTCTATTAGAGTACTTGTTGCTGACAAAACCCTCTGGCTGACTCATGTAAACATCTTAAGCCAACTTCCCATTAAGGAAAGCGGTTTTGACATCCATTTGCCAAATTTCATAGTCATGAAATGCGGCTATGGCTAACAGAACCCGAATAGACTTAATCTTGGCTACCGGAGAAAAGGTCTCATCATAATCCACTCCAGGAATTTGAGAGAAGCCCTTTGCAACCAGTCTAGCCTTATAAGTGTGTACTTTACCATCCATGTCGGTCTTCTTCTTGAAGACCCATTTGCACCCTACAGTCTTTCGACCTGGTACATTCTCAACCAAATTCCAAACTTGATTGTCATACATGGATTGTATCTCGCTATCCATAGCCTCTTTCCATTTAGCAGACTCGGGGCCTGCCATGGCTTCCTTGTAGCTGTTAGGGTCATCTTGACTTACTAGTGTCTCATCACTAATAAGTGTCTCACCTTCTGCAGTAATATGGAATCCATAGTAATGCTCAGGTGCACTCATAACTCTCGTGGAACGCCTTAGAGGTACAGATTCGTCAATTGGCTCAACAGGAGTTTCCTCCTCAAGTTGAGGGCTAGAGTTTGAAGTTCCTTCACCACTTGACTCTTGAATTTCTTCAAGATCAACTTGCCTCCCACTGTCTCCTTGGCTTATAAACTCTCTTTCTCGAAAGACTCCTCTCCTTGCTACAAAGACCACATTGTCACTGGGTCTGTAGAAGAGGTAACCAAAGGATTGCTGTGGGTAGCTGATGAAAATACACCTCTCGCTTCGGGGTTCGAGCTTATCATGAGTCTCGCCTCGCAACCCCAAATCTTGATGTGGTCTAGTTTGGGTACTTTACCAGTCCACATCTCGTGAGGAGTTTTGGCAACTTTCTTTGTAGGGACTAGATTAAGGATATGGGCGGCAGTCTCTAAGGCATACCCCCAGAATGAGATTGGTAGTGAAGTTCGACTCATCGTGGAACGAACCATGTCAACAAGGTTCGATTACGCCTCTCAGCCACACCATTCAACTGTGGTGTCCTGGGAGGTGTCAATTGTGAGACAATCCCACATTCCCTTAGATAGTCGAGGAACTCTGAACTAAGATACTCACCACCTCGATCGGATCGAAGCATCTTAATGTTCCTGCCCAATTGATTCTCGACTTCCTGTTTAAATTCCTTAAACTTCTCGAAAGTCTCTGACTTATGCTTGATTAAGTGGACATATCCATATCTACTGTAATCATCAGTAAAAGTCAAATAATAACGATTAGCATCCCTTGTGGCATGTTTGAATGGTCCACACACATCCGTGTGTATAAGGTCCAACAAACCTTCACCCCTTTCACACGAGCCTGTGAAGGGTGACTTTGTCATTTTTCCAAGTAAGCATGATTCGCAACTATCATTTGACTCCAAGACTCCATCTTTTTGGAGTTGGCCTATGCGTTTCTTGCTTATATGTCCAAGACGACAATGCCATAATGATGCTTTATCCAAGTTATTATTATTAGTAGAATCAATACGCAAAACATTATTTCCTAAGTTATCTACAACAGATACAACTTCATACACACCATCACAAGGTAATGCTTTAAAATAATGTACATTATTAAAGAAAGCATTAATCGAACCAACTTCATTATCAAACGAAAAGGTGAAACCTTGTTTGTACAATGCATGAAAGGAAATAATATTTCTTGCCATTTCTGGCGAATAACAACATTTATTCAAATCTACATTTAACCCACTACTTAGCGATAAAGTATAAACTCCAATCTTGGTGACAGGTGTAACTTTCCTATTCCCCATGATTAAGTTTATTCTTCCTTGCTCCACATTCTCACTTCTTCCTAGTCCCTGCAAGTCACAACAAATATGAATACCGCAACCGGTATCAAGGACCCAAGATTTCGAATGGGGTGAGTTATTAGAAATGATAGTGTAAATACCTGCATGGTTGGGTTTGACTTTTCCATCCTTCACATCCTGCTGGTACTTTGGGCAGTTTCGCTTCCAATGAGCTTTTTCATGGCAATAGAAGCATTCAGCCTCTTTTGGGTCAGAAGAAGGAGTAATGAAACCTTTCTTGGTTCCACTTGAAGAAGAGCCATCAAGGGTCCGAGCCTTGGTACCCTTCGAAGATCTCTTTCTCTTCCTCCCTCGACTTTGCTCGATTGCCACGACCGGAGTTGAGTCTGGAGTAGGAGTGATAGCAACCGACTTCCCCTTAAGACCTGTTTCTGCGGTCTTGAGAAGTCCCTGAAGTTTGCTGAGGGTGACCTCTTCCTTGTTCATGTGATATGTCATGCGGATTTGATCATAGCACGATGGTAAGGAGTGAAAAATGATCCACATATCTTTGCATTTTCTGCATGTGGCTCGTGACGGACTCTCTGTCCTTCATCATGGTTGTTATCATGGAGCAGATGACTTCGTACCTCTCTTGTCGTGCACTTTGATGGTATCTTTCCATCAAATCTTGGTGCATTTCATAAGGGTAGAAATCTTCATAAGACTTTTGGAGTTCAGCTGTCATGGTGGCCAACATGATGCAAGCCACCTTGGTTGCATCTCTTTCATGAGTATGAAAGTCAGGGATCTCCTGTGGAGTTGCAGTGGACTCGTCAATTTCCTTAAGCTCCTTGTCAAGGACATATTCTTTGTCCTCGTAGCGGGTAATCATCCTGATGTTTCTGATCCATTTATTGAAGTTGGATCCATCAAAGGTGACTTTCCCACACAAACTCATAAGAGTAAAGGAGCCATTAGGATTCGAGCCAGAAGCATTATTTGAAGACATCTGAAAGAGAAGAACAAGTTTAGTTTAGATTTAAGAGAGTCGTTAATAAAACACCCAAATGTAATATTAAGGCTAGGATCCAATCACAATATAATATAACTTGGAAGAGGTATGCCGTAATCTAAGCTATACCATATTTGAAAGGTAGGTGAATGACGATTCACCAATTTCCACCACGAAAACCGAAATATTAGATATTTAGTTTTTATTGGTTTTAGAAATTCCTAGATTCTTTGAGATCCAATGAACTTTTCAAAGGCATGTTTCAATCTCGAGAGTGCCCTCCATGTTTTGTGATTGGGATGCCGAGGATCACAAAACGAGGTGTGAAGTAACCATGCAAATCACTTGGTACCCTTAAAGTTTATCACTCAATCGATGTGCCGGTAAACCACACACGCTCCACCGATACTATAATAAACCTTAAGTCACCCTTTACCTACCTTGTTAAGTCCATGTTAGTGTGCCGGTTAACCACACACGCTCCACCAACGACTTAGACAAAGTGTAAAGTGTAATTTCATGGATTAGCACCTTATTCACATTTTCCTAAAGTAACTAAGATTGGGAATTTAATAAACGTTTAGTTACTTTATTATATTCATCATACTTTGAATGAGAATTTATAAGTCCTTGTCTTACCCGTTCGGCTAACGACCCTCCACCAGTCAAGCAAGCGGTGGGTGAGAATATACACCCATTAAGTCACCATTTTATAGGCAACAACCTTATACCCACCTTATAGACCGGCTTCGTGAATGAAGCGTACTAGCGGTAAGACGACTTTATTCTTATACATATATATATAATTATTAAATCATCATAATATAAGTATAAGGGTTGAATTTTAACTTTTAAAATTCTAGGGGTTGGAACTTAAAGTTTTAACTTAACTTTACTTGTTCCAAAACTTGAGGGCAAGTTTTGTAACTTTCAAAACTTTTCATTTCTTGTAACTTATGAGTTTAATAGAGTAATAAAATGAAGACTCTTCATTTTTCTAACTCTTGTATTTGTTTTAATGGTTTTAACTCAAGTGTGACTCTTGGTTTTCCATAACTTAAGGATAAGTTATGGACTCCATTAAAATACATTATGATCAAGAATTAATCTACCACATAGGTTACAAATAATTCCTATGATCATCTAAAACATCATAAGAACAAGAACATGAATATGAACATAATCAAAAATTACATTTAAAACTTTGTAATTTTGATAACTAGTTGTTGTAAATGAATTAGCAAAGACATTACACCACCAAAAACAAGTTTTCAATTACCAAAACAGTTTAGGGTAATGTTTCTAATTCATTTCCAGAAACTGAATCGAAATTCTGCACTCAGTCGACCCTACTCGCCGACTGCATGAACTCACTTGCCGAGTTGGTTGAATATACTCATGAACTCGACGAGTCCCACCTATAGACTCGACGAGTCCATTCGCAGACAGCAAGATTTCCGATTCTGTTTTCAACTTTTAAGCACAAATAAGAGCAAACAAGCCTAGGCTCTGATACCACTGATGGGTTTTGAGCATTCTAACACTTCCTAAGTGTACATTCAACCCTAATAACGTTGGATCTATGTTTGTCTAATTATCATGCAAAGTTGAATTCCAAGGTTATATTCCTATCTAGCATACATGGGGAACAATTTTATCATAAAGTATAGATAGAATAACTTACCTTGTTGTTGTTTGTGTTCATTGAAACCTTGTGAGCCTAGCACCCCAAGTGTGATGCGTCAAATGCTTCACACAACACCAAATGCTCTTGGAAGAACTTATGAGAGAACACACACTTCTCAAAATCGGCCAAGCCCTCTTGTTTCTTAGTGTAGCCGATTTTGGGTGGAGAACATGTTACTTATATAGTGTTGACACATCTAGGGTTAAACCCTAATGTGTCATGACTCTTCATTTCCATAACCCATGGGTTTGTAACTCCCATGGAGCATCCATGGAGCATCCTATGGGTGGAACCCAACTTGATAGTCCATGGAGCCTTTTAGCCCACTATACAAGATATGGATGATTTACATAATCAACCCATATATTTAATTAGTTATCTTTTGATCACTTAATTAATTCTAAATTAATTCTTGATCAAACTAATCAAATAATATTATTAATATATTAGAACTTATAATATATTAATAATCTCCAAGTGTTATTTCTCTCATTTAGTCTATCCAATTGCATGGTGCCATGCAACCCAAATGGACCATGCCGGGTCGGGTCAAGTACATACCAGAAATAGTTATGGACTTAGACATCTTATCCAACAAGGAAAACTTTAGGAATTACACGAATCGTTCTACCATACTTCTATAGACGTACTGCTATTTTATCAGACGTATTCTAAAAGCAAGATAGCTCTCTAATGATATCTTCTGATAGGTATCATTCAGTATCGTAAGCCATCTCATTTCATCTATTTTCTCAGTTCATCACGGTTCGCATCACTTCCTGAACTTCTGCCATTGTCATAAGTTCGGGTGTAGGCGCAACGACCGATGCATGAGCCATCACAATCCAAGGCTCATGTTGTCATCTTCCTCTTGTTTTGTACACCCAAGCAGACATTCAGTGTAACGAGATGAGAATTTAAGACAGGAAAGATCTTATTTACGATAGACGTATAAATCTCCTTATTACTCCGAAACGTTACATGATAGTTGTAATATCATAATCATACACTTAGAATCCTGAACTCATAAGGTTTCCAGATCCAGTTGACAACAGACCATGGATCCGAACAAATAACAACATATAAGGCATCATAGTAGCTATAACATAAATCATTTAGCACATAAACTGATTTAGGCATTTTTCCCTAAATAAGCTAGTGCTTTTGTCTATTTAGGTGTATCACCAAAATTTATTAGACACACTCCTCACAATCATTGCTTAGCATTCTAAGTTTAAGTCTAGAAATTTCCCACAAATTCCTAGTTCGCTTAAACTAATGCATTGATACCAACTGTGACATCCCCTTTATCACGGTCAAAAAAGACCGATTTTGTTTATGTTTTATAACAGTCAGAGTACATATTTTAATAAAAATGTTGCTGAATTTGTTACCTGTAAAACATGATAAATATGTTATCAAATCATTTCCAAAGAAAAGTATTTTTATTCACTTTATAACAATTCGGATGTCATCGTCAATACAGAAATAAACATAAACATAACTTACATTCGTTATCACTAGCGATTTATATCTCCTTAATCTCTCAGTGTAATGTGACTTCATATCAACACCTGTGATACAAGTAAACTGATTGGGTCAGGTTGGGAAACTTGGTGAGTATATAGGGTTTTCAACCCAGAATAATATAATTATCATGTTTAATCACCAAACAATTAAACCTACTACCCATCCTCATTATCTTCTTTACTCTTAAAGATTTACCCTAAGAATTAGCTATTCCTCATTCATTATTTCCTAAGGATTATCCTAAGGAATAGGCACAAAATCCATCGTTGTCAGAGTTAGCTCAACAAGCACTAAATCCATAGCTTCCAGGGTTATCTCGCTTATCGACAATATTGTTTCCGAGAATCCACTTGCAATACATGTCGATGGGTTTTTAGAGTACACCGGTGAACATATCATTCACAACACCTATAGGTTGCGAGCCTGCTAGTGTTCCACTGGACTCTCTAGAATAGTCCATGGTTGTCATCCATACCCTGCATGATGATGAGGCCATCACTTGGGTCATCGCTTAGGTCATCGTTTGGGTCATCGTTTTGGCTCATCACTTAGGTCGTCGCTTCTCACCATCTGTTACCACTTATATATCGTCGCTCATCATTCATCTCATGTTTCATCACTCATCATTTATCTCATCTTATATATCATCACTCATATTTCATCTCATGTGTCATCGCTCATTATTTATCTCATCTTTAATCTACCCATGTTCTACGCAACACATTTTGTAGATATAAAATACGTATACACTTGAAATCATTTGAAACATATATAAAATCGTTCATCCAGTGTAAACAACAATTATTCAAGTAATATGCACACATAGCACGTTGTGTAAACAAAATACTTCATATCTATGTGTAAGAAGAAAGTAATTATGCACTCACCTGGTAAGGTGGTGAGTAGGCACTCGGACAACACTTCGTTACTCTTAAAACAATTATCCCTTGACGAAACCTAGTATCATTACCACTAGAGTTTAGTCAAACGTTCGACTAGACTAATTTAATAGTCTGGCTATTATTACTATTATATAAGCGTTAAACAATACGTATATAACCCATAATAATATCCCAAATACTCCTTATAAGGCCCTAATAACATTACTATATTGAAACATAAGCTATACTAGAAATAGGGTAGGCATAACTCACTTACAGTGGGTTTTCTCGAAAATCAGGCTTCGCCGGAGAAGCGTTCCTGAGCAGAAAGGCTCTTTTCTCAGGGCTTCGGAAGCCTCGAGGCCTCCATTAGGTGTTAGGGGGTTTACCTAGGATTTAGGGGGGAAGGGTTAGCGGCTAGAGGGAGACAGAGTCTAGAGAGAGAAAGAACGGTTTAGATAGGTTTGAGAATGAATGGAACCCGTTACCTCTATTTATAGGCTAAATTGCTGATGGACTTGCTGAGTCGGTGCCACGTGTCATCACCTGATGGCTTTTGTTGGGGAGAAAGCCTTGGCCTATATTCAGCCACATCACCCTTTTGCAGCAGCACCGTGTCAACTTCTAAACCTCGTAACTTTCGCATACGAGCTCTGTTTTGGACGTTCTTTTTTGCCACGCGTAGGTAAAAACAAGATCTACAACTTTCATTTATACTATGTTGGCTAATTCTCGAAGGATCATAAATTTGGAAGTAGGAGGAGATTAGACTGTTAACTGACCAAGAAGAATTCGTAACTCCTTCATACGGACCGTGCACTACTATGCCAAATCTTAGAAAAATCATAACTTCCTCATACGAAGTCAGATTTGGGTGATCATTTTTTTTTATGTTCTCGGTTTAATGTATACTAAAACTTTTGTTTAGATCACTAAGGCTAAAACATCCTCTATCGTAAATTCACTATTTACATCTCCCGGTGTCGTGCCGGTTTTGCTGAAAAACTTTGACGGGCCATAACTTCTTCGTTATAACTCGAATTTCGGTACTCTTTATATGAACGGAACCCTTGAGAAATACTCTACAACTTGGTTAAGATTATTTATCCTCAATATTCTTTTGTCTAAGAGTTATTTTTGACCCCTATTATTTATAAATTGACTAGCCCAAATCTAAGAGGCGTTACACATGGCATTCGCCACTAGTAGGGTTAAGGATTTGACTCGGCCATTCCACCAGGTGAATGCTCTACCAGTGAAGGTGCAAGAGGAGAATATCACCATGTTTGATTCAGAACATGCGCATATCTTGAAGACATACTCGATCTTCTCGATCCATCAAGTTAAGGCAATGACACCAGTATTGCCGTTAAAGGATTTGGGCTTAATATTCATGAAGTCCTTGTAGGAACACTCCTTCTGGTATCCCTGAATTCCATACAGATTGAGTGGTTGGGCACCACTTCCCGACCCACTAGAGCCACCAGAATTTATGTGCGACATTGCGGCAACCACAATGGACGTAACTGCTGCTTGGAACATAGCATGATCGAACTAAGGAGGTGGTGGCGCCAGATAGGTTGGAGGATTGTTGTTCTGTTGGGTCTTTTCTTCGGAGGCATTTCGATCTAAAAATAATTAGGAAGAAGAGGATGGTAAGTCCTCTAGTTTTTGAACCAAGAGATATGAAACAAGATATATCTCAGATTGACAGTTAAAGTGTTCTACTAATCGATAACAAAGAAATGTTACTAATGCAAGTAAACTATCACTAAAAGGAATGAGTAGCAAAACTAGAATTGAATCTCTACATGGTATTTGGCTCTAGCCAAAATACTCCTATAGTATTTTAAGTTTTATGTTTTGTTCTATTAATACCTTGTTGTATGTACTTGGTAAGTTTTAGGCCTGCTACAACACCATAGTCACTCCCAAGCACATGTTGGTCATGTCTCGAATAAATATAGTTGATCAGGCTATATTGACCCTAGACATGATTACATAACTGCCCAGGTCTAAACGTAGTGTCCAACATCCAAATACTTTTGTTTTGTTCTACTTATGATACTGTTTCTTGTATGTGAGTGTACTTCTTGTAAAATACTTATATTTTAAAAGCTTACTTTTAGTTTAGAGAACTTCAGTCCCTTAGTGTTTATCATTGTATACCATGTAAGGTTCGGTATACTAACCTCACCATAAACAAGAGCTCTGATACCAATCTATCACACCCCCAAATCGTAAAACAAATGGTAGAAACGTCTTGGGGTGGAGGACGTCCTGCGTAGTATCACAAAAATTGCATCATAGTACGCAAAGTAAACATACCAATTACAATATAATATGAGTATTTACATTTGTTTGCTTCATTGTTTGTATACATCAAATGTAGCAAAAATATAAGACGTGACTCCATAAGCTCTATCTTCTCAAAAGTTGGCGAGAGTACTTGTCTACTGATGTCTTGATAGTACAAGAGATTTGAAAACATATCAGCATAAAGTTGGTGAGTTCATAAGATTTTTTCATAGTGAAAACCAATGTTATCAAGTTCTGAATAATGTACGCATGCTTCCCAAGAAAATTCAATATTTTCTAACATGTTTGTTCATTAATGTAGGTATCATATGCCTTGTGTAAAAACCCAAGCTACTTGCCAGTATGCAATGTGTGTTCCTATTTAATCTGTAAGAAATCTTTGGTATGAAAACCTTGGCTATCCTTAGTAATTTAAAAAATGTATAGAACGTTACTCTGATTATTGGTAAAGTACTGATGTTTAACTGGGAAAATCCTATATTTTCCCCTGAACGTATTCTACTGCTTTAATGGTTCTGAAACTGTAAAGCATAAGTATTTCCAAACTTATATTATTAAAGAAATTGTTCATGTGAAGTGTATTATTATGTAAATATGTCGTTATTAAAGAAATTGTTCATATTTTATCTAGCATGGCTGGGCGTGACCACCCTTTCGGCCCTATAGACCGGTGTTCTGGGGGACTATCTCCCCCTACTGTCACTAACACATAAACATATCACATGTAGTAGCAACCCTAGATGAATATCACAAAGCCAATCATCCAATCACACATCTCCTACCGGCGGGCCGGCATTATGGCCTTAGACCCACCGCTACTGGAAGGTAACCTAACTCGTAGTAGCTGCTGATCTATGTGGGAATACTCTGTCTGCTGCTGTTGCTCTGGAAATCCTCCGGCTGAAATTCCCACCAAACACTTAATCAAATACTGCTAACTGTCCTTTGGGTAAAATGACCATTCTACCCCTGATCATGCCCTAAGTCAAAGTCAGAGTCAAATTTAAGTTGACCCGACTCGCCGAGTTGGCTCGCCAACTCGCCGAGTCCATTTCCAAACAATTGACCTGAATTCTGCTTCTACTCGTCGAGTTAGGCATTGACTCGACGAGTTCTCCTTCCCAAACTGATGTTCAAGTCCTTCATCCTACTCGCAGAGTTGTATGAACAACTCGCCGAGTTCATCTTCATCCGATGAAAAATTTATACTGTGAATCGCCGAGTTGTATGAACAACTCGCTGAGTCTATTCTTGATCTAAGGAGATTGCCTTGGACTCGTCGAGTTCCATTATCGGTAAGTTTTAGGCTTCCAACTCACTGACTCCACCCTGGACTCACTACACAGCTCGACACAGCTAAAGGGGACAATCTCGGGGACTCGCGACTAGACTCGCCGAGTCAGATGAGCGAATCGCCGAGTCTGCTTCATGTAAGAGCCATAAACGCAGGTTTTCTTGAATGCAGTCAATGCCATTCGTAGATCTGGGCTCTTAGAGCATGAATAACACGTAAAGTTTCCAACTTTACGTGTAAATATCCATCTATGAGGGTTTTAGGGTTCAAAATGAATCAAAAGAGTAGATCTAAGGTTTTCATGCAACATGGGTCCATAAAGGTAGTAGATCTGAGCTCCTGGAGCTCAACCATGCCTAGATCTAGAGGTTACTCAGCTTATTACGAACCCCCACACATGCACAAGCTTGGAAATGGTTCAAGAAAGACTTTAATGGAGCTATAAGGGACTATAAGCATGAAAGCAAGGGGAAAATCGAGTCATACCTTAGGGAACACACTGAGAAAGCTCAAAGATGCTTGACCTCCTCTTCTTCTTCTTGATCTACTCTTTTTCCCACTCCAGTACATCAAGAGAGCACACCAAATGCTTCAAACTCACAAGGAAACAACTCTTGAACAAGGTATAAAGCTCTGAGGGTGAATGGGGGTGAGATTGGGGTGGAATGAGAGTTTAATTAGGGTGCAAACCCTTGAAACTTAGGGTTTCATCCAACAACGGTGACTCGCCGTGTCCAGGATATGGACTCGCCGAGTCGCCAACTTATAACGTGTCCCGGGTCCCGACTCTACTCGGCGAGTCGGACCTATAACTCGCCGAGTCCAAGGCTAAAAATGGAAAACACTCAAATAAGATTTACATACCAGGAACCAGGTCCTACAAATCTCCCCCACTTATTTTAGACTTCGTCCTCGAAGTCTGTTGCTCAATCTTGAAACAGCTCGGGGTAATGCTCCATCATCTCTTCCACCGACTCCCAAGTCCACTCCGAACCTTTGCGGTGTTGCCATTGCACCTTTACTAGTTCCACCCTCTTGTTCCTCAAATCCTTCGACTTCCTGTCGAGGATTGCGACTGGACGCTCAATGTAATTCAGGCAGTCATCAACCTGAATATCCTCCAACGACACCACTGCTGAATCATCCACTAAGCACTTCCGCAGCTGAGAGACATGGAAAGTGCTGTGGATCTGGTTGAGCTCGACCGATAGATCCAGCCTATACGCCACCTTGCCCACCCGGGCTACAACCCTGAATGGTCCGATAAATCTTGGGCCCAACTTGCCTTGCTTCTTGAATCGAATGACGCCTTTCCAAGGCGACACCTTCAGGAGAACCATATCCCCAACTTGGAATTCCATGTCGGATCGACGCTTGTTGGCGTAACTTTTCTACCGACTCTGAGCAGTCTGAAGCCTGCTCCGAACCTACTAGATCCTCTCTGTCGTCTTGAGCACCACCTCGGTGCTTCCCATGACCCTCTGGCCAACCTCACCCCAGCATATCGGGGTCCTGCACCTCCGTCCGTACAACATCTCAAATGGGGGTCAGTTAATACTCGCGTGGTAGTTGTTGTTGTATGAGAACTCAGCCAAGGGAAGATAGGTATCCCAGCTACCACCGAAATCTAACACACATGCCCGCACCATATCCTCCAAAGTCTGGATGGTCCATTCGCTCGGACCATCAGTCTGCGGGTGAAAGGCGGTGCTAAAATGCAAACGAGTGCCCAACTCGTCATGAAATATCTTCCAAAACCTAGAAGTAAAACACACGTCTCGGTCTGATATCACTGACATTGGCACCCCGTGTCGTGCTACTATCTCCCTGATGTAGATATCGGCCAACTTTTCGGCCGAGATGCTCTGCTGGATCGGAATAAAATGGACGCTCTTGGTCAATCGGTCCACGATGACCCAAATCGAATCTACTCCACGCGCAGTCCTGGGAAGCTTTGTGATAAAATCCATTGTGATGTCTTCCCATTTCCACAACGGGATGTCTAACGGCTGCATCTTCCCATGTGGTCTCTGATGTTCGGCCTTGACCTTCCTGCAGGTCAAGCACCGCTCGATGTACCATGCCAAATCGCGCTTCATGTAGGGCCACCAATAGTCTAGACGAAGATCCCTATACATCTTCATCGGCCCGGGATGAATAGAGAATTGGGACTTGTGCGCCTCCTCCATCAACATCTGGCGCACGCCTCCGTGATACAGCACCCACACCCTGCAGTGTAGTGTCAGTAGTCCTCGGCTATCATAATCGAAGGAGAACCTCCGATAATATCCTGCCAATCCTAGGAAACTCTGAATCTCAGATGGAGACTTCGGAACCTCCCATCTCATCACGACCTCGACCTTGGCCGGATCGACTAGAATCTCGTTCTGGTTGACAAGGTGTCCGAGAAATGGCACCTCGCGCAACCAAAACTCAGACTTGGAGAACTTGGCATACAAGCTCTCCCTCCTTAGGGTCTCCAATACCTCTCTCAGATGCTCCTCATGCTCTTCCTATCTTGGAATAAACCAAGATGTCATCGATAAAGACTATCACAGACCGATCCAGCATCGGTCTGCATACGCGGTTCATGAGGTCCATGAACACGACAGGAGAATTGGTGAGCCCAAACGGCATCACCACGAACTCATAGTGGCCATAGCGCGTCCGAAACGCGGTCTTCTGCGTATCCCCCACCCTGACCCTCATCTGATGATAACCCAAATGCAAATCAATCTTGGAGAACCAAGATGCTCCCTGAAGCTGGTCAAAGAGATCATCAATCCTCGCGAGTGGGTAACGGTTCTTAACCGTTACCTTGTTCAACTCCTGATAATCTATACACATCCGGTGCGACCCGTCCTTCTTCTTCACAAACAGAATCAGGGCTCCCCAGGGTGAACTGCTTGGTCTAATGAATCCCTTGTCTAGCAGCTCCTGCAGCTGCGTAGACAACTCCTGCATCTCAGGAGGAGCCAGCCAATATGGTGCCTTGGCTATCGGAGCCGCACCAGGAACGAGGTCAATCCTGAACTCCACCTGTCGCTCCAGAGCTATCCTAGGAAGCTCCTCTGGGAAAACATCTACAAATTCTGACACCACTGGAACTTCAGTCATTGACGCCTTACCCGCCTCCCGGGTATCCATCACGTACGCAACATAACCTGTGCATTCCTGCTGAAGGTATCATCTAGCCGTCGTTGCTAAAAAGACTGAGGGTCCACACTGTGGCCTCTCACCATGAATCACTAACTCTCCCCCACCTGGGGTCCGAACTCGCACTAACTGCTATGCGCAATCTATCACTGCCCCATTAGGGCTCAACCAGTCCATGCCTATGATCACCTTGTTCCCACGCAACAGAATGGGAACCAAATCTACCAAGTAGCGCTCCTCGAATAAACGCAATACGCAGTACCAAAACACCATCGATGCTCGCACCGATCAATCATCAGCAATTTCTACTTCCAAATGGCAATCCAACATGCCCGAAGACTTAGGAAACTTCTTGCTAAGCGCAAGGGACACAAACGATCGGGATGCACCCAAGTCGAACAACAGCTGAACTGGGATACCGTTCACATGGAACGATCCTAACACATATACATATACCGAGCACATATCAATATTATAACATCATATAATTAAACGATAGGGAGAGAATCATACCCGTCACCACATCGGGTGCTGCGCGTGCCCCCTCGGTAGTCAGCTGAAATGCCCGACTCCTCACCACTGGAGCCTCTGCCTTGCCCTGCCGGCCACCTGTGATCCGTAGGGTCGCTGGAGCTGGTGCCTTTACCGGCGCTGAAACTGTCAACTGGGGGTAATTGGACTTCTTGTGGCCCCTCTGGTTGCAGTGGAAACACAGCAACTCAGACGTCTGAATAACTGCTGCTGGAGCAGTGCAATCCCTGCTAAATTGCCCAGACTTGCCGCACTTGTAGCAGCCTGATGATCCCAACCTGCACACCCCCTCGAGCGTCTTGCCGCATTTCCTGCAGTGGTCCCGTCCCTATTGGCCTTTCAGCCCCACATCTGATCCCTTGGGCTTCTTCCCCGAAGCCCCTCCTGGCTATCCCTCCTCCGCCTTCCGTTTCCGGATGTGCCCCAAATGTATCTCCCTCTCCCTCCCCTGGCAATCATGGAGTCTAAGGTGGGGCAAGCTGAAAAACGTGCTCCCGGATATCAGCCCGGAGCATGTCATGATAGCGGGTCCTCCTTATGTCCTCATAGCCCACATATTGGGGCACCAACAGTGCCCTCTCCCGGAACATGGCGGTGATCTCCGCCAAAGTCTCAGTCGTACGTGTCATGTCCAAAAACTCCCTGGCCAGCTGCTGAAGCTTGACAGTCGGCGCAAACTCTACCCTGAACCTGGTCACAAAGTCCTACCAGGTCATAGCCTCGATAGCTGAGGCTCCCAAAGAGTCACCCACTGACTCCCACCAATCTCAAGCTCGGTCTCATAAACACCCTGCTGCATACCTCACCTTCGACCCCTCGGGGCAGAAGCAAGTCAACTGTGCAGACTCGATGTCTGCAACCCATCGCCTGGCAACAATGGGGTCCTTCACCCCGCATAAATCCGGCGCACCACTGCCCCTGAAGTCCTTAAAGGACAGCGTGCGAGATCCCGACTGGCCCGATGCCATGTCGCTCCTGAACGCCCTGAGGTGATCCTATATCAACTTGATGATCCTTTCCTTAATCAACCCAGAGATAATGGGGGTCGACTCAAGGATACATCTGGTGATCTCTAATGCGATGAACTCATGCAGCCTCTCATCTATTGGCTCGGAACTTGAGCCCGAACCCGATCCCTCTCCTGAACTGCCAACTGCTGGCCTCGGGCGTAGTACCACCATTCTGAAATACAAAGAAATAACGACTGTTAGCGATACTGATACCCCTGGAGGGATCCCACCCACTATAAGTTCCCTAGTCTTATCTTAGCCTTCCTCGGTTCGGGTACAGATCCTCTTCTTTCAGTAGTACGGGCCCATACTACCTTCCACATCTATCCATACCTTCCCCAAGGACCGCCTCGACTCAACTAGGTCCTTTCCCCTACCATTGATCACTGCTACTCTTTATCCTTGGCTTACCCTAGGAAACCTCTGACTCTACTCTATCTGGTCCTCAGCTGCTGCAGGCCTCTTGGTAATGTCAATTAACTATTAACTGGATACAATCACCTGTGCTGAGGCTCGGATATTCCTTCGAGTAAGGGACTCATCTCTACAACGGTTAAGACTCAAACAAGAGCTAGACAATAGATTCAAATCCAACACTCTGAGATTATTCAACCCTGATCACATGTTACTTTAATGTATTCACCTAAAAGTTAACTCCCATCACTTCAAGGCCCACATAGCACAATGCAAACAACATGTGGACATAAGGGAAACAATCTCAAGCAACTCTATCCTCGTAGAGAGAACTGAACTAGCATACAAAGCTAAACTCGTACCCTATACTGTCTACTTAATTCTAGCATGCAACTCTTTCATATACTAAAGCACATAAAACAGGCACATAAGGCATCATGCCTAGATCCTTAGTCCTATTCTAGCATGCTGTTCTATAGAAACTGATAAACATAAATAAACTTGTATGGCTACATTGGGGAATACGTACTTGAGCTTGGCCGGTCGCGCACATCACACACATTGTTCTTTCTTAAAACCCTTTACTTAACCTTTTAGAAAACATTTTCTCTTTCCAAAATCTTTTAATCCATTGATTTGAGTTCAAACACCCCCGAAGGTGTGTCCGAATCCCTCATACCAGGGCTCTGATACCAACTCGTAACGACCCAATTTTCACATCCAAAAAATTCGTTTTTAAAACATTACTTTAGAAAACGTTAATAATTAAAAACATTGTATGATCAACCACATCACATTGTAAACCATGTCTAAAAGCCAAATCATACAACCAATCAAAATACCAGAGTATAAATCCCAGGGAAATCTAATAGATGCAGAAACCAGCATGTGTGCATGATGTGCCGCTACTGTGCCAGCTCCTTCCCCTTCGATGAAGAGGTACCTGAAACCAAAACTGTAAACTGTAGGCACAAAGCTTAGTGAGTTCCCCCATTGTACCACATACCATACAATCACATAACATACATAAATTGTCAGGCATATCTGGGTGCCCGACCTACCCCTTCGGTCCTCTCGACCGCATACCGGGGACTATTTCACCCATACTACTACCACATAACACATATATCACATAGTCTATCTAGCATGGCTGGGTATGACCACCCCTTCGACCCTATCGACCGATGTTCTGGGGGACTATCTCCCCCTACTGTCACTAACACATAAACATATCACATGTAGTAGCAACCCTAGATGAATATCACAAAGACAATCATCTAATCACACATCTCCTACCGGTGGGCCGGCATTGTGGCCTTAGACCCACCGCTACTGGAAGGTAACTCACCTCGTAGTAGCTGCTGATTCGTGTGGGAATAGTCTGTCTGCTGCTGTTGCTCCGGAAATCGTCCGGCTGAAATTCCCACCAAACACTTAATCAAATACTGCTAACTGTCCTTTGGGAAAAATGACCATTCTACCCCTGATCATGCCCTAAGTCAAAGTCAGAGTCAACTTTTAGTTGACCCGACTCGCCGAGTTGGCTCGCCAACTCTCCGAGTCCATGTCCTAACAATTGACCTGAATTCTGCTTCTACTCGTCGAGTTAGGCGTTGACTCGACGAGTTCTCCTTCCCAAACTGATGTTCAAGTCCTTTATCGTACTCGCCGAGTTATATGAACAACTCGTCGAGTTCATCTTCATCCAATGAACAAGTTATACTGTGACTTGCTGAGTTGTATGAACAACTCGCCGAGTCTGTTCTTGATCTAAGCAGATTGCCATGAACTCACCGAGTCTGGGCATCGACTCGCCGAGTTCCATTATGGCTGAGTTTTAGGCTTCCAACTCACCGATTCCACCCTGCACTCACTACACAGCTCGACACAGCTAAAAGGGGACAATCTCGGAGACTCGCGACCAGACTCGCTGAGTCTGATGAGCAACTCGCCGACTCTGCTTCATACAAGAGCCATAAACGTGATTTTGCTCGAATCCAATTCATGTCATTCGTAGATCTGGGCTCCTAGAGAATGAATAACACGTAAAGTTTCCAACTTTACGTGTAAATATCCATCTATGAGCGTTTTAGGGTTCAAAATGCACCAAAATAGTAGATCTAAGGTTTTCATGCAACATGGGTCCATAAAGGCAGTAGATCTGAGCTCCGGGAGCTCAACCATGCCTAGATCTAGAGGTTAATCTACTTATTACGAACCCCCACACATATACAAGCTTGGAAATTGTTCAAGAAAGACTTTAATGGAGCTATAAGGGACTATAAGCATGAAAGCAAGGGCAAAATCGAGTCATACCTTCGGGAACACATTGAGAAAGCTCAAAGATGCTTGACCTCCTCTTCTTCTTCTTGATCTACTCTTTTTCCCACTCCAAAACTTCAAGAGAGCACACCAAATGCTTCAAACTCACAAGGAAACAACTCTTAAACAAGGTATAGAGCTCTGAGGGTGAATGGGGGCGAGATTAGGGCAGAATGAGAGTTTAAATAGTGTGCAAACCCTTGAAACTTAGGGTTTCATCCAACAACGGTGACTTGCCAAGTCCAGGATATGGACTCGCCGAGTCGCTAACTTATAACGTGTCCCGTGTCCCGCCTCTACTCGGCGAGTCGGACCTATGACTCGCCAAGTCTAAGGCTAAAAATGGAAAACACTGAAATAAGATTTACATACCAGGAACCAGGTGCTACAATCGGTAAAACTGGTAATGAGTTCCCCAAACTATACCTATTATAATTTAACTGAAATGTTAAGTTCGTGATATGTTCTAAAAACTATGCATATGTGTTTAGAAAATATTCCTTATGCTCCGCATAATACAAAATAGATAAAATATCTATATGTTTTATGAAACGCATTTGTTTGTATCAATTGCATATGTTTTAACTCATTGAAAATATTTATGTTTTAGTTCACAAAAATCCTTTGTGTTTGACTTGTATTCTCCCTAAAAACATTTAAAAACCATAAAAGCGTAGGGGTATGAACTCACTATTTGTCGGGTGCAAGGGTTGAACTAGAAAATCCTCGAGTTGATGTACGTTGCATTTACTGAATCCTAATATGAATAAATACATATATGTATCTAAATTAGGGATTTCGTTAGATAAAGTGTTAGAAAGACACTTTTTTCGGTTAAGGAATGTTACCGGGACTTGATTTAAACGAGGGAACAAACTTTTCACCATTTAAGAGGTGTGTATGATCGTGAACAAGGGTTTACGACCAGCAGGTAGTTTACGGACGTGAACCGGGTTTCAAGTAGTTATTAATGTTGTTGTGGCTGCTACCATATCACAAATGAACTCCAATGCTTCAGACAGGCGAGGAGGTGGAACTCATCCTCAAAACATAGAAGGTAGTTAGGGACACTGGAAGGAGTGTTCCTAAAAGGACTTTATGAACGCGAAACCCATGCCCTTCAATGGCACTAGAGGTGTCATTACCCTAACCTGATGGTTCGAGAAACTCGAATCTAATTTTCAAATCTGTGACTGTTCAGAATCCGACAAGGTGAAGTTACCCGCCTCCACGTTCACCAATAAAGCCTAGACTTGGTGTACAGGCCGAGTCAAATCTTTAACCCTGCTTGTAGCCAATGCTATCGTTTGGGAGATCATGAAGGAGCTTCTGCTTGCGGAGTACTTCCCTCGGGGCAAAATGCAGAAGTTAGAACACGAACTCTGGAACCTGAAGATGAAGGGTTCCGATATCGCCACATACACTTCCAGATTTGATGACTTCGCACTTCTCTGTCCGTGTATGGTTACCTTGGACAATAAAAAGATTGAAAGATTTATCTGGGGGCTGACCCAGCCAAACAAGGGTAATGTCTTGGCTGTGAAGCCAAACACCTACGACAGCGCTAAATGCTTGGCGCAAATTTTGATTGATGATAGTGACAATCCCGAAGAGGTGATCACCGCTCCCGAACAAGCTAAAGGGAGTGGTGAAAATAAAAAGAAATTCTGGAACAAACGGAAGGGTCAAGATTTGCAGGGATCCTCGAAGAAACAATAAATAGTAGCAGTTAAAAATCCTTTTGACAACTATAAATCTAATATGATTTTCAAATAGCAAAGGGGATGTAGAAGTGTTGAATCCAACAGTGATTCAAAATCGTTTTGACAAAGAGTGAACATCCTTTTGAGTCAACAAAGATTCAAACCCTAAAATCAAACATGGTCAAACTTGAGTAAAAAACCAACGTTGACCCGAATTGTCGAGTGCATCTACGTGAATTGTCGAGTTCCCTTGTTTCCTCAGAAGTCTCATGAAAGGCCAGCTCTACTCGTCGAGTCGACCCTCCAACTTGCCGATTTATCACATAATCAGGTTCATCGGGACAAACCCTAACGGACTTGTAGAGTCAGCTCATCAACCCGTCGAGTCCCTTTAGTTAGTTTCTCGTTCAGATGTTTGAAGGCAAATCTACCACTCCACACTCTAGATCTACGCTCTCGAGACTCGAATATCACATAAAGCTTCGACCTTTAGATTCATTCATGGCACATTTTGCTCTAACATGCCAATACAACCCTAACAAAGGGGTTTAAGCATAATAACTCTTATGTGGCTGAATAAAGCTAGAACTTTTAGACTCGTTGGACCTTACAAGGTCCATATCTAAAGTCTAGACCCCTTAATAGACTCCATGCACTCATTGTCTCAACAAAAGGTGGTAAAATCCCTTTCTACCATACTCAAGAGATCCAACTAACAAGTTGAGAAAGGTGTAATCTTATTACCTTGCACAGAAGCTCCAAGTGAAAGAATGCTAGATCCTACAACTATGACAACCCGAAATCTCCATTTTGTGCAACATACCAAGTCAATAGAAAGTCAAACTCACTCCTGCTATCATTCATCACAATTTAAAGTCCGTTTGAGAGTTCTGAGCCTTGTACACTTAAGGAAGAAGTGTCGGGGTTTATCTGCTGAATTTATTGCACAAAGAGCGAGCCTTAAGCACATTAACCATGAGTTCATGGCCACCACATGGGAGTTTACAGCCGTAAACTCCATGTGGGCCGTAAACTCACCTTATGTGGTGAAGATGAAGGCCATTTGTCCAGTTCTTTCACTTCCATGGCCCAAATCCTCTCATGTACCATCCTGATCTTCGTCCCCAATCCTTAAAACTCATAAGTTTCTTGCCCTAACTAGTTGATATCTTATATGATCTAGTGATCTTACATGATTTCATCCATGAAATCGTTCCATTTTGAAGATTTTCAAGATCCACCAAGAACACACACTAGTGTTCTTGGCCAGAAAGGACCATTCAAGCTCTTAGATTCTAAGTAACCTTGATCCAACTCATTGTACACTAGGTATATCATTTTTAGAGCTTAGAAAACATAAGAAATCTTGGGATTCAATGAGTTTACTGCCAAGACATGTTCTTGGCCCGTAAACCCCTTTTAAGGGTGCAAATGACACCTTAACACTTTAGTAAGCCTTGGATTTTAGAATAGAACATTACCCCATGGACTTAAGGACAAAGATTCACAAAATGGTACTCCTTAACATGAGTTTACGGCCGTAAAATCATGGGGGAGTAGTACAAGGGCCGTGAACTCCAAGCAATGCCATTTTAGGACCTTAAACCCACCCAAACACTTGTTTAAAGATTTGGAGCACTTAACCAATTAAGCCCTTAGAGTTTTAAGCCCCTTTATTGACCAATGGAGAGTTTACAGCCAGGAGTAAACTCCCCTGGGCCATAAAATCCAGTAAAGATGGTCATTGGACCATAAACTCCCGTATAAGGCCTTGCACTCCTTTGTTGCATCCATATAGCCTCCTAGCACTTGACCAAAGTGTTTTCCTCGCAATAGGATGTTTATACATGTTTAATTAGTGGTAAAATCACTAATTGGCTATATACATATGTCTTCGTATGTAATTAGGATTATTGTGAGTGTCTAAATCTTCACTTGACACCAAGCACTTGTCTGACACTTCCTTCCGATCCGCTCATTTTAGGTGAGTTCAAACCCCTTGAATTAACCTTTTAAATGCTTCTAAATATTTTTAAATGCTTTATAGGGGGGGGAATACAAGTTGAAACATGCTAGTTATTATATCAATCACATGTGATTAATAACTAACATGCAAAAGGATTTACTATACGTTAGGTGTTTTACCAAACAGCTTTCTTCGAATGACTTTTTTAAACGTTTTTACATGTTTAAAACACTTTATCAAACTGTCTTACATACTGTAAGTTTCTTTTTAAACTCAGTTACAAAACTTCTTTTATGCGTTTATATTATCAAATGCATGCCCATATATATAGGTATACCTTCGTTGATACTTGTACATTTTTAGAAACTATTATAGGTATAGTTAGGAGATATTACTTGATATTCCTATTACAAGGAATTAAACCAGAGTCAGTTTATTCATGAGTCCATACGAATACATGTTGCTTGTAGAGATACACTTACTTGGATACACTTACATGATACTTTTACATAGATACCTTGTTAAAATCATTCCTATATATGTATAGTTATATAAATAATGTTTAAAGGACTTAGGAAGGCTAACCCGCTTTATTTCCTTTTCCCCATTGGAATATGGTCTGGTAGGGCATCGGGTATCCGTCCGAAGGTCGTTTAAATATCAGTTATATGTCATGTGTACATATATAGACATAATAGTTCTAATCAGTAAGTTCAGTACCTTTGGGTAGCAAAGGTATACGTGCACATATTATTACATGGATACTTGTACCTAGATTCTATATGATGAGTTACTAGTACAAACTATACATGTAGATTTGTTCTGCCTATCCTAGTTCAATAGGATAACTAGACGGGACTAAGCATTCCGGAACCAACCTTTTAGCAACAACGGTAATGAACATATACGGATGCCTACGGTTAATACTTCTATTAGGGGTACCTTTACGGGACTAACCATTCCTTTAACCTGTTGTTCGCTACAGAGTGAAATGAACATCTACGGATGCCTACGGTTAATATTTATATTAGAAGTACCTTTATGGGACTAACCATTCCTTAAACCTACTGCCAGCTACAGAGGAAAATGAACAATTTACGGATGTTCAAGGCTATACATTTCGGCAGTCGCGATGTTAAGTTGATCCTAATAAAAAAGGATAACACTTACATGGATATATTTTTCCTATTACTTTTATTTTTTTATACATTCACATAAATGACAAGGTAGACTTTATATTGTTAATAGTAGTTATAGAGGAGAAAACCATCGTTGTTATAGAAAAACATTTGAGTCTTGGTAGAAGACTACTTTCCATACATTTGAGTATTGGTAGAAGACTACTTTCTAAACATTTGAGTCTTCGTAGAATACTACTTTCTAAAAATTTGAGTCTTCGTAGAAGACTACTTTCTAAACATTTGAGTCATGGTAGAAGACTACTTTCTAAACATTCGAGCCTTGGTAGAAGACTACTTTCAAAACATACAAGTATTGGTAGAAGACTACTTTCAAAACATACAAGTCTTGGTAGAAGACTACTTTCAAAACATTCAGGTCTTGGTAGAAGGATACTCTTTATACTAATAGAAATTAGAGGCATTTTCTAGGGTATTCAAACATTTTCAACTGCTTCCAAACGGTTCATACTAATACAATCATTTTCCAAAGGTTTACAAGTCATTACTTTACAGTTTTACAAATCAAAGACACATTAATACTTATAAATTCACCAGCGGTTTGGCTGATCCTCGCTTTCAAAATAACTTGTATTCACAGGTCACAAATAGACAGGTACGACAAGGTTTTGTGAAGACGGAGAAATCAAGACTCCTATTTTATTTTGATTATTCATTATGTTGTCTTGTATTATGAAGGAACACTTGTAACCAAAAATATACTATTAATGCAATGGATGATGTTGTTGCTTGTTTACTACTTTGCATTGTTATGATACATTACATGACGTCCTCCGCCCCAGAACGTTTCCGCCGTTCTCGGTTTTGGGGTGTGATAATAGCCTCTCCTTGCTCCTTGCCTGTATCTCACTCTTTTCCTTCCAAAAGATCCACAAAAACACTCAATATTAGTTCAAGGGCCGATTAGAGTTTCACATAGGGGAGTTGGGAAGCTGGTGAGGCGGAAACGAGGACATAAGTTTCCATAAATAGGCCCTAAACCTGGGGATTTAAGGTTACACCTCGTAGTGCCTACTCGGCGAGTCAACTCTCTGACTCGTCGAGTCAGTTTTTAGACCCACGTCGAGTTACCCAGCCAACTCATAAATAAACATATATAAATGCTATACCTTGGAGTTAGGATGTTAACACTTGAATAACTTTGCCTCAGGAAAGCTTAGCACCAATAGTGCAATGCCTCAAATGGAATCACAAAACACCGATAGCAATTAGGATGAACATGGAGAGGTTTTGGAGACTCAAAATCGATTCTCACTTCTTAGAGTTTAAGGTGTCACCGATTTTAGTGCATATATATGTGTGTGTGTATAGTAATTTAGTAAAGTCTAATATGAATGTTAAATATGTGATTGTTCATATATTCGGTCATGAGTAATGTCATAAAGTTGTACATACAAAATTTTAATGTGAATGTTAATGTGTGATTGTTCATATATTTGTTGATGAATAATGTCATATCGTTGTATATACAAAATTCATAGTAGAATAGTAACATAAAATAGTGTTCTCACATTCTCACATTAAATGGTGTTCTCATTAGAAATTAACCCTATATATATGTATATATATATATATATATATATATATATATATATTTGTGTGTGTGTGTGTGTCTAGAATATCGAGGCTCATGTGTAACCCTAATACATACCCATAATCTTATGATCCATCCACGTGATTTGGATAACGACTTCATCGACTAACACAAAAGCCCATCACAAATCGAATCAAGGATCATTAGCCCAATCCATATGTATCAATTTAATTAGTCTCTTTTGATCACTAAATTAATTATTAAATTTATTTTTGATCAATACTCATTAAATAATTTGATTCCTCAATTAATATATTAAATTATAATATATTAATAAATCATAATTAACCTCTTACTCAAATATCCTTCCTAACATATTGCTTTGATAGATGCAACCCAAATGGACCATGCTAATCTCGGGTCAAGTACATACCAATTATAGTTATGGGATTAGACACCTTTTTCCAACAAACTATTGTGTAACACGGAAAATCTAGAAGAAAAATAAAGGAAGGAAAAGCCCTAAATGATGAAGTCAACTCATCGAGTCCATGGAAGAACTCGGCGAGTCAGAGCAGTTTCTGAGTCGCGAGTTAAGTGACCGACTTGGTGAGTGGGGGACCAACTCGGTGAGTTGGACATGGTTTGGGAAACCCTAAGTTCAAGCCTTGTACCCTATTTATAGAAAATTGTAACACTCCCTCAACCTCCTTAATGCTCTTTCAAGTCCAGATCGAAACCCTAGTTCCTTCTATGAGCTTGTGAGCTATTATTGAGCATTCTTGAATGCTTTAGAGCTCGAAGAAGACGGTGAAGCCTTGGGGATACAAGAAAAGACTAGTAGATCCAAAAGCTTGTGAGCTATTATTCAACCCTGATCATTATGCACTTAGATCTCTTCTTTGTCACTTTTGGGGGTTTTGGTCAAAGAACACTAGCATGTGAGGAATGGACGTCCCAATGACTTATGCTTTCAGATCTAGAACCATTCAGGGCAGTTATGGCATAAAGGTGAATTTTTTATGCCATAGGATTCCCCATGCAAGCATAAGAAGTGTTATGTTCTATTTTTAGCTCACAAGGCAATGTATGGAGGAAAAAAGTAGGAGATTTGCATGGATAAGAGGTTATTGGGTCTAGATCTATGTTTGGATGCATTGGTTTAGGGTTTGGTGGCTTGTGGACCAAAACCGAAGTCCTCAAGAGTTAGGGTTTGCATGGAAACCCATTAAGTGAGGATATTAATGGGTAAATATGGAAACTTTACCCTTCCAAGGTCATTTCCAGTGTATCTTCGATGTTTGGAGTTTGAATTTGTAGAATAGTGGCTTAATCCTTTAACATAGCCCAACACATTGAGGGACTCAGCGAGTCCATGGAGGGACTCGATGAGTCGAAGCGACTGGTCCCGTTTCTGTTCATGCGAGGACTCGGCGAGTCTGAGGACCGACTCGACGAGTAGATTCAATAAATCGTGACCCGTAGTAACTAGGGAACTCAGCAAGTCAAGGGCTGACTCGATGAGTTGGTGCATGATTTCAGTGTTCGATGTTTTTGCACTCAACGAGTTAAGGGAGCAACTCGGCAAGTTGAGTCAACTCGGAGCGTTGACATTGACCGTTGACTGTTGACTTAGACTTTAACTAGGGTTGACTTAGTTTGACTTTTGGAGGGTATTTTGGTCTGAGTTTCATTTTGGTAATTGAAAACTTGGAGAGTCGAGTGATCAGTAGTTCAAGGTGATGGGTTTTGAGCATTCTAACACTTCCTAAGTGTACATGCAACCCTAATAACCTTGGATCTATGTTTGTCTAATTGTCATGCAAAGTTGAATTCCAAGGTTATATTCCTATCTAGCATACATGGGGAACAATTTTAACATAAAGTATAGATAGAATAACTTACCTTGTTGTTGTTTGTGTTCCTTGAAACCTTGTGAGCCTAGCACCCCAAGTGTGATGCCTCAAATGCTTCACACAACACCAAATGCTCTTGGAAGAACTTATGAGAGAATACTCACTTCTTCAAAATCGGCCAAGCCCTCTTGTTTCTTAGTGTAACCGATTTTGGGTGGAGAACATGTTACTTATATAGTGTTGACACATCTAGGGTTAAACCCTAATGTGTCATGACTCTTCATTTCCATGACCCATGGGTTTGTAACTCCCATGGAGCATCCATGGAGCATCCTATGGGTGGAACCCAACTTGATAGTCCATGGAGCCTTTTAGCCCACTATACAAGATATGAATGATTTACATAATCAACCCATATATTTAATTAGTTATCTTTTGATCACTTAATTAATTCTAAATTAATTCTTGATCAAACTAATCAAATAATATTATTAATATATTAGAACTTATAATATATTAATAATCTCCAAGTGTTATTACTCTCATTTAGTCTATCCAATTGCATGGTGCCATGCAACCTAAATGGACCATGTCGGGTCGGGTCAAGTACATACCAGAAATAGTTATGGACTTAGACACCTTATCCAACAGTCTCCCACTTGGATAAGTCTAATAACTATTACTGCAAGTATGACTTCAAGAACTGATCGGCAATCGTAGGTCTTTACAAGATTTCTCGAAACTGAGAAAATGATGGTACGCCATTTAAGATAAGTGATCATATAATCCTCTGTTCTAGATATCAGTCGGACAAATAAATGGAACAATGTCTTACTTATTGTCCAACAATTTGTTTCACGTTTTCCGATTTGTTTGACAAAGAACTTCATTGAACACATCAATTTAGTTCTGACCGGGCCCGGTACATAGGTCAAAACAAAATCATCGAGGGGCCCAGATATCAGCTTCTAATCCAAGAAGGAACAGATAAACTTCGACTCATATGTTTGTTCTACTACTCATTGAATTACACATAAGAGCGTGATTTTATAACATCGAGTTACTAATGCGTTTTTCATACAATCAATGCATAACCAACTTGTAAGTAACAAATCATATCTCTAGGTTTAAAGACTTATATGATATTACCGTCTCACGATCACTCGAGATAGAATTCCATGAAGTGATTCCAGTGAGCGTGGGTTGAGTCCAATGCTCAGAACTTATGAGCAATCATGATCGTTGTAGCCTTGTCCCAGACCTCTACAACCAAACATGACAGTCTTGATTCATACCTACTTCTGACATATGACCGACTGTGGAGGTTTGAATAATATGTTATACCAAACAAAATTATTCTGGAAGTCAAAACATGCAAAAGAAATATAGTAAACGATCGACAAGAGATAGCAACACTTTACTCATAAATAAAACACTTTTATTCATCATCAAATGTCAATTACACTTTACGAATTTCGAGATTATCTAACTACTAAATCTAATATCATCCTTCAGCCCTATGCTCCGAGCATGCTGGAGATGCTTAACCCGAGTCAGTCCCTTCGTGAGGGGATCTGCCGGATTCTCATCTGATGATACCCTCTTTGCCACGAGGAGTCCTTCTTCGATCCGATGTCTGATAAAATGGTATTTTCTGTCGATGTGTCTGGATCTCCCGTGATCCCTTGGTTCGTTGGCTAAGGCAACAGCGCTTTCACTATCACAGAAATTTTCCATTGGCTCTTTAATAGCTGGTACAACTCCAAGGTCTCCAATGAAGTTCCTCAGCCATAACGCCTCCTTTGCCGCTTCGCTAGCTGCAATATACTCTGATTCACAAGTAGAATCTGCCACTGTCTCTTGCTTGGAACTCTTCCAAGAAATTGCTCCTCCATTTAGGGTAAAGACCCAGCCCGACTGAGAGCGGAAGTTATCCCTATCAGTCTGGAAGCTAGCATCACTATACCCTACAACTCTCAAGTCATCACTCCCACCGAGGGTAAGGCCCCAGTCCTTAGTCCTTCGTAGGTACTTGAGAATGTTCTTTACCGCAGTCCAGTGTGCCTTGCCAGGGTTCCCCTGAAACCTGCTAACCATGCTCAAGGCAAAGGCTACATCAGGTCGAGTACACGTCATAGCATACATGATCGAACCTACAGGTGAAGCATAAGGTACTCGACTCATTTCTGCTATCTCAGCCTCAGTGCTAGGGCTTTGTGTCTTACTCAACTTGGCACTACTCTGGATGGGCAACTTTCCTTTCTTGGAGTCTTGCATTCTGAATCTCTTCAGAACCTTATCCAAGTAGGTACTTTGACTAAGTCCAATTAGTCTTTTACTCCGATCTCTCAAGATCCTTATCCCCAAAATATAGGCAGCTTCACCAAGGTCCTTCATAGCGAAACACTTTCCAAGCCAGGACTTTACTTCCTGCAGGGTTGGAATGTCGTTTCCTATGAGTAGTATGTCATCCACATACAATACCAAAAAGCTAACTATACTCCCACTAGCCTTGACATATACACAAGATTCATCTTCACTCCTAGAAAAGCCAAATTCCTTGACCTTTTCGTCAAAGCAAAGATTCCATTTGCGAGGTGCTTGCTTTAATCCATAAATGGATTTCTCAAGCTTACACACTTTATTAGGGTACTCGTTACTGACAAAACCCTCTGGCTGACTCATGTAAACATCTTCAGCCAACTTTCCATTAAGGAAAGCGGTTTTGACATCCATTTGCCAAATTTCATAGTCATGAAATGCGGCTATGGCTAACAGAACCCGAATAGACTTAATCTTGGCTACCGGAGAAAAGGTATCATCATAGTCCACTCCAGGAATTTGAGAAAAGCCCTTTGCAACCAGTCTAGCCTTATAAGTGTGTACTTTACCATCCATGTCGGTCTTCTTTTTGAAGACCCATTTGCACCCTACAGTCTTTCGACCTGGTACATTCTCAACCAAGTTCCAAACTTGATTGCCATACAAGGATTGTATCTCGCTATCCATAGCCTCTTTCCATTTAGCAGACTCGGGGCCTGCCATGGCTTCCTCGTAGCTGTTAGGGTCATCTTGACTTACTAGTGTCTCACCTTCTGCAGTAATATGGAATCCATAGTAATGCTCAGGTGCACTCCTAACTCTCGTGGAATGCCTCAGAGGTACAGATTCGTCAATTGGCTCAACAGGAGTTTCCTCCTCAAGTTGAGGGCTAGAGTTTGAAGTTCCTTCACCACTTGACTCTTGAATTTCTTCAAGATCAACTTGCCTCCCACTGTCTCCTTGGCTTATAAACTCTCTTTCTCGAAAGACTCCTCTTCTTGCTACAAATACCACATTGTCACTAGGTCTGTAGAAGAGGTAACCAAAGGATTGTTGTGGGTAGCCGATGAAAATACACCTCTCGCTTCGGGGTTCGAGCTTATCATGAGTCTCGCGTCTCACGAAAGCCTCGCAGCCCCAAATCTTGATGTGGTCTAGTTTAGGGACTTTACCAGTCCACATCTCGTGAGGAGTTTTGGCAACTTTCTTTGTAGGGACTAGATTAAGGATATGGGCGGCTGTCTCTAAGGCATACCCCCAGAATGAGATTGGTAGTGAAGCTCGACTCATCATGGAACGAAGCATGTCCAACACGGTTCGATTACGCCTCTCAGCCACACCATTCAACTGTGGTGTCCTGGGAGGTGTCAATTGTGAGACAATCCCACATTCCTTTAGATAGTCGAGGAACTCTGAACTAAGATACTCACCACCTCGATCGGATCGAAGCATCTTAATGTTCCTGCCCAATTGATTCTCGACTTCCTGTTTAAATTCCTTAAACTTCTCGAAAGTCTCTGACTTATGCTTGATTAAGTAGACATATCCATATCTACTGTAATCATCAGTAAAAGTCAAATAATAATGATTAGCATCCCTTGTGGCATGTTTGAATGGTCCACACACATCCGTGTGTATAAGGTCCAACAAACCTTCACCCCTTTCACACGAGCCTGTGAAGGGTGACTTTGTCATTTTTCCAAGTAAGCATGATTCGCAACTATCATTTGACGTTAGGTCAAACGACTCAAAGACTCCATCTTTTTGGAGTTGGCCTATGAGTTTCTTGCTTATATGTCCAAGACGACAATGCCATAATGATGCTTTATCCAAGTTATTATTATTAATAGAATCAATACACAAAACATTATTTCCTAAGTTATCTTCAATAGATACAGCTTCATACACACCATCACAAGGTAATGCTTTAAAATAAAGTACATTATTAAAGAAAGCATTAATCGAACCAACTTCATTATCAAACGAAAAGGTGAAACCTTGTTTGTACAATGCATGAAAGGAAATAATATTTCTTGCCATTTCTGGCGAATAACAACATTTATTCAAATCTAAATTTAACCCACTACTTAGCGATAAAGTATAAACTCCAATCTTGGTGACAGGTGTAACTTTCCTATTCCCCAAGATTAAGTTTATTCTTCCTTGCTCCACATTCTCACTTCTTCCTAGTCCCTGCAAGTCACAACAAATATGAATACCGCAACCGGTATCAAGGACCCAAGATTTCGAATGGGGTGAGTTATTAGAAATGATAGTGTAAATACCTGCATGGTTGGGTTTGACTTTCCCGTCTTTTACATCCTGCTGGTACTTTGGGCAGTTTCGCTTCCAATGAGCTTTTTCATCGCAATAGAAGCATTCAGCCTCTTTTGGGTCAGAAGAAGGAGTAATGAAAACTTTCTTGGTTCCACTTGAAGAAGAGCCATCAAGGGTCCGAGCCTTGGTACCCTTCGATGATCTCTTTCTCTTCCTCCCTCGACTTTGCCTGATTGCCAAGACCGGAGTTGAGTCTGGAGTAGGAGTGATAGCAACCGACTTCCCCTTAAGACCTGTTTCTGCGGTCTTGAGAAGTCCCTGAAGTTTGCTGAGGGTGACCTCTTCCTTGTTCATGTGATATGTCATACGGAATTGATCATAGCACGACGGTAAGGAGTGCAAAATGATATCTATTGCAAGCTCCTCAGGGAAGTTCACATTGAGCTTCAGCAAACGATCCACATACCTTTGCATTTTCTGCATGTGGCTCGTGACGGAGTCTCCGTCCTTCATCATGGTTGTTATCATGGAGCAGATGACTTCGTACCTCTCTTGTCGTGCACTTTGATGGTATCTTTCCATCAAATCTTGGTGCATTTCATAAGGGTAGAAATCTTCATAAGACTTTTGGAGTTCAGCTGTCATGGTGGCCAACATGATGCAAGCCACCTTGGTTGCATCTCTTTCATGAGTATGAAAGTCAGCGATCTCCTGGGGAGTTGCAGTGGACTCGTCAATTTCCTTAAGCTCCTTGTCAAGGACATATTCTTTGTCGTCGTAGCGGGTAATCATCCTGATGTTTATGATCCACTTATTGAAGTTGGATCCATCAAAGGTGACTTTCCCACATAGACTCATAAGAGTAAAGGAGCCATTAGGATTCGAGCGAGAAGCATTATTTGAAGACATCTGAAAAAGAAGAACAAGTTTAGTTTAGATTTAAGAGAGTCCTTAATAGAACACCCAAATGTAATATTAAGGCTAGGATCCAATCACAATATAATATAACTTAGAAGAGGTATGCCGTAATCTAAGCTATACCATATTTGAAAGGTAGGTGAATGACGATTCACCAATTTCCACCACGAAAACCGAAATATTAGATATTTAGTTTTTATTGGTTTTAGAAATTCCTAGATTCTTTTGAGATCCAATGAACTTTTCAAAGGCATGTTTCAATCTCGGGAGTGCCCTCTAGGTTTTGTGACTGGGATGCCGAGGATCACAAAACGAGGTGTGAAGTAACCATGCAAATCAGTTGGTACCCTTAAAGTTTATCACTCAATCGATGTGCCGGTAAACCACACACGCTCCACCGATACTATAATAAACCTTAAGTCACCCTTTACCTACCTTGTTAAGTCGAAGTTAGTGTGCCGGTTAACCACACACGCTCCACCAACGACTTAGACAAAGTGTAAAGTGTAATTTCATGGATTAGCACCTTATTCACATTTTTCCTAAAGTAACTAAGATTGGGAATTTAATAAACATTTAGTTACTTTATTATATTCATCATACTTTGAATGAGAAATTATAAGTCCTTGTCTTACCCGTTCGGCTAACGACCCTCCACCAGTCAAGCAAGCGGTGGGTGAGAATATACACCCATTAAGTCTCCATTTTATAGGCAACAACCTTATACCCACCTTATAGACCGACTTCGTGAATGAGGCGTACTAGCGGTAAGACGACTTTATTCTTATACATATATATATAGTTATTAAATCATCATAATATAAGTATAAGGGTTGAATTTTAACTTTTAAAATTCTAGGGGTTGGAACTTAAAGTTTTAACTTAACTTTACTTGTTCCAAAACTTGAGGGCAAGTTTTGTAACTTTCAAAACTCTTCATTTCTTGTAACTTATGAGTTTAATAGAGTAATAAAAATGAAGACTCTTCATTTTTCTAACTGTTGTGTTTTCTTAATGGTTTTAACTCAAGTGTGACTCTTGGTTTTCCATAACTTAAGGATACGTTATGGACTCCATTAAAACACATTATGATCAAGAATTAAACTACCAAATAGGTTACAAATAATTCCTATGATCATCTAAAACATCATAAGAACAAGAACATGAATATGAACAAAATCAAAAATTACATAAAACTTTGTAATTTTGATAACTAGTTGTTGTAAATGAATTAGCAAAGACATTACACCACAAAAAACAAGTTTTCAATTACCAAAACAGTTTAGGGTAATGTTTCTAATTCATTTTCAAGCAACTGAATCGAAAATCTGCACTCAGTCGACCCTACTCGCCGAGTGCATAAACTGACTCGCCGAGTTTGTTGAAGATACTCATGGACTCGACGAGTCCCCCCTATAGACTCGACGAGTCCATTCGCAGACAGCAAAATTTCCGATTCTGTTTTCAACTTTTAAGCACAAATAAGAACAAACAAGCCTAGACTTTGATACCACTGATGGGTTTTGAGCATTCTAACACTTCCTAAGTGTACATGCAACCCTAATTACCTTGGATCTATGTTTGTCTAATTGTCATGCAAAGTTAAATTCCAAGGTTATATTCCTATCTAGCATACATGGGGAACAATTTTAAAATAAAGTATAGATAGAATAACTTACCTTGTTGTTGTTTGTGTTCCTAGAAACCTTGTGAGCCTAGCACCCCAAGTGTGATGCCTCAAATGCTTCACACAACACCAAATGCTCTTGGAAGAACTTATGAGAGAATACTCACTTCTTCAAAATCGGCCAAGCCCTCTTGTTTCTTAGTGTAACCGATTTTGGGTGGAGAACATGTTACTTATATAGTGTTGACACATCTAGGGTTAAACCCTAATGTGTCATGACTCTTCATTTCCATGACCCATGGGTTTGTAACTCCCATGGAGCATCCTATGGGTGGAACCCAACTTGATAGTCCATGGAGCCTTTTAGCCCACTATACAAGATATGGATGATTTACATAATCAACCCATATATTTAATTAGTTATCTTTTGATCACTTAATTAATTCTAAATTAATTCTTGATCAAACTAATCAAATAATATTATTAATATATTAGAACTTATAATATATTAATAATCTCCAAGTGTTATTACTCTCATTTAGTCTATCCAATTGCATGGTGCCATGCAACCCAAATGGACCATGCCGGGTCGGGTCAAGTACATACCAGAAATAGTTATGGACTTAGACACCTTATCCAACACAAGGATCTGCCAGCTACCAACGAGGGGTTATTCTCGGGATTCTATAGTCAACTTGTGAGGTGAGTTATCTTAAGTTAGAATGGGTCTTGTAACATCCCAAAAGAAATAACCCAAATTTTTTTATTATTATTAAAAACACCATAATAAAATCATAAGGTAAACTCGTACGTCAATATCTCACAACAATAACATATAAACACATATTGGGCCTTGCCCACTGCATCGGGCCGAAGCCCGGAAACTGCATCTGACCAAAGTCCAGAACTACCCAGGGCCTTGCCCTCTGCATCGGATCGGGATCTGGAACTACTGAGGCCTTGCCTCTTGCATCAGACCAAAGTCCAGAACTACTGCATCGGACCAAAGTCCGGAACTGACTGCATCGGACAGAAGTCCGGAACATACTGTACATAGCATCACATAAGCATATCAACTAACATGAGTACATACATAGCATACTACATCGAGATGTAACCCGGAACACATAACACCAAATAATGTCCAAGCCACGAAGGCATCAAACATACTAAAATCTGCATCGAACCGAAGTCCGGATACTACTGCTAGCTAAACGGGCCGGCATTGTGGCCTTAGACCCGTTCCTACTGAAGGGAAACTCACCTCGTGATCTGGCTGTTGGGTGTGTGGCTCCGGGAACTATCTGTTGCTGCTCCAGTATCTCCCAGGCTACAAATCCACAATTACACTCAATCAAATTATTAATAACTGTATTGGGGTAAATGACTCCTTTACCCCTGGCTAAAGTCAACTCTCCTGGTCAAAGTCAACTTTATAGTTGACCTGACTCGCCGAGTTGGGCCGCCAACTCGCTGAGTCCCTACTCTCATTCCTCACCATACTCGCCGCTACTCGTCGAGTTTGGCATCAACTCAACGAGTTCCCTTTCGAATCTAAAACCTCAAGCAATCTGCATCAGACTCGCCGAGTCGTATGAACAACTCGACGAGTTGTTCTTCGAGCTAAGAAGATTGCCTTGGACTCGCCGAGTTGTATGAACAACTCGCCGAGTCCCTCCATTACTGAGTCTATCCACAACTCACTGAGTTCACTCCATCACTCACTGGTCTCACTCGGCATCACTCAAAAAGAGAGAAAAATTGGGGACTCGTGGCTCGACTCGCCGAGTCGCTTGCATGCAGCAACTCAAAACTTGATTCTGCTTGAATCCAGTGCATAAAACTTATAGATCTGGACTCCCTGAACTCGATTAGCACATAAAGATTCTATCTTTACGTGCCCATATGCATTCATGAAGATAAAATGGTTCAAAAAGCATAATAAAGGCTAGATCTAGGGTTTCCATGCAAAGTATCTTCATAAAGGCAATAGATCTGGGCTCTGAAACTTCCCAATGAGTAGATCTAAGGATATCTCAACTTATTAGGGCATCCATACAATCATAAGGCTTGGGAAAAAGCATCAACTAGATCTAGAAGAGTTCTAATGGAGGTTTAAAGCATAAAACAAGAGGGAAATCCGAAGAATACCTCAAATAACTCTGATTTGCCCTTGGATCTTTGCACTACTCCTCTTCTCCTTGCTCCTTACTTCTTCTCCTTCTTCAAGCCTTCACAAATCACACAAGAACACTTAGATCACTCAAGGATGGATTAGGGTTTTCTCACAGCGTTCTGAGGGTGAAAGAGGCGAGAATGGGGGCTATAAAGTGGATTAAATAGAGAGCAACCCGGAGATTTAGGGTTTCAACCTGGTAGGCTGACTCGTCGAGTCCCGAATATGGACTCGCCGAGTCGCCGATCTATACGCTGATCAACAACGCGACCCTACTCGACGAGTCGGGACATAGACTCGCTGAGTTCCTCCATTAACTTCAAAAATATAAATACTAAAACCACATACCAGGGACGGGTCGTTACAATTCTCCCCCACTTGACTCAGACTTCGTCCTCTAAGTCTGGTGCTGCATCTGCAAATAACCCGGGATAATGTTCTCTCATTTCGTCTTCAGCCTCCCATGTCCACTCAGACCCCTTTCGGTGCTCCCACTGCACCTTCACTAGCTAAATTACCTTGTTCCTCAAGGTCTTTGCTTTCCGGTCCAGAATCGCGACCGGCCTCTCAATATAATTCAAGCTGCTATCCACCTGGATATCCTCTAAAGGAACAACTGCTGACTCGTCCACCAAACACTTCCTTAACTGAGACACATGGAAAGTGTTGTCGATCTGGCTAAGCTCTGCCGGAAGATCTAATCGATAAGCAACCCGACCCACCCGGGCCAAAACCCTAAAAGGACCAATAAACTTGGGACCCAACTTGCCCGTCTTTCGGAACCTTATAACACCCTTCCAAGGTGAGACCTTCAGAAGAACCATGTCACCCACCCGGAACTCCAAGTCTGAACGCCTCCTATTAGCGTAACTCTTCTGCCGACTCTGCGCAGTCTGCAGTCTACTACGGACCCGCTGGATCAACTCGGTCGTCTTGAGCACCACCTCTATGCTCCCAATGACTCGCTGACCCACCTTGCCCCAGCAAATCGGGGTCCTGCACTTCCTCCCATAAAGCATCTCAAAGGGAGGTCGATCGATGCTCGCATTATAACTGTTGTTATATGAAAATTCCACTAACGGAAGATACGTATCCCAACTGCCACCAAAATCCAAAACGCATGCCCTAAGCATGTCCTCGAGAGTCGTAATCGTCCTCTCACTCTGCCCGTCCGTCTGAGGGTGGAAAGCAGTGTTGAAGTGGAGACGAGTAACCATCTCGTCATGGAACCGCTTCCAGAATCGGGAGGTAAAACAGACATCCCGGTCTGACACCACCGATACCGGCACTCCATGGCGTGCCACAATCTCACGCACATAGATATCGGCTAACTTTTCTGCCGATATACTCTCCTGGATCGGGATAAAATGGGCACTCTTTGTCAACCGATCCACTACTATCCATATCGAATCTACTCCTCGTGCGGTCCTGGGAAGCTTGGTGATAAAATCCATAGTGATGTCCTCCCATTTCCACACGGGAATGTCTAACGGCTGCATCTTGCCGTGAGGCCTCTGATGTTCTGCCTTGACCTTCCTGCAGGTCAGACACCTCTCCACATACCAAGCAACATCCCGCTGTTGGGTTTTGAGCAATCTAACACTTCCTAAGTGTGCATGCAACCCTAATAAACCTTGGATCTATGTTTGTCTAAATACATGCAAAATAATAATTTTCCAAGGTTTATAACCTATCTAACATGGCATGGGGAACATTTCAACATAAAAGAGTTAGAAGAGATTACATACCTTTTGCTGAGTTTGGTTCTAAGGAGTTTGAGGGCCAAGCACCAATAGTGTGAATGCCTCAAATGGAATCACAAACACCACAAACTCTTGGAAAACTTTGAGAGAGTATACACCTTGTATAAAATCGGCCACACACATGCACACACACACTAGTTCACTAGTTTTCTCTTAGGCTCCATTTCATGCTCCATAAGCATGCTTATATAGTGTGCATGGTTAGGGTGAAACCCTACTAACCCATCTCTTTTCCTTTTCCAAGGATCCATGGGTTATAAGCTCCATGGATCATCCATGGACTTCCACATAAGCCTAGCCCATTAACAAATGAGTATTAGCCCACACTATATAAAACAAATAGCCCATAATTTAATTAGTATTCCTTTTAATCTCTAAATTAATTCATAATTAATTTAAGACTAAAACTAATTAAATAACGTAACTTCATATTAATATATTATAACTCATAATATATTAATAAACATATGTGTATAACTCTCATAAAATTATCCATAATAGTTTGGATGAGATGCAACCCAAATGGACCATGCCGGTCGGGTCAAGTATATACCAAATAAGTTATGGACTTAGACACCTTATCCAACAGACTCCCACTTGGATAAGTCTAATAACTATATTTGCCTATAACTTCAGGAACCAACCAACAATCGTAGCTCTCGAAAACTCCCTCGAACAATGAAGACTCTGTCGAACTATGAAGCGCCATTTTAGATAAGTGATCACATAATCCTCTGTTCTCATGATATCAGCCGGACAAACACATGGAACTATGTCTTGCTTATTGTCTAGCAGTTGTTTCTCGATTTTCCGATTTGTTTGACGAAGAACTTCACTGAACACATCGGTTTAGTTCTGACCAGGCATGGTACATGGGTCAACACAAAATCATCGAGGGGCCCAGATATCGCTTCTATTTCTAGAAGGAACAGATAAACTTCGACTGATATGCTTGTTCTACTACTTATTGAATTGTACACAAAGGCACGTTTTATAACATCAAGTTACTGATGCGTTTACGTGCAATCAATGCACAACCAACTCATAGGTAACAACTCATATCTCTAGGTTTAAAGATTTATATGATGTTATCGTCTCACGATCACTCGTGATAAATTCCATGAAGTGATACAAGTGAGCGTGGGTTTATACCAATACTCATAACTTATGAGTACTCATGAATGTTGCAGCAACCATTGCCATGTCTAAACACCTTTAAAGCATCTACAAACCCAATCCATGACAATCTTGATTCATACCTACTTCCGACGTATGATCGATTGTGGAGGTTTGAATAAATTAATTATTCTGGAAGTCAAAACATGCAAAACTGAAACAATAGTAAATAATTGACAATGATAGTAACACTTTACTCATAAATAAATCACAAATTTTATTCATCATCAAACGTCGATTACATTTTACAAGTTTCAGGAAAACTATCTAATCTGTAAAACTAATATCATCCCTCAGACCGATGCGTCTCGCATGCTGAAAATGCTTAACCCTCGTCAGTCCCTTCGTAAGGGGATCTGCAGGATTCTAATCCGACAATATCCTCCTTGTCACAAGGAGTCCTTCTTCAATCTTGTGTCTTATGAAGTGATATTTTCTGTCAATGTGTCGGGATCTGCCATGATCTCTTGGTTCCTTGGCTAAGGTAACCGCACTATTGTTGTCACAGAAAATCTCTATAGGTTCCTTAATAGCTGGTACAACTCCAAGGTCTCCGATGAAGTTCTTTAGCCATATCGCCTCCTTCGCTGCTTCACTCACTGCTATATACTCTGATTCACAAGTCGAATCAGCCACCGTCTCCTGCTTGGAACTCTTCCAAGAAATTGCCCCTCCATTTAAGGTAAAGACCCAGCCCGACTGAGAGCGGAAATTATCCCTATCAGTCTGAAAACTAGCATCACTATACCCTAATATTCTCAAGTCATCACTACCACCAAGGGTAAGGATCCAATCCTTAGTCCTCCACAGGTACTTGAGAATTTTCTTTACCGCGGTCCAATGAGCCTTGCCAGGGTTCCCCTGATACCTGCTGACCATGCTCAAAGCAAATGCCACATCAGGACGGGTACAAGTCATAGCATACATGATCGAGCCAACTGCGGAAGCATATGGTAATTGGCTCATCTCAGCTATCTCTGCCTCTGTACTCGGACTCTGAGTCTTACTCAGTTTGGTATTGCTTTGGATCGGTAAATCTCCTTTCTTGGAATTCTCCATGTCGAACCTTTTCAACACCTTATCCAAGTAGATACTCCGACTAAGTCCAATTAGTCTTCTACTCCTTTCTCTTAATATCCTTATCCCTAGGATATAGGTAGCCTCCCCTAGGTCCTTCATAGCAAAGCACTTCCCAAGCCAGGACTTAACCTCCTGCAAGGTTGGGATGTCATTTCCTATGAGTAGTATGTCATCCACATACAGTACCAAGAAGCTGACTACACTCCCACTAGCTCTGACATACACGCAAGACTCATCTTCGCTTCTCAAGAAACCAAACTCTTTTACCTTCTCATCAAAACAAAGATTCCAACTATGAGATGCTTGTTTTAATCCATAAATGGATTTCTCAAGCTTGCATACTCTATTAGGGTACTCTACATTGACAAAACCCTCTGGCTGATTCATGTACACATCCTCAGCCAACTTTCCATTAAGGAAAGCGGTTTTGACATCCATTTGCCATATTTCATAATCATGAAATGCTGCAATGGCTAACACAACCCTAATAGACTTAATCTTTGCTACCGGCGAAAAGGTTTCATCATAATCAACACCTTGAGTTTGAGTAAAACCCTTCGCAACCAGTCGAGCCTTATAAGTATGCACTTTTCCTTCCATGTTTGTCTTCTTTTTGAAGATCCATTTGCACCCGACTGTTTTACGGCCTGGTACATTGTCAACCAAGTTCCAAACTTGATTGTCATACATGGACTGTATCTCTCTGTCCATAGCCTCCTTCCATTTAGCAGACTCCGGGCCTGCCATGGCTTCCTTAACACTGCTAGGTTCATCCAAATTTACTAGTGTACTATCACTAATAAACGTATCACCTTCCGTAGTAATATGAAAACCATAATAAAACGAAGGTGTGTTCCTAACCCGTGTGGAACGCCTCGGAAGTACAGACTCGTCAGCTGGATCAACAGGAGTTTCCTCCTCAGGTTGATTGCTAGTGTCTGAGGTTCCTTCACCAATTGATTCTTGAATTTCTTCAAGATCAATCTGCCTCCCACTATCTCCTTGGATTATAAATTCTTTCTCGCGAAAGATCCCTCTTCGTGCTACAAAGACCACATTCTCACTGGGTCTGTAGAAGAGGTAACCGAAGGATTTCTGTGGGTAGCCGATGAAAATGCACCTTTCACTTCGGGGTTCAAGCTTATCATGAGTTTCGCGCCTCACAAAGTCTTCGCAACCCCAAATTTTGATGTGGTCCAAATTGGGAACCTTCCCAGTCCACATCTCATGAGGTGTTTTGGTAACCTTCTTTGTAGGGACTAGATTAAGGATATGGGCGGTAGTCTCTAAGGCATACCCCAAAAAAGAGATTGTTAACGAAACTCGACTCATCATAGAGCGAACCATGTCCAACAAGGTTCGATTACGCCTCTCAGCTACACCATTCAGCTGTGGTGTCCTGGGAGGAGTCAATTGTGAGACAATCCCACACTCCTTAAGGTAGTCAAGGAACTCGATACTAAGATAGACACCACCTCGATCGGATCGAAGCACCTTAATGTTCCTGCCCAATTGATTTTCTACTTCCTGCTTGAATTCCTTAAACCTTTCAAAGGTTTCGGACTTATTTTTTATTAAGTAGACATACCCATATCTACTAAAATCATCAATAAAAGTCACATAATACCGATTAGTATCCCTTGTGGCGGTTTTGAATGGCCCACATACATCTGTATGTATTAGGTCCAACAAACCTTCACCCCTCTCACAAGTTCCAGTGAAGGGTGATTTTGTCATTTTTCCAAGTAGACAAGATTCACAACTATCATCTGATTTGAGGTCAAATGATTCCAAGACTCCACTCTTTTCGAGTTGGCCTATGCGTTTCTTGTTTACATGTCCAAGACGACAATGCCACAATGATGCTTTATCTAGGCTAGTAGAAGAATCAATATACAACACATTATTTCCTAAGTTGTCCACAATCGACACAGTTTCATACACACCATCACAAGGTAATGCTTTAAAATAAAACACATCATTAAAGAAAGCATTAATACCACCACATTCATTATCAAACGAAAAGGTAAAACCTTGTTTGTACAAAGCATGAAAAGAAATCCTCGCCATTTCAGACGAGTACACACATTTATTCAAATCTAATTTTAACCCATTATTAAGCAACAAAGTATAAACTCCAATCTTGGAAACAGGTGAAGCCTTCCTATTCCCCATGATTAAGTTTATCTTCCCGTGCTCCACATCCTCACTTCTTCTTAGGCCCTGCAAATCAGAACATATGTGAATACCACATCCTGTATCAAGCACCCAAGAGTTAGAATATGTTGAGTAATTAGACAATATAGTGTAAATACCTGCATAGGTGGGTTTCACTTTCCCATCCTTTAGATCCTGCAAGTACTTAGGGCAGTTTCGCTTCCAGTGTGCCTTTTCATGGCAATAAAAGCATTCAGCATCCTTGGGAATGGCAGAAGGAGTGACATAACCGTTCTTAGTCTTTGATGAGGAGCCTTCAAGAGACTTTCCCTTGGTACCCTTCGAAGGGTGCTTCCTCTTTTTCCCTTTGCCTTGCCCAATAGCTAAAACAGGGGTAGAAGTTAGAGTAGGAGTAGTAGAGGTAACAACCGCTTTACCCTTAAGACCGGTTTCAGCGGTCTTCAAGAGTCCTTGAAGCTTGCTGAGGGTAACTTCCTCCTTGTTCATATGATATGTCATTCGAAAATGATCATAACAAGAAGGCAAGGAGTGCAAAATGATGTCAATTACCAACTCCTCGGGGATGTTAACATTCAGCTTCAGCAAACGGTCCACATACCTTTGCATCTTTTGCATGTGGCCCGTGACGGATTCACCATCCTTCATGTGGGTAGTTATTATGGAGGAGATTATTTCATACCGCTCCTGACAAGCACTCTGATGGTACCTTTCCATCAGGTCTTGGTGCATCTCAAAAGGGTAGAAATCTTCATACGACTTTTGGAGCTCGGCTGTCATCGTGGCCATCATGATACATGCCACCTTAGTAGCATCTCCCGCATGAGTCCTGAATTCAGCGATCTCCTCAGGAGTAGCAGTAGACTCATCAAGTTCTTTTAACTCCTTATCGAGGAAATATTCCTTGTCCTCGTAACGAGTAACCATCCTGATGTTCCTAATCCAATCCATGAAGTTGGAACCATCAAAGATGACCCTCCCACAAAGATTCATGAGAGAGAAAGAACCAGTTGGGTTAGAGCCTGAAGCATTAGTGTTGGAAGACACCTGAAAGAAGAAAGTAAGTTTAGATTAGATATTTAGGATCCTTAATAAGACACCCAAATGTAATATTAAGGCTAGGATCCAATCACAATATATTACACTTAGAAGAGGGATGCCGTAATCTAAGTAATAATATATTTGAAAGGTAGGTGAATGACGATTCACCAATTTGCACCATGAAAACGAAATGATTTATTAGGTTTAATTGGATTTGAAATTCCTAGATTCTTTTGAGATTCATTGAACTTTTCAATGGCATGTTTCAATCTCGATTGTGCCCTTCAAGTTTTGTGACTGGGATGCCGAGGATCACAAAACAAGGTGTGAATAACCATGCTAATTCACTTGGTACTCTTAATATTATCACCTAATCAATGTGCCGGTTAACCACACACGCTCCATTGATCTATGAAAAACATTAAGTCACCCTTCGTGATCCTTACTAGTCCTAGTTAGTGTGCCGGTTAACCACACACGCTCCACCAACGACTTGGTAAGGTACAAAGTGTGAATTCCATGGACTAGCACCATGTTCACATTTTTCCTAAAATAACTAAGATTGGGAATTAAAAGAGTTTAGTTACTTTATAATATTCATTATACTTTTAATGAGGATTTAAAGTCATTGTTCTACCCGTTCGGCTAACGACCCTCCACCGATCAAGCAAGCGGTGGGTGAGAGTATACACCCATTAAGTCGCCATTTTATAGGCAACAACCTTATACCCACCTTATAGACCGGCTTCGTGAATGAGGCCTACTAACGGTAAAATGACTTATTCTTATACATATATATAATAATTAACCATTAATGTTATAAATAGTATAAGGGTTGAATTTTAACTATTAAAACTCTAAGGTTTGGAATTAAAGTTTATTAAAGTGTGTGAAACTTTACAAATTCCAAAACTTGAGGGCAAGTTTTGTAACTTTGCAAAACTCTTCATTTCATAACTTATGAATTAAAGGTTCATAAAAATGAAGACTCTTCATTTTCATGTAACTTATGTGTTTTAAGTGTGTGTTAAATGAAAGTGACCTTTGGAAATCCATAACTTGAGGACAAATTATGGACTCCATTAAAACACATAAATGATAAAGAATTAATCCTAAACAATTCAGCAAATAATTCCTATCATTTTCAAAATTCATAAGAACATGAACATGATCATCAAAAGTTCAAGAATTATATGAACACATAAAATCATGGAATTTTGATATATGCTATTGCAAATGGATTAGAACAACCATTACACCAACTAAAATAAGTTTTATTACACCAAAACAGTTTAGGGTAATGTTTCTAGTCCATTTCCAGCAGCAAAAGTCGAGGATCTGCATTCTTTCGATCCTACTCGTCGAGTGCATGAACTTACTTGCCGAGTAGGTTGAAGTTTGCCTTGGACTCGTCGAGTCCCCCCAATGGACTCGGCGAGTCCACCATGCTGACAGCAACGATTTCGACTTTTTTCACTATTTTGCATCAAGTATCAAACAAGCAAGCTTAGGCTCTGATACCACTGTTGGGTTTTGAGCAATCTAACACTTCCTAAGTGTGCATGCAACCCTAATAAACCTTGGATCTATGTTTGTCTAAATACATGCAAAATAATAATTTCCAAGGTTTATAACCTATCTAACATGGCATGGGGAACATTTCAACATAAAAGAGTTAGAAGAGATTACATACCTTTTGGCGAGTTTGGTTCTAAGGAGTTTGAGGGCCAAGCACCAATAGTGTGAATGCCTCAAATGGAATCACAAACACCACAAACTCTTGGAAAACTTTGAGAGAGTATACACCTTGTATAAAATCGGCCACACACATGCACACACACACTAGTTCACTAGTTTTCTCTTAGGCTCCATTTCATGCTCCATAAGCATGCTTATATAGTGTGCATGGTTAGGGTGAAACCCTAATAACCCATGTCTTTCCCTTTTCCAAGGATCCATGGGTTAAAAGCTCCATGGATCATCCATGGACTTCCACATAAGCCTAGCCCATTAACAAATGAGTATTAGCCCACACTATATAAAACAAATAGCCCATAATTTAATTAGTATTCCTTTTAATCTCTAAATTAATTCATAATTAATTTAAGACTAAAACTAATTAAATAACGTAACTTCATATTAATATATTATAACTCATAATATATTAATAAACATATGTGTATAACTCTCATAAAATTATCCATAATAGTTTGGATGAGATGCAACCCAAATGGACCATGCCGGTCGGGTCAAGTATATACCAAATAAGTTATGGACTTAGACACCTTATCCAACACCCGCTTCATGCAGGGCCACCAATAATCGGGTCGAAGATCTCTATACATCTTCGTTGCCCCTGGATGGATAGAAAATCGAGACTTATGAGCCTCGTCCATCAACACCTGTCCTACTCCGCCTCCGTACGGTACCCATACTCTCCCATGAAGGGTTAACAACCCCCGACTATCATAATCGAACGCAGCTACTCGACCTACAATCCTCTCGCATTTCTGCTTATCTTCCTTGAGGCCCTCAACCTGATCCTCCCTGATCCGTTGCAACAACGGAGTAATCACAGTCATTCTCAAACACAAATCTCTGATAGGGGCTGCTGTCACCTTCCGACTTAAGGCATCGGCCACTATGTTGGCCTTCCCTGGGTGATAAAGGATTTCACAATCATAATCCTTCAACACATCCAACCATCTCCTCTGCCTCATGTTTAGACTCGGTTGATCCATAAGGTATCTCAAGCTCTTGTGATCCGTGTAGATGGTACAACGGACCCCATAAAGATAATGTCTCCAAATCTTGAGGGCAAACACCACTGCCCCCAGCTCCAAGTCGTGCGTAGGATAGTTAGCCTTGTGAGGCTTCAACCGTCTCGAGGTGTAGGCTATCACATGCCCCCGCTGCATCAACACTGCTCCCATACCTGTGATTGAGGCATCACAGTAGACTACAAAATCCTCTATCCCCGCGGGCAGGGAAAGAATCGGAGCCTCGCATAACCTTTGCCTGAGGGTCTCGAATGCCGTCTGCTGCTCAGGCCCCCAACGAAACACCACCGACTTCCTAGTCAGTCGGGTGAGCGGTACTGCAATCTTGGAGAAATCCTGAATGAACCTCCGGTAATACCCTGCCAACCCCAGGAAGCTCCGAATCTCGGTTGGAGACCTCGGGACTTCCCACTGCATCATGGCCTTTATCTTGGCCGGATCTACCAATATACCCTTCTGGTTGATGAGGTGACCAAGGAACTGCACCTCACGCAACCAAAACTCGCACTTGGAGAACTTCGCGAAAAGCCTCTCCCTTCTCAACACTTCTAGCACCTCCCTCAGGTGCTCCTCATGTTGCTCCTGAGTCTTGGAGTACACCAAGATATCGTCTATGAATACTGTCACAGACCGATCCAGCATCGGTCTGCATACGCGATTCATGAGGTCCATGAATGCGGCTGGAGCATTAGTGAGCCCAAAAGGCATCACTACAAACTTAGAATGACCATATCAGGTCCTGAAAGCAGTCTTCTGCACATCTTCGCCTCTAACTCGCATCTGGTGATATCCGGAGCGTAAATCGATCTTGGAGAACCAAGACGCTCCCTGAAGCTGATCAAACAAATCATCTATCCTCGGGAGAGGGTAACGGTTCTTCACCGTTACCTTATTCAGCTCTCGGTAGTCGATGCACATGCGGTGCGACCCATCCTTCTTCTTCACAAATAAGATTGGCGCCCCCCAGGGTGAACTACTCGGCCGAATAAAACCCTTGTCCAGCAAGTCCTGCAGCTGCGTAGACAACTCCTACATCTCAGGGGGAGCTAACCGATACGGTGCCTTGGCTATCAGAGCCGCACCAGGAATTAGGTCAATCCCAAACTCGACCTGTCTCTCGGGAGGTATTCCAGGTAAATCCTTCGGGAATACATCCGGAAAGTCTCGCACTACCGGCACATCGTCCACTGTCAACTTGCCCTCCTCCCGGGCATCCATAATGTAGGCTACATAGCCTGCGCAACCCTGCTGAAAATAGGGTCTCGCCCTCGTGGCTGAACAAAGAACTTGTCCACGTTGTGGCCTCTCGCCCTGAATCACTAACTCACCACCACTGGGAGTGCGAAGCCTCACTAGTTGTAACTCGCAATCAATCACGGCCCCGTTGGGACTCAACCAATCAATGCCTACAATAACCTTATTTCCTCTCAGGGGAATAGGACCAAATCCACCAAAAACTGCTCGTCAAACAACTGAAGAGAACATCCTCGATGTACTCTGGCAAGTCTCACAGTCCTATCGTCTGCTATCTCAACCTCTAGTGGACAATCCAGCTCCCCAGGAGCTCTACTAAATCTCTTTCTAAGCGCTAGCGATACAAACGATCGGGTAGCCCCCGAATCAAATAATACTGTAGCAGAGATGCCGTTCACAGAGAACGACCCTATACAAAACATATAACCATAAGCAATACTCAATAATAATAACAATAATGCAGAGATGAAGGGAAAAAAATACATACCCGTCACCACATCTGGAGTCGCTCGCGCCTCCTTTGCTGTCAACTGAAAAACTCGGCTCCTAGCCACTGGTGTCTCTGCTCGGCCCTGACGGCCATCTGTAATCCTCAAAGTAGCAGGGGCAGGTGCAACCACCTTCCCTGCTGCAGCTAAACTTGGACACTGGGACTTTTTATGTCCCCTCTGATTGCACTGAAAGCAAATCAGATCTGATGCTGCAACAACAGTAGCAGGGGCCGTACAATCCCTGCTCAAATGCCCAGTCCGACCGCACTTGTAGCAGCCGGAACTCCCTGCCTTGCACGTTCCCTCATGTAATCTCCCACACTTGCCACATCGACCATGGCTCTGCTGACTCCTGGACCTGTGATCAGATACCTTGGGCTTTTTGCCCGAACCTCCTGAACCCGAAACCGCCTCCGGTTTCCTCTTCTTCTCCATCTCTAGGTCAATCTCCCTCTCCCGAGCTCTAGCAATCATGTCATCCAGCGTTTTACAGCTGGACCGGCTCACAAACATGCGGGTATCACTCCGCAACATCTCATGATAACGGGCCTTCTTAATCTCCTCATCGGCTGCATACTGAGGAACAAGAAGAGCCCTCTCCCTAAACTTGGCGGTGATCTCCGCCACGGTCTCTGTAGTCTGTGTGAGGTCCTGAAACTCTCGGGCTAACTGCTGTACCTCAATAACTGGTGCAAACTCTGCCCTGAACCTGGTAGAGAAATTAGCCCAGGTCATGGCATCTAACGCTGCATCATCTCCAATGGTATGACCGACCTCCTCCCACCAATCCCGTGCCCTGTCTTTCAGAAGACAGGACGCCAATCTAACCTTGTCCCCCTTGGGACACCTGCTAGTGCGGAATGCGTTGGCCACATCCGCCAACCATCTCGTGCTCGTTATGGGGTCCCGTGCCCCATGGTAGTCTGGAGCTCCACATACCCTGAACTCCCTGAACGTAAGTGTGTGCGACCCCATCATGGCCGCCATCTCGGCACGGAAAATGCCAAATCTCTCATCCATCAGCTCTAAAATACCCTCCTTGATCGAACCGAAGATCACAGGAGTCTACTCTAGTATGATGCGGGTAACCTTAGAAGAAAGGAACTCTCTGGTCTGCTCGTCCATCTGCCCGGCCTCCGGGCCTGATCCTGATCCTGATCCACCTCCGGCATCTGAATTGCCGACTGCTGGTCTCGAACGCAAAACTACCATTCTGAAACATATCATAACATCATCAGAAAATTGAAATATCTCAAGGAATCATGATACTACTACTAGCTTCCTGGTCTTGTCTTGGCCTTCCTTGATTCGAGTACGGATCCTCTACTTTCAGTAGTACGGGCCCATACTACCTTACACATCTATCCGTACTTTCCTTAAGAACTGCCTTGACTCCACCAAGTCACTTCTACTACTGCTGCTCTCTGCTACTCTCATCCTAGGCTTGCCCTAGGGAAATCTTGACTCTGCTCAAAACAGTCCTCAACTGCTGAAGGCCTCCTAGAAATGCGAATTAGCCATCACCTGAATACCATCACATGTGATGAGGCTCGGATAATCCTTCGAGTAAAAGGATCATCCCTACAACGGTTAGACTCAAACAAGAGCTGCGTAGTAGGGCCAAATCCAACATTCTGAGATTATTCAACCCTGATCACATGTGACGTGACGTATTCACCTAACGGCTAACTCTCATTACTAAGAGTTCTACAAAGCACAAAGCAAGCAACATTCGGACACCGAAAATTACCCAAGCAATCCTACTCTCATAATGAGAAACCGATCTGGCATACAATGCTAAACTTGCGCTACCAGGCATAACCTAAATAGGCTATCCTACTGCTGTCTACTCGTTACTAGCATGCAGTTCTCATAAAGCTAAACACATATAATAGGCACATAAGGCTTCCTCCTAGATCCTTAGTCCTACACTAGCATGGTGTTCTACTGAAACTGAAACAATTACTCATAATTATAAAACTTGTATGGGTAATTTGGGAGTACTTACTTGAGCTCGGCTGATCGCATGCACCATACCCTTGTCTTGTTTAAAAACTTCTTTTCTTTCTAAGTGTGTTTTCTTTTTTTCGAAAACATTTTTTTCCTTTTTGAAAATCTTTTTATCTCTCCCTTAGTTTGAGTTCAGATACACCCGGGGTGCACCTGAATCCCTCAAACCAAGGCTCTGATACCAACTTGTAACATCCCAAAAGAAATGACCCAAAATTTTTATTTTTTTTATTATTAAAAACACCATAATAAAATCATAACGTAAACTCGTACGTCAATATCTCACAACAATAATAAAGTGTTATAAGTGAACTGAATCATAAATGTATTAGTCACATCTATGAAAAACAAAACAACTCCCAAGACAAATGATACTGCGGTGTGTGTGCGATGCCATCACCTCGAGCTCTTCCCTTTGCTTGCGGAAGTACCTGAAACCAAAACTGAAACTGTAAGCACGAAGCTTAGTGAGCTCCCCCAAACTACCACATACCATACAATAACATATAAACATATATTGGGCCTTGCCGACTGCATCGGGCTGAAGCCCGGAAACTACATCGGACCAAAGTCCGGAACTACCCAGGGCCTTGCCCTCTGCATCGGATCGGGATCCGAAACTACTGAGGCCTTGCCTCCTGCATCGGACCAAAGTCCGGAACTACTGCATCGGACCGAAGTCCGGAACTGACTGCATCGGACAGAAGTCCGGAACATACTGTACATAGCATCACATAAGCATATCAACTAACATGAGTACATACATAGCATACTACATCGGGATGTAACCCGAAACACATAACACCAAATAATGTCCGAGCCACGAAGGCATCAAACATACTAAAATCTGCATCGAACCGAAGTCCGAATACTACTGCTAGCTAAACGGGCCGGCATTGTGGCCTTAGACCCGTTCCTACTGAAGGGAAACTCACCTCGTGATCTGGCTGCTGGGTGTGTGGCTCCGGGAACTATCTGTTGCTGCTCCGGTATCTCCCCGGCTACAAATCCACAATTACACTCAATCAAATTATTAATAACTGTATTGGGGTAAATGACTCCTTTACCCCTGGCTAAAGTCAACTCTCCTGGTCAAAGTAAACTTTACAGTTGACCTGACTCGCCGAGTTGGACTGCCAACTCGCCGAGTCCCTACTCTCATTCCTCACCATACTCGCCGCTACTCGTCGAGTTTGGCATCAACTCGACGAGTTCCCTTTCGAATCTAAAACCTCAGGCAATCTGCATCAGACTCGCCGAGCCGTATGAACAACTCGACAAGTTGTTCTTCGAGCTAAGAAGATTGCCTTGGACTCGCCGACTTGTATGAACAACTCGCCGAGTCCCTCCATTACTGAGTCTATCCACAACTCACTGAGTTCACTCCATCACTCACTGGTCTCAATCGGCATCACTCAAAAAGAGAAAAATCGGGGACTCCTGGCTCGACTCGCCGAGTCGTTCTTCCGACTCGCCGAGTCACTTGCATGCAGCAACTCAAAACTTGATTCTGCTTGAATCCAGTGCATAAAACTTATAGATCTGGACTCCCTGAACTCGATTAGCACGTAAAGATTCTATCTTTACGTGCCCATATGCATTCATGAAGATAAAATGGTTCAAAAAGCATAATAAAGGCTAGATCTAGGGTTTCCATGCAAAGTATCTTCATAAAGGCAATAGATCTGGCCTTTGAAACTTCCCAATGAGTAGATATAAGGATATCTCGACTTATTAGGGCATCCATACAATCATAAGGCTTGGGAAAAGCATCAACTAGATCTAGAAGAGTTCTAATGGAGGTTTAAAGCATAAAACAAGAGGGAAATCCGAAGAATACCTCAAATAACTCTGATTTCCCCTTGGATCTTTGCACTACTCCTCTTCTCCTTGCTCCTTTCTTCTTCTCCTTCTTCAAGCCTTCACAAATCACACAAGAACACTTAGATTACTCAAGGATGGATTAGGGTTTTCTCACAGCATTCTGAGGGTGAAGGAGGCGAGAATGGGGGCTATAAGATGGATTAAATAGTGAGCAACCCGGAGATTTAGGGGTTCAACCTGGCAGGCCGACTCGTCGAGTCCCGAATATGGACTCGCCGAGTCGCCGATCTATACGCTGATCAACAACGCGACCTACTCGACGATTCGGGACATAGACTCGCCGAGTTCCTCCATTAACTTCAAAAAAAAAATACTAAAACCACATACCAGGAACGGGTCGTTACAGGTCTAAGGCACTATTTTCGGCCCATTTATATAGGTTACTATATACCAGATTTAGATCCGAAGATGGGCGAGGCCCAAGGAAGGATTATAGGTATGTTTTCGAACTACAGTACGATGTCGGGTGGTACCTGATGTGACAACCCGAAGTGCGTTCCATTATTTGTAACTCGTTTTCATGAATAAAGTCGTTAGTCCCAAAAATTTTCGTTAATTTTGTTTTTAATAAATTATTGCGATTTCTATTAATGTTTTAAAAAGGTGTTGGAATACATTTTAAAACATTAAAGTTTTTTCTATTTCATTTAGAAAATATTTAGTTTTATTTAAGTCGTAAATACGACAATTTTATCGGGTGCGACCAAAAGCACCGTCTAACGGCAGTATCAGGTAGAATTCCACCGGGCCACAAACTCAACCCCTATATAAGGGATTGAGTGACATCATTTTGAGGCTTTTACTCTCTCTCTAAAAACTTTCTCTCACTACTCTCTCTCTCTAAAATCTGAAAATTTTCCAAATTATCCAAAGCAAGCTCCAAATCACTAAGGTAACTTCCCTAACTCATGAATTAGCATCTTAGACCTTCAAATTCAGAATTTTTATGAGGAATGAGACCATAAACAAGTTTTTACGGTCTAGGAACCTCCCTAGGCCGTGAAACACCTCATATGAGGGTTTTAACGCCTCAAAACCCCTCCAAGACACTTCTAGGGCTTAGATTCGGCCTAGAAACTTGCATGCATGAGCTTAGGACCCCAAAATCGTATCATATGATGTATGGACATGATTTCATGGCCCAAGCATGTTCTTTGACCATAAACCCTCATTCATGGACCATAAACTCATGTTAATGAGTCAAAATGCCCTTAAACACCTTCAAATGCTTCCATGGGAGTGTAGAACCTCATAAACCTTCATGTGATGCACCAAATCATCATCAAATGGGATAAACTTGACTTTATGGCCCAAGAACATTCTTGGACCATAAACCCACCTCTCTAGACCGTAAGCACCCAAAAAAGGGTGTTAAGGTGTCTTTAATCCCTTGAACAGCTTGGTTTTGGACCTAGAATAACATGTGATTGAATTACAACCATCAAAGTCCTTAATTCATGGACAATCAGGAGTTGACGGTTGTAAACTCATGAGTTTAAGGCAGTAAACTCCCCAAGAACATCTCCTTACACCTTAAACTCATTTCCAAGGCCATTTCAAGTCCCGATCACTTCCTAAGCCATGGAATCGACCCTGGAACCTTCCCATGTGCATTGTATGACCATTTGGCATCCAAGAACCCACCACCGATGAGTTTACGGTCGTAAACTGATGGTGATATGGTAAATGGGCCGTAAACTCCTTAAGGAGTTTACTCTTGAAGAGTAAACTCCATATTTAGGCCCTACAAACCTTTAGATGCTACCCGGATCACTCCTAACACTTGAATTGAAGTGTTTTCACGTCTTGGAGTGCATATTCATCTCTAATTAGTGGTTCAAAGTCTAATTAGATACAATTGCATATCATTTCATTTTACATAGGAACCTCACGCGTAATCAAGCCCCAAACCATCTCATAGCATCCAAACCGTCGCGTTTTCACGTCTGGTGAGTTCATACCCCTACCCATTTTCACTGTTTCTAGTGTTTTCACGGGGGGAATACAAGCAAAGTACGAGTGACACTTGTACTCAAAACTTTTTTTATATACATTGTGTTTCGTATTATATATTCTTTTAAAACTAAAACTCGTAACAAACAACCGTTTGAACTTATAGGACACATTATCATGTTATTTGTGAATTACATTATAAATTGTTGTATTTATATTTTCACAAATGTTTTCCCACAATATAACAGTTAAAAGCATAACATTTGAACATGGTTTTGTCCTCGGTAACACTTCACAGGGATACGCAAGTGGAGGATAGTCAATTGATCTTTCAGTATTATTACTAGTAAATTTGTTAATCCTATAATTGGAGACATGTCCTCGGTCAACACTCCACAAAGATACTTGAGTGGAGGACCACCCCCGTAACCAGAATCTCTTAGATAGGGAGCATGAATTGAGTGTATAGATCTATACGAGGCTGACTATCCCACACCTGGCTGCTAGCTATAGCGGAACCGAAAGGTTCAAGGGTGACGAAAGTCATAGAGTGAAATTGACTACTTATTGCCATAATTAGTCTTTAGTATGGTTATGGAACTCGCAATTTAGATAACAGAGATTTACATATTAGTAATAATGGGTTTAGTAACTAGTTTACTTGGTATTTATTAGTTTTATAAACGTGTTAAAACTAATACATTTTCAGAGTACATCTTTTACATTACATTTTGTGTTGGTGAACTAACACACACATTACAAGGATAACAAGGTTTTCAGTATACATCTTTCACATTAGGAAAATACGGGATTTTCCTGGGATCACAGCTGAACATAACCAGAATAGTGTAACCTAACAGTTAACCAAACATTACTTTTAACTAAATATGGGATTTTCTGGGGTTGTAACATTTTCAGAAACCAAAAGGAAACTCGTACATTTTTCACAAAACAAAAACTCTTATGAACTCACCAGCTTTATGCATATTTTCAAACTGCTTGTATTCTCAGTTCCACATTAAACAGGTACCTGATGAGCTCTTTTGGCGAATATGAAGTGCGTAGAAGACTCGTCTTGTTTTTTTTGTTTATATATACATATGTATCACACTGTGCAACTTTACTTTTGGAACAAATGTAAATTTCTATATGTAATGTAATGGTTGTTTACTTTACTTACTATGTGCATTGGATTTGATACTCAACGTGGAGTCCGCCCCGGAAATGTTTCCGCCTTCGCTTTTCGGGGTGTGACAGATTGGTATCAAAGACCTTGTTTATATTGAATAAAGTATACCAAAGCTTACATGGTATAAAACTATAAACACTAAAGGGCTTAAGTGCTCTGAATTAAAAGTATCTTCAAACTACAAGTATTTTCAAAAGTATACAAGTATACTGAACCGTTGAGATCCGTAACTACAAGTAGAACAAAACATAAGTAAATGGGTGTTGTGTTATGCGGTTAAACCTGGATAGTTATGTAGTCGTGTCTAGGATCAATATAGCCTGGCCAACTGTATTCATTCGAGACACGACCAACATGTGCTTGGGAGTGACCGTGGTGTGCGACATGCCTAAACTTACCCGAATACCACAAACATCGAACCAGTATCGTAAGCAAATCATGAAATACTATAGGAGTATTTCTGGAGCCAATCCTTTATAGAAATCTTCGTTCATGCATTGTTCCTTGATCATTCCCTTAGCAATAATTTACTTGCTTTGATAACTCTTCCTGTTTTATCGCTTATTCGGAATATATGTCTTTCATATCTCTCGATTCATGTAGAGGACTTACCATCCTCTCTCTTTCTTGATCTTATTAGATCAAGATGCCTCCCAGGAAGAGACCTAGCTCAAAGAACAAGAACAATCCTCCTCCGCCACCACCTCCTCCGCAATTTGATCTTGCATTGCTTCAGACAGTTCTGACTGCCGCAATGGTAGTAGCCATGTCGCAAATGAACCCCGGTAGCTCAGGAGGTGGTCATCAGCCCCAAAACCAAAATAATCAAGGACACCGAAAGGAGAGTTCATATAAGGACTTCATGAATGCGAAACCAACATCCTTCAATGGCACTGGAGGTATCATTTCCTTATCCCGATGGTTCGAGAAAATCGAATCCATCTTTGAAATTTGTGCCTGTGCGGAATCTGATAAGGTCATGTTCGTAGCCTGTACCTTCATTGATAAAGCCTTGACTTGGTGGAATGGCCGAGTCAAATCTCTGACCATACCCGTAGCCAATGCCATGGGTTGGGAAGGCATGAAAGAACTCCTGATAGCCGAATATTGTCCCCATGGTGAAATGCAGAAACTAGAGCACGAGCTCTGGAACCTAAAGATGAAGGGTTCCAATATTGCTGCATACACTTCTTGATTCAATGACCTCGCACTTCTCTGGCTAGGATTGGTCACTCCTGAAAGTAAAAAGATAGAAAGGTTCAGCTGGCGGTTGACCCAGCCAACAAAGGGAAATGTTTTAGCTGCACGTCCGGATACCTATGATAGTGCCAAGAGTTTAGCCCAGACCTTGATTGATCATAGCAATGATGTTGAGGAAATCACTACCACTCCTGAGCCGACTCAAAGGAGTGGTGAGAAGAGAATGTTTTGGAAGAAGAATAAGGGCCAATCTTCCCAAGGATCCTCCAAGAAACAATAGACTGTAGCAGTCCATGCTGCTACTGCCCCTGTTGCTGCTGCTTCTTTTGTGGGATCCACAGCTCCAACTCTTACTAGCAAGTATGCTGATAATTTTCCTCTGTGTGACAAGTGCAAATATCACCACAACCCCGGCCCCTTCCGAGAACTATCTTGTATCAATTGTGGTAAGAAGGGGCATACGATCCGATTCTGCAAAGCTCCGGCCCAATCGGCCAATCAATCATCTGGAGCAGGCGTTGGTCCAGCCTGCTATAAATGTGGAGAGGTTGGGTACTTTAAAAGGAAATACCCCAAGAAGTCAACAGTAGCCGATCCCACTGTTGTCTCGGGTACGTTCCTTCTCGACAACTCTTATGCTAATATTCTTTTCGATTCGGCTACTGAAAGAAGTTTTGTTAGTCATTTGTTCAAACAAAATCTAAAACCTAATCCCCAACCATTAACCGAAACGTTTACCGTCAAGATGGCTAACGGTGAGAAAGAAAGCGCTAGTGATGTATTCATAGGTTGTACACTTACCCTGAATGATCATTCATTTCCCATCGATCTTATGCCAGTCTCTATTAGGAGCTTTGATGTTATTATTGGCATGGATTGGTTGAGTTCCAATCATGCTGATATCCTTTGCTACGAAAAATCCATCCGTCTGAATCTTCCTACGGGTCAAACTCTCATAATCTATGGCGATAAACTCAGCTCCAACCTTCGTATGATTTCCTGCATCAAAACTCATAAACTCTTGAGAAAGGAATGCCAAGCATTCCTAGCCCATGTCATTAACAAGAAACAGGAAGTTAAAGACCTCGCGAGCATCCCCGAAGTCTGTAACTTTCCTGATGTCTTTCCAGAAGAGCTTACAGGAATTCCTCCCGAATGTCAGGTCGAATTTCGCATTGACCTAATTCCTGGAGCTACCCCCATAGGCAAGTCTCCATATCGCTTAGCTCTAGCAGAAATGTAGGAGTTATCCAGCCAACTCAACAAGTTACTCAGTAAAGGGTTCATCAGACCGAGTTCCTCACCCTATGGAGCTCCGGTTTTATTTGTAAAGAAGAAAGATGGATCCTTCCGGATGTGTATCGGCTACCGTGAGCTGAACAAGTTGACCGTTAAGAACCGATATCCTCTTCCACGAATAGATAACCTCTTCGATCAACATCAGGGAGCCAGTTACTTCTCAAAGATAGACCTTCGGTCAGCGTACCATCAGTTACGAGTTCAGGAGAGTGATGTTTCCAAAACAGCTTTCAGGACTCGGTATGGACACTACGAGTTCATAGTGATGCCCTTCGGTCTAACCAATGCACCGGCATTGTTCATGGACCTGATGAACCGGGTGTTTCGTCCTTTCTTAGACAAATTCGTCATCGTGTTCATTGATGACATACTTGTCTACTCCAGAAGCGAAGAAGACCATAAGCAACACTTGAGGTTAGTGTTGGAAACCCTTAGATCCGAGAAGTTGTACGCAAAATTTTCCAAGTGTCAATTCTGGATCCGGAAGGTAACTTTCCTCGGTCACGTGCTAAGCGAGGAGGGTACCGAAGACACCCACAAAAATTCTTCAATTCTTGGGTCTCATCGGCTATTATCGGAGATTTATCCAGAATTTTCCAAAATCACTAAACCCCTAACCACTCTAACGCAGAAAGGTGTACCCTTTTGTTGGAGTGAAAAGCAAGAATCAGCATTCCAGACATTAAAGCAAGCCTTGTGTAGCACACCTGTTCTGTCCCTACCCGAAGAGACAGAAGACTTCGTTGTCTATTGTGATGCGTCTAATCTGGGTTTAGGCTGTGTGCTTATGCAAAAAGGAAAAGTGATTGCTTATGCCTCAAGACAGGTGAAAGTACACGAGGTCAACTATACCACACATGACTTGGAGTTAGGAGCCGTAGTCTTTGCATTGAAGATTTGGATACATTATCTCTACATAACCAAGTGTACGATCTTCACTGACCATAAAAGCCTGCAGCACATCCTCAATCAGAAAGACTTAAACATGAGGCAACGGTGATGGGTAGTGTTACTCAACGATTATGAGTGTGAAATTCGCTACCATCCCGACAAGGACAATGTGGTAGCGGATGCCCTTAGCCGAAAGGAAAGCTCAAGCCGTAAAGTGAAGACACTGACGATGACTATCCTTCCCCATTTATCCATGCAAATCCGAGACGCCCAGATAGAAGCCCTTAAACCCGAGAACAAATCAAGAGAAGCTTTGAGGGGAATGGATAAGAAACTTGAGATCAGAGGTGACGGAGTCTACTGTTTCATGACCAAATCTGGATTCCAAAGTCCGGAGGATTCAAGGAGATTGTCATGGAAGAGGCACACAAGACCAGATACTCTGTTCACCCAGGTTAGGACAAGATGTATCTAGATCTCAAGAAACATTACTGGTGGCCAAACATGAAAGCTGAGATCACTATGTTTGTGGGCAAGTGTTTGACTTGCGCCAAAGTAAAAGTCGAGTACTAGACACCTTCGGGTCTTCTTCAGCAACCCGAAATACCCAAGTGGAAATGGGAGATGATTACCATGGATTTCATCACCAAGTTACCCAAGTGTCCGAGTGGGTGCGATACCATTTGGGTAATTGTTGATCGTTTGACCAAATCTGCTCACTTCATTCCGATCAAAGAGTCATTCAAAATGGAAAGACTCACGCGAATTTACATCCAAGAGGTAGTTCGACTGCACGGTGTACCTGCATCAATTATCTCTAATCGAGATAGCAGGTTTACCTCCAGATTTTGGCAGTCACTCCAGAAGGCTCTTGGAACTAAACTAGACATGAGCACGACTTATCACCCTTAGACCGATGGACAGAGTGAGAAAACTATCCAAACCCTGTAAGACATGCTTAGGGTATGTGTCATTGATTTCAAAAAGGGATGGGACATACACTTGCCTTTGATCGAGTTCTCGTACAACAACAGTTACCACACCAGCATCAAGGCTGCCCCGTTTGAAGCCCTCTACGGTCGCAAGTGCAGATCCCCTCTGTGCTTGGCCAAGGTAAGGGACACGCAACTAGCCAAGAATCGACTCCCCAACAGTGCTCTCACTGATCCTGAAATCATCCGTGAAACCACCGAAAAGATCATCCAAATCCGAGAACGACTGAAAGCTTCACGAGATCGCCAAAAGAGTTATGCTGATAACCGACGGAAACCTCTGGATTTCAGGTTGGAAACCATGTCCTGTTGAAGGTCTCGCCCTGGAAAGGCATGGTACGCTTTGGAAAGCATGGTAAACTTAATCCGAGGTACATTGGACCCTTCGAGATCCTCGCTAGGATCGATCTGGTAGCCTATAAACTTCGGTTACCTCACGAGCTTAGCAACATTCATCCCGTCTTCCACGTATCAAACCTTAAAAAGTGTCTATCCGATGAAACCCTAGTGATTCCTCTTGATGAGATCGAGATCAATGAGAACTTAAACTTTGTGGAGGATCCCATCGAAATCATGGATCGAGAGATCAAACGTACGAAACAAAGTCGCATCCTGATAGTGAAGGTTCGCTGGAATGCCAAGCGGGGACCGGAATTCACTTGGGAGCGTGAAGAGTCGATGAAATAGAAGTATCTGCATCTTTTCCAAATCCATGATTTGTATCTTAATTTTGAATTTCAGGACCAAATTCCCTCTAACGGGGGGATAATGTGACAACCCGAAGTTCGTTCCATTATTTGTAACCCGTTTTCATTAATAAAGCCGTTAGTTCCAAAATTTTCCGTTAATTTTGTTTTTAATAAATGATTGAGATTTCTATTAATGTTCTAAAAAGTTATTGGAATACATTTTAAAACATTAAAATATTTTCTATTTCATTTAGAAAATATTTAGTTTTATTTAAGTCATAAATACGACAATTTTATCGGGTGCGACCAAAAGCACCGTCTAACGGCAGTATCAGGTAGAATTCTACCGGGCCACAAACTCAACCCCTATATAATGGATTGAGTGACATCATTTAATTTGAAAATTCGAAAATTTGAAATCTTAAAATTTGAAAATTTGCAACTACTCTCTCTCTAAAAACTTTCTCTTACTACTCTCTCTCTCTAAAATCTAAAAATTTGCCAAATTATCCAAAACAAGCTCCAAATCACTAAGGTAACTTCCCTAGCTCATGAATTAGCATATTAGACCTTCAAATTCAGAATTTTTATGAGGAATGAGACCATAAACAAGTGTTTACGGTCTACGAACCCCCTTAGGCCGTGAAACACCTCATATGAGGGTTTTGAAGCCTCAAAACCCCTCTAAGACACTTCTAGGGCTTAGATTCGGCCTAGAAACTTGCATGCATGAGCTTAGGAACCCAAAATCATATCATATGATGTATGGACATGAGTTCACGGCCCAAGCATGTTCTTGGACCATAAACTCATGTTAATGAGTCAAAATGCCCTTAAACACCTTCAAAATGCTTCCATGGGAATGTAGAACCTCATAAACCTTCATGTGATGCACCAAATCATCATCAAATGGGATAAACTTGAGTTTATGGCCCAAGAACATTCTTGGACCATAAACCCACCTCCCTAGACCGTAAACACCCAACAAAGGGTGTTAAGGTGTCTTTAATCCCTTGAACAACTTGGTTTTGGACCTAGAATAACTTGTGATTGAATTACAACCATCAAAGCCCTTAATTCATGGACAATCATGAGTTTACGATTGTAAACTCATGAGTTTAAGGTAGTAAACTCCCCAAGAACATCTCCTTAGACCTTAAACTCATTTCCAAGGCCATTTCAAGTCCCGATCACTTCCTAAGCCATGGAATCGACCCTAGAACCTTCCTGTGTACATTGTATGACCATTTGGCATCCAAGAACCCACCACCCACGAGTTTACAGCCATAAACTCATGGGGACATGGTCAATGGGCCGTAAACTCCTTAAGGAGTTTACTCTTGAAGAATAAACTCCATATTTAGGCCCTATACACCTTTAGATGCTACCCGGATCACTCGTAACACTTGAATTGAAGTGTTTTCACGTCTTGGAGTGCATATTCATGTCTAATTAGTGGTTCAAAGTTTAGTTAGATACAATTGCATATCATTTCATTTTACATAGGAACCTCGCGCGTAATCACGGCCCGAACCATCTCATAGCATCCAAACCGTCGCGTTTTCTCGACTAGTGAGTTCATACCCCTACCCATTTTCACTGTTTCCACTGTTTTTAAGGGGGGGGGGAATACAAGCAAAGTACAAGTGATACTTGTACTCAAAACTTGTTTTATATACATTGTGTTTCATATTATATATGCTTTTAACACTGACACTCGTAACAAACAACCATTTGAACTTACAGGATACACTATCATGTTATTTGTGAATTACATTATAAATTGTTGTATTTATATTTTCACAAATGTTTTCCAACAATATAACAGTTAAATGCATAACATTTGAACTGATGGGTTTTGAGCATTCTAACACTTCCTAAGTGTACATGCAACCCTAATAACCTTGGATCTATGTTTGTCTAATTTGTCATGCAAAGTTGAATTCCAAGGTTATATCCTATCTAGCATACATGGGGAACAATTTTAACATAAAGTATAGATAGAATAACTTACCTTGTTGTTGCTTGTGTTCCTTGAAACCTTGTGAGCCTAGCACCTCAAGTGGTGATGCCTCAAATGCTTCACACAACACCAAATGCTCTTGGAAGAACTTATGAGAGAATACACACTCTTCAAAATCGGCCAAGCCCCCTTATTACTTAGTGTAACCGATTTGGGAGGAGATCATATTCCTTATATAGTGTTGACACATCTAGGGTTAAACCCTAATGTGTCATGACTCTTTATTTCCATGACCCATGGGTTTGTAACTCCCATGGAGCATCCATGGAGCATCCTATGGGTGGAACCCAACTTGATGATCCATGGAGCCTTTTAGCCCACTATACAAGATATGGATGATTTACTTAATCAACCCATATATTTAATTAGTTATCTTTTGATCACTTAATTAATTCTAAATTAATTCTTGATCAAACTAATCAAATAATATTATTAATATATTAGAACTTATAATATATTAATAATCTCCAAGCGTTATTTCTCTCATTTAGTTTATCCAATTGCATGGTGCCATGCAACCCAAATGGACCATGCCGGGTCGGGTCAAGTACATACCAGAAATAGTTATGGACTTAGACACCTTATCCAACAGTCTCCCACTTGGATAAGTCTAGTAACTATTACTGCAAGTATGATTTCAGGAACCGATCGGCAATCGTAGCTCTTTACAAGGTTTCTCGAAACTTGAGAAGATGATGGTACGCCATTTAAGATAAGTGATCATATAATCCTCTGTTCTAGATATCAGTCGGACAAATACATGGAACAATGTCTTACTTGTTACTTTATTATATTCATCATACTTTGAATGAGAATTTATAAGTCCTTGTATTACCCGTTCGGCTAACAACCCTCCACCAGTCAAGCAAGCGGTGGGTGAGAGTAAACACCCATTAAGTCACCATTTTATAGGCAACAACCTTATACCCACCTTATAGACCGGCTTCGTGAATGAGGCGTACTAGCGGTAAGACGACTTTATTCTTATACATATATATATATATATATATATATATATATATATATATATATATATATATATATATATATATATATAATTATTAAATCATCATAATATAAGTATAAGGGTTGAATTTTAACTTTTAAAATTCTAGGGGTTGGAACTTAAAGTTTTAACTTAACTTTACTTGTTCCAAAACTTGAGGGTAAGTTTTGTAACTTTCAAAACTTTTCATTTCTTGTAACTTATGAGTTTAATAGAGTAATAAAATGAAGACTCTTCATTTTTCTAACTCTTGTGTTTTCTAATGGTTTTAATTCAAGTGTGACTCTTGGTTTTCCATAACTTAAGGATAAGTTATGGACTCCATTAAAACACATTATGATCAAGAATTAATCTACCACATAGGTTACAAATAATTCCTATGATCATCTAAAACATCATAAGAACAAGAACAAGAATATGAACACAATCAAAAATTACATTTAAAACTTTGTAATTTTGATAACTAGTTGTTGTAAGTGAATTAGCACGGACATTACACCACCAAAAACAAGTTTTCAATTACCAAAACAGTTTAGGGTAATGTTTCTAATTCATTTCCAGCAACTGAATTGAGATTCTGCAATCAGTCGACCCTACTCGCCGAGTGCATGAACTGACTCGCCGAGTTGGTTGAAGATACTCATGAACTCGACGAGTCCCCCCTATAGACTCGACGAGTCCATTTGCATACAGCAAGATTTCCGATTCTGTTTTTCAACTTTTAAGCACAAATAAGAACAAACAAGCCTAGGCTCTGATACCACTGATGGGTTTTGAGCATTCTAACACTTCCTAAGTGTACATGCAACCCTAATAACCTTGGATCTATGTTTGTCTAATTATCATGCAAAGTTGAATTCCAAGGTTATATTCCTATCTAGCATACATGGGGAACAATTTTAACATAAAGTATAGATAGAATAACTTACCTTGTTGTTGTTTGTGTTCCTTGAAACCTTGTGAGCCTAGCACCCCAAGTGTGATGCCTCAAATGCTTCACACAACACCAAATGCTCTTGGAAGAACTTATGAGAGAACACACACTTCTCAAAATCGGCTAAGCCCTCTTATTTCTTAGTGTAGCCGATTTTAGGTGGAGAACATGTTACTTATATAGTGTTGACACATCTAGGGTTAAACCCTAATGTGTCATGACTCTTCATTTCCATGACCCATGGGTTTGTAACTCCCATGGAGCATCCATGGAGCATCCTATGGGTCGAACCCAACTTGATAGTCCATGGAGCCTTTTAGCCCACTATACAAGATATGGATGACTTACATAATCAACCCATATATTTAATTAGTTATCTTTTGATCACTTAATTAATTCTAAATTAATTCTTGATCAAACTAATCAAATAATATTATTAATATATTAGAACTTATAATATATTAATAATCTCCAAGTGTTATTTCTCTCATTTAGTCTATCCAATTGAATGGTGCCATGCAACCCAAATGGACCATGCCGGGTCGGGTCAAGTACATACCAGAAATAGTTATGGACTTAGACACCTTATCCAACAACAAGTTGGTATCAGAGCCAGGTTTGAGGGATTCGGGTACACCTTCGGGAGTATTTGAACTCAAACTGAGGATTTGGAAAATATTTTCAAAAGATAACCAAATTTTCTGAAAGTAAAAGATTTCTAGAGAAATTCAGAGAAGAAACGTGTGTACGATCAGTTAGCGCCCGAACGGTGATTTCCCAAAATACCCTTATATTATATGTTTATGAGATTGTTATGATGTATTCTCTTGCTAGAGTAGGCTAGGTATTCCTATTAGAACTAGAGTACCCTGATTTGTGATGCCTTAGCCTAGGGAGAGGTGAGCTGCTATGAGATGCTTGAGAGAGAATAGGTAGCAGCGGGGAGCTTATGAGATATCTGTTAGAAAGTGATAGACTACTTGGAAATTGGGATTCGAAGAGGAGGATTTGGGGTGTATACTGAAACGGTGTGGACAGTAGTATTGGGCCCGTACTACTGAAAGCACCGGGGCGGTGTACGGTCAAAGTAAGAATCTTCGGAATACCAAGGATCAAGGAGGGATGAGTTGTCGAGTGTGAGTATGCTTGAATGGATTCTAATTTATTGTATGTTGTATTTCAGAGGTTGATCATGGTGAGGACACGACATATGCCAGAGGGCGTTGGGGCTAGTGATGAGGAGATCCGTCAAATCATCCACGAGAGGTGTCACACCCCCAAACCAAGGATGGCGGAAACGTCTGGGGGTGGAGGACTTCATGTACAGTATCACAACAACGTGTATAATAGTGCTCAAAGTAAAAACAACCACCATAAATATAATTGCAAAAGTTACACCAAAGTATATGTTTACATGTTTCAAAAGCAATTACATTATGATGACAAAATAAATTGTTGACGGTTTAGCGTCCCATCCTCAAAGCGATGAAGTTTTCCTGTTTCACTGATTTCCTGAGAATACAAGTAGTTTTAAAGAGTGTCAACACAAAGGTTGGTGAGTTCATAAGAGTTTTGTTTGAAGTAGAAACCGTTTTTCCTTGTAAAATCGATTTAGTTTGATTTCCAGAAAATCCAATATTTTCTTAGTTAAGTATGAATAGAAATAATCCTACATGATGCTGTAATGAACCCTAGAGTAATCCGTAGAGTTCCTCTATAATCGTCCAACATATAAAGTTATATAAGGCTTAACTTAGATAAAACGTTGAATATAGTGGGTCTGCCCTAGGTCCACAACCCAACGAGGAACAGGAGATGAGGCGGGCACCACCAATTCTAGGCCAATCAAGACTAAATTCTTATATGACTCAACATATACGCTCAGCGACTATAGTTGAAGTCTAACAATTTTAGAGGATGTGTAGTTTTAATATAATAATAGCTTTGTATAGAGACCCGGCACTTTGTATTTGTACCCCTTTTTGTATAGAGACCCGGTACTTTGTATTTGTACCCCTTTTTGTATAGAGACCCGGTACTTTGTATTTGTACCCCTTTTCGTATAGAGACCCGGTACTTTGTATTTGTACCCCTTTTCGTATAGAGACCCGGTACTTTGTATTTGTACCCCTTTTTGTATAGAGACCCGGTACTTTGTATTTGTACCCCTTTTTGTATAGAGACCCGGTACTTTGTATTTGTACCCCTTTTTGTATAGAGACCCGGTACTTTGTATTTGTACCCCTTTTTGTATAGAGACCCGGTACTTTGTATTTGTACCCATAGAGATAAAAGGTGATTTTAAATCGACATAAAACTCATTTAGGTTTTAAAAATAAAATCCCGTAAACTTATGGATTGTTCCCTATGTGAGCCGTTATAATCATACTATGACTATGTGAACCTGCCACGACGTTCTCAGTGTCGCGAAAAATGAAATGACATTTGTCACCCGTAGACCTGCAGGTCCAACTGTAGCTAGCAGCAAGGTGTGGGGTGTCAATCCCAATATAGATCTATATACAAGTATCACGTTCTCCCTCAAGGAGATTCTGATTATAACTACCAGGAATTATATCCCGCACTCGGACGTACGGGGAGAGAGAGAGAGAGAGAGAGAGAGAGAGAGAAATAGAGAAACTCACAATATAGGATAACAAGTTTACGTTAAATGTGTGTGAATATAAATATTTCTTATATGAATGTACACTTCTGGTACGAGTGCGTAGAGTGATGTATCATAAACTATACCTATTATAGTTTATCTAAAATGTATGTAATATGTATGAACCCTTTTATGGAAAGGTATTAGTGTTATAAATATATTCAAACTATATTTTTTATAGTTAAATAATACGTGTTCCAAAATGAATGGATAATATTTAATATGAATGTCTTAGTTTCAGTTCATAATGATAAACTAACTAGGAAACACATTCAAACATTAAAACTTATGATTATACACTTTGCTCAACATAATACAAAGTGTTATGATATTTACATGTTGTTGGTAAAATTTAGCAATTCTGCCCTGTTTGGAAAAATCATAGAAAAATCATACGAAGTCGAAAACTAGATCCGTAAATTCTGAGAGTTCAAAAAATGTGTCTAGTTTGCTCATAATTTTTATCACAATTTATAATGACCTCTAACTTGGGTGAAAAAGTCCATAATCACAGACTGGTCCGGATTGTTGTTTGAAGTGATAGGCAGTTTTGTAAAAATCGCCATAAATTGTAGAAAAATCGTATGGAGATGTGCAAGTAGCCATTCTAAAGCTAAAAACTTGAAATATTTGCACCTTGTACAGTTTTGAAAACAAAAATATTTAAGATGCCCAAAACAGTCCGTGAATGGAGTTGAACTTTTCTGATGAAGGCTGTTAGAGAAATTTAGTTATGTTCTTAGTGTTTTAACTTGTATTCTCCCCCTGAAAACTTGAGAAAACATGAAAACGTAGGGGTATGAACTCACCTTGAGTGATTTCAGTAGATGATTGTTGAAGAATGGAAGTGTTTAATTCAAGAACACTTGGAGATGCCTTGAAGGTTTTCGAGAATCTAACATCATAGTTAGGGAGTTTGTGTAAGCAACCAAAGATTTGAGTAGAATGAAATGAAATAATAATAGGGAGGATGAATTTTTACTTACTAAGTGTGGAAGAACACTTGAATCCAGCCTTGGATCTCGAAAATTTGTGTAGAAGAGTTTGAGAGAAAAAGTGATGTTTGTTACTTAGTGGAATGAGAGAAATGAGAGAAAATGAGGAGTGTGGTTGATTGTTCCAGCTCAAAAACGTGGGAGTGAGTGAAATTTGAGTGTAAGGGAACATTGAAGTGACATAGGTAAGGTGGGGAGGTATGGCTGGTCATAGAGTGGGTGTGGGGTGGTTGCTTGTGATCATACGTCTTTGGACTCAAAAGTCACGAACAATGTCTTATAATAGTCAAATTTTCTAAATATATGTGTGGTTGTCTATGTGTGTGCATCTCTTTAAAAATTCTGCAATTTCATCATTTTATGACCCCCATTTGCGAAGTTGAGTATTTATTTCCAAAAATGCGAAACTCCAGGGACAATATTTGAAATCTTCTGTTTTCTTCCCCAATTCGCATTCTACTATGAAATACTTCGCATCTTCATTCTTACACCCTTCGCATCCCTTCGCATTGAATTCTGCAATTTCATCATTTTATGACCCCCATTTGCGAAGTTGAGTATTTATTTCCAAAAATGCGAAACTCCAGGGACAATATTTGAAATCTTCTGTTTTCTTCCCCAATTCGCATTCTACTATGAAATACTTCGCATTTTCATTCTTACACCCTTCGCATCCCTTCGCATTAATCACCTTCGCATTTTCATTCTTACACCCTTCGCATCCCTTCGCATTAATCACCTTCGCATTTTCATTCCAGATGCGAACACAGTTTAGTTCTTGAACTCTAAACTTGCGAAATCAAAAATTTTCATATGTTGAACCCATATGCGAATATTAACCCAATTGACTTCAAATTGATTCATAGATGCGAACACTCGATTGTTTTAGTTTCGCAAAATGAGCATCAACAACTCCACAATCGAGTTTTTAAATTCTTGCAACCAACAATTTCATAGTCCTTGACTTCGCGTTTTTCTTCACGAATCATCCCTCAATCATCAATCCAATTGCGAATCAAAAACTCATATGTTCTTGCTTTATCGATTCATCGACCTAATACACAAGGTTTAATAGAGTTGACCGGCTTGACTTGATGACTTGACTTGACTCAAGATTGACGATTGTCACAAATTGACCCGAATATGACGGTTGTCACATCATCCCCCCGTTAAAGGGAATTTCGTCCCGAAATTTGCACTTCGAATGGGGATCCAGGAATTTAGAGGAAAGATGGGGATGACTTTTCGTAGTACCAGAATTTGATTATGGCGAGGAATAACTCGCCCGATGTCACATGATTACTACTATGCGTGCTTTAATCGATGCTAGATTTATCATATAAAGAAATTCGGGATTTAAATGTCGATGTTAGAAACACGTACTGATATTTGCGGGCAGTTCCGGAGTGGTTTCTCCCTCGGTGATTGCAAACACCCTCCCGCCACCACCAGCATCTCTTGTTCTTGGGCATTCCCTTTTAAAGTGTCCCGTTTCTCCACACTCGTAACAGGTTGGGCTTGCTCCAGAGCCGGGTACCTGGTTGATGGGTCGTGCTGGTGCCTTACAGAAACGAGCAGTGTGCCCCTCTCTGTCGCAGTTTTTGCAATGCATCTTTCGGCAAGCCCCAGTGTGATGGAAGTTACACTTGTTGCATTTTGGAAGTGTTCCAGCGTATGGTTTCATGGGAGTTGGTGTGGTGAGGGTTGTGGCAGCATGAACAGCAAGGGTCTGTTGCTTCCTAGCGAGGCCTTGGGTTGATTGGTCCTTCTTGTTGTCCCAAAACTTTCTTTCGTTGTTCCCTCCTCTTGCTTGGGTAAGGGTGGTTGTCATAGTGTCATGGTGGGCATGATGGTCAATGAGTTTGCAAAAAGGAAAACTGATCAGATGGTAAGTTCCTACTAGTAAAGACAAGTCAGTTGTTATAGAATTTGATTTTTCCTGCGTTATTCTTCGATTTAAGAATTCCTTATATATAGTTCATAAAGGAAGTCCATATGAATGAACTTCACGAGTTAGTGGGTTTTGTGGTCTCTCTTAGATTTTTCACGAGTGTGCTCAAGGCGATTGGTGCGGATCGTATGTATTCTCGTTATTTGCATCAACCTCTGCGATACTATGGAGAGTTGTTCTACCCTGAATCTCGTTTCGGGCAACTCTATAGACTAGGATTGGAAAAATTTTATCTGCTGAGTTTCCTTCGTTTATGTTGTAGAAGCTTCGTTCTCTATTAAACGACATATGTTGGTCTTGTTCTTTGCTCCAGGTTTCTAAGCACTCTACCCAAGGAGGCATCGGGCCTTGAAAGCCGGTCAAGGGTTGGGATTCGGAACAAGAGTCATCGGGGTTAAGTTCTCCACTTCAGGGTCGGAGTCAGAACCATCAGCATAGCCTTCAGCTTGGTGACCATCTACAGGGGTTGGGTAATCATTCTCTGGCTCCTCTCCAAGCCATTTGGTATTGTAGTGGTTAGGGTAGTACGGGTCGTCGTGTGGGTGGAATCCAGCCATGATATCTTCGCGAGAAATGGGGATATAAGAAATAATTAAGCAAAAGTACTAATTGGCTAATTATACGATGATCTTTATCAGGTACTTCAACAAATTGTTTAGTGCATACTAATTATATGTATTCGGGACAGGATAGACCTTCGAATAAGCGACCCTAACTCTAAATCCCCAATCCAACGAGAACAGGAAGTAGAGCAAAGATCCACAGATTCTAAGTCTATGACGTCCTGGATACATAAAATTTTAATGTATCCACTAAGCAACTATTGACCTATTGATAAAGATCTATTTAGTTCTTGCAGATGTAATTTTTAATAATGCCAAAATACCCCTATGGTATTTCATTGTGGTAGTGTTGGTAAGTTTTTAGACTTGTTGCCACATCACAACCATTCTTGGGCATATGCTAATCACTCCTCGGACCAGCATAGTTGATCAGGCTATGCTATTCCCAAGACTGATCATACATCCCCAGGCTTAACTGTGATATCCAACAATCATTACTTTTGTTTTGTCCTAAAAATAATGCTGACCTTAGTATGTATGCATGCATGTATACTTTTAACAAGAGTTATTTATTCTTAAAGGTATAGTGGTTTTGAAATCTTAAAATCAGAGACCTTAGTCCCAATGCATTTATAGTTTGTATATCTTATGTGGTTCGATATACTTAGTTCACTATAAACAATGCTCTGATACCAATCTGTCACACCCCCAAACCAAGGATGGCGGAAACGTCTGGGGGTGGAGGACTTCATGTACAGTATCACAACAACGTGTATAATAGTGCTCAAAGTAAAAACAACCACCATAAATATAATTGCAAAAGTTACACCAAAGTATATGTTTACATGTTTCAAAAGCAATTACATTATGATGACAAAATAAATTGTTGACGGTTTAGCGTCCCATCCTCAAAGCGATGAAGTTTTCCTGTTTCACTGATTTCCTGAGAATACAAGTAGTTTTAAAGAGTGTCAACACAAAGGTTGGTGAGTTCATAAGAGTTTTGTTTGAAGTAGAAACCGTTTTTCCTTGTAAAATCGATTTAGTTTGATTTCCAGAAAATCCAATATTTTCTTAGTTAAGTATGAATAGAAATAATCCTACATGATGCTGTAATGAACCCTAGAGTAATCCGTAGAGTTCCTCTATAATCGTCCAACATATAAAGTTATATAAGGCTTAACTTAGATAAAACGTTGAATATAGTGGGTCTGCCCTAGGTCCACAACCCAACGAGGAACAGGAGATGAGGCGGGCACCACCAATTCTAGGCCAATCAAGACTAAATTCTTATATGACTCAACATATACGCTCAGCGACTATAGTTGAAGTCTAACAATTTTAGAGGATGTGTAGTTTTAATATAATAATAGCTTTGTATAGAGACCCGGCACTTTGTATTTGTACCCCTTTTTGTATAGAGACCCGGTACTTTGTATTTGTACCCCTTTTTGTATAGAGACCCGGTACTTTGTATTTGTACCCCTTTTCGTATAGAGACCCGGTACTTTGTATTTGTACCCCTTTTCGTATAGAGACCCGGTACTTTGTATTTGTACCCCTTTTTGTATAGAGACCCGGTACTTTGTATTTGTACCCCTTTTTGTATAGAGACCCGGTACTTTGTATTTGTACCCCTTTTTGTATAGAGACCCGGTACTTTGTATTTGTACCCCTTTTTGTATAGAGACCCGGTACTTTGTATTTGTACCCATAGAGATAAAAGGTGATTTTAAATCGACATAAAACTCATTTAGGTTTTAAAAATAAAATCCCGTAAACTTATGGATTGTTCCCTATGTGAGCCGTTATAATCATACTATGACTATGTGAACCTGCCACGACGTTCTCAGTGTCGCGAAAAATGAAATGACATTTGTCACCCGTAGACCTGCAGGTCCAACTGTAGCTAGCAGCAAGGTGTGGGGTGTCAATCCCAATATAGATCTATATACAAGTATCACGTTCTCCCTCAAGGAGATTCTGATTATAACTACCAGGAATTATATCCCGCACTCGGACGTACGGGGAGAGAGAGAGAGAGAGAGAGAGAGAGAGAGAGAGAAATAGAGAAACTCACAATATAGGATAACAAGTTTACGTTAAATGTGTGTGAATATAAATATTTTTTATATGAATGTACACTTCTGGTACGAGTGCGTAGAGTGATGTATCATAAACTATACCTATTATAGTTTATCTAAAATGTATGTAATATGTATGAACCCTTTTATGGAAATGTATTAGTGTTATAAATATATTCAAACTATACTTTTTATAGTTAAATAATACGTGTTCCAAAATGAATGGATAATATTTAATATGAATGTCTTAGTTTCAGTTCATAATGATAAACTAACTAGGAAACACATTCAAACATTAAAACTTATGATTATACACTTTGCTCAACATAATACAAAGTGTTATGATATTTACATGTTGTTGGTAAAATTTAGCAATTCTGCCCTGTTTGGAAAAATCATAGAAAAATCATACGAAGTCGAAAACTAGATCCGTAAATTCTGAGAGTTCACAAAATGTGTCTAGTTTGCTCATAATTTTTATCACAATTTATAATGACCTCTAACTTGGGTGAAAAAGTCCATAATCACAGACTGGTCCGGATTGTTGTTTGAAGTGATAGGCAGTTTTGTAAAAATCGCCATAAATTGTAGAAAAATCGTATGGAGATGTGCAAGTAGCCATTTTAAAGCTAAAAACTTGAACTATTTGCACCTTGTACAGTTTTGAAAACAAAAATATTTAAGATGCCCAAAACAGTCCGTGAATGGAGTTGAACTTTTCTGATGAAGGCTGTTAGAGAAATTTAGTTATGTTCTTAGTGTTTTAACTTGTATTCTCCCCCTGAAAACTTGAGAAAACATGAAAACGTAGGGGTATGAACTCACCTTGAGTGATTTCAGTAGATGATTGTTGAAGAATGGAAGTGTTTAATTCAAGAACACTTGGAGATGCCTTGAAGGTTTTCGAGAATCTAACATCATAGTTAGGGAGTTTGTGTAAGCAACCAAAGATTTGAGTAGAATGAAATGAAATAATAATAGGGAGGATGAATTTTTACTTACTAAGTGTGGAAGAACACTTGAATCCAGCCTTGGATCTCGAAAATTTGTGTAGAAGAGTTTGAGAGAAAAAGTGATGTTTGTTACTTAGTGGAATGAGAGAAATGAGAGAAAATGAGGAGTGTGGTTGATTGTTCCAGCTCAAAAACGTGGGAGTGAGTGAAATTTGAGTGTAAGGGAACATTGAAGTGACATAGGTAAGGTGGGGAGGTATGGCTGGTCATAGAGTGGGTGTGGGGTGGTTGCTTGTGATCATACGTCTTTGGACTCAAAAGTCACGAACAATGTCTTATAATAGTCAAATTTTCTAAATATATGTGTGGTTGTCTATGTGTGTGCATCTCTTTAAAAATTCTGCAATTTCATCATTTTATGACCCCCATTTGCGAAGTTGAGTATTTATTTCCAAAAATGCGAAACTCCAGGGACAATATTTGAAATCTTCTGTTTTCTTCCCCAATTCGCATTCTACTATGAAATACTTCGCATCTTCATTCTTACACCCTTCGCATCCCTTCACATTGAATTCTGCAATTTCATCATTTTATGACCCCCATTTGCGAAGTTGACTATTTATTTCCAAAAATGCGAAACTCCAGGGACAATATTTGAAATCTTCTGTTTTCTTCCCCAATTCGCATTCTACTATGAAATACTTCGCATTTTCATTCTTACACCCTTCGCATCCCTTCGCATTAATCACCTTCGCATTTTCATTCTTACACCCTTCGCATCCCTTCGCATTAATCACCTTCGCATTTTCATTCCAGATGCGAACACAGTTTAGTTCTTGAACTCTAAACTTGCGAAATCAAAAATTTTCATATGTTGAACCCATATGGGAATATTAACCCAATTGACTTCAAATTGATTCATAGATGCGAACACTCGATTGTTTTACTTTCGCAAAATGAGCATCAACAACTCCACAATCGAGTTTTTAAATTCTTGCAACCAACAATTTCATAGTCCTTGACTTCGCGTTTTTCTTCACGAATCATCCCTCAATCATCAATCCAATTGCGAATCAAAAACTCATATGTTCTTGCTTTATCGATTCATCGACCTAATACACAAGGTTTAATAGAGTTGACCGGCTTGACTTGATGACTTGACTTGACTCAAGATTGACGATTGTCACAAATTGACCCGAATATGACGGTTGTCACAAGAGGTGGCTGCGGCCATCAGGGCAGAGATACCAGAGATGTTCGGGTCTATTAAGACCACCCTGATTGAGAATTTCGACGAGCGTTATGCTACTCTTTCTGAGGCTAGTGTTACGGCGGCCACCGCAGTTGTTGCTGCTGTGAGGCCACAGGGTGGTGATGCATTGTTGTTCCGGGAGTTCAGCAACACGAAACCACCAGAGTTTGATGCGACCCATTACCCGGTGGTGGCTATGAGATGGACTTATGACATAGAGGTGTGTTTCTTCACTTGCTCATCTCCTGAGCATTTGAGAGTACCATCCGCGCTGAACCAGCTTTGCTTGGGAGCGAAGGACTAGTGGAAGTTTGTGGCAACGCAATTTTCGCCTGCTGAGCTTGCGGCGGTGACCTGGGAGAGGTTCACTGCGATGTTCCGAGATGAGTACGTTCCCCAGGTGGAGAGGGAGTGTTTGGCCCAGGAGTTTCTGACCCTCAAGCAGGGCACTAAGTCTGTTACGGTGATTACCAGGATGTTCCACGAGAGGGCGATGTTCTACCCTGAGCACGTGTCCACTGAGCAGGCACGTATGAGCTGGTATTTGAGTATCTTGAGGTGAGACATTCGGGAGTTCGTGGTCAACTCCTCGTACCGGACATTTGCTGAGTTTCTAGCAAATGCCCGAAAGAGGGGGATCGAGCTGGAGACTCAAGCTAGAGAGGAGGCTGAGTCTCAGGGGAGGGATCGACGACCGACACAATTCCAGCCGGCAGCCAAGCGGGCCAAGCCCGCTGATCCCAAATCAGGGAGCCAGAAGGGTCGCACTTGTGAAAAGTACGGCAAGTGTCATGATGGAGTATGTAGAGCTGGATCTTGCTACAAATGTGGCAAGGAGGGGCATATGGCCAAGGACTGCCCCAAAGGGTTTGAAGTATGTTTTCACTGCAACCAGACCGGACACCGGAAGGAGGAATGTCCGCAGTTGCGGGGATCAGCTCAGGGAGCACCTCAGGGATCTGCCCCTGCCGCCATCAGAGCTATCGAGAGTCAGCCAGTGAAGGCCGAGGCACCGAGTGCACGCGGGAGAGCCTTTCAGTTGACCGCGGAGGAGGTCCGCGCAGCGCCCGATGTCGTGGCTGGTAAGTATTCTTTCATGTATTTATTGTAATGTTGAGATATTATGCTTATATTATGTTATGTGTAGGTACTTTTCTTGTGAATTCTGTACATGCCTTGGTATTATTTGACTCGGGTGCGAGTCGGTCTTTTGTATCTTTGGGTTTTAGTCAGCACATAAGTGTTAGTCGCGAGGCGCTGAGTCGGCCTCTGAGAGTTTCCATAGCTTACGAGAAGGTGATATATGCCACGGAGGTGATCCGTGGGTGCATACTCGAGATTTTCGGTGTTGATTTTCCGATTGATTTGGTTCCAATTGCCATGGGGGATGTTTGTGTCATTGTGGGCATGGACTGGTTGAGCAGGTTCGGTGCGGTTATCGACTGCGAGTGACAGCTGGTGACCATACGAGACCCTAGTGGGGGAGTTCTTACAGTGTACGGCAAGGGTACCCGTTCTGGATCAGCGTTTTGTTCGGCCGCTAGGGTGAGGCAGTGTCTACAGCAGGGCTGTAAAGGTTTTGTGGCGTACGTGTCGGATACGCGGGTTGATTCCAAGAGGCCGAGGTCGGTGGAGGAGGTTCTTATAGTGCGTGAGTTCCCGAATGTCTTTCCAGAGGAGTTTCCGGGTGTGCCCCCCGTGAGGCAAGTAGAGTTCGGTATCGATTTGGTCCCGGGGGCCACGCCTATCGCTAAGGTACCTTATCGTCTTGCACACCCAGAGATGCAAGAATTATCCTCGCAGCTTCAGGAGCTGCTGCGAAAAGGGTTTATTTGGCCGAGCAGCTCGCCGTGGGGAGCGCATATTCTGTTTGTCAAGAAGAAGGATGGTTCACAACGGATGTGCATTGATTACCGAGAGTTGAACAAGCTGATGGTCAAGAACCGTTACCCGTTGTCGAGGATCAACGATTTGTTCGACCAGTTGCAGGGAGCATCTTGGTTCTCCAAGATCGATTTGAGGTTGGCTACCATCAGGTGAGGGTACGAGATGAGGACGTCCAGAAGACAGCGTTTAGGACGCGTTAAGGGCATTATGAGTTTGTGGTGATGCCTTTCGGACTCACCAATGCCCCGGTAGTGTTCATGGATCTCATGAACCGGGTGTGCAGGCCGATGTTGGATTGGTCGGTGATTGTATTCATTGATGACATTTTGGTATATTCGAGATCTAGAGAGCAGCATGAGGAGCATTTGAGGGAGATCCTAGGAGTTCTAAGATCGGAGAGGCTTTATGCCAAATTCTCCAAGTGTGATTTCTTGTTGCGAGAGGTCCAGTTCCTAGGACATCTTGTTAACCAGGAAGGGATATTGGTCGACCCGGCCAAAGTTGAGGCGGCGATGAGTTGGGAGGTGCCGAGGTCACCCTCCGAGATCAGGAGTTTTCTAGGGTTGGTCGGTTATTATCGGAGATTTATCAGGGATTTCTGTAAGATCGCAATGCCACTCACTAGGTTGAACCGAAAGGGTGTCGCTTTCTCATGGGGCCCCGAGCAGCATCCCTCCTTTGAGACGCTTCGCCAAAGGTTATGCGAGGCCCCGGTGTTAGCCCTCCCGGAGGGAATGGAGGACTTTGTTGTATACTGTGATACATCAATCTTGGGGTTGGGAGCGGTGCTGATGCAGAGAGGGCATGTGATAGCATATGCATCGAGGCAGTTGAAGCCTCATGAGACGAGGTATCCCACACATGACCTAGAGTTGGGGGCAGTGGTGTTCACCCTCAAGATTTGGCGTCACTATTTGTATCGGGTTCGGTGTATGATATACACGGACCATAAGAGTCTGAAGTATTTAATGGATCAACCCAACCTAAATATGCGGAAGAGGAGGTGGTTGGATGTGGTTAAGGATTATGATTGTGAGATCATGTACCATCCGGGCAAGGCTAATGTGGTAGCCGACGCCCTGAGTCGCAGGGCGGAGAGCACCCCGTTGCGAGATGTATGTTTGCGATTGACCGTCATGACTCCGGTGTTGGACTCCATTCGAGGAGCACAGGCTGAGGCAGTGAGGTCGGAGAACCAGAAGAGAGAGCGAGTTGTTGGGATGGTATCTGAGTTCGTTACAGATGGTCCGGGGCTTATGACTTTTCAGGGGCGTATTTGGGTACCGTTTGTGGGAAGAACGCGTACCATTTTGATGGAAGAGGCTCATCGGTCGAAATTCTTGATCCATCCTGGGGCCACTACGATGTATTTAGATTTGAGGAAGGAGTATTGGTGGCCCTGTATGAAGAGGGATGCTGCGTGGTTTGTTGAGAGGTGCTTAACCTGCCGTAGGGTTAAGGTCGAACACCAGAGACCGCATAGTAAGGTGCAGCCGTTGGAGGTTCCTGAATGGAAGTGGGAACAGATCACCATGGATTTCATCACCAAATTGCCAAGGACTGTTAGGGGAGTAAATGCAATTTGGGTGATTGTGGACAGGTTGATGAAGAGCGCTCACTTCCTTACTATCAGTGAGAGTTCTTCTGCAGAAAAGTTAGCAAAGATGTACATGAGGGAAGTGGTATCTCGGCATGGGGTACTGATCTCGATTGTCTCAGGTCGGAATGTGCGTTTCACTTCCATATTTTGGAAGAAGTTCCATAAGGAGCTGGGTACTAGGTTGCATTTTAGTACCGCATATCACCCCCAGACAAACGGACAGAGTGAGCGGACGATTCAGACGCTCGAGGACATGCTCCGAGCATGTGTATTGGATTTCGGGGGAAGTTGGGATATGTATTTGCCCTTGGCCGTGTTTTCTTACAACAAAAGCCGTCATTCGAGCATTGCTATGCCAGCCTTTGAGTTGTTGTATGGGACGAGGTGTCGGACCCCCATTTGATGGGGAGAAGTCAGGCAGCGTGTTATGGGCAACACTGAGATCGGACTTCAGATGATAAACAAGATCCAACAGGTCAGCCATAAGTTATTGACCGCTCAGAGTCGACAGAAGAGTTATGCAGACAGATGACGGTCCGAGCTTGAGTTTCAGGTCGGTGACTTTGTGCTTCTGAAGGTCTCTCCTTGGAAAGGAGAGATTTGATTCAGGAAGAGGGGAAAGTTGGGGCCCCGATATATTGGTCCATTTCGGGTGATCGCGTAGATAGGCAGGGTAGCCTATCGATTGGAATTGCCAGTAGAGTTGGGACAGATTCACGACACTTTCCATGTGTCGCAATTGCGGAAGTGTATAGCCGATGAGTCGGTAGTGGTTCCATTAGATGATATTCAGGTGGATGCGAGCCTGACTTATGCTGAGAGACCAGTGGAAATCAGAGATCGGAAAATCAAAGTTCTGAGGAACAAGGAGGTACCTTTGGTTTTGGTTCAGTGGCAGCTTCATAAGGGGTTCGAGATGACTTGGGGACCGGAGCGTGAGATGCGCGAGCAGCATCCGAAGTTATTTGCAGAGTGAGACTTCGAGGACGAAGTCTAGTTCTAGTGAGGGAGAATTGTAACAGCCCGGAATTTCCAGGTATTTATTATTAGTGTATTTTTGGAAGATTGTGAGTGGACTCGGCGAGTTGGATCTCAAACTCACCGAGTAGGATCGCAATTTTGGACGCGGGTTCGCGTCTGGACTCGGCGAGTCCATGTTGTTTAATGAAACCCTAATTCCCACGGTTTGAGACCTATTTAAAGGGGCTTATGACCGTCATTTGCGGCCACCAACCCCTAGAGAGAGAGACCCTAAAGAGATTTGAGCGTTTTGGGAGAGAAAAGAGGCCATTATTGACCTTTGAAGCTTGGTTTGGCAAGGCAAAGGAGATTCTAGCTAAAAGAAGGCAAGGGAAGTGGATATTCTTCGATTTTGGAGCTCAGAGCATCATCTAGGAGGTATATCTTGGCTTCCTTTTTCAGTTTTTATGATGAACATGGGGGTTTAGAGTTTCTTGACCCCTTTGTTGGTTAGATTTGATGTCCATTTCGTCCCTATTCATGATAAGGCTTGAGATGAGATCCATAGAGGTCTAGAAGAGCTGTATTCCTTAAGCTTTTATGAGGGTTCATGAGAGTATTGTCCTAGAGTTATGAGATATGGGGCTAAAATATCACTTATTAGCAAATACTTGTTGTTTGAGCCCCAAGATTTGGACTTTACGTGATTATCATGCTTGGGGAGGCCAGATCTATGAGTGTATGGGACAGATCTGACCTCAGGAGTGAGTTTGAGTTGATGCATGGCATGGACTCGCCGAGTCTGAAGAAGAGACTCGGCGAGTAGCATGAAGATTGCCCAACACCACTCAGCGAGTGGTCTTGCCGAGTTAAGGGATTAACTCAGTGAGTCAGGGAGAGTCAGAGTGGGTTGACAGGTGGACTGAGTGAAGTTGGAACTCGCCGAGTTGAGTCGTGGAGGCCCTACAACTCATGCCAGGTGGAACTCGTCGAGCTAGGAGAATACTCGTCGTGTCAAGTGAGGATCCCAGGGAAATCAGTGTATGCGCATAGACTCGCCGAGTTGCTATAGTGCACTCACCGAGTCTGGTCAAAGTTGACCGTTGGCCATTGACCAATGTTGACCTATGTTGACTTGTTAAGGGATAGTCAACCTTAGTTGGGAAGTGTTATTTAGAGACGTATTGTGTTATAGGAGGACTATAGATCGGGAAATCAAGCACAAGTGATTTTAGGGACTTACAAGTTACCGAGATACGCGAGGTGAGTCTTCTCACTATACTTTACCTTGAGTAGGTAACTAGAGTTATGTGATACAGTGCTTGTATGCTATATATGTGTTATGTGTTGCGCTGCATTATTCTTTGTGATTTATGATGTGCATGTTTACAGAGTTAGAACCTGAGGGTTCACAGAGTTTGGGTGCATGGACCCACATAGTTATAGCCTCGAGTGGCTAATATGTGTTGTATGTGGTATTTTGGGGAACTCACTAAGCTTTGTGCTTACAGTGTTTGGTGTTATTTGATTCAGATACTAGTGACGACCGTGGGAAGGTGCTGGCTTGATCAGTACACATACATGGGATTTTATGATTTTGAGATCTTTGGATTTTGTATTACTTGGATTGAGTTTCAAACATGGTTGTTTTATGAATATTAAATGAATTATGTTTTAAAAAAATTGAAAATTTTGTTTCGAAATTTTCGATGTTACAGGCGGAGGACGTCATGTAAAGTATCACAACCAATGTACATAGTAAGCACAGTAAACACAACCATTACATTACATAGAAGTATTTACATTTGTTTGAAAGTAAAGTTATACATGATTATAGATAGATACATCCAAAATGAACAAAAGTAATGACGAGACTGCTAAAACGCTCCATCTTATCCAAAAGATCGTAGTGTACATGCCTAATGTGGACCTGAGAATACAAGCAATTTTGAAAATATCAGCATAAAGCTGGTGATTTCATAAGCAATTTTTTTTAGTAAAAGAGCAAGTTTCCTTTGGTTTTCTGATAAAGTTGTTATCCAAGAAAATCCTATATTGTCTTATAAGAAGAGTTGAGTTATTCGTTAGTTACACAATCTGATTAAAAACAGTTTCATGATCCCAGGAAAAACTCTTATTTTCCTTAAAAGGTTGTGGTTTGTTATCGATTCGAAACAAAGTATACAAGTATCTACCCTACTTGTAACGTTTAAGTGAATTATTCTGAAAACCTGATTATCTTTGAAAGTACATCAGTTTCAATACATAAACTATAGAAGAGAGAAGAACATTCGTGCATAAAATTTGTTAATTTAATACGTATTGTGAGTCGTATAACCATACTAATTTGACCCGTGACCTCCTTGACGTTCTTCAGGCGTTGCTAGAATCCAAAATTTGTCACCCCAGGCGTGTCCGCCTAACTGTAGCTAGCAGTTAAGGTGTGGGATTGTCAGTCCCGAATAGATCTATCCCCAAAATTCACGCTCTCCCTCCTGGCGACTCTAGTTATACATCCAGAGAGGATTTACTGATACCCCGTATGGAATACTAAAGACTAATCTCACAAGCTAGTATTACCAATTCACGGAAAAATAGATCGTTGTCGAGTTTCAAAATAGTTTGGTAAAATATAAATAATCAAATACGATATAATTATTCAACGAGATACTCTAGATTAAACATGGATAAACTAAATCAGTCATAGTTTTTGAATCCATAAAACCAGAAATGTCAATCCCAAATTATTCCCTTAATAATTTAAATGATTAGATGAGTTATAAATCAGATGATTTGATGAGTTCTCATATTGTTTGAAAGCTATGTAATTACCTTCTGAAAACTTCCCTTATGCTCCGCATATTACAAAAGGGATTTAGCATTTAAAGATTGTCAGGAAATCATATAATTACAAAAGTTATGAGTTTTCAAAAACCTTTATGATTTGCATGTATTCCCCCCTGAAAACATTGGAAAACACAGGAAAAGGTGTAGGGGTATGAACTCACCGGATGAGAAATGTGTCGGCTAGGATGCTAAGTGTCAGATCGGGGCTTGAGTACACGCGAGGTTCCTATGTAATATGAAGAGATACATAATTGTATCTAATTATACTTTGAACGACTAATTAGATAAGACAGTGCACTCCGAGGCACGAAAACACTTTATTTCAAGTGTTAGGAGTGACACGGGTAGCATCTAAGGGTGTGTATGGCCTAAATATGGAGTTTACTCTTCAAGAGTAAACTCCTAAGGGAGTTTTCATCCCAATGACCTTATCCCCAAGAGTTTACGACCGTAAACTCTAGGTTGCTTAACGGTCTTATAACACTTGAGGGATGACGCTAGGTTCAGTTTTAAGGCATTGGGAGGTGACTTGATTAAAATATGGACCATTTAAGGAGTTTATGGTAGTAAACTAGGAGTTGACGGACGTAAACTCTCAAGTACCCATTCATTATGTGTTTTGGTTGTCCTAGGTTAAGCACAAGTGTTTCTAGTCCAAAGTACAATCCATGGAAGGAAGTTAGGGCACCATTTGTCCACCATAAAGGAGTTTACGGCTCAGGAACCATTCGTTGGGGGGTTTATGGCCGTAACCTCCTAAGGGGAAGGTTTATTGCATGTTTAAGGTGCCTAACACAATGGTGGATGATTCTAGACATTATTCCAAGGCTTAGGAAGTGTTTAAGGTGCATTTTAGCACCTTAAAAGGTGGTTACGGCCTAAGAAAGGGTGTTTATGGTCCAAGCATGTTCTTGGGCCATAAACTCATGTTTACCCCTTAAATGATAAGGTTTTGGTGTTCTAAGTCCAGTCTTGTAGGCCCTAAGTCATATCTAAGCTCTAGATGTGGTTTGGAAGGGTTTTGGGGCTCCAAAACCCCAATTATGTGTGTTTGTGGTTTGGGGTTGTTCCTGGGCCGTAAACACATGTATTTGGTCCTTTGTCATGATTTAAACAGGAATTTGAAAGCTAAAGATGATACACTATGAGCTAGAATGGATTTCTTACCAAATTGGAGCTTGAAATGGGTGATTTTGGATCAAAACTTGGATTTGTAGAGAGTGAGAGTAGAGAGAGAGTGAAAAAGCTTCAAATGAAGTTCTTTCACCTTTATATATGGTTAAAAATTTGAGATCCGGTGGAATTCTACCCGATACTGACGTTAAACGGGGCTTTTGGTCGTACCTGATTAAGTTGTCGTAGTCTGACGTGGTCGAAACTATAATTTTTTTTCCAAATATAAACTTGGGATGTTTTCAAGCGTGTCTAATGTGTTTGGACACTCACGAGATCATAATAAACGTCTTAATTTAAATTACCTAATCCAAAAGTCAACAGAAAAATTTGAAATACTAACGGTTTTATTAATGTGGACGGTTACAGTGACGGAAAGTTATTGGATTGTCACACTATTGATGTTTGTTTTGAAAGTCATTTATCTATTTATTAAGGCATATTATGTTTCGATGTTTTGATGTTTAGTGTCACACCCCAAAACCAAGAACGGCGGAAATGTTCTGGAGCGGAGGACGTCATGTACAGTATCACAACAATGAAAAGTAGTAAACTAGCAACAACATCATCCATTGCATTAATAATATAATTTTAATACAAGTGTGTTCTGTTAAATTATAATAGACACTAAAGTATAAAAAAAAAATGAAAGATGAGTCTTGAATGAGCTCTATATTCTCTAAACCTTGCATCGGTACCTGTCTATTGATGACCTGAGGATACAAGTTATTTTGAAAGAGAGTATCAGCTTTAAAGCTGGTGAGATCATAAGTATTTTAGTGTCTTAATTTGTATGTAAGTATTTGTACATATATGAACTGTAAGTATTGAAAATGTATATGAACTGTAAGTATAAAAATGTTTGTAAAACAAGTTTAACGTTTGACAAAGCTTAGAAATCCCTATGATTCCTACTAGTATATAATGGTGTCTTCTACCAAGACCTAACTGCACTGAATGTCGCCTTCTACCAAGACTTAACTGTTCTAAATGTTCCTTTCTTGTAAAAGTGTGTAATTTTCCCAAGTGTAACTATCATTAACAAAATATAGTTTTTACATTTAATGTTTAAGTGAAAAGATCACTAAGTATATGTAAAAGGAAAATTAATGTAGTACTTGTTGGATTAGTGTCTAAGTCCATAACTATTTTGGTATGTACTTGACCCGATGGTGCATGGTCCTTTTGGGTTGCCTTCACCAAAGCAACTTGATAGGATGAATTATGGAGAGAAAGGATTAAATATGATTTATTAATATATTATGGGAATAATATATTAAAGGAGAAATCATATTGTTTAATTAATATTAGTCAATAATTAATTGGTAATTAGTTTTGTGACTAAAAGAGATTAATTAAACTTAAGGGACTGGAATTGTAATTATAAGATAATTATAATTTGGGCCATGGATTGCCTTATATTATAAGGTGGACGAATTCTATGGGGAAGCCCATATGAAATCGTCCAAGGCCTTGAGGAAAGGGCTCCATGGGTTGCTTAGGGCTTAAGCATCCAATTTAGGGTTTCCTTGTTAGATAACCCTAATAGCCCAAGTATATAAAGACCCTAATAGCCCAAGTATATAAAGACCCCTTAAGTATATAAACATCCAATTTAGGGTTTCCTTGGTAGCCTCCAACCTCTCTCTTTTTCATCCTCTTGCTTATGGTGTTTGTGAACCATTAGAGGAGTGACACTTGTGACTCTAAGCCTTCCAAAGTCAATACAAGGAGATTTGTGATTGTTATTGCGACATAACAATCAAGGTAACATTATAAACATGTTCTTATGTTAATATGATTATTTGAATGCTATAACTAGGGTTTATAGTCTTGGATAACTTGCATGTACAATAGAGAAACCTAGATCCAAGCTTTAGGGTTTGTATGAGCACATAAGATGTTCTTAAGACCAAAACCCATCAGTGGTGTCGGAGCCTAGCTTGGTTTCAATTGTATTGATGCTTTACATGTTCAAAAAATTCATTTTTTTTTGGTGTTTTGGAGACTCGCCAAGTCCATAGTTGAACTCGCCGAGTCCATGCAAACTCGACGAGTCAAGTCGTCAGATAGAGGGTATCTCGGGTTTTCTTGCTGTTTTTGCTTATGGGTAGTTACGTTATCATGCTAGATCAATATTAATCCGATTATATGATATATTTGACTATAATTTTGATCTAATTGAAGATACTTATCAATTAATAAGATAATTGTTTCCTTATGTGATAATTGATTAATTATTTTGAGTAAATTGATAAATTGTTTTGCAAGAAATCATTAAATAAATTAAATACGGATAATTATGTGATTAAATGTTAATTTGAATTATTTTTTATTTGATCCTTGTTGTTATGAAAAGTTTCATATTTTCCCCTTTAGGTTTTATAGTTTAAATTTGAACCCAATGTTTTGAAGTTTTGAAATTTAAATAGTTAAAACCCTAATGTTTTGAAAAAGGTTTCAAAACTTGCCCTCAAGTTTTGGAATTTAAATTTTGATTAATTTTTTAATTGTGATATATATTTAAATTCTAAACCCTAATGTTTTGGAATGTTTCAAAACTTGCCCTCAAGTTTTGGAATTTAAAAAGTTGATTAAAAGTTAATTAGGAATGTTAAATTCTAAAACCCTAGTAATGTTTTGAACAGTTCAAATCACTCCCTTATGGTTTTATTAATTAATTAAGGTGTATAATTAAAAAGGATTTAATAAATCCATAAAAGTTTAGGTAAACATTTAATTGAATTAAAAGTGTAATTGTTAAAGTTAACCACATAGTATTTTAAAAGTGTAAAATACACCCTATACTATATATAACATTAAATGTCTAACATTATATATATGTATAAGTGAAAGTCAGTCTTACCATTAGTAGGTCTCATTCACAAAGCTAGTCTATAAGGGGTGTTTAAGGAAATTGCCTATAAAATGGCGATTGAATGGGTATCCACTCTTACCCACCGCACTCTTGACTAGTGGAGGGTCGTTAGCTGAACGGGTAGGATAGGATGAAACCTTCCATTATAAGTATAATGAAATACAAAGTAACTAAATGTTTTTCAAATTCCCAATATTAGTTACTTAGGCAAAAGTGAATTGATTCAATTCCATGAAATTACACTTTGTACCCTTGCGAAGATGTTAGTGGAGCGTGTGTGGTTTACTGGCACACTAAATGGTTCTAAGCAAAGGTAGCAAAGGGTGACTCAATGTTTGTCATAGTTCGGTGAAGCGTGTGTGGTTTACCGACACATCGAATAGGTGATTGTAACATGTGAGGGCACCATGTAAGTTTGCATGGTTATTCACACCCGCTTTGTGATCCTCGACATCCAAGTCACAAACAAGAGGGGCATATCGAGATTTAAACATGCCATTGAAATGTTCAATGAATCTCAAATGTTCTAGGAGTTTTCATAGATTTAAAACTTAAATTTCTTTTTTCGTTTTTCATGGTGGAAATTAGTGAATCGTCATTCACTTACCTTCAAACATTTTGCAACTAGATTACGGCATCCCTTTTCTAGGTTGTAGCGTATTGTGTTGCGTCCTAGCCTTAGTATCTCAGTTGGGTGATTTACTAAGGATTCAATCGATCAACTAACTTGAATTTGTTTTCTCCCATTTTGTAGATGTCAAAGTTCGACAACCATGGTCTTCCCAAATCCCGTGGAACAAGCTTTCCACATGAAGATGGTATTCCACGATTTGATCGAGGAACAAGATATCATGCTTCACTTCCTCCACCTCCTCCAATTATTCTCCCTAACCCACAAGATTGAAGAATTGAAAGGTTCAACATCACTAAGGCCCTGTTGGAAATGAAACATGAAGATGGTAAATCCGTGTGTGCCCACATTCTAGGAATGAAATCACACATCGATAGGTTGATTATGTTGGGTGTGTCATTCCCGAATGAGTTAGCTATAAATTGGGTTTCACAGTCACTTCCTGAATCAAATAATAAGTTCAAAAGAAAGTATTATATGATGGATCATGACGATAACCTCATTGACTTAACTTACATGCTCATTGCCGCTGAATCGGAAATGATTTGGCGAAGCAATGGAGCATATTTGTTGGGAAAGTCAACCGGCCATGCTTCCGAGGACTTTCTAGGAGAACCGACCTGCGTTTGCTGCCAAGAGAAAGGGCTTTGGATAGAAGTCCGCCCCAAGAGCCTGAAAATTCCAAAGATGGGAGAGTCAAGGAGTATGACTACGCTTCAGGTAAAATCCACTATCTAACTTCGTTAAGTTCCTATTCATTGATTCAAATACATGATGTGATAAGATTTCATTTGAATGTTTTGCAGGATCGGTGAAAAGAAAGGAAGCTTGGTGAAAGAGCAAGATGAATCTAATCACAAGAAATGGATCTTGATCGCATGGACTTGAAGATTAGATTTTGAGCTTAGATAGTTATGATAGAGTTGTTAGAAATTTTCTTTTTTAAATACATAGTTTTCAATGGATTTTGCGTTGTAAGGAAAAATGTTTTCCGCTGCTTTTATAAATAAAATAATTTTTGGTTTGACTTATTTATTTATTTGTTTACTTCGTTGCAATGAAATCATTATGAAAATTGATGTTTACATATTTCTACAACGAATGGATATGATTCTTATTTATGGAAATGTCGAGAACTTACCAAATACGGAGGGTTTCTCATCGCCCAAATTTCAATTGGATAGAAATTTGGAATCACGCAACTTGGTTGCATGATGAATGAGAAATTTCATATTTGGAAATTAGACTAATTCATGGACAAAGTGTCAAGTGAAGGACTAGGAGATCGAGTACACAAAGTTGCGTGTTGATCAAGTCCACCATAAGAGTAACAAAGATATTCGTCATGATTTACTAAAGGTTTAGTAAATATAATTATACTTATAAGATTAAGTGTAGTTATGAATTGATTGAAAAAGTTTAAATCAATAGCAACACGAATAAGAAAAATCAAGTAGGCAGAAAGATAAAAGTTTCTCCATTTTAAGAAGAAGGGAGAGTACCTTTTATGCTTTATGATAGGTCTTAATGATTAAGAACCATATCTCAATTGATCCTCTCAGTGAGTCTTAGTACAATTGTATGTTTAAGAAGAGTAGTCAAGAATTGAAGAAACGGTTAATTCAAAAGGTCAATCATACTTCATTCAAATAACAAGTCTTAAAGTTAAGATTGTGACAATGAGTGACAAGTATTAAGAAGGTTTATAACATTCATCAAATGTGGAAATTTGTGATTTCTTGGATAAGACAAAGGCCAACTAGGACCAATTTATGAAGTGTTTTGATAAAAGCTACACTAACTCTTGAATATTTGGTTGTCAAGAAATGTTTATTGACAAGAGAATCTTATATGTCAACGAGTCAGTGGGAGTCTTAATGGTCTTGAAAGGTTTCAAGAACAAATCAAATAAACCTTATTGATCATCACTAGCACACAAGTTGAGGTTTACAACCTATCATGTTGACAATATTTTGATGTTGTGTTGTTCCAATTGAGTTAATTATGCATGTGAGTCCTATGAGTTCTCATTTTGAACGCATAAAAGGCAAAGCACCTTAATCAATGAAAGGTACATTGATAGGAAAAGGTGAGCTGCTTAACTACTTGGAAGACGTGGTGGGCATTTGTGCTACCATAAGGCAAGAAATCAAGATTAAAAGAGTTCGGTCCATATGAGTTTGAATTTGTCATAAACTTTGGTTTTGACAAATTCACATGGATAGGAACATATACACCATTAAAATCTAAGTTTCATAAGATTTCCTCCATCATGAAAATGATTGTGAGGAAATGCTTTCACTAAGAAAGATTTTAAGAAGATAGTAATTGTAAAGCTGCATTCTCGAATTCGATTATGGTTATGGTATCCCTTTCCATAATTTGAATTGTGAGGTTTGACAATTAGTCTTAATTGTTTAGACACACATATGGACTATCTAAGGCAAAGGTGTATAAGTTCGAGAAGCCTTGATAAAAGATTATCAAAGCATTAAGTATTTGAAACATGGGCTTAAGAAATTCAATAGGTATTGTTTTTCTAACAGTTAAGCTATTTCTGAATACATGTCAAAGCTAGTGGGAGAATAAGGGTTATGTTTTATAATAATCATCATGATAGTGGGAGCATAAATGTTATGATTGTATGATTATTAACGAAAATATTGCAAGTTGACAATATTAATTATAGAAAACAAGAGTCATTCTTTGCAAAGTTGTAAGGATGGAATAGTTGTTTTGCTATAATTAAGGGAGAGAATATTATGCTTCATTTCAAATCTAAAGGATTAGGTTGAGAAATGTTGATAAATGTAGTCAAATGTACATAGTGTGTTCTTAAAATTTTCGATTATGATTACGGCATTCCTCTTCACAATTCGAATTTTGAGAGCATAGCAAATAAAACATTATGTATCGTGTCCCATACGCTTCAGGTAAAGGATCGATTGCAAGTTCTTTAATATTTGACCATTCTAAAATTTTCCAAATGTCTAGTGCATTTAGAGGAAAACGGACTAGAATTGTTTTTGACTAAAATAATTAAACAACTATCAATGGACAATCCAAAGTTCGACGAGGATTAGTTGCTTGTGAGTAGTTGGAAGCATGGTATTGGATGGACCATATCGACATCATTATGAATAGAAAAGATTCTATTAAAAATGAGTTGTCATATGGAAAATATGGAAGCGTGTCCATATTAGGAATTGAATATTGAAAATCTATGTCTAGATTAGAAACTTTTATGCAAAAGGATGTCCAAAGGAATGTCTTTGAGTGAGAGACATCATATCTGAGGAATTGTCTTGTAACAATCTCCGATAAAAGACTTTGTAATTTCATTGGCAATAGTCTTTGTGACTTTGGTTAGTGATACTACGAAGGGATCAGTGCATAGAATGTTAGAATCTAGCGTATTCTATAAGTAGCAAGAATTTGATATTCTTTCACTTATGAAAAAGGATTTGGAGTTGTGAAATGAGTAAACATTGTGTGCATGCTAGGAGCATGGGAGAAGTGTAATAATTCAAGTAAGAAGTTGATTACCCGAAACAACAAATAATGAGTAATAGATATGGTGATAAATAAAAGGAGTTTTATGTATACTCAAAGGTTTGAGGCCACATGGGATTAGTATTATTCTTGTGTTTCACTTTTCATGTTTTGACTTCCTGAATAATTTAATTGGTTTAGAACAGTCAAATTATTCGAACGGGCCACAATCGTTCATATGTTGGAAGTAGATATGAAGGAAGACTGTCATGAATGGTGTGTGGATTGTCTAAAACAGTATTAGACATAAGCAAATGTTTGCTGCAACGTTCATGAGTGCTTATGAATATGAATTTGAGCATTGGATCAAACCCACGCTCACTTGGATCACTCCATGAATTATATCACGAGTGATTGGTGAGACGATAACTGTTGGATAAGGTGTCTAAGTCCATAACTTATTTGGTATATACTTGACCCGACCCGACATGGTCCATTTGGGTTGCATCTCATCCAAACTATTTATGGATAATTTAATGAGAGTTATACACATATGATTATTAATATATTATAAGTTATAATATATAAATATGAAGTCATGTTATTTAATTAGTCTTAGTCTTAAATTAATTATGAATTAATTTAGAAATTTAAAAGGAAGACTAATTAATTGTGGGCTATTATATTTTATATAGTGTGGGCTAATACTCATTTGTTAATGGGCTAAGCTAATATGGAAGTCCATGGATGATCCATGGAGCTTTTAACCCATGGATCCTTGGAAAAGGAAAGGTCATGGGTTATTAAAGTTTCACCCTAATCATGTACACTATATAAGCATGCTTATGGAGCATGAAATGGAGGCTAGTGTAACTAGTGAACTAGTGTGTGTGTGCTTGTGTGGCTGAAAATACAAGTGTGTATTCTCTCTCAAAGTTTTCCAAGAGTTTGTGGTGTTTTGTGATTCCATTTGAGGCATTCACACTATTGGTGCTTGGCCCTCAAACTCCTCAAGAACCAAACTCATCAACAAAGGTATGTAATCTCTTCTAACTCTTTTATGTTTAAAAGTACCCCATGTCATGTTAGATAGGTTATGAACCTTGGAAAATTATTATTTTGCATGTATTTAGACATACATAGATCCAAGGTTTATTAGGGTTGCATGCACACTTAGGATGTGTTAGATTGCTCAAAACCCAACAGTGGTATCAGAGCCAGGTTTGCTTGTTTGAATACTTGATGCAAATTGCTGAAAATCGAAGATTTTATGCTATCTGCACAGCTGACTCGCCGAGTCCATGTAGGCATTCGACGAGTCCAAGACAAAATTCATCAAACTCGGCAAGTTGGTTCATGCACTCGACGAGTTGGACCCCCAGACAGCATATCTTCAAGTTTTGGTGCTGGAATTGGTATAGAATCATTACCTTAAACTGTTTTGGACTCATAAAACCTGTTTTTGATGTGGTAATGATGATGGTGGACAAATTTCAAAGTTATAATCAAAATTTCAATTTTATATGTGTTCATATGATTCTTGAAATTGTTGATGTGGATGTTCATGTTCATATGAGTTTTGTTAGATCATAGGAATTATTTGCAAATTGTTTGTTAGTTAATTCTTGATCTTAATGTATTTTAATGGAATATTTAATTTGTCCTCAAGTTATGGAATTCCAAGAGGTTTTCTTTTAAATGTTTTTTTAAGAAGTTGTAGGTTACATTTTCTTGAAGAGTTTTTCCCATAAATGCTTTTATGGACTTCATAACTTGTCCTCAAGTTATGGATTTCCAAGAGACTCTTCATTAAAAGCTTTAAAACACTTAATTAAAACTCGTAAGTTATGAATATCCAAAAGTTTATGAATTGTTCAAAACTTGCCCTCAAGTTTTGGAATTTGGAAAAGTTTCACACACTTTAAAAAACTTTAATTCCAACACATAGAATTTAAAAGTTAAAATTCAACACTTATACTATTTATAACATTAATGGTTAATTATTATATATATGTATAAGAATAAGTCGTTTTACCGTTAGTAGGCCTCATTCACGAAGCCGGTCTATAAGGTGGGTATAAGGTTGTTGTCTATAAAATGACGACTTAATGGGTGTCCACTCTCACCCACCGCTTGCTTGATCGGTGGAGGGTTGTTAGCCGAACGAGTAGGACAATGACTTTAAGTTCTCATTAAAAGTATAATGAATATTATAAAGTAACTAAATATTTTTTTTATTTAATTCCCAATCTTAGTTACTTTAGGAAAAATGTGAATTTGGTGCTAGCCCATGGAATTCACACTTTGTACCTTACCAAGTCGTTGGTGGAGCGTGTGTGGGTAACCGGCACACTAACTTGGACTAGTAAGGACCACGAAGGGTGACTTAATGTTTTTCATAGATCAATGGAGCGTGTGTGGTTAACCGGCACATTGATTAGGTGATAATATTAACGGAACCAAGTGAATTGGTATGGTTATTCACACCTTGTTTTGTGATCCTCGGCATCCCAGTCACAAAATTTGAGAGGGCACACTCGAGATTGAAACATGCCATTGAAAAGTTCAATGAATCTCAAAAGATCTAGGAATTTCAAATCCAATTAAAACCTAATAAATTATTTCGTTTTTCATGGTGGAAATTGGTGAATCGTCATTTGCCTACCTTCAAATATTTTATAGCTTGGATTACGGCATCCCTCTTCCAAATTATAAAATATTGTGTTCGGTCCTAGCCTTGATATTTCATATTGGGTGTTATATTAAAGACTTTGAATCAACTAACTTGATTTTCTCCCATAATAGATGTCTGGTTCAGACAACTATGATCTTCCCAAATCTCTTGACGATGGTGTCCCTTCAACATCATGCTTCACTTCCTCCACCTCCTCCAATTATTCTCCCTCACCCACAAGTTCTTGAAAAGTTTAAAATCAATCAATCCCTATTGGCAAGCATAGTCTATGTGTGCTCACATCTTGGAGATAAAGTCACATATTGACAAGCCAGGAGAGTTGGGTGTCAAAGTCTCGTGAAAGTTGGATGTACAATCACTTTCTTAGTAACATAGTGAGTCTCTTTGGGGCTACTATGAGACAGACTATGACATGACCCTTAATGATGTTATCTATTTGCTTGGTGTTGTGGAATCAGCAATGATTTGGAACACCAGTAAAGCAAATTTGATTAAAAGAACAACTTCCCAAGTCTTAAATGGACATTGACAATGGTAGGATTGGATATCTAGAAAAGCATTTCTCTTCCCAATGGAAAGGGATCGGCCATACTCAACTCGGTTGACCAAATGGTAAAGAGAAAGGCTAAGTCTGAGATAGTCTCATGTGCCATTACCAAAGGGTCCATGTGTTTTGTTGCCAAAGGAAGAAGCATTGGTTGCGAAGCTACCATATTCACCTGAAAGGTCATAAGGTTGATCAAGTCAAGAGGTTTGACTCTACTTCGGGTAAAGTCTACTGTTTAACTCTATTATGTTTCTATTTGGAGATTCGTATTACATAATGTGAATGGGTCACATGTTGATGTTTTTAAGAATCAAAGAAAAGATAGGAAGCTTAAAGTAAGTATATGTTGATTCTGATTGCGAAGGTGGGTTTTAATCGCATGGTTCGGTAATCAGAATTTTGAGATATTGGTTAAGAGTTATAATATATTGCTTAGGAATAGGTAACAACAAGGTTTTCATGTGGATTGTAAGGATAAGTTTTTCCACAAAGTTTTAAAATAAAATAAAAAAGGGTTTTAATTTTATTTATTTTAAAAATATCCTTACAATGGCATCTGTGAAAAATTGTTGCTTATATGTTTCCAGTAATAGCAATATTGAAAAGTGGATTTTATTCCTTCATTTTTGGTAGTATCTGAATTTACCAAATGAAGAAATGTTTTTCATCACCCAAGTTTCAATTGGACAGAAACTTGGAATCATACAAGTTGTATTGTATGATGAATGAGAATTTTTCATCTTTGAAAATTAAGACTAATTCTTTGATCACATGTATATGTGACTCAATTGAAGGACTAAGGAATTAGGTACACTGGATGTGTGCTAGTCAAGGTCCACCACAAAGATTGATTTGTCATGATTTACTAAAGATTAGTAAATATGATTATACTTATGAGGTTAAGTATAATTCTGTAACATTGGAAAGGTTACAATGTATGACAAAAACAATTGAGAAGAATCAAATTAGGTAGAAAGATAAAAGTTTCTCAAATCTGAAAGGATGGGAGAGTACTTTAGTATCATATTTCATGATCATCTTAATGATTATGAAACCATATCACAAATTCATACTCTATGGACGTCTTAGTGCATTGTTATGGCTAAGAAGAGAGGTCATGAATTGTTGGATTGGTTAAGATCAAGAAGATGAGTCATACTTCGTTCCAAAACTATTCTTAGAGTCATACTCCAAGATTGTAACATTGAGTGACATAAAGTAAGGTTTAAAACAGTTATCAAATGTAGTGTAAAATGTTTCTACTCTTGTACATTTGAGATTGGTAAGTTGTGATGTCTTGGATGAGACAAAGACCAACTAAGACCAATTGTGTGAAGTGTTAGTCTTGATAAGAATCCGCACTATCCCTTAAATATTTGTTTTGTCAAGGAATGGTTCTTCACTGGGGAAACTTATATGTCAATGGGACAGTGGGAGCCTTAAAGATCCTGAAAGAGTTTCAAGATTTAATCCAGAGTAAAACCTGTAATTTATCACTAGCACACGACTTAAGGTTTGCAACCTATCGTGTTGACATAATTCTTATTTTTGTACCTACTTCAAATAAGTTGAATTTGCATGTGAGTTATCAGAGTTCAACTTGGAAGCATTGGTGGGCCTTGTGCTACCAAGGTGACAAGAAATTAAGATTGAACAAGTTTAATCCATGTAATGCTGAATTTGTCACTAACCTTATCTTGTGATTATGGTTTTGACAAATTCACATGGATAGGAACTCATACATTATAAAATCTAAGTGTCATAAGGTTTCTCTCCGATTCATGAAAATGATGGTGAGGAAATGCTTTCACTAAGTAGATTTTACGTAGATATCAATTATGTTATTTGCATTTTCAAAAGTCGTTAGTGGAGCGTGCGTGGTTAACCGGCACACTAACATGGACTTGTGAGAAATGGAAAATGCCTAAGCAATTAAGACTATGATTACGGTATCCCTTTTCATAGTTCCGAAAGTTGTTTAGACACACATGTGAGCTATCTAAGAAAGGGTGTATGAATCTAAATTTCAGAAATCCAGCAGATTTCTGGAAATATGTCAGAGCTAGTGGGAGCATATGTGTTATGCTGATAATCATCATGTTAGTGGGAGCATGATTATTACGTTTAGTGTTGCAAGTTAGCAATGTTACTTATAGAAAACAAAGTTTCAATTCGTGAAGTTGCAGGGGTTGAAAAGTTGTTTTGCTATAATTAAGGGAAAGAAAATTATTCTTCATTTCAATTCTAGAAGCTTGGATTGAGATTTTGATCATCTTTAGTCAAGGACATATATATGAATTTTATGTCTGAATGGTTCGACTTAAGGAAATTCTATATATATTGCGTTCTCAAAATTCAATTATGACTACGGCATCCATCTTCATAGTTAAATCTTAAAAACATGGCAAATAAAAAAATATTGTAGCAAAAGACTGGTCTAGTATCATGTCTTTATGTGAGACATCATAAATAGTGTCCCATATGCTTCGGATATAGGATCGATTTCATGGGCTATAATATTCATCCTATCTAAATTTTCCAAATGCTCAGGGCATTTAGAAGGGAAAAGTCTAGAACTGGATATGACTAAAGTGATTAAGCAATTGTCGAGGACAAATCTGAGGTTCGCCAAAGATTGGTTGCTCAGGGAAAGTTGGAAGTATGATGTAAGTTGTCGGAAAGGACCGTATTGACATGTTCTGAAAAGAAGTAACTCTTGTTCGGAAGTGATAGTCAAAATGGGACTATGGAAATGTCTCCATAGGTGGAAGTTATTCAATCTATGTAAGATTAGAAAACCTTAATGCAAGAAGGATGTTCAAAGCAATGTACTTTGAATATTAGACTTCCGTTCCATAGAAGTTGACCTTCTTTGGAATACTCTATAATGATTGGTGACAAGGTTTTGGTGCCTTTGTGCATAATCATTACAAGAGAAAATTGCATAAAACTTTAAAATCTAACAGATTTTTTTTGGTAAATGATAGGAATTGGGGATTCTCACATTTACAATAAGGATTTGGGATTGTGAAATGAGTATCATTGGAATCATGTTCAATTGATCTACATCACAATGTAAGGATCATAGACAAACATAGTGTGCATACTTGGAGTATGGCATAACTATTGTTTAGAAAAACAAAGTGTACATGCTAGGAGCATGGGACGACAGTTGTTTTTATTCATGTCTTAAGTTGATTGTTTGAAACATTATACAATGAATAATGTGTAATCAATATGGTGATAAATAAAAGGTGGTTCTATTTATATTCAAAAGGGTTCTGAGACCATATTGGATTCGATTATTATTGTGTTTCACTTTGCATGTTTTGACTTCCAAAATAGCTAGGTTATTCTTTCTGAATGACTAAGTTATTTAAACACTCCACAGTCGTTCATATGTTGGAAGTAGGTATGAATCAAGACTGTCATGAATCGGGTTTGTAGATGGCTAAATGGGTTTAGTCATAGCAATGGTTGCTACAACATTCATGAGTGCTCATAAGTTATGAGTATTGGATTAAACCCACGCTCACTTGTATCACTTCATGGAATTTATCTCGAGTGATCGTGAGACGGTAATATCATATAAATCTTCAAACCTAGAGATATGAGTTGTTACCTATGAGTTGGTTGTGCATTGATTGCACGTAAACGCATCAGTAACTTGATGTTATAAAACGTGCCTTTGTGTACAATTCAACAAGTAGTAGAACAAACATATGAGTCGAAGTTTAACTGTTCCTTCTAGAAATAGAAGCGATATCTGGGCCCCTCAATGATTTTGTTGTGACCTATGTACCGGCCGGTCAGAACTAATTGATGTGTTCGATTAAGTTCTTTGTCAAAAAAATCGAAAATCAGGAAACAAACTGTTGGACAATAAGTACGACGTTGTTCCATGTATTTGTCCGGCTGATATCATGAGAACAGAGGATTATATGATCAGTTATCTAAAATGGCGCTTCATACTTCAACTGAGTCTTCATAGTTCAATGGATTTTCGAGAGCTACGATTGCTGGTTGGTTCCTGAAGTAACATACGCAAATATAGTTATTAGACTTATCCAAGTGGGAGTCTGTTGGATAAGGTGTCTATGTCCATAACTTATTTGGTATATACTTGACCCGACCCGGCATGGTCCATTTGGGTTGCATCTCATCCAAACTATTTATGGATAATTTTATGAGAGTTATACACATATGATTATTAATATATTATAAGTTATAATATATTAATATGAAGTCATGTTATTTAATTAGTCTTAGTCTTAAATTAATTATGAATTAATTTAGAGATTAAAAGGAAGATTAATTAATTGTGGGCTATTATATTTTATATAGTGTGGGCTAATACTCATTTGTTAATGGGCTAAGCTAATATGGAAGTCCATGGATGATCCATGGATCTTTTAACCCATGGATCCTTGGAAAAGGAAAGGTCATGGGTTATTAGAGTTTCACCCTAATCGTGTACACTATATAAGCATGCTTATGGAGCATGAAATGGAGGCTAGTGTAACTAGTGAACTAGTGTGTGTGAGCTTGTGTGTGGCCGAAAATACAAGTGTGTATTCTCTCTCAAAGTTATCCAAGAGTTTGTGGTGTTTTGTGATTCCATTTGAGGCATTCACACTATTAGTGCTTGGCCCTCAAACTCCTCAAGAACCAAACTCATCAACAAAGGTATGTAATCTCTTCTAACTCTTTTATGTTTAAAAGTACCCCATGTCATGTTAGATAGGTTATGAATCTTGGAAAATTATTATTTTGCATGTATTTAGACAAACATAGATCCAAGGTTTATTAGGGTTGCATGCACACTTAGGAAGTGTTAGATTGCTCAAAACCCAACAATAACATCTTATATTATTGAAACCGAGATGTGTGAGTTGTATCTTGCTAATCGGTTGCATATTGTTAATATGAAAACGCACTAGTAACTTGGTGTTATAAAACATATTGTTGTGTGTGATTCGGTGAGTGAGTGCAAGCAAGCATTGTATCAAAGTTTATCCTTTCCTTTTATCCAAAGAAAGATACAAGCGATATCTTTGGGCACCTCGATGATTTAGTGATGACAAACGTAAATGCACGGCCGGGATAGGGCTAATTTGATTTGTTCAATTAGTCAGTCGTCATAAATCGGAAATCGAGATATAGTACAAAGAGAATGATTAGAAATCATATCTCAGACGATATCTAGAATGGAGGAATATATGATCCCTTATCTAAGGATGTGCGTATCTGATAGGACCAGAGTTGACAGCGGCTTTGGAAAGCTACGATTGCAGATCAGGATCTGAATTCATACGCATAATAGTTATTAGACTTACCCAAGTGGGAGACTGTTGGATTAGTGTCTAAGTCCATAACTATTTTGGTATGTACTTGACCTGATGGTGCATGATACTTTTGGGTTGCCTTCACCAAAGCAACTTGATAGGATGAATTATGGAGAGAAAGGATTAAATATGATTTATTAATATATTATGGGAATAATATATTAAACGAGAAATCATATTGTTTAATTAATATTAGTCAATAATTAATTGGTAATTAGTTTTGTGAAGGGACTGAAATTGTAATTATAAGATAATTATAATTTGGGCCATGGATTCCCTTATATTATAAGGTGGAAAAAATCTATGGGGAAGCCCATATGAAATCGTCCAAGGCCTTGAGGAAAGGGCTTCATGGGTTGCTTAGGGCTTAAGCATCCAATTTAGGGTTTCCTTGTTAGATAACCCTAATAGCCCAACTATATAAAGAAACCTTAAGGCTCAAAAACGTGGGCTAAGCTTCTTGTTAGGGTTTCTACACGTTTTGGTAGCCTCCAACCATTAGAGGAGTGACACTTGTGACTCTAAGCCTTCCAAAGTCAATACAAGGAGATTTGTGATTATTATTGCTACATAACAATCAAGGTAACATTATAAACCTGTTCTTATGTTAATATGATTATTTGAATGCTAGAATTAGGGTTTATAGTCTTGGATAACTTGCATGTACAATAGAGAAACCTAGATCCAAGCTTTAGGTTTGTATGAGCACATAGGATGTTCTTAGGACCAAAACCCATCAGTACTGTAATGTAGTGCTATAAGGACTACCGTTGTACTAACTACCTTAAACTGGATTTATATTAAGGCATCATGTGATTAATTGTACCATACTATCGACAGGTAACAACGAAAAAGATATGGTCGTAAAAAAAGAAATGACGTTTGGCACCCGCAGACCTGCAGGTCTGGCTGTAGCTAGCAGCAAGGTGTAGGATAGTCAATCCAGTATAGATCTATACACAAACTCACGCTCTCCCTTCAAGAGACTCTGGCTACAACACGGGCCATGACATTTAAGTCATGCTCCTATTCATATCACAATGGTTAACGTATTCATGTATATGTAATCTAATGAACTGTTCTAGCTATAATGTATGCGCTCTCTATCTAGCAAGTATAGTAATATACTATAATCTTCTAGCTATATTGTATGTGCTCTCTATCTAGCAAGTATTGACTCATGAATGACCTGACTCATTGTATGATATCGCGTTCTAGTAATAGTTCTAGTATCTTCCTAAACTACCCCTATGGTAGTTTACTAGTAATCTAACTGGTATGTATGGACACGGATGTATACCCTTGCAACCCAAGGGCATTGGATGAACTGAATACGACTTTATGAATATATATATATATATATATATATATATATATATATATATATATACATATGGTATATAACTAATATTTAAACGACCTTCGGACGGATACCCGATATCCCACAAGACCACATCTCAAGCGCGCAAAGGAAATAGGGTGGATAGCCTTCCTAAGTCTTTTAAACATTTCTTATATATATATATATATATATATATATATATATATATATATATAGGTATGCAATTGATAATATAAAAGCATAAAATAAGTTTTGGTAAAATCTTTAAAGACTTTTAAACTACTAAGAAAGATTACGTGATGTCAGTTTGGAAAATGGTTTGAAAGCAGTATATAGGAACAAATATAAGTATAAGGAAAACCTTTCTACATAATTATTATCTAAGAAAAGATCGACTTGATGTCAATCTATGAAGCGGTTTTAAAGGCATGGGTTTAATAAAACAGTTTAGTATAAAGAAACATTTGTTTGAAACACAATTGTAAATGAGTTTGAAATGAAACATGTAGAGTAAAATGTATAGTGTAATAAGGAGTTTTAAACACATAAAGTGTTTATGAAAAACATTTGAAGTAAACTGTTTGGTAAAACGGCTAATGAGTAGCCAATCACTTGAATACTGCTTATTAATCACATGTGATTGATATAACAATTAACATAATTCTACTTGTATCTCCCCCATAAAACATTTAAAAATAGTTAAAACATTGATTAAAGGGTATGAACTCACCTGTTGTGGGTGATATGGATGAACTGATGAGGTAGGACTGCTAGGTGTCATGTGAAGACTTTAGACACACGCAATGGTCCTAATTACATATGAAGACATATGTATATAAACAATTAGTGATTATAACACTAATTAAACATCTATAAACATCCTAATGTGAGGAAAACACTTTTGGTCAAGTGCTAGGAGGCTAATGGGTTGCAACAAGGGAGTGCAATACCTCTTATGGGAGTTTATGGTCAAATGACCATATGTGTTGGAGTTTACGGCCCAGGGGAGTAAACTCCTGGATGTAAAATATCAATAGGGTCCCTAAATGAACCTTAGAATTATTACAACTTAAGTGGTGAAGTGCTTCTAGGCTTAAATGAGTGTTTGGGCTTCTTTTTAACTCCATTTAGGAGTTCACGGCCTTGCGACCTCTCCCCCATGAGTTTACGGGCGTAAAGTCATGGTAACGAGTACCATTTGATGTTTTGAGGTTCCTAACACTTCAAATATATGATCTAAGTTGGGTTCTAGGCATAAGGAAGGAGTTAGGGTGTCATTTGTCCCATTTATAGGGGTTTACAGCCCAGGAACTTGTCTTGGCCGTAAACTCCTTTATCCTTGTGATTCCTTATGTTTTCTAGGCTATAAATACTTTAGGGTACATGTCTAAATTATTCTCTTCCCTTAAGGAAGGTTTTTAGGGCATTTTGGCACATAAATATGGAGTTCACGACCGAAGAACTTCTTTTGCCGTGAACTCACTTTCACCATTGATTCTTAATTGTTTTGTGGTCTAAAACATGTAATGGTAGCTTCTAGGTTCATTTCCAAGGCTTTAAGGGACAATGGGCACACTTTGGCCCTTAAAAAAGAGTTTACTCTCCAAGTGTTCTTGGGCGGTAAACTCCCAAATCTTGGGGTTTTGATCCGATTTGGATGTTATAAAACACAGTCTAAGCTAAATAATATAACTAGATAGAAGTACTCACGATTTGGGATAAAAACCCAAGGATCCGTGAGAGAGAATTCAGCTTTTCTCTAGTTGGAAATGCAACTAATGAATGAATATGGTTCAGATTTCTATATATAGTCCTGAGATTTTTGGCAGAAAATATTTTATTCCCAGAATGAACTCTAATAACATAGAGTATTGGAATAACAGTGTTGCACAAAACCCTAGTACATCCACTCTCCTGATATCTCCTTAAGTGCTAAACCTGAAATACTCAAACTTATACCCAAAGTCTGAAATTTTACTGTAACTGTTCTAACTTCTATTGGCTTCATATGGTTCGTTCAGAATGGAAAGTTCGGGTTGTCACATTTAGCCCTTAGTATTATTTGTAGACTTTCTGATTCACCTATAAATACGGGTTGTACTCAGGGTTAAATAGAAATTTTTCAAGTCTTTTTGTCTGATAATCTCTGTGTATGTGAAAGTATAATTGAGCTATAAACCAGATCTTCTTTACTCTTCGTATTCATATTACTTTAATTACATCGATTACATTCATACTCAATTAAATCTCTACTACATTTTGTCAAACATGAGTAGTGGAGATCATAGAGGGGAAAAATGGTCTTTTACCCATTTCAAGAATTAGAGAGAGATAGAATAATCTTTGGTTACTTAGAGTAATGAATAGAGTATGAATTAGAGATAATTATCTTATGTGATAGGCGGAGGCCAGTTCAAGATTTGTGTTTGAGGTTCTACTTGCTCGCTTATGAGGTGAGTCTTCTCACTATACTTTACCTAGAATGGTAATTGATTTGTAAATGAAGGGTATTATGTGTTATATTGATTATCGAGATATCCTGCATTTTGTCTTTCTGGTTTATGATGTGTATTATTCTGAGTTTACTGAGTTAGGACTAGAGGGTCCACCCGAGTTGTGGGACTAGAGGGTCTCATTGATACACATTGACCAGAGGGCCTTATTTGAGCATAATCATGAGAGGCTAATGAGATATGTGTGGTATTTTGGGTAACTCACTAAGCTTCGTGCTTACCATGTTATGTGTTATGTGTTTTAGGTACTTCATAGGATCATGGGATGGTGTCGGCTTGATTGTATACACGAGACTGAGCTATATTTGAGGATCTTGGATTTTGTTGTCATGCACATGTGTTTTGATAAAATGATATTTTGGAGCTTTTGTGATTTACATAATGAGATTAATGTTATTTTTAAATGATTTTTTTTTAAATTTATGGTGTTACATCAAACTACAACAGAAGGTAATATTCTAACTAGTTTTTATGATTTAAATATCAACTTGCATGCTAGTTTTAGGCTTCATACTTTACAATATTGTTGCACATATAATTAGAGAAAACATAGATCCAAATCTATTAGGGTTGTATGTGATGGGTTTTGAGCATTCTAACACTTCCTAAGTGTACATGCAACCCTAATAACCTTGGATCTATGTTTGTCTAATTTGTCATGCAAAGTTGAATTCCAAGGTTATATCCTATCTAGCATACATGGGGAACAATTTTAACATAAAGTATAGATAGAATAACTTACCTTGTTGTTGCTTGTGTTCCTTGAAACCTTGTGAGCCTAGCACCTCAAGTGGTGATGCCTCAAATGCTTCACACAACACCAAATGCTCTTGGAAGAACTTATGAGAGAATACACACTCTTCAAAATCGGCCAAGCCCCCTTATTACTTAGTGTAACCGATTTGGGAGGAGATCATATTCCTTATATAGTGTTGACACATCTAGGGTTAAACCCTAATGTGTCATGACTCTTCATTTCCATGACCCATGGGTTTGTAACTCCCATGGAGCATCCATGGAGCATCCTATGGGTGGAACCGAACTTGATGATCCATGGAGCCTTTTAGCCCACTATACAAGATATGGATGATTTACTTAATCAACCCATATATTTAATTAGTTATCTTTTGATCACTTAATTAATTCTAAATTAATTCTTGATCAAACTAATCAAATAATATTATTAATATATTAGAACTTATAATATATTAATAATCTCCAAGCGTTATTTCTCTCATTTAGTTTATCCAATTGCATGGTGCCATGCAACCCAAATGGACCATGCCGGGTCGGGTCAAGTACATACCAGAAATAGTTATGGACTTAGACACCTTATCCAACAGTCTCCCACTTGGATAAGTCTAGTAACTATTACTGCAAGTATGATTTCAGGAACCGATCGGTAATCATAGCTCTTTACAAGGTTCCTCGAAACTTGAGAAGATGATGGTACGCCATTTAAGATAAGTGATCATATAATCCTCTGTTCTAGATATCAGTCGGACAAATACATGGAACAATGTCTTACTTATTGTCCAACATTTGTTTCCCGATTTCCGATTTGTTTGACAATGAACTTTATTGAACACATCAATCTAGTTCTGACCGGGCCCGGTACATAGGTCAAAACAAAATCATCGAGGGGCCCATATATCAGCTTCTAATCCAAGAAGGAACAGATAAACTTCGACTCATATGTTTGTTCTACTACTTATTGAATTACACATAAGAGCACGATTTTATAACATCGAGTTACCAATGCGTTTTTCGTACAATCAATGCATAACCAACTCGTAAGTAACAAATCATATCTCTAGGTTTAAAGATTTATATGATATTACCGTCTCACGATCACTCGAGATAGAATTCCATGAAGTGATTCCAGTGAGCGTGGGTTGAGTCCAATGCTCAGAACTTATGAGCACTCATGATTGTTGTAGCCTTGTCCCAGACCTCTACAATCAAACATGACAGTCTTGATTCATACCTACTTCCGACATATGACCGACTGTGGAGGTTTGAATAATATGTTATACCAAACAAAATTATTCTGGAAGTCAAAACATGCAAAAGAAATATAGTAAACGATCGAAAAGAGATAGCAACACTTTACTCATAAATAAACACTTTTATTCATCATCAAATGTCAATTACACTTTACAAATTTCAAGATTATCTAACTACTAAATCTAATATCATCCTTCAGCCCTATGCTCCGAGCATGTTGGAGATGCTTAACCCGAGTCAGTCCCTTCGTAAGGGGATCTGCCGGATTCTCATCTGATGATACCCTCTTTGCCACGAGGAGTCCTTCTTCGATCCGATGTCTGATGAAATGATATTTTCTGTCAATGTGTCTGGATCTCCCGTGATCCCTTGGTTCCTTGGCTAAGGCAACAGCACTTTCACTATCACAGAAAATTTCCATCGGCTCTTTAATAGCTGGTACAACTCCAAGGTCTCCAATGAAGTTCCTCAGCCATAACGCCTCCTTTGCTGCTTCGCTAGCTGCAATATACTCTGATTCACAAGTAGAATCAGCCACTGTCTCTTGCTTGGAACTCTTCCAAGAAATTGCTCCTCCATTTAGGGTAAAGACCCAGCCCGACTGAGAGCGGAACTTATCCCTATCAGTTTGGAAGCTAGCATCACTATACCCTACAACTCTCAAGTCATCACTCCCACCGAGGGTAAGGACCCAGTCCTTAGTCCTTCGCAGGTACTTGAGAATACTCTTTACCGCAGTCCAGTGTGCCTTGCCAGGATTCCCCTGAAACCTGCTAACCATGCTCAAGGCAAAGGCTACATCAGGTCGAGTACACGTCATAGCATACATGATCGAACCTACAGCCGAAGCATAAGGTAATCGACTCATTTCTGCTATCTCAGCCTCAGTGCTAGGGCTTTGTGTCTTACTCAGCTTGGCGCTACTCTGGATGGGCACCTCTCCTTTCTTGGAGTCTTGCATTCTGAATCTCTTCAGAATCTTCTCCAAGTAGGTACTTTGACTAAGTCCAATTAGTCTTTTACTCCGATCTCTCAAGATTCTTATCCCCAAAATATAGGCAGCTTCACCAAGGTCCTTCATAGCGAAACACTTTCCAAGCCAGGACTTTACTTCCTGCAAGGTTGGAATGTCGTTTCCTATGAGTAGTATGTCATCCACATACAATACCAAAAAGCTAACTATACTCCCACTAGCCTTGACATATACACAAGATTCATCTTCACTCCTAGAAAAGCCAAATTCCTTGACCTTTTCATCAAAGCAAAGATTCCATCTGCGAGGTGCTTGCTTTAATCCATAAATGGATTTCTCAAGCTTACACACTCTATTAGGGTACTCGTTACTGACAAAACCCTCTGGCTGACTCATGTAAACATCTTCAGCCAACTTCCCATTAAGGAAAGCGGTTTTGACATCCATTTGCCAAATTTCATAGTCATGAAATGCGGCTATGGCTAACAGAACCCGAATAGACTTAATCTTGGCTACCGGAGAAAAGGTCTCATCATAGTCCACTCCAGGAATTTGAGAGAAGCCCTTTGCAACCAGCCTAGCCTTATAAGTGTGTACTTTACCATCCATGTCGGTCTTCTTTTTGAAGACCCATTTGCACCCTACAGTTTTTCGACCTGGTACATTCTCAACCAAGTTCCAAACTTGATTGTCATACATGGATTGTATCTCGCTATCCATAGCCTCTTTCCATTTAGCAGACTCGGGGCCCGCCATGGCTTCCTCGTAGCTGTTAGGGTCATCATGAATTACTAGTGTCTCATCACTAATAAGTGTCTCACCTTCTGCAGTAATATGGAATCCATAGTAATGCTCAGGTGCACTCCTAACTCTCGTGGAACGTCTCAGAGGTACAGATTCGTCAATTGGCTCAACAGGAGTTACCTCCTCAAGTTGAGGGCTAGAGTTTGAAGTTCCTTCACCACTTGACTCTTGAATTTCTTCAAGATCAACTTGCCTCCCACTGTCTCCTTGGCTTGTAAACTCTCTCTCTCGAAAGACTCCTCTTCTTGCTACAAAGACCACGTTGTCACTAGGTCTGTAGAAGAGGTAACCAAAGGAATGCTGTGGGTAGCCGATGAAAATACACCTCTCGCTTCGGGGTTCGAGCTTATCATGAGTCTCGCGTCTCACGAAGGCCTCACAGCCCCAAATCTTGATGTGGTCTAGTTTAGGTACTTTACCAGTCCACATCTCGTGAGGAGTTTTGGCAACTTTCTTTGTAGGGACTAGATTGAGGATATGTGCGGCAGTCTCTAAGGCATACCCCTAGAATGAGATTGGTAGCGAAGCTCGACTCATCATGGAACGAACCATGTCCAACAAGGTTCGATTACGCCTCTCAGCCACACCATTCAACTGCGGTGTCCTGGGAGGTGTCAATTGTGAGACAATCCCACATTCCTTTAGATAGTCGAGGAACTCTGAACTAAGATACTCACCACCTCGATCGGATCGAAGCATCTTAATGTTCCTGCCCAATTGATTCTCGACTTCCTGTTTAAATTCCTTAAACTTCTCGAAAGTCTCTGACTTATGCTTGATTAAGTAGACATATCCATATCTACTGTAATCATCGGTAAAAGTCAAATAATAACGATTAGCATCTCTTGTGGCATGTTTGAATGGTCCACACACATCCGTGTGTATAAGGTCCAACAAACCTTCACCCCTTTCACATGAGCCTGTGAAGGGTGACTTTGTCATTTTTCCAAGTAAGCATGATTCGCAACTATCATTTGACTTTAGGTCAAACAACTCCAAGATTCCATCCTTTTGGAGTTGGCCTATGCGTTTCTTGCTTATATGTCCAAGACGACAATGCCATAACGATGCTTTATCCAAGTTATTATTATTAGTAGAATCAATACACAAGACATTATTTCCTAAGTTATCTACAATAGATACAGCTTCATACACACCATCACAAGGTAATGCTTTAAAATAAAGTACATTATTAAAGAAAGCATTAATCGAACCAACTTCATTATCAAACGAAAAGGTGAAACCTTGTTTGTACAATGCATGAAAGGAAATAATATTTCTTGCCATTTCTGGCGAATAACAACATTTATTCAAATCTAAATTTAACCCACTACTTAGCGATAAAGTATAAACTCCAATCTTGGTGACAGGTGTAACTTTCCTATTCCCCATGATTAAGTTTATTCTTCCTTGCTCCACATTCTCACTTCTTCCTAGTCCCTGCAAGTCACAACAAATATGAATTCCGCAACCTGTATCAAGGACCCAAGATTTCGAATGGGGTGAGTTATTAGAAATGATAGTGTAAATACCTGCATGGTTGGGTTTGACTTTCCCATCCTTTACATCTTGCTGGTACTTTGGGCAGCTCCGCTTCCAATGAGCTTTTTCGTGGCAATAGAAGCATTCAGCCTCTTTTGGGTCAGAAGAAGCATTCAGCCTCTTTTGGCTCCGCGTCCACTTGAAGAAGAGCCATCAAGGGTCCGAGCCTTGGTACCCTTTGAAGATCTCTTTCTCTTCCTCCCTCGACACTGCCCGATTGCCAAGACCGGAGTTGTTTCTGGAGTAGGAGTGATAGCAACCGACTTCCCCTTAAGACCTGTTTCTGCGGTCTTGAGAAGTCCCTGAAGTTTGCTGAGGGTGACCTCTTCCTTGTTCATGTGATATGTCATGCGGAATTGATCATAGCACGATGGTAAGGAGTGCAAAATGATATCTATTGCAAGCTCCTTAGGGAAGTTCACATTGAGCTTCAGCAACCGATCCACATACCTTTGCATTTTCTGCATGTGGCTCGTGACGGACTCTCCGTCCTTCATCATGGTTGTTATCATGGAGCAGATGACTTCGTACCTCTCTTGTCGTGCACTTTGATGGTATCTTTCCATCAAATCTTGGTGCATTTCATAAGGGTAGAAGTCTTCATAAGACTTTTGGAGTTCAGCTGTCATGGTGGCTAACATGATGCAAGCCACCTTGGTTGCATCTCTTTCATGAGTATGAAAGTCAGCGATCTCCTGGGGAGTTGCAGTGGACTCGTCAATTTCCTTAAGCTCCTTGTCAAGGACATATTCTTTTTCCTCGTAGCGGGTAATCATCCTGATGTTTCTGATCCACTTATTGAAGTTGGATCCATCAAAGGTGACTTTCCCACATAGACTCATAAGAGTAAAGGAGCCATTAGGATTCGAGCCAGAAGCATTGTTTGAAGACATCTGAAAAGAAGAACAAGTTTAGTTTAGATTTAAGAGAGTCCTTAATAAAACACCCAAATGTAATATTAAGGCTAGGATCCAATCACAATATAATATAACTTAGAAGAGGTATGCCGTAATCTAAGCTATACCATATTTGAAAGGTAGGTGAATGACGATTCACCAATTTCCACCACGAAAACCGAAATATGAAATATTTAGTTTTTATTGGTTTTAGAAATTCCTAGATTCTTTGAGATCCAATGAACTTTTCAAAGGCATGTTTCGATCTCGGGAGTGCCCTCCAGGTTTTGTGACTGGGATGCCGAGGATCACAAAACGAGGTGTGAAGTAACCATGCAGATCACTTGGTACCTTTAAAGTTTATCACTCAATCGATGTGCCGGTAAACCACACACGCTCCACCGATACTATAATAAACCTTAAGTCACCCTTTACCTACCTTGTTAAGTCCAAGTTAGTGTGCCGGTTAACCACACACGCTCCACCAACGACTTTGACAAAGTGTAAAGTGTAATTTCATGGATTAGCACCTTATTCACATTTTTCCTAAAGTAACTAAGATTGGGAATTTAATAAACATTTAGTTACTTTATTATATTCATCATACTTTGAATGAGAATTTATAAGTCCTTGTCTTACCCGTTCGGCTAACGACCCTCCACCAGTCAAGCAAGCGGTGGGTGAGAATATACACCCATTAAGTCACCATTTTATAGGCAACAACCTTATACCCACCTTATAGACCGGCTTCGTGAATGAGGCATACTAGCGGTAAGACGACTTGTTCTTATACATATATATATATAATTATTAAATTATCATAATATAAGTATAAGGGTTGAATTTTAACTTTTAAAATTCTAGGGGTTGGAACTAAAGTTTTAACTTAACTTTACTTGTTCCAAAACTTGAGGGCAAGTTTTGTAACTTTCAAAACTTTTCATTTCTTGTAACTTATGAGTTTAATAGAGTCATAAAATGAAGACTCTTCATTTTTATAACTCTTGTGTTTTCTTAATGGTTTTTAACTCAAGTGACTCTTGGTTTTCCATAACTTAAGGATAAGTTATGGACTCCATTAAAACACATTATGATCAAGAATTAAACTACCAAATAGGTTACAAATAATTCCTATGATCATCTAAAACACCATAAGAACAAGAACATGAATATGAACATAATCAAAAATTACATAAAACTTTGTAATTTTGATAACTAGTTGTTGTAAATGAATTAGCAAAACATTACACCACCAAAAACAAGTTTATATTTACTAAAACAGTTTAGGGTAATGTTTCTAATTCATTTCCAGCATCTGAATCAAAATTCTGCACTCATTCGACCCTACTCGCCGAGTGCATGAACATGACTCGCCGAGTTGGTTGAAGATACACATGGACTCGACGAGTCCCCCCTATAGACTCGACGAGTCCGATCGCAGACAGCAAATTTCCGATTCTGTTTTCAACTTTTAAGCACAAATAAGAACAAACAAGCCTAGGCTCTGATACCACTGATGGGTTTTGAGCATTCTAACACTTCCTAAGTGTACATGCAACCCTAATAACCTTGGATCTATGTTTGTCTAATTTGTCATGCAAAGTTGAATTCCAAGGTTATATCCTATCTAGCATACATGGGGAACAATTTTAACATAAAGTATAGATAGAATAACTTACCTTGTTGTTGCTTGTGTTCCTTGAAACGTTGTGAGCCTAGCACCTCAAGTGGTGATGCCTCAAATGCTTCACACAACACCAAATGCTCTTGGAAGAACTTATGAGAGAATACACACTCTTCAAAATCGGCCAAGCCCCCTTATTACTTAGTGTAACCGATTTGGGAGGAGATCATATTCCTTATATAGTGTTGACACATCTAGGGTTAAACCCTAATGTGTCATGACTCTTCATTTCCATGACCCATGGGTTTGTAACTCCCATGGAGCATCCATGGAGCATCCTATGGGTGGAACCCAACTTGATGATCCATGGAGCCTTTTAGCCCACTATACAAGATATGGATGATTTACTTAATCAACCCATATATTTAATTAGTTATCTTTTGATCACTTAATTAATTCTAAATTAATTCTTGATCAAACTAATCAAATAATATTATTAATATATTAGAACTTATAATATATTAATAATCTCCAAGCGTTATTTCTCTCATTTAGTTTATCCAATTGCATGGTGCCATGCAACCCAAATGGACCATGCCGGGTCGGGTCAAGTACATACCAGAAATAGTTATGGACTTAGACACCTTATCCAACAGTATGTGCACCATAGGATGTCGTAGTATACCAAAACCCAACAGTGGTATCAAACCCATGGGTTGTTTTCTATTAGATTGATGCAATTGTATTATTTTCAAAGTTGAAAAAACAAGAAAATTGTTGTCTGACCACTGGACTCGATGAGTCCATGAATGAACTCATTGATTAGACTCACAAGTTCATGAACTCAACGAGTCCATTATTAGACTCGACGAGTTGGGCAATCTGTTGGTAGTTTTTCAGGGTTTTTGGCCTGTTTTGGATTAGAATCATTACTACAAAATGTTTTGGTTCATTAAATTTGATTTTTTAATATGTAATGAGCATCCCCGTCCAATAACATGATTATTGTAAAATTTTTAGATAATTACTTGATTTTGTGAAAAACTAATTATTTGTAAAACTTAAATCTTTTTGATATATGAGTTGAATTATGTCAAATTACTTAAAGGTAAAATTCCTTGATTATTTCATTAGTTTAAAATTTTGATCTAAACAATTTATGAAACCTCCATAAGTTATGGATATGAAAAGTCTTATTCATAAAACAAATTAATTCCTTAAAATATGAATCCTAAGGTCATGAATGGTTACAAGTCTTGCCATTAAATTTTTAAGTCCAAAGGTGTTGAAGAGTTTCAATTGTAAAATATTAAATACAAAGCCTTTTCACTTAATAACTTCAATTTAGAGTTAAAAGTTTTAATTATGGCTTTGTTAATAACTAATTAAAAGAGTATTAGTAAGTCCATAATTATATGGTTTCAGTTTAATTAAATTAAAAGGCTAGTTTAATTGATAGATTGAACCCCCTAGTATTTTAAATGTTTAAAATACACCCTTATACTATATAATATTAAAAGTTTAATGTATTAAATATGTTTAATTAAAAAGTTAGTCCCATCGTTAGTAGTCCTCATTCATGATGGCGGTCTATAAAGGGGGGGTGGGGGTATAAGGTTATTGCCTATAACATGGTGGTTTAATGGGTGTCCTCTCTCACGCACCGCTTCCTTGACTGGTGTAGGGTCGTTAGCCAAATGGGCTTGCCAGGATGTTTAAATTGTCATTAAAAGTATAATGAAAGTACTAAATAACTAAATATTTATAAATCCCCAATCTTAGTTACATAGAAAAAATGTGAATTTTATGGTAACCCATAAAATTGCACTTTGCACCTTGTTAAGTCGTTGGTGAAGTGTGTGTCGTTAACCGACACACTAATCTGGGACTGACAATATGTGGCAAAGGGTAGCTTGATGTTAATCATGGATAAATGGAGTGTGTGTGGTTAACCGACACATTTATTGGATGATTTGTAACATTAAGTGTAGCACGTTAATTTTCATGGTTATTAACACATTGTTTGTGATCCTCGGTATCCCAGCCATAAACTTGATAGGGCATAATCAAGATTAAACATGCCATTGAAACTTTCAATGAATTTCAAAAGATCAAGGAATTTCTATTCATTTAAAACCTAAAAATTCATTTTTGTTTTTCATGGTGGAAATTGGTAATTCATTTACCTACCTTAAAGTATTTTACAATTGGATTACAGCATCCCTCTTTTGAATTGAAGAATATTGCGTTGGGTCCTAGCCTTAATATTTCATTTTGTGTGTTATATTAAGGACTTAAATCAGCTAACTCGAACTTTTCCCTTATATATGTCTAGTTTTGACAACTATGGTCTTCCTGAATCTTTTGAAAAAGCATTCCTCATGAAGATGATGTTTCCAGAAATCATACTTCACTTCCTCCACATCCTCCAATTATTCTCCCTAACCCACATGCTCATAGGGTTGAAAATTTCAAGATCAGTCAAGCCCTATTGGAAAGAGAACATGAAGATGGAAAGTCTGTATGTGCTCACATCTTGGACATGACGCTACGTATTGATAGGATCGGAATCTTAGGTGTCATGTTCCCAAGGAAGTTGGTTGTTGACTTGGTTCTTCAGTCACATCATGAGTCATATAGTTAGTTTCTTAAAGACTACTATATGACAAACTGCGACGTTACCCTTATCGATCTTATCTATTTGTTTATTGTTGTTGAATCAAAAATGATTTGGCATACTGGTAAATAAAGCCTAATTGGAAGATCTACTTCCTAAACTTCTATGGACACTAACAATGGAAACATTGGAACCAAGAAATGATTTCTCTTTCAAAGGGAAAGGGAAAGACTAAGTCTAAGTCTGTCCCATGTACCATTCCGAAAGAGTCCGTATGCTTCTATTGCCATAATTAGGGACATTGGAAGCGAAGTTGCCCTGACTACCTGAGAGATCTAACACATGGTAGAATCAAATCATATGTTTCCACTTTAGGTAATTTCATTATCTAACACTATTAACTTCTCATTTATTGATTCTTATTACATGATGTAAAGCTACATGTTGATGTTTTGCAGAATCAAAGAGAAAGATGGAAGGTTAAAGTAAATAGCATGATGAGTCTGATTGCGAAGAGATGGATTTAGATTGTGTGGCTCGATGATAACATTTGTGAGTTGCTGCTTAAGAGTCATAATTAATTAGTTAGAAATGTAGAGTAACATAGTTTTCATTTGTAATTGCTTTGTAAGGAAAAGTTTTTCCGCAAATTTTATAAATAAAGAAAATCTATGTTTTATCTTATTTATATTTCCTTACAATAGTATTTGTTAAAAATGGTGTTTATATATTGTTAGCAATATTGAAAATGGATTTGATTCATTCGAATGTGGTAGTGTCATAATTTACCAAATAAGGAAAGATTCTCATCACCCAAATTTCAGTTGGATAGAAACTTGGAATCATGCAACTTGTATTGTATGATGAATGAGAACCTTCATATTTGTTAAATTAGGACTAATTCCTTGTTCACATGTATATGTGATTCAAATAGATGACTAGGGCATCATGTACACTTGGTTGTGCGCTGGTTAGGTCCACCAGAAAGAGCAATTCTTCATGATTTACTAAAAGTTTAGTAAATATGGTTATGCTTACAAGATTAAGTGTAATTCTGAATCATTGAAAAAGTTTTCAATGTATAGCAGAACGAATAAGAAGAATCAAATTATGCCAAAAGACAAAAGTTTCTCCAATATAAAAGGAAGGGAGAGTACTTGAGTATCATGTTTTATGATTATGTTAGTGATTATGAAACCATATCACAATTGATCCTCGAAGGACATCTTAGTACATTTGTACGCCTAAGAAGAGGAATCGTGAATTATTGAAATGGTAAAACCAAAAGGTGAATCATACTTCATTCAAAAATCGAGTCTTGGTGTAACAATCCAAGATCGAGCCTTAATAGACATAATCTTATGAAAGGTTTATAAAGCTTATAAAAGGTATAGTAAAATGTTTACTACTCTTGTAAATTTGAAATTAGTAAGTTGTGATGTTTTGGATAAGACATAGACCAACTAAGACCAATTGTGTGAAGTGTTTGTCTTGATAAGAAACCACACTAACTCTTGAATATTTGACTGTCAAGGAATTTTTCTTGACAATGGCAATGTTATATGTCAAGAGGTCAGTCAGAGTCTTAAAGGTCTTGAAAAGCTTCAATAACTAATCAAAAATAAACCTGTTATTAATCACTAGCACATGACTTAAGATTTATAACCTATCGTGTTGACATGTTCTTGTTTTTGTGCCCATTCCAGTCAATTTGATTACGCATGTGAGTTCTATGAGTACTCAATTGTTTGCATAACAACTTGGAAGCAATGGTAGGCCCTTAAGCTACCACGTGGCAAGAAATTAAGATTGAACAAGTTTGGTCCATATGAGTTTGGATTTGTCACTAACCATGTCTAGTGATTATGGTTATGAAAAATTCACAAGGATAGGAACAAATACACCATAAAATCTAAATGTCATAAGGTTTCTCTCCAATTCATGATAATGGTTGTGAGGAAACGCTTTCACTAAGTATATTTTAAAGGATTATAGTTAGCAGTTGTGATAATTGCGTTCTCCAATTCGAGTATGATTACGGCATCCCTTTTTATAATTCGAATTGTGAGAAATTGGCAAATAGTTTGAACAATCAGGACTTATTAGTATACATTCTAAAAGTTTCAAACACACCCTTGTGATATTTAATCTAAAAGGTTTATGAGCTTGAGAAGTCTGGAAAATACTTTTCGAAGCATCGAGTATCAGAAATTTTAACTCTGGTAAGGAAATAAAAAAGTATTGATTTCTAGAAGTCCAACTTCTTTGTGTGTACATGTCAAAGCTAGTTGGAGCATAAGTGTTATGCTATTAAATAAATAATTGTTATCCTAGTGGGAGCATAATTATTATGGTAAGTGTTGCAAGTTAGAAATGTTAATTATGGAAAACAAAAGTTTCAATTCACAAAGTTGCATAGTTTGAAAAGTTGTTTTGCTATAATTAAGGTAGATGAAATTATACTTCATTTCAAATCTAAAAGCTTAGACTATGAGATTTAAATCAAATATAGTCAAGGATGTATATGAATGTTATGTTGGAATGGTTCAAAATAAAGAAATTCTATATATGGAAATACTATAGCAAGAGACTTGTAAAGCACCATGACATTATGTGAGACATTATGAATCGTATCCTATATGCTTCTAGTATACGGTCGATTGCATATGCTATAATATTCGCCTGTTCTAATTTTCCAAATGCTTAGGGCATTAAGAGGGAAAAAAAGGACTAGAACACGGTGTGACTAAGTAGTTAAACAATTGCAAAGAACAATCTACGGTTTGCCAAAGATTGGTTGTTTGTCAGCAATTGGAAGTATTGTAATTGATTGACCATATTGACATTATTATGAATAGATAGGTTACTATTAATAATGAATTTTCATATGAAAAATATGGAAATGCTTCCATATTGGGAGTTGGACATTAGGAATATATATGGAAGTTAGAAAATTTTATGCAAGTAGGATGTTCAAAGGAATGTACTTTGAATTTTAGACTTCTATTCCATTGAATTGTTTTGTTATAAATCTCCAGTGGAATGCTTTGTAATTTCATTGTCCAAGTCTCTTTGACTTTGGTGTATTGACATTACAAAAGGATCATTGCATAAAGGTTAGACCCTAACACATTCTAATAGTGGCAAGAGTTTGGTGTTCCTACACTTTTGATAAGGATTTGGAATTGTGAAATAAGCATCATTGGAAATGTTAACAACTCATTTATTTCAAAAAGTTAGGACCATAGGTAAACATCGTGTGCATGCTTGGAGCATGGATTAATATTGTTTTGATTCAACTATTAAGTTGATAAATCGAAACATCATACAATGAATAATGTGTAACCAATATTGTGATTAAATAAAAGGTGTTTTATTTATATTCAAAAGTTTTGAGACCATATTGGATTCGAATATTCTTGTGATTCACTTCGCATGTTTTGACTTCCCAAACAACAAGATTATTCAAACTTTCCACATTTGATCATACTTTGGAAGGCGGTATTGAAGCTAGACTATAATGAACAGGTCTGTAGATTGTCAAAAGGTGTTTAGACATAGCACAAGTTTGTTGTAGTATTCATGAGTACTCATGTATTAAGATTTGAGTATTGGATCCAACCCATGCTCATTTGAATCACTTCATGGATTTTATCACGAGTGATCATGAGACGATAATATCATTTATTCTTGAAACCAAGACATGTGAGTTGTAGTTTACATGTCGGTTGCACATTGACATATGTAAATGCAATATTAACTTGGTGTTATAAAACAGATTTTTGTGTGTTATTTGATGAGTAAGTACAAGCAAGAATTTGAGTGGAAGTTTATCCATTATTTTTACCCAATGTGGGATAAAAGCGATATCTATGGGCACCTTGATGATTTAGTAATGACAACCCTAAGCACTTGGCCAAGCCTGAATTGATTTGATTTGTTCAATTAGTCGGTTGTCATAAATGGATATCTTGAAGAATGGAGGAATATATAATCCCTTATCTAATGGATGCGTCAGAGTCTCATAGAGGCTTTTTGATCGCTACGATTGCTAATCATATTTGAAGTTACATTGGCAATTATAGTTATTAGACTTATCCTAGTGGGACACTATTGGAAAAGGTGTCCAAGACAATAACTATAATTGGTATGTACTTGACCCGATAATAGCATGGTCTATTTGGATTGCATTCATCAAAGCAATATGTTGGGAAGGATATTTGAGTAACAGGTTAATTATGATTTATTAAAGCATTATAAGTATAACATATTAATTGAGGGGTCATATTATTTAATTGGTATTGATCAATAATTAATTTAGTGATCAAAATAGACTAATTAAATTGATACATAGAGATTGGGCTAGTAATCAATGATTTGATTTGTGATGGGCTTATGTGTTAGTCCATGAATTGGTTATCCAAATCATATAGACGGATCATAAGCTTATGGTTATGTATTAGGTTTACACATGACCCTTGAAATAGAAATCAAGAATTGTGGATTATAATCAATGAAATAGAAATTAAATTATCATGCAATAATCATAATTTATTAGTTAAAAACAAGATTTTTAAATAAATCAAGAATTCCATAATAAACACTTTTATAAAAAATTATAGACACTTTGGGGACATCCGATAAAATTGGAATGATACAGAGAAGTGGTATCAGAGCTAAAGTTATAGAGAACATCGGTTTTTCTTTAAGAAAACACAACCTATAACTAAGACTTACAAAGAAATTCTTTTTACATCAAACATATTACTAGTATAATTAGGTAGGGAGTTGTACCATTGGACCTCGATTAAACATAGCCTGATCACCTGTGTTTAATTAAGGAAAGATTTATACAAAGCCTGAGCTAATTATAATGGGAATATGTTCAACAAAAATATTTGAGAAAAATTTATTTCAACAATTCAAAAAGTTAATTTTGGTGTGTGTAAGCATTGCATATTATAGGCATGCATTGTCATTTATTTCATATCTCATTGAAACTATGTCACAGTCCACTATGTCAACATCGTCATCTTCCCGCGCTACCGCCTCAACCGATGAGTCCGGCTACGTCACTGTTATCCCTCGACGTAATCCCCCCCGCCTCGGTTGAAGAAGACCATCGGAGGACACATAAGATACATGGAACTCGGTGTAGATCAGCAATGACAACGACCCGAGTCAACGATGCGAGGCATCGCCTTCGTCGGTGTTGCCACAGTCACAGCTTTATGGGCTTCACATTCGGAGGACGGCGAGGAAGAGTGTTCCCATTCCAGGAAGGATAGCCACCAGCTCAGCAGGATTTGGCATGGCAGGACCTAGCGGAGCAGGGCCCAGCGTTGCAGGACCGAGAGCACCATCACCGCAGCACGTTATAGGGATACCTGTCAGGCAGCCAGGTATGACCCCGGAGGAGTCCCGGACGATGCATTCGATGGCAGCGGATCTGCACCACAACCTCGCTGTAATAGATGGGCATCAGGAGATGTTGAACGAAGTGATGACAAGGATGGAAATCCTGTTTCAACATTCGATGGAGGCTGCTGACACTGCTAGTGCTGCTAGACGAGAGGCAGGTCATGCGATGACATCATATTATGTGCTTGGTGGGCTATTACTGATTGTGGTGTTGATGCTTCTTGTTGGGATAACGATTGGCTTTTGGTTCTGATTTCAATATTTTATTTTATTTTGTCATGAAATTAAAACCCATGTTGGGTGTCTTTTGGGAAAAACATTTAAAACTTTATTTTGGGATTGATGTATTGGTTTGGTTTCAAGATTATCTCAAATGGTAATGAAGAATTTTATTTTATGTTTGAAAACTTTTACTATGAGGTCAAACTCTAGAATTTATTTGGTAAATGGTTGAATAAAAGAGAATTTTCTTTTCTTTTCTTTCAAAAATCTATATGCCTAGTATTAATGCAAACCAATGATTTGACAACACTTACGGTTTTCAAAATAGTAGTGAACACATATTATACATTATTTTATGTATTTATACATATTTCTTCTCATGTTTCATAGAAACATGTGAGGAAGGCCTAATCACGGGCGCCCACAGAACGAAACACCCAATGTTGCTCAAGTTGTAGCACAACAGCTCATGGAAGCAATCCCAAACATTGTTACTCAAGTAACTGTAGGACTTAATGCTAACCAAGGAAGTAGTGGAGGAAACCAGGGAAACAATGAAAGAGAATGCAACTACAAGTCCTTTATGGCCTTTAAACCTAAGGAGTTCCATGGAAAGGAAGGTGCGGTTGGGTTGCTGAAATGGATTGACAGCATGGAGTCAGTCCTTCACATTATAAAATGCCTCGAGCACAACAAAGTTGAGTATGCAACTTGCCTACTCCAAGATAGGGAATTAACCTGGTGGAATACTCTAATGCAAACCCGAGGCCGTACAGCGGCATATCAGCTAACTTGAGAAGACCTAAAGAAGCTGCTGATAGAGGAGTATTGTCCCAAGGATGAACTTCAGAAGCTTGAATCTGAATTCTAGAACCATTCTATGGTTGGAACACAAATAGAGAAGTACACTGTTCGATTTCATGAACTAGAAAAACTGGTACCTCACATGGTTACTCCTGAGGAGAAACGAATAGATTGTTACATCTAGGGTCTGGCACCAGAGATTCGGGGAATGGTTACCTCAGCAAACCCAACTACTATTCAAAGTTCACTAAGTCTAGCAAATCGACTAACCAATGATGTGATACGGATGGGAGCATCGACATAGGAAAGCTCTAGTAGGAAGAGGAAGCCAGTAGATCAGGGAAAGAAGAAGTATGGAGGCAAGTCAGGGAGGAAGGAGAAAGTCTAAAGAAACTTTATGGTAAGAGCCCAAGAGCAAGAACGAGTGAAAACTCAGGAACAGGGAGTCATGGAAGTGTAGGAGAGAAAGCAGTACTCAAGACCGCTTCCGAAGTGCAATAAGTGTAACTTTCATCGCAAGGGAGCTTGCCCAATGTGCCAAAACTGTAAGCAAACAGGCCATTACTCGGAGTATTGTAAGCTGAATAAGGAGGGAAAAAGGGCATGTTACGAGTGTAGGAGTACTGATCATCTTCGTAGAGCATGTCCCAAACTAAACAAAGGGCCTGGTAACAATGGACAAGGCCAAGCCAGGAAAAACTTCCAAGGAAATCAAGTTGGACGGCCAAGAGTTGTAGCCTTTGTGATTGGTGTAGAAGAAGCTCGTCAGAAGCCTCAAGTGATAATAGGTACGTTTCTCCTGAACAACCATTTTGCATCAGTAATATTTGATGTGGGAGCAGATAGGAGTTTTGTTTCGTTAGCATTTAGACCGTTAATTGGCTTGAAATCGAGAAATATGTGATACGGATGGGAGCATCGACATAGGAAAGCTCTAGTAGGAAGAGGAAGCCAGTAGATCAGGGAGAGAAGAAGTATGGAGGCAAGTCAGGGAGGAAGGAGAAAGTCTAAAGAAACTTTATGGTAAGAGCCCAAGAGCAAGAACCAGTGAAAACTCAGGAACAGGGAGTCATGGAAGTGTAGGAGAGCAAGCAGTACTCAAGACCGCTTCCGAAGTGAAATAAGTGTAACTTTCATCACAAGGGAGCTTGCCCAATGTGCCAAAACTGTAAGCTAACAGGCCATTACTCAAAGTATTGTAAGCTGAATAAGGAGGGAAAAAGGGCATGTACGAGTGTGGGAGTACTGATCATCTCTGTAGAGCATGTCCCAAACTAAACAAAGGGTGTGGTAACAATGGACAAGGCCAAGCTAGGCAAAACAACCAAGGAAATCAAGTTGGACAGCCAAGAGTTGTAGCCTTTGTGATTGGTGTAGAAGAAGCTCGTCAAAAGCCTGAAGTGATAACAGGTACGTTTCTCCTGAACAACCATTTTGCATCAGTAATATTTGATGTGGGAGCAGATAGGAGTTTTGTTTCCTTAGCATTTAGACCGTTAATTGGCTTGAAATCGAGAAAGATGAGGAATGCTTATGGTATTGAACTTGCCGATGGGTATGAAATTAGGGCTAATGATGTAATTCCTGGTTGTACTATGAATTTAGTTGATAAAATCTTTAGCATTGACCTAATTCCTATGGAGCTAGGTAGTTTTGATGTTATAGTAGGGATGGATTGGTTATCCAAAAATAGAGCGGACATTGGTTGTTACGTGAAAGTCATTACAGTGCCTCTCCCTAATGGAGAAACCCTTATCATACACGGTGAGAAGCCAGGAAAAAGTTTAAACATAGTATCAAGCATGAAGATTCACAAGTACCTGAAGAAGAATTGTATTGCATTCATGGCCCACGTGCTAGAAAGAGAACCTGAAGCTAAGCAACTCAAGGAGATTCCAGTGGTTCAAAACTATCCCGAGGTGTTTCCGGAGGACTTGCCCGGTCTACCCCCTCACAGGCAGGTCGAATTTCGGATAGACTTAATTCCCGGAGCGGCGCCAGTAGCAAAAGCACCATATCGCCTTGCACCATTCGAGATGCAAGAACTATACGGACAACTTCAAGAACTTCTAGACAAAGGGTTTATTCGACCAAGTTCTTCACCTTGGGGAGCCCTAGTGTTATTCGTCAAAAAGGAAGATGGTTCATTCCGAATGTGCATTGATTATAGAGAACTGAACAAGTTGGCAATCAAGAATCGATATCCCCTCCCTCGAATAGATGACTTGTTCGATCAATTGTAGGGCGCTTCCTACTTATCAAAGATCAACCTTCGGTCAGGGTATCATCAACTAAGAATTCACGAAAGGGACATTCACAAAACAACATTTAGAACCCGTTACGGACATTATGAGTTCTTAGTCATGCCTTTTGGACTAACGAACGCACCTGTTGTTTTCATGGATTTGATTAATAGGTTCTGTAGACCATACCTAGACAGGTTTGTAATTATATTTATTGATGACATACTTGTTTACTCGCAAACCAAAGAAGATCACAATAGACATCTGAAGCTAGTGTTGGAGCTGTTGAAGGAGCAGAAATTGTTTGCCAAGTTCACTAAGTGTGAATTTTGGATTCGGGAAGTACATTTTCTTGGTCATGTGATCGGTGAAAGAGGAATTCATGTAGATCTAGCTAAGATCGAGGCAATCAAGAAATGGGAAGCCCCCAAAACCCCGAAAGAAATACGATAGTTCCTAGGATTAGCTGGGTACTATAGACGCTTCATTGGGAATTTCTCTAGGATTGCTCAACCATTAACATCTTTGACCCAAAAGGATAGAAAATTTCTCTGGGAAGAGAAACACGAAGAGGCCTTTCAAATCCTGAAAAACAAGCTGTGCAATGCACCAATTCTGGCTTTACCAGAAGGATAAGAGAATTTTGTGGTGTCTTGTGATGCGTCTCATCAAGGGTTAGGATGTGTGTTAATGCAAAAAGAGAAGGTCATTGCATATAATTCCAGACAACTCAAACCGCATGAGAAGAATTACACCACCGATGATCTACAACTAGGAGCAATAGTTTTCGCTCTTAAGATATGGAGGCATTATTTGTATGGAACCAAGTGCACCATTTATACCGATCGCAAAAGCCTTCAGCATATCCTGGATCAGAAAATGTTAAACATGCGGCAGAGAAGATGGGTAGAGTTGTTTAGTGATTATGATTGTGAGATTCGATATCACCCAGGAAAGGCTAACGTAGTAGCCTACGCTCTTAATAGGAAAGAAAGAGTGAAACCTTACCGTGTGAGAGCTTTGGGAATGGTAATTCAGACAAGCATGAAATCTCAAATCATTGATGCCAAGGAGAAAGCGTTAATCAAGGAAAATCTTCCAGGCGAGACCTTACATGGTTTGGAAGAGAGATTTGAAACCAAACCTGATGGAGTTCGTTATTTTAAGGATAGAGTCTGGATTCGAAGGGTTAACAATCTGAGAGACATGGTACTAAAGGAGTCTCATCGATCTAAATACTCAATCCACCCTGGAGTGGATAAGATGTACAAGGATCTTAAAGAGTATTATTGGTGGCCTGGAATGAAAAAGGATATTGCCTTGTATGTTGGGAAGTGTTTGACATGCTCAATAGTCAAAGTTGAACCTCAAAAACAATCCGGGTTGTTGCAACAACCTGAAATTCCCCAATGGAAATGGGAGCAAATATCTATGGATTTCGTTACCAAACTCCCTAGAACTGCTAAAGGTCACGACTCAATTTGGGTCATAGTGGATCGACTGAAAAAATCTGCTCATTTTCTCCCCATTCGGGAAGATTTCAAGAAGGAAAAATTGGCCCAAATCTACATCGACAAAATTGTTTTATCTGCATGGTGTACCCCTATCTATCATTTCTGATAGAGATAGTCGTTTCACATCTCGATTTTGGTGGATGTTACAGAAGGCACTAGGAACCAAGATAGATTTGAGCACAGCTTACCACCCTTAGACAGATGGGCAAACAGAGAGAACAATACAAACATTGGAAGACATGCTATGAGCATGTGTCATCGAGTTCAAAGGAAATTGGGATACTCATTTGCCTCTAATTGAGTTTTCCTACAATAACAGTTATCACACGAGTATCCAATGTGCTCCATATGAAGCATTGTATGGACGCAAGTGTTGTTTGGCCTTATGTTGGACAAAAATCGGAGACAGACAGTTGACTAGACTCGAACTTATCCAAGAAACATCTGACAAGATTGCTATCATCAAGGATAGGCTTAAAGTTGCCAGAGATCGTCAGAAAAGTTATGCAAATAATCATCGAAAACCATTAGAATTCCAAGTAGGAGACAAGGTACTTTTAAAAGTGTTGCCTTGGAAAGGGCTTGTACGTTTTGGTAACAAAGGAAAACTAAGCCCGAGATATGTTGAACCCTTTGAAGTCATTGAAAGGAATGGTCCGGTAGCTTATAAACTCCAGTTGCCCCAAGAGTTAAGCGTCATTCACGACACATTCCACGTCTCCATCCTTAAGAAATGTCTAGCTGACAAAGCATTGATAGTACCCCTGGAGGAAATTAAGATCAATGATAAGCAAAACTTCGTTGAGGAACCGATAGAAATCCTTGACAAGGAGGTAAAACAACTTAAGCGGAGTAAGATCCCGATTGTGAAAGTTCGATGGAACTCAAAACGCAGGCCGGAGTACACCTGGGAGCGCGAGGACTTCATAAAGAAAAAGTATCCACAACTTTTCCCTTGCGACGACAAACGATGACATAGAATGAATTTCGGGACGAAATTCTTTTTAAGTGGGGGATACTATGACAACTGTCAATTCAGGTCATTCTCAGACTCATGCATCTTTATAAAAACCATTCATGCACAACATGCCATGGCCTAGTAGTATAAATTAGGTCAAAATCTTACATAAACTAGAATCCAACTAAGACCTAGGACTAATATACTTGACACTTACGATTCTAGTAAGTTGCTTAACTACAATAGGAAATGCCAACACTATAATTAGAATAAAACTTCAAGCTTTGTTATAATTGAAAAGGGTATAAAACCCTAAAAATAAATTCAAACATTCTAATTATACTTCATTATGATGATGAATATCAAACAATATTCCAAAAAACCTAAAGAGCCAAAAATCCAAATTTATAAATCATAAAGCTTAAAAACATTATAAAATTTGGCTATAAAATTCATAATATCAAATTTTTATTAATCAAATTATGGATTATAATCAATGAAATAGAAATTAAATTATGATGCAATAATCATAATTTATTAGTTAAAAACAAGATTTTTAAATAAATCATGAATTGCTTAATAAACACTTTTATAAAAATTAGGGTTTTTATAAAAATGTTGGAGGGAATTTTATAAAATTTTAATTTAGGAGAGAGGAAGCTTAATGCATCAAAGAGCCGATCATTCTCCCCTCTGCATGCCCTCTCTCTTCCCAAAACTCAATCATTAAGCTCATTCCCTCACACTTCCTCTTCTCTCTTCACTCTCTCACACTCCACCCTCCTAACTCACAAACTCTCTTCCTCTCTCTCTCTCTAACCCATGAAAATCCTCCCTTTCTCTGCCATAATTTCGAGATTTAGGAGACCTTGAAGTGTTCTTGCTTCTCTGAAGATCAAAACCAAGGTAAACAACACAATCCTCTATCATAGTTTCCTGATTTTACTTCCTCTTCTTCATAGTTTCCTCTTTTTTTCGGATTCTATGCATTTCCATGGCTAGAAATCCTTATTTTTCCCTTGTGTTTTGTAGATTCTCACCATAACACAATGCATGTGTTTGAGATGGTGAAAATCCGGGATCAAACCCATGCAAGGAGTGAAAAAGATGCACATATGTTCATGTGACTTCAAAACCGAGTATTACATCTTCTTCTCCATTTCTTTTGTGTTCTTGCATGATCAAAAGTATTTAAACCATTTCTAGTACATCTTGGATGCTCATTCACTCCATGCATGTGCTAGAAATCGGACCTTAACAAAGGCATGCATGATGTTCTTGTCAAAATACCCTAAGAATGCACTCAAAGCAAACATGCAATCTGCCAGATTACTTTGTTCAACTTTGAACGACCATAACTCGGTCATTACTTAACCAAATCATGATATTCTTTTTGTATTGGATATTTCCTCGAGTTAGCTTTCAAACCCAACTGATCTCACTATAAAATATTAAATATACAAGTTTTGGCAATTTTTACAAAATGATTGCGCAAATAGCTCTTTTTCTGTGATCACCATGTTTTCCTTGCATGATCAATGGCCTTAAACCCAACCATAAATCTGGGGAAAAATACTTTAGAAACTTAACATATCCGGTGAATGATGGCTGAAATTTTGTGGCTTAAAACCCCACTGAATGGGCTACACAAATTCATGAACTTCAACCACATTTACATTTCATGCACCATTGCATGCAACATTTCTTAACTTGTTTGGGTTCAATACCCCTATTTCCCTTCTGAATAAATTTTGAACATTTTTCCTTTTGAAATCCCTCACATGCATGTGATAATCTGTAAAATACCAAATGCTTTTATTATTTCTTTGATTTATTAAAATTATTGCTAGAAATCAAGGGCATAAATCACATAAAATACTTGCAGAGATTAATAAATCCAGAATAAATTCATGGATGACCGTTATCATGAGTAATGACCCCTCACTAAATTTCATCAATTTTTGTTGTTGTTTGGTATGATTTCCAATTTTCATTTGTTAGGATATAATAAATCGCAAAACCACTTTAGAAAGTGTGAAAATTGTATCTAACAATTTTCGCATACCTTACCTGTGATGGGTGACTCAGAAAAATAATTTCAACATTTTTCATAATGCCTTACTATTTTTCCCAATTTTTGGTAATTATAATGGTCTAAAAATCGGAAAACTATTTCTGATTATCCAAAATTCATGAAAATTTACCAGAACATCATGTTGTACAGTAGGAGGTTACATAAAAATTGTGAGGATTTTTCTCCACTGTAAACTATTTTTCTCTTAATTTCTAAAGTTAATTACACGTAAATACACTTAAATACACATAAATACCAAAAACCGGATTATAAAATATGAAAACCACTTTTGGTATTTTTCTCAGGTGACTTATATTGTAAATGATGTTACAAAATTTTTTGGTAATTTATTTTAACTGTTTAATATTATTTCTTCAATAAATGATTATTTAAAGGAATAAAACAAGGAAAAATAGAAATACCTACTGAAAAATATCTTTTATATTTTTTCCAGTCTAGCCATGTATAATAACAGTTAAATAAAAAGTTTGGGTAATTTTGGAAACTGTTTTCTATTTATTTCAATTTTTATTGGAATAAATGCTCAAAAATTATAAAATATAATTAAACACCTTGGAAATCCATTTTTATATTTTTCCCAGCTTAGTATTGTGTAATAACAGTTAAATAAAAAGTTTGAGAATTTTTATCTTTTGAATGCTATTTTTCGTGAATTTATGTTGTTATAAAGACTTAAAAATTTGGAAATTTTATATTCCAAAGTTGTAATTAATCGCACGACTTGTAGAATTTCATTATTTCAGAAAAAGTGTAACCAATTAATATAAAATCCAATACTAAAACATAAATTGACATTTCACTATATGTAGATTTTAGTATATTAGCATTAGATTTTGATATGGAAACTCACTAGTGTGTGTTTGATGTTGTAGGACCCCGGTATTAAGACGTTGGTGTATTCTGAGGCACTACTTGTATCTACTCGGAACATTGTGAGTATTCAACAATCCCCTGTTTTCGATTTTTAATGTTTTGGGGTGGAAAAGCATGTCCTAAACTATTTATATCTGTTGTATTTATTTAAATCGTATAATCTTGGTTGCTATATTTAGCATATTGTGAGTATTCACGCACTCCCCTATTTTCGGTTTTTATGTTTTGGGGTGGAAAAGCATGTCCAGAAAAAATATTGTTTGCATGTTGTATTTAAATTGATTATTATCAAACATGATTGCCATTGTATTGCTATGTTTCTTTATGTATGTCTATGCAACACGGAACATGAGAACTTATTGTACTAAGGTCCTTCCCTTATCTCTAACCATTAACTCTTTGAGCCAATGCTCATTATGGATAGCACTATTAGGAATTGACAACTCCTCACTCGCCCTATTGCTGGAGTGCATGATACCATATTCATCTATGGAACGATAAACATAGATCTTGATAGGGCTTCAGTCATAGGTTTGGTTGAGACTCATTGTTTGCTCATATACATACAAACTCGTTTCTCATTATAGCAATAAACGTGCATTCATTAGTAGAAATCAACTTGGTTTATCATTAAAGCAATGCACTTGTAATTACGAAAAGCCTTATTTCAAGCTCGATTTTATAAACTTGTGAACTCACCAACTATTTTCATAGTTAACGCTCGTTTTATATGCTTTTTCAGGAAATAATTAGTAAGTGGATGTAAAGATTCATCATCATAGAGCATGTTGCATCGTGTTGAAGCTATTATGAAGTTATATTTTGAACAATGTTGTTTTGGAAAAACTTGTACTTTGTTTCTTTTAAGCTATGGGTTGTAAACTTTTAAATACTGCTATGGTGATGTATCATTATCTTTTGCAATGAAACCGTTATCGCTGTCATATCTTGCATTTCCGCTTTAGCGGGGTGTGACATGTTCCCACTTCATTACAACTTCAATCTTTGCTGGATCAACCATTATTCCTTCTTGGTTAATCACATGACCCAAGAATTGGACTTCTTGAATCCAAAATTCACATTTGGAGAACTTTGCATACAACTCCTTTTTCAGAACTTCTAGCACTTCACGTAGATGCTTTTCATGCTCCTCTTGGCTTTTCGAGTAGATGAGAATGTCGTCGATGAAAACTATCACAGATTTATCGAGGAATGGTTTACAAACCCTGTTCATTAAATCCATGAATCCTGCAGGAGCATTGGTTAGCCCAAATGACATAACCAAGAACTCATAATGTCCATATCTTGTTCTGAATGCAGTTTTTTCGATATCCTGCTCTCTCACCTTTAGTTGATGGTATCCCGACCTAAGATCGATCTTCGAGAAATAGCTCGAACCCTGCAACTGGTCAAACAGGTCATCGATCCTTGGCAACTGGTACTTGTACTTTATTGTTTCTTTGTTCAGTTCTCTGTAATCAATACACATTCTCATGCTTCCATCTTTCTTCTTTACGAATAACACCGGAGCTCCCCAGGGTGATGAACTAGGTCGAATGAAACCGCTGTCCAATAGCTCCTGAAGTTGCGTCATGAGCTCCTTCATCTCTGTCGGTGCTAATCGGTAAGGTGCCTTTGCTATCGTTGTTGTTCCTGGTAACAAGTCTATATGATACTCCACTTGCCTATCAGGTGGTAATCCGGGAAGATCTTCGGCAAAGACTTCTGGATAATCACATACAACTGGTATATTCTGCACCTCTTTCTTCTCCTTTTTAGCATCAATTACGAATGCCAAGTATGATGCACATCCTTTGGACAAACATTTCCTGGCTTTCATCACGGAGATAATTCCAAAATTCATTCTTTGTTTGTCCCCGTACACCATAAATGATTCTCTTCCAAGTGGGTTCACCCTTACAATCTTCTTCTTGCAAAGAATCTCAGCATCGTTGGTGCTAAGCCAATCCATACCCAAAACGATGTCGAAACCGTTTAACTCTATGGGTAATAGCTCATCGTGGAATTCGTTTCCGTTTAGGTCAATGACGATGTTCCTAATATGATTACTAACAGGTACGAATTTTCCACTGGCAACTTCTACAATTAGGGCATTATCATGTTTTTCTACAAGTAATGTTAATTTCCCACCAAATTTATGCGACACAAAGGAGTAGTTGGCTCCGAAATCAAATAGCATGTTTGCAGGCAAACCATTTACAAGAAAGGTACCTGAAGCGATGTCCGCTGCCTCCTTTGCAACCTCAAGCGTCATCTGGAAGGATCCCGCCTTCGGCTTTGGTGGTATGTTGGGTCTTCCTGCCACCTTCTTCTTTTGGCAATCTTTTGAAATGTGCCCCTCCTCGTTGCACTCATAACAGACCTTCTTAGTGAATGTGCATTCGTTGGCATAGTGCCTAGGCTTTCCACATTTAAAACAAGTGACCCCTCCATCACACTTCCCAGAGTGCTTCTTCTTACACTTGTCACACCATTTCGCTTCTGATCCTCCTCCTCTCGAACCAGACTTCGAGAATGTACTCTTCTTGTTGGACTTTAAGGATCCATCGAACTTCCGTTTCTCACCAACCTCATCCCTTTCTAGAACTCTTTCCTTTTTTTGGGTCTCCACATTCTTAGCTACTCGAATGGCTAATTTTAGAGTGGTTGTCATCTTGACTGTTGGGCCAAAGTCAGCCGGCAGTCCGTTTGCGAACTTCTCAACTTTGGAATGTTCGGTTGGCACTAGGTATGGAAATAACTTCATCTTTTCTGTGAATGCAACATCATAGTCATCAATGCTCATTTTCCCCTTTTTCAAATTTTGGAACTCATTGTTCAGATCAATCAGATCTATCTCTGAAGAGTACTGGGCCTTCAGTTGTTCCAAGAACTCATCCCATGACATTTTCAGAGCTTCTCCTCGCGGCATTGTATCTGCCAATAGCTTCCACCAGCTCAAGACTCCAGTTTTCAATTGTCTCACAGCGAAGACAGTCTTCTGCTTCTCGCTACAATCGCAACTTTCAAACACCATTTCCATCTCGGAGATCCAGTCCATGATCTCAACAGGCTTTGGGCTTCTTGAGAGACTTGGTGGTTTTGCACCCAAGAAATTTTTGTACATCCGCCCATCCTTGTTGTTTCTCCCTTCTGCGCCATCCCTTTGCTCACCTTGAGTCCCTATTTGACTCACTTGGCGGTTGTAGTTCCCTTCCTCGGATTGCTCGGGAATTGGCTCCATCGGTTCAACATGTATGGTAGATTCGTGCCTATTCTCGTGGAGAATTCGTCTCATTTCTTCCCTTTTTTCAGCTAGTATAGTCTGAATTACGGCTTGAACTCCAGCCATGGTGACTGGCTGAGGTGCAACTTCTTGAACAACAGGTATTTGCTGAACCACTGGGGGTTGGTTCCTATCTCCATTTGCGTTTACGTTTCTGCTACGGGTCTTTGCCATCTTCATCTATACACCGAATAAGGTGAATTTAGATCTTTATTCACTATAGACTCCGAAGCGTTTACATGCTAGTTCTAATATCATAATCATAGGCTTAAAATCCTACAAACATAAGGTTTTCCAGATCCGGTCGGCAACAGACCATAGATCCGAACAATAATATCATGTATAGCAAACACATAACATTTAGCACATAAAAAAATTTTAGGCATCTTTCCTAAAATATACTAGTGCTCACACCTCACAATCATCGCTTAGCATTCTAACTTTAAGTCTAGAAATCCTACAAATTCCTAGTTCGCTTAAACTAATGCTTTGATACCAATTGTGACATCCCCAATTTCACGGCCAGAAAAGACCGGTTTTGTTTATACTTTATTTCAAAATCAGAGTAACCTTTTAATAAAAGAATTGCGGAATTTGTCCCAAAACAATAATATGATAAAGATTTATCAAAAGCATTTCCTTAGAAATGTATCTCATTAAAAGACTTGGGATGTCATGTTCGATACAGTACATAAGTATAAACAGTACATTATAAGCCTTACAACAGTTATTTACAACTAATGGCCTATAATCCAAAAGTCCCTCATCATGATCATAATTATGCTCTGAGTCCACTACCTATAAAACAGAAAGCTAAGTGGGTCAGGCTTGGGAGCCTGGTGAGCATATGGGGTTTTCAACCCACAAATAATAATAAATTTATTAATTTCATCGATCAACAATAAATTTATTAATTTCATCAATCAACAATAACCCTAATTACCGATTCCTGTTATCCTCACTTTACGTCCCTAAACACCTATACAAGGGACCTAGTCTAAGGATTTTATCATCGGGATTGACACTACTGCTCAGCAATAAATGTCCTAAAGGAAGCCATGAGGGGGATGGAGTACACCGGTGAACACATCGTTCACAACACCAACAGGTTGCAAGCCTACTAGCGTTGCACTGGATTGTCTAGAAGAGTCTGTGGTCATTATCCATACTCCACTAGGTGATTGGAACAACAACATCGAGGCCTGTCATCATTTTAACACACATCAACTATTTTGTCTACCCATGTTCTACCCAACATATTTGTAGATAAAATACATATAGAGTTTATAACTTGTATAAAACACGATATTCAACAATCATCTCAAATAAACAATCAATATAATTACACATAGCATGTATTTTATAGAAAATACTTCATATCTATGTGTAAGATGAAAGTGACTATACACTCATTTGATTTGATGATAATCGGGCATCAATTCGTTCCTTAAAATGATCGCTTCTGATAAAACCGGAAGTTTTATTGAGAAACCGGGCTAGAATTGGAGCTTTAAAACCGAAAAGATAAAATTTTCCGGGTTTTCGGGCACTTCGGGACGTATTTCGTGCTTTAGAAATGATACCGGGGCTTCGGGGGAAGTCAAAATAGTCAAAATATAAGTTTAGGGGTGAAAAATATCAAGTTTTCAAAAGTAGTCGGGAGATCTCGCAGCCCCCCTATTTATAGGGTGCGAGGCCGATGTCTCCGTGGCTGAGAAGCTTCCACGCAGCTACTTGTGAAGTTCGGACACGGAAGGGAGGCGTGGCAGCGAAGGGGCGAGGCGTGTGGCAGCAGCGAGGCGAGACACAGAGGCGGCTACGAGGCTCGGATGTATCTCTGCGAGGTTCGGACACGCGGCTGCCACGAGGCGTCTTCTGATTGGCCGAGGCTTCAGTGTGAGGGAGTTGCGATACACGTCTGGTCCGGATTCAGCCACGTCCTCGGTGACGCAGCAGCTTCGTGCGAGGTGATGTGTCCGGTCACTGTTCATGCGAAATTTTTCGAATTTTGAGCCCCGAACTTCTAAAATCCATAACTTTCGCATACGAGCTCCGTTTTTGACGTTCTTTATATGTACGCGTAGCTAAAATCATGCTCTACAACTTTCGTTTATACTTCGTCGGCTAATTTTGAGTTTAATTTTAATATTATTATTTTTCACAGACCGAGATAGGAAAATCCGTTAAAAATTCATAACTTCTTCATCCGACGTCCGTTTTCGTCAGTCTTTTTACTGTTGTACTACTATTGACGAGACCTTTGATTCTCGTTTAGGTTGTGTCGGCTAAATTTCGCTCGATCTTAAATTCGAGTATTTAGCTGTCTACTGCTAAGCTAAAACTTAGAAAAATCATAACTTCCTCATACGAAGTCAGATTTCGGCGTTCTTTTTATTGAACTTCTTGGTTTAATGAATACTACAACTTTAGTTTGGATTGTTAAGGCTAAAAAGCACTTTATCGTAATATTCACTTTTTACGCTTCCCGGTATCGTGCCGATTTTGTCGCGTAACTTCGACAGGTCATAAGTTCTTCGTTATAACTCGGATTTCGACGTTCTTTATATCTCCGGAATCCTTGTTTCGGCCACTACAACTTTCTTAAAAGATATTGGCTTTTTATAATATATTTTTTTAAATGCTTATTTTTATTATTAATTTATTAAATCATAATAATTAAGCAAATAAGCATATAATTCACATAATATTCACATAATTCCTCTTTACTACTTCAAAATGAGTTACAAAGGTTGACCTAGACTATTACAACTTTATTAATGCTTTTAGCTCAGAAACACGGGCGTTACAGTGGAGGACATCATATTTAGTATCAGAAGACATGCATCATAGTAAGCAAAGTAATGAACAACCATTTCATTAGAAAGAAAGTGTTTACAATGTGTGTGTTCACAAAACATAGAGTACATAAGAAAATAACAAAACAAGACTTAGAGCTATACTGCTCCATTTCTGAATTCCCAACGTGAGTACCTGTGTACTAGTTCCCTGAGAATACAAGTTATTTGAAAGAGTTGATCAGCAATTAAGCTGGTGAGTTCATAAGATTTTAGTGATGTAAGTTGTAGAATATAGTTGAAAAATGTAGTCGAAACGTGTAGTAAGTTGTAAGTTATGTGAGTTTTAAGTTATGTTTAGAAAAGTTCGTCTGTTCCTCCAGGAAATCCTATATTTCTTGCTTCGATGAAAGTTAAGTAAAAATGACTCTAAAATCCTTTCTATGAGTACTAAATGGATATAAGTTATATAAAACTCAGAGGAAACAAGCAATCAATTGTGTGTATCAGCCCTAAACCCACAACCAAACAAGGAATTGTGAATGCGGCGAATGACACACATCCCATTGGTGGTCAGATCCTTATTATATATAACCCTGGTGTATTCCCTTGGTACTCACGGAGTTTACTGTAATAGTTCCTTTATGGTTTATGAAAAGATTCGTTAAGCAAAACCTTATTTCTTATGATAAAATACTATCCATAGTGGTTCCTTCTATAATCATTTAGTTTATACTAGCTATATATAATCTAATATGGAATAGATAGTTAAATGTGTGAATCTACCGTAAGCCGACAACCAAACAAGGAACATTGAATGAGGCGGAAGGTACACATCTAACTACCTATTGGATATTATTATATAAACTTCGATGTATGAACTAAGGTATTATAGAGTTAACTACGTAAGGTCCTTTAAAATGATGGTTTAATAAAATGGATTAAACCCTTCACTGGTAAGTTTCTAGTTTCGTATATTCAATGTTTTGATTTGAAAAGTATGTTTTTGTACTAGAAAAATGTGCATTGAATTAGTGTCCTATGACCTGACCCACACCTGGTACCCCTTATGATGACTTAATGTATACAGAACATATATATAACTAATATCGAATGGATAATAGGCTGGGTGAATCCGCTCTAAGCCCACAACCAAACAAGGAACATGAAATGAAGCAGAAAGCATACATCCTATTACCTATCAGATATTACTAATATATATCTATTGATGTATACATTAAGGAATCATAATGTTAGTATTACGGTCCCTTACTACTGAATGTACTAGACCCGACTGTTTTTGTAGGGTTTCAAAGCACTCCATGATTGATGGCAATGGGCCCCTTTGATGAAGTGTAGGTTAAAAGCCCAAGATTTGTCTTTTCCCTATAAATAGTCATGTATTATTCTTTATTAGGGTTAAGAGTGAGGCAAAATGTAGCTACCACGTGAGGTTTCTTATGTAGTGTTAGATTCTATAGTCTATGTTGAAAGTGTAATTTATTCCACATAATTAAATAAATCGAGTGATCATTCGACATATCTTGATATTTGTGTTTGTTTTTATTTTCCGCATCTTGTTCATCAAATCTCAATTAGGGTTTTAATCCTAACAAGTGGTATCAGAGCGGGTCTTTGAAGATCTATTGATTTTTGAACTATCGTTTCTTGATTTGATGATTTTCTGCACAACTTATTGAAGATTATTGATGATTTGGCGTATTGGAATCAAAATTCTATTGAAACAACTGTTCATGATGATTTATGATATTTTCTACTGTTCATCTGGTACTATTTCAATCCAATTCGTTTTTCTATTCATATTTTCTAATTGGATCTAAATTCAAATGCATTGTCGTTGGATTTGTTTCATTGGTATTTGGCCATTTATTTGAGACTATACTTTTCATAATCCATCTTTTATGATCCAAGATGTTTCAAGCGTTCCGTTTGTGTCACTTCTTCTGGGTATGGGTTTTCCATGTTCGATCTTTCTAAGTTTGTCAAAATTAACAATCGACGATTGACGGATACCATTGTTTGTCAACGCTTGAATATCGATCGTTTCTTTGATGTTATTACAAGTCGACCAATCTGTAAATATCGTATCTTGAATTCTTTGTTCATCCATTCATGAGTCGTAATCTGTAAATGATACTATTATCAAAATCAATTTTTGATTTTGGGTTCAAACATGTCAATCCGTTCTTTTATCGATTTTGTCTTGTGATTGTATTTGATCTGAGAAAGTTGTTTTTGGTGTTTGTCAATATTCGATTTTGATGGTTAAAGAAAGAAAAGTCAAATTTGGATTATCTAAACGAAGGCAGTTGTTGCGATGGACTGGCAATTTTGTTTGTTAATCACACTTTTGGAACGACCCTTCACTGTTAATAGGTTCAATCTATATCTTAAATTTGTATTTGAAGAATCTCAGTTTAAATCAATTATTCCTTAATCGGAATTATGAAGAGAATTGAACAAAGGCTATAGGAGCACAATGTCTCGCATCAAATTGTTTCTTTTGGGTTTCACAGTTTTTTGATTTGCAATCGGAATTGGAAATCAATTGGAATGATTTAAGCATATAATTCGCCTCTACTGGTCAATTTAAAAGTCAAAATTGGAAGTGTGGTTCGTATTGGATGGACTCATAGTCGTGATTGGAACTCAGATGAAATTGGTGTGGATCTGTTTGCAATTGCCAGTCAAGCAAAAAATTTGAGATACTCCGAGCATCTCTCCTGTGAACGATTGGAGCTTGTTTGTCGGTGCTTGCATTCCTTTTCACGAGCATTCAGAACCAATTCATTCAGAGTTTGGTATATTTGGGGAGCACGATAATTTTTATCCATTCAAAATCATTCTCATGACCATTAGAAGGCTTTATAATCATGTTTTCGATTATAAATCAGGGGAGAATTTGGTATGGCCATTCGAAATTGGATTTGTGACTTTTCAAAGTTGAAGATTTATTATAACGCTTGTGGTAGAATTATGAAGGTAGCTTTTATAGTGGATGTTCTTCATCGAGCTCTGCTAAAGTTTTTACAAAGAAGTATCCTTTACAGCGGAAGTTCTTTCTCGAGCTCTGCTAAGGACTTGTTATATCTCCAACTTCTAGTATTTTCTTGATCAAGTGGAATTACGAATCTTAAAGTTTGGGTTGTTACATGATATTTTTGATGGCTTATATCATTAGCTTATTTGAAGATCATTGCGACTTGGAGGGGGAGCTCTTAAAAGACAAGAAGTGATTTAGTTTCTTTGTTGTGAAATGGGTTTTTATGGCAGGCTTGGTTTTCATGAAGATTTTTTTGGGATTACATTCGAAAATGAAGTTTAAAGACATTACTTCGTGGATTGCTTCATATATTCCTCATTGTAGATCTTTTTTTTGCTAGATGCTTGTTTTGGAAGTTAAAGCACTGTCATCCTGTAACAACCTGAAAATTCCGTATCATTTATTGTAACTCTTTCGTAGTACAATTCGCGCAACCAATCGTCATTCCAAATTCGATTTCCGATATTCCGTATAATTATGTCATTAATTAGTACACATTTAAAATGACTTAATGGGTGTCTTAATACATTTAGAAATCATTTTAACACCCAACTTTAGTGATCGGAATATTTCTAGAAATTACCGTATCGGGTTATGGTAACTCAATCGGGTACGACCAAAAGCCTCGTCTAACGCCGGTATCGGGTAGAATTCCTCCGTGTCCAAAACTTAAACACTATATAAACGTGTTTAAGACTCCATTTGAAGCCTTTGGTCAATTTCTCATTTAAAGGCTAAAGAGGTAACACCCCTAACTTGTTATTCAACCTCTTTAGCCTTTAAATTTGTGTTTAATTTGTGTTTTGGGACCAAGAGCATGAGTTTACGGCCAAGGAACTAGCTTGGGCCGTAAACTCCTAGAAATGGGGTTTTTAAGCCCTAAAACCCCTCCTTAGTATTGTTGGACATTAGATATCACTTAATGGCTTAATGGAAAGGACTTATAACATGTAAAACATTAATTTTGAGGGACAAAAGTGAGTTTACAGCCAAGACACATTCTTGGGCCGTAAACTCATATTCAAAGGGTTTTTGAGCCAATTAACCCTACCAAATCATAGTTGGGACTTAGATATGAGTTGTGGGACATTGGTTTTAGCATCTAAACATCTTAAACATGATTTTTGGGGGAAAAAAGAGAGTTTACGGCCAAGACATATTCTTGGGCCGTAAACTCCTCTTAATTGGGGATTTAGAGCGTTAAAACTTGTCCAAATGCCTTGAAACTCAACCAAAGGCCTTGCGGTAAAATCTAGATGCATCTAAAAATGGTTTAAAGGCTTGAAACACAACAAAAATGTCACTTATAAGATTTTACGGCCTAGGAACATACCCTTGGCCGTAAACTCATGAAACTTTGTCAAATGATGCATTAAACCACCCCAAATGGCTTGTTCAAATTTCTAGAATCACATGTGATTGTTTTAAGCATCAAAAACTAACTTTTCTTGGGTATAATAGAGTTTACGGCCTTAGAACATGCCTCTAGGCCGTAAACTCCAAAATGTATGCAAAATGATGTTTAAATTCATGACAAAGCTTGTAAAATTAACTAGAATCACATGTGATTGTCCTTTGAAGCTCAAAGCAATTTTCCTTGGCCATAGGTGAGTTTACGGCTGTAAACTCCTATGGTATGGCCGTAAACTCCCTTTTAAGTGTTATAATTTCAGTCAATTAATTCCAAGGCATTTTAGAAATCCATTCCAATAATCCCCATGTCCATTTATGCCATTCAAACACCCAAAATCACACCCACATGAGTTTACAGCCGTAAAATCATGTATGTGTGTGTTCAATAGCTGTAAACTCCTTAAAATGTTTACTCTTGGGGAGTAAAATCAAGTCCCAAGTCCCTAGTGTCGTTACACGTCCGAAGATGTCACCCGGGTCACCCTAAACGCTCATTTTGAGGTGTTTAACCTCATTGGAGTGTAATGTTCCATATGATTAGTGAATGTATCTATAATTGTATATATATGGACATCATTTCGGTTTACATAGGGACATCAAGAGTAATCAAACCCCAAACCAACGTCTAGTATTCAAAACCGACACGTTTCCGAGTCCGGTGAGTTCATACCCCTACCCTTTTTCACTTTTTTCAGGGGGGAACACAAGCAAAGTACAAGAAAATTCTTGTACTCAAAACATGTTTTCAAATGTGTGTTTCATATTTCATATGCTTTTATACTGATCATCACAACTGATAACCATTTGAACATGCAGATCACGTAACATATATTTGTGAAATAGGTCTTTAAACTGTTATGTTTTACATATATTTCACAAATGGTTTTCCACATTTTATCAGTTAAAAGCATGACATTAATCATTTGAACATAATACATGTACACTGTTTTGTCCTCGGTAACACTCCACACACATACGCGAGTGGAGGACTATCATATTATTACTAGTAAATTTGTTAATCGTATATGATTGGAGACACGTCCTCGGAGAACACTCCACCGAGATACGCGAGTGGAGGACTACACCCATAACCAGAATCTCTGGTACTTAGAGAGCGTGACTTGAGTGTATAGATCTATACGGGGCTAACTACCCCACACGTGGCTGCTAGCTACAGCCGAACCGAAATGGTTCAAGGGTGACGAAAGTCATAAGTATGTGGACAACTTATTGCCACATGTGGACTACTTATTGCCACAGGTTTTAGTCTAATGTATGGTTATGGAACTCGCAATTAGGATAACAGATATTTACTTATAGTAATAATGAATCACTTTATACATCTTTTACATCTTTAACATCGTTTACATTAGAAACCAACATGCAGGAAAGCATGGGGCTTTCCTGGGTAATACTTACATAACTAGAAAGAGTAACAAACTGGATAACCTTACATCTTTTACAATTTGTAACATACAATAAGGAAAGTATGGGACTTTCCTGGTAACACATGACAAGTAAACAGAACAGTTTAACCAGTCAGATAACCAACTATACATTTTCACATGAATAAACATGTTTTCAGTGCACAAACTTACTATACTTTACATTTGTGAAACAATAACCAACTATTAAGAAAATATGGGATTTTCTTGGTGCATATAACATTTCAGAAACAGAAAGGAAACTCGAAACATTTTCACAAACAAAAACCGTTTATGAACTCACCAGCTTTATGCTGATTTTCAAACCGCTTGTGTTCTCAGGTTAGCGTTAGAACAGGTACCCGAAGATTTCTTTTGATCAGAAGATGGAGTACATGAAGACCCGTTTCATTTTGTCTATATATATACTATGTATCACAACTGTACAAACTTTACTTTTGAAACAACTGTAAAACTTTATTATGTAATGTAATGGTTGTTTTACTTTACTTACTATGTGCATTGGATTTGATACTCAACGTGGAGTCAACCCCGGAAATGTTTCCGCCTTCGGTTTTCGGGGTGTGCTAGATTGGTATCAGAGCCCTTGTTTATAGTGAATGAAGTATACCAAACCTTACATGGTATAAAACTATAAACACTAAAGGGCCTAAGTGCTCTGAATTAAAAGTATCTTCAAACTACAAGTATTTTCAAAAGTATACAAGTATACCGAACCGTCGTCATCCGTAACCACAAGTAGAACCGAACATAAGTAATTGGGTGTTGTGTACTATGGTTAAACCTAGGCAGTTATGTAGTCGTGTCTAGGGTCAATATGGCCTGGCCAACTATATTCATTCGAGACACGACCAACATGTGCTTGGGAGTGACTGTGGTATGTGACATGCCTAAAACTTACCTTAATATCCCAAACATCGAATCATTGTCGTAAACAATTCATGAAATACTATGGGAGTATTTCTCAATCCCAAATCCTCTGTAGTAATCCTTATTCGAGTGACTTTCTGTGATTATTCTTAGCGATAAATTATCTGTTCGATAACTTTTTCCTGCTTTATCGCTTACTCGAATCATATAACTGCCATATCTATCGATTCAATATAGAGGACTTACCATCCTCTCTTTCTTGATCTTATTAGATCAAGATGCCTCCCCGAAAGAGACCCAGCTCAGAGAACAACAACAATCCTTCTTCGCCGCCACCCCCTCCCCAGTTTGACCTAGCATCACTCCAGACGATAATGACAGCTGCAATGGTAGCAGTTATGTCACAAATGAACCCTAGTGGTTAAGGTGGTGGTCCTCAATCTCAAAACCCCAAGGTTAACCAGGGACACCAAAGAGGGAGTTCCTATAAGGATTTCATGAACGCGAAACCAACATCCTTTAATGGCGCTGGAGGTGTCATTTCCTTATCCCGATGGTTCGAGAAAATAGAGTCCATCTTTGTAATCTGTGCTTGTGCAGAGTCCGATAAAGTCAAGTTCGCAGCCTGTACCTTCGTTGATAAAGCCTTGACTTGGTGGAATGGCCGAGTCAAATCTATGACCTTACCCGTAGCCAATGCCATGGGCTGGGAGGCCATGAAAGAACTTCTCATTGCCGAGTACTGCCCCCGTGGTGAAATGCAGAAATTAGAGCACGAGCTCTGGAACCTGAAGATGAAAGGTTCCGACATTGCTGCATATACTTCCTGATTTGATGATCTCGCACTTCTCTGCCCGGGACTAGTCACCCCTGAAAACAAAAAGATTGAAAGGTTCGTTTGGGGGCTATCTCAACCGACAAAGAGTCATGTCTTGGCTGCTTGTCCGGATACTTATGATAGTGCTAAGACTTTAGCTCAAATTCTGATTGATCACAGCGACGATGTTAAGGAAATCACTACCACTTCTGAGCCGACTCAAAGGAGTCGTGAAAAGAGGAAATTCTGGAAGAAGAAGAAGTGTCAATCTTCTCAAGGATCTTCCAAGAAACAACAGATGGTAGCAGTCCATGCTGCTACTACTACCCCTATTGCTGTTGTTTCTGTCATGGGATCCACAGCCTCAACTCCTACCAGTAAATATGCTGGTAACCACCCTCTGTGTGACAAGTGTAAATACCATCATCATCCTGGTCCCTGCCAAGAATTGTCTTGCACACAGTTCGATTCTGTAGAACTCCTACCCAATCAGCCAACCAATCATCGGGAGCAGGTGTTAGTCAAGCCTGCTACAACTGTGGAGAAGTTGGGCACTTTAAAAGGAACTGTCCCAAGAAGTCAACTGCTGATAACACTGGAAGGGTTCTAACCATGGGACGGGAGGAAGCAGTTGCTGATCCCACTGTTGTTTCGGGTACGTTCCTTCTCGACAACTCATATGCTAGTATTCTTTTCGATTCGGGTGCTGAAAGGAGTTTTGTTAGTCATGCATTCAAACATAATCTAAAACCAAATCCTCAACCACTAACTGAAACGTCTACCGTCGAGATAGCTACCGGTGAGAAAGAAAGCGCTAACGATGTATTCATAGGTTGTACGCTTACCTTAAACGATCACTCATTTCCTATAGATCTCATGCCCGTTTCCATTACGACCTTTGATGTTATCATTGGCATGGATTGGTTGAGTCCCAATCATGCTGACATTCTTTGTTATGAAAAAGCTATCTGTCTCAATCTTCCTTCGGATCAAACTCTCGTAATCTATGGCGATAAACCCAGTTCCAATCTTCATATCATTTCTTGCATCAAAGCTCGAAAGCTCCTTCGAAAGGAGTGCGTTGCATTCTTAGCTCATGTGATTAACGAGAAACAAGAAGTTAGAGACCTCGCAAGCATCCCCGAAGTCTGTAACTTTCCCGATGTGTTTCCCGAAGAACTTCCAGGAATTCCTCCCGAACGTCAGGTCAAGTTCCGTATTGACCTAATTCCTGGAGCTACTCCCGTAACAAAATCTTCGTATCGCTTAGCTCCGGCAGAAATGCAGGAGTTATCCACTCAACTCAATGAGTTACTCAGTAAAGGATTCATTAGACCGAGTTCCTCACCCTGGGGAGCTCCAGTTCTGTTTGTCAAGAAGAAAGATGGATCCTTTCGGATGAGTATCGACTATCGTGAACTGAACAAGTTAACCGTTAAGAACCGATATCCTCTTCCAAGAATAGACGATCTCTTCGATCAACTCCAAGGAGCCAGTTACTTTTCAAAGATAGACCTTCGGTCAGGGTACCATCAGTTACGAGTCCAGGAAAATGATGTTTCCAAAACAGCTTTCAGGACTCGGTATGGACACTACGAGTTTGTAGTGATGCCCTTCGGTCTAACCAATGCATCGGCTGTATTCATGGACCTGATGAACCGGGTGTTCCATCCTTTCTTAGACAAATTCGTCATCGTGTTCATTGATGACATTCTCGTCTACTCCCGAAGCGAAGCAGACCACAAGCAACATTTGAGATTAGTGTTGGAGATCCTTAGATCCGAAAAGTTATACGCGAAATTTTCCAAATGTGAATTCTGGATACGGAAGGTAACTTTCCTCGGTCACATGGTAAGCGAGGAGGGTATTCATGTAGATCCTTCCAAGATTAAAGCGATAGAGAATTGGTCGGCACCGAAAACACCCACAGAAACTCGTCAATTCTTGGGTCTCGCCAGCTACTATCGACGATTCATTCATAGTTTTTCAAAAATAGCCAAACCTTTAACCACTCTAACACAGAAAGGTGTACCCTTTTGTTGGAGTGATAAACAAGAAACTGCATTCCAAACATTGAAGAAAGCCCTATGCAGCGCGCCTGTTCTGTCCCTGCCCGAAGGGACAGAGGACTTCGTTGTCTACTACGATGCATCTAATCAAGGTTTAGGCTGTGTGCTTATGCAAAGAGGAAAGGTGATTGCCTATGCCTCAAGACAGCTGAAAGCACACGAGGTCAACTATACCACACATGACTTGGAACTAGGAGTAGTAGTCTTCGCATTGAAGATTTGGAGACATTATCTCTACGGAACCAAGTGCACGATTTTCACTGATCACAAGAGCCTGCAGCACATCCTTAATCAGAAAGACTTAAACATGAGGCAACGACGATGGGTAGAATTACTCAGTGATTATGAGTGTGAAATCCGTTACCACCCCGGCAAGGCCAATGTGGTAGCAGATGCCCTTAGCCGAAAGGATAGTGCAGGCCACAAAGTGAAGAACCAGACGATGACCATCCATTCCAACTTACCCATGCAAATCCGAGAAGCTCAGTTAACAGCCCTCAAACCCGAGAGCATGTCGAATGAAGTCTTGAGAGGAATGGAAAAGAAACTTGAGATCAGAGGTGACGGAGTTCACTGTTTTATGAATCGAATTTGGATTCCCAAATCCGGTGGATTCAGGGAAATAGTCATGGAGGAAGCACACAGAACCAAATACTCTGTTCACCCGGGTTCGGACAAGATGTACCTGGATCTCAAGAAACAATACTGGTGGCCAAACATGAAAGCTGAGATAGCTACATTTGTGGGCAAGTGTCTGACTTACGCCAAAGTCAAAGTCGAACATCAGAAACCTTCAGGTCTGCTCCAACAACCCGAGATCCCCGAGTGGAAATGGGAGATGATTACCATGGACTTCATCACAAAACTACCCAAGTGTTCTAGTGGGTACGATACCATTTGGGTAATTGCCGATCGTTTAACAAAATCCGCTCACTTCATTCCAATTAAAGAATCATACAAGATGGAAAGACTCGCGTGAATCTACATCCAGGAGGTAGTACGTCTACACGGTGTACCTGTATCCATTATCTCTGATCGAAATAGTAGGTTTACCTCCAGATTCTGGCAATCCCTTCAGAAAGCCCTTGGAACCAAACTAGATATGAGCACAGCATATCATCCTCAGACTGATGGACAGAGTGAGAGAACAATCCAAACCCTGGAGGACATGCTTAGGGCATGTGTCATTGACTTTGGAAAGTCGTGGGATACACATCTATTCTTGATCGAATTCTCGTACAGCAACAGTTACCACACCAGCATTAGGGCTGCTCCGTTCGAAGCCCTATACGGTCATAAGTGCAAATCCCCTATGTGCTGGGCCGAGGTGGGGGATACACAGTTAGCCAGGAGTCGAGTCCCCGACAGTGCTCTCACTGGTCCTGAAATCATCCGCGAAACCACCGAAAAGATCATTCAAATCCATAACCGACTGAAAGCCTCACGTGATCGTCAAAAGAGTTACGCTGATAATCGTCGGAAACCACTAGAATTCCAGGTTGGAGACCGTGTCCTGTTAAAAGTCTCGCCCTGGAAAGGCACTGTACGCTTTGGTAAGCGTGGGAAACTCAATCCAAGGTACATTGGACCCTTTGAGATCCTCTCCAGGATCGGTCCAGTTACCTATAAACTTCATTTACCTCACGACCTCAGTAACATTCATCCTGTCTTCCATGTTTCAAATCTCAAAAAGTGCCTATCCGATGAAACCCTAACAATTCCCTTAGACGAGATCGAGATCAATGAAAACCTCAACTTTGTGGAGGAACCGATCGAAATCATGGATCGAGAAGTCAAACGTACAAAACAAAGTCGCATCCCGTTAGTGAAGGTTCGCTGGAATGCCAAGCGGGGACCGGAATTCACTTGGGAACGGGAAGATTCAATGAAACAGAAGTACCCACAACTCTTTTCTGATCCATGATTTGTATCTTGTCTTGTGTTTTAAACTTTGAATTTCAGGACGAAATTCCCTTTAACGGGGGGATAATGTAACAACCCGAAAATTCCGTATCATTTATTGTAACTCTTTCGTAGTACAATTCGCGCAACCAATCGTCATTCCAAATTCGATTTCCGATATTCCGTATAATTAGGTCATTAATTAGTACACATTTAAAATCACTTAATGGGTGTCTTAATACATTTAGAAATCATTTTACCACCCAACGTTAGTGATCGGAATATTTCTAGAAATTAGCGTATCGGGTTACGGTAACTCAATCGGGTACGACCAAAAGCCTCGTCTAACGCCGGTATCGGGTAGAATTCCTCCGTGTCCAAAACTTAAACACTATATAAACGTGTTTAAGACTCCATTTGAAGCCTTTGGTCAATTTCTCATTTAACACTCACAACCTCTCTCCTCAACCCAAAATCAAGGTCCAAAACAAAGAATTAAGGCTTGAAATCAAAGAGGTAACACCCCTAACTTGTTATTCAACCTCTTTAGCCTTTAAATTTGTGTTTAATTTGTGTTTTGGGACCAAGAGCATGAGTTTACGGCCAAGGAACTAGCTTGGGCCGTAAACTCCTAGAAATGGGGTTTTTAAGCCCTAAGACCCCTCCTTAGTATTGTTGGACATTAGATATGACTTAATGGCTTAATGGAAAGGACTTATAACATGTAAAACATTAATTTTGAGGGACAAAAGAGAGTTTACGGCCAAGACACATTCTTGGGCCGTAAACTCATATTCAAAGGGTTTTTGAGCCAATTAACCCTACCAAATCATAGTTGGGACTTAGATATGACTTGTGGGACATTGGTTTTAGCATCTAAACACCTTAAACATGATTTTTGGGGGACAAAAGAGAGTTTAAGGCCAAGACATATTCTTGGGCCGTAAAATCCTCTTAATTGGGGATTTAGAGCCTTAAAACTTGTCCAAATGCCTTGAAACTCAACCAATGGCCTTGTGATAAAATCTAGATTCATCTAAAAATGGTTTAAAGGTTTGAAACACAACAAAAATGTCACTTATAAGAGTTTACGGCCTAGGAACATACCCTTGGCCGTAAACTCATGAAACTTTGTCAAATGATGCATTAAACCACCCCAAATGGCTTGTTCAAATTTCTAGAATCACATGTGATTGTTTTAAGCATCAAAAACTAAATTTTCTTTGGTATAATAGAGTTTACGGCCTTAGAACATGCCTCTACGCCGTAAACTTCAAAATGTATGCAAAATGATGTTTAAATTCATGACAAAGCTTGTAAAATTAACTAGAATCACATGTGATTGCCCTTTGAAGCTCAAAGCAATTTTCCTTGGCCATAGGTGAGTTTACGGTCGTAAACTCCTATGGTATGGCCGTAAACTCCCTTTTAAGTGTTATAATTTCATTCAATTAATTCCAAGGCATTTTAGAAATCCATTCCAACAATCCCCATGTCCATTTAAGCCATTTAAACACCCAAAATCACACCCACATGAGTTTACAGCCATAAAATCATGTATGTGTGTGTTCAATAGCTGTAAAATCCTTAAAATGTTTACTCTTGGGGAGTAAACTCAAGTCCCAAGTCCCTAGTGCCGTTACACGTCCGAAGATGTCACCCGGGTTACCCTAAACGCTCATTTTGAGGTGTTTAACCTCATTGGAGTGTAATGTTCCATATGATTAGTGAATGTATCTCTAATTGTATATATACTGACATTATTTCATTTTACATAGGCACATCGCGAGTAATCAAACCCCGAACCAACGCCTAGTATTCAAAACCAACACGTTTCCGAGTCCGGTGAGTTCATACCCCTATCCTTTTTCACTGTTTTCACTGTTTTTTCAGGGGGGAACACAAGCAAAGTACAAGAAAATTCTTGTACTCAAAACATGTTTTCAAATGTGTGTTTCATATTTCATATGCTTTTATACTGATCATCACAACTGATAACCATTTGAACATGGAGATCACGTAACATATATTTGTGAAATAGGTCTTTAAACTGTTATGTTTTACATATATTTCACAAATGGTTTTCCACATTTTATCAGTTAAAAGCATGACATTAAACATTTGAACATAATACATGTACACTGTTTTGTCCTCGGTAACACTCCACACACATACGCGAGTGGAGGACTATCATATTATTACTAGTAAATTTGTTAATCCTGTATGATTGGAGACACGTCCTCGGAGAACACTCCACTGAGATACGCGAGTGGAGGACTACACCAATAACCAGAATCTCTGGTACTTAGAGAGCATGACTTGAGTGTATAGATCTATACAGGGCTGACTACCCCACACCTGGCTGCTAGCTACAGCCGAACCGAAATGGTTCAAGGGTGACGAAAGTCATAAGTATGTGGACGACTTATTGCCACATGTGGACTACTTATTGCCACAGGTTTTAGTCTAATGTATGGTTATGGAACTCGCAATTAGGATAACAGAGATTTACTTATAGTAATAATGAATCACTTTATACATCTTTTACATCTTTAACATCGTTTACATTAGAAACCAACATGCAGGAAAGCATGGGGCTTTCCTGGGTAATACTTACATAACTAGAAAGAGTAACAAACTGGATAACATTACATCTTTTACAACTTGTAACATACAATAAGGAAAGTATGGGACTTTCCTTGTAACACATGACAAGTAAACAGAACAGTTTAACCAGTCAGATAACCAACTATACATTTTCACATGAATAAACATGTTTTCAGTGTACAAACTTACTATACTTTACATTTGTGAAACAATAACCAACTATTAAGAAAATATGGGATTTTCTTGGTGCATATAACATTTCAGAAACATAAAGGAAACTCGAAACATTTTCACAAACAAAAACCGTTTATGAACTCACCAGCTTTATGCTGATTTTCAAACCGCTTGTGTTCTCAGGTTAGCGTTAGAACAGGTACCCGAAGATTTCTTTTGATCAGAAGATGGAGTACATGAAGACCCGTTTCATTTTGTCTATATATATACTATGTATCACAACTGTACAAACTTTACTTTTGAAACAACTGTAAAACTTTATTATGTAATGTAATGGTTGTTTTACTTTACTTACTATGTGCATTGGATTTGATACTCAACGTGGAGTCAACCCCGGAAATGTTTCCGCCTTCGGTTTTCGGGGTGTGACACATCCATTCCATACTTTGAGAGGGAGATTGTAAGGTTTCATAGCACTCCATGGATGATGGCAATGGGCCCTTTGATGAAGTGTAGATTAAAAGCCCAAGACTTATCTTTTCCCTACAAATAGTCATGTATTATTCATTATTAAGGTTAAGAGTGAGGCAGAATGTAGCCATCACGTGAGGTTTCTTATGTAGTGTTAGATTCATTAGTCTATGTTGAAAGTGTAATTTATTCCTCATAATTGAATAAATCGAGTGATCATTCGACATATCTTCATATTTGTGTTTGTTCTTATTTTCCGCATCTTGTTCATCAAATCTCAATTAGGGTTTTAATCCTAACAGTTTTGTTTTCCGTTTAAAAAGATATAAGTTTTTCCCTAGATTATAACTATCTTGACTCGAAAATAGTTTGCATTAACATTCAAGTGGAACTGTCACTTTGGGAAAGTAATGGGAAAATATAGGTACTCATTTTTCTTATGAATTGACAATGCTGACGTACTAGTTACCTTAAACCATGTTTGTTTTCTTAAGGTCATAATGTGAAGGCTAGTTTGCATACTAAACGCTCTCCCCGTCAAAATATTATGGGAACCAAATGCGACTTCAGCAAACGAGTTGCTAGGTCGTGTAACTTCACACTATAGTTATATGATCATGTATACCCAATATAACTATCACCTATTGTTTATAACAATGCATTAGTGATTCATTGGTATAAATAGATCCTATAGTTTTCCCATGCTATAGCACTTTATTATGTTTGTTCTATTATAGTATCTTAGCATGTTCTTTCTATTATCGTGTATTGTATCTTCCTCCCCGTTTCTCTTTATTGTGTGTTCTCTTATGTTATCGTGTATTGTATGTAGTATGAACTGCGCCTCTAAACAACACCTATTATAGTTTACTATTAAGTGTACTTGAACTGGTATTGAAAACACTCATTTTACTACTAAGTTATGCTTGTACTTTTTAAATGGAGTTTTGTTAAACTAAAAAGTAACATAACTTTAAATAAGTTTTTGAAATATTTTAATCACTTATTAAAGACATAAGCAATCTTTGAAAGATGTTTTAACAAACAATTACTCAATTATCAATTGGGTTCAACCTGTATCCCCCACCTAAAAGTATTTAAAACAGTTTAAAAGATTGATTACGTGGTATGAACTCACTTGATGTGGGTGAATTAAATGAATACGTGTGTAGGCATGAGAAGCTCCACGAATGAACTACTGAGACTTAACGAGTCCTAAATGACATATAATGGCATATATTGGCATAAATATAGCGTTTAGGAGCAACGAATTGCAAGGAAACACTTCACGGGACTAGGAAACACTTTAACCAAGTGATGGAATCCCATATGATTGAACTAAGGGGAGTGTACAGACACTTTGATGAGTGTGCGGCCATGGGTGTGAAGCTAGGAAGTGTGTAGCCACACAGTCATGGTAAAGAGTGCACAAAAACGTTTTTCAATGGTATGGAGGCTTGGCGGACAGTTGCTCTTCAAGTAGTGAAGCTGGAAAAGCACATTTGGAGGCCCTTAAGCACTAAACAAAGGGGTGTACAACCACATGGGGTGTGTGTGGCCACACACTCCTTGATGGACTTGGTTTGGACGTTTTCTAAGTCTCATATCTAGTAAGTAACTTGCTTAGGGGATGGTACTTACAATATGGAAGCCTTTGGGGTGTTTGAGGATGTTTTGAGGGGTGTACCGCCACACCTGTGTGTGTGGCCTTAAACACCATATGGTTATGAGTCTTGGGCTTTTTCTAAGATTAAATCAATTGTTCTAAACAAGATTCAAGTAAAAGGGAAAGATTACTTACGTTCTTGAAGATCTAGGTTGAAAATCCGATGCTAAGTGAGAGAGAAATCGAGTTCTACATTTAGGAGGGTGAAAAGTAATGAAAGGAGGCTAAGATCTATACTTATAGATGTGAGTGTGCTGCCAGGAGAGGGGTGTGCAGCTGCACACCCATGTGTGTGGCCGTACACTCCTTATGTTGGAGTGTAAGGATCAATTTTTGTGCTTTACTTCTACGCGATCCAATCGTTCACTCAATGCTTGAATGTACTGAGCTTTGAACCTTTTAACGGACTGTAAACAAGGATAAATGATAGCAGGAATGAGTCTGGCACTCATTTGAGTTGACAATTGGATTTATAAAGCAAATTTTTTTCAGGTTGTCACATCTGATGGGTTTTGAGCATTCTAACACTCCTATGGTGTACATGCAACCCTATAAACCTTGAATCTATGTTTTCTCTAATATACATGCAAATTTGATTTTTCAAGGTTTACTTCCTAACTAGCATGGCATGGGGAATATGTAATATAAAAGTAGTAGAAGTACATATCTTTCTTGTTGCTTGGATTCCTTGATGTCTTTGTGAGCCTACCACCCCAAATGTTGTGCCTCAAATGCTTCACACAACACTACAAGACTTGGAATAACTTTAGAGAATACACTTGCACTCAAAAATCAGTTATGCCCTCTTAGAACTCACCAGTAGTCTGATTTTGCTAGCTATAGGGCTCCTTTTATAGTGTTGCCATAATTAGGGTTTACATATGAATACCCTTAATTGTCATGACTCTTCATTTCTAAAGATGAATGGGTTTGTAAGTCCCATGAACTATCCAAGGAGCTCCAAATGGTTATAACTCAACTCCATAAACCATGGATCATAAATCCCCCATAAAAGATTAGATGATTGTCATAATCAACCCTATATATTTAACCAATCTCATTTTGATCACCAAATTAATTCTAAATTAATACTTGATCAACACTAATTACATAATACTATTATTAATATATTAGAACTTATAATATATTAATAATCACAAGTGTCCTTTCTCTCATTTAGTCTATCTAAGTATTACAATGCCATGCAACCCAAATGGACCATGTCGGGTCGGGTCAAGTACATACCAAATAAACTTATGGATTTAGACATTATATCCATCAGTCTCCCACTTGGATAAGTCTAATAAATATATTTGCAGATATGACTTCAGAATCCGACTAGCAATCGTAGCTCTCTCAAAGTCTCTTCGAATCGAGATGTTAATGATACACCATTTAAGATAAGTAATCATATAATCCTCCACTCTCAAGATATCAGCCGGACAAACACATGGAACATGGTCTTACTTATTGTCCAACATTTGTTTCTCAATCTCTGATTTGTTTTGATATAGAACTAAATTGAACACATCAATTAGGTTCTGATCGGGCCTGGTACATAAGTCAAAACCAAATCATCGAGGGGCCCATATATCACTTCTATTTCCAGAAGGAACAGATAAACTTCGACTCATATGCTTGTACTGACTACTTGTTGGATTATACACAAAAGCACGTTTTATAACATCGAGTTACCAATTCGTTTTCGTACAATAGATGGATAGCCAACTCATAGTCAACAACTCATATCTCTACGTTTAAAGATTTATATGATATTACTGTCTCACGATCACTCGAGATAAATTCCATGAAGTGATGCAAGTGATCATGGGTTGAATCCAATACTCAAGACTTATGAGCACTCATGAATGTTGCAGCAACTATTGCTATGGCTAATACCTTTTAGACATATCATCCAAACCAAATTCATGATTCATATCTACTTCCGACTTATGACCGACTGTGGAGAGTTCAAATAAAATAATTATTCTGGAACTCAAAACATGCAAAATTGAAACCATAGTAAACGATTAACATAAGATAGTAACACTTCACTCATAAATAAATAAAAACTTTTATCTAATTATTGAAACTAATATCATCCTTCAGCCCGATGCACCTTGCATGTTGTAAATGGTTAGCCCTACTCAGTCCTTTCGTGAGGGGATCTGCTAGGTTCTCATCTGAGGATACCCTCTTTTCCACGAGGAGTTCTTCTTCTATTCGATGTCTAATGAAATGGTATTTCTATCAATGTGCCTAGATCTCCCATGATCTCTTGGTTCATTAGCCAAAGCAACCGCACTTTCGCAATCATAGAAAATTTTCATTGGTTCCTTTATAGCTGGTACAACTCCAAGGTCTCCGATGAAGTTCTTTAGCGATATCACCTCCTTTGTCGCTTCACTCGCTGCTATGTACTCTGATTCATAAGTAGAATCAGCTACAATCTCCTGCTTGGAACTTTTCCAAGTTATTACCCCTCCATTTAGGATAAAGACCTAGCCTGACTGAGAGTGGAAATTAACCTTATCAGTCTGAAAGCTAGCATCACTATATCCTTCCACTCTCAGGTCATCGCCGCCACCGAGGGTAAGGACCCAGTTCTTAGTCCTCCACAGATACTTGAGATTTCTCTTTACCGTAGTCTAGTGAGCCTTGTTAGGGTTCCCTTGATATCCGCTGACCATGCTCAAAGAAAAGGCCACATCAGGGTGAGTACAAGTCATAGCATACATACGGTATATGAGTCATCTCAACTATCTCAGCCTCTGTACTCGAACTCTGAGTCTTACTCAGCTTGACATTACTCATGATAGGTAATTCCCCTTTCTTGGAATCTTGCATGCTGAACCTCTTCAGTACCTTATCCAAGTAAGTACTTTGACTAAGTCCAATAAGTCTCTTACTCATGTCTCTCATTATCCTTATGCCTAGGATATAGCCAACTTCTCCAAGATCCTTCATAGCGAAACACTTCCCAAGCCAGGACTTAACCTCCTACAACGTTGGGATGTCATTTCCTATGAGTAGTATGTCATCCACATACAACACCAGCAAGCTGACTATACTCCCACTAGCCCTAACATACACAGGACTCATTTTCGCTCCTCGAAAAACCAAACTCTTTGACTTTCTCATCGAAGCAAAGATTCCATCTATGAGATGCTTGTTTCAACCCATAAATGGATTTGTCAAGCTTACACACCCTATTAGGGTACTTTGCATCGACGAAAACCTTTTGGCTGAGCCATGTAAACATCCTCAGTCAACTTTCCATTAAGGAAAACGGTTTTGACAACCATTTGCCATATTTCTATAATCATGAAATGCAACTATGGCCAACGAAACTGTGATAGACCTAATCTTTGCTACTAGTGAAAAAGTCTCATCATATTCAACTCCCGAAGTTTGAGTAAATCCCTTGGAAACCATTTGCGATTTGTAGTTGTGTACCTTCCCATCCATGTCGGTCTTCTTCTTGAAGATCCATTTGCACGCAAATTTCTTTTGACCTGGTACATTGTCAAACAAGTTCCAAACGTGATTGTCATACATGGACTGAATCTCGCTGTCCATAGCATCCTTCCATTTAGCAGACTCAGGGCCCGCCATGGCTTCGCTGTAATTATTAGGTTCATTCAAATCTATCAGTGTACTATCATTGATAAATGTATAACCTTCACTAGTGATGTGATAACCATAATAAAAATCAGATGTACTCCTCACCATAGTGGAACGCCTCGGAGGTACAGACTCATCTATCGGGTCGACAAGATTTTCCTCCTCAAGTTGGTCAACAGTATTTGATGTTCCTTCACCACTTGACTCTTGAAGCTCGTCAATATCAATTTGCCTCCGACTGTCCCCTTGGCTTATAAATTCTCTCTCAAGAAAGACTCCTATTCTAGCTACAAAGACCACATTATCACTAGGTCTGTAGAAGAGGTAACCAAAGGATGTCTGTGGATAGCTGATGAAAATACACTTCTCACTTCGAGGTTCAAACTTGTCATGACACTCCCGCCTCACAAAATCTTTGCAACCCCAAATCGATATGTGGTCTAGATTGGGAACTTTCCCAGTCTATATCTCGTGAGGTGTTTTGGAAACCTTTTTAGTAGGGAATAGACTAAGGATATGGGTGGCAATCTCTAAGGCATACCCCTAGAAAGAGATTGGTAACGAAGTTCGACTCATCATGGAATGAACCATATCCTACAAGGTTTGGTTACGCCTCTCAGCCACACCATTTAGCCTTGGTGTTCTGGGAGGTGTCAATTGTGAGCCAATCCCACGTTCCTTAAGATAGTCAAGGAACTCAATGCTAAGATACTCTCCTCCCCGATCGAATCAGAGCAACTTGATGTTCCTGCCCAATTGATTCTCTACTTCCTACTTAAACACTTTGAATTTTTCAAAGGTTTCTGACTTATGCTTGATTAAGTAGATATATCGATATCTGCTGTAATCATTAGCGAAAGTCACATCATAGCGATTACCATCCCTTGTAGAAACTCTAAAGAGCCCACACACATTGTGTGTACCGTTTCCAACAAAACTTCACCCCTATCACAAGTACCTGTGAAGGGGGACTTTTTCATTTTTCCAAGTAAACAAGACTCCTAACTATCATCTGACTTTATGTCAAATGATTCCAAGACTCCAGCCTTTTGGAGTTGGCCTATGCGCTTCTTGTTGACTTGTCCAAGATGACAATGCCACAAGGATGCTTTATCCAAGCTATTTGAAGAATCAATATACAATTCATTATTTCCTAGATTGTCTACAACATTCACAACTTCATATACACCATCACAAGGTAATGCTTTAATGTAAAATACATCATTGTAATAAACATTAACAACACCATTATTATTATCAAATGAAAATGTAAACCCTTGTTTGTACAAGTCATGAAAGGAAATAATATTTCTCGCCATTTCAGGCGAGTATCAACATTTTTTCAAATCTAACATTAACCTATTATTAAGCAATTAAGAATAAACTCCTATCTTGGTGACATGTGATGTTTTCCTGTTACCCATGACTAAGTTTATCTTCCCGTGCTCCACTTGATCACTTCTTCTTACGCCCTGCAAATCAGTACAAATTTGAATACCACAACCTATATCAAGCATGCAAGAATTAGCATTAGATGAGTTATTAGACAACATTGTATAAATACCTGCATGGGTGTGTCATGCTATAATATATGGTGTGTGTCATGCAATCATCCTGAGCTCTTCCCCTTGCTAGTGGAGGCACCTGATAAACAAAGTGAAAAATATAAACACGAAGCTTGGTGAGTTTCCCCAAACTAGCACATACAATACACATAATCACATACTGCAAACGTTGAGCCTAGCCTGCTACATCTGGCCCTGCCCAACAACATACAAATCCATCATCACGCCCTGCCTTGCATCAGGCCACTCCTGGCATTGAGACCCGCTTGATATATATATATATATATATATATATATATATATATATATATATATATATATGTATATATATATATATTTGTATATATATATATATATATATATATATATATATATATATATATATTTGTTTCTACTTCGCCCCGCCTGTCTCTAGGCCACACCCGCTATACACATGCATACATGTAATCATAAAATTGCAAGTACATAACAATCAAACACAACGCTATAACTGCTAGTCTCAAGGCCATGCCTATTTCACCCCCACCCCTACTCTGGTAATAGTATGACATGGAACCCCATCCACACTTAACAAGTGATGAGATACGGGTCCCCGCCCACACTCACCACCTTACCAGGCATATATAAACATCACAAAGACAACAAGTATAACTAAACATGCATTCCTTCCTTGGGCTTGCCCCGACATCGGACCAAAGTCCAGAACATGAACTCTACATCGGGCTTTCCACGACATCGGACCAAAGCCTAGAACACATAACAAAATCATATAAGCTAACATACACCAGGCTTGCCCCGACATCAGACCGAAATCCAGAACATGCAATCTATATAGGACTATCCCCAGCATCATACCGAAGTCCAGCATATGCTAACTTATATAAATGGGACGACACTGGTGCCTTCGACCCAATCATATACGAGAAAACTCACCTCACACGGTGACTGCAAAATCCGATGAACAAACCTCTCGCTGCTAGTTGGCAGATCCCCGAACTGCTTATCATTCGACTCCCCGACCTATCATTACCAACATAATACTTAGTTAAGAACTGATAATCCTTCTAAAGGTAAAATAACCATTTTACCCCTGGTCAAAGTCAAATTCAATGCTTGGTCAAAGTCAAAGTGAACACCCCGAGTTGACTCATATCGTCTAGTCATCCTCCTAACTCGTCGAGTTCCTTCGATACTCATAGATGTGGAAGAATGAGTCAACGCATCGAGTCCCTCTTCAGACTCATCGAGTTCTAGCCTACAACAAAAACCAAGACAAATCAACTCAACTCGTCGAGTCCCTCTCTAGACTCGTCGAGCCTGCGTGTTTGTTTGAGCCATCTTAAAAGATTAATCCCTATTATCCTAATCAAGACTCACACTTCTACTACGTTCAGAAAATGCCTTTTCTAGGGTTAAGTTTCAAACTTTACCTGCTACTAGTCTTCCTTAGTGGGTTTAGCTAAAACCTTAATCTTTAGGACATAGATCTTGGTCCACAAGATACCAATACTTCAAACTATGGCATATTCACTGAGATCTATACTCTAAGCACTTCCATAACACGTAAAGGTTCTGCCTGTTTCTTCCATGCATGGCCTTTTCAGCTTAAAAGACCAAGATAACATCTTAGATCTTGCATGAGGGCTCCAATGGCATAAAGTTTGGACCTTTATGCCATGATATCCCTTCAAAGTCCTTGATCTAGAAGAATACCCACTTGGGTAATCTATTCCGCACATGCTAACATTCTTGGACCAAAACCCTTATAAAGAGATAAAGGAAGAGATCTAATGAACTAATGGCCAAGATGGAAACTTGATACCAGAAAATGAAGCCAAAGATGTTTAGTTTCTAAATCTACTCTCTTACTCTTGATCCCTCTATCTTCTTCTTCTTCTGAAAGCTTCAAGAGTTCACAAATATCACTCAAAACGGATCACAATCTCATAAAAGGCACTAGGGTTCATGGATTATTGTTATGACAATGGAGGCTGTAAATCAGGCCAGGGGTGTGGGTTAAGGATACTTAAATAGGATACAAAAACTAAATTTAGGGTTTATCAAACCCATACCAACTCGCCGAGTGTGTCCTCCCTGACTCATCGAGTAGGTCCTTCCACCCACATCCTAATCTTGCTTCTATTTGTCGAGTTAACCTCTTTGGACTCGATGAGTAGACCTTTTGACCTGGGGTTTTTCTTTCCTTAATTAGCCTTCTTGATTTTGGTTGTTACAATTCTCCCCCACCTAAACAGGACTTCGTCCATGAAGTCCGCTACCACCACCTACCCCGCTAACATCTCACGCATCACACCCGTAATTATCCTCATACCTGCCCTGGACCAACTTGTGTTTTCCACCGGCACCGGAAATCGTCACCTTGGAAGTACCACTATCCTCCTGTGTACTCAGTAGCCTTCCTTAGTTATCTTGACCCAACCCTCGGAACCTTCCAAACATGATGAAAAGTCATCCTTACCACCCTAAGGGGAACTACTCTTGTCTTTCCAGGATCTAAGATCCATAATGGTCTGTCTCCCTGACGGACCACCTATACTACCATGCCAAAACCACAACAAATAATTTATCAACCACAAAACTTATCACCCTAATCAACTCGATGCTACCATCAAAAACACAATCCCTGTCTATAACCATATGTAGAATAATTATACTTGCCAGGAGGCTCAGATAATCCTTTGAATAAAACATTCATCCCTGATATGGCTAGACTCAGATGAGAGCTGTGCAAAAGGATGAAATCAATTATGCTGAGATTAACCAACCCAACTATAAGTGTCTTCGCCCATTGATCAGTAACTACCCCTCTTACAAAAATCCTCACATCACTACTTCTAACGAAATATCATGTTGCCTCTTATCCGCTTTCTGGATGAACCGACACAACCCTGGTCCCAACTGGTCTGCCATTACCTAGAAAACCAGACTCTCACCGATTACTAAACCCAAGCACAACTTCTCAGTCGCTCCCAGTGACTTCCGAAGGGAACTTTCGCGATATAAAACTGCTATATCTATCTTGTTGCTTTACTGCATGATCTTAGGATCACCAATCCCTTACTTTGACCCTATGGTCTCTGCCAGGACACACCATCCTTGCAACTAACACACAGGCCTCGCCCACAGGTCTCACCTAACCCATACTACTAAGTGGCATTGCCTCCTGGTCTCACATCTCTAGGGCTATGCAAGTACAACTCTCATGATTTCTATCTATCTATCCTTTCCTGATTTTGATCACTCTAACTAGGTGACATTGGCTTTTCCTACACCTTGTTGACTAGGAGATGTGGGCCTCGTCTACACTCCGCTAACTAGGAGATACAGGCTTCAACTACACTCCGCTAACTAGGAGATACATGCCTCGGCGACGCTTTGCTATATGGCTGCTGATGAATGATTCAGCTAACCCACTGTATTACAACTCCCTTACTGTCTGGCTACTATCGAATGCAATGGCTATCCTGTAGTCTTACAACACTTCCCACTTCAACCATGCATACAACCTAAATTCTTTGCTGAAATTGCATCCTGACTAGAATCCCTATCCGAATTCCTAAGCTAGTTATCAGGCAAAGACATGAATCCCAACGTTAAGAAGTTTCCCTAACTCCCAAATCTCATACCACTCATTCCATTTAGCCAATTGGGTTGCCTTCCTTCCTGATGAGAATACGAATTCTTCCTAAATCCACACTTTCTTCTACTCTAGAACCCTTGGAGAACTCTCCCCCACTTTGGTTCCACTAACATCTTACGACACACCTGGATGGAAAGATTCCCAGTTCTTTGTATCATCCAGTGATGAATCTTTTGTTGGGTTATGAGCATTCTAACACTCCTAAGTGTACATGCAACCCTAAATACCTTGGATCTATGTTTTCTCTATTATACATGCAAATATAAACATCCAAGGTATTATCCTAATCTAGCATACAATATATCAATATAACAAGATAGAATACATACCTTGTTGTTGCTTGTGTTCCTTGAAACCTTGTGAGCCTAGCACCTCAAGTGGTGATGCCTCAAATGGTTCACACAACACCAAATACACTTGGAATAACTTGAGAGAAACTAGAACACTTCATGAAATCGGTTAGCCCTCTCTAGTATAATCTAGTCACCGATTTTGGGAAGAATAATATCTTTATATAGTGTTACAATTAGGGTAAACCCTAATTGTCATGACTTTCCATTTCCTTGGATCCATGGGTTCAAATACACCATGGAGCATCCATGGAGCATCATATGGGTTTTGGCCCAACTAGATAATCCATGGAGCATTAGCCCACTATATAAGTATGGATGATTTACACAATCAATCCATATATTTAATTAGTCTTCTTTTGATCACTTAATTAATCCTAGATTAATTCTTGATCAATACTAATTAAATAATCTTATTATTCTTATTATTAATATACTAGAACTTATAATATATTAATAACCATAAGTGTCTTATTTCTCTCATTATAGTCTATCCAAGTGCATGATGCCATGCAACCCAAATGGACCATGCCGGGTCGGGTCAAGTCTTACCAATTATAGTTATGGACTTAGACATTAATCCAACAGTCTCCCACTTGGATAAGTCTAAAACTATTATTGCGTATGACTTCAGGAACCAACTAGCAATCGTAGCTCTCAAAAGCTTCTGTCGAACTCTGACCTTGTAGATGAACTCTGATTTTTGTCAACGACTTGTCCATTAGATAAGGGATGATATATTCCTCCATTCTAGATATCATATGGACTGAGACATGGATTATAATCATTCTCTCTGTCCATTAGTTGTTTCCTGATTTCCGATTTATGACGACTGACTAATTGAACAAATCAAATCAGTCCTGGCCCGGCCGAGCACTTCCATTTGTCATCATCAAATCATCGAGGGGCCCACAGATATCGCTTTCATCCCGAAGGTAAAAGGAATGGATAAACTTCGACTCATATGGCTTGTTCTACTACTTGTTGAATCATACATAAAGACACGTTTTATAGCACCGAGTTACCAAATGCAGTTTCGTGCAATTAATGTACAACCAACTCATAGTAACAACTCACATCTCTAGGTTTGAAGAATATAAGATATTATCGTCTCATGATCACTCGTGATAAAATCCATGAAGTGATTCCAATGAGCGCGGGTTGAATCCAATACTCAGAACTTATGAGCACTCATGAGTGTTGTAGCCATTTGTCCAACAACTTAGACCTCTACAAGCCAACTCATGACAGTCTTAATTCATATCTACTTCCAACATATGACCGACTGTGGATGGTTTGAATAACTTAGTCATTCCGGAAGAATAAACTAGTTTATTCGGGAAGTCAAAACATGCAAAGTGAAACACAATAATAATTGAATCCAATATGGTCTCAGAACTTATGAATATAAATAAAACTCCTTTTATTTATCACCATATGATTACACATTATCCATTGTATATTGTTTCAGCTATCAACATTATTCTTGAATTTAAAACAATAGTTGTCCCATGCTCCAAGCATGCACACTATGTTTTCTAAACAATAGTCATGCCATACACCAAGTATGCATAATATGTTTGTCTATGATCTTTATTTTGTGAACTAGATCAAATGAACATAACTTCAATGATTCTTTTTTCACGATCCTTACTGCAAATGCAAGAATTCCAAATTCATGTCATTTACTGAAATCTGTTAGATTCTAAACTTATATGCATCGATCCTCTTGTAATGATTATGCACAAAGTCAGAAAGACTTAACAACAATCATTACAGAGCATTCCAAAGGAGATCAAGTCCTTGGAACCATCCTTCTTGCATTAAGTTTCCTTAATCTTACACAGATTGAAAAATCTAACTTTGAAACATTTGCAGATTCCATTTCGACTATCACTTCTGAACAAGAGTTGCCTCCTTACAGATTATGTCAATATGGTCCTTCCAGAATTATCACTCTACTTCCAATTGTCCTTGAGAAACCAATCTTTGGTAAACCTTAGATTGTCCTCGACAATTTTTTAATCCTTTTAGTCATATCCAGTTCTAAACCTTTTCCATTCTTAACGCCCCAGGCATTTGGAAAATTTTAGAAAGGATGAATATAGCACATGTAGTCGGTCCTATATCCGAAGTATATGGGACACGATTCATGATGTCTCACATAAAGACTAAACCAGTCTTTTGCTATAACATTTCCATTTCAATTTTCCAAGTTCTCATAATTCAGATTATGAAAAGGGATGTCGTAATCATAATCGAATTTAAGAACGCAAATAATGGACCCATATACAGAATTTCCTTATGTTGAGCCATTCCAACATGAAATTCGTATATATTCTTGACTAAATGATTAAAACCTCACGATCTAAGCTTATAGATTTGAGATGAAGTATAATTTCCTCTCCCTTAATTATAGTAAAACAACTTTTTCCCAATTGAAACCTTTTTGTTTTCTATAATTAACATTGCTAGCTTGCAATACTTATTGTAATTATCATGCTCCCACTGACATGATGATTATTAGCATAACACTTATGCTCCCACTAGCTTTGACATGTACTCAGAAATCACTGGACTTCTAGAAATCAATACTTTATTGACTTTCTTACCAATGTTCAGATTTCTGATACTAGATTGTTTTTGATAAAACTTTATCAAAAACATACACCTTCCTTAGATAGCTTGTGGGTGTGTCAAAACAATTTTAAGAACTATGAAAAGGGATGCCGTAATCATAGTCTTGATCGTTTTGACCTTTGTCATTTCTCACAAGTCCAAGTTAGTGTGCCGGTAAACCACACACGCTCCACTAACGACTTTGAGAATGCAAATATCACAATTGCTATCTAACTAAAATCTACTTAGTCAAAGTGTTTCCTCACCATCATTTTCATGAATCAGAGAGAAACCTTATGACACTTAGATTTATTGGTGTATGAGTTCCTACCCATATGAATTTGTCAAAACCATAATCACAAGACAAGGGTAATGACAAATCAAAAACCATATGGATTGAACTCAATCTTGATTTCTTGCCACCTGGCAGCTCAAGGGCCTACCATTGCTTCCAAGTTGTTGTGCAACACATTGAGAACTCTAAGAACTCATATGCAAATCCAACTTTAACTAGAATGGGCACAGAATATGTCAACACGATAGGTTATAAACCTCAAGTCGTGTGCTAGTGAAGAACTTCAGGTTTCATTCTTGACTAGTTCTTGAGAATTTCAAAACTTTTAAGACTCCCACTGTCCTCTTGACCTATAAGACTCCCTTGTCAAATATCCAAGAGATAGTGTGGATTCTAATCAAGACAAACACTTCACACAATTAGCCTAAGTTGGTCTTTGTTTTATCCAAAACATCACAACTTACCAATTTCAAATGTACAAGAGTAGAAAACTTTTACTCTTACATTTGATAAGTGTTTTAAACCTTCTTAAAGACATGTCACTCAAGTTACAATCTTGGAGTATGACTCTAAGACTTGTATTGAAACGAAGTATGACTCATCTTCTTGATTTAACCATTTCAACAATTTCAAGATCCCTTCTTCTTAGTCATAAGAATGCACTAAGACTTCCTTAGAGAACAAATTTTTGATATGGTTTCTTAATCATTAAGATGATCACAAAGCTGATACTAAAGTACTCTCCCATCTTTTCAGATTTGAGAAACTTTTATCCTTCTGCCTAATTTGATTCTTCTTATTCGCTCTGCCATACGTTGGAACCTTTTTCCAATGTCTCAGAGTTACACTTACGCTTGTAAGTATAATCATATTTACTAAGCTTTAGTAAACTATGACGAATAGTCTTATATCTTTTGTGGTGGACTTAATCAGTGCACATGACTATGTACTCGATCCCTTAGTCCATTACTTGACTCACACATCCATGTGAATAAGTAATTAGTCTTAATTTTTTCCAATACTTGAAAGTTCTCATTCATCATGCTATACAACTCGCATGATTCCAAGTCCCGGTCCAATTGAGACTTTGGATGATGAGAATCTTTCCTTGTTTGGTAAATTTAGACATTACCACAAATGAAAGAATCAATTTCATATTTCCACTCTTGCTATTAATGGAATCATATAAGCAACAATTTTTCCTCAAATGTCATTGTAAGGATACTTTTAAAATAAATAAAAATCAAAATTTTTCCTTTTATTTTAAAACTATGCGGAAAAACTTATCCTTACAATCCATATGAAAACTTGTTGTTATCTATTCCTAAGCAATATCTCATAACTCCTAAGAAGTAGCTCAAGAATCCGATTTTTCAAACTACGCGATAGAAATCCATCTATGCGATCAGATTCAGCATATTCTTTCTTTAAGTTCCTTTACTTTTCTTTGATTCTTAAAACATTACCATGTGACCCAGTCACAACATGTATCAGGAATCTCAGAATAGAAACTTGACAGAGTTAGACTTGTGGACTTTTACCTGAAGTAGAGTCAATCTTATTGACTTTAACATCCTTAGGTAAATTAGGCAGCTTCGCAACTAATGACCCTTTCTTTGGCAATATAAACATATGGACCCTTTGATAATGGTACACAGGACTATTACAGACTTAGCTTTTCTCTTTACCATTTGTTCAACCGAGTTGACTATGGCCGATCCCTTTCCATTGGGAAGAGAATGCTTTTTCTGTATTTCCAGTGTCACCATTGTCAATGTCCATAAAGTTTCAGGAAGTTGATCTTAACAATAGATAAGATCATTAAGGGTCTTGTCATAGTCTATTTCATAGGTGTCCCAAAGGAACTCACTATGTGACTTAGAAAGTGATTGAACCACCAACTTTCTCAAGACTTTGACACCCAACTCTCCCGGCTTGTCAATATGTGACTACATCTCCAAGATGTGACCACACCAAGACCTTGCCTTGCCAATAGGGCTCGAGTGACTTTAAAATTTTAAAGAACTTGTGCGGTAGGGAGAATAATTGGAGGAGGAGAAAGAAGTATGATATCCATGGGACATCATCTTCATTTAGGAAAGCTTGTTTCAAGAGATTTGGGAAGATCATAAATGTCTAATCCAGACATGTTATGGGAGATATTCAAGATAGTTGATCTTTGAGTCCTTAATATGACACCCAATATGAAAATATTAAGGCTAGGACCCAACAAACTATTTTATAACTTAGAAGAGGCATGCCGTAATCCAAGCTATAAAACAATTTGAAGGTAGGTGAATGACGATTCACCAATTTCCACCAAGATAAACGAAATGTATTATTAGGTTTTAATTGGTTTTGAAACTCCTAGATCTTTTGAGATTCATTGAACTGTTCAATGGCATGTTTCAATCTCGAGTGTGCCCTTCAGGTTTTGTGACTGGGATGCCGAGGATCACAAAACAAGGTGTGAAGTAACCATGCAAATTACTTGGTATCCTTAAGTGTTTACCCCTCAATCGATGTGCCGGTTAACCACACACGCTCCATCGATACTATGATAAACATTAAGTTACCCTTTGCCTACCTTGTTAAATACGAGTTAGTGTGCCGGTTAACCACACACGCTCCACTAACCGACTTAAACAAAGTGCAAAGTGTAATTTCATGGATTAGCACCTTATTCACATTTTCCTAAGTAACTAAGATTGGGTATTATTAAGAGTTTAGTTACTTAGTATTTATCATTAATACTTTTAATGAAGGGAGAATTATAGTCATGTCAAACCCGTTCGGCTAACGACCCTCCACCAGTCAAGCGAGCGGTGGGTGAGAGTGAACACCCATTAAGTTGCCATTTTATAGGCAACAACCTTATGCCCACCTTATAGACCGGCTTCGTGAATGAGGCGTACTAGCGGTAAGACCGACTTTACTCTTATACATATAAATATTATTAACTTATAATATTATAAAGTATAAGGGTTGAATTTTAACTTTTAAAATTCTAAGGGCTAACTTGGAATTAAAGTATTCATAAGAGAAAACTTTACAAATTCCAAAACTTGAGGGCACGTTTTGAAACTATTCAAAACTAATTAATTCCATAACTTATGTATTTAAAGTAGTTTTAATCCAAAAACTCTTCAAGTTCCATAACTTGTGGACAAATTATGGAAGACTTTAAACTAATAAAGAATTAATCTTTTCTTTATTTTATAACTTATGGAATTAATTAAGGTTACATATTTTATTTATTTATTTATTAATGAAGTGACTCTTGAACCTCCATAACTTAAGGACAAGACTCTTCATCTTTTTGTAACCTTTGCCAACTTTATGAGTTTTATGAGTCTTTAATGTGACTCTTCATGTAACTTAAGGATAAGTTACACAAACACATTTTATACTCAACTCTTAGATTAATTTGGATTGAAAACAACTTTTTCACTCAACTTTTCTATTAATCTAAGCAACTCATAAGAACAAGATAATTCAAATCAAACTTTTTCATGTAATTAGTCTAACCTTTAAACTAATACAAAACATGAATCTATTGACAATTATCTTGAAAATGGATTAGCATGAACATTACCATATTTAAAAACAAGTTTATAAGTTCAAAACAACTTAGGGTAATGTTCCTAGTCCATTTCTAGCCAAAAACCTCGAAGATATGCTGTCTGGGGTCCAACTCGTCGAGTGCATGAACACAACTCGGCGAGTTGGATGCATTTTGCCTTGGACTCGTCGAGTCCCTTTATGGACTCGGCGAGTCAGCTGGGCTGACAGCATCAAAACTCGATTTTTCAGCTTCTATTGCAGGTATAACAAGAAAACAAACCTGGCTCTGATACCACTGTTGGGTTATGAGCATTCTAACACTCCTAAGTGTACATGCAACCCTAAATACCTTGGATCTATGTTTTCTCTATTATACATGCAAATATAAACATCCAAGGTATTATCCTAATCTAGCATACAATATATCAATATAACAAGATAGAATACATACCTTGTTGTTGCTTGTGTTCCTTGAAACCTTGTGAGCCTAGCACCTCAAGTGGTGATGCCTCAAATGGTTCACACAACACCAAATACACTTGGAATAACTTGAGAGAAACTAGAACACTTCATGAAATCGGTTAGCCCTCTCTAGTATAATCTAGTCACCGATTTTGGGAAGAATAATATCTTTATATAGTGTTACAATTAGGGTAAACCCTAATTGTCATGACTTTCCATTTCCTTGGATCCATGGGTTCAAATACACTATGGAGCATCCATGGAGCATCATATGGGTTTTGGCCCAACTAGATAATCCATGGAGCATTAGCCCACTATATAAGTATGGATGATTTACACAATCAATCCATATATTTAATTAGTCTTCTTTTGATCACTTAATTAATCCTAGATTAATTCTTGTTCAATACTAATTAAATAATCTTATTATTCTTATTATTAATATACTAGAACTTATAATATATTAATAACCATAAGTGTCTTATTTCTCTCATTATAGTCTATCCAAGTGCATGATGCCATGCAACCCAAATGGACCATGCCGGGTCGGGTCAAGTCTTACCAATATCTTTCTCACAACTAACATTTACCACTGTTAGTGCTTCCAAATCTAAATGACGCTAAAGTAATAACACACTTGAAGACTGTTAGAACACTCCTCGGGTTCCAATCACACTAGCTACATCTACCGCATCTTGAGAACTCACTTTATTCGAAGACGTCCTGACACTACTACCCTAAGACCCATGGTATGTAGATAGAATATACTCAGAATATAAACAGGAAGTATAATTCTAGGTTGTAACTACTCATATGGATGCAAGATAATAGCAATAAAATTATAATTAAAAACTGATAAGAAAGTAAAAATACGCACCTGCCACATCAAGGGTTGCTCGTGTATCCTTTGTAAACACCCTAGAATGCCTTGCTCCGTGCCGCAGATGCCTCTGCCCAACCCTAATGGTCGTCGGTGATCCTTAATGTCGCAGGGGCATGTGCCATCACATGTGCTACTGCTGCGAAACGCGGATATTAGGCCTTCTTGTGGCCCGTCTGACAACAACTGAAGTAGATCACGTCTGATCCCTGGGTGGTGGTAGTAGTAAAATCCTTGATATAATGACCGATCAGGCCGCACTTGAAGCAGCCTGAATAACCACGACTACCCCTCCTAAATGCACCCTTGTGTTCCCTGCCATACTTGCCACAACGACTACGGTCCTAAAGACCTCTCGTTCTAGAATCTGATACATTGGGCCTTATGCCCGACCCTGGATTAGCCTACACCTCATCTGGTTTCTTCTGCCTTTTCACCTCTAAGTCGATCTCCCTCTCCCTGGCTCGAGAGATCATATCCTCTAGCATCTTTCCACTGGAATGGCTCAAAAACTGCCTGATGTCGCTCCTTAACATCTCATGATACCGAGCCTTCTTCATCTCACTGTCTACCACATACCGCCAAACAAGAAAGGGGTATCTCCCTTAACTTGGTGGTGATCTCCGCCACTGTCTCTATAGTATGATGGAGGTACTAGAACTCCGGTGGTAACTGTTGCACCTCAATAACTGGTGCAAACACAGCCCTGAACCTGATCGAGAAGTCACTCCATGTCATCGCATCCAACAAGACATCATCTCCAATAGCATTTCCAACCTCCTCCCACCAATCACGTCCTCTGTCCTTCGGATGACACGAGGCGGGTTAAACCTTGTCCCTACTGGGACACAAGCTAGAATGGAAGGTGTTGCTCACTGGATGCTAGCAATGAGGTCCTTAGACCAATCATAGTCTGGAGCTCCACAGGCTCTTAACTCCCTAAACATAAGTGTGCACGCCCCCATCATGGCCTCCATCTCGGTGCAGAACACACCCAGTTTCTCATCCAAAATCTTCATAATGCCCTCCATGACCATAACAAAGATCACCGAAGTCTAGTCTAAAATAATGCGTGTAATCTTAGCTGAAATAAACTCTCCCATCTACTAATCGAGCTGCCCGGCTCCGGAGCCCGAGTCTGATCCCTCACCGCCACCTGAACTACCCACTGTTCTACCCTTTAGCAACACCATACTGAAATATAACATAAGCATCATCAAAATACACATCACTATTAATGGATCACACACGCACTACAAGTTTCATGGTTTTATCTCAGCCCTCCTTGACTCGAGTACAGATCCTCTACTTTCAGTACTACAGGCCAATACTACCTTCCACATTTATCCATACTTCCCTTAAGAACTTCCTTGACCTAACCAAGTTCCTTCTACTACTAATGCTTTGCATGGTACTCTCATTCTAGGCTTTCCCTAGGGTAATCACCATCCTACTATTTGATGGGTTTTATACAAACAATCCTATGTGTACATGCAACGCTAGCATTGGATCTATGTTTTCACTATTAGATATACAACATTATGAAAACATAATAAAACCCTAAAGATGATTGCTATTTTCGAAATTAACCAAGAAAGTTAAATTACATACCTCTTGTTGTTATATTGTAATAACAACTTGAATCTTCAAACCCTAAGTCTTGAAAGCAAGCACCACAAGTGTAGTGCCTCTAATGGCTCAAAAACACCAAGAGCAATTGGAGAGGCTATAGAGAAAGAAGGAGAGGTATAAACTTCATCCCTAAGAAGCGTTGGGAAGGTATGGACGAAATCATGAGCCAAAGGGGTGTTTATATAGGTGTAGAGATCGGGTTTCAGTCCTTGTCCTTATCTAGTTGCTTGCCTACCAAGCAAACCATAAGATAAGCCTTGAATCCTTGTCATGGACGAATTCTAAGGCCTTATCATCTTAAATTCGTCCAACCTATCCTTGGGATAATCTTTACCCTATTTTGTAAGTATCACATAGTTACAATTCAGCCCCTCTAGTTTAATTAATTACATTTGATAACAAAATTAATTCTTAATTAATTATTTACCAATATTAATTAAACAAATATGATTTCTCCTTTAATATATTATTCTTATAACATATTAACAATTCATAATAACCTCTTTCTCTATTATTTCTCCACTCAAGTTGCTTTGGTGAAGGCAACCCAAAAGGACCATCCACAATCGAGTCAAGTACTTACCAATTATGGTTACAAGCTTAGACACTAATCCAACACTATTTGCCATCATCTTCATAAGAAGTCCCTATTATCTTCCCCTAACTAGCTCGCGACTACTATTACATATCACTCAGACTAGATAATTCTTCTCCTGATTATTGGAGGTACCTGAAACCAAAACTAAAAATAGTAAGCACGAAGCTTAGTGGGTCTCCCCAAACTACCACATACCACACACATAGACACACATTGTAAACATTGGGCATAGCCCACTACATTAGGCCACGCCCGACATCGGATGAATCTGACATCTGGTGCCGCCTGGCATCGATCCTCACTCGGTATACATATTTGTTTCGACTAGGTTCGGCCTGTCTCTGGGCCCCCTCGTTGTACATATACAAACATATGATCATAATCATGCTAGTACATAAAAATCAAACACAACGCTGTAATTGGTAGTCTCAAGGCCCTGCCTATCCTAGGATGCACCCCTACTATGCTAATAATTAGGTATGGAACCCCGTCCACACTTAACTAGTGATGAGATATGTGTCCCCGCCCACACTCACCTCCCTACCAGGCATATACAAGTATCACCAATACAACAAATATAACTAAACATGCATTCCTTCCTCAGGATTGCCCCGTCATTGGACCGAAGTCCAGAACGTGCAATCTACATCGCGCTTGCGCTAGCATCGGACTGAAGCCAAAAACACATAACAAAATCTTATAAGCTAACACACATTGGGCTTTCCCCGACATCGGACCAAAGTCCGGAACATGCAATCTACTACGGGCTAACTTCGACATCGAACCGAAGTCCGACATATGCTAACATACATAAACTGGCCGAAATTGGTGCCTTAGACCCGCTCATACAAGAGAAAACTCACCTCACTTGCTGACTGTAGAATCTCATGAATAACCCTTTCACTGCTAGCTGGAAGATCCTCGAACTGCTGATCACTCGACTCCTAGAGCTATCATTACCAACATAATACTTAGTCAAGAACTGATAATCCTTCTTAGGGTAAAATAAACATTTTGTTGGGTTTTGAGCATGGTAACACTCCTAAATGTATATGCAACCCTAAATACCTTGGATCTATGTTTTCTCTGTTATACATGCAAATATGAATATTCCAAGGTATAACCTTAACTAGCATACAATCTTTTGATACTTGAATAATAAAGAAGATAGAAATACATGCCTTGTTGAGGTAGCTTAACTCCATGCAGCTCGAGAGCCTAGTGCCCCAAGTGTGACACCTCAAATGGTTCACACAACATCATCAACACTTTGAATGACCATGAGAAGAAGACACTTCATACTTAAATCGGCTAGCCCTCATATATGTGTCACTAGTGCAAATTTCTTGAGCAAAAGGGGTCTTTATATAGTGTGCATATTAGGGTTACACCATGTAACCCATGACTTTACCCATTCCTTATTCTCCATGTGTTTTAATATCGATGGTGTATCCATGGGTCACCACACGGGTTAAACCCAACATAAGGAATCATGGATCACAAGCCCACATATATAAGAATGAATAGTTTACACAATTAATCCCCATATATTTAATTAGTCTCGTTTGATGAATAAATTAAGTCCAAATTAATTTTTGATCAATACTAATTAAATAACATGATTTCATATTAATATATTAGAACTTATAATATATTAATATGTCACAAATGTCCTCTTCTCACAAACGGTCTATCCAAATGTTCCGATGCCATGCAACCCAAATGGACCATGCCTAGTCGGGTCAAGCATAAGTTTAAAACTATTATTGAGTATGACTTCAAAACCTAACTGTCAATCGTAGCTCTCAAAAACCGTTATCGAACTTCGACCTTGTTGATGAACTCTGACCTTTGTCAACGACTTGTCCATTAGACAAGGTATCATATATTCCGCCATTCTAGTTATCATATGGACTGAGACATGGATTATAAATCATTCTCTCTGTCTATTTGTTGTTTCCTGATTTCTGATGTATGACGATTGACTGATTGAACTGATCAAATCAGTCCTGGCTTGGCCAAGCACTCACATGTGTCATCATTAAATCAACGAGGGGCCCATATATATCACTTTTATACCGAATGTAAAAGGAATAGATAAACTTCAACTCATATGACTTGTTCTACTACTTGCTAAATCATACACAAAGGCATGTTTTATAACATCTAGTTACGAATGCATTTTCAAGCATTCAATGTATAACCAACTCATAGTAACAACTCATATATCTAGGTTTGAAGAACATAAGATATTATCGTCTCACGATCACTCGTGATAAAATCAATGAAGAGATTCTAGTGAGCGTGGGTTAAATCCAATACTCAGAACTTATGAGCACTCATGAGTGTTGTAGCACCACTTTGTCCAACATCTTAGACCTCTACAAGCCAACTAATGACAGTCTTGATTCATATCTACTTCCAACATATGACCGACTATGGATGGCTTGAATAACTTAGTCATTCAGGAAGAATGGCCTACTTATTCTGGAAGTCAAAACATACATAATGAAACACAAGAAAAATTAAATCCAATATGGTCTCAGAACTTATGAATACAAATAAAACATCTTTTATTTATCACCATATTAATTACTCATTATTCATTGCATACTGTTTCAAACTATCAACTTTATACTTGAATTAAACAAATATTTTTCCCATGCTCCAAGCATGTATACTATGTTCTTTTAAACATCATTTATACCATACTGCAAGTATGCATACCAAGTTTGTATATGATCTTTACTTTGTGAAATAGATCGATTGCACATAACTCCAGTGATTTTCATTTCACACTCCTGAATCCTTACCACAAATGCAGGAATTCAAAATTCATGCCATTTACCGGAATCTGTTAGAGTCTAAACTTATATGCATTGATCATCTTGTAATGATTATGCACAAAGTCACAAAGGCTTGACAACCAACATTATAGAGCATTCCAAAGGAGATCAACTCCTTGGAAACATCCTTCTTGCATTAAATTTCCTAATCTTACACAGATTTATTGAACAATCTCCACCTTCCCATCTTCCCATTTTGACTATCACTTATGAATAAGAGTTGCCTATTTTCAGAATGTGTCAATATGGTTCTTCCAAAAATTAATATTATACTTCCAACTATCTCTAAGCAACCAATATTTAGCAAACCTTAGATTGTCCTCGACAATTGCTTAATCATTTTAGTCAGATCCAATTCTAAAACTCTTCCCCTTCTTAATGCCCCAGGCATTTGGAAAATTTAGAAATGATAAATATTATAGCACACACAATCGATCTTGTACCCAATGCAAATGGGACACGATTCATGATGTCTCACATAAAGACATGATTCTAGTTCAGTCTTTTCCTACAATATTTTTATTTACCATGTTCTCAAAATTTGACTATGAAGAGGGATGTCGTAATCATAATCGAATTTTAAGAACGTAATATACAGAATTTTCTTAAGTTAAACCAAACCAACATAATATTCATATATATATTCCTGACTAAAGATGATTAAAATCTCAATCTAAGCCTTTTAGAGTGATTAAAATCTCAATATAAGCCTTTTAGAATTGAAATGAAGTATAATTTCCTCTCCCTTAATTACAGCAAAACAACTTTTCGACCACTCAAACTTCACAAATTGAAACTTTTGTTTTTCTATCATTAACATTGGTATCTTGTAGTACTAATAATAATTATCACGCTCCCACTGACATGATGATTATTAGCCTAACACTTACGCTCCCACCAAAGGGCCAACGGCCTAGCGGTATGGACTGACCATCTCATATGAGAGCTCTGGGGTTCAAGTCTTGGCGGAGACATAGGTGGTTATTTAGAAGTATATTATTTAGTTTGCCGTTTAAAAAAAAAAACTTATGCTACCACTAGCTTTGGCATTTACTCACAAATCAGTTGGACTTCTAGAAGTCAATACTTTACTGACTTTCTTACCATAATTCAGATTTCTGAGACAAGATTGCCTTGATAAGACTTTATCAAAATCATACATCTTATCTTAGATTGCTCACAGGTGTGTCTAAACAATTTTAGAACTATGAAAAGGGATGTCATAATCATTGTCTTAATTTTTTAGATCTTTGCTATCTGCTTCAAATCTACTTTGTGGAAGTGTTTCCTCACTATCATTTTCATGAATCGAAGAGAAAGCTTATGACCCTTAGACTTTATGGTTTGTGTTTTCTTATCCATGTGAATTGTCAAAACCATAGTCGCAAGACAAGGATAATGACAAATTTCAACTCATATGGATTGAACTCAATCTTAATTTCTTGCCACCTGGCAACATAAGGGCCTGCGATTGATTCCAAGTTGTTATGCAACCAATGGAGAACTCTATAAACTCATATGCAAAGCTAACTTTAACTAGAATGGGCATAAAAATAGAAATATGTTAACATGTTAGGTTATAAACCTCACGTTATGTGCTATTGTTAAAAATAGAAATTCTTCTCAGGATCTTTAAGAATCCTACTATCCTGTTGACATATAAGACTATCTTGCCAAATATTCAAGAGATAGTGCAAATTCTTTATTAAGACAATTACTTCACACAATTGGCCTTAGTTGGTCTTTGTTTTACACTTTACTCTTACATTTGACTAGTGTTAATAAACCTTCCTTTAAGATATGTCACTCAAGTTACAATCTTGTAGTATGACTCTATGAATTATTTTTGGAACTAGGTATGAATCATCTTCTTGATTTGACCACTTCAACAATTCATAGTTTCTCTTCTTAGCTATCAGAATGAACTTAGAGGAAGAGTTGTGATAAGGTCTCTTAATCATTAAGATGATCATTTAACATGATACTAAAGTGCTCTCCCATCTTTTCATATTTGAGAAACTTTTATCGTTCTTCCTAATTTGATTCTTCTCATTCATTCTGCCATACATCGAAATTTTTCCAATGTATCAGAATTAGACTTAAACTTGTAAGTGTAACCATATTTACTAAACTTTAGTAAAACATGATGAATAGTCTTATAGATCTTTTGTGGTGGACTTCATCAGTGCACAAGAATGTATACTCGATCCCTTAGTCCTTCAATTGACTCACATGTAAATGTGAACAAGGAACTACTCTTAATTTTCCAAAGCTAAAAGTTCTCATTCATCCTACTGTACAACTTGTATGATTCCAAGTTTTCATCCAACTGAAAACTTCGATGATGACAAGCTTTACTTATTTGGTAAATTTAGACACTACCACAAATGAAAGAGTCAAATTCATATTTTCAATACTCCTAGAAACATACAAACATCAGGTTTTCATAAATGCCATTGTAAGGAGATATAAAATAACGTAAAAAAAACTTTTATTTATTTATAAAATGCAGAAAAAACTCTTTCCTTACAATGCAACTTTAAATGAAAACTATTCTATTACATGTTTCCTAGCAATCTATCATAACTCCTAAGAGTAGCTCAAGAATCCGATCTTCAATCAAGCGATAGAAATCCATCTTCGGGGTCAGATTCATCATACACTTTCTTTAAGTTTCCTTCACTCTTTCTTTGATTCTTAAAGCATCAACATGTGACCCAATCACATCATGTAATAAGAATCTAATATTAGAAACTTAATCGAGTTATATAGTGGACTTTACATGAAGTATAGTCACACTTATTAACTTTACCAGCCTTATGATCTTTTAGGTAAATTTGGCAGCTTTGCAACCAATTCCCTTTCCTTTTTGGCAATAGAACCATATGGACCCATTGGGAATGGTACATGGTACAATCTCAGACTTAGCATTTCTCTTTACCATTTGGTTAACCGAGTTGACTAGGGTCCATCCCTTTCCATTGGGAAGAGAAAGCTTTTACTGGGTATCAAATGCAACCATTGTCAATGTCAATTGAAGATTTGGAATGTTGATTTACTAACCAAATTTTCGTTACCAAAGCTCCAAATTATTGTTGATTCAGCAGTACCAAGCAAATAGATAAGATCATTTAGGTTCATGTCATAGTCTATTTTATAGTAGTCCTAAAGGTAACTCACTATGTGACTTAGAAAGTGGTTGAACATCCAACTTTCTTAAGACCTTGACACCCAACTCTCTTGGCTTGTCAATATGTAACTTCATCTCCCAGATGTGAGCACATATAGACATTGTTTGCCATTAGGGCTTGAGTGACCTTGAACTTGTGGGTAAGGGAGGATAATTAGAGGAGGTGAAGGAAGTGAAGTTCCAATAGATTTTTGAAGATCATAGATGTCTGAACTAGACATCTTTTGGGAGATATTCAAGATAGTTAAAGTCCTTAATATAACAACCAATATAAATCTTTATGGCTAGGAACCAACACAATAATTTTATAACTTGGAAGAGGGATGCTGTAATCCAAGCTAGAGAATATTTAAAAGTAGGTGAATGACGATTCTCCAATTCCACAATGAAAAACAAAATAATTTATTAGGTTTTTAATTGGATTTGAAACTCATAGATCCTTTGAGATTCACTGAACATTTCAATGGCATGTTTCGATCTCGATTGTGCCCTATCAAGTTCTGTGACTGGGATGTCGAGGATCACAAAACAAGGTGTGAATAACCATTCAAATATACTTGGTAGCCTTAATATTTACCCCTCAATCGATGTGTTGGTTAACTACACGCGCTCCATCAATACTATGATAAACATTAAGTTACCCTTTGCCTACCTTGTTAGATCAAGCTAGTGTTCTGGTTAACCACACACGCTCCACTAGCTGACTTAAGCAAAGTGCAAAGTGTAATTTCATAGGTTAGCACCAAATTCATATTTTACTAGGTAACTAAGATTAGGTATTAATAGAGTTTAGTTACTTAGTATTTATCATTAATACTTTTAATGAAGGGAGAATTATAGTCCTTGTCCTACCCATTCGGCTAACAACCCTCCACGAGTCAAGGAAGCGGTGGGTGAGAGTGGATGCCCATTCAACTGCCATTTTATAGGCAATAACCTTATACCCCCCTTATAGTCCGGCTTCGTGAATGAGGCCTACTAATGGTAAGATTACTTGCTCTTATACATACATATATATATATATATATATATATATATATATATATATATATATATATATATATATATATTATTAAGTTATAATATTATACAGTATAATGGTTGAATTTTAACTTTTAAAATTCTAAGCGCCTAACTTGGAACTAAAGTATTCATGGGGAAAACATTACAAATTCCAAAATTTGAGGGCAAGTTTTGAAAGTATTCAAAACTCTTGGATTTTCATAACTTATGAGTTTAATTAATGTTTTAAAAAACTTTTAATGAAGAGACCCTTAAACATCCATAAATTGAGGACAAGTTATGGAGCCATAAAAACTATTTATAAGAAAATGACTCTTCGTTTTTGTAACCTAAGGAATTTTTATGAGTTTTAAGATTCATAAATGTGACTTTTCATATAACTTGTGGAAAAGTTACAAAAACACATTTTATGAACAACTTTTAGATTAATTTGGATTAAAAACAACCAACACATATTTTTAATTAATCTAAAATAACTCATAAAACAAGGTAACATAAAAAAACCTTTGGTAATCCATAACTTAGGGACAAATTATGGATTTCATTAAAAATACATTTAGATCAAGAATTAACTAACAAACACTTTTTTAAATAATTCCTACGATCTACCAACACTCATAAGCATCAACAATCCATATCAACAATTTCAAAAATTACATAAATCTTGAAATTTTGATTTTAGACTTGAAATTGGTTTACTCTAATCATTACCACTTTAAAAATAGGTTTTAAAACTCCAAAACAACTTAAGGTAATCATTTTAGACCAATTCCAGCTTTAAAACTCGAAGATATGTTCTCAGTGGGTCCAATTCGTCGAGTGCATGAACCAACTCAACGATGGATAACTTTGTACTTGGACTCGTCGAGTCCCTTCGTGGACTCGTCTTGTCCCCTCTCCAGAGAACACAAATCTTTGATATTTCAACATTTTAAGCAAGTATAACAAGAAAAAAAAGCCTAGGCTCTGATACCACTGTTGGATTTTGATGCATTCTAACATTGCTAAGTGTACATGCAACCCTAAATACCTTGGATCTATGGTTTCTATATTATACATGCAAATATGAATATTCCAAGGTATCACCCTAACGAGCATACAATCTTTTTATACTTGAAGAATAACCTACACATAAATACATACCTTGTTCATGTAGCTTAACTCCATGAAGCTCGAGAGCCTAGTGCCCCAAGTGTGACACCTCAAATGGTTCACACAACATCATCAACACTTGGAATAACCATGAGAAGTAGACACTTCATTCTCAAATCAGCTAGCCTTCATATATGTGTCACTGGTGCCAATTTTTGAGCTAAAGGGGTCCTTATATTGTGTGCATATATTAGGGTTACACCATGTAACCCATCACTTTACCCATTCCTTATGCTCCTTGGGTTTTAATCTCCATGGAGTATCCATGGGTCACCACATGGGTTAAACCCAACATAAGGAATCAGGGATCATAAGCCCACATATATAAGAATGAATGATTTGCACAATCAATCCCTATATATTTAATTAGTATATTTTGATCAGTAAATTAAGTCCAAATTAATTCTTGATCAATACTAATTAAATAACATGATTTCATATTAATATATTAGAACTTATAATATATTAATATGTCACAAATGTCCTCTTCTCACAAATGCTCTATCCAAATGTTCCGATGCCATGCAACCCAAATGGACCATGCCGATTCGAGTCAAGTACATACCAATTATACTTATGGACTTAGACATTAATCCAACACATTTTACCCCTTGTCAAAGTCACAGTCAATGCTTGGTCAAATTCAAAGTCAAATCTTGGTCAAAGTCAAATTGAACACCCCGAGTTGACTCAACTCGCCGAGTCATCCTCCTGACTTGCTGAGTTCCTTTGCTACTTATAAACATGGCAAAATGAGTCAACTTGTTGAGTCCCTCTTCAGACTCGTCATGTTCTACCCTACACCAAATCAGGGCAAATCAATTCAACATGTCGAGTCCCTATTTGGATTCGCCGAGTCCGCATGTCTGTTTTTGCCATCCTTACAGATTAAGCCGCTATTTTCCAAATCAATACTCCATACTTCTTCTACATTCAGAAAATGCCTTCTCAAGGGAAAAGTTTCCAGCTTTACTCACTACTGGGCTTTCTTAATGGGTTTTGCTAAAACCCTAATTCTTTAGGACATAGATCTTGGTCCACAAGCTACTAGTACTTCAAACTAAGGAATATTCACCAAGATCTATACTCTAAGCACTACTATAACACATAAAGATTCTGCTTTTTTCCTCCATGCATGGCCTTTAGGGCTTAAAAGACCAAGATGACATCTTAGACCTTGCATGTCGGCTCATATGGCATAAAGTTTTCACCTTTATGCCATGATAGCCCTTCAAAGTCCTTGATCTGGAAGAATACCCACTTGGGTCGTCCATTCCCTACATGCTAACATTCTCGGACCAAAAACCCTTATAAAGAGATAAAGGAAGAGATTTGATGAACTGATCGCTAAGATAGAAACTTGATTACTAGAAAATGTAGCCAAGGATGTGTAGTTTCTGGATCTACGCTCTTCCTCTTCATCCCTCTATCTTCTTCTTCTTCCGCAAGCTTCAAAATTGCACAAAGATCACACAAAAAGGCTCATAATCTCACACAAGGCACTAAGGTTCGTAGATTAGGGTTTAGAGAATCGACGGTGTAAGTGAGGCCAGCTGGTGTGGGTTAAGGATGCTTAAATAGGGTACAAAACATGAACTTAGGGTTTCCCAAACCCAGACCAACTTGTTGAGTAAGTCATTCTTAACTTGTTGCGTAGGTCCTTCCACCCATGTCCTAATGTTACTTCAACTTGTCGAGTTACCCTCCGTGGACTCAATGAGTAGACCTTTTGGATTGGGGTTTTTGGTTCCTTAGTTTCCCTTCTAGATTCTATTTGTTACAATATGAAAGTTAAAATTTTTGTGAATTGTCGACAGCTACTTGACACACTACTAGAAAACTAGTGCAATAGCTACAACACAATGTATAGCTAACATGTATCTATACGCGGATACCTATGAAATTGCTACAGAAAAAAGCTTTTAACATACAGGCCGATGGCTAAAGTATACCTCGGATTAGTTACAGAATCGCTACGGAATTTTTTGTAGCCACCATTGTAACACCCCGTTTTCAAGACAAACTATAAAATCTGAAGATGTGTTTTACATATTATTTTATTCTAATATATTTATATGTTAAAATAAATAGTTTTGTGAAAAAAGAGTGTAATTGGCATTATAGTTTGTTTTGGAGATATAAAGGGTGCTTTCGGGGTTTGTAGTGGAAAGAATATTTGAACCTACGGCTAAAGGATAATCAATTGGACTCGTTTTGTAGTATGTGGACTTATATTAAAAAAAATTTGTAGAGGAGGGGCTATTTGGGTAAATTTTGATTTAATTTGAAAGAAAAAGAGAAGGAAGGGTTAAATATGTCATGATTGAGATCTTGGGAGTTAAAAAGGTAATTTCTGGATTTGTTTTGAAAAAGATTCTCAAACCATAGTGTTGTTTGGTAAGTATTGAACTTAAATTAAAATGAATTTGGAATGTTGAGGGCTAAAAGGGTAAGTTAAGGACTTTATTGGAAATAAATTAGGATGGAGGGGCTAGAAATGTAAATATAGTGAAGATGTTCATAACCAGGTGTATAAACTGTCACCATGCCATAAACCCTAACCCTAAATGCTATGCATAAGCCGCCACCTTTACTTATTCAAATTCTGACGCCGCACCACCATTATACCTGCCTTCACCACCGACAGCGCCATAATTATTGCAGTTGGAAAAACTGTAACCATGTCGAGTGTCACTACTGCTGCTATTCTATGGTTGCTAAAGACGGAGACCAATGTGGCATGCCATCATTTCAGTAAAAATGAGGAGGAACGAGTCATAGCCGCACTGCCACTGCGGTTGCTGTAGATTGAGGACGCGTCCTTCGTCGGACGCCACAACTATCCCTGCTAGAGAAGCAAACCACGTAGGGGTCGCCGCCATATGTTGAAGACGCACTACCGTTCCACTATTGCATCTGATGCCAACATTTTGTATCTACTCCATTTCTTGTCGTCGTCAACACTTTTGTTACCCGCCACTGCTGCCCGCCATTTTGTGGCATCGTCGCCGTCGTACGCCACCAAGTGGGTCGTTGGGTGCATTTTGCAAATATAATCCTATGTATGTGTATTTCTACTTTTACTGTATGTTGTGGGTGGTTTTTTCTAGCTGGAACTCACGAGAAAACCCACAACCACAAACATGAGGTGGTGGTTGCCACCTTCTACCACCTTCAGCCACCACAAGGGTGGTTGTGTGTGTATGTTTATTTTGGGATGTTGTGCTGTATAATTGTAATTAGTGACTATAATAATCAAGGAAATTCATACACACCACCGTAGGGTGGTGCCTGCCACCATCAGCCTCCACCAGGTGCCATGTTGGGTGGTGGTGTGCTTTGCATGTGTTATATTGCTTTTGGTATGCTCAGATATTATTGGACTAGAACCATAACCTCTGGGTGCCATCAACCTCCACCAGGTGCCATCAACCACCACCTCCCGAGGAGGCAATCGGTGGTGCCTGACCTAATGAAACCCTAATTGACCAAAGGAAACCCTATATGACCTAATGAAATATTAATTATCCTAAAAATCTAATCATTTGACTAATGGGCACATGATTGGGTTAGAAACCCTAATTAGGATTTAGAAATCCCGAATTTTGGATTTGGTTGTTTAGAGTTATCGGGACCTGCATTTTGGGACATTAGAATTGAATTATGAATTCCACTCGATCATATCGTATGATTTGTCTAGTAGAGTTATGGACTTAAATGATTATGTCCTTAAATGGTTAAGTAAGAAACACTTAACCCTAATAAACATTTATTAGGAAAACCCTAACTTTGCTTAGGCCTTGAGTTGGGTCATACTATTGGTGATTTGGTAATTGATGGGCTTTCTAGGAACAACTATATGGACTAGAATATTTGAATGGGCTTTAGGGTAAAGCCCATTTGAGGGTTTGGGCTCAATTTCAAAAATTAGGTGATAAGTGGGTCATAATTGGGCCTTGATGATTATGAGGTATTCGACCAATAGAATGCCAAATGTTTGAACTGGAATAAATGGAAGGGCCTTAGGCTAAGCCCATGTAAAGTTTTTGGCCCAATTTTGAAAATTGGGCCATATGTTTGTCTTTGGTTCGTAGTTTGACTTTTGGGCCTTTGGATTTGGCCTTGGGATTGAATAAACCTAAGTCAGGGGTAAAGTAGTATTTTATCCCAAGAATGGACTTATGGTTACGTGTCGGAACCAAATTATTAATTAGGTTTTAGTTTCATGTTGACAGTTCGGGAATCTATCATTCAACAACAAGAGTTTTCTCCACAGGACTTCAGCAGTGTGAGGTGAGTTACCTTCCAGTATGAGTGGATTGAATGCATCAATGATGACCCACTTGTAGTTGATTATAGTTGAGATGATTGCCTTTGTGGTAATCGTATGGTCTGCCACTATTTGTTATGCTTGATATGCTAGTATACTATGATATTATATGCTAGTGGTAAGGGTAGATTAGACCCTGTAGCCGGTTGAGATAAACCAGATGGTAGGTTAGGCACCCATATATGCGTGGCAAGATAGGTTGAGCACCCAGATATGCTTGACAGGGCAAGGTCGGGCACCCCGGTATGCCTGACAAGGGTAGGTTAAGCGCGTAGATATGCTCAGCAGGGTAGGTCGGGCACCTAGATATGTCTGACAGTATGTTTATTGTATGGTATGTGGTAGGATGAGGGAACTTACTAAGCTTCCTGCTTATGGTTTACATTTTTGGTTTCAGGTACTTTGTTTTCATAGGAAAGGAGTTGGCTCAAATGCAGCGCATCACACTATGTTTTCCACACATGAGATCTTTAGGATTACACTCTGATAATGTTTTATGATAACATGTTTTGATTATTGACACTTTGGTTTTCACATGGTATGTTATTATGGATGTTTTCCTAAATTGTTGGTTTTATAATAACTTAATTAAAAATGAAATTTTTCCTCTTAAATTTTGGGATGTTACAAGTTGGTATCAGAGCTTTTGTTTGAGGGATTTGGGCACACTCTCTGGTGTATATAGACTCTGACTAAGGACTCTGTATGAAAGTTTTAAAATGAAAAATCATTTTATAAAAAATATTTTGAAAAGAATTTAAAAAGAGAAAAAGAGCTTTGAAAAGAACAAGGTGTGTGATGCGTGCAATCAACCGAGCTCAAGTTTGTTTTCCCCGAGATACCCATACATATTATGTTATGATATGAATTGAGAATATTTGAAGTGCATGCTAGATTCGGGCTAAGGATCTAGGAAGGATGCATTATATGCATATTGTATGTGCGTGTAGATATTCATGTTAGTAATGATCAGTTAATGATAGGATAGCCTGTTTAGGTTATGTCTGATTGTATGAACCTTCGAATCAGATACTAGTACATATTCCTTATTAGAGGATAAAATGGTATGAGTAGTGATATGTTGGTTAGATTTTCCTCATTGTCTGAATGATGCTTGCGTTGTGCTCTATGGGGCTCTTGGTGATGTGAATTGAGTACTATGTGGATATGCAATGTCACATGGGGAACATGTTGAATATTCTTAGAGTGAAGAACTTGGCCCTATTGCACAACTCTTGTCTGAGTCAACCGTTATAGGATTGAGACTTTTACTCGATGAATTATCTGATCTTTGTTGCATGTGACTATATCCTTGAGGTAGTTAGTTGACATTGTTAGGAGTCTTTCAGTAGCTGAGGGCTAGTTGAGGTCGAGAACCTATGAAAGTCTAGGAAATGTTTTAGTGGATTCGGTTGTGTTGTTAGCGAGCATTCACGGTATCAGTTTGAGAGGGTAACTTAAAGGATTTAGGATGATTCTTGAGGAAAGTATGGATAGGTGTGGAAGGTATTATTGGGAGCGTACTACTGAAATCACCAGATCCATACTCGAATCGGGTGGAGTCTTGGAGAATCTAGGAAGCCTATAGGATAGGGATATTTGGGTATATTCGGATCTCATGAATGTTTGTTCGGTATGGTCTTGAGCACTCAAGAATGGGATTCAGATTCTGGTTCCAGCCCAGGAGCAGGACTTGTGTCGTTCGATATGAGATCGCGGGAGTTCATCTCATCAGGGATTACTTGTAGATTTTTGGAATGGAACTTGGTGGTCCTTGGTTCAGCCAAGGAAGGGATCTAGGGAGCTCTCGATGTTCGTCTCGAGGCCTTTATGGGTAGATTTGTCGTTGGGTAGTCAGGGGTACATCTGAAGCCCAAAGCTTGTGAATCCTTAGAATCTTTCAAGAAGGAGGATCGTATTGTTAGTCCCTTTCATCAAGATCAGAAGGTAGGTTTGCACCATGTCCCCAGAATGGTCGAGGTATCTCAGGAGGAGGTAATCCGGAATCCTTCAAATGACGGCAGGTGTGTTATTTTCTGCTACTTCTAGGTGGATACCGGGAAATTGTACCACCTTGGAATTTTGATTGAGTTTGAACTAGTTAGATATCGGGTCGCTTCTCTGCTATTTTCTTGGTTAACAAGAATTGTTATATGTCACACTGCATGCCGAAAAGACTTTTGATGAACCTATAGATGCACATATCTTCTGGAGTGGGTTCCACGTGTACTGTTACTATTCTAGATTCTTGTTAGGATATGTTTAGAAGTTTTATTTGGTAGATCCTTGGTCAATAATTAGTGGGATAGTTCTCCAGTGAAGTCATAGTTCAATGGTTCTATAATTTGATCAGGTATGGTCGACAATTGCCTATGTAAGAACGTTGGATTTCAACGCATTACCATTTATAAGAAAGGGCTGATAGGATGAATATGGTGGTGTCAGTTGCGGGTGTTAGATCCATAAGTGTTTGGTCATTGGATATTCAAGAGAATTGTATTTTCTCATAGGATGTGTTCGGTTAAAGTTCAGTGGTGCTGAGACATTGGAAGTGGGAACAAGGATTCGTCAGCCAGGGTGAAGATTAAGGCCTCCAGTTGCTAGCATGGGAGGTGGATTTGGGTATCAGACTGGACCAGATTTCAAGATTACTTTTCAAAATTTCAGAGAATGGACGATATTCGGGTTCCACTGGTAGTGGAACGCTAGCACAAGTATGCACATGTTATTAACAATGGACTATTAGGAAGTAAGAAGGATTGAGAATCCTTCAATTCTCACGTGTCATAAAGAGTTGGGAGAATCTAAGTGGGGGAGAATCATTTAGTTATCTAGGAGAAAAAATTGTTGGGGTTTGAGCATTCTAACACTCCTAAGTGTACATGCAACCCTAAATACCTTGGATCTATGTTTTCTCTATTATACATGCAAATATGAACTTTCCAAGGTATTCATCCTAACTAGCATAATAACATTGATTCAAATGAATATATCAAGTTTGGTACATACCTCTTTATTGTAGATTGTCTTCATGAAGCTTGAGTGCCTAGTGCCCCAAGTGTAACACCTCAAATGGTTCACAAAACACCAAATACACATGGAACGACTTGAGAGAAATTCAAACTTCATAAAATTGGCTAGCCCTTCCTTCTTACACATAGTGGCCGATTTATTGAGCCATGGGATTCTTTTATATGGTGCATATTAGGGTTACCCCCATGTAACCCATAATTGTACCCATTCCTTATGCTCCATGGATTTTAACCTCCATGGAGTATCTATGGGTCATCCCATGGACTTATTCTAACAAAAGGAATCTTGGATCATAAGCCCACATATATAAGAATGATTGATTTACACAATCCACCCATAAATTTAATTAGTCTCCTTTTTGTCACTTAATTAATTCCAAATTAATTCTTGATCAATACTTATTAAATAACCTTATTAATATATTAGAACTTATAATATATTAACAAACCTTAAGTGTTATTTCTCTCATTATAGTCTATCCAAATCCATGATGCCATGCTACCCAAATGGACCATGTCGGGTCGGGTCAAGTCTCACCAATTACAGTTATGGACTTACACATTAATCCAACAGTCTCCCACTTGGATAAGTCTAAAACTATTATTGTGAATGACTTCAAGAACCGACTGGCAATTGTAGCTCTTAAAAGCTTTTGTCGAACTCTAACCTTGTCGACGACCTCTGACCTTTATCAATGATTTGTCCATTACATAAAGGATCATATATTCTTCCTATCTAGATATCATATGGACTGAGATGTGGATTATAATCATTCTCCCTGTCCATTTGTTGTTTCCCAATTTCCGATTTATGACAACTGACAAATTGAACAAATGAAATCAGTCCTGGCTTGGCCGAGCACTTCCATTTATCCTCATCAAATCATCGAGGGGCCTACATATATTGTTTTTATCCTGAACGTAAAAGGAATGGATAAACTGTTGGATAACGTGTCTAAGTCCATAACTATTTCTGGTAAATATTTGGCCTAACCCGACATGGTCCATTTGGGTTGCATGGCACCATTCAATTGGATAAACAAAATGAGAGAAATAACACACATGGTTTATTAATATATTATAAGTTCTAATATATTAATAATATTATTTAATTAGTTTTGATCAAGAATTAATTTAGAATTAATTAAGTGATCAAAAGAATAACTAATTAAATATATGGGTAGATTATATGAATCTTGCATATCTTATATAGTGGGCTAAAAGGCTCCATGGATTATCAAGTTGGGTTCCACCCATGGGATGCTCCATGGAGTTAACCCAAAAATTGAGAAATGAAGAGTCATGTTACATTAGGGTTTTACCGAATGCAACACACTATATAAAGACCATTCCTCTTCCAAAAATTGGTGACATGTGTGCTACACAAGAGAAATAAGAGGGCTTGGCCGATTTTGAGTGTGTTAGAGTATTATCTCAAGTTTATACTTTGCATTTGGTGTTGTGTGAAGCATTTGAGGCATCACACTTGAGGTGTTAGGCTCACAAGGTTTCAAGGAACACTTTCAACAACAAGGTATGTAATTCTATCTATTATTTAGAAAGAATTGTTCCCCATGTATGCTAGATAGGATCATTGCCTTGGAAATCAACTTTGCATGATAATTAGACAAACATAGATCCAAGGTTATTAGGGTTACATGTACACATAGGAAGTGTTAGAATGCTCAAAACCCAACAGTAGTATCAGAGCCTAGGCTTGCTTGTTTGATTTTTGTGCAAACTGCTTGAAAAATCGATTTTTCTGCTTTCTACCCGTATGAACTCGCCCAGTCCATGGGGGGACTCGACGAGTCCATGACCAAACACAAGCTACTCGTCAAGTCAGTTCATTCACTCGACGAGTAGAGGCGGTAGTTTTCAGAATTTCGGTTCTTGTTGCTGGAAATGGACTAGGAATACTACCCTAAACTGTTATAGTGTTTTAAAACTTATTTTAGTTGGTGTAATGTTCATGTTAATCCATTTACAACAACAAGTTATCAAAATTACAAGTTTTTAAGTGTAAATGAAAGTGTTCATATTCATGTTCTTGATCTTATGATGTTTAGATGATCATAGGAATTATTTGTAACCTATGCGGTAGATTATTTCATGATCTTTATGTGTTTTTAATGGAGTCCATAACTTGTCCTCAAGTTATGGAAAACCAAAAGTCATTTTGCTTTAATAGCATTAAAAGAACACATGTGTTATAAAATGAAGAGTCTTCATTTTTAATACCCTAATAAACTCATAAGTTACAAGAAATGAAAAGTTTTGAAAGTTTACAAAACTTGCCCTTAAGTTTTGGAACAAGTAAAGTCTTGAATAAAACTTTAGTTCCAACCCTTAGAATTTCCAAAGTTAAAATTCAACCCTTATACTTCTAATATTATAAGTTAATAATAATAATAATAATAATAATAATAATAATAATAATAACAATAATAATAATAATAATAATAGTAATATATATATATATATATATGTGTGTGTGTGTGTGTGTGTGTATGTATAAGATCAAAGTCATCTTACCACTAGTACGCCTCATTCATGAAGCCGGTCTATAAGGTGAGTATAAGGTTGTTGCTTATAAAATGACAACTTAATGGGTGTCCACTCTCACCCACCGCTTGCTTGACCGGTGGAGGGTCGTTAGCCGAACGAGTAAGACAAGGACTTATAAATTCTCATTAAAAGTATTATGGATATTATAAAGTAACTAAATGTTTTATTAAATTCCCAATCTTAGTTACTTTAGGAAAAATGTGAATAAGGTGCTAATCCATGAAATTACACTTTACAGTTTGTCTAAGTCGTTAGTGGAGCGTGTGTGGTTAACCGGCACACTAACATGGACTTAACAAGGTAGGTAAAGGGTGACTTAATATTTATCATACTATCGATGGAGCGTGTGTGGTTAACCGGCACATCGATTGAGGGGTAATTTATTAAGGGTACCAAGTAATTTTCATGGTTACTTCACACCTTGTTTTGTGATCCTTGGCATCCCAGTCACAAAACTTGGAGGGCACACTCGAGATTGAAACATGCCTTTGAAAAGTTCAATGAATCTCAAAAGAATCTAGGAGTTTCTAAGAACCAAATTAAATATTTTTAATATTTCGACTTTGGTGGAAATTGGTGAATCGTCATTCACCTACCTTTCAAATATGTTATTACTTAGATTACGGCATACCTCTTCTAACTATAATATATTGTGATTGGGTCCTAGCCTTAATAATACATTTGGATGTTTTATTAAGGACTATTCCTATTTCTAAACTAAACTTTTCTTCTTCTCAGATGTCTGCAAACACTGCTGCTTCTGGCTCTAATCCTAATGGCTCTTTTTCTCTTATGAACTTGTGTGGGAAACTCAGTTTTGATGGATCCAACTTTAATGAATGGATCAGACACATCCGAATGATTACCCGCTACGAGGACAAAGAATATGTCCTCGATAAGGAGCTTAAAGAGATTGATGAGATAGTTGTTACTCCTCAAGAGATCGCTGACTTTAGGGCACATGAAAGGGGTGCCACCAAGGTGGCATGCATCATGATGGCCACGATGACAGCCGATCTCCAAAAGTCCTACGAGGACTATTACCCTTTTGAAATGCACCAAGATTTGATGGAAAGATACCATCAAAGTGCACGGAAAGAGAGATATGAAATCATCTCCTCCATGATAACAACCTGAATGAAGGATGGAGAACCCATCACGGGCCACATGTAGAAAATGCAAAGATTTGTGGACCGCTTGCTGAAGCTTAATGTGAACTTCCCCGAGGAGCTTGCAGTAGATATTATTTTGCACTCCTTACCTTCATGTTATGATCAATTTTGCATGAAATACCACATGAACAAGGAAGAGGTCACTCTTAGCAAACATCAAGGACTCTTAAAAGACGGTTGTTACTGTTGGATAAGGTGTCTAAGTCCATAACTATTTCTGGTATGTACTTGACCCGACCCGGCATGGTCCATTTGGGTTGCATGGCATCATGCAATTGGATAGACTAAATGAGAGAAACAACACTTGGAGATTATTAATATATTATAAGTTCTAATATATTAATAATATTATTTGATTAGTTTGATCAAGAATTAAATTAGAATTAATTATGTGATCAAAAGATAACTAATTAAATATATGGGTTGATTATGTAAATCATCCATATCTTGTATAGTGGGCTAAAAGGCTCCATGGACTATCAAGTTGGGTTCCACCCATAGGATGCTCCATGGATGCTCCATGGGAGTTACAAACCTATGGGTCATGGAAATGAAGAGTCATGACACATTAGGGTTTAACCCTAGATGTGTCAACAGTATATAAGTAACATGTTCTCCACCTAAAATCGGCTACACTAAGAAACAAGAGGGCTTGGCCGATTTTGAGAAGTGTGTGTTCTCTCATAAGTTCTTCCAAGAGCATTTGGTGTTGTGTGAAGCATTTGAGGCATCACACTTGGGGTGCTAGGCTCACAAGGTTTCAAGGAACACAAACAACAACAAGGTAAGTTATTTTATCTATACTTTAAGTTAAAATTGTTCCCCATGTATGCTAGATAGGAATATAACCTTGGAATTCAACTTTGCATGATAATTAGACAAACATAGATCCAAGGTTATTAGGGTTGCATGTACACTTAGGAAGTGTTAGAATGCTCAAAACCCATCAGTGGTATCAGAGCCTAGGCTTGTTTGCTCTTATTTGTGCTTAAAAGTTGAAAAAAGAATCGGAAATCTTGCTGTCTGCGAATGGACTCGTCGAGTCTATAGGGGGGACTCGTCGAGTTCATGAGTATCTTCAACCAACTCGGCGAGTGAGTTCATGCACTCGGCGAGTAGGGTCGACTGAGTGCAGAATTTCGATTTAGTTGCTGGAAATGAATTAGACACATTACCCTAAATTGTTTTGGTAATTGAAAACTTGTTTTTGGTGGTGTAATGTCTTTGCTAATTCATTTACAACAACTAGTTATCAAAATTACAAAGTTTTAAATGTAATTTTTGATTGTGTTCATATTCATCTTCTTGTTCTTATGATGTTTTAGATGATCATAGGAATTATTTGTAACCTATGTGGTAGATTAATTCTTGATCATAATGTGTTTTAATGGAGTCCATAACTTATCCTTAAGTTATGGAAAACTAAGAGTCACACTTGAATTAAAAACCATTAAAACAAATACAAGAGTTAGAAAAATGAAGAGTCTTCATTTTATTACTCTATTAAACTCATAAGTTACAAGAAATGAAAAGTTTTGAAAGTTACAAAACTTGCCCTCAAGTTTTCGAACAAGTAAAGTTAAGTTAAAACTTTAAGTTCCAACCCCTAGAATTTTAAAAGTTAAAATTCAAGCCTTATACTTATATTTTGATGATTTAATAATTATATATATATATATGTATAAGAATAAAGTCGTCTTACCGCTAGTACGCCTCATTCACGAAGCCGGTCTATAAGGTGGGTATAAGGTTGTTGCCTATAAAATGGTGACTTAATGGGTGTTTACTCTCACCCACCGCTTGCTTGACTGGTGGAGGGTCGTTAGCCGAACGGGTAAGACAAGGACTTATAAATTCTCATTCAAAGTATGATGAATATAATAAAGTAACTAAATGTTTTATTAAATTCCCAATCTTAGTTACTTTAGGAAAATGTGAATAAGGTGCTAATCCATGAAATTACACTTTACACTTTGTCTAAGTCGTTGGTGGAACGTGTGTGGTTAACCGGCACACTAACTTGGACTTAACAAGGTAGGTAAAGGGTGACTTAAGGTTTATTATAGTATCGGTGGAGCGTGTGTGGTTTACCGGCACATCGATTGAGTGATAAACTTTAAGGGTACCAAGTGATTTGCATGGTTACTTCACACTTCGTTTTGTGATCCTCGGTATCCCAGTCACAAAACTTGGAGGGCACTCTCGAGATTGAAACATGCCTTTGAAAAGTTCATTGGATCTCAAAGAATCTAGGAATTTCTAAAACCAATAAAAACTAAATATCTAATATTTTAGTTTTCGTGGTGGAAATTGGTGAATCGTCATTCACCTACCTTTCAAATATGGTATAGCTTAGATTACGGCATACCTCTTCTAAGTTATATTATATTGTGATTGGATCCTAGCCTTAATATTACATTTGGGTGTTTTATTAAGGACTCCCTTAAATCTATACTAAACTTGATCTTCTCTTTCAGATGTCTTCAAATAATGCTTCTGGCTCGAATCCTAATGGCTCCTTTACTCTTATGAGTCTGTGTGGGAAAGTCACCTTTGATGGATCCAACTTCAATAAATGGATCAGAAACATCAGGATGATTACCCACTACAAGGACAAAGAATATGTCCTTGACAAGGAGCTTAAGGAAATTGATGAGTCCACTGCAACTCCCCAGGAGATCGCTGACTTTCATACTCATGAAAGAGATGCAACCAAGGTGGCTTGCATCATGTTGGCCACAATGACAGCTGAACTCCAAAAGTCTTATGAGGATTTCTACCCTTATGAAATGCACCAAGATTTGATGGAAAGATACCATCAAAGTGCACCACAAGAGAGGTACGAAGTCATCTGCACCATGATAACAACCATGATGAAGGACGGAGATTCCGTCACGAGCCACATGCAGAAAATGCAAAGGTATGTGGATCGTTTGCTGAAGCTTAATGTGAACTTCCCTGAGGAGCTTGCAATAGATATCATTTTGCACTCCTTACCATCGTGCTATGATCAATTCCGCATGGCATATCACATGAACAAGGAAGAGGTCACCCTCAGCAAACTTCAGGGACTTCTCAAGACCGCAGAAACAGGTCTTAAGGGGAAGTCGGTTGCTATCACTCCTACTCCATACTCAACTCCGGTCTTGGCAATCGGGCAAAGTCGAGGGAGGAAGAGAAAGAGATCTTCGAAGGGTACCAAGGCTCGGACCCTTGATGGCTCTTCTTCAAGTGGAACCAAGAAAGGTTTCATTAGTCCTTCTTCTGACCCAAAAGAGGCTGAATGCTTCTATTGCCATGAAAAAGCTCATTGGAAGCGGAACTGCCCAAAGTACCAGCACGATGTGAAGGATGGGAAAGTCAAACCCAACCATGCAGGTATTTACACTATCATTTCTAATAACTCACCCCATTCGAAATCTTGGGTCCTTGATACCGGTTGCGGTATTCATATTTGTTGTGACTTGCAGGGACTAGGAAGAAGTGAGAATGTGGAGCAAGGAAGAATAAACTTAATCATGGGGAATAGGAAAGTTAAACATGTCACCAAGATTGGAGTTTATACTTTATCGCTAAGTAGTGGGTTAAATTTAGATTTGAATAAATGTTGTTATTCGCCAGAAATGGCAAGAAATATTATTTCCTTTCATGCATTGTACAAACAAGGTTTCACCTTTTCGTTTGATAATGAAGTTGGTTCGATTAATGCTTTCTTTAATAATGTACTTTATTTTAAAGCATTACCTTGTGATGGTGTGTATGAAGCTGTATCTGTTGTAGATAACTTAGGAAATAATGTTTTGTGTATTGATTCTACTAATAATAATAACTTGGATAAAGCATCATTATGGCATTGTCGTCTTGGACATATAAGCAAGAAACGCATAGGCCAACTCCAAAAGGATGGAGTCTTGGAGTCGTTTGACCTAAAGTCAAATGATAGTTGCGAATCATGCTTACTTGGAAAAATGACAAAGTCACCCTTCACAGGCTCGTGTGAAAGGGGTGAAGGTTTGTTGGACCTTATACACACGGATGTGTGTGGGCCATTCAAACATGCCACAAGGGATGCTAATCGTTATTATTTGACTTTTACAGATGATTACAATAGATATGGATATGTCTACTTAATCAAGCATAAGTCAGAGACTTTCGAGAAGTTTAAGGAATTTAAACAGGAAGTCGAGAATCAATTGGGCAGGAACATTAAGATGCTTCGATCCGATCGGGGTGGTGAGTATCTTAGTTCAGAGTTCCTCGACTATCTAAGGGAATGTGGGATTGTCTCACAATTGACACCTCCTAGGACACCGCAGTTGAATGGTGTGGCTGAGAGGCGTAATCGAACCTTTTTGGACATGGTTTGTTCCATGATGAGTCGAGCTTCGCTACCAATCTAATTCTGGGGGTATGCCTTAGAGACTGCCGCCCATATCCTTAATCTAGTCCCTACAAAGAAAGTTGCCAAAACTTCTCACGAGATGTGGACTGGTAAAGTACCTAAACTAGACCACATCAAGATTTGGGGTTGCGAGGCTTTCGTGAGATGCGAGACTCATGATAAGCTCGAACCCCGAAGCGAGAGGTGTATTTTCATCGGCTACCCACAACAATCCTTTGGTTACCTCTTCTACAGACCTAGTGACAATGTGGTCTTTGTAGCAAGAAGAGGAGTCTTTCGAGAAAGAGAGTTTATAAGCCAAGGAGACAGTGGGAGGCAAGTTGATCTTGAAGAAATTCAAGAGTCAAGTGGTGAAGGAACTTCAAACTCTAGCCCTCTACTTGAGGAGGAAACTCCTGTTGAGCCAATTGACGAATCTGTACCTCTGAGGCGTTCCACGAGAGTTAGGAGTGCACCTGAGCATTACTATGGATTCCATATTACTGCAGAAGGTGAGACACTTATTAGTGATGGAACACTAGTAAGTCAAGATGACCCTAACAGCTACGAGGAAGCCATGGCAGGCCCCGAGTCTGCTAAATTGAAAGAGGCTATGGATAGCGAGATACAATCCATGTATGACAATCAAGTTTGGAACTTGGTTGAGAATGTACCAGGTCGAAAGACTGTAGGGTGCAAATGGGTCTTCAAGAAGAAGACCGACATGGATGGTAAAGTACACACTTACAAGGCTAGACTGGTTGCAAAGGGCTTCTCTCAAATTCCTGGAGTGGATTATGATGAGACCTTTTCTCCGGTAGCCAAGATTAAGTCTATTCGGGTTCTGTTAGCCATAGCCGCATTTCATGACTATGAAATTTGGCAAATGGATGTCAAAACCGCTTTCCTTAATGGGAAGTTGGCTGAAGATGTTTACATGAGTCAGCCAGAGGGTTTTGTCAGCAACAAGTACCCTAATAGAGTGTGTAAGCTTGAGAAATCCATTTATGGATTAAAGCAAGCACCTCGCAGATGGAATCTTTGCTTTGATGAAAAGGTCAAGGAATTTGGCTTTTCTAGGAGTGAAGATGAATCTTGTGTGTATATCAAGGCTAGTGGGAGTATAGTTAGCTTTTTGCAACTGTATGTGGATGACATACTACTCATAGGAAACGACATTCCAACCCTGCAGGAAGTAAAGTCCTGGCTTGGAAAGTGTTTCGCTATGAAGGACCTTGGTGAAGCTGCCTATATTTTGGGGATAAGGATCTTGAGAGATCGGAGTAAAAGACTAATTGGACTTAGTCAAAGTACCTACTTGGAGAAGGTTCTGAAGAGATTCAGAATGCAAGACTCCAAGAAAGGAGAGTTGCCCATCCAGAGTAACGCCAAACTGAGTAAGACACAAAGCCCTAGCACTGAGGCTGAGATAGCACAAATGAGTCGAGTACCTTATGCTTCGGCTGTAGGATCGATCATGTATGCTATGACGTGTACTCGACCTGATGTAGCTTTTGCCCTGAGCATGGTTAGCAGGTTTCAGGGGAACCCTGGCAAGGCACACTGGACTGCGGTAAAGAATATTCTCAAGTACCTACGAAGGACTAAGGACTGGGTCCTTACCCTCGGTGGGAGTGATGACTTGAGAGTTGTAGGGTATAGTTATGCTAGCTTCCAGACTGATAGGGATAACTTCCGCTCTCAGTCGGGCTGGGTCTTTACCCTAAATGGAGGAGCAATTTCTTGGAAGAGTTCCAAGCAAGAGACAGTGGCAGATTCTACTTGTGAATCAGAGTATATTGCAGCTAGCGAGGCGGCAAAGGAGGCGTTATGGCTGAGGAACTTCATTGGAGACCTTGGAGTTGTACCAGCTATTAAAGAGCCAATGGAAATTTTCTGTGATAGTGAAAGTGCTGTTGCCTTAGCCAAGAAACCAAGGGATCACGGGAGATCCAGACACATCGAAAGAAAATACCATTTCATCAGACATCGGATCGAAGAAGGACTCCTCGTGGCAAAGAGGGTATCATCAGATGAGAATCCGGCAGATCCCCTCACGAAGGGACTGACTCGGGTTAAGCATCTCCAGCATGCTCGGAGCATAGGGCTGAAGGATAATATTAGATTTAGTAGTTAGATAACCTCGAAATTTGTAAAGTGTAATTGACATTTGATGATGAATAAAAGTGTTTTATTTATGAGTAAAGTGTTGCTATCTCTTTTCGATCGTTTACTATATTTCTTTTGCATGTTTTGACTTCCAGAATAATTTTGTTTGGTATAACATATTATTCAAACCTCCACAGTCGGTCATATGTCGGAAGTAGGTATGAATCAAGACTGTCATGTTTGGTTGTAGAGGTCTTGGACAAGGCTACAACAATCATGAGTGCTCATAAGTTCTGAGCATTGGACTCAACCCACGCTCACTGGAATCACTTCATGGAATTCTATCTCGAGTGATCGTGAGACGGTAATATCATATAAGTCTTTAAACCTAGAGATATGATTTGTTACTTACAAGTTGGTTATGCATTGATTGTACGAAAAATGCATTGGTAACTCGATGTTATAAATCGCGCTCTTGTGTGTAATTCAATGAGTAGTAGAACAAACATATGAGTCGAAGTTTATCTGTTCCTTCTTGGATTAGAAGCTGATATCTGGGCCCCTCGATGATTTTGTTTTGACCTATGTACCGGGCCCGGTCAGAACTAAATTGATGTGTTCAATGAAGTTCTTTGTCAAACAAATCGGAAATCGGGAAACAAATTGTTGGACAATAAGTAAGACATTGTTCCATGTATTTGTCCGACTGATATCTAGAACAGAGGATTATATGATCACTTATCTTAAATGGCGTACCATCATCTTCTCAGTTTCGAGAAATCTTGTAAAGAGTTACGATTGCCGATCGGTTCCTGAAGTCATACTTGCAGTAATAGTTATTAGACTTATCCAAGTGGGAGACTGTTGGATAAGGTGTCTAAGTCCATAACAATTTCTGGTATGTACTTGACCCGACCCGACATGCTCCATTTGGGTTGCATGGCATCATGCAATTGGATAGACTAAATGAGAGAAATAACACTTGGAGATTATTAATATATTATAAGTTCTAATATATTAATAATATTATTTGATTAGTTTGATCAAGAATTAATTTAGAATTAATTATGTGATCAAAAGATAACTAATTAAATATATGGGTTGATTATGTAAATCATCCATATCTTGTATAGTGGGCTAAAAGGCTCCATGGACTATCAAGTTGGGTTCCACCCATAGGATGCTCCATGGATGCTCCATGGGAGTTACAAACCCATGGGTCATGGAAATGAAGAGTCATGACACATTAGGGTTTAACCCTAGATGTGTCAACACTATATAAGTAACATGTTCTCCACCTAAAATCGGTTACACTAAGAAACAAGAGGGCTTGGCCGATTTTGAGAAGTGTGTGTTCTCTCATAAGTTCTTCCAAGAGCATTTGGTGTTGTGTGAAGCATTTGAGGCATCACACTTGGGGTGCTAGGCTCACAAGGTTTCAAGGAACACAAAGAACAACAAGGTAAGTTATTCTATCTATACTTTAAGTTAAAATTGTTCCCCATGTATGCTAGATAGGAATATAACCTTGGAATTCAACTTTGCATGATAATTAGACAAACAAAGATCCAAGGTTATTAGGGTTGCATGTACACTTAGGAAGTGTTAGAATGCTCAAAACCCATTAGTTACTACTCCTACTCCTACCAACTCCGCCCCTGTCGTGGCAATCGGGAAATGATGAGGGAAGAAGAGAAAGAGTTCTTTGAAGGGTATCAAGGTTAGGACCTTTGATGGCTCTTCTTCAAGTGGAACCAAGAAAGGTTTCATCACTCCTTCTTCTGACCCAAAAGATACTGAATGCTTCTATTGCCATGAAAAGGCACATTGGAAGCGGAACTGCCCAAAGTACCAGCAAGATGTGAAGGATGGGAAAGTTAAACCCAACCATGCAGGTATTTACACTATCTAATCTAATAACCCACCCCATTCTAATTCTTGGGTCCTTGATACCGGTTGTGGTATTCATATTTGTTCTGATTTGCAGGGACTAAGAAGAAGTGAGAATGTGTACCAAGGAAGGATATACTTGATCATGGGAAACATGAAAGCCTCACCTATCACCAAGATTGGAGTTTATACTTTATCGCTAAGTAGTGGGTTAAATTTAGATTTGAATAAATGTTGTTATTCGCCAGAAATGGCAAGAAATATTATTTCCTTTCATGCATTGTATAAACAAGGTTTCACCTTTTCATTTGATAATGAAGTTGGTTCGAGTAATGCTTTCTTTAATAATAGTCTTTATTTTAAAGCATTACCTTGTGATGGCGTGTATGAAACTGTATCTGTTGGAGATAAGTTTGGAAAGGATGTTTTGTGTATTGATTCTCCTAATACTAATAACTTGGATAAAGATCACTATGGCATTGTCGTCTTGGACATATAAGCAAGAAACGCATAGGCCAACTCCAAAAGGATGGAGTTTTGGAGTCATTTGACCTAAAGTTTGATGATAGTTGAGAATCATGCTTACTTGGAAAAATGACAAAGTCACCCTTCACAAGTTCTTATGAGAGTGGTGAAGGTTTGTTGGACCTTGTGCACACGGATGTGTGTGGACCATTCAAACATGCCACAAGGGATGCTAATTGTTATTATTTTACTTTTGCTGATGATTATAGTAGATATGGATATGTCTACTTAATCAAGCATAAGTCAGAGACTTTCGAAAGGTTTAAGGAATTTAAACAGGAAGTCGAGAATCAATTGGGTAGGAACCTTAAGATGCTTCGATCCGATCGAGGTGGTGAGTATCTTAGTTCAGAGTTCCTCGACTATCTTAGGGAATGTGGGATTGTCTCACAATTGACACCTCCCAGGACACCTCAGTTGAATGGTGTGTCTAAGAGGCGTAATCGAACCTTGTTGGACATGGTTCGTTCCATGATGAGTCAAGCTTTGCTACCAATCTCATTCTGGGGGTATGCCTTAGAGACTGTCGCCCATATACTTAATCTAGTCCCTACAAAGAAAGTTTCCAAAACTCCTCACGAGATGTGGACTGGTAAAGTTCCTAAACTAGACCACATCACAATTGGGGGTTGCGAGGCTTTTTTGAGGCGCGAGTCTCATGATAAGCTAGAACCCCGAAGCGAGAGGTGTATTTTCATCGGCTATCCACAAAGATCCTTTGGTTACCTCTTCTACAGACCTAGTGATAATGTGGTCTTTGTAGCAAGAAGAGGAGTCTTTCGAGTGAGAGAATTTATAAGCCAAGGAGACAGTGGGAGGCAAATTGACCTTGAAGAACTTCAAGAGTCAAGCGGTGAAGGAACTTCAAACCCTAGCCCTCAACTTGAGGAGGAAACTCATGTTGAGCCAATTGACGATTATGTACCTCTAAGGCGTTCCACGAGAGTTACGAATACACCTGAGCATTACTATGGTTTCAATATCACTGCGGAAGGTGAGACACTTATTAGTAATGAGACACTACTAGGTCTGGATGAACCTAACAGCTATGCGGAAGCCATGGCAGGTCCCGAGTCTACTAAATGGTAAGAGGCTATGGATAACGAGATACAATCCATGTATGACAATCAAGTTTGGAACTTGGTTGAGAATGTACCAGGTCGTAAGACTGTAGGGTGCAAATGGATCTTCAAGAAGAAGACAGACATGGATGGTAATGTACACACTTATCAGACTCGACTGGTTGCAAACAGCTTCTCTCAAATTCCTGGAGTGGATTATGATGAGACCTTTTCTCCAGTAGCCAAGATTAAGTCTATTAGGGTTATGTTAGCCATAACTGCATTTCATGACTATGAAATTTGTCAAAAGGATGTCAAAACTGCTTTCCTTAATGGAAAGTTGAATGAAGATGTTTACCTGAGTCAGCCAGAAGGTTTTGTCAGCAACGAGTACCCTAATAGACTGTGTAAGCTTGAGAAATCCATTTATGGATTAAAGGAAACACCTCATAGATGGAATCTTTGCTTCGATGAAAAGGTCAAGGAATTTGGATTTTCTAGGAGTGAAGATGAATCTTGCGTTTATGTCAAGGCTAGTGGGAGTATAGTTAGCTTCTTGGTATTGTATGTGGATGACATACTACTCATAGGAAGTGACATCCCAACTCTATAGGAAGTTAAGTCTTGGCTTGGGAAGTGTTTTTCTATGAAGGACCTACGAGAAGTTACCTATATTCTAGGGATAATGATTTTGAGAAACCGGAGTAAAAGACTAATTGGACTTAGTGAAAGTAAATACTTGGACAAGGTGTTGAAGAGATTCAGTATGCAGAACTCCAAGAAGAGAGAGTTACCCATCCAGAGTAATGCCAAATTGAGTAAGACACAAAGCCCAAGTACCGAGGCCGAGATAGGAGAAATGAGTCAAGTACCTTATGCTTCAGCAGTAGGCTCGATCATGTATGCTATGACGTGTACTCGACCTGATGTAGCCTTTGCATTGAGCATGGTTAGCAGGTATCAGAGGAATCCTAGCAAGGCACACTGAACTGCGGTAAAGAATATCCTCAAGTACCTACGGAGGACTAAGGACTGGGTCCTTACCCTCGGTGGGAGTGATGACTTGAGAGTTGTAGGGTATAGTGATGCTAGCTTCCAGAATGATACGGATAATTTCCGCTCTCAGTCGGGCTGGGTCGTTACCTTAAACGGAGGAGCAATCACTTGGAAGAGTTCCAAGCAGGAGATAGTGGGCGATGCCACTTGTGAATCAGAGTTTATAGCAGCGAGGGAGGCAGCAAAGGAAGCAATATGGCTAAAGAACCTCATTGGAGACCTTGGAGCTGTACTAGCTATAAAGGAGCCCACGTAAATTTTCTATGATAGTGAAAGTGCGGTTGCCTTAGCCAAGGGACCAAGGGATCACGGGAGATCCAGACACATTGACAGAAAATATCATTTTATCAGACATCGCATTGATGAAGGAATCCTCATGGCAAAGAGGGTATCATCGGATGAGAACCCAACAGATCCCCTCAAGAAGGGACTGAGTAGGGTTAAGCATCTATAGCATGCTCGGAGCATAGGGTTGAAGGATGATATAAGTTTTAGTAGTTAGATAAATTATGAAATTTGTAAAGTGTAATTGACATTTGATGATGAATAAAAGTTGTGTTTATTTATGAGTAAAGTGTTACTATCTTTTGTCAATCGTTTACTATAATTTCTTTTGCATGTTTTGACTTCCAGAATAACTATGTTTAGTATATTATATTATTCAAACCTCCACAGTTAGTCATATGTCGGAAGTAGGTATGAATCAAGATTTTCATGATTGGATGCAGAGGTCTAAGGTGTTGAACATGGTTACAACAATCATGAGTGCTCATAAGTTTTTAGCATTGGACACAACCCACGCTCACTGGAATCACTTCATGGAATTTATCTCGAGTGATTGTGAGACAGTAATATCATATAAGTCTTCAAAACTAGAGATATGATTGGTTACTTACGAGTTGGTTATGCATTGATTGTACGAAAACGCATTAGTAACTCGATGTTATAAAACGTGCTTTTGTGTGTAATTCAATGAGTGGTGGAACAAACATATGAGTCGAAGTTTATCTATTCCTTCTTGGATTAGAAGCTGATATCTGGGCCCCTCGATGATTTTGTTTTGACCTATGTACCGGGCCCGGTCAGAACTAAGTTGATGTGTTCAATTAACTTCTTTGTCAAAAAAATCGGAAATCGGGAAACAAACTGCTGGACAATAAGTAAGACATTATTCCATGTATTTGTCCTGCTGATATATAGAACAGAGGATTATATGATCACTTATCTTAAATGGCGTATCAACATGTTCTCAGTTCCGAGAGACCTTGAAAGAGCTACGATTGCCGATCGGTTCCTGAAGTATTACAGTTATAGTTATTAGACTTATCCAAGTGGAAGACTGTTGGATAAGGTGTCTAAGTCCATAAATATTTCTGGTAAATACTTGACCCGACCCGGGATGGTCTATTTGGGTTGCATGGAACCATGCAATTGGATAAGCTAAATGAGAGAAATAACACATATGGTTTATTAATATATTCTAAGTTCTGATATATTAATAATATTATTTAATTAGTCTTGATCAAGAATTAATTCATAATTAATCAAGTGATCAAAAGAATAACTAATTAAATATATGGTTAGATTATATGAATCTTCCATATCTTATATCGTGGCTAAAAGGCTCCATGGATTATCAAGTTGGGTTCCACCCATAGGATGCTCCACGGATGCTCCGTGGAGTTAACCCATGGATTGAGAAATGAAGAGTCATGTTACATTAGGGTTTTACCTAATGCAAGACACTATATAAGGACCATGCCTCTACCCAAAATCGGTGACACGTGTGCTACACAAGAGAAACAAGAGGGCTTGGCTGATTTTGAGTGTGTTAGAGTATTCACTCAAGTTTATACTTTGCATTTGGTGTTGTGTGAAGCATTTGAGGCATCACACTTGAGATGCTAGGCTCACAAGGTTTCAAGGAACACTTTCAACAACAAGGTATGTAATTCTATCTATTATTTACAAGGAGAATTGTTCCCCATGTATGCTAGATAGGATCATAGCCTTGGAAATCAACTTTGCATGATAATTAGACAAACATAGATCCAAGGTTATTAGGGTTGCATGTACACTGAGGAAGTGTTAGAATGCTCAAAACCCAACTTAAACTTCGACTCATATGGCTTGTTCTACTACTTGTTGAATCATACACAAAGGCACGTTTTATAACATCGAGTTACCAAATGCGTTTCCGTGCAATCAATGTACAACCAACTCATAGTAACAACTCATATCTATAGGTTTGAAGAATATAAGATATTATCATCTCATGATCACTCGTAATAAAATCCATGAAGTGATTCCAATGTGCGCGGGTTGAATCCAATTCTTAGAACTTATGAGCAGTCATTAGTGTTGTAGCCCTTTGTCCAACATCTTAGACCTCTACAAGCCAACCGATGACAGTCTTAATTCATATCTATTTGCAACATATGACCAACTATGGATGGTTTGAATAACTTAGTCAATGACCTAGTTATTCAGGAAGTTAAAACATGCAAGGTGAAACACAATAATAATTGAATCTAATATGGTATCAAAACCTATGAACATAAATAAAACACCTTTTATTTATCACCATATGATTACACATTATTCATTGTATACTGTTTGAGCTATCAACATTATTCTTGAATTTAAAACAATAGTTCTCCCATGCTCCAGGCATGTACACTATGTTTTCTAAACACTAGTCATGACATACACCAATTATACATACTATGTTTGTCTATGATATTTACTTTGTGAATTAGATCAATTGAACAAAACTCCAATGGTCCTCTTTTCAAAAATCCAAATCCTTACTGCAAATGCAAGAATTCCAAATTCTTGCTATTTACTGAAATATGTTAGATTCTAAACTTTTATGCATTGATCCTCTTGTAATGATTATGCACAAAGTTAGAAAGACTTGACAACAACCATTATAGAGTATTCCAAAGGAAACATCCTTCTTGCATTAGGTTTCCTAATCTTACACATATTGATTAATTTCTAACTTTGAAATATTTCCAGATTCCATTTTGACTATCACTTCTGACCAAGAGTGGCCTCCTTACAGATTATGTCAATATGGTCCTTCCAAGGTTTACATTATACTTCCAACTGTCCTTGAGCAACCAATCTTTGGTAAACCTTAGATTATCCTTGACAATTGTTTAATCCTTTTAGTCTTATCCAATTCTAGACCTTTTCCCGTCTTAATGCCCCAGACATTTGCAAAATTTTAGAAAGGATGAATATAGAACATGTAATCGATCCTATATCCGAAGCATATGGGACACGATTCATGATGTCTCACATAAAGACTAAACCGGTCTTTTGCTAAAACATTTCCATTTCTATTTGCCAAGTTCTCTTAATTCAGATTATGAAAAGGGATGTTGTAATCATAATCGAATTTTAGAACGGAAATAATGGACCTATATATAGAATTTCCTTATGTTGATCCATTCCAACATGAAATTCATATATATATATATATATATATATATATATATATATATATATATCCTTGACAAAATACGATTAAAACCTCAATATAAGCTTTTAGATTTGAGATGAAGTATAATTTCCTCTCCCTTAGTTATAGCAAAACAACTCTTTCCCAATTGAAGGTTTTTTTTTCTATAATTAACATTGCTAACTTACAATACTTATCATAATTATCATGCTCCCACTAACATGATGATTATTAGCATAACACTTATGCTCCCACTAGCTTTGACATGTACTCAGAAATCAGCTGGACTTCTAGACATTAATACTTTATTGACTTTCTTACCAAAGTTCAGATTTCTGATACTAGATTGCTTTGATAAAACTTTATCAATATCATACACCTTATCTTAGATAGCTTACAGGTGTGTTTAAACAATTTTACGAACTATGAAAAGGGATGTCGTAATCATAGTTTTGATTTTTTATACTTTTGGCACTTCTCACAAGTCCATGTTAGTGTGTTGGTAAACCACGCACGCTCGACTAACGACTTTGAGAATGCAAATATCACAATTGCTATCTAGCTAAAATCTACATAGTGAATGTGTTTCCTCACCATCATTTTCATGAATCGGAGAGAAACCTTATGACACTTAGATTTTAATGGTGTATGTTTTCTTATCCATGTGAATTGTCAAAACCGTAGTCACAAGACAAGGATAATGACAAATCCAAAATAATATGGACTGAACTCAATCTTAATTTCTCCCCACCTGGCAGCTTAAGGGCCTTCCATTGCTTCCAAGTTGTTGTGCAACCAATTGAGAACTCTAAGAACTCATATGCAAAGCCAACTTCAATTGGAATTGGCACAGAATATGTCAACACGATATGTTATGAACCTCAAGTCGTGTGCTAGTGAAGAACTTTAGGGTTTATTATTGATTAGTTCTTGAGACTTTCAAGACCTTTAAGACTCCCACTGTCCTCTTGACATATAATACTTTCTTGTCAGATATTCAAGATATAGTCTGGATTCTAATCAAGACAAACACTTCACATAATTGGCCGTAGTTGGTCTTTGTTTTATCCAAAACATCACAACTTACCAATTTCAAATGTAGAAGAGTAGAAAACTTTTACTCTTACATTTGACAAGTGTTTAAAACCTTGTTTAAGACATGTCACTCAAGTTACAATCTTAGAGTATAACTCTAAGAATTGTTTTTGGAACGAAGTATGAATCATCTTCTTGATTTAACCTCTTCCACAATTCATAGCTCCTCTTCTTAGCTATCAGAATTCACTTAGAGGATGAATTGTGATAAGGTTGCTAAATCATTAAGATGATCATATAACATGATACTAAAGTACACTCCCATCTTTTCAGATTTGAGAAACTTTTATCCTTCTGCCTAATTTGATTCTTCTTATTCGCTCTGCCATACATTTGAACCTTTTCCAGTGTATCAGAATTACACTTAAGCTTGTAAGTATAACCATATTTACTGAGAGTTAGTAAATTATGATGAATAATCTTGTCGATCTTTGTGGTGGACTTGACCAGTGCACAAGAATGTGTACTCGATCCCTTAGTCCTTCACTTGACTCACACATTCATGTGAACAAGGAACTAATCTTAATTTTCCAAAGATGAAAATTTCTCATTCATCATGCTATACAATTTGCATGATTCGAATTTCCGATCCAATTGAAACTTGGGTGATGAGGATCTTTCCTTATTTGGTAAATTTAGACATTACCACAAATGAAAAAATCAAATTCATATTTCCACTCTGGCTCGTAATGGAATCTTATAAGCAACACAGATTTTCACAAATGCCATTATAAGGATACATAAAATCAAAATTTCCTTTTATTTTTAAAACTTTCCAGAAAAACTTATCCTTACAATCTATATGAAAACATATTGTTATCTATTCCTAAGCAATATATCATAACTCCTAAGAAGTTGCTCAAGAATCCGATCTTCAAATTATGCGATAGAAATTCATCTATGTGATCCGATTCAACATATTCTTTCTTTAAGTTTCTTCACTTTTCTTTGATTATTAAAACATCACCATATGAACCAGTCACATCATATATCAAGAATCTCATAATACAAACTTAGCAGAGTTAGATAGTGGAATTTACTTGAAGTAGGGTCAACCTTATTGAGTTTAACACCCTTAGGTAAATTGGCAGCTTCACAACCAATGCCCCTTCCTTTGGCAATTTAACATATGGACGCTTTGGTAATGGAACATGCGACTTTCACAGACATAGTCTTTCTCTTTATCATTTAGTCAACCAAGTTGACTATGGTCGATCATTTTCCATTGGGAATAGAGAGCTTTACTGGATATCCAATGTCATTATTGTCAATGTCAATAAAGTTTTGGAAGTTAATCTTAGCATATAGATAAAATCATTAAGGGTCTTGTCATAGTCTGTTTCATAGGAGTCCCAATGGAGCTCACTATGTGACTTAGAAAGTGATTAAACCACCAACTTTCTCAAGACTTTGACACCCAACTCTCCCGGCTTGCGAATATGTGACTACATCTCCAAAATGTGATCACACATAGACCTTTACTTGACAATAGCGGTTGAGTGACCTTAAATTTTTCAAGAACTTGTGGGTTAAGGAGAATAATTGGAGGAGGTAAAAGAAGTATGATTTCAATGGGATATCATCTTCATTTAGGAAAGCTTGTTTCAAGAGACTTGGGAATATCATAAATGTCTAAACAGACATTTTTTTGGGAGATATTCAAGATAGTTAATTTAAAATCCTTAATATAACACCCAATATGAGATATTAAGGCTAGGACCCAATAAAATACTTTTATAACTTGGAAGATGGATGCCGTAATCCAAGCTATAAAATATTTGAAGGTAGGTGAATGACGATTCACCAATTTCCACCATGATAAACGAAATGTATTATTAGGTTTTAATTGGTTTTGAAACTCCTAGATCTTTGAGATTCATTGAACTTTTCAATGACATCTTTCAATCTCGAGTGTGCCCTTAAGGTTTTGTGACTAGGATGTAGAGGATCACAAGAAAAGGTGTGAAGTAACCATTCAAATTACTTTGTACCCTTAAGTGTTTACCCCTTAATCAATGTTCCAGTTAACAACACACGCTCCATTGATACTATGATAAACATGAAGTTACCCTTTTCCTACCTTGTTAAATACTAGTTAGTGTGTCGGTTAACCACACATACTCCACTAATTGACTTAAAAAAATGCAAAGTGTAATTTCATGGATTATCAACTTATTCACTTTTTTCCTAAGTAACTAAGATTGGTTATTAATAAGAGTTTAGTTACTTAGTATTTACCATTAATACTTTTAATGAAGGGAGAATTCTAGTCCTTGTCCTACCCGTTCAGCTAACGATCCTCCACCAATCAAGGAAGCAGTGGGTGAGAGTGGACACCCATTAAAATGCCATTTTATAGGCAGTAGCATTATAACCCGCTTATAGACCGGCTTCGTGAATGAGGCCTAGTAACGGTAAGACATACTTTACTCTTATACATATATAAAAATATTATTAAATTATAATATTATAAAGTATAAAGGTTGAATTTTAACTTTTAAAATAGTAAGGCTAACTTCGAATTAAAGTATTCATAATTGAAAACTTTTCAAATTCCATAACTTGAGGGTAAGTATTGAATCTATTCAAAAGTAATTAATTCCATAACTTATGAGTTTAAAGTACTTTTAATTAAAAGACTAGTCAAGTTCCATAACTTGAGGACAAGTTATCGAAGACTTTAAACTAATAAAAGAGTGTAAATTTTCCTTTATTTTGTAACATATGGAATTAATTAAGGTTACATATTTTATTACTTAATGAAGTGACTCTTGAAGCTCCATAACTTGATGACAAGACTCTTCCTTTTTTGTAACCATTGCCAAATTTTAAGAGTTTTATGAAACTTAAATGTGAATTTTCATATAACTTGAGCATAAGTTACAAAAACACATTTTAGAATCAAGTCTTAGATTAAAATGGATTGAAAACACATAATCAATTAACTTTTCTATTAATCTAAGCAACTCATAAGAACAAGATAATTCAAATCAAACTTTTTCATGTAATTAGCCTAATCACTAAAATAATAAAAAACATGAATCTATTGATAATTATCTTTGAAATTGGATTAGCATGAACATTACCACATCAAAAACAAGTTTATATGTCCAAAAACAGCTTATGGTAATGTTCCAAGTCCACTTCTAGCCAAAACAATCGAATATATGCTGTCAGGGGGTCCAACTCATCGAGTGCATGAACCAACTCGGCGAGTTGGATGCTTTTTGCCTTGGACTCATTGAGTCCCTTTATTGACTCGGCGAGTCTGCTGTGCAGACAGCTCCAAACTTCGATTTTTCAGCCAGTTTTGCAAGTATAACAAGAAAACAAGCCTAGACTCTGATACCACCCTTGGGTTTTGAGCATTCTAACACTCCTAAGTGTACATGAAACCCTAAATACCTTTGATCTATGTTTTCTCTATTATGCATGCAAATATGAACTTTCCAAGGTATTCATCCTAACTAGCATAATAACATTGATTCCAATGAATATATCAAGTTAGAATTACATACGTCTTTATTGTACGTTGTCTTCATGAAGCTTGAGTGCTTAGTGCCCCAAGTGTGAAACCTCAAATGGTTCACACAACACCAAATACACATGCAAGGACTTGAGAGAAATTCAAACTTCATAAAATCGGCTAGCCCTTCCTTCTCACACATAATGGCCGATTTCTTGAGCCATGGGATTCTTTTATATGGTGGCTATTAAGGTTACACCATGTAACTCATAACTTTACCCATTCCTTATGCTCCATGGATTTTAACCTACATGGAGTATCCATGGGTCACCCCATGGACTTCTAACATAAGGAATCTTGGATCACAAGACCACATATATAAGAATGAGTGATTTACATAATCAACCCATATATTTAATTAGTCTCCTTTTGATCACTTAATTAATTCCAAATTAATTCTTGATCAATACTAATTAAATGACCTTATTAATATATTAGAACTTATAATATATTAACAAACCTTAAGTGTTATTTCTCTAATTATAGTCTATCCAAATGCATGATGCCATGCAACCCAAATGGACCATGTCGGGTTGGGTCATGTCTCACCAATTATATTTATGGACTTAGACATTAATCCAACAAAAATAGGTGTAAAACTAGGATGAGTTTTGCATCCCCCATAGGGAGAAATGCGGTCTATTAGCCGTCTAGGTTGAGGATTATAAGTTGGCAGTTCATAACACGTTCCAACATTTACTTCATGCTTTGTACTTGGTATTGGATAGTAGATTCGGGAACACTGTTAGAGTTCCAGTTAGTACTCAGGTTCAGTTGAGTGTTATGTCGAGTGCATGTTTGACTTAGTATGGAAAGTGATGTAAAACTATGGGGGTAGGCGTAACACTCAGTAGCGGTCAGGTAGTGTGGAAAGTGTCGTAAGTTTGCGAGTGTAGTCGTAGTATTCGTGAGGATGGCAGATAGTGCTAGAGTGTTGTGAGTCTGCGAGGTAGTTGTAACATTCACGAGGTTGGCAGATAGTGCTAGAGTGATGTAAGTCTGCGGGAGTAGCCGTAGCATTCATCAGGTTGGCAGATAGTGTTGGAGTGTTGTAAGCATGTGGGTGTAGCCATTGCATTCACAATGTTGGTGGATAGCGCCACAGTGTTGAAAGGCTGCGCATGTAGCCGTTGTATTCACTAGGATGGTAGATAGCATGAGAGTGTTGTTAGATCGCGGAAGGAACAATAGTACCCATTGGTTTAGCTGTAGCAGTGAGATCATGGAAATCCACAGATTGGTCTACGGATTTCCCCATATTAATTAAACCTGGTTGAGCCAGTGATAAGACTGTAGGAACACCACTATAGTTATGAGATCAAGGAAGAAATTGACTGCTTAAGGTCATTTGTAATATAAGTCTACCTTGGTCATGTAGCAATCACTTTTATCCTTGGAATTGGTGATGTTAGGACTCGACTAATGGACCTGATCATTAAGGTCAGATGGTCGTTAGATCAATTATGGCAAGATAACTAGTGGTAACTATTAACATACAAGGATTTCGTTCGGAAGTCATGTGGAGCAACTGTGTGAGTCTTTTGGCTCCGTAACCGGGCTGGAACCCGGTATTACAGATGGTTGATGAACAAATTGAGACTAGGGATGTCTCAGTAGATTTTGGAAAGTAGCCATGTGGTAGCATGTTGTTTCGGGCAGTTTCAGTGTTTTGGTAGTATTAGTATTAGTATATTAGATATTCAGGTATGGATGGGTAACATATTACTTGGTTGATGCTAAGTCACTCACATCAGGATTATCTAGTCCTTGGCTAAGTATAAGTGATCGATAGGGATAATTAGAGTTGTGATTCTGTTTTCTAGTAGGAATCTCCAATTATCAGAAGTTTAATAGTTAGTTGAGAGATACATGGATGGGATTCAATAATAGTGATTCTATATGGCAGTCTGTCAGGCTTTCAGACCATCTCAAAAATATAGAATTCATACAAAGTAGATGTTATCATGTTGCAAAGAATCTGTTATATATTCGGTTTTTAAAACCCTGTGAGGGATGATTTTAGTTGCCTTGGAAAGGCTAGGGTATGCTTGTGGTTGTGGCTGTGTGGCACAAGCTGTTTGTCATGTCATGAATGGTATGGAATGATTTCGAGGATGAAATCTAATTTAAGTGGGGGATAGTTCTTACACCTCGTTTACAAGACAACCCTAAAACCTGAAGATGTGTTTTAAGTATTATTTTATTCATATATATATATATATATATATATATATATATATATATATATATATATATATATATATATAAAGACTTTTGTGAAAAAGTGTGTAATTGGAATTTTAATTTGTTTCGAAGCTCTATAGGGTGCTTTTGGGGTTCGTAGTAGAAAGAATATTTGAACCTATGGCTAAAGCATAATTAATTTGGCTCGTTTTGTAATTTGTGGACTTATGTTAAAAATTCTTTGTATAGGAGGGTCTATTTGGATAAATTTAGATTTAATTTGAAAGAAAAAAAGAAGGAAGGGATGAATATGTCATAATTGAGATATTAGGGGTTAAAAAGGTAATTTATTGATTAGTTTTTCAAAATATTCTCAAAGTGGACTGATGTTTGTTTAGTATTGGACCTAAATTGAAATGAATTCGGAATGCTGAGGGCTAAAAGGTTAAATTATGGACTTTATTTGAAAGGAATTAGGGTGGAGGGGCTAGAAATGTGAATATGCAGAAGATGTTCATAATCGGGTATATAACTCGTCACCGTGCCATGAACCCTAAACCTAAATGCAATGCATCAGCCACCACCTTCACTTGATCAACTCCGGTACCGCACCACCCTTATACCTCCCTTCACCACTAATGCCTCCACAGTTGTTGGAGTATGAAAAAGTTCCACCATGTCGTGTGATGGTACTACTACTATTTTGTGGGTGCTAAAGTGGGAGACGCGTTCATTGTGGTATGCCATGACTATCCTGTTGGGTTTTGAGCAATCTAACACTTCCTAAGTGTGCATGCAACCCTAATAAACCTTGGATCTATGTTTGTCTAAATACATGGAAAATAATAACTTTTCCAAGGTTCATAACCTATCTAACATGGCATGGGGTACTTTTAAACATAAAAGAATTAGATGAGATTACATACCTTTTGATGATGAGTTTGATTCCTAAGGAGTTTGAGGGCCAATCACCAATAGTGTGAATGCCTCAAATGGAATCACAGATCACCACAAACTCTTGGAAAACTTTGAGAGAGTGTATACACACTATAAAATTGATCACACACAAACACACATACTCTAGTCACACTACTTTCACAAGTTTTCTTAGAAAGCCATTTCATGCAACATAAGCATGCTTATATAGTGTACATGATTAGGGTGAAACCCTAATAACCCATGACCTTTCCTTTTCCAAAGATCCATGGGTTAAAAACTCCATGGATCATCCATGGACTTCCATACAATCCTAGCCCATTAACAAATGAGTGTTAGCCCACACCATATAAAACCAATAGCCCACAATCTAATGAGTCTTCCTTTTAATCTCTAAATTAATTCATAATTAATTTAAGACTAAGACTAATTAAATAACAAGACATCATATTAATATATTATAACTTATAATATATTAATAAACATATGTGTATAACTCTCATAAAATTATCCATAAATAGTTTGGATGAAATGCAACCCAAATGGACCATGTCGGGTCGGGTCAAGTATATACCAAATAAGTTATGGACTTAGACACCTTATCCAACAGACTCCCACTTGGATAAGTCTAATAACTATATTTGCGTATGTTACTTCAGGAACCAACCAGCAATCGTAGCTCTCGAAAACTCTATTGAACTATGAAGCGCCATTTTAGATAAGTGATCGTATAATCCCCTGTTCTCATGATATCAGCCGGACAAATACATGGAACAACGTCATACTTATTGTTCAGCAGTTTGTTTCCCGATTTTCGATTCGTTTGACAAAGAACTTAATCGCACACATCAATTTAGTTCTGAACGGCCGGTACAAAGGTCACAACAAAATCATCGAGGGGCCCAGATATCGCTTCTATTTCTAGAAGGAACAGATAAACTTCGACTCATATACTTGTTCTACTACTTGTTGAATTGTACACAAAGGCACATTTTATAACATCAAGTTACTGATGCGTTTACATGCAATCAATGCACAACCAACTCATAGGTAACAACTCATATCTCTAGGTTTGAAGATTTATATGATATTACCGTCTCACGATCACTCGAGATAAATTCCATGAAGTGATACAAGTGAGCGTGGGTTTATTCCAATACTCATAACTTATGAGCACTCATGAATATTGTAGCAACCATTGCTATGACTAAACCCATTTAGCCATCTACAAACCCGATTCATGACAGTCTTGATTCATACCTACTTCCAACATATAAACGACTGTGGAGTGTTTAAATAACTTAGTCATTCAGAAAGAATAACCTAGCTATTTTGGAAGTCAAAACATGCAAAGTGAAACACAATAATAATCGAATCCAATATGGTCTCAGAACCCTTTTGAATATAAATAGAACCACCTTTTATTTATCACTGTATTGATTACACATTATTCATTGTATAATGTTTCAAACAATCAACTTAAGACTTGAATAAAAACAACAGTCGTCCCATGCTCCTAGCATGTACACTTTGTTTTTCTAAACAATAGTTATGCCATACTCCAAGTATGCACAGTATGTTTGTCTATGATCCTTACATTGTGATGTAGATCAATTGAACATGATTCCAATGATACTCATTTCACAATCCCAAATCCTTATTGTAATTGTAAGAATTTCTAATTCCTACCATTTACCAAAAATTTGTTAGATTTTAAACTTATATGCATTGATCCTCTCATAATGATTATGCGCAAGGTCACCAAAACCTTGTCATCAGTCATTACAGAGGATTCCAAAGGAGATCAACTCTATGGAAACGAAGTCTCATATTCAAAGTACATTGCTTTGAACATCCTTCTTGCATTAAGGTTTTCTAATGTTACACAGATTGAATAACTTCCTCCTATGGATACATTTCCATAGTCCCATTTTGACTATCGCTTCTAAACAAGAGTTACCTCTTTTCAGAAAATGTCAATATGGTCCTGCCAAGATTAACACTATACTTCCAAATGTCCCTGAGCAACCAATCTTGGGCAAACCTTCAGATTGTCCTCGACAATTTCTTAATCACTTTAGTCGTATCCAGTTCTACACTTTTCCTTCTAAATGCCCTGAGCATTTGGAAAATTTAGAAAGGATGAATATTATAGCACATGCAATCGATCCTATATCCGAAGCATATGGGACACGATTCATGATATCTCAGATAAAGACATGATACTAGACCAGTCTTTTGCTACAATATTTTTTATTTGCCATATTTTCAAAATTTTAACTATAAAGAGGGATTCCGTAGTCATAATTGAATTTTGAGAACGCAATATATATAGAATTTCCTTAAGTCGAACCATTCAGACATAAAATTCATATATATGTCCTTGACTAAAGATGATTAAAATCTCAATCTATGCTTTAGAATTGACATGAAGTATAATTTCCTCTCCCTTAATTATAGCAAAACAACTTTTCAACCCCTGCAACGTCACGAATTGAAACTTTGTTTTCTATAATTAACATTGCTAACTAAACGTAATAATCATGCTCCTACTAACATGATGATTATTAACATAACACTTATGCTCCCACTAGCTCTGATATATTCCTAGACATCTGCTGGACTTCTGAAATTTAGATTTGTACACCCTTTCTTAGATAGCTCACATGTGTGTCTAAACAATTTTCAGAACTATGAAAAGGGATACCGTAATTATAGTCTTAATTGTTTAGACCATTGTCATTTCTCACAAGTCCATGTTAGTGTGCCGGTTAACCACACGCTCTCCACTAACTACTTTTGAAAATGAAAATAACACAATTGATATCTACGTAAAATCTACTTAGTGAAAGCGTTTCCTCACCATCATTTTCATGAATCGGATAAAAACCTTATGACACTTAGATTTTATAGTGTATGAGTTCCTATCCATGTGAATTTGTCAAAACCATAATCACAAGATAAGGTTAGTGACAAATTCAGCCTTACATGGATTAAACTTGTTCAATCTTAGTTTCTTGTCACCTTGGTAGCACAAGGCCCACCAATGCTTGCAAGTTGAACTCTGATAATTCACATGTAAATTCAACATATTTGAAGCAGGTACATAAATAAGAATTATGTCAACACGATAGGTTGCAAACCTCCAGTCGTGTGCTAGTGATAAATTACAGGTTTTACTCTTGATTAAATCTTGAAACTCTTTCAGGATCTTTAAGGATCCCACTATCCCTTGACATATAAGTTTCCCCAGTCAAGAACCATTCCTTGACAAAACAAATGTTAAAGGGATAGTGCGGATTCTTATCAAGACTAAAACTTTACACAATTGGTCTTAGTTGGTCTGTGTCTCATCCAAGACATCACAACTTACCAATCTCAAATGTACAAGAGTAGAAAACATTTTACTCTTACATTTGACTAGTGTTAATAAATCTTCCTTTATGTCACTGAAGGTTACAATCTTGGAGTATGACTCTAAGAATTGTTTTGGAACGAAGTATGACTCGTCTTCTTGATCTTAACCAATCCAACAATTCAAGACCTCTCTTCTTAGCCATAACAATGCACTAAGACGTCCTTAGAGTATGAATTTGTGATATGGTTTCATAATCATTAAGATGATCATGAAATATGATACTAAAGTACTCTCCCATCCTTTTAGATTTGAGAAACTTTTATCTTTCTGCCTAATTTGATTCTTCTCATTTGTTTTTTCATACATTGTAACCTTTCCAATGTTACAGAGTTATACTTAACCTTATAAGTATAATCATATATACTAATCTTTAGTAAATCATGACAAATCAATCTTTATGGTGGACATTGACTAGCGCACACCCAGTGTACCTAATTCCTTAGTCCTTCAATTGACTCACATATACATGTGATCAAAGAACTAGTCTTAATTTTCAAAGATGAAAATTCTCATTCATCATACAATACAACTTGTATGATTCCAAGTTTCTGTCCAATTGAAACTTGGGTGATGAAAAACTTTATTCATTTGGTAAATTCAGACATTACCACAAATGAAAGAATCAAACCCACTTTCCAATATTGCTATTACTAGAAACATATAAGCAACAATTTTCCACAGATGCCATTGTAAGGATATTTTTAAAATAAATAAAATTAAAACCCTTTTTTTCTTTTATTTTAAAACTTTTCGGAAAAACTTATCCTTACAATCCACATGAAAACCTTGTTGTTATCTATTCATAAGCAATATATTATAATTCTTAAGCAACAGCTCAAAATTCTGATTACCGAACCATGCGATCGAAACCCATCTTCGCAATCAGAATCAACATATACTTCTTTAAGCTTCCTATCTTTTCTTTGACTCTTAAAAGACAACAACATGTGACCCGTTCACATTATGTAATAAGAATCTCCAAATAGAAACTTAATAAAGTTATACAGTGGACTTTACCCGAAGTAGAGTCAAACCTCTTGACTTGATCAACCTTATGACCTTTCAGGTGAATAGGGCAGCTTCACAACCAATGCCCCTTCCTTTGGCAACAAAACACATGGACCCTTTGGTAATGGCACATGAGACTATCTCAGACTTAGCCTTTCTCTTTACCATTTGGTCAACCGAGTTGACTATAGCCGATCCCTTTCCATTGGGAAGAGAAATGCTTTTCTAGATATCCAATGCTACCATTTCCAATGTCCATTTAAGGTTCGGGAAGTTGATCTTCTAATAAAATTTGTTTTACTAGTGTTCCAGATCATTGTTGATTCCGCAGCACAAAGCAAATAGATAAGATCATTAAGGCTTGTGTCATAGTCTGTCTCATAGTAGTCCCAAAGAGACTCACTATGTTACTAAGAAAGTGATTGAACATCCAACTTTCAAGAGACTTTGACACCCAACTCTCCTGACTTGTCAATATGTGACTTTATCTCCAAGATGTGAGCACACATAGACTATGCTTGCTAATAGGGATTGAGTGACTTTAAACTTGTGGGTTAGGGAGAATAATTGGAGGAGGTGGAGGAAGTGAAGCATGATTTTGAGGGACACCATCTTCAAGAGATTTGGGATGATCATAGTTGTTTGAACCAGACATATATAATGTGAGAAAATCAATTTAGTTGATTCAAAATCCTTAATATAACACCCAATATGAAATATTAAGGTTAGGACCCAACACAATATTTTATAATTTGGAAGAGGAATGTCGTAATCCAAGCTATAAAATATTTGAAGGTAGGCGAATGACGATTCACCAATTTCCACCATGAAAAACGAAATAATTTTATTAGGTTTTAATTGGATTTGAAATTCCTAGATCTTTTGAGATTCATTGAACTTTTCAATGGCATGTTTCAATCTCGAGTGTGCCCTCTCAAATTTTGTGATTGGGATGCCGAGGATCACAAAACAAGGTGTGAATAACCATACCAATTCACTTGGTACCCTTAATATTATCACCTAATCAATGTGCTGGTTAACCACACACGCTCTATTGATCTATGACAAACATTAAGTCACCCTTCGTGGTCCTTACTAGTCCAAGTTAGTGTGTCGGTTAACCACACACGCTCCACCAACGACTTGGTAAGGTACAAAGTGTGAATTCCATGGGCTAGCACCATATTCAAATTTTTCCTAAAGTAACTAAGATTGGGAATTAAATAAAAAATATTTAGTTACTTTATAATAATCATTATACTCTTAATGAGAATTTAAAGTCATTGTCCTACCCGTTCAGCTAACGACCCTCCACCGATCAAGCAAGCGGTGGGTGAGAGTGGACACCCATTAAGTCACCATTTTATAGGCAACAACCTTATACCCACCATATAGACTGATTTCGTGAATGAGGCCTACTAACGGTAAAATGACTTATTGTTATACATATATATAATAATTAACCATTAATGTTATAAATAGTATAGGTGTTGAATTTTAACTTTTAAAACTTCTAGGGTATGGAATTAAAGTTTGTGTGAGACTTTACAAATTCCAAAACTTGAGGGCAAGTTTTGAACAATTCATAAACTTTTGGATATTCATAACTTATGAGTTTTAATTAAGTCTTTAATACTTTTAATGAAGAGTCTCTTGGAAATCCATAACTTGAGGACAAGTTATGAAGTTAATAAAAACATTTATTTGAAAAACTCTTCAAAAGTGTAACTTATGACTTCTTAAAAAAACATTTAAAAGAAAAAACTTTTGGAATTTCATAACTTGAGGACAAATTATGAATTCCATTAAAACACATTAAGATCAAGAATTAACTAACAAACAATTTGCAAATAACTCCTATGATCTAACAAAACTCATATGAACATGAACATCCACATCAACAATTTCAAGAATCATATGAACACATATAAACTTGAAATTTTGATTATAACTTTGAAATTAGTCCACCATCATCATTACCACATCAAAAACAGGTTTTATGAGTCCAAAACAGTTTAAGGTAATGATTCTAGACCAATTCCAGCACCAAAGCTCGAAGATATGCTGTCTGAGGGTCCAACTCGTCGAGTGCATGAACCAACTCGCCGAGTTGTATAAGTTTTGCCTTGGACTCGTTGAGTCCCTTCGTGGACTCGGCGAGTCAGCTGTGCAGACAGCATAAACTCTTCGATTTTCAACAATTTGCACCAAGTATTCAAACAAGCAAGCCTAGTCTCTGATACCACTGTTGGGTTTTGAGCAATCTAACACTTCCTAAGTGTGCATGCAACCCTAATAAACCTTGGATCTATGTTTGTCTAAATACATGCAAAATAATAATTTTTCCAAGGATCATAACCTATCCAACATGGCATGGGGTACTTTTAAACATAAAAGAATTAGATGAGATTACATACCTTTTGATGATGAGTTTGATTCCTAAGGAGTTTGAGGGCCAAGCACCAATAGTGTGAATGCCTCAATTGTAATCACAAATCACCACAAAATCTTGGAAAACTTTGAGAGAGTGTATACACACTATAAAATTGGTCACACACAAACACACATACTCTAGTCACACTAGTTTCACTAGTTTTCTTAGCAAGCCATTTCATGCAACATAAGCATGCTTATATAGTGTACATGATTAGGGTGAAACCCTAATAACCCATGACCTTTCCTTTTCCAAGGATCCATGGGTTAAAAACTCCATGGATCATCCATGGACTTCCATACAATCCTAGCCCATTAACAAATGAGTGTTAGCCCACACCATATAAAACCAATAGCCCACAATCTAATTAGTCTTCCTTTTAATCTCTAAATTAATTCATAATTAATTTAAGACTAAGACTAATTAAATAACAAGACTTCATATTAATATATTATAACTTATAATATATTAATAAACATATGTGTATAACTCTCATAAAATTATCCATAAATAGTTTGGATGAAATGCAACCCAAATGGACCATGCCGGGTCGGGTCAAGTATATACCAAATAAGTTATGGACTTAGACACCTTATCCAACATATCCCTTCCGGAGAAGCGATTCATGGAGGAGTTGCCGCCATCGGTTGAATACGTACTGTCGTTCCACTGTTGCAACTGCTCCAACCATTTTTCTCTCTTCTCCTCTTCTTACCGCTGTCAACACCATTGTTAGCTACCACTGCTGCCCGCCATTTTTTGTCATCATCACCGTCGTAGGTCACCAAGTGGGTGGTTGGGTGCAGTTTGCAAACAAAATCATGTATGTGTATGTATTTCTTCATTTAGTGTGTGTGTCGTGGGTAGTGTTGCTTTGCCGGAATTCACAAGAAAAGCCACCACCACCACCACTGTGAGGTGGTGGCTGCCACCTTGTACCACCGTTGGCCACCACAAGTAATGGTTGTGTGTCTATCTTATTGTGTGTACGTTTATGTTCGGATATTGTGTTGTATAATTGGAATTAGTGACTATAATAATCAAGGAAAATCATAACCATCACCGTAAGGTGGTGGTTGCCGCCCTCAGCTACCACCAGCCACCATGTTGGGTGGCAATGTGGTTTACATGTGTTCAGATTGCTTTTGGGATGCTTGGACATGATTGGACTAGAACCATAACCACCACCGTAAGGTGGTGGTAGCCTCCAGGTGCCTGCGTCGACCACTCCCGCGCGAGGTGGAAGTGGGTGGTGGTTGATCTAATGAAACCCTAATTGATCAAAGGAAACATTAGTTGACCTAATGAAACATTAATTAACCAAAAAATCTAATCAGTTGACTAATGGGCACGCCATTGGGTTGGAAACCCTATTTAGGGTTTCGAAAACCCTAAATTTGGATTTGTTGGTTTGGACATATCAGGACCTGCATTTTGTGTCATTGGAATTGAATTATGAATTACACCCGATCACATTGTATGTTTTATCTACTAGAGTAATGGACTTAATGGATTAAATGGTTGGGCCTTAGGGTAAGTCCATGTAAAGGTTTCGGCCCAATTTGGAAAATTAGGACACATGTTGGGCTTTGGGTCATAGTTTGACATTTGGGCCATTGGATTGGTCCTTGGGCATAAATAAAGCCATGTTAAGGGTAAAGTAGTGTGTTACCCCATGCATGGACTTATGGTTATGTGTTGGAACCCAATTATTAGTTTGGCGTTATTTGATGTTGATAGTTTGGGAATTTGTCATCCAGCAGCTTGAGTTTTGTCCGCGAGACATCAACAGTGTGAGGTGAGTTACCTTCCAGTAGGTGTAGGTCTAAGGCACCAATGCCGGCCCACTAGTAGTTGATTATAGTAGATGCCACACCCCGAAGACGGAATGACGGAAACGTTCGGGGGTGGATGACGTCATGTAGAGTACAATAAGAATTGAATATTAGTACTCAAATCAACACAACCATCATATTGAAAATATATAATTTACATTTTGTTCAAAACATTGTTTATTTGACATCAAAATTATAGTAAATGCTAAGAGGTGATGCTACTATGCTCTATCTTCGTGACACATGTGTTAGTACCTGTCTACTAATCTGATGAGAATACAAGTGGGTTGAAAAAGTGTCAACATTTATGTTGTTGAGTTCATAAGCATTTTGCATATAAAAGTATCCTCTTTGCTCCCTGAAAATGTAAGTGTATTTATCCTGGAAAACCTAATATTTTCTAAAAAATTGAGTTGTAGTCTTAATAACCTAAGAACAAAATGTGTAAGTTTCTTATGCTTATAATTTGTAATTCGAAGTTCTAATTCATGTAAGAGGTGTGACCCATACTACTTCCTCCAATGATCACTTCAAGTATACAAGTTATATATAATCAAAATCGAACGGACAGTCGAATGAGTGACTCTACCCTAAATCCACATCCAAACAAGGAAGAGGATCTAAGGCAGAAACAAGCATTCTACTGCCTATAGGATTTTTATTATCTATGACCCTAACATATAATTTAATTACTCATGGAGTAAACAATAATAGTCCTTTAGAAATGTAAGTTATACAGTACCAGTAAAATAGTATATTGTGCTTGACTTTTTATGTACTACCTTTAAGTGTATGTTTCCATAAATGTAACCCGTTTTGTACTGAGAAGTCACCTAATGTACTTTATATTTTTATGTAAAACTATTCGAAAGTATGTTTTCCTCATAAAACAAATGTAAAGTTAATGTTCAAATGAAATTGTTTGAAAATATATTACTCCGTAAATGTGTTGATGTTTTCTCTATGTGAGCTCTTATAGCCATATTGTGACCTAAAATGCCCTAAACACGATGTTTTCCAGGCGTCGGACACATTAATGATATTTTTCACCCCAAGCCTACCAGCATAATTGTAGCTAAGAGTTGAGATGTGGAATTTTCAGTCCCATATAGATCTATACACAAATATCTCGCTCTCTATACAAGAGACTCTGGTTATAAGTCAGGAGTTTCGCTGGCACTTAGATAAGTACTTGAAGATGTCTCACATTTATTGCTTCAACGAGTTTACTAGTAATGAACTGAAAATCCTTTATGTTATTCAAATGTATTACCCTTTCGCAAACTAATGAAAAAGGCTATAGAATTAACTGAAAAAGCTGATACAAAAGGAATTTTAGTAGATGAAATGTAATACCATTTAGTAAATAAAAGTCTAACTTTTACACAATGATTTCTAAGTGTATAATTATTGTAAAATGAACCACTACCTATTATATTTTATACTGTATATTCTACTGAAATGAAAACCGTTGCGTCTTAACATATTTTTACATAAAGTGTTTATAAAGTATAAGAAAACATAACAATCAATTTATATTGTTAAACACAAGATTTATTGTGTTTTACTTGTATTCCCTGATAAAATAATGAAAAAGCGTGAAAACGTAGAGATATGAACTCACCTCAGATTCGTGTTTTTGGTTAGGTACGATGTGGTTGCGATGATCCTCGAGGTTACAACATGTATAATTTCCAAAATACACTAGACTAATAAAGTATGCTTACTTTAATTCCTTAAGAAAACTTTGAAGAATTGCTTTCTAAGATAAATTTTGAAGATGATGTTTGGAAATGTATGAAGGTTGAGAGAAATAAGATGAAATAGTTTCACTGGTGTCACACCCCGAAAACCAGAACGGCGGAAATGTTCAAGGGCAGAGGACATCATATTCAGTATCATAACAGTTCATAGTAAGGAAAGTACACACCAACATATATATAAAAGTTTCAAAATGATTACACAATTCTATTTGTTACATGTTCAAAAGATAAATACATAAACATCTTTCAGAAGAAGTAATTAATGTCAGAGTGTTGATCCCCAAAAGTTGGTTTCCAAAGCTGCTTAGCGGTTCCCTGAGAATACAAGTTATTTCAAAGAAAAAGTGTCAACAATTAACTTGGTGAGTTCATAAGCAGTTTTGAGAAACTATATCCTATTCTAAAGTTCGTGCGTTTTCGAAGAATATCCCTTATTTCCTTTTAAAAGAATGAAATACGTACGAATGTTCGTGTTATGAAATGTAAATAGTGGTACCAGGAAAATCCCTTATTTTCCTATTAGTTGATAGTTTTGGATACAAGAAAATCCCTTATCTCCTTATAAATCTATGAATGTTAGTGGTGTGAATTGTAAATAGTTGTACCAAGAAAATCCCTTATTTTCATGTTACTTGATTGTTTTAGAAACAGGAAAATCCCTTATTTTCCTAAAGTAATAGGCAGTCTCTAATCTCCAAGGCTGAAAATCGCAAGCAACTGAAATGCTTAAAAGATTGAGGCATAGTTTTATATAATAAAACTATAAGAAGATCGCACGTGTTAGATGAAGAATAATTTTAATAACTACTCGTTGATAAAAGCATAATACTATAATAGTTGTCTATCATGTGAGTTTAATAACCATACTAAACATAATATGCCTGGGGCGACGGTCTTCAGGTGTCAAAACGTTATGAAAAACTGTCACCCAAAGGACTCTAGCTAATAGTCAGGGCACGGGATCATGACTTCCCGTATAGATCTATACACATTTAACATGTTGTCGCAACGGGAGACTCTGGTTATAATAGACATGACTTTAAGTAGTACCTTTTAACAAAAAGGCATCATTGAAGATTTAATCGTCTCACGGATTCTCAACTAAGTTTGTATTTAAAGTGACAGTTTTGTATGCAATGTTTATGCTCTTTCTCAATGTTTGAAAAAGCATAAAATCATAAGTTCTTTGAATGCATGAAATGGTTTAACAAAGATGGTTACCCGTTATAGGATGTAGTATGTAAACGTATAAATAAAACATATTTCTATTTATAAAACATATTGTACCCCAAGAGGGTAAAGTTGTGTTGTGAGGTGTTTTGCATGATAACAACTTCTTATGATAGTTAAAACAATGGTATGGAAAGTATAGCAAAAGATCGATGTTTCACACAATTTTAGCCGTGTGTTTACTTGTATTCTCCCCCTTAAAAGTGTTTAAAAGCAGTGAAAAACGTATTTAAAGCATGTTTGTAGGGGTATGAACTCACTTGATTGAAGTGGTAGCTTGAAGAAGTTAAGACAAAGAATCGAGCAACACTTCGACTTAGAGAAAGCTGAATTCTCGGGATTCTCGGGAATCTTAGGAGTATAGAACTTCCTTCAGGGCTTGAGTATAAAACCCAGGGCTTCACATGGGCGGTACTCCGACTGGAGAGAAGCAGTGTCTCGGGAACTTCGGTGGGTCGGGCCTTGCGTCATGTTCCAGGAGTGTTACCGGGGCTTCGAGGTGTTTTAGAAGGGCTTAATAGTGTGTTGAAGTAGGAGAAAGGATGGGGTTGAACATCTAAACTAGGAAGGCTTAGATTTCTTTATATAGTCACAATTTTGACTCTCACCTCGTGAGTTTCGCATAACTCGCATCATGCGTCACTCGTCAACTTGCTCGGGAAGGGTCAGTCTAGCAGCTCACCTCGTGAGCTTTTTTTTTGTTCATCTCGTGAGTCACCTGACAGCATGGGGTTTCGTGATCTGAACTTCAAAAATTCGTATCTCTTGCGTACGAGCTTCGTTTTTGACGTTCTTTATATCCACGCGTAGGTGAGAATATACTCTACAACTCTCGTTTAGACTTCATTAGCTAATTTTGAATTTATTTTTATTTATATATTTTTTATAGGTCGGGACACGAAAAGTCTATTAAAAATCCATAACTTCTTCATCCGATGTCCGCTTTCGTCAGACTTTTTATCGTTGTGCTACTATTGACAAGATCTTCGATTCTCGTTTAGATCGTTTCGCCCAAAAATCGCTCGATCTCTATTTCGAGATTTTAGCTATCTACCGCTATATCCGAAACTTCGAAAAATCATAACTTCCTCATACGAAGTCAGATTTGGACGTTCATTTTATGTATGTTCACGGTTTAATGATATCTATGACTTTCATTTACATACCTAAGGCTAAAAAGTATTTTATGGTGATTTCATATTTTATGCTTAACAGTGTTTTACCGGTATTGTCGCGGATCTTCGATTGCTCATAACTTCTTCGTTATAACTCGGATTTTTGTGTTCTTTATATTTTTGCAAACCTCGTTATGATATATACGACTTGGTATAACCCAATTATTGTTTTATAAAAGTTGAATTTTGACCCTAATTTCGCTGGTGTTACAAATGGGAAGTGTTGAATGAGTCTAAATTTCAAGATTATGTATGAAAGGAATTGATGAGATGAAGTGACGTTTACCTAGGTTAGTGTGACATATCATCTTGGAAAGACCATCAATTTCCCAAGTGGTTAAATATCAGGATATTTTAATGAGGATTTTGGCCATAAAGATGGTGATTTTCGGTCTAGGCATGACCAGAATCCTCTTAAATCCAATCATAATGTTGATTTCGGTTTTGGATCCACTCATTAAGCGGTTTTCGAGCTTAGTGGTTTGGTCTTGGGTTGTTTTCAGCCTAGCCATGTGTTTTAGGAAAATGATTTTGGTTCCGGCATCCTAAAAGTAATTGATTTTGGTCCTAAAGTGTTCCAAGATTCCTAAAACCGAAATCCTTAAATTAAGTTACAAATTCATGCTTTTAGACTTGTATAGGCAGCATTTATATATATATATATATATATATATATATATATATATATATATAAACATATATAAACATGCCTTCATATCTAATGGTGATTTAATGTAACTAGGTTACAATGTGGTTTTACTTATCCAACACAACTTTTGACTTGCCTCGGCTCCAAGTTTTCAAGATGTCACAGTTGAGACGATTGTCTTTGTGATAATTTTATGGTATGCCACTATTTGTTACACTTTATATGTTAGTATGCTTTAATATTATGTGATAGTGGTAGGGGCAGGTCAGACCCTTTAGCCAGTTGAGATAAATGGGAGGGTAGGTCGGGCACCCATATATGCCTAACAGTATGTTATGCTATGTTATTATATGGTAGTGGTAGGGAGTGAAATAGTCCCCATAACCGGTTGAAATTAACCGTAGGTTAGGTTGGGAACCCAAATATGCCTGGCAGGGTAAGTCGAGGACCCAAATATTCTTGACAGGGGTAGGTTTAGCTCCCCAGTATGCCTGACAAGGGTAGGTTGAGCACCCATATATGCTCAGTATGGTAGGTCGAGCACCCAGATATGTCTGGCAGTATGTTTATTGTATGGTAAGTGTTATGATGGGGGAACTGTTGGATTAGGTATCTAAGCCTATTACTATAATTGGTATGTTCTTGACCCAAGAGTACCATGGTCCATTCGGGTTGCATATCACCAGGACAATTTGTGGATGGATATTTGAGTAAGAGGATATTTATGATTTGTCAATATATTATAAGTTATAATATATTATTATGAAATCATATTATTTAATTAGTATTGATTAGCTAAATCATTGATATATATATATATATATATATATATTATATATATATATATATATATATATATATATATATATATATATACATGGTTTGGGCTCTTGATCCTATTGGATAAGATGTCTAAGTCCATAACTTATTTGATATATACTTGACCCGACCTAGCATGGTCCATTTGGGTTGCATCTCATCCAAAATATTTATGGATAATTTTATGAGAGTTATACACATATGATTATTAACATATTATATGTTATAATATATTAATATGAAGTCATGTTATTTAATTATTTTTAGTCTTAAATTAATTATGAATTAATTTAGAGATTAAAAGGAAGACTAATTAGATTATGGGTTATTGGTTTTATATAGTGTGGGCTAAGGCTCTTTTGTTAATGGGCTTGGCTTATATGGAAGTCCATGGATGATCCATGGAGCTTATAACCCATGGATCCTTGGAAAGGAAAAGTCATGGGTTATTAGGGTTTCACCCTAATCATGTACACTATATAAGCATGCTTATGGAGCATGAAATGGAGCCTAAGGAAAAAGCCTAAAAGGATAGCCTAAGTGTAATTAGTGAACTAGAGTGTCGCCGAAATATATAAGTGTATATACTCTTTCAAAGTTTTCCAAGAGTTTGTGGTGTTTTGTGATTCCATTTGAGGCATTCACACTGTTGGTGCTTGGCCCTCAAACTCCTCAAGAACCAAACTCATCAAAAAGGTATGTAATCTCTTCTAACTCTTTTATGTTGAAATGTTCCCCATGCCATGTTAGATAGGTTATAAACCTTGGAAAATAATATTATTTTGCATGTATTTAGACAAACATAGATCCAAGGTTTATTAGGGTTGCATGCACACTTAGGAAGTGTTAGATTGCTCAAAACCCAACAGTGGTATCAGAGCCTAGGCTTGCTTGTTTGAATACTTGATGCAAATTGCTGAAAATCGAAGATTTTATGCTGTCTGCACAGCTGACTCGCCGAGTCCATGAAGGGACTCGATGAGTCCAAGGCAAAACTCATCTAACTCGGCGAGTTGGTTCATGCACTCGACGAGTTGGGACCCCCAGACAGCATATCTTCAAGTTTTGGTGCTGGAATTGGTCTAGAATCATTACCTTAAACTGTTTTGATCTTATAAAACCTGTTTTTGATGTGGTAATGATGATGGTGGACTAATTTCAAAGTTATAATCAAAATTCCATGATTTTGTGTGTTCATATAATTCTTGAAATTTTGATGATCATGTTCATGTTCTTATGAATTTGGAAGATGATAGGAATTATTTGCTGAACTGTTTAGAATTAATTTTTGATCATTTATGTGTTTTAATGGAGTCTTTAATTTGTCCTCAAGTTATGGATATCCAAAGGTCACTTTATTTAACACACACTTGAAACATATAAGTTACATGAAAATGAAGAGTCTTCATTTTTATGAACCTTTAATTCATAAGTTATGAAATGAAGAGTTTTGCATAGTTACAAAACTTGCCCTCAAGTTTTGGAATTTGGAAAAAGTTTCACACACTTTAATAAACTTTAATTCCAACACTTAGAATTTTAAAAGTTAAAATTCAACACTTATACTATTTATAACATTAATGGTTAATTATTATATATATGTATAAGAACAAGTCCTTTTACCATTAGTAGGCCTCATTCACGAAGCCGGTCTATAAGGTGGGTATAAAGTTGTTGCCTATAAAATGGCGACTTAATGCATGTACACTCTCACCCACCGCTTGCTTGATCGGTGGAGGGTCGTTAGCCGAACGGGTAGGACAATGACTTTAAATTCTCGTTAAAAGTATAATGATTATTATAAAGTAACTAAATATTTTATTTAATTCCTAATCTTAGTTACTTTAGGAAAAATGTGAATTTGGTGCTAGCCCATGGAATTCACACTTTGTACCTTACCAAGTCGTTGGTGGAGCGTGTGTGGGTAACCAGCACACTAACTTGGACTAGTAAGGATCACGAAGGGTGACTTAATGTTTGTCATAGATCAATGAAGCGTGTGTGGTTAACCGGCACATTGATTAGGTGATAATATTAAGGGTACCAAGTGAATTGGTATGGTTATTCACACCTTGTTTTGTGATCCTCGGCATCCCAGTCACAAAATTTGAGAGGGCACACTCGAGATTGAAACATGCCATTGAAAAGTGCAATGAATCTCAAAACATCTAGGAATTTCAAATCCAATTAAAACCTAATAAATTATTTTGTTTTTCATGGTGGAAGTTGGTGAATCGTCATTCGCCTACCTTCAAATATTTTATAACTTGGATTACGGCATCCCTCTTCCAAATTATAAAATATTGTGTTGGCTCCTAGCCTTAATATTTCATATTGGGTGTTATATTAAGGACTTTGAATAAACTAACTTGATTATCTCCCATTATAGATGTCTGGTTCAGACAACTATGATCTTCCCAAATCACTTGAAGATGGTGTCCCTCAACATCATGCTTCACTTCCTCCACCTCCTCCAATTATTCTCCCTCACCCACAAGTTCTTGAAAAGTTTAAAGTCACTCAATCCCTATTGGCAAGAAAAGTCTATGTGTGCTCACATCTTGGAGATAAAGTCACATATTGACAAGCCGGGAGAGTTGGGTGTCAAAGTATCGTGAAAGTTGGATGTTCAATCATTTTCTTAGTAAGATAGTGAGTCTCTTTGGGACTACTATGAGATAGACTATGACACGAACCTTAATGATCGTATCTATTTGCTCAGTGTTGCAGATTCAGCAATGATTCGGAACACTAGTAAAGCAAATTTTAGAAGATCAACTTCCCAAACCTTAAATAGACATTGGCAATGGTAGCATTGAATATCTAGAAAAACATTTCTCTTCCCAATGGAAAGGGATCGGCCATAGTCAACTCGGTTGACCAAATGGTAAAGAGAAAGGCTAAGTCTGAGATAGTCTCATGTGCCATTACCAAAGAGTCCATGTGTTTTGTAGCGAAAGGGAGGGACACTGATTGCGAAGCTGCCCTATTCACCTGAAAGGTCATAAGGTTGATATAGTCAAGAGGTTTGACTCTACTTCGGGTAAAGTCCACTGACTAACTCTATTAAGTTCCTATTTGGAGATTCTTATTACATAATGTGAATGGGTCACATGTTGATGTTTTTAAGAATCAAAGAAAAAAATAGGAAGCTTAAAGAAGTATGTGCTGATTCTGATTGCGAAGATGGGTTTCGATCGCATGGTTCGGTAATCAGAATTTTGAGCTGTTGCTTAAGAGTTATAATATATTGCTTATGAAGAGATAACAACAAGGTTTTCATGTGGATTGTAAGGATAAGTTTTTCCGCAAAGTTTTAAAATAAAAGAAAAAAAGGGTTTTAATTTTATTTATTTTAAAAATATCCTTACAATGGCATCTGTGGAAAATTGTTGCTTATATGTTTCCAGTAATAGCAATATTGGAAAGTGGATTTGATTCTTTTATTTGTGGTAGTGTCTGAATTTACCAAATGAAGAAAGTTTTTCATCACCCAAGTTTCAATTGGACTGAAACTTGGAATCATACAAGTTGTATTGTACGATGAATGAGAATTTTTATCTTTGAAAATTAAGACTAATTCTTTGATCACATGTATATGTGAGTCAATTAAAGGACTAAGGAATTAGGTACACCGGGTGTGTGCTGGTCAAGGTCCACCACAAAGATTGATTTGTCATGATTTACTAAAGATTAGTAAATATGATTATACTTATCAGGTTAAGTATAATTCTGTAACATTAGAAAGGATACAATGTATGACAAAACAAATGAGAAGAATCAAATTAGGCAGAAAGATAAAGGTTTCTCAAATCTGAAAGGATGGGAGAGTACTTTAGTATCATATTTCATGATCATCTTAATGATTATGAAACCATATTACAAATTCATACTCTAAGGACGTCTTAGTGCATTGTTATGGCTAAGAAGAGAGGTCATGAATTGTTGAATTGGTTAAAATCAAGAAGATGAGTCATACTTCGTTTCAAAACAATTCTTAGAGTCATACTCCAAGATTGTAACCTTGAGTGACATAAAGGAAGATTTATTAACACTAGTCAAATGTAAGAGTAAAATGTTTTCTACTCTTGTACATTTGAGATTGGTAAGTTGTGATGTCTTAGATGAGACAAAGACCAACTAAGACCAATTGTGTGAAGTGTTAGTCTTGATAAGAATCCGCACTATCTCTTGAATATTTGTTTTGTCAAGGAATGGTTCTTGACTGGGGAAACTTATATGTCAAGGGGACAGTGGGAGCCTTAAAGATCCTGAAAGAGTTTCAAGATTTAATCAAGAGTAAAACCTGTAATTTATCACTAGCACACGACTTAAGGTTTGCAACCTATCGTATTGACATAATTCTTATTTCTGTACCTACTTCAAATAAGTTGAATTTGCTTGTGAGTTATCAGAGTTCAACTTGGAAGCATTGGTGGGCCTTGTGCTACCAAGGTGACAAGAAACTAAGATTGAACAAGTTTAATCTATGTAAGGATGAATTTGTCACTAACCTTATCTTGTGATTATGGTTTTGACAAATTCACATGAATAGGAACTCATACACTATAAAATCTAAGTGTCATAAGGTTTCTCTCCGATTCATGAAAATGATGGTGAGGAAACGCTTTCACTAAGTAGATTTACGTAGATATCAATTGTGTTATTTGCATTTTCAAAAAGTCGTTAGTGGAGCGTGTGTGGTTAATCGGCACACTAACATGGACTTGTGAGAAATGGAAAATGCCTAAGCATATGAGACTATGATTACGACATCCCTTTTCATAGTTCTGGAAATTGTTTAGACACACATGTGAGCTATCTAAGAAAGGGTGTATGAATCTAAATTTCAGAAGTCCAGTAGATTTCTGGAAATATGTCAGAGCTAGTGGGAGAATAAGTGTTATGCTAATAATCATTATGTTAGTGGGAGCATGATAATTATGATTAGTGTTGCAAGTTAGCAATGTTAATTATAGAAAACAAAGTTTCAATTCGTGAAGTTGCACGGGTTGAAAAGTTGTTTTGCTATAATTAAGGGAGAGGAAATTATACTTCATTTCAATTCTAAAGCTTAGATTGAGATTTTAATCATCTTTAGTCAAGGACATATATATAAATTTTATGTCTGAATGGTTCGACTTAAGGAAATTCTATATATACTGCGTTCTCAAAATTCAATTATGACTACGGCATCCCTCTTCATAGTTAAATTTTGAAAACATGGCAAATAAAAAATATTGTAGCAAAAGACTGGTCTAGTATTATGTCTTTATGTCAAACATCATGAATCGTGTTCCATATGCTTCGGATATAGGATCGATTGCATGTGCTATAATATTCATCTTTTCTAAATTTTCCAAATGCTTAAGGCATTGAGAAGGGAAAAGTCTAGAACTGGATACGACTAAAGTGATTAAGCAATTGTCGAAGACAAATCTGAGGTTCTCCAAAGATTGGTTGCTCAGGGAAAGTTGGAAGTATGATGTAAGTTGTCGGAAAGGACCGTATTGACATGTTCTGAAAAGAAGTAACTCTTGTTCGGAAGTGATAGTCAAAATGGGACTATTGAAATATCTCCATAGGTGGAAGTTATTCAGTCTATGTAAGATTAGAAAACCTTAATGCAAGAAGGATGTTCAAAGGAAAGTACTTTGAATATGAGACTTTCGTTCCATAGAAGTTGACCTTCTTTGGAATACTCTGTAATGACTGGTGACAAGGTTTTGGTGACTTTGTGAATAATCATTACAAGAGGATCAATGCATATAAGTTTAAAGTCTAACAGATTTTTGGTAAATGGTAGAAATTAGAAATTCTTACATTTACAATAAGGATTTGGGATTGTGAAATGAGTATCATTGGAATCATGTTCAATTGATCTACATCACAATGTAAGGATCATAGACAAACATAGTGTGCATACTTGGAGTATGACATAACTATTGTTTAGAAAACCAAGTGTACACGCTAGGAGCATGGGACGACTGTTGTTTTTATTCAAGTCTTAAGTTGATTATTTGAAACATTGAATAATGTGTAATCAATATGGTGATAAATAAAAGGTGGTTTTATTTATATTCAAAAGGGTTCTGTGACCATATTGGATTCGATTATTATTGTGTTTCACTTTGCATGTTTTGACTTCCAAAATAGCTAGGTTATTCTTTTCGAATGACTAAGTTATTTAAACACTCCACAGTCGTTTATATGTTGGAAGTAGATATGAATCAAGACTGTCATGAATCGGGTTTGTAGATGGCTAAATGGGTCTAGTCATAGCAATGGTTGCTACAACATTCATGAGTGCTCCTAAGTTATGAGTATTGGAATAAACCCACGCTCACTTGTATCACTTCATGGAATTTATCTCGAGTGATTGTGAGACGGTAATATCATATAAATCTTCAAACCTAGAGATATGAGTTGTTACCTATGAGTTGGTTGTGCATTGATTGCACGTAAACAGATCAGTAACTTGATGTTATAAAACATGCCTTTGTGTACAATTCAACAAGTAGTACAACAAGCATATAAGTCGAAGTTTATCTGTTCCTTCTAGAAATAGAAGCGATATCAGGGCCCCTCGATGATTTTGTTGTGACCTATGTACCGGTCGGTCAGAACTAAATTGGTGTGTTCGATTAAGTTCTTTGTCAAACAAATCGGAAATCGAGAAACAATTTGTGGACAATAAGTACGACGTTGTTCCATGTATTTGTCCGGCTGATATCATGAGGACAGAGGATTATATGCTCATTTATCTAAAATGGCGCTTCATAGTTCAACAGAGTCTTCATAGTTCAACGGAGCTTTCGAGAGCTACGATTGTTGGTTGGTTCCTGAAGTAACATACGCAAATATAGTTATTAGACTTATCCAAGTGGGAGTCTGTTGGATAAGGTGTCTAAGTCCATAACTTATTTGGTATATACTTGACCCGACCCGGCATGGTCCATTTGGGTTGCATCTCATCCAAACTATTTATGGATAATTTTGTGAGAGTTATACACATATGATTATTAATATATTATAAGTTATAATATATTAATATGAAGTCATGTTATTTAATTAGTTTTAGTCTTAAATTAATTATGAATTAATTTAGAGATTAAAAGGAAGACTAATTAGATTATGGGTTATTGGTTTTATATAGTGTGGGCTAAGGCTCTTTTGTTAATGGGCTAGGCTTATATGGAAGTCCATGGATGATCCAAGGAGCTTTTAACCCATGGATCCTTGGAAAGGAAAAGTCATGGGTTATTAGGGTTTCACCCTAATCATCTACACTATATAAGCATGCTTATGGACCATGAAATGGAGCCTAAAGAAAAATCCTAAAAGGATAGCCTAAGTGTAACTAGTGAACTAGTGTGTGTGAGCTTGTGTGTGGCAGAAATATACAAGTGTATATACTCTCTCAAAGTTTTCCAAGAGTTTGTGGTGTTTTGTGATTCTATTTGAGGCATTCACACTATTGGTGCTTGGCCCTCAAACTCCTCAAGAACCAAACTCATCAAAAAGGTATGTAATCTCTTCTAACTCTTTTATGTTGAAATGTACCCCATGCCATGTTAGATAGGTTATAAACCTTGGAAAATAATATTATTTTGCATGTATTTAGACAAACATAGATCCAAGGTTTATTAAAGCTGCATTCACACTTAGAAAGTGTTAGATTGCTCAAAACCCAACAGATCCATGATGGGCTAAGTTTATGTATTTCAATGAAGAGTTAGCTGGCATGAAACATGGATCATAACCCAAGAGTATGTATTTGGGTTTAATTCATGAATCTTGGATTCCTACATATATATACTAGACTCCATGGCTAAAATTACTAACATGACGTATTCTTGGAGAAGTATAGCCGATTTTGTAGCTAGTAACATCTCTCTCAAGTTCTCCTTTGTCATAGGTGTGTTGTGAACCAGTTGAGGCATCACATTTGGGGTGCTAAGTTCTTAAAGGCCAAATACATTAAGCTACAACAAAGTGGTAATTATTCTTACTATATTTTATGATTCAAGTGTGAAATCATATGATAGTTGTAGGCTTATGCTTTGGATATTTCATTGCATGTATACTTCGAGAAAACATAGATCCAAAGAATTAGGGTTGTATGTGCACCATAGGATGTTTTAGTTTACTAAAACCCAACAGTGGTATCAGAGCCATGTGTTGTCTTCTATTATATATGATGCAAACGTATTATTTTACAAAGCCGAAAAATTGTCTGACAGCATCTACTCGGCAAGTTCATGCTTGGACTCGACAAGTAAGATGTGTTTTTCTGTGAACTCGACGAGTCCATAGATGGGTTCGATGAGTTGCATGATCAGACATCATATTTTTTAGTGTTTTGAACAAAATTGGATTAGGATCATTACCAGAAATTGTTTTGAATCATAAAAATTTTGTTTTATATGGAAGTGATCATGCTCATCCAATTAAAATGTAATTGTCATAGTTTCAATATTTGTATTAGTTTATATGATAGGATAATTTTTTTCAAATTGTTGATAAGAATTATCTTGACTTATGAGTTTAACTAGATCATATAAAAATCATTTGATAGTTTTTATTAGTTAGAATATTTGATCTAAATGCCCTTATAAACTCCATAACTTGTCCTCATGTTATGGAAAATGAAAAGTCTCTCTTTTAAATGGTTTTAAAGTCTTCCTTAACTTGTCCTTAAGTTATGAAACATGAATAGTTTTTCAATTAAAAATATATTAAACTGATTAGTTATAGAATCCAAACATTTTTGAATATTTCAAAACTTTCCCTCAAGTTTTGGAATGTGTAAAGTTACACTTATGAATGTTTTAATTCCAAACCCTAGAGTTTTAAAATTTAAAATTAAACTCTTATACTATTATAATTTTAAAAGTTAATACTTATATACATACATATATATATATATATATATGTGTGTGTGTGTGTATATCAGAATAAGTCAGTCTTACCGTTAATAGGTCTCTATAATATTAAAAATTAATACTTATATATATATATATATATATATATATATATATATATATATGTGTGTGTGTGTGTGTGAATATGGTGCCATCCCATGAAATTGCACTCTGCACCTTGTTAAATCATTAGTGGAGCGTGTGTGGTTAACCGGCATACTATTCTGGGACTGAAAGTGCGTGGGAAAGGGTAGCTTAATGTTAATCATAGATCACTATAGCGTGTGTGGTTAACCAGCACATTGATTAAGTGATTTGTAACATTGAATGTACCAAGCTAATTTGCATGGTTATTCACACCTTGTTTGTGATCCTCGACATCCCGGTCAAAAACTTGAAGGCAACAATCTAGATTTAAACATGCCATTGAAAAGTTCAATGAATCTCAAAGGATCTAGGAATTTCAAACCATTTAATCTTAATAATCAATTTTGTTTTTCATGGTGGAATTTGGTAAATCATCATTTACCTACCTTCATATATTTTACAATTGTATTACGACATCCCTCTTCCGAATTGGAAAATATTGTGTTGGGTCCCAGCCTTAATATATTCATTTTGGGTTTTATATTAAGGACTTAAATCAACTAACTTGAATTTCTACCATATACTTTGGACAACTATTGTCTTCCCAAATCTTTTGGAATAAGCTTTCCTCTTGAAGATAATGTTCCACGATTGGATCGTGGAAATGGAAATCATGCTACACTTTCTGCACCTCCTCCAATAATTCTCCCTAACCCACAAGTTAAAAGGCATGAGAAGTTCAAGGTCACTCAAGCGCTACTTACAATGAAACATCAAGATGGAAGGTTTGTGTGTACTCACGTCTTGGAGATGAAGTCACATTTTGATAGGCCAGGACTATTGGGTGTCACTATCTCGAGGAAGTTGGCTATTGAATGGGTTCTTCAGTCACTTCCGAGTGATATGGTGAGTTCATTAAAGATTACTATATGAAACACTGCGACATGACACTTATCGATCTTACCTATTGGCTAATTGTTTCTAAATCGGCAAAGACTTGGCGCAATAGTAAAGCAAACTTGATTTGAAGATCTACTCCCCAAACTTCAATGGACATTGAAAATGGAAACATTGGAAGTCCAGAAAATCTTTCTCTTCCCAATGGAAAGGGATCAGACATGGTCAATTCATTTGACCAAAAGGTAAAGAGAAAGGCTAAGTCTTAGATAGTCTCGTGTACTATTCATAAAGAGTCCATATGTTTCCATTGATAAAAGAAGGGGCATTGGTTGCGAAGTTGTCGTATCTGCTTCAGCTAATTTCATTATCTAAGTCTATTAAGTTCCTATTTAGAGATTCTTAATACATGATGTAATGTAATTACATTTTGATGTTTTGTAGGATCGAAGAAAAGAAAGGAAGTTTAAAGGAAGAGTAAGATCAATATGATCGTGAAAAGCTAGATTTTTGTCGCCTGATTCGAAGATCGGATTTCTGAGCTAGTGCTTAAGAGTTATGATAGATTTCTTAGAGATATTTAGCAACATAGTTTTCATATGTACTTGCGTTGTAAGCAATGGTTTTTCCACATTTTATGAATAAATAAAATTTTGATTTTTATCTTATTTTTAAAGTATCCTTGCAATGCCATTTGTGAAAATTGATGTTTGTATATTTCCATAGATAGCAATATTGGAAAATGGATTTGAGTCTTTCATTTGTGGTAGTGTTAAAATTTACCAAATAAGGATGTGTGTATATTTTCATCACCCAAGTTTCAATTGTCTAGAAACTTGGGATCGTGAAACTTGTATTGTGTGATGGACGTGCACTGGTCAGGTCCACCTAGTTGTGCACATGTATATGTTAGTCAAGTGAAAGAGTAACATATAAGGAAATTTAGATTGATTCCTTGTTTACATGTATATGTTAGTCAAGTGAAGGACTAGGGGATCGGGTACACTTGGTTGTGAACTGGTCAGGTCCACCACAAAGAACAATAAGGCTATTCGTCATGATTTACTAATGTTTAGTAAATTTGGTTATAGTTACAAGATTAAGTGTAATTCTGAATCATTGGAAAAGTTTCAATGTATAGCAGAGCGAAAAAGAAGAATCAACTTAGGCAAAAAGATAAATGTTTCTCCAATCTGAAAAGAAGGGAGAGTACTTGAGTCTTGTGTTTTATGATCATCTTAATGATTATGAAAACCATATCACAATTGATCCTCTAAGGACATTTTAGTACATTTGTATCGCTAAGAAGAGGAACCTCATGAAAACCATATCACAAGTGAAAACCATATCACATTGATGTGTACTCTTTTGCAGCAGGCTCAAAAATCTCTTCAACTACCTTTATCTGATGTAGGGCCAACTGATGAATATCCTATTTGCCAAATTGAAGTAGGTCTCTTTTGTCGTATAAGAGAAAGCAACCATCTTTTAATTTTATGACAACAGACGCAGTAGTTTAATCAAATACCCAGCATTGCATTTTTTCGAGAGATCCATCAGAAAATGTTGCAGCACCGGAATCTGTTTGACTTGATTAGTTGGTGGCCACATAACCGTATGAATAGGCTGATTTGTCCTGGGATAAAGTACCTTAGGGAAGGTTTTAATAAAAGACTCAACAGTCTTCATACCAGAGAATCCCTTCTTTTCTTGTTCCTCCAAGAATCCCTTGAGATGATGTGGCTTTGGATCTCCAGACGGATTTGCAAAAGGAGCACTTGCTAATTAAGGAAGATCAAGCCTAGTTCAGGAACTGAAATCATGGAAATCTTTGTAGTACTCCACATTTTGGCTTTTTCTTTTTACTATCCACATGTTTCGCCCATCATGATATCCCCAAGAGACAATTCATGTCCTATCACCGTACTTGTGTCCAAATCTCTTCCTTTCAAGGTCAGTGACGACGATTCTAGGTTGACCTAAAGGTGCGTTTTCATCTGGGCTCCTTTTAAATAGCAGTTGCCTTTTCTTGGAGGAAGCATTTAATTTTGCTTGTTTTATAGCAATGACATTTGGTACTTGAGCTGGCTCTTTAGGAAGTTTATCAAAGATATTGGTTCTTCTTGAAGTGGATGAGTCAATGGGGGATCTTGAGATGGTTGGTCAACTCGAAGAATGTCAACTGAAGACTTGAATTTATCACGAAGTTCCTTTGTCAATTTCTGTTTCAAATCAAAGTAACATGCAGACAAAGTCCCAAGATGTGTTTGAAGATCGGAAATTTGCTTTGTCTCCAGTGATTTATCAGTTTCAAGATAATCAATTCGAACAATAAGCTGAGCATTGTTGGCCTCAAGATCAGCTATTCGAGTAGCATGCTAGTTGATTACAAGATCTTTTTCTATAATCTTCTAGTTCAGGACACCAAATTCCTTTCTAAGCTTAGGAACAAATAGATCATCATCTCCAAAGTAGCTTTCCTCTAAAGATATGCATTTTCCATGAAGCAGCATCGTGTGAAGGCCTGGGAGGAGATTATCTTTGACCGGATGATGAACCTCAAACTTCATGAATTGAGGTTGGACCTTCTTGTGTTGGTACAAATGTTGTAGAGAAAAAAGTAGTTGAAGGAGGAGTCACAGGTGCTTGAGCTTTTTCAGGAATGAGCACACCCAGCCTTGGATCACTTTTTCTTCTTTTCAATGGAGGATAGGAAGTCAGAGTCTTTAGTAGATCACTCTCAAATGGTTATATGGTAGAAAGAAAATTATCAAGAGGAGGAATCCCTGAAACTGTCTCGTTAGGAATTGAATTTTCAGCCATCTAATTAGAGACAGGAGCCATGGTTTCAAGAACATCTTCAGTCTCCCGTATCTCCTTTGCTGGATAAGCAACATCATTGATATTGTCAAAGAATACATCAAGGTTTTCATCAGACAAGAGATTTTCATTGATACCAAAATCCAAAGGAATGTCGTCCTGATCAAATCCTGAGAGATCGAGATCATGTAATGAGTCATTATCTCATGCGTCTTCATTCTCAGTTGCACCATCCATTGATTCTTCATTGTAATCAGTATCAACTCACACATATTGTAAATCATGTTCTTCGGCCACAGTAGCACTAGGAGTGACCACATTTTCTTCAATATCAGAAACCGGAACCACATCATCTTCTGAAATGACATTTTCTGTGACAACCCGAAGTTCGTTCCATTATTTGTAACCCGTTTTCATTAACAAAGTCGTTAATGTCACACCCCCAAACCAGAACGGCGGAAACATTTGGGGGCGGAGGACGTCATATTCAGTATCATAACAGTTCATAGAAAGGAAAGTACACACCACCATATATATATATATATATATATATATATATATATATATATATATATATATATATATATATATATATTAAAGTTTCCAAAATGTTTACATAATTGTATTCATTACATGTTCAAAAGTTAAATACATAAACATCATTTAAAAAAAGTAATTAACGCCAGTGCGTTAATCCCAAAAGTTGATTCCCAAACCTGCTTACCGGTTCCCTGAGAATACAAGTTAATTCAAAGAAAAAGTGTCAACAATTAAGTTGGTGAGTTCATAAGTAGTTTAGAAAAATTGGATGCCATTTCAAAATGGGCGTATGTTTTCCAGAAAACTCAGTGTTCCAAGTGTGAAGAGTTATGACTTGTTGTGTTGAAAATGAATGTATTAGATCTAGAAAATCCCATATTTTCCCTACTGGTTGAAATATGATTTGTTGTGTCTTCCAAGAAAATTCTTATTTTCTTATAAAAGTATGGAATGCATATGAATGTTCGTGTCTTAAGTTGTAAATAATTGCACCAGGAAAATCCTTTATCTTCCTATTAGTTGTTTGGTTTGTATACAGGAGAAACCCTTAATTTCCTAACATGACTGGCAGTCTCTAAGACCGAAAATCACAAGAAAACGACGTTCTTAAAAGTTGTGTCATAGTTTTATATAATAAAACTATACGAAGATCGCGTTTGTTACATGAAGAATAGTTTTAATAGCCACTCGTTCATAAAAGCATAATACCATAATAATTGTATATCCGATGAGTTTTATAACCATACTAAACATAATATGCCTGTAACGACGTTCTTCAGGCGTCGCAGCGTTATGACAACTGTCACCCCAAAAGACGGACTGTAGCTAACAGTTAGGGCGCGAGATCATGACTTCCCGTATAGATCTATACACATTTGACACGTTCTCCGAACAGGAGACTCTGGTTATAGACAGGACTTGCAGCATTATTTTCTAATAAAGAAAAGTAACGTTTGAAGATATACACGTCTCATGGATTCTCAACTAAGCCTGTATTAAAGTGACAGTTTTTGTATGCAAAGTTTATCCGTTTTCACAATGATTGACAAAGCATAAATCATAAGTTTTTAGAATGTATAAAACGACTTAACAATGAAAGCTACTTTGAAATCATTATATACTTTTCATAAGTCTAATCCACACAAAGTATGACAAGAGTTTTCCATATTAGTAATGAGTTCCAAGTGATTTATTCGGTAAAACAAGCGAAGTGAAACTTTATAAAATGCACGATAATAACCGTATGTTTACTTGTATTCCCCCTAAAGAAGTATAAAAGCATTTAAAATGTATTTAAAGTTTGTTTGAAAGGGGTATGAACTCACTTGAAAGTTTGAAGATAGCAAGATGGAAAACCGAGCAGAGTTTCGTCTCAGGAAATGGATTTTCCTCAGGATTCTCGGGAGTAAAATCGACCTTCGGGACATGCACAAAATGACCAGGGCTTCGGGGTAGTGCGAGCACGGAAAACGAGGTAAAACGCAACAAAAAGGAGAGAGAATGAGCCCTTTTCCCGGGAACCCTCGCATCCCTTTTATAGGGGGCTGAGAAGCATGCGTACGCGGGGCGTACTCCCGTATGCGGCGCGTACGGGACGTCACTGCTGACCGCATCCTCGGCTGCAGCGCTTCGGACGGGACGGGGAGGGGGTAGCTTGCATAGGGGCGATGTGGACGATCCGAGGCCGTGGCCTTGAGTACGCGGGGCGTACGAGGGTACGCGGCGCGTACTACGGCCCTAGGCTGACTCCCCTTCGGATAATACCGAATTTTTAACAAAAATTATATATAAATTATTTATCAAACTTCAAAAATTCATATCTCCTTCATACGAACTCCGTTTTTGACGTTCTCTATATCCCCGCGAAGGTGAGACTACGATCTACAACTTTCATTTAGATGACGTTGGCAAATTTCGGAATTAATTTTATTATTTATTTATTAAAATGACGTGATTAAGGAATTTCTTTAAAAATTCATAACTTATTCATACGATGTCCGATTTGAGCGTGCTTTTTATGCATGTTTGTAGTTTAATGATATTTATGACTTTCATTTAGACACCTAAGGTCAGAAAGTGTTTTATTGAAACTTTGCGTTTTTACGCAACTTCGTATTGCCGGTTTTTGTCGGAAAACTTAGAATGATCATAACTTCTTCGTTATAACTCGGATTTTTGTGTTATTTATATGTTTGGAAACCTTAAGAAGATACCTACCACATAGTGTACTCCAAATAGAGTTTTTGAACACTTCATTTTTCGATGATATTCTAATTCCTTTCTCAAAGAGGTTACAGGACTCGATTTTTGCTGACTTGAAATAATGGGCTGTAACATCATCCCCCCGTTAGAGGGAATTTCGTCCCGAAATTTTAATACAAAAGAAGAGTCTTAGGGGCTGAGGAAGAGATGTGGATACTTCTGTTGCATTTGATCTTCTTGTTCCCACGTGAACTCAGGTCCCCTCTTAGCATTCCATCGGACCTTTACTATTGGAATGCGACTCTGTTTAGTTCGTTTAACTTCCTTATCCATGATCTCGACGGGTTCTTCCACAAAGTTAAGATTTTCATTTAGTTCGATCTCATCGAGTGGAATTACAAGTGTTTCGTCGGACAAACACTTCTTCAGGTTTGATACGTGGAATACTGGATGTACTTTGTTAAGCTCGATTGGAAGTCGGAGTTTGTAGGCTACTGGACCAACCCTTGAAATGATTTCGAAGGGTCCAATGTACCTAGGATTTAGCTTCCCACGTTTTCCAAAGCGTATCATGACCTTCTAGGGTGAGACCTTCAGTAGTACCCGATCGCCAATCTGAAATTCCAAGGGTTTACGTCTTTTGTCGGCATAGCTCTTTTGCCTATCCCTCGAGGATTTCAGTCGTTCTCGTATTTGCACGATCTTTTCAGTAGTTTCTCTGATGATCTCTAGACCGGTGAGGGTGCTATCAGGGACTAGACCTTTTTCTAGTTGTGTGTCGCCCACTTCCGTCCAGCACAGTGGTGATCTGCACTTACGGCCGTAAAGGGCTGCAAATGGAGCAGTATTGATACTAGTATGATAACTATTGTTATAAGAGAACTCAACCAAAGGTAAGTGAATATCCCATGCTTTACTGAAGTCGATTACACATGCTCGTAACATGTCTTCCAAGGTTTGGATCGTCCTTTCACTCTGTCTGTCAGTTTGGGGGTGATAGGCTGTACTCATGTCCAATCTTGTTCCCATGGATTTTTGCAATGATTGCCAGAATCTAGACGTGAATCTGCCGTCTCTATCCGAGATGATAGACATTGGCACTCCATGGAGTCGTACGATCTCTCGGATGTAGATTCTCGATAGCTTTTCCATTTTATTAGTTTCCTTGATCGGTAGGAAATGAGCGGACTTGGTTAATCTATCGACGATTACCCAAATAGTATCTTGGCCACCCTGAGTTTTGGGCAGTTTTGTTATGAAGTCCATGGAAATCTGCTCCCATTTCCATTCAGAAATTTCAGGTTGTTGGAGTAGTCCTGAGGGTTTCTAGTGTTCTATTTTGATCTTGGCGCAAGTCAAACACTTGCTCACATATGTAGCGATCTCTGCTTTCATGTTTGGCCACCAATAGAGTTGTTTGAGATCTTGATACATCTTGTCTGACTCGGGGTGTACGGAGTATGGAGTCTTGTGCGCCTCGCTCATAACTACCTCTCTAAGTCCACCAAACCTGGGTGTCCATATTCGGTTCATGAGGTAGCGTGCTCCGTCACTCTTGATTTCTAACTTCTTGTTCATTCCCCTAAGGGTCTCACCTATCACGTTTTCGGGTTTCAAGGCATCTATTTGAGCTTCCTTGACTTGTGTTGACAGGTGCGAATGGATCGACATGGCTAATGACTTCACTCTTCGGCCAGAGTACTCCTTACGACTAAGGGCATCTGCCACGACGTTAGCCTTTCCTAGATGATAGCGAATCTCACATTCGTAGTCGTTGAGCAATTCGACCCAACGTCGCTGTCTCATGTTCAACTCCTTCTCGTCGAAGATGTGTTGTAGGCTCTTGTGGTCTGTAAAGATAGTGCATTTGGTACCATATAGGTAGTGTCTCCAGATTTTAAGAGCGAAGACCACTGCCCCAAGTTCTAAATCATGAGTGGTGTAGTTGACCTCATACGTTTTCAGTTGTCGTGAGGCATATGCAATAACCTTTCCCCTCTGCATTAGTACACAGCCCAGCCCTTGCTTCGAAGTGTCGCAATACACCACAAAATCTTCGGTCCCTTCTGGGAGAGAAAGGATGGGCGCACTCAAAGGGCCTGTTTCAAAGTCTGAAATGCAGCATCTTGCTTTTCTCCCCAATTGTAGGTCACACCTTTCTGGGTTAAGGTGGTAAGAGGCTTTGCGATGCTGGAGAAATTCTGAATGAACCTTCGGTAATAACCAGCAAGACCTAGAAATTGGCGAATTTCCGTTGGTGTAGTTGGTGCAGACCAGTTTTTGATAGCCTTGATTTTTGATGGATCCATGTGGATTCCTTCCTTGCTGACCACGTGGCCGAGGAAGTCCACCTTTCTAATCCAAAACTCACATTTTGAGAATTTTGCATATAGTCTCTCAGTCCGTAACGTCTCTAGAACTTGCCTCAGATGTTGACTATGCTCTTCTTTATTCTTTGAATAAATGAGTATCTCGTCTATGAATACTATCACAAATTTATCCAAGAATGGATGACATACCCGATTTATTAGATCCATGAATACAGCTGGGGCATTGGTTAGTCCGAACGGCATCACTACAAACTCGTAATGTCCGTATCATGTTCGGAAGGCCGTCTTGGGAATATCACTCTCCAGGACTCGCAGATGGTGATATCCCGACCTCATATCGATCTTGGAGAAGTAGTTGGCTCTTTGGAGTTGGTCGAATAAGTCATCGATTTGGGGTAGAGGGTATTGGTTCTTGATGGTAAGTTTGTTGAGTTCTCGGTATTCGATGCACATTCTGAATGATCCATCCTTCTTTTTCACGAACAGTACGGGTGCTCCCCATGGTGAGAAGCTCGGCCTGATGAATCCTTTTCCAAGTAGTTCATTCAGTTGGCTGGATAGATCTTGCATCTCTGTCGGGGCTAATCGATAGGGTGCTTTGGCTACTGGGGTAGCTCTGAGAACCAGATCGATTCTAAACTCAACTTGTCTCGCGGGCGGTATTCCTGGAAGGTCCTCGGGAAAAACATCAGGAAAATCGCATACGTCGGGCACACTCTTGATGTCCTGGACTTCGCGTTTCACATCTACAGCATGTGCCAAGAACGTGTGACACTCCTTGCGTAGGCATTTCCGAGCTTGGATACTTGATATGATACGAATAGTGGTACTGGGTTTGTCGCCCCAGACAACGAAAGTTTCGCCGGTTGGCAGATTAAGGCAAACGGCCTTATCGTAACATAGAATGTCCGCATAATGAGAACTCAGCCAATCCATGCCAACGATGACATCGAAACTCTTAATCGAGACTGGCATGAGGTTGATTGAAAAGGGATTATCGTTTAAAGTTAGGGTGTAGTTTACGTATATCTCCCTAGTGCCTTCGGTTTTCCCGTTGGCCATTTCTACTATGAATGGTTCACTTAATGATTGTGGTATTGATTTTAGCAAGCCTTTAAAGTCGTGACTCACAAAACTCCTTTCCGCTCCACTATCAAACAAAATGCATGCATACGAGTTATCGAGAAGAAACGTACCCGTAACAACAGTAGGGTCCGCAATGGCTTCATCTTGTCCCATTGCGAAAACTCGGCCCCTTCCGTCGGTATTTCGGTTGTGTGCCTTTGGGCAGTCCCTGCGGTAGTTGTCACAACCCGAAAACCGAAGGCGGAAACATTTCCGGGGTTGACTCCACGTAGAGTATCAAATCCAATGTACATAGTAAGCAAAGTAAATCAACCATTACATTACATATATGAAAGATTTACATTTGTTTCAAAAGCATAAGTTATACAAGTGATACATAGTATATATGAGCAATACAAAAATGAGTCTTCGGAAAACTCCGTCTTCACACAAAAGGATCTTCGGGTACCTGTCTAACTCGGACCTGAGAATACAAGCGGTTTGAAAATCAGCATAAAGCTGGTGAGTTCATAAGCGTTTAGTTTTTCTGAAAATGTACAAGTTCCTTTGTTTTCCTAAAAATTAATTATCCAAGAAAATCCCATATTTTCTTATGTAAAGTTAGTTTCCCAATCCGAAAGTAAAGTAAACGATGTTTAATTAAAACATGATTGTTCTTGTGAAATATAATTCAATCGTTTAACTTATTACACTTCTCTAATTTCATACTACTATTACTCAGGAAGAACCCCATGTTCTCCTGACTGTGTGTATGTGAACTATTACTAGTTTCTGACTATGTTCGGTGTCCTTCCTAGGAAAACCCCATGTTTTCCCTAACTGTGTATATGTCTTTACGGTTCTGGTTATGTTCAGTGTTCTCCCCAGGAAAACCCCATGTTTCCCTGACGGTGTGTGTGTATCTTTACTGGTTCTGGTTATGTTCAATGTTCTCCCCAGGAAACCCCATGTTTTCCTGACTGTGTGTATATCTTTACCGGTTTTGTTTATGTTCAGTGTTCTTCCCAGGAAAACCCCATGTTTCCCTGACTATGTGTGTGTCTTTACTGGTTATGGTTATGTTCAGTATTCTTCCCAGGAAAACCCCATGTTTTCCTGACTGCGTGTGTATCTGTAATCCCTAAACGTACATTAGCTTTACTACGTACATAAAGCTAGTAAATGAATATGAAACGTTAATAATCTAGATTGCGAGTCCTTAACCATACTTAGACTGGATATGACTCGGACCATGGTCAATATCCTATTTATGACTTTTGTCACCCTTGAACCATTTGGTTCGGCTGTAGCTAGCAGCCAGGTGTGGGATTGTCAGTTCCATATAGATCTATACACTCAATTGTAACGACCCAATTTTCATGTCCAAAAATTTCATTTTAAAATATTACTTTTAGAAAACATTAATAAATAAAAACATTGTTTGATCACGCCATAACACATCGCAAACCATATTTTAATAATCAAACCATACAACCCATCAAATATCAGAGTACAATCCCAGTGAATCTCGTAAATGCGGAAACCGAAGAGTGTGTGTGTGTCATGCTGCTACCGTGCCGGCTCCTTTCCCCTAGCTGAGGAGGTACCTGAAACCAAAGCTGAATCCGTAAGCACAAAGCTTAGTGTGCTCCCCCATAATACCCCATACCATACAGCATATAACAAATAACATGCAATTAGGAGATACGGGCCCCGCCCACACTCGTGAAGATACGGGCCCCGCCCACACATCACTTTTTGAGAGATACGGGCCCCGCCCACACTCGTGAAGATACGAGCCCCGCCCACACCTCACTTTCTGAGAGATACGGGCCCCGCCCACACTCGTGAAGATACGGGCCCTGCCCACACCTCACTTTCTGAGAGATACGGGCCCCGCCCACACTCGTGAAGATACGGGCCCCGCCCACACTTCGCTACCTGGGAGATACGGGCCTCGCCCACACTCCATTCTCGGAGAGATACGGGCCTCGCCCACACCCAACCGTCAACACATATCATACAAGTATCACACAGACAACAAGTGTAAACAGTTCTATCATACTGGTATATATCACAATCAACTCGACTAATAGATACGGGCTCGACCCACACTATAATACTAACGTCTCATCTATACGGGCCGGCCTTGGTGCCTTAGACCCGTTACTACTGAAAGGAAACTCACCTCGAAATAGCTGCTGGTCTGTGTGGGAATTGATCACCTACTACTGCTGCTACTGCTCCGGAAACTCCCCGGCTGTAATTCCCACAATATACTTAATCATACACTGCTAACTGTCCTTTGGGTAAAAAGACCATTTTACCCCTGGTCAAGCCCTAAGTCAAATCGAAGTCAACTTTTAGTTGACCCGACTCGCCGAGTGGATCTCCACTCGCCGAGTCCCTAGCAAACTATTGTCTTGGGTCCCTGATTCTACTCGTCAAGTTGGGCTATGACTCGAAAATTTCATCTTCTAAACTGTCATTCAACTCCTTCATCCTACTCGCCGAGTTGTATGAACAACTCGTCGAGTTCATCTTCATCCGAAGAACACATATGCTAAGACTTGCCGAGTTGTATGAACAACTCGCCGAGTCTGTTCTTGATCTATGAAGATTGCCTTGGACTCGTTGAGTCAGGCATTGACTCGCCGAGTCCTATCATCAGTGAGTCCAGCTTTCAACTCACCGAGTCACCCCCTGTGACTCACGGCTCAACTCGATACGTCTAAAAGGGACCAATTCGGTGACTCGCGAGCCGACTCGCCGAGTCGTTGCCATGCATCGACTAGATACACCGATTTGTTTGATTTCAGTCCATGCCATTCATAGATCTGGGCTTCTAAGACACGAATCATACGTAAAGTTTCCAACTTTACGTGTGGATCTTCACTAATATGGATTTTAGGGTCCAAAATGCCTCAAAAGGGGTAGATCTAGGATGAACAAGCCACATGGGTCCATAAAGCTAACAGATCTGAGCTCTTGGAGCTCAATCTTGCCTAGATCTAAAGGCCAACCCACTTATTACGAAACATTAAGCACAAACAAGCTTGGGGGATGGCTCAAGAGTGTCTTAAATGAAATCTTAAGCATAGAAACAGGGGGAAAACGAGATATACCTCAATGAAACCGCTGAAAAACACAATGATGCTTAGATGGATCTCCTTCCTCTTGATCTCTTTCCCCTTCTTGCCTCAAAACCTTCAAGAATCCACACAAGAGCCTCAAATTCACAAGAAACAAGCTTAGGACGAGTTAGGACGAGGGCTGGGAGCTCTGGGGGTGAATGGGGGCTGGCAAGAGGCAGATATGAGGTTTAAATAGGATGCAAACCCCTAAAACTTAGGGTTTCATCCAACAGCGGTGACTCGCTGAGTCCGGGATATGGACGCGCCGAGTCGCCAACTTAAACGTGCCCTGGGCCTCGTCCCTACTCGGCGAGTCGTACCTTGTGACTCGCCGAGTCCAAGGCTAAAATAGGGCAATACTCAAATAAAATTCACATACCGGAAACCAGGTGCTACAAATCTCCCCCACTAATTTTAGACTTCGTCCTCGAAGTCTGCTGCCCGGTCCTGAAACAGCTCGGGGTAATGCACCATCATCTCGTCCATCAGTTCCCAAGTCCACTCCGAACCCTTGCGGTGCTGCCATTGCACCTTTACTAGTTCTACCCTCTTGTTTCTCAACGTCTTTGCCTTTCTGTCAAGTATTGCGACTGGGCGCTCAATGTAATTCAAGCTGTCATCAACCTGAATATCCTCCAATGGTACTACTGCTGAATCGTCCACCAGGCACTTCCGCAGCTGCGAAACATGAAAGGTGCTGTGGATCTGACTGAGCTCGGCTGGCAGGTCCAGCCTATACGCCACCTTGCCCACCCGGGCTGCAACCCTGAACGGCCCGATGAACCTTGGGCCCAACTTGCCCTGCTTCCTGAATCGAATGACACCTTTCCAAGGCGACACTTTCAGGAGAACCATATCCCCGACTTGGAATTCCAAGTCGGATCGACGTCTATCGGCGTAGCTTTTCTGCCGACTCTGTGCAGTCTGAAGTCTGCTCCGAACCTGCTGGATCCTCTCGGTCGTCTCTAGCACCACCTCGGTGCTTCCCATGACTCTCTGGCCAACCTCACCCCAACATATCGGGGTTCTGCACTTCCGCCCATACAAAAGCTCGAACGGTGGTCGGTCAATACTCGCGTGATAGTTGTTGTTGTAGGAGAACTCAGCCAAAGGAAGATAGGTATCCCAGCTACCACCGAAATCCAACACACACGCCCGCAACATATCCTCCAAAGTCTGGATGGTCCGCTCACTCTGACCATCTGTCTGCGGGTGAAAGGCGGTGCTGAAATGCAGACGAGTGCCCAACTCGTCATGGAATTTCTTCCAGAATCTGGAAGTAAAACGCACATCCCTGTCCGAGATTACCGATACTGGCACTCCATGCCGTGCCACAATCTCCCTGATATAGATGTCGGCCAATTTTTCGACCGATATGCTCTCCTGGATTGGAATAAAGTGAGCACTCTTGGTCAATCTATCCACGACGACCCAAATCGAATCCACTCCACGTGCGGTCCTGGGAAGCTTTGTGATAAAATCCATCATGATATCTTCCCATTATCACAGTGGGATGTCCAACGGCTGCATCTTGCCATGCGGTCTCTGATGTTCGGCCTTGACCTTCCTGCAGGTCAAACACCGCTCGACGTACCATGCCACATCCCGCTTCATGCAGGGCCACCAGTAATCCGGACGAAGATCCCTATACATCTTCGTCGCCCCGGGATGAATAGAAAATCGGGACTTGTGCGCCTCCTCCATCAAAATCTGACGCACGCCACTATGATACGGCACCCACACCCTACGGTGTAGTGTCAAAAGTCCTCTGCCATCATAATCAAAGGAGGAAACTTGACCCACCACACGCTCGCTCTTCCGATGCTCCTCCTTGATAGCCTCCTGTTGAGCCTCCCGAATCTGCTCCAATAGGGGAGTCACCACGGTCATCCTCAAACAAACGTCCCTGATCGGCACCGTCTTGCGGCTAAGCACATCGGCCACCACATTGGCCTTCCCCGGGTGGTAAAGGATCTCGCAATCATAATCCTTCACCACGTCCAACCACCACCGCTGCCTCATATTCAGATTCGGATGGTCCATGAGGTACCTCAAACTCTTGTGGTCCGTGTAAATGGTACACCGAACCCCGTAGAGGTAAGGTCGCCAAATCTTGAGAGCAAAGACCACCGCCCCCAACTCCAAATCGTGCGTCGGGTAGTTTGCCTCGTGAGGCTTGAGCTGCCGTGAAGCGTAGGCAATGACATGCCCCCTCTGCATCAGAATTGCGCCCATCCCCGAAATGGACGCATCGCAGTAAACCACAAAATCCTCTACGCCCTCAGGCAAGGCTAGGATCGGCGCCTCACACAATTTCTGTCTCAGCATCTCAAACGCAGCCTGCTGCTCGGGTCCCCACCGAAAGACCACGGCTTTCTTCATCAGTCGCGTCAGGGGTACGACTATCTTGGAAAAATCTTGGATAAACCTCCGATAGTAGCCTGCCAATCCCAGGAAGCTCCGAATCTCAGATGGAGACTTCGGGACCTCCCATCTCATCACGGCCTCGACCTTGGCCGGATCAACCAGAATCCCATTCTGGTTGACGAGGTGTCCAAGGAATTGCACCTCGCGCAACCAAAACTCACACTGGGAGAACTTGGCATACAAGCTCTCCCTCCTCAGGGTCTCCAATACCTCCCTCAGATGATCCTCGTGTTCCTCCCGAGTCTTGGAATAGACCAAAATATCATCGATAAAGACTATCACAAACCGATCCAGCATCGGTCTACACACGCGGTTCATGAGGTCCATGAACGCGGCAGGAGCATTGGTGAGCCCAAACGGCATCACCACGAACTCGTAATGACCATAGCGCATCCGAAACGCAGTCTTCTGCATATCCTCCTCCCTGAACCTCATCTGATGATAGCCTGAACGCAAGTCAATCTTGGAGAACCAAGATGCTCCCTGAAGCTGGTCAAATAGGTCATCAATCCTCGGAAGTGGGTATCGGTTCTTCACCGTTACCTTGTTCAGCTCCCGATAATCTATACACATCCGATGCGACCCGTCCTTCTTCCTTACAAACAGAATCGGGGCTCCCCAGGGTGAACTGCTCGGACGAATAAATCCCTTGTCTAGCAGCTCCTGCAGCTACGTAGACAACTCCTGCATCTCGGGAGGAGCCAACCGATATGGTGCTTTGGCTATCGGAGCCGCACCGGGAATGAGGTCAATCCTAAACTCCACCTGTCGCTCCGGAGGTATCCCAGGTAGTTCCTCCGGGAAAACATCTGCAAAATCTCGAACCACCGAGACCTCGCTCACGGTCGCCTTACCCGCCTCCCAGGTATCCATCACATACGCGACATAACCCGCGCATCCCTGCTGAAGGTAGTGCCTAGCCCTCGCTACTGAACATACAGTGGGTCCACACTGCGGCCGCTCTCCATGAATCACTAACTCTCCCCCGCTTGGGGTCCTGACTCGCACTAGCTGCTGCGCGCAATCTATCACTGCCCCATTAGGGCTCAACCAATCCATTCCAATAATCACCTTGTTCCCATGCAATGGGATGGGAACCAAGTCTACCAGGTAACGCTCCTCAAACAGTCACAGAACACAATCTCGAAACACCATCGATGCTCGCACCGATCGATCGTCAGTAATCTCTACCTCTAACGGGCAATCTAACTCGCCTGAAGTCTCATGAAATCTCTTGCTAAGAGCAAGAGAAACGAACGATCGGGATGCACCCGAGTCGAACAATACCTGAACCGGAATCCCGTTCACATGGAACGATCCTAATACACATGTATACACACGGAGCACATATCAATATTATAACAACATAAAACAAAAGATAGAAGGAAAGAATCATACCCGTCACCACATCGGGCGTGGCGCGTGCCTCCTCGGCAGTCAACTGAAATGCCCGACTCCTCACTACTGGAGCCTCTGCCTTGCCCTGCCGACCATCCGTGATCCGCAGGGTCGCTGGAGCCGGCGCCTTCACTGGCACTGCAACTGACAACTGGGGGCAATTGGCCTTCTTGTGGCCCCTCTGGTTGCAGTGAAAACACAGCAACTCGGATGTCTGAATAGCTGAAACTGGAGCAGTACAATCCCTGCTAAAGTGCCCTGTCTTGCCGCACTTGTAGCAGCCTCCTGATCCCATCCTACATATCCCCACGTGCGTCCTGCCGCATTTCCCACAGCGGCTCGATCCTGAATGACCTTTCGGTCTACCGTCTGATCCCTTGGGCTTCTTCCCTGAAGCCCCTCCTGCCTGACCGTCCTCTAGTTTCCGTTTCCGGATGTGCTCCAAATCTATCTCTCTCTCTCTAGCCCTGGCACTCATAGAGTCCAGGGTAAGGCAAGCCGAAAAGCTAACATGCTCCCACATGTCAGCTCGTAGCATATCATGGTAACGAGTCCTCCTCATATCCTCGTCACCGGCATACTGGGGCACCAATAAAGCCCTCTCCCGAAACTTGGTGGTGATCTCCGCCACAGTCTCCGTCGTCTGACTCATGTCTAGAAACTCCCTGGCCAGCTGCTGAAGCTCGACCGCCGGTGCAAACTCCGGCCTGAACCTAGTCACAAAGTCCGACCAGGTCATTGCCTCGATAGCCGACGCTCCCAACGAGTCACCCACTGACTCCCACCAATCCCGGGCTCGGTCCCGTAAACACCCTGCTGTGTACCTCACCTTCGACCCCTCGGGGCAGAAGCTAGTCAACTGGGCAGACTCGATATCCGCAATCCACCGCCTGGCGACAATGGGGTTCTTCACCCCATGGAAATCCGGCGCACCACTGCCCCTGAAGTCCTTGAAGGACAGTGTGCGAGATCCTGACTGGCTAGAGGCTAAATCGCTCCTGAATGCCCGTAGGCGATCCTCCATCAACTCCATAATCCCTTCCTTGATTGACCCAAAGAGGATGGGGGTCGACTCAAGGATGCCCCTGGTCATTTCCGACGTGATGAACTCACGTAGCCTCTCATCAACCGGCTCGGTACCTGATCCTGAACCTGACCCCCCCTGACCCGCCATCTTTCGGTCTCGGTCGAAGTACCACCATTCTGCAAACATCATAATAATCATTAGTCGGTCTCGGTCGAAGTACCACCATACTTACAGGTTCCTTGGTCTTGTCTTGGCCTTCCTCGGCTAGGGTACGGATCCTCTGCTTTCAGTAGTACGGGCCTATACTACCTTCCACATCTATCCGTACCTTCTCCGAGAAATTCCTCGACTTCACCAGATCCCCTTTACTACTGCTACTCCCTGCTATTCTCATCCTAGGCTTGCCCTAGGGAAAACTCAAGTTCAACACGACTGGTCCTCAGCTGCTGTAGGTCTCCTCATAATGCTAGTTAGCCACCACCTAAACACCATCACATGTGATGAGGATTAGATAATCCTTCAAGTAAAAGATCCGTCCCTACAACGGTTGGACTCGAACAAGAGCTGCGCAATAGGGCCAGTTCCAGTACTCTGGGATTATTCAAACCTGATTACATGTGGTGTGACGTGTTCACCTAGTGGCTAACTCCCATTACTCAGAACCCCACCAAGCACGAAGCAAGCAGCATTCGGTTAAGGGGAAACAGACTCAAGCCAAAACTATTCTTATAACAAGAAACGGCACTAGCATAAGATGCTAAGCCCATACTATCAAGCATAACCTAAACAGGCTATCCTACTGCTGTCTACTCAATTCTAGCATGCAATACTCATAAAGTTGTAACACATAAGCAGGCACATAAGGCATCACTCCTAGATCCTTAGCCCTATTCTAGCATGCGGTTCTACGTAAGCTGATAAACATAACATAAACTGGTATGGGTACTATGGGGAATACTTACTTGAGCTCGGCCGGTCGCGCACGTAACACACTTCGCTCTTTCTTATGACTCTTTTCCAAGTTTTTAGAGAACATTTTCTTTTGGAAAATCTTTCAATCCCTCGATTTGAGTTCAGACACTCCCGAAGGCGTGTCCGAATCCCTCAAATCAGGGCTTTGATACCAACTTGTAACGACCCAATTTTCATGTCCAAAAATTTCATTTTAAAATATTACTTTTAGAAAACATTAATAAATAAAAACATTGTTTGATCACGCGATAACACATCGCAACCCATGTTTTAATAATCAAACCATACAACCCATCAAATATCAGAGTACAATCCCAGTGAATCTCGTAAATGCGGAAACCGAAGAGTGTGTGTGTGTCATGCTGCTACTGTGCCGGCTCCTTTCCCCTAGCTGAGGAGGTACCTGAAACCAAAGTTGAATCCGTAAGCACAAAGCTTAGTGAGCTCCCCCATAATACCCCATACCATACAGCATATAACAAATAACATGCAATTAGAAGATACGGGCCCCGCCCACACTCGTGAAGATACGGGCCCTACCCACACCTCACTTTTTGAGAGATACGGGCCCCGCCCACACTCGTGAAGATACGAGCCCCGCCCACACCTCACTTTCTGAGAGATACGGGCCCCGCCCACACTCGTGAAGATACGGGCCCCGCCCACACCTCACTTTCTGAGAGATACAGGCCCCGCCCACACTCGTGAAGATACGGGCGCCGCCCACACTTCGCTACCTGGGAGATACGGGCCTCACCCACACTCCATTCTCGGAGAGATACGGGCCTCGCCCACACCCAACCGTCAACACATATCATACAAGTATCACACAGACAACAAGTGTAAACAGTTCTATCATACTGGTATATATCACAATCAACTCGACTAATAGATACGGGCTCGGCCCACACTATAATACTAACGTCTCATCTATACGGGTCGGCCATGGTGCCTTAGACCCGTTACTACTGAAAGGAAACTCACCTCGAAATAGCTGCTGGTCTGTGTGGGAATTGATCACCTACTACTGCTGCTGCTGCTCCGGAAACTCCCCGGCTGTAATTCCCACAATATACTTAATCATACACTGCTAACTGTCCTTTGGGTAAAAAGACCATTTTACCCCTGGTCTAGCCCTAAGTCAAATCGAAGTCAACTTTTAGTTGACCCGACTCGCCGAGTGGATCTCCACTCGCTGAGTCCCTAGCAAACTATTGTTCTGGGTCCCTGATTCTACTCGTCGAGTTGGGCTATGACTCGACGAGTTCATCTTCTAAACTGTCATTCAACTCCTTCATCCTACTCGCCGAGTTGTATGAACAACACGTCGAGTTCATCTTCATCCGAAGAACACATATGCTAAGACTCGCCGAGTTGTATGAACAACTCGCTGAGTCTGTCTTGATCTATGTAGATTTCCTTGGACTCGCCGAGTCAGGCATTGACTCGCCGAGTCCTATCATGAGTGAGTCCAGCTTTCAACTCACCGAGTCACCCCCTGTGACTCACGGCTCAACTCAATACGTCTAAAAGGGACCAATTCGATGACTCGCGAGCCGACTCGCCGAGTCACATGAACGACCCGCCAAGTCGTTGCCATGCATCCACTAGATACACCGATTTGTTTGATTTCAGTCCATGCCATTCATAGATCTGGGCTTTTAAGACACGAATCATACGTAAAGTTTCCAACTTTATGTGTGGATCTTCACTAATATGGATTTTAGGGTCCAAAATGCCTCAAAAGGGGTAGATCTAGGACGAACAAGCCACATGGGTCCATAAAGCTAACAGATCTGAGCTCTTGGAGCTCAATCTTGCCTAGATCTAAAGGCCAACCCACTTATTACGAAACATTAAGCACAAACAAGCTTGGGGGATGGCTCAAGAGTGTCTTAAATGAAATCTTAAGCATAAAAACAGGGGGAAAACGAGATATACCTGAATGAAACCGCTGAAAAACACAATGATGCTTGGATGGCTCTCCTTCCTCTTGATCTCTTTCCCCTTCTTGCCTCAAAACCTTCAAGAATCCACACAAGAGCCTCAAATTCACAAGAAACAAGCTTAGGACGAGTTAGGACGAGGGCTGGGAGCTCTGGGGGTGAATGGGGGCTGGCAAGAGGTAGATATGAGGTTTAAATAGGGTGCAAACCCCTGAAACTTAGGGTTTCATCCAACAGCGGTGACTCGCCGAGTCCGGGATATGGACTCGCTGAGTCGCCAACTTAAACGTGTCCTAGGCCTCGTCCCTACTTGGCGAGTCGGACCTTGTGACTCGCCGAGTCCAAGGCTAAAATAGGGCAATACTCAAATAAAATTCACGTACCGGACACCAGGTGCTACATCAAGCCACGCTCTCCTACGAACGGAGATTCTGGTTACAGGGTTAGTCCTCCACTATCTCGTGGCATGGATGTGTTACAAGGACGTGTCTCCAATCATTAAGATTACTCTTTACTTTTCGACTAGGAAAGTAGTATTTACAATTGATTATATTCTACGTACCTGTCCTTTACACTCGAGCCTAGGTGTTTTAATAAGGACATTACACTCGAGCCTAGGTGTTATTTAATGATGGCTGTCCTTTTACACTCGACCCTAGGTGTATTATTAAGGACATTACACTCGAACCTAGGTGTTATTTAATGATTATGGTCCTTTACACTCGATCCTAGGTGTTTTATTAAGGACATTACAATGATTTATGTATTCTATCAGTTTAAATGTGAACAATCAATTACCAAGTACACAATATAACAGTGTATAATAAGAATTGAAAGTCGGGTTAAAACAAACAACTCTGCAAGCTAAAACGGTTTGTTTAAAAGGTTTTAAATTCTTAAAGTGTACAATTATGAAACCATATAATTAAAATCATGTGATTGAGTACAATATATACTTGTACTTTTGCTTGTATTCCCCCCTGAAAACATTGAAAAACCATTGAAAAAGGGTAGGGTTATGAACTCACCGGACTCGGAAACGTGTCGGTTTTGAATGCTAGACGTTGGTTCGGGGTTTGATTACTCGCGATGACCCTATGTAAAATGAAATAATGTCCATATATATACAATTAGAGATACATTCACTAATCATATGGAACATTAAACTCCAATGAGGTTAAACACCTCAAAACGAGCGTTTGGAGCGACCCGGGTGACATCTTCGGACTTGTAATGGCACTAGGGACTTGGGACTTGAGTTTACTCTCCATAAGTAAACATTTAAATGAGTTTACAACCATAAAACACACACATACATGAGTTTACGACCGTAAACTCATGTGGGTGTGGTTTTGATGGATTAAGGGCTCAAATGGACATAGGGATTGCTAGAATGGATTATCTAAAATACATTGTAACACTTGGAATGAATTTAAATCATCAAAATGATTATTTTATGGGAGTTTACGGCCTAATATACGCTCCTGGCCGTAAACTCCTTAATCTTCATGAAAATGGTGTTAAATGTTGTTAAAACAAATCACATGTGATTACTAGGATTATTCCAAGACCTTACATGAGTTTTATGGGACATTTGAGGGGTGTTATGGAGTTTATGGCCCATGAGACCCTCCTCATGGCCGTGAACTCTTATATAGGGTCATACAAAGTGTTTCAAGGTCTAAAACTTGCATAGAAGGGCTTCTAAAATTCATCTAAAGGCTTTAGGGGTGTTTAGTTTGCATTCTAACACCAAAAATATTGGAGTTTACGGCCCAAGAACAAGCCTTGGCCGTAAACTCTTAGAATTCCCACAAATGATGTGTTTAAGTCCCTTAAACTATTTTTGGTTGGTCCTTTGATTTATTCCAAGGCTTTTGGTGGTGTTGGATGGCTTTCTAACACCTTAGAATTGAATTTATGCCTTGTTTTGGGGAGTTTACGGCCCAAGCACTCACCTTGGCTGTAAACTCACATAAGTCCCTCAAAAGTTATGTTTCAAGTGTCCAAATGCTAAAAACAAGGTCCTATAATTCATATCTAAGCCATAGAAGTGATTTGGAAGGGTTTAAGGGCATGAAAACCCTAATTATATGATTTACGGCCCAAGAATGATCCTTGGCCGTAAACTCCTTTAAACATCACAAAATTCATGTTTTAATTGTTTAAGGTCCATATCTTGAAGTCCCATAGCCATATCTAAAGTCCAATTGAGTTTAGGAAGGAGTTTAAGGGCTTAAAACCCCATTTAATGGAGTTTACGGCCCAAGCTTGCTCCTTGGCCATAAACTCATGTTCTTGGTCCTAAAAATCAATTATTTCATCAATTTGAAGGCTAAAGGTGTTGAATAACATGTTAGGGAGGTTACCTTAAAGATTTGAGGCCTTAAACTTGAGATTTGGACCTTAATTCTAGCTTGAGGAGAGAGGTTGAAAGAGTTTAGTGAGAAATTGGCCAAAAGCTTCAAAAGGAGTCTTAAACATGTTTATATAGTGTTTGGGACTTGGACACGATAGAATTCTACCCGATACCGGCGTTAGACGGGGTTTTTGGTCGTACCCGATTAAGTTACTGTAATCCGATACGGTAACATCTAGAAATATTCCGATCACTAAAGTTGAGTGTTAAAATGATTTTTTAATGTATTAAGATACCCATTAAGTCATTTTAAATGTGTACTAGATAATGACTTAATTAAACGGAAGATCGGAAATCGAAATCGGAACGACGATCGGTTGCGCGAATTGTACTACGAAGGAGTTACAATAAATGATATGGAAATTTCGGGTTGTTACATTATCCCCCCGTTAAAGGGAATTTCGTCCCGAAATTCAAAGATTCAAACACGGATCATGAAGTGGAAAGATATATGGGGATGAATTTACTGCATTCGGGTCTCCGCTTAACATTCTAGCGAACCCTCACTGTCAGGATGTGGCTTGGTTACGCATGATTAATCTCTCAATCTACGATCTCAATTGATTCATACATGAAAATTTATATTTTTATTTCCTCAAAGGAATTTACTAGGGTTTCGTCAGGTCGGCAAGCCTTACGAATAAAGATGCGGAATACCAGGTGGTTGCTATTGAGTCCTTAAGATAGCTCGGAGAGGGCTATAGAATCGATTCCTAACGAAGATCTTGAAGGATCTAAGGTTTCACGAGTTAAGTTTTTTCGCACTTCCCAAGACGTACTATGTCTTAGCTTTGGGTACACTTTCATAGGATGGGTAAAACCTTCAACAAGTGGGTACACTTTCATAGGTCAGAGTAACTAAAGGTCCAATGGTTCTAAGGGGGACTCTTACGTGAGTCTGTGATCGTAGCCGACGGGACCCAAAGATCGACAGGTTCCATGGGTGCTCCCGGTGTCGACAAGTTCTTTATTGTCTTAGCTTTGGAAATGATCTACGAGTATGACTGCTTTGCTTATCTACATGAACAAGAGAATGGTTCGACCGAAGGGCGTCACTACCTCCTCGTAGTGATCGTATCATGCCCTGATTGCTGACTTGCACACATTGTGCTTACTGAGGTTCGGTTACGAGGAAATTCCCGGGATTAGATCGATGCGAGACTAGACTACACATTCGGAAAGAATTCTCAAGAATTCTTTAGAAACAGCATCGGGAAGATATCGTAGACTTCTCGTGTCTCGATGATCACTTGGACGAGAGATACACGGGTAAACTTTTTAAGCTTTAATGTACGAAGATGATGGGAGTCAAGTCAGAGGAAGATTAGAACAAATGGCTTTCTCGAATCTTGGAAAGACAGCATGAATGAGGCTCGGTCGTTACATGCTAAGGGTGACATCAAAGTATTTCATAAAAGTTAACCAATAGATCGAAGGGAAAAGAATAATCACTCGGATTGAGAAAACAATCTACGAATATGACGCAAGCGTTCTCATTTTTATATGATAACCATCTCAAAGACATACATTTTCAGTTACTCGTAAACGATGGGGTTTAGCAAATGTTCAAATGGATGGTTAACGAATTTCTTTCGGTGCTAGAATCGAAAAGAATCGCAGGCATATAAATTTAACAAGGGAAAATATACATGTGGCAACCGTGGGATCGGTGGCTGTCTCTTCTTGTCCTATCACTAAGACTCTTCCATTGTTACCAGGTTATACAGTCTTAGGACAGTTTTGCTTGAAATGTCCCACTTCTCCACAACCATAGCAGGCCCGATCGATGCCCGCTCCAGAAGTTTGACTCGTTGATTGAGTTAGCGTCTTACAGTTCTTCGCCATGTAACCCTTTATGCCACATTTGTTGCAAATTACCTCTATACATGGACCGGACGAAAGATGATGATAGTTGCACTTGCCACAACTAGGAAGGGTTTCAGCATACCTAATAATAGATATTCGGGTTGAGGACCCATCAACAAAAACAGTTGCAGAGGAAGTGACAGCGTGAATTGCCACCGTTTGCTGTCTCTTTGAAGACTCGTGTGATGTTTGGCTTTTCTCTTTCTTCCCAAGTTTTCTTTTCTCGCCACTCCTTATCGTCGGTTCAGTAGTGGTAACTACCTCTTCAAGATCATCACTGTGATCGATTAGGATTTGTGCTAAACATTTGGCGCTGTCGTAGGTATCCGGCCTCGCAGCTATGACATTTCGTTTCGTTGGCTGAGTCAGTCCCCAGATAAATCTCTCTATCTTCTTACTTTTCGGGGTAACCATTCCCGGACAAAGTAGTGCCAAGTCGTCGACCCTGGAAGTATAAGCAGCAATGTCGGAACCTTTCATCTTCAAGTTCCACAGTTCATGTTCTAACTTCTGCATTTCTCCCCGATGGCAGTACTCAGCCAGCAGAAGTTCCTTCATGGCTTCCCAACCCATGGCGTTGGCTACAGGTAAGGTTAGGGATTTGACTCGGCCGTTCCACCAAGTCAAGGCTTTGTCAAGAAAGGTGCAGGCGGCAAACTTCACCTTGTCTGAATCTGAACAAGCGCAGATTTCAAAGATAGATTCGATCTTCTCGAACCATCGGGTTAGGGAAATGACACCTCGAGTGCCATCAAAAGACGTGGGTTTGGCGTTCATGAAATCCTTATAGGAACCCTCTTTCCGGCGTCCCTGACTATCTTCTGGGTTTTGGGATTGAGGACCACCTCCTGAACCGCTAGGGTTCATTTGTGACATGGCTGCCACCATTGCAGCTGTCATGACTGTCTGGAGTAATGCTAGGTCAAACTGAGGAGGAGGTGATGGCGGAGGAGGATTGTCGTTGCTCTTCGAGCTGGGTCTCTTTCTCGGAGGCATCTTGATCTAAAAATATCAGGAAAGAGAGGATCACAAGTCCTCTGAATTGAATCAACGAATATGCAACAGGGGATATCTCATCAAGACAGATATAGCATCATACTAAGCGATAAAGTAGGAAAGAGTTATCAAGACAAAACATTTTATCGCTAGAGGAATGTTCAAGTAACATCGCATATACGAGGATTTTCTACGAAGGATTGGCTCGAGAAATACTCCCATAGTATTTCATGGTTCACTGCAACGACGATTCGTTGTTTGAGATATTAGGTAAGTTTTAGGCATGCTGCGTACTACAGTCACTCCCAAGCACATGTTGGCCGTGTCTCGAACGAATATAGTTGGCCAGGCTATATTGATCCTAGACACGACTACATAACTGCCCAGGTTTAACCGCAGTGTACAACATCCATTTAATTATGTTTTGTTCTACTTGTAGTTACGGATTTCGACGGGTCGTTATACTTGTATACTTTTGAAAATACTTACAGTTTTGAAGATACTTTTAATTCAGAGCACTTAGGCCCTTTAATGTTTATAGTTTTATACCATGTAAGGTTTGGTATACTTCATTCACTATAAACAAGGGCTCTGATACCAATCTGTCACACCCCGAAAACCGAAGGCGGAAACATTTCCGGGGTTGACTCCACGTAGAGTATCAAATCCAATGTACATAGTAAGTAAAGTAAATCAACCATTACATTACATATATGAAAGATTTACATTTGTTTCAAAAGCATAAGTTATACAAGTGATACATAGTATATATGAGCAATACAAAAATGAGTCTTCGGAAAACTCCGTCTTCACACAAAAGGATCTTCGGGTACCTGTCTAACTCGGACCTGAGAATACAAGCGGTTTGAAAATCAGCATAAAGCTGGTGAGTTCATAAGCGTTTAGTTTTTCTGAAAATGTACAAGTTCCTTTGTTTTCCTGAAAATTAATTATCCAAGAAAATCCCATATTTTCTTATGTAAAGTTAGTTTCCCAATCCGAAAGTAAAGTAAACGATGTTTAATTAAAACATGATTGTTCTTATGAAATGTAATTCAATCGTTTAACTTATTACACTTCTCTAATTTCGTACTACTATTACTCAGGAAGAACCCCATGTTCTCCTGACTGTGTGTATGTGAACTATTACTAGTTTCTGACTATGTTCGGTGTCCTTCCCAGGAAAACCCCATGTTTTCCCTGACTGTGTATATGTCTTTACGGTTCTGGTTATGTTCAGTGTTCTCCCCAGGAAAACCCCATGTTTCCCTGACGGTCTGTGTGTATCTTTACTGGCTCTGGTTATGTTCAATGTTCTCCCCAGGAAAACCCCATGTTTTCCTGACTGTGTGTATATCTTTACCGGTTTTGTTTATGTTCAGTGTTCTTCCCAGGAAAACCCCATGTTTCCCTGACTGTGTCTGTGTGTCTTTACTGGTTATGGTTATGTTCAGTGTTCTTCCCAGGAAAACCCCATGTTTTCCTGACTGCATGTGTATCTGTAATCCCTGAATGTACATTAGCTTTACTACGTACATAAAGCTAGTAAATGAATCTGAAATGTTAATAATATAGATTGCGAGTCCTTAACCATACTTAGACTGGATATGACTCAGACCATGGTCAGTATCCTATTTATGAGTTTTGTCACCCTTGAACCATTCGGTTCGGCTGTAGCTAGCAGCCAGGTGTGGGATTGTCAGTCCCGTATAGATCTATACACTCAAGCCACGCTCTCCTACGAACGGAGATTCTGGTTACAGGGTTAGTCCTCCACTATCTCGTGCCATGGAAGTGTTACAAGGACGTGTCTCCAATCATTAAGATTACTCTTTACTTTTCGACTAGGAAAGTAGTATTTACAACTGATTATATTCTACGTACCTGTCCTTTACACTCGAGCGTAGGTGTTTTAATAAGGACATTACACTCGAGCCTAGGTGTTATTTAATGATGGCTGTCCTTTTACACTCGACCCTAGGTGTATTATTAAGGACATTACACTCGAACCTAGGTGTTATTTAATGATTATGGTCCTTACACTCGATCCTAGGTGTTTTATTAAGGACATTACAATGATTTATGTATTCTATCAATTTAAATGTGAACAATCAATTACCAAGTACACAATATAACAGTGTATAATAAGAATTGAAAATCGGGTTAAAACAAACAACTCTGCAAGCTAAAACGGTTTGTTTAAAAGGTTTTCAATTCTTAAAGTGTACAATTATGAAACCATATAATTAAAATCATGTGATTGAGTACAAGATATACTTGTACTTTTGCTTGTATTCCCCCCCTGAAAACACTAAAAACCCATTGAAAAAGGGTAGGGGTATGAACTCACCGGACTCGGAAACGTGTCGGTTTTGAATGCTAGACGTTGGTTTGGGGTTTGATTACTCGTGATGACCCTATGTAAAATGAAATAATGTCCATATATATACAATTAGAGATACATTCACTAATCATACGGAAGATTACACTCCAATGAGGTTAAACACCTCAAAACGAGCGTTTGGAGTGACCCGGGTGACATCTTCGGACTTGTAATGGCACTAGGGACTTGGGACTTGAGTTTACTCTCCATAAGTAAACATTTAAATGAGTTTACAACCATAAAACACACACATACATGAGTTTACGGCCGTAAACTCATGTGGGTGTGGTTTTGATGGATTAAGGGCTCAAATGGACATAGGGATTGCTAGAATGGATTATCTAAAATACATTGGAACACTTGGAATGAATTTAAATCATCAAAATGATTATTTTATGGGAGTTTACGGCCTAATATAGGCTCCTGGCCATAAACTCCTTAATCTTCATGAAAATGGTGTTAAATGTTGTTAAAACAAATCACATGTGATTACTAGGATTATTCCAAGACCTTATATGAGTTTTATGGGACATTTGAGGGGTGTTATGGAGTTTACGGCCCATGAGACCCTCCTCATGGCCGTGAACTCTTATATAGGGTCATACAAAGTGTTTCAAGGTCTAAAACTTGCATAGAAGGGCTTCTAAAATTCATCTAAAGGCTTTAGGGGTGTTTAGTTTGCATTCTAACACCAAAAATATTGGAGTTTACGGCCCAAGAACAAGCCTTGGCCGTAAACTCTTAGAATTCCCACAAATGATGTGTTTAAGTCCCTTAAACTATTTTTGGTTGGTCCTTTGATTTATTCCAAGGCTTTTGGTGGTGTTGGATGGCTTTCTAACACCTTAGAATTGAATTTATGCCTTGTTTTGGGGAGTTTACGGCCCAAGCACTCACCTTGGTCGTAAACTCACATAAGTCCCTCAAAAGTTATGTTTCAAGTGTCCAAATGCTAAAACCAAGGTCCTATAATTCATATCTAAGTCATAGAAGTGATTTGGAAGGGTTTAAGGGCATGAAAACCCTAATTATATGAGTTTACGGCCCAAGAATGATCCTTGGCCGTAAACTCCTTTAAACATCACAAAATTCATGTTTTAATTGTTTAAGGTCCATATCTTGAAGTCCCATAGCCATATCTAAAGTCCAATTGAGTTCAGGAAGGAGTTTAAGGGCTTAAAACCCCATTTAATGAAGTTTACGGCCCAAGCTTGCTCCTTGGCCGTAAACTCATGTTCTTGGTCCTAAAACTCAATTAGTTCATCAATTTGAAGGCTAAAGGTGTTGAATAACATGTTAGGGAGGTTACCTTAAAGATTTGAGGCCTTAAACTTGAGATTTGGACCTTAATTCTAGCTTGAGGAGAGAGGTTGAAAGAGTTTAGTGAGAAATTGGCCAAAGGCTTCAAAAGGAGTCTTAAACATGTTTATATAGTGTTCGGGACTTGGACACGATAGAATTCTACCCGATACCGGCGTTAGACGGGGTTTTTGGTCGTACCCGATTAAGTTAACGTAATCCGATATGGTAATATCTAGAAATATTCCGATCACTAAAGTTGAGTGTTAAAATGATTTTTAAATGTATTAAGATACCCATTAAGTCATTTTAAATGTGTACTAGATAATGACTTAATTAAACGGAAGATCGGAAATCGAAATCGGAACGACGATCGGTTGCGCGAATTGTACTACGAAGGAGTTACAAAAAATGATATGGAAATTTTGGGTTGTTACAGTAGTGCCCCGTATCTCCGTACTCAAAGCAGGCATGGCTTACCCCGGTATTAGTAGTGGGGACGGATGGTTGGGTTGGCTCTTTGCAATAGCGGCCTGTATGTCCCTTCTTATTACACTTGGTGCATTGAAGGTCATGGCAAGGGCCGTGGTGGTGGAAGCTGCATCGGTTGCACTTAGGAAGTTTCCCATTATATGAGCTTGTGGGGGCAGGGTTGGTAGGTGCAGTCATAGCGTGGGTCGCTATTACTTGTTATTTCTTGGGGTTTTCCTGGAGGGTTTGTCCCCTCCTTTTGTTCCAAGGCCTACTCTGGCCCTGAGCCTCCCTAGGTGGATTTGCGGTTGTTGAAATGATACCGTGTTTTACTCCGTGGTCGATGAGTCGCTGAGCCAGGCGTTTAGCGTTGTTGTAGGTAATAGGGCTGGAAGCTAGGACATGCCCTTGAATTTGGGGTCACAACCCCCAAATGTACCTTTCAACCTTCTTTGATTCTGGGTTGACCATGGTAGGGCACAGTGCAGCGAGATCGTTGAACCTAGATGTGTAGGTGACTAGGTCAGACCCAATCATTTTCAGATTCCAGAGCTCCTGCTCAAGTTTTTGCACTTCTCCCCTTAGGCAGTATTCTTCCAGTAGTAGAACCTTTAGATCGTCCCAACTCATGGCGTTGGCGACCGTGAGCGTCACTGAATTCACATGGCTTTTCCACCAAGTGAGGGCTCGATCTACAAAAGTGCAAGCAGCGAACTTGACTTTGCTTGCTTCCAGGCATGAGCAGATCTCGAAGACCGTTTCGGTCTTCTCGAACCATTGCATTAACGCAATGACTCCCGCAGTTCCATTAAAAGTTTTTGGCTTAGCGTTAGAGAACTCCTTGTAAGTACATTCTCTTACTTGGCCATGACCAGTGCCATGATTTGGATGATTCGTGCTGCTTCCCGCCCCTCCATTTCAGTGGGTGTTTATTTGCGAGAGGGCTGCAGTTACGGCTGCTGTGATAGCAGCCTGGACCATGGCTGGATCATAAGTTGGTGGTGGAGGTGGTGGTGGTGCCGTTCCCGGCCTGGGCCTTAGGTTTGGACGAGGAGGCATCGCGCTGCCAAAGGAAAAATGGAAAATTTTATAAGTTTTGGCAGTTCAGAGTTGAATGATATTGAGTTAACTTCTAATAGTTCTAAGAAATTGGGTTTGACCGACACAATATTTTGAGCTTGAACGTAAGGTTTGAATGGATGTACATATGAATTGAACGAATTGTGCATGATTAACAACAAGAAAAGGGGTATACCCTTATATATATATTAAACATATAGTTGTGTTACAGTGGGGTCTAGACAAAAGTTCTTGGCCTTTCTAAAGGCCTCCGATTACAAAACAATTTAAAGAAGATAATACTTTTATCCGAAATTCTAATTTATAACAAAATTTGAGAGTCGGGCAAGCACTACTTGCGGCGCGCTTTGCGTTTGGAGCTCGACTCCGTGTCGGACTGCTTCGACTCCATGAGGCGTCTATCAAATGCAGCTTGTTGTTCTCTCAATTCTGCGAAAGCCGCATTTGCTTGTGCTTGAAATGTTTCGGCGCGAATGTGGATGTCGTTCTGCAACATCTCCAGGCGGTTGATATCGTCCGTGTGGATTTGTACTTCCACATTGACCTCTCGGATTCGGTTGGCTTGCACTCCGGATTGATAGCACTGGTTGGCGAGTTTGCCAACCATGACCGGAAGTGCTCGGTTGGCTGATCCCCCGACTCTCACATCATAGAAGTCTCGGCACATGCTGTAGGGAGGGCGTAAGCTTTGTTGTTGGCTCTAATGATGGAGGTGACTTCCCCACACAGGAGTGGGTCCTTGGAAGTTCCTCACATGGACGGGAGGTTGTGGGATTGGTGGATTTATAATTTCTGGCTCCGAATCCATGCCAGAGTCATCCCCTCGCTCCAACTCTATAGGTTCTTCTTCTTCTTCAGGATCTTCTTCGATCCATCCTCCATTACCTTGGTTGGGGTAGTAGGGGTCATTGGGGTGATGGAATCCCACCATTTAGACTATACGAGAATAGGGTTAAAAATTTACTATAAGCTAGAGCACATGAAACTTACCCTTAAGTTTGACGGCAACACAACCACTCCCTTAGTATTATGTAATGATGTGCTTTTGGTAAGTTTTTTAAAATCTTTGTCCACTACAGACACTCCTTGGCATACGTTAGTCGGCTCTTGGAAAAATATAGTTGATCAGGCTATATTCTTCCCAGTTCCGATTACATGTCCCAAGGCATACCTGTACTGCACAACTTATTTATAATACTTCTAAAGTTATTTACTATTAAAATGTTATTAGTATAAAATGAGTGCGTTCTTACCTTACAACTAAATAAATTTAATTTTCAAAAGTATGACTTTTCTCAGAGTGCTTTTGCCCAGTTGAGTTTATAGTTGTATACCAAAAAGAAATGGTTTGGATATACTTAATTCCCTATAAACAAAGCTCTGATACCAATCTGTCACACCCCCAAACTAGAATGGCGGAAATGTTTGGGGGCGAAGGACGTCATATTCAGTATCATAACAGTTCATAGAAAGTAAAGTACACACCACCATATACATATATATTAAAGTTTCCAAAATGTTTACATAATTGTATTCATTACATGTTCAAAAGTTAAATACATAAACATCATTTAAAAGAAGTAATTAACGCCAGTGCGTTAATCCCAAAAGTTGATTCCCAAACCTGCTTAGCGGTTCCCTGAGAATACAAGTTAATTCAAAGAAAAAGTGTCAATAATTAAGTTGGTGAGTTCATAAGTAGTTTAGAAAAATTGGATGCCATTCCAAAATGGGCGTATGTTTTCCAGAAAACTCAGTGTTCCAAGTGTGAAGAGTTATGACTTATTGTGTTGAAAATGAATGTATTAGATCTAGAATATCCCATATTTTCCCTAATGGTTGAGATATGATTTGTTGTGTCTTCCAAGAAAATCCTTATTTTCTTATAAAAGTATGGAATGCATATGAATGTTCGTGTCTTAAGTTGTAAATAATTGCACCAGGAAAATCCCTTATCTTCCTATTAGTTGTTTGGTTTGTATACAGGAAAAACCCTTAATTTCCTAACATGACTGGCAGTCTCTAAGACCGAAAATCGCAAGAAAATGACGTTCTTAAAAGTTGTGTCATAGTTTTATATAATAAAACTATACGAAGATCGCGTTAGTTAAATGAAGAATAGTTTTAATAGCCACTCGTTCATAAAAGCATAATACCATAATAATTGTATATCCGATGAGTTTTATAACCATACTAAACATTATATGCTTGTAACGACATTCTTCAGGCGTTGCAGCGTTATGACAACTGTCACCCCAAAAGACGGACTGTAGCTAACAGTCAGGGCGCGAGATCATGACTTCCCGTATAGATCTATACACATTTGACACGTTCTCCGAACGGGAGACTCTGGTTATAGACAGGACTTGCAACATTACTTTCTAATAAGGAAAAGTAACGTTTGAAGATATACACATCTCATGGATTCTCAACTAAGCCTGTATTAAAGTGACAGTTTTTGTATGCAAAGTTTATCCTTTTTCACAATGATTGACAAAGCATAAATCATAAGTTTTTAGAATGTATAAAACGACTTAACAATGAAAGGTACTTTGAAATCATTATATACTTTGCATAAGTCTAATGCACACAAAGTATGATAAGAGTTTTCCATAATAGTAATGAGTTCCAAGTGATTTATTCGGTAAAACAAGCGAAGTGAAACTTTATAAAATGCACGATAATAACCGTATGTTTACTTGTATTCCCCCCCTAAAGAAGTATAAAAGCATTTAAAATGTATTTAAAGTGTGTTTGAAAGGGGTATGAACTCACTTGAAAGTTTGAAGATAGCAAGATGGAAAACCGGGCAGAGTTTCGTCTCGGGAAATGGATTTTCCTCGGTATTCTCGGGAGTAAAATCGACCTTCGGGACTTGCACAAAATGACCAGGGCTTCGGGGTAGTGCGAGCACGGAAAACGAGGTAAAACGCAAGAAAAAGGAGAGAGAATGAGCCCTTTTCCCGGGAACCCTCGCATCCCTTTTATAGGGGGCTGAGAAGCATGCGTACGCGGGGCGTACTCCCGTACGCGGCGCGTACGGGACGTCACTGCTGACAGCATCCTCGGCTGCAGTGCTTCGGACGGGAGGGGGAGGGGCTAGCTCACATAGGGGCGACGTGGACGATCCGAGGCCGTGGCCTCGAGTACACGGGGCGTACGTGGGTACGCGGCGCGTACTACGTCCCTAGGCTGACTCGCCTTCGGATAATACCGAATTTTTAATAAAAACTATATATAAATTATTTATCAAACTTCAAAAATTCATATCTCCTTCATATGAACTCCGTTTTTGACGTTGTTTACATCCCCGCGAAGGTGAGACTACGATCTACAACTTTCATTTAGATTGCGTTGGCAAATTCCGGAATTATTTTTATTATTTATTTATTAAAATGACGTGATTAAGGAATTTCTTTAAAAATTCATAACTTATTCACACGATGTCCGATTTGAGCGTTCTTTTTATACATGTTTGTAGTTTAACGATATTTATGACTTTCATTTAGACACCTAAGGTCAGAAAGTGTTTTATTGAAACTTTGCGTTTTTACGCAACTTCGTATTGCCGATTTTTGTCGGAAAACTTAGAATGATCATAACTTCTTTGTTATAACTCGGATTTTTGTGTTATTTATATGTTTGGAAACCTTAAGAAGATACCTACCACATAGTGTACTCCAAATAGAGTTTTTGAACACTTCATTTTTCGATGATATTCTAATTCCTTTCTCAAAGAGGTTACAGGACTCGATTTTTGCTGACTTGAAATAACGGGCTGTTACAGTTAAGTTCCAAAATTTGCTGTTAATTTTGTTTTAATTAAATTATTGCGACTTCTATTAATGTTTTAATAATGTTTGAATACATTTTAAAAACATTAAAATATTTTCTATTTCATTTAGAAAATATTTAGTTTTATTTAAGTCGTAATTACGGCAACTTTATCGGGTGCGACCAAAAGCACCGTCTAACGGCAGTATCGGGTAGAATTCCACCGGGCCACAAACTCAACCCATATATAAGGGACTGAGTGACATCATTTTGAGGGTTTTACTCTCTCTTTAAAAACTTTCTCTCACTACTCTCTCTAAAATCCGAAAAATTGCCAAAATCATCCAAAACAAGCTCTAAATCACTAAGGTAACTTCCCTAACTCATGAATTAGCATCTTAGACCTTCAAATTCGGAATTTTTATGAGGAATGAGACCATAAACAAGTGTTTACGGTCTAGGAACCCCCTTAGGCCGTGAACACCTCATATGAGGGTTTTGAAGCGTCAAAACCCCTCTAAGACAATTCTAGGGCTTAGATTCGGCGTAGAAACTTGCATGTGTGAGCTTAGGACCCCAAAATCATAAAATATGATGTATAGACATGATTTTACGGCCCAAGCATGTTCTTGGACCGTAAACCCTCATTCATGGACCATAAACTCATGTTAATGAGTCAAAATGCCCTTAAACACCTTCAAAATGCTTCCATGGGAGTGTAGAACCTCATAAACCTTCATGTGATGCACCAAAACATCCTCAAATGCATCAAACTTGAGTTTAGGGCCCAAGAACATTCTTTGACCGGAAACCCACCTCCCTAGACCGTAAACACCCAACAAAGGGTGTTGAGGTGCCTTTAATCCGTTGAAAAGCTTGGTTTTGGACCTAGAATCACATGTGATTGAATTACAACCATCAACGCCATTAATTCATGGACAAACATGATTTTAAGGTTGTAAAATCATGATTTTAAGGTAGTAAACTCCCCAAGAACATCTCCTTAGACCTTAAACTCATTTCTAAGGCCATTCGAAGTCCCGATCACTTCCTAAGCCATGGAATCGACCCTCGAACCTTCCCGTGTGCATTGTACGATCATTTAGCCTCCAAGAACCCACCACCCATGAGTTTACGGCCGTAAACTCATGGGGATATGGTCAATGGGCCGTAAAATCCTTAAGGAGTTTAATCTTGAAGAGTAAACTCCATATTTAGGCACTACACACCCTTAGATGCTACCCGGATCACTCGTAACACTTGAATTGAAGTGTTTTCACGTCTTGGAGTGCATATTCATGTCTAATTAGTGGTTCAAAGTCTAATTAGATACAATTTCATATCATTTTATATTACATAGGAACCTCACGCGTAATCAAGCCCCTAACCGTCACATAGCATCCAAACTGTCGCGTTTTCACGTCTGGTGAGTTCATACCCCTACACATTTTCATTGTTTTCACTGTTTTCAGGGGGAATACAAGAAAAGTACAAGTGATACTTGTACTCAAAACTTATTTTATATACATTGTGTTTCATAGTATATATGCTTTTAACACTAGCACTCGTAACAAACAACCGTTTCAACTTACAGGACACATTATCATGTTATTTGTGAATTACATTATAAATTGTAGTATTTATATTTTCACAAATGTTTTCCCACAATATAACAGTTAAAAGCATAACATTTGAACATGGTTTTGTCCTCGGTAACACTTCATAGAGATACGCAATTGGAGGATAGTCAATTGATCTTTCAGTATTATTACTAGTAAATTTGTTAATCCTATAATTGGAGACACGTCCTCGGTGAACACTCCACAGAGATACGCGAGTGGAGGACCGCCCCCATAACTAGAATCTCTTAGATAGGGAGCCTGACTTGAGTGTATAGATCTATACGGGGCTGACTACCCCGCACCTGGCTGCTAGCTATAGCCGAACCGAATGTTTCAAGGGTGACGAAAGTCATATAGGGTGATGGACTATTTATTGCCCTAATTAGTGTATTGTATGGTTATCGAACTCGCAGTTCGGATAACAAAGATTTACATAATAGTAATAATGGATTAGTTACTATTTTACTTGGTATATGTTAGTTTTCTAAACGTGTTAAAACTAATACATTTTCATAGTACACCTTTTACATTACATTTTGGTTCGGTGAGTACATCTTTTACATTACATTTCGGGTTGGTAAACTAATACGTACATTACAAGGATAACCAGGTTTTTAGTATACATCTTTCACATTAGGAAAATATGGGATTTTCCAGGGATCATAGTTGAACATAACCAGAACAGTGTAACCTAACAATTAACCAAACATTACTTTTAAGAAAATATGGGATTTTCTTGGGTCGTAACATTTTTAGAAACCAGAAAGGAAACTCGTACATTTTCACAGAACAAAACCTCTTATTAATTCACCAGCTTTATGTTGATTTTCAAACTGCTTGTATTCTCAGGTCCACATTAGACAGGTACACGATGATCTCTTTTGGTGAAGTCGGAGTGCGTAGAAGACTCATCTTGTTTTTGTTTATATATACATATGTATCACACTGTACACCTTTACTTTTGGAACAAATCTAAATTTCTATATGTAATGTAATGGTTGTTTAGTTTACTTACTATGTGCATTGGATTTGATACTCAACGTGGAGTCTACCCCGGAAATGTTTCCACCTTTTCTTTTCGGGGTGTGACATATTGGTATCAGAGCCCTTGTTTATAGTGAATGAAGTATACCAAACCTTACATGGTATAAAACTATAAACACTAAGGGGCCTAAGTGCTCTTAATTAAAAGTATCTTCAAACTACAAGTATTTTCAAAAGTAGACAAGTATACCGAACCGTCGAGATCCGTAACTACAAGTAGAACAAAACATAAGTAAATGGGTGTTGTATTCTGCGGTAAAACTTGGGCAGTTATATAGTCGTGTCTAGGATCAATATAGCATGGCCAACTATATTCATTCGAGACATGGCGAACATGTGCTTGGGAGTGACTGTGGTGTGCGACATGCCTAAACTTACCCAAATACCACAAACATCGAACCAGTGTCGTAAGCAAATCATGAAATACTATAGGAGTATTTATCGAGCCAATCCTTTGTAGAAATCTTCATTCATGCATTGTTCCTTGATCATTCCCTTAGCGATAATTTACTTGCTTTGATAACTCTTCATGTTTTATCGCTTATTCGGAATATATGTCTGTCATATCTCTTGATTCATGTAGAGGACTTACCATCCTCTCTCTTTCTTGATCTTATTGGATCAAGATGCCTCCCAGAAAGAGACCCAGCTCAAAGAACAACAACAATTCTCCTCCGCCACCACCTCCTCCTTAATTTGATCTTACATCGCTTCAGACAGATCTGACTACCACAATGGTAGCAGCCATGTCGCAAATGAACCCCGGTAGCTCAGGAGGTGGTCCTCAGCCCCAAAACCAAGAAAATAATCAAGGACACCGAAAGGAGGGTTCCTATAAGGACTTCATGAATGCGAAACCAACATCCTTCAATGGCACTGGAGGAGTCATTTCCTTATCCCGATGGTTCGTGAAAATCGAATCCATCTTTGAAATCTATGCCTATGCGGAATTTGATAAGGTCAAGTTCGCAGCCTGTACCTTCATTGATAAAGCCTTGACTTAGTGGAATGTCCGAGTCAAATCTCTGACCCTACCCGTAGCCAATGCCATGGGCTGTGAAGCCATGAAAGAACTCCAGATAGTCGAATACTGTCCCCGTGGTGAAATGCAGAAACTAGAGCACGAGCTCTGGAACCTGAAGATGAAGGGTTCCGATATTGCTGCATACACTTCTCGATTCGATGACCTCGCACTTCTCTGGCTAGGATTGGTCACTCCTGAAAGTAAAAAGATAGAAAGGTTCAGCTGGCGGCTGACCCAGCCAACAAAGGGAAATGTTTTAGCTGCACGTCCGGATACCTATGATAGTGCCAAGAGTTTAGCCCAGACCTTGATTGATCATAGCGATGATGTTGAGGAAATCACTACCACTCCTGAGCCGACTCAAAGGAGTGGTGAGAAGAGAAAGTTTTGGAAGAAGAATAAGGGCCAATCTTCCCAAGGATCTTCCAAGAAACAGCAGACTGTAGCAGTCCATGCTGCTACTGCCCCTGTTGCTGCTGCTTCTTTTGTGGGATCCACAGCTCCAACTCCTACTAGCAAGTATGCTGGTAATCTTCCTCTGTGTGACAAGTGCAAATATCACCACAACCCCAGCCCCTACCGAGAACTATCTTGTACCAATTGTGGTAAGAAGGGGCACACGGTCCGATTCTGCAAAGCTCTGGCCCAATCGGCCAATCAATCATCTGGGGCAGGCGTTGGTCAAGCCTGTTATAACTGTGGAGAGGTTGAACACTTTAAAAGGAACTGCCCCAAGTAGTCAACAACTAATAATACCGGAAGAGTTCTAGCCATGGGACGGGAGGAAGCAGTCGCCGATCCCACTGTTGTCTTGGGTACGTTCCTTCTCGACAACTCATATGCTAGTATTCTTTTCGATTCGGGTGCTGAAAGGAGTTTTGTTAGTCATGCATTCAAACATAACCTAAAACATAATCCCCAATCTTTAACTAAAATGTTTACCGTCGAGATGGATAACGGTGAGAAAGAAAGCGCCAGCGAGGTGTTCGTAGGTTGTATCCTTACCCTGAACAATCACTCATTTCCTATAGATCTCATGCCGGTTTCCATAAAGAGCTTTGATGTCATCATTGGCATGGATTGGTTGAGTCCCAATCATGCAGATATCCTTTGTTTTGAAAAAGCCATCCATCTGAACCTTCCTTCGGGTCAAACTTTCGTAATCCATGGCGATAAACTCAGTTCCAATCTTCGTATCATTTCCTGCATCAAAGCTCAAAAACTCCTACGAAAGGAGTGCATTGCATTCTTAGCCCATGTAATCAACGAGAAACAGGAAATTAAAGACCTCGTGAGCATTCCCGAAGTCTGTAACTTTCCTAATGTATTTCCCGAAGAGCTTCCAGGAATCCTTCCCGAGCGTCAGGTCGAGTTCCGTATTGACCTAATTCCTGGAGCTACTCCCGTAGCGAATATTCGTATCGCTTAGCTCCAGAAGAAATCCAGGAGTTATCCAGCCAACTCAATGAGTTACTCGGTAAAGGATTCATTAGACCGAGTTCCTCACCCTAGGGAGCTCCGATATTGTTTGTCAAGAAGAAAGATGGATCCTTCCGGATGTATATCGACTACTGTGAGCTGAACAAGTTAACCATAAAGAACCGATATCCTCTTCCACGAATGGATGACCTCTTCGATCAACTTCAGGGAGCCAGCTACTTCTCCAAAATAGACCTTCGGTCAGGGTACCATCAACTACGAGTTCTTGAGAGTGATGTTTCCAAAACAGCTTTCAGGACTTGGTACGGACACTACGAGTTCGTATTGATGCCCTTCAGTCTAACCAATGCACCGGCTGTGTTCATGGACCTGATGATCCGGGCGTGTCGTCCTTTCTTAGACAAATTCGTCATCGTGTTCATTGATGACATCCTTGTCTACTCCAGAAGCGAAGAAGACCACAAGCAACACTTGAGGTTAGTGTTGGAAACCCTTAGATCCGAGAAGTTGTACGCGAAATTTTTGAAGTGTGAATTCTTGATCCGGAAGGTAACTTTCCTCGGTCACATGGTAAGCGAGGAGGGTATTCACGTGGAACCTTCCAAGATTAAAGCGATAGAGAATTCTTCGGCACCGAAGACACCCACAGAAATCCGTCAATTCTTGGGTCTCGCCGGCTATTATCGGAGATTTATCCAGAATTTTTCCAAAATCGCCAAACCTATAACCACTCTAACACAGAAAGGTGTACACTTTTGTTGGAGTGAAAAGCAAGAATCCGCGTTCCAAACATTAAAGCAAGCCTTGTGCAGCGCACCAGTTTTGTCCCTACCCGAAGGGACAGAAGACTTCATTGTCTATTGTGATGCGTCTAATCAGGGCTTAGGCTGTGTGCTTCTTCAAAGGGGAAAGGTAATTGCTTATGCCTCGAGACAGCTAAAGGCACATGAGGTCAACTACACCATGCAGGATTTGGAGTTAGGAGCCTTAATCTTTGCACTGAAGATTTGGAGACATTATCTCTACGGAACCAAGTGTACGATCTTCACTGACTATAAAAGCCTGCAACACATGCTCAATCAGAAATACCTAAACATGAGGTAATGGCAATGGGTAGAGCTACTCAACGATTATGAGTGCGAGATTCGCTACCATCCCGGCAAGACCAATGTGGTAGCAGATGCCCTTAGCCAAAAGGAAAGTTCAAGCTGTAAAGTGAGGACACTGACGATGACTATCCATTCCCAATTATCTATGCAAATCTGAGATGCCCAGATAAAAGCCCTCAAACCCGAGAAGAAATCAAGTGAAGCCTTAAGGGGAATGGATAAGAAACTTGAGATCAGAGGTGATGGAGTCTACTATTTCATGGACCGAATCTGGATTCCAAAGTCCGAAGGATTCAGGGAGATTGTCATGGAAGAGGCACACAAGACTAGATACTATGTTCACCCAGGTTCAGACAATATGTACCTAGATCTCAAGAAACAATACTGGTGGCCAAAAATGAAAGTCGAGATCGCTACATTCGTGGGCAAGTGCTTGACTTGTGCGAAAGTGAAAGTCGAATACCAGAAACCCTCGGGTCTGCTCCAGCAACCCGAGATACCCGGGTGGAAATGGGAGATGATTACTATGGATTTCATCACCAAGTTACCCAAGTGTCCGAGTGGGTACGATACCATTTGGGTAATTGTTGATCGTTTGACCAAATCCGCTCACTTCATTCAGATCAAAGAATCATTCAAAATGGAAAAACTCACGCGAATCTACGTCCAAGAGGTAGTTCGACTGCACGGTGTACATGCATCCATTATCTCCGATCGAGATAGCAGGTTTACCTCCAGATTTTGGCAGTCACTCCAGAAGACACTTGGAACTAAACTAGACATGAGCACGGCTTATTACCCTCAGACCGAAGGAAAAAGTGAGAGAACTATCCAAACCCTGGAAGACATGCTTAGGGCATGTGTCATCGATTTCGGACAGACGTGGGACACACACTTGCCTTTGATTGAGTTCTCATACAACGACAGTTACCACACCAGTATCAAGGCTGCTCTGTTTGAAGCCCTCTACGGTCGCAAGTGCAGATCCCCTCTGTGCTGGGCCAAGGTAGGGGACACGCAGCTAGCCAAGAGTCGATTTCTGGACAATGCTCTCACTGGTCCTGAAATCATCTGCGAAACTACCGAAAAGATCATCCAAATCCGAGAACGACTGAAAGCTTCACGAGATCGCCAAAAGAGTTATGCTGATAAACGACGGATTCCTTTGGAGTTCCAGGTTGGAGACCATGTCCTGTTGAAGGTCTCGCCCTAGAAAGGCATGGTATGCTTTGGAAAGCGTGCTAAACTAAATCCGAGGTACATTGGACCCTTCGAGATCCTCGCCAGGATCGGTCCGGTAGCCAATAAACTTCGATTACCTCACGAGCTCAGTAACATCCATCTCGTCTTCCATGTCTCAAATCTTAAAAAGTGTCTATCCGATGAAACCCTCGTGATTCCCCTTGACGAGATTGGAATCAATGAGAACTTAAGCTTTGTGGAAGAACCCAACAAAATTATGGATCGAGAGATCAAACGTACTAAATAAAGTCGCATCCCGATAGTGAAGGTTCGCTGGAATGCCAAGCGGGGACCGAAATTCACTAGGGAGCGTGAAGACTTGATGAAACAGAAGTATCTGCATCTGTTTCCAAATCCATGATTTGTATCTTAATTCCGAATTTCGGGACGAAATTCCCTCTAACGGGGGGATAATGTGACATCCCAAAGTTCGTTCCATTATTTGTAAACCGTTTTCATTAACAAAGCCGATAAGTTCCATAATTTGCCGTTAACTTTGTTTTAATTAAATAATTGTGACTTCTATTAATGTTTTGATAATGTTTGAATACATTTTAAAAACATTAAAATATTTTCTATTTCATTTAGAAAATATTTAGTTTTATTTAAGTCGTAATTACAGCAACTTTATCGGGTGCGACCAAAAGCACCGTCTGACGGCAGTATCAGGTAGAATTCCATCGGGCCACAAACTCAACCCCTATATAAGGGATTGAGTGACATTATTTTGAGGCTTTTACTCTCTCTCTCTAAAAACTTTCTCTCACCACTCTCTCTCTAAAATCCAAAACTTTGCCAAAATCATCCAAAACAAGCTCCAAATCACTAAGGTAACTTCCCTAACTCATGAATTAGCATCTTAGACCTTCAAATTCGGAATTTTTATGAGGAATGAGACCATAAGCAAGTGTTTACGGTCTAGGAACCCTCTTAGGCCGTCAACACCTCATATGAGGGTTTTGAAGCCTCAAAACCCCTCCAAGACACTTCTAGGGCTTAGATTCGGTCTAGAAACTTGCATGCATGAGCTTAGGACCCCAAAATCATAACATATGATGTATAGACATTAGTTTATGGCCCAAGCATGTTCTTGGACCGTAAACCCTCATTCATGGACCATAAACTCATGTTAATGAGTCAAAATGCCCTTAAACACCTTCAAAATGCTTCCATGGGAGTGTAGAACCTCATAAACCTTCATGTGATGCACCAAAACATCCTCAAATGCATCAAACTTGAGTTTACGGCCCAAGAACATTCTTTGACCATAAACCCACCTCCCTAGACCGTAAACAACCAACAAAGGGTGTTAAGGTGCCTTTAATCCGTTGAAAAGCTTGGTTTTGGACCTAGAATCACATGTGATTGAATTACAACCATCAACGTCATTAATTCATGGACAAACATGAGTTTAAGGTTGTAAAATCATGATTTTAAGGTAGTAAACTCCCCAAGAACATCTCCTTAGACCTTAAACTCATTTCCAAGGCCATTCGAAGTCCCGATCCCTTCCTAAGCCATGGAATCGACCCTCGAACCTTCCCGTGTGCATTGTATGAACATTTGGCCTCCAAGAGCCCACCACCCATGAGTTTACGGCCATAAACTCATGGGGATATGGTCAATGGGCCGTAAAATCCTTAAGGAGTTTACTCTTGAAGAGTAAACTCCATATTTAGGCCCTACACACCCTTAGATGCTACCCGGATCACTCGTAACACTTGAATTGAAGTGTTTTCACATCTTGGAGTGCATATTCATGTCTAATTAGTGGTTCAAAGTCTAATTAGATACAATTTCTTTATCATTTTATATTACATAGGAACCTCACGCGTAATCAAGCCCCTAACCGTCACATAGCATCCAAACCGTCGCGTTTTCTCGTCTGGTGAGTTCATACCCCTACACATTTTCATTGTTTTCACTGTGTTCACTGTTTTCAGGGGGGAATACAAGAAAAGTACAAGTGATACTTGTACTCAAAACTTGTTTTATATACATTGTGTTTCATAGTATATATGCTTTTAACACTGGCACTCGTAACAAACAACCGTTTCAACTTACAGGACACATTATCATGTTATTTGTGAATTACATTATAAATTGTAGTATTTATATTTTCACAAATGTTTTCCCACAATATAACAGTTAAAAGCATAACATTTGAACATGGCTTTGTCCTCGGTAACACTTCATAGAGATACGCAAGTGGAGGATAGTCAATTAATCTTTAAGTATTATTACTAGTAAATTTGTTAATCCTATAATTGGAGACATGTCCTCGGTTAACACTCCACAGAGATATGCGAGTGGAGGACCGCCCCCGTAACCAGAATCTCTTAGATAAGGAGCCTGACTTGAGTGTATAGATCTATACGGGGCTGACTACCCTGCACCTGGCTGCTAGCTACAGCCGAACCGAAAGTTTCAAGGGTGACGAAAGTCATATAGGGTGATGGACTATTTATTGCCCTAATTAGTGTATTGTATGGTTATCGAACTCGCAGTTCGGATAACAGAGATTTACATAATAGTAATAATAGATTAAGTAACTATTTTACTTGGTATATGTTAGTTTTATAAACGTGTTAAAACTAATACATTTTCATAGTACACCATTTACATTACATTTTGGTTCGGTGAGTACATCTTTTACATTACATTTCGGGTTGCTAAACTAATACGTACATTACAAGGATAACCAGGTTTTTAGTATACATCTTTCACATTAGGAAAATATGGGATTTTCTTGGGATCACAGTTAAACATAACCAGAATAGTGTAACCTAACAATTAACCAAACATTACTTTTAAGAAAATATGGGATTTTCTTGTGTCGTAACATTATCAGAAACCAGAAAGGAAACTCGTACATTTTCACAGAACACAACCTCTTATGAACTCACCAACTTTATGCTGATTTTCAAACTGCTTGTATTCTCAGGTCCACATTAGACAGGTACTCGATGATCTCTTTTGGCGAAGACGGAGTGCGTAGAAGACTCGTCTTGTTTTTGTTTATATATACATATGTATTACACTATACAACTTTACTTTTGAAACAAATGTAAATTTCTATATGTAATGTAATTGTTGTTGTTTACTTTACTTACTATGTGCATTGGATTTGATACTTAACGTGGTGTCTGCCCCGAAAATATTTCCGCCTTTGCTTTTCGGGGTGTGACATTTTCTTCTAAGGAGACACACTCTGATAATCCATGGGATTCAGAAGCCGCAGTAGAGTCAGCAAACATACCAAACTTTTCAAGTGGAAACTTTCCTTGAAAATTCATCTTTCCTTTCCTATTTTGCTTGACAAGACATACCGTGTTTGGTCCAAGGAGCTTCATGTCAAGAGTATCTCCAGCCTTGATAATCTCCGGATATTGTTCGTCAATAAACACTTGGACGAATCTTGGATAGAGCAAGAATTTCTCCCTGACCTTTCCTTTAGCATTGGCATACATCTCTTCATATATAAACCTTGAGAAGTTGAAGTCAATACCTGTAACCAGAGCAATGATTGTTTGGGTGTTACGAGTGGAAATCTCATCAAAACCTGACTTTCCCCCAGATATGCAGATCACAAACAAATGAGCCAGAAACCTGTAGTGGATTGGAAGCAGCTTCTTGATTGTTGGTGGAAAGTTGCTTTCATAACCCATCTTGATCAAAAATCTTTCAATCTGACTAGCCTCAATCATAGTAGGAAAGGATAATTAATCATCAATCTTGAGAGCAACTCAGATGAACTGCTTAGTAATTATCACCTTGGACTCTATGATAGTGGCTTGAATAGAAATCACACCATCATGTCCTTTCTTCACTTCTGTAGAACTCCAAAATTATTTTATCAATCCTTGAAAGATGGTTGGGTTTACAGTGAGTGCAATAGTCAGGAAACAATTCCTTAATCCATTCATCATTGATCTAAACTCTACATGAGAAGCAGGAGGGTCAGCCAAGATGATAGTCACATTGTGATTGTCTACGACGTTCATGCTAGCCATCTTATCCTGCACAAACCAAGCCAAGTGACAAAACCTTTGATTTAACAATTAAATTTTTGTTTTTCTCATTGAAAAAATTAAAATGGCCTTGGAAATGATAAAAATTAGATTTTATTGGTTAAGGAGAAGTTTATGGTCAAAATGGTCAAGACCGTAAGCTCATACAGTAAGCCCAGGATCGTAAGCACAGGACCGTAAGCTCGGCAGGACCGTAAGCCATTTTGGACCATAAGCTCGGTTGGACCGTAAACTTTGGTCTGACCGTAAACTCACTGACAATTCGTTTTTCGACGATTAAACCATAAAAACTCAACGATTTGATGTGAGATTTGCTTTGCTAGGATCGAAATCATCAAACCTTTGAGATACAACGAAAAAATTCTCAAAAATCACACAAAATGTTTTGAGAGAAAAGAGAGAGATATAGTAGTATACAATCGAGTAGTGAAAAAGGAAGGAGAAAAAGAATACGGTGGATAACACTTCCTTTTATACCAGACCCATCCCGAGTCCAGTACCCATGGGTTGTATACGGATTTCATAAAAATGAAGCCCAAAACTCAAATGAATTAAAAATAATAATAAATTCTTAGGACTAAAAAAAAAAAAAAAAAAAAATGAAAAATAAAACGATTATTTTTTAAAAAAATTATTTATTATTATTATTATTATTATTATTATTATTTTAATTAAAATAAAATAAAATGAAACAGAATAAAATTCAAAATTAAAACTAATTTCACCTTCACTAATGTTAATAATAAATTTGTGGTATGGGATCAAAGTTGTTAGACAGCCTTTGTCCATTTCTCGGTACCTCCCCTTTCATGAATAGATCTGGTCGATTACCGGTATTGTGGTGCATTTAAGCACGAAAAGTTGTGACAAAATTTTAACATTTTATAAGTGACACGACAAATTGATCCTATGTTCCTAGATAAACTTTCAAAGGATCATTATGCTGGCGACGACCAGAGATATTTTTGTCCACCTAAATTGAGCAGTGAGATCTATAGACAACCTATAATTGTTTAATTTCAGTGGTACTAGAACGTGTTTCCCGCTTCCTAACATACCCCAATAATCAAGGACTTCCGAGATACTCGTTACTTCAGGTGAGCAGACAATTATTCTGAGAGAGGAGACATTTAGAATGCATATGTTGCACACCCAGGTCGGATCTCTTCCAATCATGTAGCGAGTGAAACATATGACTGACTAGAGTTTATAAAGGTATTGAGAAGTAGAATGGTGCATATGTTGTGTACTGTCACAACTAGAAATTTTGTGTCTTGTAATCACTATACTTAAGTAAAGCATTGAATCAAAAACTCAAGAGCATGTATGATGCTTACTCAATGGAAAAACTAAACCTCAATTCACTACATCGAACAATTGGAAACCCTAGAAGTCCTTAATTAGGTCCATTTTGGACTAGGACTTCCTTATTGGGCTCAATGGACCAATAAGCTTCCAATTTGACTATCATGGGCTTAGAACCCTTAAATGGGCTCTAATTGGACCCACATACATTTATTTCAACCTTTTGGGCCATGTTGGGCCTAAAATGGAATAAACTAAAAAGTTTTGCACCATGATTAACCTAAACTAGCCTAACAAAGTGTGAAAATCATATTATATTTTTTTTGGAACAAAAATCATCCAGCTTAACTTCTACATGGGCTTGAGGGCATAAAAGCCCAAATTTTCCCTTTTCTTTTCCAAAATCTCAGCCCAAGGCCCAAACCCAAGAAGAGATAAAGAGAGTTGACTTGCAATTGACACCTTATTATTATCTTTTGAATCTCCATGCAACATATTCCATGTTTCCATGCATATCAACTCAAGGGTCTATTTCTCCCTCTCTCTCTCTCTCTTGCTCTCGGCCATTTCAAACACACACACACACCTCACAAATTCTCTCTAGAATACTCAAGAACTCATCCTTCCTCACCATTCAAAAATCTCGAAAATTAAGAAGCTTTCAAGAGGATATTTCTACAAACTCTTCATCTAAGGTAAGGTTATGCTTGGATCTATGACTTAGATTCTTTGTTTTATCAAAATCTCTCTCCCTAATCCATGCAAAAATCGTGATCTTGCATCCTAGAACCACCTCAAACTCGAGATCTTCAAGAAAAGGGTGCTAAGGCCAAAAAATCACCAAGCTTTCTTCCATCTTTTCTTCAAAAACCGAAACAACACCCTAAGGTAAGATTCATACTCCTTATCTTTCGGTTTTATAAGTTTTGTGGAGGGGGGAGGGGGGAATACAAGTGAAAGTGTGGATCTATATGTGTTTTGTATGCCTTGTATGATTTCTATGCTTATATGTGTATTTTTGTGTGTTTATGATGTTGGATCTAACCATAAGCCCCTAAAAATCGAGATATACTTTATGTTAAATGATACTAGCATCAAATATATTTCTACATACAAATTATTCCAAGAAAAAATTAGCTAAATGGCTTAATAACATCTTCTTCGGGCTAAAAACTCAATTTTTGGACATAAAATGTAAAAATATGAAGTTAAAGGGCCCAAAATGACATATTACATATTCTGATGGATGAGAACAGTCAAAACAGTTTTAATAAAGTATTTTCTGGAAATATACTCTTTTGGAGGGTTGAAAATATAAATTTTAAGCTTAATGGGCTAAAAACGACATTTTTGGCCCAATAGGGCCCAATATGCGAAATTTTCTGTTTTGAAGGGCCAAAACTGTATTTTTCTGCAAAACAGTGGACTACTAGTGTCCCAAGTCCTTTTCTAAGGTTAAAATTTTTTTTCATAATTAAAAAGGACCAAAGTTGCAACAATTTTCCAATTTGGGGCAAAAGTGTAAATTTGCGAAAAAGGAAGGTTTCAACCGAGAAAACTATATTTTCAGGGACCAAAACTGTTTTCAACTAAAAATATGATGAAAAATATCAATTTCAGCAAGTTTTGGTGTTAAAACATCAAGAAAAATGGTTTAAGGACCAATTCGGAAATTTATTTATTTAAAGGGTTGAAAAAGTAAATTTATTACAAAAAGAGGGGCTGTAACAGAAAAGTTGAAATGTTAATTCAATACATCCGTTGTGATCAAACACTAGCACTACGACTACCGACGAATTATATTACACAAGAACAACAAAAATCGTTATCAAACGAATTGATTCGGTCTCGAATCAATGACAAACCCGAAACTACTAACACGACATTAACTCGACTCGTACACGGAAACATTTGGGAATTTAACACACACGTGAGAGTGCACAGACGTCGACGCACCATCTTTGGGCCCCAAAGTGTAAAATCTTGTTTGTTGGGCCTAGCTAGCCCAATGACCTGATCTTTAGGCCCGAAGACTTCAACTTTACGAGTTGTTGGGTCTTACATGATCCAACACAGCGTAAAAGGACTTTCAATGGCTTTTTACTATTGGTCCCCAAGGGTCCTTTGGTACTGCTAGTAAAGTCGGTTATTCACATGCGAGTTGGGCCAAGGGCCCTTCGCACTCATTTTATCCCCAACCAACTAATGGAGTTATCGAGGTCTTCGTGCCCTCTTTCTCTTCGGATGCGGGACTACAAGAAGTCAGGGCGGTTGGATTACGTGAATAGTACTGACGACGCCTACGAGATCGTTTGTATAATTGTAAACTGGTCGTTTGCGTAACGCGTGTTTATAATAATTCACAATGCGCAATAATCCGACGTCGCCTGGAATCAATGACTTCACTTGCCGCGATGGTACACAACTACATGGAATTCAAAGTGTTAGGAAAACATCGGGTTTTCCTAGGGTTTCTCAATACATACAGTTTCGAAATGTAAACAAGTTTTATGAACACTTTATACGACTATAGAAACAAACAAGCATACTTATGGATCTTCACAAACTTTTTCAGAAACTCTTTTCAGAAAATATCGGATTTTCTGGTGGTTTTCAAAATGATACAAAACGTATTTTTCAATTACCGCTTATGAACTCACCAACATTTCATACGTTGACGTTTTTCAAAATACGTGTATTCTCAGGTAACAAGTAAACCGAAGAAAATTGTATTCAGTGATGGCTTGCAGTTTGTTATCTACGATCGAACAAATTATTTTTGGGAATGTAATGTTAAACAATGTACTCAGTGTAAAATTTATCGGTTGTACTATATTAATGCATGGTGATGAACGATGTTATGTTTCATATATATTCAATGATGTGGTATTCAATTAAGTCACGACAGCCCTCGGACGTTTCCGCCGTCTGGTTCGGGGGTGTGACAGGTTGGTATCAGAGCTTTGTTTATAGTGAACTAGCATATCTAGCCACACATTGATATGCAACTATAAACCAAAAAGAGGGACTAACATAACTCTGAACAAAACAAGTAAATAAAACACCCTTATTTGCTTTAGGAAATAGAACATAACGCCGAACCAAACATGATAATACTAGTATCCCGATTGAATCCGGACTGTTCTTTGTGGCATCTAGGGGTGGATGTCGTCTGATCAACTACATTCCCTCCAAGGTATAACTAATTCATGCCCCGATGAAATCGTGATATCTAGGGAACCTAAAACTATACCCCTATAGCACCAAAAAGAGAACGTTTGTTTGGCTTATGCAATAGTCGTAGAGTCATAGGAAAGTGATAGCTTATTCGTATACCTTCTCCCAGTCTTCATGGAGGGAGAGTATCAGGGCATTCAGTTTCACCAAGCCCTAGTGGCACACGGGATACTTGAAGATGAACCAGAAGGGAATCAAGAGGGAGCCCACCGCGTCGAACCTGACGAGTACATGAACACCGATTACGAGTTCGAGGAAACCGACGATGACATGGAGGAGGATCAGGCCCCAGATATGGATCACGTCGCATCTCCTATTAGCAAGGTGCAACGGGATCACCACGTCCCACCAGTGAATCCCGCGAGGGAGAATCACTCCCCAGAAGCCGAGATTGCCGACTGGCGGCAACAACTATTCGCCATGGAAGCACGTGTCGTGCAAGCAGAGCATGAGAGGGATGAGGTCATTGTAGACATGACTGAGATGGCTAAGCTGTTGGCTCAGCACTTCGGCATATGATTCCACCGCTGTATTAGGATGCAGCTCATCGCGGTTAGGGATAGACTTATCTTAGTAGATCGCTCGGAACTATGCTATGTACCCCGACTCTATGTTTAAGTGACTACACTACTCATAGAGCCGTTATGCTATCGAATTAAGTATCACTCATGTATGCCCTTAGGAGCAAAATTTTCTTGTATCAAACACGGATAATACTAATAAACTTTTACGTGCTTTTCTATGATATTACAAATTGCTATGTGTTGAGAAATTATGATTGAATTTCCAATTGTAGTAATGTTTAAGTTCGTACCATGCACCTAGTCAGTAGGATCACAACCTCACAGAAACCACATACCCTTAACATCTTTCCGTTTCGTGACAGAAAGATGCCTCTTCGATCTACTCGCGGAAATCCAGGACCAACTCCACCTGAAGTTGACTCAGCCGCGTTCCAGGCAGCTGTATTTGCAGCAGTCACTGCAGCGATTGCGCAAATTCATCAAGGGAACAATGGAGGAGTCAATGGGCAACGAGCCGGAAGTTCGAACAACGGAATGAATCAAGGACTCACCAAGACATGTACCTACAAGGACTTCACAAACGCCAAACCACGAACTTTTAACGGCACTGGAGGGGTGATCACTCTAAAGCGATGGATCGAAAAGGTGGAGTCGGTATTCGAGATATGCGATTGCCCTGAGCAGATGAAAGTGAAGTTCGTAGCCTGCACTTTTGTGGATCAAGCGCTCACCTGGTGGAACGGACATGTAGAAGCCTTGACGCTCCCTGTAGCCAACTCTATGCCGTGGGCAGAGATGAAAGAAATGTTAATGGCTGAGTACTGCCCACGAGGCGAAATATAGAAGATGGAGCAAGAGCTATGGAACCTCATTGTGCAGAATGCGAATATCGATATGTACACATCGAGATTTAGTGAACTATCTCTGATGTGCCCGGGTATGATCACCTCGGAAGGAAAGAAGATTGAGCGATTCATCTGGGGACTAACATCACCAATTCAAGGGAATGTGATAGCTGTGAACCCTGAAACATTTGACAATGCAAAAAGATTGGCAAAGAAGTTGTACGACCATAACAACAGGAAGGGCGAGAAGCTAGTGGAGGCTGAGAAAAAGAAGGAATGTGATGGCAAGAAAGGAAAGAACAATAAGAGGAAGGGGCGCCAGGGCCCCGAGACCTCTAAAAAGCAGTAGACAATGGCGGTTAACGCTGTCACCACACCGGTTCCAGCCGCACCACATGCTCCAGCCTCAGTTGCTTCAAATGCTTCAAGACCTTATTCCGGTAATCTTCCCAAGTGCAATAAGTGTGGTTTCCACCATAATGGAGAATGCAAGGATTTTCAGTGCACCAGCTGCAATCGAAGGGGACACACTGCAAGGTACTGCAGGACTTACCCTCCCCAGAATCAAAATCAGGGAAACAACAATAACAACCATCGCAACAACAACATCATCACCGGCGGCAGCAATGCAGGACCTAGCCACACCTGCTATGGGTGTGGAAGGACGGGGCATCTCCGCCGAGACTGCCCTAACAACAACAATTTAAGAAACAGAGGAACAGGAAGGATGCTGACCATGGGTCAGGGTGAGGCTATTCAGGACCCCTCTGTTGTTACCGGTACGTTTCCCGTAAACCACACTTATGCATGCATCTTAGTTGACACCGGAGCGGAGCGAAGTTTCATAAGCAATAAGTTTAAGCATTTATTAAAAAAACTGCCCCAAAAGCTAAATGAAACCTATACAGTGGAAATGGCCAATGGGAATACCGAATCCACTGGGGAAATCTACACCGGATGTACCCTAACCCTTAATCAACACGTCTTTCAAATAGATCTAATGCCAATATCAATTAGGAGTTTCGATGTGATCATCGGCATGGACTGGTTAAGCCCCCACCATGCTGAAATTATGTGCCACGAGAAGGTCGTTCGTCTTCGTCTCCCAAATCACAAAACCCTAGTAATTTACGGAGGCAAACCCAGCATGAACCTTCGCCTCATCTCGTGCATCAAGGCACAAAAGCACCTACGAAAGAAGGATTCGGCATTTCTGGCTCACATAGTGGATAAAACCATGGAAGAGACTAACATTCAAGATATTTCGGTAGCATGTGAATTTCCAGACGTGTTTCCTGAAGATCTTTCGGGAGTACCCCCCAGAGAGGCAGGTTGAGTTCCGAATCGACCTTGTTCCAGGAGCAACTCCTCTCGCTAAATCACCTTATCGGCTGGCTCCTACTGAAATGCAGGAATTGTCCAGCCAACTCAGTGAGCTTCTGGACAAGGGATTTATCTGACCTAGTTACTCGCCATGGGGAGCTCCATTACTCTTTGTCAAAAAGAAGGATGGATCTTTTAGAATGTGCATCGACTACAGAGAGTTAAATAAACTCACTGTTAAAAATCGCTACCTACTCCCACGAATCGATGATCTATTCGACCAGCTCCAAGGAGCTAGTTATTTTTCAAAAATAGATCTACGGTCCGGATACCACCAAATCAAAGTCCAAGAAGAGGATATTCCAAAAACCGCTTTCCGAACCCGCTATGGACATTACGCATTTGTCGTAATGCCCTTCGGTCTAACAAATGCACCTGCTACATTCATGGATCTGATGAACCGGATCTGTCGACCATTCCTAGACAACTTTGTCATTGTCTTCATTGATGACATCCTCGTTTATTCCCGAAGCAAAGGAGAACATGGCCAACATCTCCGACGAATCCTAGAAACGTTGCGATCAGAGAAGCTATACGCAAAACTCTCCAAGTGTGAGTTTTGGCTCCGGAGTGTGAACTTCCTAGGTCACGTAGTTAGCCAAGAGGGAATACATGTGGATCCCTCTAAGGTCAAAGCTGTTAAAGGATGGGCAACCCTGATGACGCCCACAAAAATTCGTCAGTTCTTAGGCCTAGCAGGCTACTATAGGAGATTCATTCAAAACTTCTCTAAGATCGCCAAGCCACTTACCTCTCTTATGCAAAAGGGCATACCATTCAAATGGACAGACAAACAAGAGATTGCGTTTCGGACATTAAAGCAAGCTCTCTGTAGCGCCCCTGTACTATCTCTACCGGAAGGAACGGAAGATTTTGTAGTCTACTGCGACGCGTCAAATCAGGGCTTAGGTTGCATCCTCATGCAACACAGAAGGGTGATAGCATACGCATCCCGCCAACTAAAGACGCACGAAGTAAATTAAACGACCCATGACCTAGAATTGGGAGCCGTGGTATTCGCTCTGAAAATTTGGAGGCACTACCTGTACGGTACGAGGTGCACCATCTTCACGGATCACAAGAGTCTCCAACACATCTTGAACCAGAAGGAGCTGAACATGAGACAACGAAGATGGATTGAATTGCTAAACGACTACGAGTGTGAGATCAAGTACCACCCAGGCAAGGCCAACGTGGTAGCTGATGCATTAAGTCGGAAGGAGTACTCTAATCGCCGCGCGAAAAGTCTCTCGATAAACATTCAATCCCATCTGGCCACTCAAATTGTAACAGTCCAGTCGGAGGCCATTAAGACGGAAAATAGAGCAAGCGAGGCCTTACGCGGGATGGAGAAGAATCTAGAGGCAAAGGAGAATGGAGTATACTATTTCATGAACCGTATTTGGATCCCTAAACTCGGAGGATTTAGAGAAGTTGTTATGAAAGAAGCCCACAAGACACGATACTCCATTCATCCCGGTTCAGACAAGATGTATTTGGATATTAAACAACACTATTGGTGGCCTAACATGAAGGCGGAAATTGCGAACTACGTTAGTAAGTGACTTACGTGCGCCAAGGTAATGGTGGAGTACCAGAAACCCTCAGGATTTTTACAGCAACCGGCAATCCCAGAGTGGAAATGGGAGGGGATTTCTATAGATTTCGTGACCAAGCTACCCAAGACGTCGGACGGACTGGACACCATTTGGGTAATAGTCGACCGACTGATGAAGTCTGCCCATTTCATGCCTATAAAGGAATCCTACAAGATGGAAAGATTGACACGTTTGTACATTCGAGAGATCGTGAGACTCCACGGAGTACCAGCGTCTATTATCTCTGATAGGGACAGTAGATTCACTTCACATTTTTGGCAATCTCTCCATAAGGCACTAGGAACTCACCTCGACATGAGCACCGCGTATCATCCACAAACGGATGGTCACATTTTTGGCAATCTCTCCATAAGGCACTAGAATACTCAAGAACTCATCCTTCCTTACCATTCAAAAATCTCGAAAATTAAGAAGCTTTCAAGAGGATATTTCTACAAACTCTTAATCTAAGGTAAGGGTATGCTTGGATCTATGATTTAGATTCTTTGTTTTATCAAAAATCTCTCCCTAATCCATGCAAAAATCGTGATCTTCCATCCTAGAACCACCTCAAACTCGAGATCTTCAAGAAAAGGGTGCTAAGGCCAAAAAATCACCAAGCTTTCTTCCATCTTTTCTTCAAAAACCGAAACAACACCCTAAGGTGAGCTTCATACTCCTTATGTTTCGGTTTTATATGTTTTGTGGGGGGGGGGGAATACAAGTGAATGTGTGGATCTATATGTGTTTTGTATGCCTTTTATGATTTCTATGCTTATATGTGTGTTTATGATGTTGGATCTAACCATAAGCCCCTAAAAATCAAGATATACTTTATGTTAAATGATACTAGCATCAAATATATTTCTACATACAAATTATTCCAAGAAAAAATAGCTAAATGGCTTAATAACATCTTCTTTGGGCTAAAAACACAATTTTTGGACATAAAATGTAAAAATATGAAGTTAAAGGGCCCAAAATGACATACTACGTATTCTGATGGATGAGAAGAGTCAAAACAGTTTCAATGAAGTATTTTCTGGAAATATACTCTTTTGGAGGGTTGAAAATATAAATTTTAAGCTTAATGGGCTAAAAACGACATTTTTGGCCCAATAGGGCCCAATATGCGAAATTTTCTGTTTTGAAGGGCCAAAACTGTATTTTTCTGCAAAACAGTGGACTACTAGTGTCCCAAGTCCTTTTCTAAGGTTAAAAATTCTTTTGATAATTAAAAAGGACCAAAGTTGCAAAATTTTTCCAATTTGGGGCAAAAGTGTAAATTTGCAAAAAAGGAAGGTTTCAACCGAGAAAACTATATTTTCAGGGACCAAAACTGTTTTCAACTAAAAATATGCTGAAAAATATCAATTTCAACAAGTTTTGGTGTTAAAACATCAAGAAAAATGGTTTAAGGACCAATTCGGAAATTTATTTATTTAAAGGGTTGAAAATGTAAATTTATAACAAAAAGAGGGGTTGTAACAGAAAAGTTGAAATGTTAATTCAATACATCCGTTGTGATCAAACACTAGCACTATGACTACCAACGAATTATATTACACAACAACACCAAAAATCGTGATAAAACGAATTGATTCGGTCTCGAATCAATGACAAACCCGAAACTACTAACACGACATTAACTCGACTCATACACGAAAACATTTGGGAATTTAACACACATGTGAGAGTGCACAGACGTCGACGCACCATCTTTGGGCCCCAAAGTGTAAAATCTTGTTTGTTGGGCCTAGCTAGCCCAATGACCTGATCTTTAGGCCCGAAGACTTCAACCTTACGAGTTGTTGGGTCTTACATGATCCAACACAGCGTAAAAGGACTTTCAATGGCTTTTTACTATTGGTCCCCAAGGGTCCTTTGGTACTGCTAGTAAAGTCGGTTATTCACATGCGAGTTGGGCAAAGGGCCCTTCGCACTCATTTTATCCCCAACCGACTAATGGAGTTATCGAGGTCTTCGTTCCCTCTTTCTCTTCAGATGCGGGACTACAAGAAGTCAGGGCGGTTGGATTACGTGAATAGTACTGACGACACGTATGGGATCGCTTGTATAATTGTAAACTGGTCGTTTGCGTAACGCGTGTTTATAATAATTCACAATGCGCAATAATCCGACGTCGCCTGGAATCAATGACTTCACTTGCCGCGATGGTACACAACTACATGGAATTCAAAGTATTAGGAAAACATCAGGTTTTCCTAGGGTTTCTCAATACATACAGTTTTGAAATGTACACAAGTTTTATGAACACTTTTTACGACTATAGAAACAAACAAGCATACTTATGGATCTTCACAAACTTTTTCAGAAACTCTTTTCAGAAAATATCGGATTTTCTGGTGGTTTTCAAAATGATACAAAACGTGTTTTTCAATTACCGCTTATGAACTCACCAACATTTCATATGTTGACATTTTTGAAAATACTTGTATTCTCAGGTAACAAGTAAACCGAAGAAAATTGTATTCAGTGATGGCTTGCAGTTTGTTATCTACGATCGAACAAATTATTTTTGGGAATGTAATGTTAAACAATGTACTCAGTGTAAGCTTTATCGGTTGTACTATATTAATGCATGGTGATGAACGATGTTGTGTTTCATATATATTCAATGTTGTGGTATTCAATTAAGTCACGACAGCCCTCGGACGTTTCCGCCGTCTGGTTCGGGGGTGTGACATGTACCAGGTCAGATTATTAATCATGCAAAGGAGACAACATATCGCTAACAGACAAATAATAACATAGATAGAAGATGCAGACAGACAGAGTTACATATGTTGCATTCCAAGTCAGATCTTTCCATCACACAGAGGAAGGAGCATATGACTAACAGGAAGAAAGCAAGAAAATAATTTTCTATAGACCTAATTTATCGGAATTCCCCAGTTGCCCCGTCAATACCGAAATTAAGGAAAAAGTCCTCGCATAGAGGAAAAGTTAATCCACAGTTCTAGATACGGGTTCTTTTAATGTGTCCAGTAGATTCCCATGCATAACTCCTTGCTCAACCAACCCCATCATTGTATTGTCAGGCGGAATGGAACTATCTAGGTCAAGATTTGTCAAGTCATTTGATTCCTTAAGTTCATCTATACCTAGTCAAGTCCATTAAAAATCATTCGTGCCTACCAACGCATCGAATACAGAACCTAGACAATTCAGCTTTAGAACCATACACAGATCCAGATTGTCTGTTATCACTTTGTTGATATCACTTCCCAAAATATCACCTACAGAAATAAACTATCAGTAATAATAAAATTTGTTTTTCTGAATTTTTTAATGTTTTTGGATTTTTGAGTTTTTTTAAATTTTTTGTTTGGATTTTTTTTATCTCTCTCCCTAAATTTGTGCATGGGTTAGATTGAAAGTCACATGCGCAAATTTAAATTATCCTAACAAAATTTTAATCCTCAAAATGAATCATTTTCAAAAATCCTACAAGCACATCAAATCGAGCTTTGTTAAACGACTTTGTGAACAGATCTGCCACATTATTAGCAGTAAGAACTTGTTCTATCCGAATGAGCAATCGCTCATAAGAATCTCTGATAAAATGAATTCTAATGTCAATATGCTTGGTTTTTTAATGTTGGACTGGATTTCTAGCAATCTGAATTGCAGCCTCATTGTCACAAAAAATAGGGGTTTCTTGATAATTCAAACCATAATCCAACAGCTAATGTTGGATCCATATGACTTGAGAGCAACAAGCAGATGCAACAACATATTCCGCTTTTGTTGTTGAGGTTGAGATAGTGTGCTGTTTCTTGAAGTTCCATGACACCAGCCGGTCATCAAGAAATTGTCACCCTCCTGAAGTTAATTTCCTGTCAAGCTCACAGCCTCCATAATTACTGTCAGCAAAAGCATATAAATCAAATTCATAATTTTTCGGATACCAAAGACCCAATTTTGTGCTGCCTTTGAGATACCGAAAAATTCGTTTGATAGCAATAAGATGTGAAAGTTTAGGATTAGCCTGATAACGTCGGCATTGACAAACTGAAAACATGATGTCTGATCAACTTGTAGTTAGATACATCAACGAACTGATCATCGATTTGTTGTAAGTTTGATCTACGGATTCGCCATCAGTATCTGGAGTCAGCAGGGGTCTCTCCGCCATCGGTGTTAGGGCAGCTTTTACATTTCTAAACCCGAACTTCTAAAGCATATCCTCCACATACATTGCTTGATGGAGCAGGATCCTGATTGATCTTTGTTGGACCTAAATCCCTAGAAACATGATCATTTCTCCCAATGAGCTCATGTCAAACCTCTTCTTCATAACACCTTCAAACTCTTTGCACAGATGTGGACACGTTGACCCAAAGATGATGTCGTCGACATAGATCCGCATTAGGATCTCATCCGCACCAACATGTTTTATGAACAAGGTTTGGTTGATTATGCCTTGTGAGTAGCCATGTTCGAGAAAATGCTTTGTGAGAGTTGCATACCATGCTCTAGGAGCTTGATGCAATCCATACAGAGCCTTGTCTAATTATAGACATCGTTGGGAAACTTCGAGTTAACAAACCTAGGGGTTGATCAACATAGATTTATTCCTTCACCTTGCCATACAGGAAAGCAGTCTTGACATCCATCTGATATAGTGTGAAGTTCATGTAGGAGGCGTAAGCAAGGAAGATACTGATAGCCTCCAAGCGATCCACCGAAGCATAAACTTCAATGTAATCAAGACCCTCGATCTGTTTGAACCCACGAACATCCAACCTAGCCTTATTTTGTACAATTATCCCTCAATCATCCTGCTTATTACGAAAGACCTAATGTGTGTCAAGAGACTTCTTTCCCTTGGGTAACTCAACCAGCGTCCAAACCCCAAGTGTTTCAAATTGATTCAGCTCTTCATGCACAACATCTAACCAGCTGGGCTCATTCAAATCCATGTCTACATTCTTTGGCTCAGTTTGAGAGATAAAGTAAGAATAGAGACTTGTATTGACATCTCTACATTTACTTCTTGTTTTCACACTATCGCCAGCTAGCCAATGACATTCTCGATCGGATGATCGCGTTAAATATGGGAGGGAGTCTCATGGCTGATATCATTGAGTGAAACGGCAAGATTTTGAATGTTGATAGCTCCATCATTTGCTGAGGAATCCACTACAGACACATCAGTCTCATTAGATGGATTTTCCACAAACTCATCAGCAATTTTTTCAGGAAATAGTAGATCCATAAGAGTTTGAGTAACAACGAAAGCATCTCTGTTCATGAACTCTCTTTCAAGAGGAGTAAGAGGTGTAGCATCAGCATCTAGTGCAATTTATTGACTTGAAGATTCTGGAGAAGCAATTGGAACAGATGACTCCACTGAAGGATTAATAGAAGAAACCATTAGCAGTCTGTAAACAACCTCTTCATCTTCGACTTCAATTACATTCTTCAAGCCAGAAGTAGAACCAGATAGGTCATCAGATAACACACAAAAAGATTTGAATACTGATGTGTAGTTGAACAACCAATCACGACCCACTCTAGCATCCATTTTATTCTCCTCCAACCAGCACACATCAAAGGATTCCACAATTTGCTTTGTCTTCTTGCTGTAGACCATATATGCAGTGTGAGCAGCATACCCCACGAAATAATAATCATCAGCTTTGGCATTAAATTTAGGGTTGGACTCTAGGTAAAGAAGCGTTCAAGGGCAACCAAATTCGCGGAAGTGGCTGACTGATGGCTTCTATCCATATAGAATTTCATACGGTGTCTTCATTTGGGTTTTTTTGATCAAGACATGATTTTGAACATAGCATGCAGTGTTGATCGCCTCATCCCAAAAGAATACAGGAAGCTTGGAAACACAGAGCATCGTACTTGTAGCGTCTTGCAGCATTCGATTTCTCTGCTCAGCAACACCATTTTGTTGGGATGTGAGAATGGAACTATATTAACGCACAATTCCCTTTTCAACGTAAAAGTGAGCAACAACCACATTCTTGAATTTTGTTCCATTATCAGTTCGTAGCGCCTTCACCCGGTGGTTTTTTTTATTCTCAATCATCACAATAAACTTCTTGATCATATCAGCAATCCCAGCTTTGTTGGATAAGAAGAAGACCCACATAAAATGAGAGAAATCATGTATCACAACCAGACAGTATGAATTTATGTTGATGCTTAGCACATTGACCAGACCAAATAAGTTCATGTGCAACAATTGGAGCACCTGACTAATTGAATTAACCTGTTTTGGCAAATGTGGTTTTCTGTGATATTTGTCGTGTGCACATGACACACATTTTTCAAAAGTCATGAAGTCTCTAACTGGAAGACCATGGACCATTTTGTTTTTTGCAAGATGATTCAGGTTCTTTGCATTGGTATGCCCAAGTCTTCGATGCCACATCATAGCATTTTGTTCGGATACTTTTGAAAAGAGGCAAGTGACTTGATCAGTGATGTTGCTATTCATGTCAATTATGTAGGCATTTCCATCCCGCTTTGATTTAACAAGAATCTATTCTTCTGGGATGACAATGTCAGGCTTTAAGATCAGACATTCCTTATCAATGAAGTGGGTTGAATAACCTTTGTTGCATATCTGAGAAATTCTCAACAAGCTATGTTTTGACTCGGTAGTGTAGTTGACGTTCTCTACCTACAAAGGAAACAAATCCCCCGTTAAAATTTTGAATGTTGTTCAATTAGGAGATGTCTCCTGTCATATGACGGAACAGTGTGTCCACATACCAAGGTATGACGACATTCCTCCGCAATTATCCTTGCAAAATGAGCGGAATTATTGAGATTTGGGGTGCCAGGTCATTACAATCATGGGTTTACTCTTGACAATCAAAGATTTATCTTTTGAAACTTGTCTTTTTGAATTTTTACTTGAAACACTTTTAGAGGTTGATGATGACTGGCTGGAAACATATTTGGGCATCCATTGAAATTTAGGTTTTTGAATAGACACAAGTGATTTTGAAATATTTTTCCTTTCTTTTTCCTCTGAGCATCTAAAATTTTGACCACTACTGGCTGAAAATAAAGATCCTCCATTCGACGAAGCCGATCTCAGATTAGCTTTGTTCGATTTCGGCAAATTATTTGTGACGTTATATTTTAAAAACTGTCTGTTAGGTTGAAAAACTGCCCTTTTCGTGTTATTATTTACCTTCCATTCATCATCTCGAGGACTTTTTAGTTAAAGACCTTCCACGAGATTCGTTCTCTCCTATTGGGGACAAGAAATGTACAAACGCTCGATTAAAACAGTTTCGAGCAATATGACCCGCAGTACCACAATTAAAGCAGATTTTCTTATTATTGCTAGACCTGGTACCAATCTTATTAGATTTCAGGATTTTATTATCTTTTCTAACATTTCCACATTTGAAATTGCAAGTATGAGATTGTGTAGCAAATGTAGAAGATGTAGATGCACTAGAATCAAAAACATTAGTCTGAGACATCACGTCATCACAAACAGAATCATCTGTTTTAAAATTTGACAGAGACTCATCACACATCTAAACATCAAACTTAGACACCAAATTATTTGACTCAAACTTCTCAGTCTCTTGCTCCCCCTGGATTACTGACATATATGCACTTAAAGTAGAAATGTTAGTATCTAAAATCCTATCATTATGTCATGTTGCTTGTTCAGCGGCTGGCTTCCAATAAACCATATAGGGTTCTCTGTCAATCTCTTCTTGAGTCAGAGGAATAGCAGTGTTATTCTGATTAAATGGAAGAGGGACACTCTCATATCCTATTCCTACTTGTTTTTGGTCCCTCCACTACATTTTTTCCTTGATTATTTTTGCAACCCTTTCGCTTGACTCATCGAATTTTTTAAAGTTAAAATCCTCATTTTCAAAACGTATTTTGAATGTGTCAAGTATAGCGGTTAGAGCAGCAAGTTTTCTTTTGATATGATCATAATTCTCACACTTGTTGTTGTAATCTTCTTGCAATATCTTGAAATCTTTTATTTTTATCTCTAATTGAGTTTTCAGAGGTTTCTGACTTTTCCTAAGGGTATAGCCTTCAAACTTAAGGTCCTCATTCTCTATTTTAATTATCTCAATTTGGTCACGTAAAAATTTAACAGTTTTAATACAAGATTGAAAGCAAACCTATTTCACTAACCTCTAGTTTAGCAATCTCCGGTGTGGACTGAAACATAAAAGCAAATTGAAGATTCATCATTTCTGCCTCAGGATCCTTTTCAGCTTCTTCTTCCAGACCATCATTGATCTTGGCAAAATGAGCATTTTCAGGTCCTGAATTGTTCAGGGCTTGAATTTGATCTTCCTAATCAAATGATTGAGCCACCACAGCAAGATTTGTTGTCTGATTGTAGATAGTAGATCCCATGTTGTTTCTTACCGGCACCAGAGTTCGGTTAGTGTTTTCTATTCTATCTGGTTTTGGACATTCTATGGCGAAATGTCCAGGTTCATGACATTTATAACACTACAACTTTCCCTTATTAAATCCCACCTTCTTTTCAGAATTGATTCCTGTGACATCCCCATTTTCATGGCCAGAAAAGACCGATTTTGTTTATGCTTTATGAAAATCAGAGTACCTCTTTTAATAAAAAAAATTGCGGAATTTGTTCCCAGTAAAACATGATAAATACGTTATCAAAGCATTTCCGAAGAAAAGTATTTTTAATTCGTTTTAAAACATTTGGGATGTCATCGTCAAAATACAAAAACATAAGCATAAAAAGAACTTACATTTATTTACACTAGTGATCTACATCTCTTTAATCTCTCAATGTGATGTGACTTCATCTCAATACCTATAATATAAATAAACTGAGTGGGTCAGGTTGGGAAACCTAGTGAGTACATAGGGTTTTCTACCCACAATAATATAATTACTGTGTTTAAACAATCAAACAATCGACCTAATTACCCATCCCCATTATCTTCTTTACTCTAAAGGATCTATCGTAAGAGTCATCTATCCCACATTCGTTCATTCTGAAGTCCTTTGCTTCCAGAGTTATAGGACTGGCACTAAATCCATAGCTGTCAATGCTCGTTCGTGAAGGACTAATTCCTTAGCTGCTGGGGACTAAATCCATAGCTACGAGTGTTTATCTAATAGGTACTAAGTCTATAGCTACCAATTCCTAACAAGTACTAAGTCCATAGCTACCAGTGTTTGTCCAATCGTCACTAAGTCCATAGTTGCCGATGTTATTTGTTAGGCACTAACTCTATAGTTGCCAATGTTTACTCACATCATCTTTTATCTCTCATCATTCATCTACCCATCTCATACACATAGCACGTAGTTTATATAAAATACTTCATATCTATGTGTAAGATAAAAGTAACTATGCACCCACCTGAAAAGGTGGTGACTCGGTACTCGGACAACGCTTCATTTACTTTAAAATAATTTCCTTCGATGAAACCTAGTATTACTACCACTAGATTTTAGTCTAATATTTACTATGACTAATTATTAGTCTTATTATTATTATATAAGCGTTTAAACAATACTTTCCAACCACTATGTACAAACAGGGGCCAAACATAAAACATCGGAGGGCAGGACCATTGTGGCATATTGCACTTCTGAAATCCAACAACCGTATTCGGCTCTTTAAACCAGATTCCTCGTACCATGAGTAGTTAAAAAGATATTATAACGACAGTTATATAAGTCATAATAATAGCTAAAATATTTATTATAAATTTATAATAACAATACTAATTTTAAATATAAACTACATTTTAAATTGGGTAAGCATAACTTATTTACAAGGGGATTTTCGCTAGGAGTCGGGCTCTGCAGGGGCAGAACTTCGTCTTTGAATCTTTCTAAGAAAGATTCGTGCAGCGCTTCAGCGCTCACCTTACTATACTAAACTATAGAAAGAGAAGTCAAATAACGAGGGACCAAAATGCTCGGGGGATAACGAGAGAAAGACTCTTGAATCAAGAGAATGGTGCAAGAAATATGAGAGCCCAAACCTCTTATTTATACTAATTGAATTTTCAAAAACTACCCTTCATAATTACTTGATGACATTTTAGTTATATAAACAACTAAACACCCCTCTATAATACTATTTTAAATGGATTTAATGATATTTGTACTAAACTAATGTCGAAAGAACTCAACATTAGTCGTATAATGACCGCATCGTCGATACTTTTCTAATAATATATATATATATATATATATATATATATATATATATATATATATATATATATATATATATATATACATTAGTCTTATAATGACCGCATGTGTGTTTACGTATATATGATTTATACTTTATTTTAAATACGTAAATATGTTATTATAATTTGTAACTCGTTCATACGTATAACAGCCCGGAATTTCCAGGTATTTATTTTGGCTTATTTTTCGGAATTGTGAGTGGACTCAGTGAGTTGGAGCTCAAACTCGCCGAGTAGGATCGTGGTATTGGGCACGGGTTCACGTCCGGCCTCGGCGAGTCCACGCTGTGTGGTGAAACCCTAATTTCCGGGGTTTGAGACCTATTTAAAGGGCCTTATGGTCGTCATTTGTGCTCACCCAACCCTTAGAGAGAAACCCTTGAGTTCTTGAACGTTTTAAGAGAGAAAGGAAGAATTTCTTGACCTTGTGTGTGTTATTTAGCAAGAAGGAGGAGGTTCTAGACAAGAGGAAGCAAAGGAGGTTGCTATATTGTGGATTTGAAGCTTAGATCATCGATCGAGAGGTATGATTTCGGCTCATCTTCTATTTTGTGAAGTATAATGGGATTTAGGGTTTCTTATGGACATTATTTGGTTGATTTGATGCCAAATAGTTCCCTTCTTGTGTTGAGGCTCTAGATCTGGATCCATAGAGGTCCAGAGAGCCTCACTCATCAAGCTTTATGTATAGCAATGGAGTTTATGACCTTGAGTTGTAGTATTTGAGACAAAACCATCATATTTGGTCATATAGATATTATATGTGCATGAAGATAGTGACTTTACATGCTAAATAAGCTTGGAAGGACTGGATCTATGGGTTGATAAACTGGATCTGACCTTATGAGCAAGTTTGAGTCATTGCATGGCACAGACTCGCCGAGTCCAAAGAACAGACTCGACGAGTAGTATGAATAATGCCCCGATCACACAGCGTGTGGTCTTGCCGAGTTGGAGAGGGTTGACTCAGTGAGTCAGGGGGAGTCGGAGTGGACAGGTGGACTGAATCAAGCTGGACTCGCCGAGTTGTTCTTGAGACTCGGTGAGTTGAGTTGTGGTGGCCCCACAACTCATGCCAGGTGGAACTCGTCGAGTTAGGAGAATACTCGACGTGTCAAGCGAGGATTCCAGGGAAATCAGTGTATACACTCAGACTCGCCGAGTCGCTATAGTGCACTCGCCGAGTCCGGTCAAAGTTGACCGGTGACCGTTGACCAGCGTTGACCTAGGTTGACTTGTTAAGGAGTAGTCAACCATAGTTGGGAAAGTGTTAATTAGAGATGTATTGTGCTATTGGAGGACCATAGCTCAGGAGATCGAGCACTAGTGATTTTAGGCTTTACGACTTACCGAGACATGCGAGGTGAGTCTTCTCACTATACTTTACCTTGAGTAGGTAACCAGAGTTATGTGATAGAGTATTTGTATGATATGTATGTTATGTGTTGTACTACATTATTTCTATGTGATTTATGTTGTGCATGTTTACAGAGTTAGAACCTGAGGGTTCGCAGAGTTTGGGTGCACCGACCCATAGAGTTATAGCCTCGAGTGGTTAATATGTGTTATATGTGGTATTTTGGGAAACTCACTAAGCTTTGTGCTTACAGTGTTTGATGTTATTTGTTTCAGTTACTAGTGACGATCACGGGAAGGCATCAGTTTGATCAGTAGACACGCATGGGAGTTATGATTTTGAGATCTTGGGATTTTGTATTTATTTGAATTGGATAATTAAATGTGGTTGTTTTCTGAATATTAAATGAATTATGTTTTACAAAAATTTGAAAAATTGTTTTGAAATTTACGGCGTTACAATTTGGTATCAGAGCCTTGGTTTGAGGGATTCGGGTACACCTTCGGGAGTATTTGAACTCAAACTGAGGATTTGGAAAATATTTTCAAAAGAGAACTAAACTTTTCTAAGAGTAAAAGATTTTTAGAGAAATTCAAAGAAGAAACGTGTGTACGATCAGTCAGCGCCCGAACGGTGATTTCCCAAAATACCCTTATATTATATGTTTATGAAAATTGATATGATGTATTCTCTTGCTAGAGTAGGCTAGGTATTCTTATTAGGACTAGAGTGCCCTGATTTGTGATGCCTTAGCCTAGGGAGATGTGAGCTGCTATGAGATGCTTGAGAGCGATTAGGGAGTAGCGAGGAGTTTATGAGAGATTTGTTAGAGAGTGATAGAGTACTTGGAATTTGGGATCTGAAGAGGAGGATTTGGAGTGTGTACTGAGACGGTGTGGACAGTAGTATTGGGCCCGTACTACTGAAAGCATCGGGGTAGTGCACGGTCCAAGTAAGAATCTTCGGTATACCAAGGATCAAGGATGGATGAGTTGTCGAGTGTGAGTATGCTCGAGCGGATTCTAATTTATCGTATGTTGTATTTCAGAGGTTGATCATGCTGAGGACACGTCATATGTCGAAGGGTGTCGGGGCTAGTGATGAGGAGATCCGACAGATCATTCATGAGGAGGTGGTTGCGGTCATCAGGGCAGAGATACCAGAGATGTTCGGGTCTATTAAGACCGCACTTCTTGAGACTTTTGACGAGCGTTATGCTACACTTTTTCTGAGGCTGCTGTTGCGGCGGCCACCGCAGCTATTGCTGCTGCTAGGCCGCAGGGTGGTGACGCGTTGCTCTTCCGGGAGTTCAGCAACATGAAACCACCAGAGTTTGATGGGACCCAGGACCTGGTGGCGGCTATGAGATGGATTTCTGACATAGAGGGGTGTTTCTTCACTTGCTCATATCCTGAGCATTTGATTGTATGGTTCACGCTGAACCAGCTTCGCTTGGGAGCGAAGGACTGGTGGAAGTTTGTCACAATATACTTTTCGCCTGCTGAGCTTGCAGCAGTGATCTGGGAGAGGTTCATTGCCATGTTCCGAGATGAGTACGTTCCCTAGGTGGAGAGGGAGCGTTTGGCCCAAGAGTTTTTGACCCTCAAGCAGGGCACTGAGTTTGTTACGGTGATTACCAGGATGTTTCACAAGAGGGTGATGTTCTGCCCTGAGCACGTGTCCACTGAGTGGGCACGTATGAGTCGGTATTTGAGTATCTTGAGACGAGACATTCGGGAGTTCATGGCGAACTCCTCATATTTGACATTTGCTGAGCTTCAGGCAAATGTCCGAAAGAGGGAGATCGAGCTGGAGACTCAGGCTAGGGAGGAAGCTGAGTCTCATGGGAGGGATCGGCGACCGGCACAATTCCAGCTGGCAGCCAAGCGGGCCAAGCCCGCTGATCCCAAATCAGGGAGCCAGAAGGGCCGCACTTGTGGAAAGTGCGGAAAGGGTCATGATGGAGTGTGGAGAGCGGGATCTTGCTACAAATGTGGCAAGCAGGGGCATATGGCCAAGGACTGCCCCAAGGGGTTTGCAGTATGTTTTCACTGCAACCAGACGGGACACCGGAAAGCAGAGTGTCCGCAGTTGCGGGGATCAGCTCGGGGAGCACCTCAGGGATCTGCCCATTCCACCATCAGAGCTACCGGGAGTGGGCCAGTGAAGGCCGACGTGCCGAGGGCACGTGGGAGAGCGTTTCAGTTGACCGCGGAGGAGGTCTGCACATCGCCCGATGTCGTGGATGGTATGTATTCTTTCGTGTATTTATTATAATGTTGAAATATTATGCTCATATTATGTTATGCGTAGGTACTTTTCTTGTGAATTTTGTACCTGCCTTGGTATTATTTGACTCGGGTGCGAGTCGGTCCTTTGTGTCTTTGGCTTTTAGTCAGCACATCAGTATTAGTCGCGAGGCGCTAAGTCGGCCTCTGAGAGTTTCCATAGCTGACGAGAAGGCGATATATGCCACGGAGGTGATCCGTGGGTGCATACTCGAGATTTTCGGTGTTGAGTTCTAGATTGATTTGGTTCCTATTGCCATGGGGGACATTTGTGTCATCGTGGGCATGGACTTGTTGAGCAAGTTCGGTGCGGTTATCGACTGCGAGCGGCAGCTAGTGACCATACGAGACCCTAGTGGGGGAGTTCTTACAGTGTACGGTGAGGGTACCAGTTCTGGATCATCATTTTGTTCGGTCGCTAGGGTGAGGCAATGTCTACAGCAGGGCTGTAAGGGTTTTGTGGCGTACGTGTCAGATACGCAGGTTGATTCAAGGAGGCCGAGGTCGGTGGAGGAGTTTCCTATAGTGCGTGAATTCCCGGATGTCTTTTCCAAAGGAGTTGTCGGGGGTGCCTCCCGTGAGGCAAGTAGAGTTCGGTAGTGATTTGGTCCTGGGGGCCGCGCCTATCGCTAAGGTGCGTTATCGTCTTGCACCTCCATAGATGCAAGAGTTATTCTCGCAGCTTCAGGAGCTGCTGGGGAAAGGGTTTATTCGGCCGAGTAGCTCGCCGTGGAGAGTGCCCATTCTGTTTGTAAAGAAGAAGGATGATTCACATCGGATGTGCATTGATTACCGGGATTTGAACAAGCTGACAGTCAAGAACCGATACCCGTTGCCGGGGATCGATGATTTGTTCGACCAGTTGCAGGGAGCATCTTGGTTCTCCAAGATCAATTTGAGGTCTGGATACCATCAGGTGAGGGTGCGAGATGAGGACGTCCAGAAGACAGCGTTTAGGACGCGTTATGGGCATTATGAGTTTGTGGTGATGCCTTTCGGGCTCACCAATGCTCTGGCAGTGTTCATGGATCTCATGAACCGGGTATGCAGACCGATGTTGGATCGGTCGGTGATCGTATTTATTGATGACATTTTTGTATATTCGAAATCTAGGGAGCAGCATGAGGAGCATTTGAGGGAGATCCTCGGAGTTCTGAGATCGGAGAGGCTTTATGGCGAATTCTCCAAGTGTGATTTCTGGTTGCGAGAGGTCTAGTTCCTAGGACATCTTATTAACCAGGATGGGATATTGGTCGATCCGGCCAAAGTGGAGGCAGTGATGAGTTGGGAGGTGCCGAGGTCACCCTCCGAGATCAGGAGTTTTCTAGGGTTAACCGGTTATTATCGGAGATTTATCAGGGATTTCTCTAAGATCGCAGTGCCACTCACTAGGTTGACCCGGAAGGGTGTTGCTTTTTCATGGGGCCCCGAGAAGCAGGCCTTCTTTGAGACGCTTTGCCAAAGGTTACGCGAGGCCCCGGTGTTAGCCCTCTCGGAGGGAATGGAGGACTTTGTTGTATACTGTGATGGGTGGGATACCTTGTCTCATGTGATAGCGTATGCATCGAGGCAGTTGAAGCCTGGAATTTCCAACTCGGGAGATCGGGAGGACTATAGCTCGGGAGATCGAGCACTAATGTTAAACATGAGGGCGAACACCACTGCCCCCAACTCTAGGTCATGGGTGGGATACCTTGTCTCATGAGGCTTCAACTGCCTCGATGCATACACTATCACATGCCCTCTCTCCATCAGCACCGCTCCCAACCCCAAGACCTCCAGGGTATCCCAATGTATTTATTTTGGCTTATTTTTGGGAATTGTGAGCGGACTCGGCGAGTTGGAGCTCAAACTCACTGAGTAGGATCGTGGTATTGGGCACGCGTTTGCATCCGGACTTGGCGAGTCCACGCTGTGTGGTGAAACCCTAATTTCCGGAATTGAGACCTATCTAAAGGGCCATATGGCCGTCATTTGTGCTCACCCAACCCTTAGAGAGAAACCCTTGAGTGCTTGAATGTTTTGAGAGAGAAAGGAAGCATTTATTGACCTTGTGTGTGTTATTTAGCAAGAATGAGGAGGTTCTAGACAAGAGGAAGCAAAGGAGGTTGCTATACTATGGATTTGAAGCTTAGATCATCGATCTAGAGGTATGATTTCGGCTCATCTTCTGTTTTGTGAAGTATAATGGGATTTAGGGTTTCTTATGGACATTATTGGGTTGATTTGATGCCAAATAGTTCCCTTCTTGTGTTGAGGCTCTGGATCTGGATCCATAGAGGTCCAGAGAGCCTCACTCATCAAGCTTTATGTAAAGCAATGGAGTTTATGACCTTGAGTTGTAGTATTTGAGACAAAAGCATCATATATCGTCATATAGAAATTGTATGTGCATCAAGATAGTGACTTTACGTGCTAAAGAAGCTTGGAAGGACTGGATCTATGGGTTAATAGACTGGATCTGACCTTATGAGCAAGTTTGAGTCATTGCATGGCACGGACTCGCCGAGTCCGAAGAACAGACTCGGCGAGTAGTATGAATATTGCCCCGATCACATAGCATGTGGTCTTGCCGAGTTGGAGAGCGTTGACTCAGTGAGTCACGGGGGGAGTCAGAGTGGACAGGTGGACTGAATCAAGCTGGACTCGCCGAGTTGTTCTTCAGACTCGGCGAGTTGAGTCGTGGTGGCCCCACAACTCATGCCAGGTGGAACTCGTCGAGTTAGGAGAATACTCGACGTGTCAAGGGAGGATTCCAGGGAAATCAGTGTATACGCTCAGACTCGCCGAGTCACTATAGTGCACTCGCCGAGTCCGGTCAAAGTTTACTGTTGACCATTGACCAGCATTGACCTAGGTTGACTTGTTAAAGAGTAATCAACCTTAGTTGGGAAAGTGTTACTTAGAGATGTATTGTGCTATATGAGGACTATAGCTCGGGAGATCGAGTACTAGTGATTTCAGGATTTACGACTTAGCGAGACACGCGAGGTAAGTCTTCTCACTATACTTTACCTTGAGTAGGTAACCAGAGTTATGTGATAGAGTATTTGTATGCTATGTATGTTATGTGTTGTACTGCATTATTTCTATGTGATTTATGTTGTGCATGTTTACAGAGATAGAACCTGAGGGTTCACAAATTTTGGGTGCACGGACCCATAGAGTTATAGTCTCGAGTGGCTAATATGTGTTATATGTGTTATTTTGGGGAACTCACTAAGCTTTGTGCCTACATTGTTTGATGTTATTTGTTTCAGGTACTAGGGATGATCGCGGGAAGGCATCGGCTTGATCAGTACACACGCATGGGAGTTATGATTTTGAGATCTTGGGATTTTGTATTTATTTGAATTGGATAATTAAATATGGTTGTTTTCTGAATATTAAATGAATTATGTTTTATAAAAATTTTAAAATTTGTTTTGAAATTTACGGTGTTACAATACGAACTCCATTTTTGACGTTCTTTATATCCATGCGTAGGTGGAGACATACTGTACAACTTTTGTTTATACTCCGTCGGCAAATTTTATTTTATTTTTAAAGTTATACTTTTAACAGGTCGGGACGTGATTGGTTCGTTAAAATATCATAACTTCTTCATCCAATGTCCATTTTCGTCTGTCTTTTTATCGTTACACTACTAATAACGAGATCTGCGATTCTCGTTTAGATTGTGTCAGCTAAAAACCGCTCGATCTAATACTCGAACTTCGGGTTGTATACCGTTAAGTCGAAAATTCGAAAGAACATAACTTCCTCATACGGAGTCAGATTTGGGCATTCTTTTTATGGACGTTCTCAAGTTAACATATTCTACGACTTTCATTTAGATTACTAAGGCTAAAAGTCGCTCTATCATAAATTCACTATTTACATTTTCCCGATGTCGTGTCGGTTTCATCGCGAAACTTCGACGGGTTATAACTTCTTCGTTATAACTCGGATTTCGGCAGACTTTATATGTACAAAAACCTAGTAACATATACTAAAACTTGGTTAAGATTATTTATTCTAAATAATATTTTGCCGAAAAGTCATTTTCGACCCTTATTGCCTATAAAATTAACTAGCCCGGATCTACGGGTGTTACAATTCCCCAATTATTCTTTCTGGTTTTTTTTTTTTTGCAAACTGTTTTGCTCTAAATACTGCCATTGCCATTTTCCACGTGATATCCATTTCTTCAACATCTTCTGGATGAATTTGATCCAGATCAGCAAACGACAATTAGGGGGAAAGTTCTCCAGCTACAAAAGCATTGTAACAATTCACAAGTCCAGTAGCAAGGGCCAGATTTCATCATTTTCTTCGGATGTCAGAGCTTGAGAAGTATTTCTAGGAGTCTGAATTGATGCATTTGAAGATGAACCAGCTAGTTGAAAAGAAGTTTGAATTTGAGAAACTTGAACGTTTTGCACAGATGGAATAACATATGATGTGGGTTGATGAGCACGGAAAGGCTGAAATTGAGGAGTAGCAAAGGATGAAAATGCATTATTGGATTGAATGCCAAGATTAGCAAAAGAATATGAATTGACATGATTAATTTCTCTTCGCTTGTCATCCAGATCACAATCTTTAATAATCGACATTGTCTCAGCTAGGCTCAACCAATTCAGATCTTTAGTCTTCTTTATTACAGATACATTCATATCCCAAGACTTTGGCAACGAATTCATCAATTTCTTGTTGATTTCGGATTTTGTAACCAGTTCGCCAGTAGAACTCGTCTCAATGATGAGAGTGATGCACCTTTGCAGTTGGGTTTCAAGAGATTCCTCGAATGACATAATTGAACATGTTGAACTTTTGTCTTAACATGTCTTGACGACTTTCCTTCATATCTTCATTTCCTTCATAGACTTCAATTAACGCTTCCCATAACGCTTTCGCGGAAGTGTACTCACGAAAGCCCTGTGTAATTTCTAGGGGTAGAGCCATGGTAAGGGTGGCAAGTGCCTTTTCTTGTTCTTCAACTCTTTCAAAACCATCGTCAGTGTAGTTTTCAACTTGCTTGTCAGTAACAGTTCCATCTTCAAGTGTTGTGGTGATGCGAATTGGTCCTCTCAAGATGCTTCTCTAAATTTTGAAATCTTTCATCTTAATGTATTTTTCAATGCGATACTTCCACTCAGGAAACCCTTCAGCGGATAACAGTCCAGGAATGCGTGAGGTGGTACCCATGATGGCATCAAATTCATGATGAGCAGACACGGTTTGAGATTCCATTTTTTTGTTTTTGATTTTGTTCTTTTGTTTTCTTTTTTTTTTAATTAGAAATTTTTAATGAAAACTTTAATAAAAAGGCTATATTACGGTTTAAAAAAAAACTTTTGACCATAAACACAGTTTACGGTGGAGAATACGGTTTGGGTATACGGTCTGAGAGTATGGTTGGAGTTTGCGGTCTAAGAATATGGTTTGATCTTTACAGTTGATGAAGATTATCTATATACGGTTTCTGAAGATCTTGAGATTACGGTCAAAGTAGAGTTTACGGTTGTAACAAATCTGACCGTAAATACCCAGATTTCGATGATTTTCTAGCTGATTTGATTTCCCACGCAACGAAAACACCGAACCAAGCTTCAATTGCAGACGAACACAACCCTATTGACACCGTAAACGTGAAAAAGAAGTGAATTGACACCGGTTTGTGCTCTGATAATAATTGTAAGGTCCTCAATACAAGGATCATAACCAGGGTTCAAACAAAAATTGAAATAAAGTAAGAAATGATTACAAGAAGAGTAAGAATCAAGCTTTCACACATTAATATTGATAAACGTCAGGTACAACTTGATGATCGTGAACTCGGTAGACTGACAACCGCTTCTTACAAACTCTGACAAGCTATATATATATATATATATATATATATATATATATATATATATATATATATATATATATATATATATATATATATAAAGACTGACCGTAAACCTGATGACGGTCAGACAGACTGTAAACAGGTTTACGGCCACAACAAACTGTAAACCCAATCCTTACCATAAACACTCCAATCAACATAAACAAAAGCCCTATAACATCTATACATTCAATTGCCTAGCCCAAACCACAAAAAAAGTCCTTTCAACTACCCATCACCACCACCATCCATACTTACCCACCACCCACCAAAACTACCACCCATCAGTACCACCACCACTCTTAACCATCCACCCATTATCACCACCCGCCATCACTACCCCCATGCCAACATAAAAACACCATCATCCGTCACCACCAACAACCACTATCCACCAACCGTATCTATCCACCACCACCACCAAACATCACCGCATGTAACCATTACCCATCACCACCACTACCGCTACCACCCATCCATCAACATTACATGTTATTAAATACATATAATCACATATGATTACATGTATCAAATCACATATGATTTATGTAGACAAGATTCGTTTTCATATTCTTCATTCAATAATTTTTGTCATGTATTTAATTATACCTGATTATATAATATTTACTCACATATGATTAATATGGAAAAATATTTGTTATTGTGTTTTTGATTCATTATTTTTTCTCATGTATATAATCATATTTGATTAGATGTATCGAATCATATAATATTTATATGTTACTAAGTACATATAATCAAATTTGATAATATACACGTGAAAAACTTATGAATCACGAAAGCAAAAATGAATATTGTCCATTTAAATCATATGTGATTAGATACATAATAATTACACGTGACTATATGTATTTAATAAAATATTATTTACGTGAGTCTTATTTATTTTCGTGGTGTTTTCGATTTAATAATTGGCATTGTATATTAAATCACATGTGATTATATGTATTCAACCACATTTGATTTACATGGACAATATTTGTTTGAAAGTGTTGATTTAGTAGTTTTTCTTGTGTATTTAATCACATGTGATTATATTTATTTAATCACATATGATTTGTATGGAAAATATTTATTCTTGCGTCAATTTAATAATTGTTCTAATATATTTAATCACATGTGATTATATGTATTTAATCACATATGATTAATATGGATGAAGAACAACAATTAAATCGAGAACGTGAAAACAAACTTTATGCACATAAATCATATCCGATTAAATACGTATAATCACATGTGATTAAATACATGATAAAAAATATTCAGTCGAGAACACAAAATGAAGTATGTCGATATAAAGTTGACAAAGAACAATTACCCACCACCACCCTCAGCAACATTACCCACCACACACACCCACCCACCCACCACCACCACTACCTACCACCCATCACCATCTATCTCCACCACCACCACATCCCAATAACTAGAACTACCATCACCATATGTGTTTAATGCATATAATCATATAAATCATATATGCTTATATGTATTTAATCACATAAGTCACATGTGATTAAATACATATAATCATATTTGATTATATGTATCCACTCATATACAATTTATATATACAAGTTCCATTTTCATGTTTTAGATTAAATAATTTTTCTCATGTGTTTAATCATATGTAATTATATGTATTTAATCACATACGATTAATATAGACGAAAAACAACTTTTGAATCTAGAAAACAAAAACAAATCCTTTGTATATAAATCACATGTCATTAAATACACAAAAACAAATACTGAATTGAGAAAGACAAAATGTATATTTTCGATAAAATTATTTATCATTAGATACATTATGTGATTAAATACAGAAACTATAAATGCAGAACATGAAACTAAAACTTGTCCACATAAATCATATAAGATTAAATGTGTATAATCATGTATGATTAAATACAAAAATTATTGAATCCGGAATGTGAAAATGAAACTTGTGCGCATAAATCATATGTGATTAGATAAATAAAATCACATATGATTATATGTATAAAATCACATATGATTTATGTGGACAAAATTTGCGTACACAATTTTATATATGCACTCGTGTACTTAATCATATATGATTATATGTATTTAATCACAAATGATTTAAATAAACCAGATTCATTTTTGTATTTTCTATTCAATAATTTTTCTCATGTATTTATTAATATATGATTATATGTATTTGATCACATATAATTCAATATATGTTCTTGTGTATATTATCACATGTGATTATATGTTTCTAATCACATATGATTTATATGGACAATATTCTTTTTTGTCCATACAAATCATTTATGATTAGATACATATAATCACAAGTAATTAGATATATATAATCAAATATGATTAAAGTTGAGAAAAAACAATAATTGAATCTAGAACATGATAACAAATCTTATCCACATAAATCATATGTGATTGGATACATATAATCATGTATGATTATATGTATCCAATCACATATGATGTATATGAGCAATATTCATTTTTGAGTTTTCGTTTCAATAAATTTGCTTATATATTTAATCGCATGTGATCATAAGCGTTTAATCACATATGATTAATGCAGACATAAATTTGTTTTACTATGTGGACAATATTTATTTTCTCGGTTTCGATTTAATAACTTGTTAAATGTATTTAATAACATGCTATTAAAGTGGATAAAGAACAATTATTGAATCGATAATGCAAAAAAGAAACTTGTCCTTATATATCATATGTGATTAGATAAATATAATGTAATCACATATGATTAAATAATGAGAACAATTATTGAATCGGGAAAACAAGAATGAATATTTTCCTCATAAATCATATGTGATTATATGTATTTCAATACATATGATTAATATGGAGAATATTTATTTTCGTATTTTTTACTTAATTTTGGTTTCATGTATTTAATCACATGTTATTATATGTACTTAAACACATATTATTTATGCAGAAAAGATTTGTTTTCTCATTCTTGACTCAATTGTTGTTCTTGTATACATAATCACATGTGATTAAATGTATCTAATCATATATGATTTATATGGATAAAATTCATTTTTGAGTTTTCAATTCAATAATTTTTCTCATGTATTTAATCGCATGTGATCACATGTATCTAATCACATACCATTTATATGGTTAAAAAGAAATCGATCTTGTCTACATAAAAAATATATGATTAGATACATATGTAAGGATATGATTAAATATATGAGAAAAAGTATTGAATCAAGAACACAAAAATGAATATTATCGACATAAGTCATATATGATTAGACCGGTTGTGGAATAGCTGTGGGGACAATAATGCTACCCAAAAACATGGAAAAAAAACAAGTACAATTATAGAAAAAAGTAATTGCTATTTGCCAACCGTTGGAATTCACAAACTCGCCTTCATTGTTACCCCTTAAACAATCAAGTTCATAATATTATGGGTGTTTATTGGGTATAACTTTTGGGTTTCGGGTGGTTAAAATTTTTTCAGATAGATAAGTCAACCAACAACCAAACTGTATTAAATTCGGATATGTGTAATTCAGATATTAGGTCGTATATGGATATATCGGGTACTACCCGAAAAAATAAAAAATAAAATATTAGGAGAAAACATTCGGTGTGTTATCTAAACTATAAGTACCAATTGTATAAGTATATTTTAATTAACTAAAAAAAACAATAAGAATGATTCATTCACCAATTTGAAAACATGTAGTGTAGTAGGATAACCGTTTATATACATGATGCAGGGGCCACTTTTTTATTGTGAAAAAGTAGCATATAATGGTGAGAATTGAGAAAGAATCAAACTATCATATATAATCATATATAATATTTATATATTCTTTTTAAATTAAAGAAAATCAATCTCCTCATTAACAAAAGAGAAAAGTAAATTGATTAAATCATGTGAACAGGGTCGGTAAGAGTAAGAGATGCATGCTCTTGTGCACATATTAAACAAATGAGCTTTTTTTTAAATATTAGGTATTCGGGAAATACTCAAAACCCAATATACATACTCTATACCTGAACTTATATAAAATTGGCATAACCTAATACCCAAAACAAGAATAGTCCGACCTAATCCACCTAAATTCAAAACGATTCAGTCCATTAGTTTGGGTATCGGTTATTTCAACATGCATATATAATATGAATCAAAACATTATAGTTACATTCTTATATGCCAACTTCTTAACAAAAAGGAAAATACCTGATATGAGAAATTTAGCCTACCCAATGGAACTAGTAGGAGTAGGAACACAGTTGGCTTAACACAAAGGAAAATGCCTGATGATAATACTAATTATTGTGATGTACATAGCAAGACTCAGATTCATCATAAAATGGAAGGAGCACATGGATATTTGTTTGATGGCTTAACGCTGGAAAGCATTTAACAAACAAGCATAAGAATAGTTTGTGTACATGTTAACAATTAGTCTAACAAAAAGTTACCCACAATAGAATGTAATTAAGAAACCTTACCCTACTAAGAATCATTCCTAAAGGCATGGTGTCCAAAAAATGGCATTGGAGCATGAAGGAAGAAACTATGGGAGGTTATTAACCCAAGCATTGTTGATGTATATGGGTGACATCAATGATGTGGGTCTAATGTTAATTAGTTATTAAAGAATGCAAGCTTCTTTAGTATGCTGATAACAACAAAATTATATAAGAATAAATATGGGAAGATCCATGAGTGTATATGTCTTCAAAATCAATGGATTTACAGTAAGCTAGAAAGCTTCATTATAGTTTGTGGTATGATACTATCAATTACTGAAGTTGTGAAAGCTAAGTTTCTGAAAGGCTTGGTGTACAACTTGGTGTGAATATTAAAAGAACAATCTAGTGTGATAACCAAAAATACCAGTAATGGTTGTGGCAATATGTCGAACACCTAGAGTGCATAATCCTAGTTGCTGCCTTTTTTTTTTTAAGATGACACAATCGATTGAAAAACCAAATTTGATCAATGAAGTGGCAATATCCTGTGATAGCTTTCAGATGTAAATATCAACATTCATTTGTGTTTACAGTGATGACAATAGGTGATAATATTCGAACTTGGTTATATTAGGGGTAACACATCAAACTCTTGTTGAAATGTCTCATGTAACTTCTTCAAAATCATTGTCATGAAGTTAGTTTGTAATGAAAACCATAACTAATAGTTGGATTTGATCTTATCCGGTTGTAATTAACAATAAGATTGAGCTACTTTTTGTGATCGTGACGAAATCGAGCTATCAACTAGAGGACTGAGAAGTTGAGGTTTGGCTCTGGTAATTGTTGATTTGGCCAAATCGTGGCACCACCGTCAAAGCAATATGTATATTTGTTGAGATTTGTGTGTATCGCGAAGGAGTTTCCCGAATCCCTAAAAACGAATTAGCTTTAAGGATGAAGTATCTTTCAACAAACGATCAGATGAAGCTTGAGTTTGAGGTTTATGGATTTAGAATTGGCAACGAGTACGCATATGGAATCGATCATTGAGAAGAGCTAAACTCATAATCGATCCAAATAGTTGATAATTACGCTCACATAGGCATGTCTAATTATTAGAACTTAAATGATGTGCACGTTAAAAAAAATTGTTCTCAATTGTTCTCAATTTAATAGATTTTCTCATTTGAGCATACATCTTTATATATATATATATATATATATATATATATATATATATATATATATGTGTGTGTGTGTGTGTTACTCATTAAATTAAATAAATAAATTTCATACAAAGTAAATCATTTAATAATTAAACAATATAAGTACCAAACTTATAATAATCATACACTTGAATTACGTTGTTGTTGTTGTGGTTGTTATTATTATTATTATTATTATGTAATAATAAATTCAAGAGTTATAATATTTTAATATGAATCAAACTTATATACTACAATATTAATTTAAGTGTCTACTTGTTATTGGTATCTCCTTATAAAACCATATGCTACTAGCAATATCTTTTTATGATAATTCTTGAGAATATAGAACTAACAATATATATAAAACATATATAATAGTGCCAATATTCATCTTATAAACATAACAATTTGTTGAAAGCATGACCATTTTTATCATTTAGATATTAAAAATTTAAGTGACCATTGTTTTTATTATAGTCATAGATGCATATTTAAGCCATAATTGTAGATGTCCTATTCTTACATAATTGTTTTATAATTGTGAAAACTGTGGAAAATACAGTCATATGATGGTAGAAATATGTGATTTTTGTTATGATTTTAATACATAATTGTCTACATTGACAACATTATTTACTTCTTAGTCATGCATGTTAAATTAAAGCATAACAATAAAATCATTGTAGATACTCAAGTAATGTTTATCCTCCTTGTTGTTTTATAAATTATGCACACCGAACCCACACAAGCCAGTATTTAAGTGGTCTACCCTTAACCCTTACACATTCCTCAAGCGATTTTGTTATTGAGATAACACAGAATGAATGTTACACCAAACAAAACGACTATCACATTTTATAGTGAAATAAATCACACCATCTTTTGAAATAAAGTACTTGTCATCCACGAAATCCTATAAGTTTGTCTACCGATAATGGATTAGAGCACCCAAACACACATCGAAAATTGATTACAATCAAAAGTACACCCTTTTCCCATTCATGTACCCAAAAGTATCGCTCTATAACAACCATATGCTAGAAGATTAATGAGACAAGATTGTACCCACCAACTCACACGAAACTTCATGGCAGAAAAAACAACGCGCACTAAACTTCACATGAATCTGGTTGTGAAATTATGAAATTTTCCTTTCAGTATTCACTTCAGGTACTATAATATAGAGTACATATAATAAAACAAATGTACAACATCATGGTAAGAATGGAAAAATAGTTTGTTTAATAATAACTTAACAAACCAAAATTACCTAGGATCCGAGGTAGTTATGAAAACAAAAATATAATTATAAAATAATTTGAGTTAAAAAAGAATTCTTTTTGCATTAAATATAATAAATTATGAATCTGTACCTTATGGCCTAGCATCTTGCTGTTGGTTTATGGTTTTATATAAGTTATTAGCTGTTTCCGAAAAAACAAATTTGTATATCATTATTGTTAAGTTTATTTTTTTATTGTTAATATAGTTTTTAATTAAAGATTCATTTGTCTAACGCATTGAGTGGGGGTCATTAATTCCCATCTACTTACCATAACATCTACCCCGCGTGGACTCGATATATTATTCAATTAGTTTTCAAGCGTTTGTTTGTTGAATACTAGATTGTTTTGTACATTCAATTTTTTGACGAATTTTTAAATTACTGTTCGGTTGCTAAATTTTCGTTTAAAAGTTCTATTCAAAGATGTGTTAAATTTTCAATTTTGGGGGTTTAATCCCATTTTGTGGGAAAGCATAACTAAATGGTCTTTGCAGAATCACGAATTGACGGATAGTTATCATTCAATCAAACGTGATGATTCATTCAATCAAACGTGATGATTCATGTCCTAATGTAAACAAAAGGTATAGATTTATGAATAAAATAAACATGTTTCAAATCCAAGTGTAAATCTAAACAGTTCAAAAAAGAAAACTTAGATAAAACTTCAAAAATGGTTCCTGTGGTTTTCGAAAATATCAAGTTTAGTCCCTAAGTTCAAAAAACCTCACGGATCGTTCCAGTAGTTTCAAAACTTTTAATATTTAGTCATTCCGGCTAACTCCGTTACCATTTAGTCATTAAGTCAGGGTAATTTTGTCAAATCACTACACAGGGACCATTGATGAGGTTTTTAATTACTTTTTTTTAAAATAAATAAATATATAATATTTAATATGCAAGGGGTCCCACCCACCCACCCTCTCTCTCTCTCTCTCTCTCTCCTACTTGCTACTGTCATCACCATCCTTCCACCCCTTTATTTAGATAGCCGCCAGATTCCATTCGTTTATTTGATTTGAAACAGATTTCCATGGGGCCTTTTTAATATGAATACAAATTCGATAGGTGATGAACACTATGGTCGTTCTTTTCTCCTTTCCTAAGTATAATGGTTATAATTCCTAGATCTACACTATAGACTGGTTTAGTGTCAAGTGTAACATTGGTGTGGAATGAATTTGGATATAACAAAGGAAAAGCTGGTGAAACAGGGCAATGTTTTGGTTCTGTCATTTTATCGAACACTTTATGTCACACCCCAAAACCGAGAATGTCGGAAACGTTCTGGGGTGGAAGACGTCATGTAAAGTATCACAACACAGTATAACAGTAAATAAGCAAACAACATCATCCATTGCATTAAATATATATAATTTTAATACAAGCGTGTTCTGTACAGTTATACACACCAAAAATAATGTAAATCAAAATAATAAGATGAGTCTTGGATGCACTCCATCTTCTCAAAAGTTGGTCTCGGTACCTGTCTACTGATGACCTGAGAATACAAGTTATTTTGAAAGAGTTTATCAGCATTAAGCTGGTGAGTTCATAAGTATTTTAGTGTCGGTGTTTGTTATCAAAACGTTTGAACATGTCTCCAGTGTAAGTTTGTAAAATGTATGTAAATGTTTGTAAATTGAATGTAAATGTTTGTAAGTGTTTGTAAAAGTTTGAATCTCTCAGAAAAACCTATATTTTCTTTAAAAGTAGCCTTCTACCAAGGCTTAACTGTTTTGTATGATCGTTTGTTGTAAAAGTATGTAATTTGCCCAAGTGTAACTATCATTATCAAAATATAGTTTGTACATTAATGTTTAAGTGAAATAATCACTAAGTATATGTAATGGGTAAATTATTGTAGTAGTGTAGTGTTGTATTATAGGAACTACTGCTGTACTAACTACCTTAAACCGGATTTATATTAAGGTATCCTGTGATTAATTGCACCATACTATTGACTGGTAACAACGACATACGAATGGTCATAAAATGGAATGACATTTGGCACCCGCACACCTGCAGGTCCAGCTGTAGCTAGCAGCAAGGTGTAGGATAGTCAATCCAGTATAGATCTATACGCAAACTCACGCTCTCCCTCCAACAAAATTCTGGCTACAACTCGGGCCATGACAGTTAAGGCATGCTCCGATATAGTGGATCACAATTGTTAACGTATTCATGTATATGTAATGTAATGTTACTTGTTCTAGTATCGTTGTATATGTTCCCTTCTTAGTATAGTTGTATATGTTCTTCTCTAGTATAGTTGTATATGTTCTTATCTACTATAGTTGTATATGTACTCATAGTAATGTAATGTATATGTTCTCATAGTAATAAGTATTGACTCATGAATGAACTGACTCATTGATCTAGAAATTGTAGTAGTATGATCCTGTGTTACCCTGATAGTAACTTAATAATGATGTAACTCATACGCATAAATATGGAAGTACTTTTATGTCTATATATGCATATATGATATATAATTAATATTGAAACGATCCTCGGATGGCTACCCGACATCCCACCAGACCACATCTAAATCGAGGAAAAGGAAATAGGGTGGATGGCCTTCCTAAGCCCTTTAAACATTTCTTATATATCTATACATATATGGGCATGCAATTTATAAGAAGTATAACAAAGTTTAAATAAAATTATTTAGTAAGAAAAGAGTTTGTAAAGCAGTTTGAAGTAAAACAGTTTGATAGACAGTTTGGACAATGATAAAATCATTGGTTTTATAGTTATTAATCACATGTCATTGATGTAATAACTATAGGTATTTAACTTGTATTCCCCCCCCCCCCCCCATAAAAGTATTTAAAACATTTAAAAGTATTTCAAAGGTTAATTAAAGGGGTATGAACTCACTTGTGGTGAGTGGATTTGATTGAAGTGTCGGCTACTGTGCTAAGTGGCAAACGTAGACTTGTTCACACGTACGAGCCTAGTTATCATATAATGAGCGTATATATAACTAATTAACCAAATAACAACTAATGAAATAAGTTGGGACACTGTTGAACATGTAAACACTTTGTATACGTGTTATAAGTCCTAATGGTTGCATCTAAGTTGTTGTGGGACAAGGCTAAAGGGGATTAATGTACCAAAGGGCCTTATATAAGTGTTTACTCCTCAATAAACCCCACACAAGGAGTTTACGGTCATAAACCCTTGATTTTACGGCCGTGAACTCCAAATCTTGGTGGTAATTGATGTTTTGAAGTGTTATTTGATTTCTAGAATAAGCCTTGCTTGGTTGTTTAATCCTTTGGGTAGTTTAGGGCATAGAAATACTCCTTTGAGGAGTTTACAGCCCCAAGGCCAAATCCCTTAGAGTTTACGGCCATAAACTCTCATAGGATGGGTGTTTTTATTCTTTCAAGTCCCAAGCACAAGTAGGATAAGTTCTAATTATTTGTTTGAGGCTAAAGAGGACCCTAGGCACACTTTGGTGCCCTTATTTGGTGCTTACGGCCTAAGAGTATTCCTTGGCCATAAACTCCCTTTAAGGGGGTGCTTTTGATGTTTTAAAGTACAAAAATTAGCTAGAAGTAATTGACGGTTAATGTCTAAAGCCTTAGGGGTGATTAGGGCACATTATGGCCCTTGAATTTGGAGTTCACGGTCAAAGAAGTTCTTGGGCCGTGAACACCCTAAGCTATGTGTTTTTGATTGTTTTCTAGTCTTTAATGTACATACATATTATCCTAATCTATGTTATTAAGCATATAAAAAGCATTATATAACAACTAGAGAAGTGTACTCACGATTTGGGATGAAAACCCGAAGATCCGTGAGAGAGAAAATGGCTTTTCTCTAGTTGGAAATGTGAATAATGAATGAATTTAGTTCAGAAATCTATTTATAGTCCTGAAATATTTTTGGCAGAAATATTTTTATTCCGGAATTGAACTCTAATATTTTGAAGTTTTGAAATACTCAAGTTTCACAAACCCATGAGCATCCACTCTCCTGATATCTCGTTAAACATAAACCCTATTGTACACAAACTTATTCGGAAAAGTATGAAATTCATTGAAACTGGTCTAGCTTCTATTGAATAGATAATGTTCGTAAAAATGGAAATTTCAGGTTGTCACATCATCCCCCGGTTAGAAGGAATTTCGTCCCGAAATTAGAATTTAAGCAATTAAGAAGTTACAAACAACTAAGCGAAAAGACGAGGGTATTTCAGTTTCATCTGATCCTCGCATTCCCAAGTGAATTCTGGTCCTCGCTTGGCGTTCCAACGAACCTTCACAATTGGGATACGACTTTGTTTTGTCTGCTTGACCTCATGGTCCATGATCTCTATAGGTTCTTCCACGAAGTTCAGGCTCTCGTTGATCTCGATCCCGTCGAGTGGGATTACAAGAGTCTCGTCGGACAGACACTTTTTCAAGTTAGATACGTGGAATGTAGAATGTACGTTACGAAGTGTGTCGGGTAGGTCGAGTTTGTAAGCTACGGGGCTGACTCTTGCGAGAATCTCGAAAGGCCCTATGTACCTCGGATTAAGCTTCCCACACTTACCGAAGCGTATCAAGCCTTTCCAGGGTGAGAATTTTAGAAGGACTCTGTCTCCCACCTGAAATTCCAAAGGTTTTCTTCGCATATCAGCGTAGCTCTTCTGTTGGTCTCTAGAGGCTTTCAATCATCCACGTATCTGAATGATTTTATCTGTCGTTTCCCGAATGATCTCCGGACCGGTGAGAGTACTGTCAGAAGCCTGCCCCCTGGCTAATTGGGTATCACCCACCTCAGCCCAGCATAGAGGGGATCTGCACTTTCGGCCGTAGAGGGCTTCAAATGGAGCAACCTTGATGCTCGTGTGATAACTGTTATTATAAGAATACTCGAAAAGGGGTAAATGAGTATCCCATGCCTTTCCAAAGTCAATCACACAGGCTCTCAACATATCTTCTAGTGTTTGGATGGTCCTCTCACTTTGTCCGTCGGTCTGTGGATGGTAGGTTGTGCTTATGTCCAGCCTTGTTCCCAGGGAATGTTGTAGTGATTGCCAGAATCTTGAGGTGAACCTACTATCTCTACCGGAGATAATGGACATAGGTACACCATGTAGCTGTACGATTTCCCTAATGTACATTCTCGTAAGTTTCTCCATCTTGTCGGTTTCTTTGATAGGCAGGAAGTATGCAGACTTGGTCAATCTATCGACGATGACCCATATGGTATCAAGTCCACCCGTTGTCTTTGGAAACTTGGTTATGAAATCCATAGTGATCCACTCCCACTTCCATTCTGGAATCTCTGGTTGTTGTAGTAAACCGGAGCGCTTCTAGTACTCGACCTTAACCTTTGCGCAAGTTAAGGCATTTACTTACGAAGGTAGCAATTTCTGCTTTGATATTTGGCCACCAGTATAGCTTTTTAAGATCCAGATACATCTTATCTGAACCTGGGTGGACGGAATACCGAGTGTTGTGCGCCTCGGTCATGACCAAGTCTCGGAAACCACCGTGTTTCGGTGTCCAGATTCGGTTAATGAAATATAAGGCTCCGTCACCCTTGGTTTCTAAATTCTTGTCCATTCCTCTGAGGGATTCACTCATCACATTTTCAGGTTCATGGCTTCAAGTTGGGCTGCCTGAATTTGTTTAGACAAGTGTGAATGGATGGTTATTGACAATGACTTGACCCTACGACCAGAATATTCCTTCCGACTTAAGGCGTCTGCTACTACGTTGGCTTTACCCGGATGATAACGAATATCGCATTCGTAGTCACTGAGTAGCTTGATCCACCGTCGTTGTCTCATGTTGAGCTCCTTCTGATCGAATATGTGTTGTAAACTCTTGTGGTCGGTAAAAATAGTGCTTTTCGTCCCGTCCAAGTAATGTCTCCAGATCTTCAGAGCAAACACCACTGCTCCTAGTTCAAGATCGTGGGTCGTGTAGTTAACTTCGTGTGTCTTCAACTGTCTGGAGGTGTAGGCGATGACCTTACCTCGCTGCATCAGAACACACCCGAGCCCTTGGTTCAATGCATCGCAATAGACTACGAAGTCTTCTATCCCTTCGGGGAGAGATAGTATTGTGCGGTGCACAAGGCTCGCTTGAGCGTTTGGAACGCTCTTTCTTGTTTCTCTTCCCAGTCAAAGGCCACGCCTTTCTGGGTCAGGGTTGTAAGAGGTTTCGCTATTCGGGAGAAGTTTTGTATGAATCTGCGGTAGTAGCCAGCGAGGCCTAGAAATTGACGAATTTCAGTAGGCGTCTTTGGTGCTGACCAGTTCTCAATGGCTTTAATTTTGGATGGGTCCACGTGGATTCCCTCTTCGCTTACCACATGTCCTAAGATTTCGACTCTTCGGATCCAAAATTCACATTTCTAGAACTTCGCATAGAGTTTCTCCATTCTCAAAGTTACTAGAACTTGTCGAAGGTGATCTCCATGCTCTTCCTTACTTCGGGAGTAGATCAGGATGTCGTCAATGAAAACGATGACGAACTAATCCAATTAAGGTCGGCATACTCTGTTCATCAGGTCCATGAAAACTGCGGGCGCATTGGTCAATCTGAATGGCATCACCACGAACTCGTAGTGTCCGTAACAAGTTCGGAAGGCTGTCTTCGGAACATCCTCCTCTAGCACTCGTAACTACTGATATCTGGATCTCAGATCAATTTTGGAGAAGTAACTAGCCCCTTGTAGTTGGTCAAACAGATCGTCTATGTGCGGCAGAGGGTATCGATTCTTGACCATCAGTTTGTTGAGTTCCCTGTAGTCGATACACATACGGAATGATCCGTCTTTCTTCTTAACAAACAAGACGGGTGCTCTCCAAGGTGAGAAGCTTGGTCTTATGAAGCCCTTGCTGAGCAGTTCGTTAAGTTGACCAAATAGTTCCTGCATCTCTGCTGGTGCTAATCGGTAGGGCGAATTGGCTACTGGGGTAGCTCCTAGAACTAAGTCGATTCTGAACTCGACCTTTCGTTGCGGAGGTAATCCTGGTAGCTCTTCTGGGAAAATGTTGGGGAAGTCGCTCACTACTGGAATGTTCTTTAGTTCTTTCGTTTTGAGGTTCGTGTCGACGATGTGAGCAAGGAATGCATGGTATTCTTTACACATATATTTTTTTGCTTGAATACTTGATATAATACGGAGACTCGCACCGGGTTTGTCGCCGTAGACGATAAGAGTCTCGTTAGACGGGAGGTTTAGACGGACTGCTTTCTCAAAGCACATGATGTCGGTGCGATGAAGACTCAACCAATCCATGCCGATGATAACGTTGAAGCTTTTAATCGAGACCAGCATAAGGTCGATTTGGAATGAATGGTTATCTAGAGTTAGGGTACATCCTAAGTATATGCTATTGGTGTTTTCTGTTTTTCCATTAGCCATTTCTACTGTGAATTGTTCTTTAAGTGCGTGTGGTTATTGTTTAAGCATGCGAGCAAATTTATGGTTCACGAAGCTTCGCTCCGCTCCACTATTGAACAGAATGCATGCATAGGAGTTATAGAGGAGGAACGTACCAATTACCACCGTCGGGTCAGCAACTGCTTCCCCATGGCCTATTGCCAGTACCCTCCCTGCTCTGCCATCATTCTTCGCTTTGGGGCAGTCCCTCTTATAGTGGCCTGCTTCACCACATCCATACCAGGTCGGGCTCGCGCCAGAGCCGGGGACCTAGGTGATCGGCCTCACTGGGGATTTATAGAAACGGACGATGTGTCCCTTCCTGTTACAGTTAGAGCACTGCATTTAACGGCAGGGGCCGTTGTGTTGAAAGTTGCATTTGTTGCACTTGGGCAAACTTCCAGCGTACCGCCTCACCGGAGCAGCATCAGCAGCAGGGGTTATCGCGGCATGAATAGCCACAATTTGCTGCTTTTTAGCAGCTCGTTGTTTCTTCTTGTCTTCCCAAAACTTCCGCTTAGTGTCAGCGTTTTTGGAGGGTTCCGGGATGGCCAGGGTTGTTGTTGTTGCAGGGGTTTGACTCCATGGTCAATGAGTCGCTTGGCACTGTCGAAGGTAGCGGGGTTTGATGATAGGACATTCCCCTGATACGGAGGCACTAGCCCCCATATGTACCTTTTGATCTTTTTCCCCTCAGTGGGAACCATATTGGGGCAGAGGGCCACCAGTTCGCTGGATCTGGCAGTATAAGCGACAATGTTGGTGCCCTTCATGGTCAGGCTCCAAAGCTCCTACTCTAATTTATGGATTTCGCCCCTTGAGCAGTATTCCCCAATCATGAGGTCTTTCATCATTTCCCAGCCTATATCGTTGGCTACGACGAGGGTTAGAGCTTTAACGTGGCCGTTCCACCACGTCAGGGCCTTTCCTTCAATGGTGCATGCGACATATTTGACTTTGCTCGCAGCAGGGCATGAACAAATTTCGAAGACTGATTCAGTCTTCTCGAACCATTGCGAGAGGGCAATGACTCCGTCGGTCCCATGAAAGGACTTTGGCTTGCAGTTAGTGAAATCCTTCTAGGAGCACTCTCTCGAGCGCACAGGAGTTTCCACCGGAATAGAGTTAACAGGGGTTCCACCTCTGCTGGCATCAGTAGAGTGATACTGTGCCATGGCAGTTGCCACTGTTATGGCTTCGGCAGCATTTAGGGCTACTGTATCGATGACCGGAGGTGGAGGAGGCGGTGGAGGTGCAGGGTTATTCCGAGGAGATTTGCGACGAGGCATCTTTCAACTATAAGTTTATAAAGATAAGCAAAGTGGTAAGAATCAATTTGTAAGTAAGGTGAGAGTGACACATGGACTAACTAACCATAGCCCAACAGTTGAATGAGTGTTTGAGATCACAACAAGGAAGATTAATAGGAAAACGAGAGTGTAAAGATTTTTCCCACAGATTAGATAGATGTCAATAATACTGGTATTACCGATGTAATAAGTTCAGGGAAAATCGACCTAACAGTAGGTCTTACATCATACCAGACGGAAAAGTTTGACAGTCCTTAGATTCCTAATTAGAGTACTGAAAGTTAGGAATATTTTATAGACAAGTGCTACATAGAGCACAGATGTTAAAGGCTAATCCTTAACCCAAAAGATAAAAATGTACTAGACATCTTCTAACGGCAATGAGTATTCCTCGGGAGAACCCTGAGGTCTCTCATTTGACGGATCGCCAAAAATAATGTAAATCAAAATAATAAGATGAGTCTTGGATGCGCTCCATCTTCTCAAAAGTTGGTCTCGGTACCTGTCTACTGATGACCTGAGAATACAAGTTATTTTGAAAGAGTTTATCAGCATGAAGCTGGTCAGTTCATAAGTATTTTAGTGTCAGTGTTTGTTATAAAAACGTTTGAACATGTCTCCAGTGTAAGTTTGTAAAATGCTTGTAAATTGTATGTAAATGTTTGTAAATGTTTGTAAAAGTTTGAATCTCTTAGAAAAACCTATATTTTCTTTAAAAGTAGCCTTCTACCAAGGCTTAACTGTTTTGTATGATCGTTTGTCGTAAAAGTGTGTAATTTCCCCAAGTGTAACTATCATTATCAAAATATAGTTTGTACATTACTGTTTAAGTGAAATAATCACTAAGTATATGTAATGGGTAAATTATTGTAGTAGTGTAGTGTTGTATTATAGGAACTACTGCAGTACTAACTACCTTAAACCGGATTTATATTAAGGCATCATGTGATTAGTTGCACCATACTATCGACTGGTAACAACGACATACGGATGGTCGTAAAACGGAATGACGTTTGGCACCCGCAGACCTACAGGTCCGGCTGTAGCTAGCAGCAAGGTGTAGGATAGTCAATCCAGTATAGATCTATACGCAAACTCACGCTCTCCCTCCAATAGAATTCTGGCTACAACTCGGGCCATGACAGTTAAGGCATGCTCCGATACAGTGGATCACAATTGTTAACGTATTCATGTATATGTAATGTAATGCTACTTGTTCTAGTATCGTTGTATATGTTCTCTTCTTAGTATAGTTGTATATGTTCTTCTCTAGTATAGTTGTATATGTTCTTCTCTAGTATAGTTGTATATGTACTCATAGTAATGTAATGTATATGTTCTCATAGTAATAAGTATTGACTCATGAATGAACTGACTCGTTGATCTAGAAATTGTAGTAGTATGAACCTGTGTTACCCCGATGGTAACTTAATAATGATGTAACTAATACGCATGAATATGGAAGTACTTTTATGTCTATATATGCATATATGATATATAATTAACATTGAAACGACCCTCGGACAGCTACCCGACATCCCACCAGACCACATCCAAATCGAGGAAAAGGAAATAGGGCGGATGGCCTTCCTAAGCCCTTTAAACATTTCTTATATATCTATACATATATGGGCATGAAATTTATAAGAAGTATAACAAAGTTTAAATAAAAGTATTTAGTAAGAAAAGAGTTTGTAAAGTAGTTTGAAGTCAAACAGTTGGATAAACAGTTTGGACAGTAATAAAATCATTGGTTTTATAGTTATTAATCACATGTGATTGATGTAATAACTATAGGTATTTAACTTGTATTCCCCCCCCCCCTCCCCATAAAAGTATTTAAAACATTTAAAAGTATTTCAAAGGTTAATTAAAGGGGTATGTCCTAGTTGGCCTTTGTCTTATCCAAGACATCACAACTTTCCACATTTGATGAATGTTATAAACCTTCTTAATACTTTTCACTCATTGTCAAAATATTAACTTTAAGAATTGTTATTGGAACGAAGTATGATTGACCTTTTGATGTAACCATTTCTTCAATTCTTGATTCCTCTTCTTAAACATACAATTGTACTAAGACTCACTTAGAGGATTAATTAAGATATGGTTCTTGATCATTAAGACCTATCATAAAGCATAAAATCTACTCTCCCTTCTTCTTAGAATGGAGAAACTTTTATCTTTCCGCCTACTTAATTCTTCTTATTCGTTTTGCTATTGATTGAAACCTTTTTAATCAATTCCGAATTACACTTAATCTTATAATAATCATATTTACTAAACTTTTAGTAAATCATGATGAATGTCTTGTTACTATTATGGTGGACTTTTACCATCACACAAACTTGTGTACTCGATCTCCTAGTCCTTTCACTTGACACTTTGTCAACGAATTAGTCTAATTTCCAAATATGAAATTTGTCAGTCATCATGCAACCAAGTTGTGTGATTCCAAATTTCTGTCTAATTGAAATTTGGGCCATGAGAAACTCTCCCTATTTGGTAAATTCTCGACATTTCCATAAATAAGAATCATATCCATTCGTTGTAGAAATATGTAAACATCAATTTTCATAACGATTTCATTGCAAGAAAATAAACAAATAAATAAATAAATCAAACAAAATTTATTTTATTTACAAAAGCAGTGGAAAACATTTGTCCTTACAATGCAAAATCCATTGAAAACTATGTATTTCAAAAAGAAAATTTCTAACAACTCTATCATAACTATCTAAGCTCAAAATCTAATCTTCAAGTTCATGCGATCGAGATCCATTTCTTTGTGATTAGACTCATCTTGCTCTTTCATCAAGCTTCCTTTCTTTTCACCGATCCTACAAAACATTCAAATGCAATCTTATCACATCATGTATTAAGAATCAACAAATAGGAACTTAATTTAGATAGTGGATTTTACCTGAAGCACAACCATACTCTTTGACTCTCCCATCTTTGGAATCCTCAGGCTCTTGGGGCAGATTTCTATCCAACACCCTTTCTTTTGGTAGCAAACGCAGGTTGGTTCTCCTAGAACATCCATGGAAGCATGGTCGGTTGACTTTCCCAACAAATACGCTCCATTGCTTCGCCAAATCATTTCTGATTCAGCAGCAATGAGCATGTAAGTTAGTTCAATGAGGTTGTCGTCATGATCCATCATATAATACTTTCGTTTGAACTCATTATATGATTCAGGAAGTGACTGCAAAACCCAATTTACAGCCAACTCATTCGGGAATGACACACCCAGCATTATCAACTTATCAATGTGTGATTTCATTCTTCGAACGTGGGCACACACGAGTTTACCATCTTCATGTTTCATTTCCAATAGGGCTTTAGTGATATTGAACCTTTCAATTCTTCGATCTTGTAGGTTAGGGAGAACAATTGGAGGAGGAGGAGGAAGTGAAGCATGAGTTCTTGTTCCTTGATCAAATCGTGAAATATCATCTTCATGTGGAATGCTTGTTTCATGGGATTTGGGAAGACCATAGTTGTCGAACTTTAACATCTACAAAACGGGAGAAAACGAATTCAAGTTAGTTGATCGACTGAGTCCTTAGTAAATCACCCAAATGAGATACTAAGGCTAGGACCCAACACAATACGCTACAACCTATAAAAGGGATGTCGTAATCTAGTTGCAGAATATTTGAAGGTAAGTGAATGACGATTCACTAATTTCCACCATGAAAAACAAAAAAATTTAAGTTTTAAATCTATGAAAACTCCTAGATCCTTTGAGATTCATTGAACATTTCAATGGCATGTATAAATCTCGATATGCCCCTCTTGTTTGTGACTGGGATGCGGAGGATCACAAAGCGGGTGTGAATAACCATGCAAACTTACATGGTGCCCTCACATGTTATAGTCACTTATTCGATGTGTCGGTAAACCACACATGCTCCACCGAACTATGACAAACATTGAGTCACCCTTTGCTACCTTTGCTTAGAACCATTTAGTGTGCCGGTAAACCACACACGCTCCACTAACGTCTTCGCAAGGGCACAAAGTGTAATTTCATGGAATTGCATCAATTCACTTTTGCCTAAGTAACTAAGATTGGGAATTTGAAAAACATTTACTTACTTTGTATTTCATTATACTTATAATGGAAGGTTTCGTCCTATCCTACCCGTTCAGCTAACGACCCTCCACTGGTCAAGAGTGCGGTGGGTAAAAGTGGATACCCATTCAATCATCATTTTATAGGCAATTTCCTTAAACACCCCTCATAGACCAGCTTTGTGAATGAGGCCTACTAACGGTAAGAATGACTTTTACTCATACATATATATAATGTTAGACTTTTAATGTTATATATATAGTATAGGGTGTATTTTACACTTTTAAATTATTAGGTAGTCAAATTTAATAATTATACTTTTAATTCAATTAAATTGCAAACCAAAACTTTTATGGATTTATTAAACCTCTTTTAATTATACACCTTAATTAATTAATAAAACCATAAGGGTGTGAATTGAACTTTTCAAAACATTACTAGGGTTTTAGAATTTAACATTCCTAATTAAACTTTTAATCAACTTTTAAATTCCAAAACTTGAGGGCGAGTTTTGAAACATTTCAAAACATTAGGGTTTAGAATTTAAACATACATCAAAATTAAACTTTTAATCAAAATTTAAATTCCAAAACTTGAGGGCAAGTTTTGAAGCCTTTTTCAAAACATTAGGGTTTCAACTATTTAAATTTCAAAACAACAAAACTTTGAGTTCATATTTAAACTATAAAACCTAAATGGAAAAAAGTGAAACTTTTCAAAGCACAAGTATCAAATAACAAATAATCTAAATTAACATTTTATCACATAATTATCCATATTTGATTTATTTAATGATTTCTTGCAAAACAATTTACCAATTTAATCAAAATAATTAATCAATTATCACATAAGGAAACAAATATTTTATTAATTGATAAATATCTTCAATTAGATCAAAAATATACTCATATATATCAAAAAATCGGATTTATATTGATCTAATATGATAAAGGCAAGTATCTCAAAGATAAACAACAAGAAATCCCGAAAATACCTCTCTCTGACGCTCCGACTCGCCGAGTCACATTCTGGAACTCACCGAGTAGGGCTGACTCGCCGAGTCAGGTCGAACAGTGAGGCCAAAACATGATTTTCAGCAACATAAAGCATCAATACAATAGAAACTAATCTAGGCTCTGATACCACTGATGGGTTTTGGTCATAAGAACATCTTATGTCCTCATACAAACCCTAATGCTTGGATCTAGGTTTCTCTATTGTACATGCAAGTTATCCAAGACCATAAACCCTAATTCTAACATATGGAAATCGATATTAACATACAATTAGGTTTAAGATATTACCTTGATTGTTATGTAGCAATAAAAATCTCAATTCCTCCTTGTATTGACTTTAGAAAGCTTAGAGTCACAAATGTCACTCCTTTAATGGTTTACAAACACCATAAGCAAGATGATGAAGAGGAGAGAGGATGGAGGCTGCCCAAAAACATGTGAAACCCTAGAACAAATCTTAGCCACGTTTTTGGTTCATAAAGGATCTATATATGGTGAGACTATTAGGGTTATCTAACAAGGAAACCCTAATTTGGATGCTTAAGCCCTAAGCAACCCATAGACTCCTTTAATTAAGGCCTTGGATGATTTCCTTATGCGCTTCCCCATAGAATTCGTCCACTCCTTAATTTAAGACAATCCATAGCCCAAATTGCAATTATCTTATAATTATAATTCCAGTCCCTTAAGTTTAACTAATCTCTTTCAGTCACAAAACTAATTACCAATTAATTATTGACTAATATTAATTAAACAATATGATTTCTCCTTTAATATATTATTCTCATAATATATTAATAAATCATATTTAATCCTTTCTCTCCATAATTTATCCTATCAAGTTGCTTTGGTGAAGGCAACCCAAAAGGACCATGTACCATCGGGTCAAGTACATACCAAAATAGTTATGGACTTAGACACTAATCCAACATGATGGTCTAGAACAATCGATCCCAGATTGTTTTGATGAAGCTTTCCCATTTAATTTGACACCCTTTACTCTAAACCTATGAAATCAATCGTACATAACCTATGAACACCTTTTTTATAAACATGACCTTTTTATGTGGATCAATACATAAAATCTTCACACACACACACACACATAGAGAGAGAGAGAGACAAGAGAAATAGAGAAGTAGCAGAGGAGTAAATGTTGAGAGAGAGACCCTTTGACATAAGAAAGAGAGAGAGAGGGTGGAACCCCTTGCATATTAAATATTAAATATTTATTTATTTTAAAAAAAAGTAATTAAAAACCTCATAAATGGTCCCTGTGTAATCAAATGACAAAATTGCCCCTGACTTAACGGCTAAATGGTAACGGAGTTAGCCGAAAGGACCAAATGTTAAAAGTTTTGAAACCATAGGGACGATCCGTAAGGTTTTTGAACTTAGAGACTAAAATTGATATTTTCAAAAATCATAGAGATCATTTTTGAAGTTTTATCAAAAACTTATTAAAAAGTTATGATACATATAAAACGATAAGAATGTGAACAACATCAAAAGTAAAACTAATAAGGGAAAATGACCCTTGAGGGTAATTAACTTTTGCGTTTGTACTCATTTGGTCCCTTTTTTTTTTTTTTTTTGTTTTCAATATACCATTGAACTTTTTGTTGGTGTTTACCATAGCCCTTTTGACCGTCTTTTGACCTGTGATAGTCGGTCAAAGGGTTATGGTGAACACAAACAACAAGTTCAATGGTATATTGAGTACAAAAAAAAGGAAAGGGACCAAATGAGAACAAACGCAACAGTTCGTTACCCTCCTGATTCATTTTCCCTTTACTCATTTACAACAAATCCCACATCATCTCCTACTGATATTAATGACTTTATGAGATTCATTCTTGCTTCTCTTCAAAACATAACCTACGAAAGGACATTATTCATACATGTATAACTTTATAATGCACTTGAATATTTATTAGGGGAATCTTGACTAAGCAGATGCATTTCATGACTACATTTACATTTGCAATCAAATGATTTATCGTATCATGGATTCTAGACAAGTCTACAAACGAGTGGAATCACAAGTGCTGTGATTTTTTAGTTTACTTAGCTTTAAGATCGAACTCATGGGATAAGATACAACATCAATATGTACAATATCATGCTGCTTTTGTAGACACATCACCATAATATTGTACATATTGATGTTGTATCTTATCTCATGAGTTCGATCTTAAAGCTAAGTAAACTCAAAAATCATAGCACTTGTGATTCCAATCGTTTGTAGATTTGTCTAGAATCCATGATACGATAAATCATTTGATTGGAAATGTAAATGTAGTCATGAAATGCGCCTACTTAGTCAAGATTCCCCTAATAAATATTCAAGTGCATTACAAAGTTGTACATGTATGAATAATGTCCTTTCGTAGGTTATGTTTTGAAGAGAAGCAATAATGAATCTCATAAAATCATTAATATCAATAGGAGATGATGTAGGATTTGTTGTAAATGAGTAAAGGGAAAATGAATCAGGAGGGTAACCAACTGTTGCGTTTGTTCTCATTTGATCCCTTTCCTTTTTTTGTACTCAATATACCATCGAACTTGTTGTTTGTGTTCACCATAACCTTTTGACCGGCTATCACAGGTTAAAAGCCGGTCAAAAAGGCTATGGTAAACACCAACAACAAGTTCGATGGTATATTGAAAACAAAAAAAAAAAAAAAAAAAAAGGACCAAATAAGTACAAACGCAAAAGTTAATTACCCTCAAGAGTCATTTTCCCAACTAATAACGACTCACTGATTTTTATTTTTTTAAATTATCTTAATACAGATTCAAGAATCACAATAAAAGTTTAATCAACTAATTGCATCATAATTTTTTTCACTTTCATTTTTTGAAGTTTTTTAACAAAACCAATTAGGCTTTAGCTACACCCATATTGAAAAGATCATAATTAAATAAAAAAAATGGTCATCCATACGAAAATTTTATGGTAGCCGAAAAGCTATAATCTTACAACAAGCTAAACTTTTCTACAAAAATGGCCACAAATTTGAATTTGTCAACGTCTCCTTATCTCTATATAACTCCACTACTTTTGGGACCTTAAAACAGTCAGAGGGTGTTGATTGAAAATGGGTTCCCCTCCAGTCTTGACTACTCTTGAAGAATCAGAAGTATCGCCACCTCCGGCCACCGTATCAAACAGGTCCCTGCCACTCACTTTCTTTGACTTCTTATGGCTAACCTTCCCTCCGGTTAACACCGTCTTCTTCTATGACGTCCCAATCACTAAATCACACTTCACTAAAACCATCGTTCCCAAACTGAAAAATTCATTATCGATCACCCTTCAACATTTTTTTCCATTCGTTGGCAACTTGATCGTGTTTCCTTCCCCTGATAGAAAACCTGAAATCCGATATGTTGAAGGTGATTACGTCGATGTTACGTTCGCAGAATGTAACCTTGATTTCAACTATCTTACAGGAAACCATCCTCGAGAGTGTGACAAGTTTTATCATCTTATACCTCTTCTCAAACGCACTGTTAAAGTCTCCGACTTCATAACAATCCCAGTCTTCTCCGTTCAAGTGACACTTTTTCCGAACAATGGATTTTCTATTGGCATGACGAATCACCATAGCTTGGGTGATGCTAGCACGCGGTTTTGTTTCTTGAAGGCGTGGACATCGATAGCTCAATCAGGAACAGATGAGTTGTTTTTAACTCATGGGAGTTTACCCGTTTATGATCGACTTGTTAAATATCCGAAACTAGATGAAAGTTACCTGAAGAACGCAAAGGTTGAAACTTTTAACGAAGAGTATCAACCTCCAAGTCTTTCAGGGCCAACTGATAAAGTTCGAGCGACAGTTATCTTGACACGACGTGTCATCAATCGGTTGAAGAAATTGGTTTCAACCCAACTGCCTACGTTAGTGTACGTATCATCGTTTACAGTTGCATGTGGTTATATCTGGAGTTGCATAGCAGAATCAAGAAACGATGAGTTAGAAATTTTTGGTTTTACCATCGACTGTAGAGCACGTTTGGATCCACCGATCCCTGCTGCTTACTTCGGCAACTGTGTGACTTTTTGTGTAGCGATGGATAAAGCCAAGCAGTTAATGGGAATGGAAGGATTCTTGAATGCTGCTAAATTGCTTGGAGAAAGTTTACATAAGACCTTGACTGATAAGAATGGAATCGTGAAAGATTTAGGGTCGTTTGATGATTTGTTCTTTGAACTGAAGCCAACAACAATGATGGGGGTTGCCGGAACACCAAAGCTCAAATTTTACGATTTGGATTTCGGATGGGGGAAGCCTAAAAAGCATGAAACGGTTTCCATAGATTATAATGGATCCATATCTATGGCTGCTTGCAAAGATCAGAATGAAGATCTGGAGATTGGCGTGTGCCTTTCGGCTACTGAGATGGAGGTTTTTGTTCGTATTTTTAATGATGGATTACAAACGTACATTTAGATTCATTATATTTTCTTGGTTGCTTTAGTATCTTCTTGTTGATATGTTGATTAATGATGGTTACGAATTACGATTCATTTAGATTATCAAATCATATAGTGTTTTGGTTATACTCAAGACTCATAACTCATAAATCGTGTATGATATGATTTCTGTTGTATCTTAATAGATACGATTGTTGATTAAAAATATATACGTTAAATAAATGATTCGTCTAGAAACAATGACATTGCCGTCGATGATTGTTTTCTTCCACAAATATAGATTTTTTAAAGAGTGAAAAATGAAAAAAATATTATTGAAGAATTAAAAATCACAAGTGTTAGAATCGTTGTCCCAACCGTCTCACACTCATTCCATGGTCACTCATACTAGAAACGGTATCCAAAAACCCATTGATCATCTAAATATTCACACCAATATCTTTTCTACTCCCTCTCCTCTTCCTTGAAACTATTCTCAACCCGTTGAAGATCGGTTAAATGCAATGAAAGACAAATATGTTGCACTTACTTTAACCAAACTTGGGTATTTGTACCACGGCCCCAAAATACTAATGTGAGTAGTTGTATTTGGTTGTTTAAAAAGTAACTAAATGCAGATGGTCTTTTGCTCGATAAAAGGCGCATTTAGTTGCTATCGACCCAATATTGATTGTGATGAGACATTTAACAACCAGTTACTTTCTGGACCATGTTAGTTTTGTCGTTTCACATCATTGTTCACCAGTTGGATGTGAACACCTTTCTTCACGGTCACTTACAAGAAACTGTTATATGCATCAGCCACTAGGTTTCCGCAACCCTTGAGCTCCTAATCATGTATTTCTTGTAAAAAAAAGTCACTTTATGGTCTTAGGCAGCCCCACACACATGGTACCACATATTTGCTTAGTTTATTACTTAGTTTGGCTTCATCAATAGCAAATCATTTTTTTTTGAACAACGAAATTAAATTAAGAAAGCGACCAGCGGGAAGCTGGAAATGCAAAAGAGTACATACAAAACAAAAAAGAAACTAGAGAAAAAACAAAGTTTGAAATACAAACATAGCCTGAGAAAGAAAATATATGAGAAAGAAAGGCTATATATAATCTAACATCGAACAGATAGTTAATTGTGTGAATCTGTCCTAAGCCCACAACCAAACAAGGAACAGAGAATGAAGCGGAATGCACACATCCAACTACCTATTGGATATTAATTATACATAACCTTCGATATATAAACTAAGGGATTATAGAGTTAACTACCTAAGGTTCTTTAAAATGATGGTTTAATAAAATGGATTAAACCCTTTACTGGTAAGTTTCTACTTTTGCATATCCAAAGTTCTGATTTGAAAAGTATGTTTTGTACTAGAAAACTATGATTGAATTAGTGTCCTATGACTTGATCCATACCTGGTACCCCTTATGATGACTTAATGTATACGAAACATGTATATAACTAATATCGAATGGATAATAGTCTGGGTGAATCTGCTGTAAGCCCACAATCAAGGAACACAAAATGAAGCAGAAAGTATATATCCTATTACCTATCAGATATTATTAATATATATATATATATATATATATATATATATATATATATATATATATATCCTGATGTATACATTAAGGAATAATAAAGTTAGCGTTATGGTCCCTTTCTACTGAAAGTACTAGACCCGACTGTGATGCTTGTCGTTTGAAAAGATGTAAGTTTTTCTCTAGTTTATAACTATCTTGACTCGGAAATAGTTCGCATTAACTTTCAAGTGGAACTGTAACTTTATGAAAGTAATGGGAAAATATAAGTACTCAGCTGTCTTATGAATTGACATTCCGACATACTAATTACCTTAAAACATATTTATTTTATTAAGGTCATAATGTGAAGGCTAGTTCCCATACTAAACGCTCTGTGACAACCCGATATTTCAACTACATGTAAACGACCTAAGAAGTCAAGTATTGTAACCACGTTAGTTGTAATAAAATTAACTTCAAAAATAAAATATCCAAAAATCAATAATTAAATTACCTATTATGTTAGAGGTCATTAAACTGTGATCGTACGTAAAAAGAACGCCCAAATCCGACTTCATATAAGAAAGTTAGGAATTTTTCAAGTTCGACTTAACGATACACGGCTAAAAACTCAAATCAGAGATTAAGCGACTTTTGACCAGAATGACCTAAACGAGAATCGAAGGTCTCAACAATGGTATTTCAACGGTAAAAAGTCTGGCAAAAACCGACGTCAGATAAAGAAATTATGAATTTCTAAAGAAATTTTCTTACCGTGACCTTTTAAAAATAAATAATAAAAATAATTTCGGAATTTGCCGATGGAATCTCAACGAAAGTTGTAGAGTATGGTCTCACCTTCACGTGGATATAAAGAACGTCGAAAACGGAGTTTGTATGAAGAAGATATGAATTTTTGAAGTTTATTATATAATTAATATATAAATTTAATTAAAAACCCTTGGTATTATCCGAAGGGGAGTCACCAGATAGGGCCGAGTTACGCCCAGCGTACGCGAGGCCTTGGCCTTGGATCGTCCACGTCGCGCCTGTGCGAGGCTATGCCCCGTCCCATCTGAGCTCCGAGGCAGTCGAGGACTCGGTCACGCATGACGCACGCGTACGCCCCGCGTACACGCGTACGCCCAGCGTACGAGGTCGGTTCCCAGCCCCTATAAAAGGGATGCAAGGGTTCCGGGAAAATCACACCATTTCTCTTACGTTCTTGCCTCGTTTTCCGTACCCGTGCTACTCCGAAGCCCCGATCACTTTGCTCAAGTTCCGAAGGTCGTTTGTGCTCCCGAGATTCCCGAGAATCCCGAGGAAATCCACTTTCTCGAGCCAAAATTCTGGCCGGTTTTCATCCTGCAACCTCTGATCTTACAAGTGAGTTCATACCCCTATAATTCCCACTTATAAATGTTTTATGACTACTTTTACATGTTTTTAAGGGGGGAATACAAGTAAAACACTCGATTATTATCGTGTGTTATATAAACTTTCACTATACGCGTTTTATCAAAGGAATCATATGTGATTTAAAACTATTATAGGGAAACTTTCATATGCAAATTATACCACGACAACATTTTATCTTTTGAAACGAGAAACGATTTATGTATTTATATAAATCAGATACTTTGCTTATACTACATTTCTGTGTGTCGGTTTTGGCACTACAAAAACTACACTTTTCATAACAAGTGAACATTTTCACTAAGGGTTTATTATACAAATGAAACACATTTTTAGGAAACTATAATAGGTATAGTTTTACGAGAAGACTACAAACTCTTACATACATGGAAACACTATTTCAAGAAGCTACATTCATATACAATAACGAACGAACGTTTTCACACGTAAATCTGTTTTATACTAAGTTTTGTGAGACATTAACTTCACGTACGTTCGAGTACACATTTCAAGTCCTGTATTATATACCAGAATCCCTTGGAGGGGGAGCATGGTGTTTGTGTATAGATCTATACGGGCTTGACAACGCGCGCCCTGACTGTTAGCTACAGTCCACCATTTGGGGTGACAAACGTCAGAACATTCCAACGCCTGAAGAACGTTATGTATAGGAATTCCTTGTCAATAGTATGGTTATAAAACTCACATAGAGTATTAAAAACACAATGATTTACGGGATTTTTCAAACGTATTGGAAATTTTATACGTACATACATTTACTAGAACCAAACATTGGTCTTGAAAGAAGACTACATTTATACTAGTAGAAAATATAGGATTTTCTAGGAACAAACAAACAAGAACAAAAACATTTCATTTCATACAAACATTTTTATTAAATACTTATGAAACTCACCAGCTTAAATGCTGATCTACTCTTTCAAAACTACTTGTATGTCCCAGGGATTCAGAAAATTACAGGTAACAAACAGGTTTTGGAGAAAGGACGTTGCGGCAACAGTTTAATTTCATATTTTGACATCATATTGTAATTGGTTTTGAACATGTACTCTTTTAAACAATGTAAACTTTCAATTATATATATGATGGTTGTATTGATTTCTTTACTATGTATTCATTTGTTACGTTACCACATGAAGTCATCCGCCCTCGAACGTTTCCGCCCTTCCGGTTTGGGGGTGTGATAGATTGGTATCAGAGCAATGTTTGTAGTGAACTAAGTATATCGAACCTCATAAGATATACAAACTATAAATGCTTAGGGACTCAAAGTCTCTGAAAAAAGTTTTCGTACCTAAAATCCTTATTTCATATAAATAGATTATTTTAGGTTATGAAAATCCAAAATACATGCATACAACGACATATTTTCATGATGAGAACTATACAAAAGTATTAAGACAAGTTGGACACTACGATTATTTCTCGAGATATGTAATCAAATTTGGGACGAATATAGCCTGATCAACTATGTTTATCCGAAATTAGACTAACGTATATCGAGGAATGATCGTAGTGAGCAACAAGTCGAAACATAACAAAATAGACACTAGTATCAAACGTACAATTTAAATACTATAGGAGTATTTGGTGCATACAATAGATTAATTAGTATTACAAGTCTCAAGTTTTGTTCAAATCTTATAACCCTATTCTCGTATAGTCAAATGGCTGGATTTCACCTACATGGGGACCCCTACTACCTAAACCAAGGCAACGGAGGATGGGTAGATGAGGATCCGGAAGAGGATGAAGAGCCTATCGAGTTGGATGACTCTGGTACAGACTCGGAACCAGAGATAATCAACCCTCCAGCCATTAGATGGAACTTCTAAGGACCGAATCACGTTTGGGGAAGTCACCTCGTCCACTGGGGCCAACAACAAGCGATACGTTCTCCCTACGGTATGTGTCGAGACTTCTACGACATCAGGGATGGAGGTTCAGCCGACCGAGCACTTCCAGCGATGGTAAGTAAACTGGCCAACCAGTCCTACCAATCGGGGGTTCAAGCAAACCGAATCTGAGAAGTCAACGTGGAAGTACAAGTCCACACGGCCGATATCCGCCATCTGGATATGTTGCAGAATGACATCCACCTCCGCGCCGAAGCATTGCAAGCACAAACGAATGCAGCCCTCGCAGAGTTGAGGGAACAACAAGCCGCCTTCGATAGGCGTCTTATGGAGTCGAAGCAATCGGATGCGGAGTCAAGCTCCAAGCGCAACACACGTCGCAAGTAGTACTTGCGAAAACCTCAAATTTTGTTATAAGATAGGACTTCGGCTAAAAGTTTTTAACTTCCTTTAAATTCTTGTAATCGGAGACCCTTTTAAGGGTCAAATTTTCGTGATCGTTGTATCATCTATCATATTAATATAATACGCACGCTATTACTACTACATTGAGTATCGCGTTCAATCTTTAAAATATTATGGAAAAACCATACGCTTGTTCATATATTCGGATTTACGAATAACCTTTTCTCTTCTATCTGTGAGACTCATACTATCATCTGTTGTTGAACTATACCAATTTAGTTCATGAGACACATTCATTATTCATTTATTCTTATCCAAATCGTCATATTTTAAACGTATAGTTAAAGATGCTGCCACGCAGGAATCCCAGGCGTAACCCTAACAACGAAACACCGACACCACCACCTCCACCTCCTCAATTTGATGTTGTCATGTTCCAGGCAGCAGTCACTGCAGCTATGGTAGCTGCCATGTCACAGATCAATACCCCTGTTACTACTGGTTCAGGAATTGGCATACATCCTTCCAACCATGGCGATAGTCATGGGCAACCCCGGGAGTGCACCTACAAAGACTTTACGAATGCTAAACCCCGGATGTTTAATGGAACGGGTGGTGTGATGGTTTTAAGGCAGTGGATTGAAAGAACAAAATTAGTATTTAAAATCTGCTCCTGCCCCAAGCACAGCAAGGTCAAGTTTCCAACTTACACATTTACTAATAGGGCGTTAACTTGGTGGAATGGCCACGTTAAGGTGCTTACCCTGATAGTGGCAAACTCAATAAGCTGGGAGAGCTTGAAGATCATGTTGATGAGAGAGTACTGTCCATGAGGAGAGATTCAAAAACTCGAGCAAGAACTCTGGACTCTGGGAATGATTGGTACTGACATAGCAACTTATACCAACAGATTCTGCGAGCTGGCAATCCTTTGCTCAGATATGATTGCTCCCGAGAGCAAGAAAATAGAGCGATACATTTGGGGACTGTCGCCCCAAATTCAGTCAAGCGTGTTAGCTTCAAAACCTGACACTTTTGAAAGTGCCAAGGAGCTGGCACAATCGCTTATTGATTACGGTCATCAAAACTCAACAACTTTTGCACCAGAACCACACAAGGGAAACAACAATAACAAGAACAACAAGAAGAGAGGGTGGAATAAGGGGAAGGGTGGGTCTTTCCAAGATTCCTCGAAGAAACAAAAACTAGTTGCCGTAAACGCTGCGATGGTACCTACTACCGTTCCTGCAAATCTCTACCCAACAAAGCCTTATGTGGGAAACCTCCCAAAGTGCACCAAGTGCAATTACCACCACCACAGACCGTGTCGGGAAATGCAGTGCTCCAACTGCAACAGAAAGGGGCACACTGTCCGTTTCTGCAAGGCCCCCGCAAAACCAATCACTTAAGTTCCCGGTGCTGGTGTAGGCTAAGCATGCTACGGTTGTGGCGAGGTGGGCCACTACAAAAGAAACTGCCCAAAAGCAGCAAATACCGGCGGAGTGGGATGAGTATTAGCTATTGGACACGAGGAAACCGTAGCTGATCCTACAGTAGTTAATGGTACGTTTCTTCTCGATAATTCATATGCATGCATCCTATTCGATAGCGGAGCGGAGAGAAGCTTTGTGAGCCAAAACTTTATTCACTTACGTAAACGTAAAACTAGCATGTTAGAAAAATCATTCACTGTAGAAATGGAAAATGGGAAAACGGAAAACACTAATTGCATATACATGGGTTGTACATTAACCTTAGACGATCACTCTTTCCCAATCAACCTTATGCCAGTCCAAATAAAAAGTTTCGACGTTATAGTTAGTATGGATTTAAGTCCTCTTCGCACCGACATCATGTGCTTTGAAAAAGTCGTTCGCCTAAACCTCCCTAACCATGAAACATTAGTCATCTACGGCGACAAATCAAGTACAAACCTTCCCATCATTTCATGCATCCAAGCTCGAAAGTGTTTGCAGAAGGTTATCATGCATTTCTTGCACACATCGTCGATACGAGTCGGGAGGTAAAGGATATACACAGCATCCTAGAGGTACGAGATTTCCCCGATATCTTCCCAGAAGAACTACCGGGATTACCACCACAACGCCAAGTTGAGTTCAGAATCGACTTAATTCTAGGGTCTACCCCTGTAGCAAAATCGCCTTATCATCCGGCACCAGCAGAGATGCAAGAACTTTCCAGTCGGCTTAACGAACTTCACCAAAAAGGATTCATTAGACCAAGTTTCTCACCTTGGGGAGCACCGGTCTTGTTTGTAAAGAAGAAAGACGGATCGTTCCGGATGTGCATCGACTACTGAGAACTGAACAAACTCACTGTCAAGAATCGTTACCCTCTACCCCGCATTGACGACCTATTTGATCAACTTCAAGGAGTGAGCTACTTATCGAAGATAGATCTACCATCCGGATATCACCAATTACGAGTGCTAGACGAAGACGTTCCCAAGACAGCCTTCCGAACCCGATATGGACACTACCAATTTGTAGTGATACTGTTCGGATTAACCAACGCACCAGCAGTATTCATGGACCTAATGAATAGAGTGTGTCGTCCTTAGTTGGATCAATTCGTCATCGTATTCATCGATGATATACTTATCTACTACCGAAGTAAGGAAGAACATAGTCAACACCTACGGAGTGTCTTAGAAACACTACGATCAGAGAAACTCTATGTGAAGTTCTCTAATGTGAATTTTGGATTCGAAGAGTCGAATTTTTGGGCCACGTTGTTAGCGAAAAAGGGATACACGTGGACCCCTCCAAAATTAAGGTCATTAAGAACTGGTCGGCACCAAAGACACCTACAGAGATTCGTCAATTTCTAGGCCTAGCTAGCTACTATCGTAGATTCATAAAGAACTTCTCTAGCATCGCGAAACCTCTTACTACATTAACCCAGAAAGGCGTGGTTTTTGACTAGGAAGCAAAACAAGAGAAGGCGTTCCAAACTCTGAAACAAGCCTTATGCACCGCACCAATACTATCTATCCCCAAAGGGATAGAAGATTTTGTAGTGTATTGTGATGCATCAAATCAATGGCTTGGTTGTGTTCTTATCCAATGAGGGAAGGTTATTGCTTATGCCTCCCGTCAGCTTAAGACACACGAAGTAAACTATACGACACACGATCTCGAGTTAGGAGCAATGGTATTTTCTTTAAAGATCTGGAGACACTACCTGTACGGAACGAAGAGTAGTATTTACACCGAGCACAAGAGCCTTCAACACATTTTCAATCAGAAGGAGCTCTACATGCGACAACGACGATGGGTCGAGTTACTCAATGATTACGAATGCAAGATTCGTTATCATCCTGGCAAGGCCAATGTAGTAGCTGATGCCCTCGGTCGAAAAGAATATGACCATCCATTCCCACTTATCCACACAAATGAAAGAGGCTCAACTGGAAGCTTTACAACCCGAGCATGTGACGGGTGAATCCCTAAGAGGAATGGAAAAGAATCTAGAAATCAAGGGTGGCAGAGCCTATTATCTCATGGACCGTATCTGGACACCAAGACATGGTGGTTTCAGGGATGTGGTCATGATTGAAGTGCACCACACGAGGTATTCCGTTCACCTAGGTTCAGATAAAATGTATTTGGATCTTAAGAAACTGTACTGGTGGCCTAACATGAAAGTAGAGATTGCTACCTTTGTAAGTGAATGTCTTACTTGCGCTAAGGTTAAGGTCGAGTACCAGAAACCTTCAGGATTACTAAAACAACCAGAGATACCGGAATGGAAATGGGAACGGATCACTATGGATTTCATAACCAAGTTACCCAAGACAACGGGTAGACTTGATACCATATGGGTCATCATCGACAGATTAACCAAACCCGCACATTTTCTACCAATCAAGGAGACTGACAAGATGGAAAGGATTACAAGAACTTACATAAGGGAAATAGTACGATTGCATGGGGTTCCGATGTCCATTATCTCCGATAGAGATAGTAGATTTACATCAAGGTTCTGGCTATCACTACAAAGGTCCTTAGGGACTAGATTAGACATGAGTACAGCCTACCATCCACAAACAGACGGGCAAAGTGAGAGAACAATACAAACTTTGGAACATATGCTGACAGCCTGTGTGATTGAATTTGGAAAGGCATGGGATATCCATTTACCTCTTGTCGAATTTTCATGCAACAATAGTTATCATACGAGCATAGATGCTGCTCCATTTGAAGCCCTCTATGGCCGCAAGTGCAGATCCCCTCTGTGCTGGACCGAAGTTGGCGACACACAACTAGCTAAAGGACGAGATACTGAAAGCACTCTCACCAGTCCGGAAATCATACGAGAAAAGACAGAGAAGATCGTTCAAATTCGTGAACGGTTGAAAGAATCTAGAGATTGACAGAAAAGCTACGCTGACCAACGGAGAAAACCTTTGGAATTCCAAGTAGGAGACCATGTTCTATTGAAAGTCTCGCCATGGAAAGGCTTAATACGCTTTGGAAAGCGTGGAAAGCTAAATCCAAGGTACATAGCGCCTTTCGAGATTCTCGCCAGAATCGGCCCTGTAACTTACAAACTTAATCTACCACGTGAACTTAGTAGCATACACCCAACCTTCCACGTATCGAATTTGAAAAAGCGTCTGTCCGATGAGACTCTTATTATCCCACTCGACGAGATCGAGATCAACGAGAGCCTTAACTTCGTGGAAGAACCGATAGAAGTCATGGACCAAGAGGTCAAACAAACGAAACAAAGTTGCATACCCATCGTGAAAGTCTGTTGGAACGCCAAGCGAAGACCTGAATTCACATGGGAACACGAAGATCAGATGAAACAAAATTACCCGCATCTTTTTCTCTGATTCACTTGTATCTTACTTGCTTTAAATTTCGGGACGAAATTCCCTTTAACGGGGGGATGATGTGACAACCTGATATTTCAACTACATGTAACGACCTAAAATGTGAAGTATTGTAACCACGTTAGTTGTAATAAAATTAACTTCGAAAATAAAATATCCAAAAATCACTAATTAAATTACCTATTATGTTAGAGGTCAATAAACCGTGATCGTACCTAAAAAGAACACCCAAATATGACTTCATATAAGAAAGCTAGGAATTTTTCAAGTTCGGCTTAACGGCAGACACCTAAAAACTCGAATCAGAGATCGAGCGACTTTTGACCGGAATGACCTAAACGAGAATCGAAGATCTCAACAATGGTATTTCAGCGGTAAAAAGTCTAGCAAAAACCGACGTCAGATAAACAAGTTATGAATTGCTAAAGAAATTTTCTTACCGCGACCTTTTAAAAATAAATAATAAAAATAATTCGAAATTTGCCAACGGAATCTAAACAAAAGTTGTAGAGTATGGTCTTACCTTCACGTGGATATAAAGAACGTCGAAAACGGAGTTCGTATGAAGAAGATATGAATTTTTGAAGTTTATTAAATAATTAATATATAAATTAATTAAAAACCCTTGGTATTATCCGAAGGGCAGTCACCAGATAGGGCCGAGTTACGCCCAGCATAACCCCCGTACGCCTAGCGTACGCGAGGCCTTGGCCTCGGTTCGTCCACATCGCGCCTGTGTGAGGCTAGGCCCCGTCCCATCCGAGCTCCGAGGCAGTCGAGGACTCGGTCACGCGTGACGCACGCGTACGCCCAGCGTACGAGGTCGGTTCCCAACCCCTATAAAAGGGATGCGAGGGTTCCGGGAAAATCACACCATTTCTCTCATTTCTCTTACGTTCTTGCCTCGTTTTCCATGCCCGTGATACCCCGAAGCCCCGATCACTTTGCTCAAGTTCCGAAGGTCGTTTGTGCTTCCGAGATTCCCGAGAATCCCGAGGAAATCCACTTTCTCTAGCCAAAATTTTGTCCGGTTTTCATCCCGCAATCTCCGATCTTACAAGTGATTTCATACCCCTATAATTCACACTTTTAAATGTTTTATGAGTACTTTTACATGTTTTTAAGGGGGGAATACAAGTAAAACACTCGATTATTATCGTGTGTTATATAAACTTTCACTATACGCGTTTTATCAAAGGAATCATATGTGATTTAAAACTATTATAGGGAAACTTTCATATGCAAATTATACCACGACAACATTTTATCTTTTGAAATGAGAAACGATTTATGTATTTATATAAATCAGATACTTTTCTTATACTACATTTCTGTGTGTCGGTTTTGGCACTAGAAAAACTACACTTTTCACAACAAGTGAACATTTTCACTAAGGGTGTATTATACAAATGAAACACACTTTTAGGAAACTATAATAGGTATAGTTTTACGAGAATACTACAAATGCTTACATACATGGAAATACTATTTGAAGAAGCTACTTTCATATACAATAACAAACGAACGTTTTCACGCGCAAATCTGTTTTATACTATGTTTTGTGAGACATTGACTTCACGTACGTTCGAGTACACATTTCAAGTCCTGTATTATATACCAGAATCCTTTGGAGGGGGAGCATGGTGTTTATGTGTAGATCTATACGGGCTTGACAACCCGCGCCTTGACTGTTAGCTACAGTCCACCATTTGGGGTGACAAACGTCAGAACATTCCAACGCCTGAAGAACATTGTGTATAGGCATTCCTTGTCAATAGTATGGCTATAAAACTCACATAGAGTATTAAAAACACAATGATTTACGGGGTTTTTTAGACGTATTGGAAATTTTATACGTACATACATTTACTAGAAACAAACATTGGTCTTGAAAGAAGGCTACATGTATACTAGTAGAAAATATAGGATTTTCTAGGAACAAACAAACAAGAACAAAAACATTTCATTTCATACAAACATTGTCATTAAATACTTATGAAACTCACCAGCTTAAATGCTGATCTACTCTTTCAAAACTACTTGTATGTCCCAGGGATTTAGTAATTAGAGGTAACAAACAGGTTTTGGAGAAGGGACGCTACGGCGCCAGTTTAATTTCATATTTTGACATCATATTGTAATTGGTTTTGAACATGTACTCTTTTAAACAATGTAAACTTTCAATTATATATATATGATGGTTGTATTGCTTTCTTTACTACGTATTCATTTGTTACGTTACCACATAAAGTCATCCGCCCCCGAACGTTTCTGTCGTTTCGGTTTGGGGGGGTGACACGCTCTCCCTGTCAAAAGATACTGGGAACCAAAGACGACTTTAACAAACGAGTTGCTAGGTCGTGTAACTTCACACTAAGGTTATATGATCATGTATACCCAATATTAGTATCACCTTTTGTTTAGAACAATGTGTTAGTGATTCATTGTTATAATTAGATCTTGTAGTTGTCCCATGCTATAACACTTTATTATGTTTGTTCTGTTATAGTATCTTAGTACATTCATTCTGTTATCATGTATTGTATCTTCCTCCTTGTTTCTCTTTATTGTGAGTTCTCTTATGTTATCGTGTATTGAAAAGACTCCTTTTACTACCAAGTTATGCTTGTACTTTAAAAATGGTGTTTTATTAAACTAAAAAGTAACATAACTTTAAAAGAGTTTTTGAAATGTTTTGATCACTCGTATAAGACATAAGCAACTTTAGAAAGATTTCATAACAAAAAATTACACAATTATCAATTGTGTTCAACTTATATTCCCCCCTTAAAAGCGTTTAAAACAGTTTAAAAGATTGATTACAGGGTATGAACTCACCTGATGTGGGTGAATCAAACGAATATGCGTGTAAGGATGAGAAGCTGCACGAATGAACTCCCGAGACTTAATGAGTCCTAAATGACATATAAGGGCATATATTGACATAAATATAGCGTTTATAAGCAACCAAATGCAAGGAAACACCTCACGGGACTAGGAAACACTTTGACAAAGTGTTGGAATCACATGTGATTGAACTAAGGGGAGTGTATGGTCACTTTGAGGAGTGTGCGGCCATGGGTGTGTGGCCAGGGAGTGTGCAGCCGGACACTCATGGTAAAGAGTACACAAAGTCGTTTTCCAATGCTAGGAAAGCTTGTAGGAATAATGTTCATCAAGTGATGAAGTTGGTGTTACACCCCAAAACCGGAACGGCGGAAACGCTCGGGGATGGAGGACGTCATGTTTAGTATCGCAAGACATGTATCATAGTAAGCAAGTGATAAACAACCATTTCATTAAAAAGAAAGTGTTTACATTGTTTGTGTTCACAAAACATAGAATACATAAACAAAAAACAAAACAAGACTTGAAGCTGCTATGCTCCAACTTCTGAGTTCCCAGCACGAGTACATGTCTAATAGTCTCCTGAGAATACAAGTTACTTAAAAGAGTTTATCAGCAATTAAGCTGGTGAGTTCATAACATTTTAGTGATGTAAGTACGTTGTGGAAAGTTTTTGTAAAATGTAGTTGAAAAATGTAGTAAGTTGTAAGTTTTGTATAGAAAAATTCGCATATTCCTCTAGAAAGTCCTATATTTCTTACTTTAATGAAATATAAGCAAAAATGGCTCTACAATCCTTTCTATGAGTACTAAATGGATACAAGTTATATAAAACTTAGAGTAAACAAACAATTGATTGTGCGTATCTTCCCTAAGGCGGAAAACACACATCCTATTGTTTGTTTGATCATTGTTGTATATAACCCTGGTGCATTCACTTGCTACTCATGGAATTAACTATAATAGTTTCGTTATATCTCATGGAAAGAATCTTTAAGAAACCCCTTATTTCTTATTACAAAATGGTGACCACTATGATTACTTGTATAATTACTTAGTTTATACTGGCCATATATAATATAATATCGAATAGATAGTTAATTGAGTGAATCTGCCCTAAGCCCATAACCAAACAAGGAACAGGATGTAAAGCGGAAAACACACATCCAACCACCTATTGGTATTAATGATATATAACCATGATGTATAAACTAAGGCATTCTAGATTTAATCACCTAAGGTCCTTTACGTTTAGGCTGGTTTAATAAAATGGATTAAACCATTTATTGGGAAGTTTCTAGTATTGAATACCACAAGTTCTGATTTGAAAAGTATGATTGGAACTAGAAAGTTGTGAATTGACTTTGTGTCCTATGGCTTGACCCATACTTGGTACCCTTATGATGACTTAATGTATACGAAACATGTATATATATATATATATATATATATATATATATATATATATATCGAATAGATGATAGACTGGGTGAATCCATTTCAAGCCCACAACCAAAAAAAGAACAAGAAGTGAAGTGGAGAGCACCCATCCTATTATCTGTCAGATCCTATTGATATATATATATATATATATATATATATATATATATATATATATATATATATATCCTTTGATGTATACATTAAGGAATCCATTCCTAAACTATAACTATTATAGTTTACTAGCATTTTACTTGAACTTGTTATTGATAAGACTCGTTTACCTGCTAAGTTATGCTTGTACTTTAAAAATAGAGTTTTCTCAAACTAAAAGTAACATAAATTTAAAAGAGTTTTTGAAATGTTTTGATCCCTTATAAAATACATAAGTAATCTTTTGAAACATGTTAATAACAAACATTTTACACAATTTTAATTGTGTTCAACTTGTATCCCCCTCCCCCTTAAAGCATTTAAAACAGTTAAAAGATTCATTGCGAGGTATGAACTCACCTGATGTGGTTGATTCAACGAATACGCGTGTAAGTACAAGAAGTTCCACGAATGATGTTCTGAGACACAATAAGTCCTAAATGAAATATATTGGCATTAATATATAGGGTTTAGGGGTAACCAAAGGCAAGGAAACACCTCATGGGACTAGGAAACACTTTTTCCAAGTGTTGGAATCACCTGTGATTCAAAAAAGGAGGGTAGCATGACACCAACATGAGTTTACGGCCATGTGTTTATGGACAAAGGGAGTTTATGGCCGTAAACTCACGGTCACTCATGTATAAGTGTAAGTTTGAAGGTTAAGGAAGCTTTAGGGACTTTTGCTCTACACTAGTATGAGAAATACCACTTCTAAAGAGGCTTTTGATAAGTTTACGGCCCAAAGGAGTTTACAACTATAACCTCATGACCATTTATGTTTTTGAGAGTAGTTTATTGTCACACCCCAAAACCAGGAACGGCGGAAACGTTCTGGGGCAGAGGACGTCATGTATAATATCAACAACAATGTAAAGTAGTAAACAAGCAACAACATCATCCATTGCATTAATAAAATAATTATTATACAATTGTATTCTGTCAAATTTTGATAAACACTAAAGCATAAATCAAAATGAAAGATAAGTCTTGAACAAGCTCCATCTTCCTTTCTCCGTGCATCGGTAGCTAGCAGCGAGGTGTAGGATAGTCAATCCAGTATAGATCTATATGCAAACTCACGCTCTCCCTCCAAGAGACTCTGGCTACAACCCGGGTCATGACAATTAAGGCATGCTCCCATACAGTGGATCACAATTTTATTAACGTATTAATGTAAGTGTAATGTAACGAACTGTTCTAGCTGAAATGTACGTGCTCTCTACCTAGCAAGTATAGTAATGTAATCGTTCTAGAAAGTATTGACTTATGAATGAACTGACTCATTGTATGATATCGCGTTCTAGTAATTGTTCTAGTATCTTCCTAAACTACCCATATGGTAGTTTACTAGTAATCTATCTGGTAAGTATGGACATGGATGTATACCCTTACTACCCAAGGGCATATGTTGAACTAGAAGGACCTTTTATGACTATATATGTACACATGATATATAACTAATATTTAAACGACTTTCAGACGATTACCCGATATCCCACCAGACCCCATCTCAAGGCGCGAAAAGGAAATAGGGTGGATAGCCTTCCTAAGTCTTTTAAACATTTCTTATATAACTATACATATAGAGGCATGCAATTTATAATATAAAAGCATAAATAATTTTTGTAAGACATTGGAAACATAAATATTATTTCAAGAAAAGATCGACTTGATGTCGATCTATAAAACAATTTGAAGGCATAAGTATGATAAAACAGTTTTGAGTATAAGGAAACATTTAATCGAAACACAGTTGTAAATAAGTTTGAAAGGTAATGTACCAAGTAAGATGTACAGTGTATTAAGTAGTTTAAAACATATAAAATGTTTATAAAAATCATTTGAAGGAAACTGTTTGGTAAAATGGCTAATGAGTAGCCAAATCTTTTGAATGCTGTATATTAATCACATGTGATTGATGTAATAACTAGCGTAATTCTACTTATTAATCGCATGTGATTTATATAATACTAGCATGATTCTACTTGTATCCCCCCCATTAAGCATTTAAAAGTAGTTTAAAACATTAGTTAAGGGGTATGAACTCACTTGACTGAAGTGGTCGATTTGAAGTAGTCAAGAGAAGAATCGAGCAGAACATCGACAGGAAGAGTTGAAAACACGGGAAAATCTCGGGATTCTCGGGAATCTCGGGAATCTCGGGAACACAAAACCTCCCTTCGGGACATGAAGGTGAAAAACCGGGGCTTTGGGAGGGTCTTGGGGGCTTAAACACAGTGTTTCGGCGCGAGAAAGAAAGGAACTGAGCAATGGAGCTCGGAACCCTTGAAATCTACTTATAGGGGCGTTTTTGGGGTGTGACAAGTGATGGCCACGTCATGGGGAGTCAAACTTATCCTCTTCCATTGATTGGACGCCCTCAGTCACTGCCGGGTCGCGGCAAGCTTGTGCCACGTCGTGGCAAGCCTGACAGCCTCGGATTTCGGACCTTGAACTTGCAAAATCCGTAACTTTCGCATACGAGCTCCGTTTTCGACGTTCTTTATATGCACCCGTAGCTAAAAACATGATCTACAACTCTCGTTTAGACTTCATCGGCAAATTCTGACTTTATTTTTAATTATTTATTTTTAACGGGCCGGGACGCGATAATTCCGTTAAAAATCCATAACTTCTTCATCCGATGTCCGTTTTTGTCAGACTTTTCATCGTTGCGGTACAAATGTTGAGACCTTAGATTCTCATTAAGGTTGTTTTGGTCAAAAGTATCTCGATCTCTATTTCGAGTTTTTAGCTGTCTACTGCTATACCCGAATCTTGGAAAAATCATAACTTCCTCATACGAAGTCAGATTTGGACGTTCTTTTTATGTATGCTCACGGTTTGAGGTTATATATAAGTTTCATTTAGATACTTAAGGCTAAAAACTATTGTATTGAAACTTCGCGTTTTTCGTGTAATCGGTGTTGCCGGTTTTGCCGAGAATCTTCGGTTGGTCATAACTTCTTCGTTATAACTCGGATTTTAGGGTTCTTTATATGTACAAAAACCTTGATACGATTCCTAATACTTTATTTCACCCAAATAAGATTTTAGGAAAGTTAGATTTTGACCTAAATTTGATTGGTTTTACATTACATTGTCTTGAAATATCGGGTTGTCACATTATTCCCCCGTTAGAAGGAATTTCGTCTCAAAATTAGAATTTAAGCAAGGAAGTATGCACGAATGATCGAGTCGTGAGGAGGAAACTTCCTAATCGATTCGTTCTAGTGCACCTAAGTGATAACGGGTTCTCGGTTGGCATTCCAACGAACCTTCACTAACTAGCGATGGCGTTTCTTCGTCTGCTTGACCTCTCGGTCGAGGGTCACTACGGTTCTAATACGAAGGCGAGGATCTCGACGAGTGGACTTGCAAGAGTCCTAACGGAAAGGTATGGTTTCACGATCGAGATGCAAAGAGTAGAAAATACGTTACTGAGTTCGCGGAGTAGGTCTAGTTTGTGTGAGGCACAGGACCGATTCTGATAAGAATCTCGGAGGTCCTGTCTACCTTGGATTTAACTTTCCACGCTTTACGAAGCGTATTAAGCCATTCCCATAGTGAGTTATCCTAAAGAACTTGGTCACTCACTTGGAATCTCTAAGGTTCCTTTTCTTGCGTAACCTCCCAGTCAACGGCCATCCCTTGTTGGGTCAAAGTCGTTCGAGTTTCTGTAGCTTGCGAGGAGTTCTGAATGAACTAAAGCGGTAGGTCGGTAAGACCTAGAATCTGGCGAAAGACTGTCGGCATCTCTGATGTCGATAAATGCTCAACGGTTTTGACAAATTGCAAGAGTGCTCATAATTTCTCACATTACTAACAGTGTGTCTTTGGAAATTTGACTCTTCAATTTCAAAACTCATGCTTTGAGAACATCGCTAAAAGTTCCTCTGAAGGAAATGTTTTCCCATGGGTTCCTTCTTACTACAAGGCTAGATAAGTAAGTCATTACATGTAGAAATGACGAACTGATCCAGGTAAGAAAGACGTACCCTACTTGTTTAGCTCATAAAAGCTATGGGCGTATTGGTCCTATCCGAAGGGTATCACTACGGACTCGAAGTGTCCGCATCAAGTTCAGGAGATAGTCTTCCGGACATCTTTCCCTAACACTCGAACTGGTGATATTCGGATCCCGGATCCATTCCTAGAAGTAGTTTCTTTCTTTGCGTTTGCTCAACCATTTTGTCTACACGCGGCAGAGATAACGATTTCTAATGAAAAATCTCGACGGAGTCTTCGATAACCGAGGTACATGCAATGCGATCCGTCGATCTCTGGAAGAATATGACCGAGGTTCTCTAGGGTGAGAAACCTAGTCTTCTAATTCTATTTATGTGTAGTTCGCTAAGTTTTCCAAATTGTTCTTGTATCTCCGTGGGTGTTTAAACTATAAGGTGATGTGTTTACGGGAGTCGTACTGGGTTCTATGCTTGTTCTCATGACGATGTGATTACTCATACTTAGGCAGTTCTCTGTCCTGAAGTTCATATTAGAATTCATACCTAGTTTCACAATCACCCTTTCGTGTATACGAGTCATATATAATTAAGGTTGAAAAGGTAGTCGAATAACTGGTTCTTCTTTAAGTTCACATCCCATCGGGGAAAAAGAATTTAAAGTGGAATCATCAATTCTAAACCTGTAGAACCTTGATTAGATATCACTCTTATGCATACATTCTTCGGTGATAGATCAACCGCATGAATCCCTGGATTAAACTTGATGTACTGCACGAGTGGTACTTCGGGGATTTCTTCGGAAAGAAAATAACTAATAGGTACTGCTGGAATGAGTACTTCGGCGTTCTGATGTGACGGTTTCGCTGGAAAAGTGATCTAGAAGAAAGAGATGTACGTATGAAGCTGTTTTTGTGAGGATCAAACTGAATCAATTCGTTTGATAATGTTGAAATCATATTGAAACTTAAAGACATTGGATTTGAACATAAGACGTTTACAGACAAAGCACAACCATGCAACTATGAACAGAGTTACAGTACTTTAGATTTGCCATAAGACTATTGCTGCGAATAAGGTATACTACAAAAGACAAGTATACGCAGCACGAGAATTCCTATACAGACAGGATCTCGCAAAAGGTAAGACTCTAGTTGCACTAGTTTTAGATAGTTTATAAGTCTGTTACAACGAAACGCCTAAATTACATTTAACGTGGTTCCAGAGCAGGCTCTCCTGCGGCTGTGATCTTGAGAATCTTCCCGTCTGCGCCAGAGTTTTGTGTTATCGGGCAATTCTTCTGGAGGTGTCCAATTTCACCGCATTTGTGGCATGACTGGCTAGTACTAGTCTTGGAGATGGGATTGCGGTGTTTAGCCAATGTTATGTGGACACGAGTGCCTTCCTCGTTACTCCACTTTGAAAACTGCTTCTTAAATCGCTCGATGCTATAACAAATCTTGTGTGCGGGTTTAGTCCCGATGAAAGGGACTTGAGTGATAGGTCGCATCGGTGCTCCACAGTTACGAGCATGGTGCCCTATGTTTAGGCAATTGCAACACTGCATCTCATGGCAACCCCCATGATGATGGAAACTACACTTATCACACTTCGGGAGTTTTCCCTCGTATGGCCTGCTCGGTACTGGGATGGCAGGGGTTTCCACTTGCTGCTGTTGTATAGCCAGCTTTTGGGATCTCTTGCATTCCTTCCGGGCTTGACGCTTTCGTTTCTTGTTTTCTGTTTTTCGGCTTTGCGAGCCTGTGACTATTACTGTTTGACGACCTCCTGGATGGATACCACGATTTGAAACTTCGTTCCCATCAGTTGCATTGACTGTGCTGTTAGCGCTACGTTGTGCAAGGACCGCGGTTACGGCAGCCACCACGGCAGCTGTAATTGTTGTTTGAAAGGTAGCGGCGTCCATAGGAAAAGTAGATGTCTCGTTGCTTGGCTGGTTGTTTCCGGATGACGACATGATTATCCCTATGATGCAGTCCTTGTAAAGAATGAAAGTATGTTCGCGAAGGTTTGACCTACATCCCTATGATGCAGTCCTAGTACGGAATGGGAGTATGTTCGTAGAATGGTCGCAAGACGTTTGTCGTTCGAGCTGAGGTATCATGGGTTGGTGAATAACAAGATCCAACCACGGAAAGAGGCTTGGAAGTGTCTCCGGAGATAAATCCCTATAGTCCAATGACTTGACTAAAGCATGTTTCATATAGACTCCAATGAAAGTATGATAAGAGTACTTGAATGAAGAATGACACAGAAGTTAGCCGGCTGTCAATATCTTTGATATTCACAATGTAAAGATTCTGGAAAATGACCTTGTAAAGGTGTTACATCATATCCGCAGAAGATAGTTCCTGACAGCATAAAGACCTAGAGAAAGTACTTACGGAACAAGAAAATTTCCTAGAAATGCCACATCAAGTATAGACAGAAAATTACGATTCTTCATTATAAGGAAATAGAGTAAAGCGTCTACTACTGGCGACGATCGTCACTCTGGTGAACTCTTAGTTCAGCCAATTGACGTTTCATGTCAAGTAGGTGTCTTTCGTACACCATCTGGCGTACTCGGAGCCCTATGACTTCAGCTCGTGATTCAGCCAGTGCTTGCAGCAGGGTTTCATGGTTTCTCTCTGACCTCTCGTGAGCATCTTCTAGACGAACGGTGCGGAGGGTATGCATGCTAGCATAGACGACTACTTCTATAATCTGATTTAGGGCTGTCCTGCCTTGAATCTCCTTTCGGGCCATTCTGCAGACCAAGATTGGCAAGACTCTATCTGCAGAGCCCCCATTTCTCAAGTCTTAAAAGCTTCGGTCGCCATCAAATAGCATAGATTGATCTTGTCCTTGGCTTCATATTTCCAAGCATTCCACTCACTTAGGGTCGGGCCATGAAAAAGCCGGACGAGGGTTAGGAATTGGAAAGGGAGCTGCTCGGGGTAGGTTTTCAACCTCTGCTTCGGAGTTAGCATCATACGAAAAGTCTTCATCATGGTGATCATTCAAGAGGAAAAGGATGATCATTCTCTGTTATTCTCCAAACCAACCAGCTATGACTTCATTTGGAAGGTATTGGTTATCGAGGGGATGGAGTCCAGTTATGTTTTCTATGCGAGAATTTAAGGGTAACAGAATAATTATTAGACGAGCTATCTAGATAATTATTTAGAAAAGCTTCATTAGTTACATCGCTATTTGTGAAGTGCATACCAACTATGTGTAATCTAAACAGGATAGACCTTCGAATAAGTGACCTTAATTTCCAAATTCACACAGAATAGGGGTAAGGCAAACTTATCACAGATTCTAAGTCTATAACATCCTAATTACATATAGCCTTAGTGTATCCACTTAGCAACTATCAACTTAGAAATGAAGATCCCGTTTTAGTTCTCAAGTATAAAGTACTTCTAGTAACACCAAATACTCCTATAGTATTTTAAAATTTAATGTTATGTTCTATTGTTCTCATTATGGTAGGGTTGGTAAGATTTTAGCATTGTTGCAACCACACACTTAAGCTTAGGCACATGCTAGTCAACCCTCGGATAATATAGGTGATCAGGCTATATCTTCCCAGTTTTGACCATATATCTCTAAGCCCACTTGTGTTGTCCAACAATCGTAATTCTTTTGTACTGTCCTAGTGACACTGATTTTAGTATGAATGCAACACGTATACTTACTTAAATATTTTACTATTTATAGTATAAACTCTTGGTCAGAGTATTTTTATAGTTAGTATATCTTTTATGGGTTGATATACTTAATTCACTATAAACAATGCTCTGATACCAATCTATCACATTATCCCCCCGTTAGAAGGCATATAAAAGCGTTTAGAATATTTAAAAGGGTTAATTAAGGGGTATGAACTCACTTGATTGAAGTGGTCGATTTGAAGTAGTCGAGAGAAGAATCGAGCAGAACTTCGACAGGAAGAGTTGAAAACGCGGGAAAATCTTGGGATTCTCGGGAATCTCGGGAATCTCGGGAACACAAAACCTCCCTTCGGGACTTGAAGGTGAAAAACCGGGGCTTTGGGAGGGTCTCGGGGGCTTGAACGCAGAGTTTCGGCGCGAGAAAGAAAGGAACTGAGCAATGGAGCTCGGAACCCTTGAAATCTACTTATAGGGGCGTTTTTGGCGTGTGCCACATCGTGGCAAGTGACGGCCACGTCGTTGGGAGTCAAACTTATCCTCTTCCATTGATTGGACGCCCTCAGTCACTTGCCGGGTCGCGGCAAGCTTGTGCCACGTCGTGGCAAGCCTAACAGCCTCGAATTTCGGACTTCGAACTTTTAAAATCCGTAACTTTCGCATACAAGCTCCGTCTTCGACGTTCTTTATATGCACGCGTAGCTAAAAACATGATCTACAACTCTCATTTAGACTTCATTGGCAAATTCTGATTTTATTTTTAATTCTTTATTTTTAACGGGCCGGGACGCGATAATTCCGTTAAAAATCCATAACTTCTTCATCCGATGTCCATTTTTGTCAGACTTTTCATCATTGCACTACTAATGTTGAGACCTTAGATTCTCATTTAGGTTGTTTTGGTCAAAAGTGTCTCGAGCTCTATTTCGAGTTTTTAGCTGTCTACTGCTATACCCGAATCTTGGAAAAATCATAACTTCCTCATACGAAATCGGATTTGGACGTTCTTTTTATGTATGCTCACGGTTTGAGGTTATCTATAACTTTCATTTAGATACTTAAGGCTAAAAACTATTGTATTGAAACTTCGCGTTTTTCGTGTAATCGGTGTTGCCGGTTTTGCCAAGAATCTTCGGTTGGTCATAACTTCTTCGTTATAACTCGGATTTTAGGGTTCTTTATATGTACGAAAACCTTGATATGATTCCTACTACTTTATTTCACCCAAATAAGATTTTAGGAAAGTTAGATTTTGACCTAAATTTGATTGGTTTTACATTACATTGTCTCGAAATATCGGGTTGTCACATTTATGGTTGATGGCCAAAATGGGTCACTAGCTTTGCACCTAGGAGGGTTGATGGCCAAAATGGCACCCTTTAAGGGGTTTACGGCCATGGGAGATGGCTTGGCCGTAAACTCCTTTTATCCTCGTGTTCTTGATGTTTTCAAGTCCTTAAGCATGGATACTAACTAGATAAGAACTATAGGGAAGTGTACTTACGATCTAGAAGCTTGGAATGGTCGGTTTTAGCCAAGAACACTAGTGTGTGTTCTTGGTGTTCTTGGTGAAACTTGAAGATCTAAGAAAAGAAAGATTTCCATGGATGAAATCATTTAAGGATACTAGATTAAGAGATGTATCAACAAATCTAGGAAGAATACACACTTATGTTAAGATCTTGGAAGGAAATCTTGATGGTAGTTGAGAGGATGTGAAGAAAATCGGCCAAAGAAAGGAAAGAATGAGAAAAATGGCCAAGGACCATATATATACTTTTAAGTTTACGGCCACATGAATTTATGTCCGTGAACTCATGGTCTCGTGGTTGTGAACTGATTTTGAGGAGGTTATGGTTTGATTTGCTACACTGTGGTTCTAGCAGGTTCTTTCTAACACTTATTACTTAAGTGTATTAGGCTCAAAAATCCTTAGAATGACCATTAATCGGGCTACAACTCATTTCCAATGAGTCTGACACTTAGTTGAGTTGATTGAGTGGGCTTTAAAAGTAAAAAAATTTCAGGTTGTCACATCATCCCCCGTTGGATGGAATTTCGTCCCGAAACTAGCTTTCTTAGCATTACTACTAGGGTTGCGCTCCTTTGATTAGTAGAGTACCTACTCATGGACCTCGCAACTTTTCCCTTCTGATCATGATAGGATTCTTACTTGGTCCATCTATCATTACCTCGTGTATACAAGTCATATATAATTAGGATTAATAAGACGGTTAGATGTGCGACTCTATGTTAGATCCACAACCAAACAAGGAACATGAGATAGGGCGGAAACACACATACTAGATCTGCGTAATCATAATCATATATCACCCTCGCATATACACTAAATAGTGATAGATGAGTTGTATTCGTTTGTATCCTATGTGATCGAACTTGGTTTGCTTCACGGGTGGTTTTTCATGACGGTCTACGAACATCTGACGATAGGGCTTTGGAGGATAGAGTACCCTTCACACAAGTACTTTGGGATTTAGAACACGATAGATAAAAATGAAGTTTAGGTCGGACTGTCGATACGAATGATGAAGGTTTCAAGAACTTGATGGTCAAGGCGATAGAAACATGTCAACTCAGTATTGTGAAGACCACGCCAATTCATGATGAATGATAGTAACGAACTCTTTACTAAAAAAAGTTTTGGCCAATTTGAAAGAAACGTCTGTTATACGGTGATGTACCCCTAGTGTGTTCGAAAATGTACTCCTTGTGTGTTCGACAATGTATTATTTGTAAGTGTTCTAGTGCTTTCTGTTTTCCCTTTGATGTTAACAATCTTACGTATCATACCGCTATGTGCGCATACATACAATTGAACGTGTTTTGATAACTGCTGATGATACTTTATATCGTGATCCTCCTCGGTACCACTACAATCGCCCGTCATATACAAGTGATTAACAATTAAGATGGATATGACAGTCGACTGAGTAACTCTGCATCAAATCCACAACCAAATAAGGAACATAAGTTAAGGCGGAATCTGTCACTCTAAGTCTGCAACATCTTAGTCATGCACAACTGTGATGTACATGCTAAGCCATCATAGCTTCTCTAAACGGATATTTTAGTTTTCTTAAATACCGTGCTCTATTTCAATTTGTGAGCTGTTATAATTACTTTTAATTGTTCTCCCCAAGTTTTAATCTTATATATAAATATAGATAAATTTTATTTTAAGGCAATTACTATATCGAAAACGTACTGCTACTAGAAGGCAACTCCGAGGTTGACTCTCCGGCGGTGATCATCAAAATGCATCCATCCACACCTGAGTTCTTTGTTATTGGGCAGTCCCTCTGATAGTGTCCAGTCTCAGCACAGCCATAGCAGGCTTGGTTTTCTTCAACTTCGGGGACTTCGGGGATCGGTTGAGCCGGTGCCCTGTAGAAACGGACTTTGTGTCCCGTTTTGTGGCAGTTCAGACACTGCATTTCCCGGCATACTCCGGTGTGGCGATAGTTGCACTTTCGACACTTTGGGAGGGTCCCAGCATATCGAATGGTAGGTGCTGGAGCAGCAGGCATTGTAGCGGCGTACATAGTACTTGCTTGTTTCTCTTGCGGGGGTTCCTGTGTCGTTCACTTCTTTTTCCCCTTGTTTCCCGACTTCTGTTTGTAGTCATTTCCCTTTTGTCACACCCCGATACTGACGGCGGAAACATTCCGGGGTGGAGGACGTCATGCGTAGTATCACAACCAATGTACATAGCAAGCATAGTAAACACAACCATTACATTACATAAGAAGATTTACATTTGTTTGAAAGTAAGGAAATATGTGTTTTATATATATACATCAGTTTGAACAAAAGTAAAGATGAGACTTCTATACGCTCCGTCTTCTCCAAAAGAACGTCAGATACATGTCTAACGAGAACCTGAGAATACAAGCAGTTTTAAAATATCAGCATAAAGCGGGTGAGTTCATAAGCATATTTTGTAAGGAAAACTGGTTATTTAATCTTGTGAAAATACTTCATTTCCTTTGATAAAGAATGTTGTAATATTGAAAACCATTGTTACTGAGTTATGAAATACATATGCATGTTTTCCCAGAAAATCCCATATTTTCTAACATGTTAGTCGATTTCCGTGTTTGTCGATTCCCATACAGTAACAAAACCCTGGTTATCACCAGTAAGTATAGTAGTTTTATTCCTTAAGATAAAACCATAAGTTGTGTCCCTGGATTACCCTCCAGTACGAAAGTAGGTAGTTCTAATACATAAAACTATAGGTTAAGATCCCTGGAATAACCTGCAGTACGAAAGCAAGTAGTTTTATTACATAAATATAACTCTAGAAGAAAGAAAGAAATCCGTGAACAAAGTTAGTTAGTTTAATATGTATCGTGAGTCGTATAACCATACTGATTTGACCCGTGACCTCCTTGATGTTCTTCAGGCTTTAATTCATTTCCAAAATTTGTCACCCCAGGCGTGCCCTCCTAGCTATAGCTAGCAATTAAGGTGTGGGATTGTCAGTCCTGAATAGATCTATCCACAAATTTCACGCTCTCCCTCCGAGAGACTCTGGTTAAACTTCCGAAGATGATTTACTGGTACCCTAAAGGGTATAACGAAGAAAAGTCTCACAAGCTAGTATTAACTAATTCATGGAATAAATGATCATTCTCGAGTTTCGAAATCGTTTGGAATAAAGTAGAGTATAAATAATTAAATACAAAGTAATTATTTAACATGATACTCTATATTAAACATGGATAAACTAAATCAGACATAATTTATATTATTGACTATGTATGAAATCTGAATTTGTAAAACAATTAATGAAGATCCCAAATTATTTCCATAATAATTTGAATGATTTGATAAGTTCCCAAGCTGTTTGAAAACCATGTAATTATATTCAGAAAACCTCCCTTATGCTCTGCATATTACAAAAGGGATAAAGTATCTAAAAGTTTATCAGAAAATCATTTAATTACATCAGTTTTTAAGTTACGAAATTTTTTATGATTTTCTTGTATTCCCCCCTGAAAACATTAAAAAAAACTTGGAAAAAGTGTAGGGGTATGAACTCACCAGACAAGAATGTGTCGGGTAGGATGCTAAGTGTCAATTTAGGGCTTGAACATGTGTGAGGGTCCTATGTAACATGAAGTGATACATAATTGTATCTAATTAGAAATCTAACCACTAATTAAGTAAGATAATACACTCCGATGTGCAAAAATACTTTATCTTAAGTGATGGAAGTGATACGGGTTGCATCTAAGGAGTGTAGGGCCCTGATAAGGAGTTTACTCTTCAAGTGTAAACCCTTAGGGGTGTTTATGGCCCAAAGACCATATCCCCCATGAGTTTACGACCATAAACTCATGGGTGGGGTGTTTTTGGTTGCTCAAAGGTCTTGTATCACTTGGGGAAATAAGTTAGGCTCAATTCTAGGGCATTGGAAGTGATTAGGGCTTCAAATGGACCCTTTAGGGGAGTTCACGACTTTAAACATAGATTTTACGGCCATAAACTCATAATTTCCCCTTCATTTCATGCTTTGGTGGTTCTAGGTTAAGCGTACAAGTTTCTAGTCATTTATAGAAGCCATAGAGGGAAGTTAGGGCACCATTTGACCCCTTAGGGAGTTTACGGCTAAAGAACCAATTCCTTGGGGGTTTACGATCATAAACTCTATAAGGACTTGGTTTCTTTGATGTTTAAGGTCCATACTTTTCTGGTGGTTGATTCTATGTTGAGTTCTAGGCATAAGGAAGGAAGAAATGGCAACTTTGCACCCTTTAAGGGAGTTTATCGCCCAAGAACATTCATATGCCATAAACTCTCATTCATAGGCGGTAAACTCACGTTTACTCCCATTAAGACATGATTTTGGGGTTCTAAGTTCATGCATGCTAGTTTCTAAGTCATAGCTTAGCATTAGAAGGGTTTTGGGGCTTCAAAACACCCTTATGGGAGTTTACGGTTTTGGGAGGTGTTCCCCAAACGTAAACACAAGTTTTTGGGGCTTTTGAATGATTTAGGTGCTGTTTGATTTTCTGAAGCAAAAATTCATGAAGTCTGCGGACCACCTCTGCAACCCTCTGCAGTAGAAGAGGTGGACCAAACGGCTGCAGACTATAATAAGAAGCGTGTTTGTTTTTTTAACATCTGCATACTGCTGCAAATATTAAAAAATTAAAATAAACTAATTTTATAAACCGAAAATAGGTTTTTAATATGTAAGATTTAATAATATATAACATTTCGGTAAAAATTAATGATATTTCAGTAAAAAAGAATGATATTTCAACAAAAAAATAAAGATATTTTGGTAAAAAATAATGATATTTCATCAAGAAATTATCATTATTGAATATAAAAAATTGAAAAATAAATTCAATAAGAATAAACGAAAAAAAAAACGGAAACAAAATGTGAAATAAAATTTTAATAACATATAATCTAAATTTTAGCAATAAAAAAAAAGAAGAAAAGAGGTTGGAAGAGGTTAGAAGAGGCAGTACAAGTGCTGCGCCAAACAGAGCTTGCGCAGAGGTTTTTGACTCAAAAGACTTCTAAAAAACAAACAACTGCGAGATGAAAAGTGCTGCGCCGCGCAGCAGTAAGAGGTTTGAAGAGGTTTTTTTCCAAAAAACAAACAACACCTTAATCACAAATTTTCATGCATACCAAGCTAAACAACAAGCTAGGAAGGATTACTTACGATTTTGGAGCATGAAAGGGGCGTTTTTTGATCAAAAATCGAATTGTAAAGAGAGAGCTTTAGGAGTGAGAAAAGACTCAAATGAAGGCCAATCAACACTTATATAGGGTTTGAGTTTGCGGCCAGGTGGGGATCCACCCGATCCCGACGTTAAACGGAGTTTATAGTTGTACCCAATTAAATGGTCGTAACCCGACTTGGTCGTAAACTAACAACTTTTCCAAAAGAATTCGAGGGTGTTTCACGTGTTTTTATTTCGTTTCGACACTTATGAAGTCATAATAAAAGTCTCAATTTAATTTGCCCAATCCAAATGTTAACGGAAAATTTTAATAAAAACGAGTTTTATTAACGGAAATGAGTTACAGCGACGAAATAAATTTCATTACATAGCAATGTACATAGCAAGCATAGTAAACACAACCATTACATTACATAAGAAGATTTACATTTGTTTGAAAGTAAGGAAATATGTGTTTTATATATATACATCAGTTTGAACAAAAGTAAAGATGAGACTTCTATACGCTCCGTCTTCTCCAAAAGAACGTCAGATACATGTCTAACGAGAACCTGAGAATACAAGCAGTTTTAAAATATCAGCATAAAGTTGGTGAGTTCATAAGCATATTTTGTAAGGAAAACTGGTTATTTAATCTTGTGAAAATACTTCATTTCCTTTGATAAAGAATGTTGTAATATTGAAAACCATTGTTACTGAGTTATGAAATACATATGCATGTTTTCCCAGAAAATCCCATATTTTCTAACATGTTAGTCGATTTCCGTGTTTGTCGATTCCCATACAGTAACAAAGCCCTGGTTATCACCAGTAAGTATAGTAGTTTTATTCCTTAAGATAAAACCATAAGTTGTGTCCCTAGATTACCCTCCAGTACGAAAGTAGGTAGTTCTAATACATAAAACTATAGGTTAAGATCCCTGGAATAACCTGCAGTACGAAAGCAAGTAGTTTTATTACATAAATATAACTCTAGAAGAAAGAAAGAAATCCGTGAACAAAGTTAGTTAGTTTAATACGTATCGTGAGTCGTATAACCATACTGATTTGACCCGTGACGTCCTTGATGTTCTTCAGGCTTCAATTGATTTCCAAAATTTGTCACCCCAGGCGTGCCCACCTAACTATAGCTAGCAATTAAGGTGTGGGATTGTCAGTCCTGAATAGATCTATCCACAAATTTCACGCTCTCCCTCCGAGAGACTGTGGTTAAACTTCCGAAGATGATTTACTGGTACCCTAAAGGGTATAACGAAGAAAAGTCTCACAAGCTAGTATTAACTAATTCATGGAATAAATGATCATTCTCGAGTTTCGAAATCGTTTGGAATAAAGTAGAGTATAAATAATTAAATACAAAGTAATTATTTAACATGATACTCTATATTAAACATGGATAAACTAAATCAGACATAATTTATATTATTGACTTTGTATGAAATCTGAATCTGTAAAACAATTAATGAAGATCCCAAATTATTTCCATAATAATTTGAATGATTTGACAAGTTCCCAAGCTGTTTGAAAACCATGTAATTATTTTCAGAAAACCTCCCTTATGCTCTGCATATTACAAAAGGGATAAAGTATTTTAAAGTTTATCAGAAAATCATTTAATTACATCAGTTTTTAAGTTACGAAATTTTTTATGATTTTCTTGTATTCCCCCCTGAAAACATTAAAAAAAACTTGGAAAAAGTGTAGGGGTATGAACTCACCAGACAAGAATGTGTCGGGTAGGATGCTAAGTGTCAATTTAGGGCTTGAACATGTGTGAGGGTCCTATGTAACATGAAGTGATACATAATTGTATCTAATTAGAAATCTAACCACTAATTAAGTAAGATAATACACTCCGATGTGCAAAAATACTTTATCTTAAGTGATGGAAGTGATACGGGTTGCATCTAAGGAGTGTAGGGCCCTGATAAGGAGTTTACTCTTCAAGTGTAAACCCTTAGGGGTGTTTATGGCCCAAAGACCATATCCCCCATGAGTTTACGACCATAAACTCATGGGTGGGGTGTTTTTGGTTGCTCAAAGGTCTTGTATCACTTGGGGAAATAAGTTAGGCTCAATTCTAGGGCATTGGAAGTGACTAGGGCTTCAAATGGACCCTTTAGGGGAGTTCACGACTTTAAACATAGATTTTACGGCCATAAACTCATAATTTCCCCTTCATTTCATGCTTTGGTGGTTCTAGGTTAAGCGTACAAGTTTCTAGTCATTTATAGAAGCCATAGAGGGAAGTTAGGGCACCATTTGACCCCTTAGGGAGTTTACGACTAAAGAACCAATTCCTTGGGGGTTTACGGTCATAAACTCTATAAGGTCTTGGTTTCATTGATGTTTAAGGTCCATACTTTTCTGGTGGTTGATTCTATGTTGAGTTCTAGGCATAAGGAAGGAAGAAATGGCAACTTTGCACCCTTTAAGGGAGTTTATGGCCCAAGAACATTCATATGCCATAAACTCTCATTCATAGGCGGTAAACTCACGTTTACTCCCATTAAGACGTGATTTTGGGGTTCTAAGTTCATGCATGCTAGTTTCTAAGTCATAGCTAAGCATTAGAAGGGTTTTGGGGCTTCAAAACACCCTTATGGGAGTTTACGGTTTTGGGAGGTGTTCCCCAAACGTAAACACAAGTTTTTGGGGCTTTTGAATGATTTAGGTGCTGTTTGATTTTCTGAAGCAAAAATTCATGAAGTCTGCGGACCACCTCTGCAACCCTCTGCAGTAGAAGAGGTGGACCAAACGGCTGCAGACTATAATAAGAAGCGTGTTTGTTTTTTTAACATCTGCATACTGCTGCAAATATTAAAAAATTAAAAAAAAACTAATTTTATAAACCGAAAATAGGTTTTTAATATGTAAGATTTAACAATATATAACATTTCGGTAAAAATTAATGATATTTCAGTAAAAAAGAATGATATTTCAACAAAAAAATAAAGATATTTTAGTAAAAAATAATGATATTTCATCAAGAAATTATCATTATTGAATATAAAAAATTGAAAAATAAATTCAATAAGAATAAACGAAAAAAAAAACGGAAACAAAATGTGAAATAAAATTTTAATAACATATAATCTAAATTTCAGCAATAAAAAAAAAAAAGAAGAAAAGAGGTTGGAAGAGGTTAGAAGAGGCAGTACAAGTGCTGCGCCAAACAGAGCTTGCGCAGAGGTTTTTGACTCAAAAGACTTCTAAAAAACAAACAACTGCGAGATGAAAAGTGCTGCGCCGCGCAGCAGTAAGAGGTTTGAAGAGGTTTTTTCCAAAAAACAAACAACACCTTAATCACAAATTTTCATACATACCAAGCTAAACAACAAGCTAGGAAGGATTACTTACGATTTTGGAGCATGAAAGGGGCGTTTTTTGATCAAAAATCGAATTGTAAAGAGAGAGCTTTAGAAGTGAGAAAAGACTCAAATGAAGGCCAATCAACACTTATATAGGGTTTGAGTTTGCGGCCAGGTGGGGATCCACCCGATCCCGACGTTAAACGGAGTTTATAGTCGTACCCAATTAAATGGTCGTAACCCGACTTGGTCGTAAACTAACAACTTTTCCAAAAGAATTCGAGGGTGTTTCACATGTTTTTATTTCGTTTCGACACTTATGAAGTCATAATAAAAGTCTCAATTTAATTTGCCTAATCCAAATGTTAACGGAATATTTTAATAAAAACGAGTTTTATTAACGGAAATGGGTTACAGCGACGGAATAAATTTCAGGTTGTCACACCTTTGATGGCTCGGGAGCGAGGACTTATACACCATGGCGTAATCCATGCTCAATGAGTCATTGGGCCACACATTTGGTGCTATTAAATGTGGTTGGGTTAGAAGATAGTACATTTCTTTGGGTCGGGGAAGTCAGACCCTATATCTATCATTCTATCTTCTTGCTCTCCGGGGTAACCATCCCGGGGTGTAGTGCGGCCAGGTCACTAAACCTATCAGTGTAGGCCACTATGTCTAAGCCGATCATCTTGAGATCCCATAGTTCTTGTTCCAGCTTTTGTACCTTTCCCCGTGGGCAGTAGTCTTCCAGCATTAACTCTTTCAGGCTTTCCCAAACTATTGAGTTAGCCACTGATAGGGTCAGTGACTTAACATGACTGTTCCACCATATCAGGGCTTTGTTGGAGAAGGTGCAGGCAGCAAACTTCACTTTGCTCCCTTATGGGCACGAACAGATTTCGAAGACCGAATCTGTTGTCTCGAACCATCGCATCAGAGCGATGAACAGGTGTTCCACCTCCGCTGGAACTGGTAGGATGATATTGAGCCATGGTTGTTGCCACATGCGCAGCTACTGTAGCATTTAGAGTTGTTGCATCGATTTGTGGAGAAGGTGTTGGAGTTATCGGAATAGTGTGTCTGATTGATCTGCGAGAAGACGTCTTTGCTAAAAGAATACAAAGATGAGAAGGAATAAGTCTAGAGAAATGGACATAATCCGAAAGCTAAAATGAAAAGGTTATCCTAGTTCTGAGTGTATCGGGTCCTGACTTCCACGACTTCCACAGGGTTCTAGAAACAATTCATAAAAGAGTCTATACCTAATAAACTCTTATGAATTTGAAATGGCTATCCTCGAATGAACATCTGTTTCTTGAATAACTGTTACCAGTTACATGTAAGAAAATAATCCTAACACATAATGTGAGCAGTGTCTCCACTCGCTCATTAAGTTAACAAGATTATTTTTTATTAGTGTGACGTGTCAGATGTTTTTCTTACTTCGGTTGATCCTTCTTTAAAAACTTCTCATGAACTTGCTCTTGTTCCTCCTTGACTCCTCTGTTGTCTATGATGAGGAAGTGGTTACATCTACCTGGGTTTGTCGTGTGAGAATGAATGTGACTAAAGGATCTATGAGATTTAAGGTAACTTTATGGGGTGATCCTTACATAGTCATGCTATAATTGTACAATGTATATGGTGGTTGTCGAGGCCAACACAAATAATAACCTTAAATATTACACACTAAAATAGTGTATAGCGGTAAAGGGATCGAATCCACGGAGATTGGTTCAATTTATAACTCTATGAAAAATCTTTTTGTAAAGATACTTGTAAACTAACAATAAAAATAAAATGGGGGAATTTGGTATATTGAAATACTTGAAACAAACTAGAATTAACTATGAGTTAAATAGACAATTTCAACAAAAATAAGGATTTGATGTAAAATCAATAAGGGAGAGATGGTTGACTTAAAGTTTCCTCACTTTTACTTTTGATGATGAACATATCATTAGAATCCAATGGTGCAATACTTTGATTTAAATCCTCAATTTGGCTATAATAATCCAAGAAGCTTGAGATTACTTAGACTTTTTTTAGTTGTTAAAATGGTTAGAGAAGCTCCTAACAATTTCCTTAGTCAAAGTCACAATTTCCATTAAGTATGTAATTAGTGAAAGTCAATTAGCATTAAGAACCAAAAAGTCACCAAATCCAAGAGGAGTCAAATGCTTTCACCACCATGTTGGAGGAGATGTTTCTAAGATTGTGTGAAGCAAAAACAACACAAAAATCATTTGTTGCTTGCTAAATTGAGGATCCTTTACTTAATCAAGAAATTAGCCAACTAATTACCACAAACACATTTAAACTCATGAATAAAAACATACTAGTAATGATAATATGATAAAACACAAAACATTTCCATAAGGATTTAAGAACAAGTTCATGGATTCTTCAACATTCAACAAAATTTCAAAGGATTCAACAAGAAATCAACCAAGATTTGTTTAGCCAAACATGACTAAACTCAAAGAGGAAAAAGTTAGATGAGATTGTACCAAACATTTTACAATAATCAAGAGGTGAAATCAAGATGTTCTTGAGATGTTCTTGGCCTTCAAAAGCACTCCAAACTCCACAGAGAACAAGCCAAACTCGAACCTTCAAGATGATGCTAAAGAGGCACACCCACCTTCCCAATATAGAGCTCTTAGCAAAATCCCGAAATTACCCTTTGTCAGGAATCCACGCGGCCTGTGGGGAATCTTACACAGGCCGCGGGCTCTGACAAGTATTTTGGGCTTCTTCAAGTCTTGGCCCCCCCACAGCTAATCCATTGGCCCAGTTCGAGTCCAATCAGCTTCTAGCCCGTTTTTCTTCAATATTTCTTCAATTTGAGCCCAATTTGTCTTTCCACATCACTCAAAACTTCCGCAAACTCCTAAACATCTATCTTGCACACTCAAGAATTTTCCAATGCCTTTCAAATTTAAAGTTCAACACTTCCACACCTTCAAGCAATTGACAAGCCCACTCCATGAATCACCTCCACAGTCATCAAGCACAAAATCCCCATTGCTCTTCAAGTCCAAACGCCTCCCAAAAATCCCGCTCCGCTAGTCTCCAGAAAATCTGCAATAATGCTCAAGAAACTAGAAAGTACCCGAAATGGTCATAAAAATAACAAAAAGGAAAATATGCATGGAAATTAACTAATATGTGAATGAAATGTGCTAAAAAAACTATAAAAAGAAGTAAATAAAATGAAGCTATCAAATCACCCCAAGCTTAAACCTTACTTGTCCTCAAGTAAGACAAGACTAAAATGAACTCAGGATGAACTATCCTAAGGAAAATAAAAAGAACCGATAGAACCGCAGAACCTGTTCGACGTTAGTCAACATGGTCAGAATTGATTTTGTTTCTATCTCACAACTTTTTCATCCGATGACAACGGAACCATAAACCACAGCCAGGACAACTCCTTTAGGTAAGTAAGGAGGGATAAGCAGTCGTAGCCTCAATGGAACATGCATACAATAAAGAACATCTGTAGTAGGGAGAAAGCAACTGGATGGGCTTGGGTGGAGCTATTCTTTAAGGGTACACTCTGATCTCACATCTGTCGGTTTCTCTCATGTGTAACAAGGTTTAATCGTTCGGGCACCATTGTAGGAATCAGTTCACTTAGTTATGGCCCAAACCTCCCGTAGTATCCGACTCGACAGTCTCCTTAACATCACCAATTTGTGAGAAAGAAAAAATAACAACTCGATCTATATACAATAAAACATACCTATACAAATGAATATCAAACTCTGGGTGACCAAGATGTTGGGAAGTTAGTTTAGTAATTGAACCGGCCACCTATCTAAGATAGTTGCAACTGAAAATTTGCATGCTTCTTTTTGCTTTGTTTTGTTTTGTTTTGTTTTGTTTTTTTTAATTATTTTTTTTAAGATCACATGAAGGTAATGTATTAACTATCAAATTTTTTTTAACAAGAAAACCCTTTGGCCTAAGTGTGAAAATGACCATGTGTGGAGCATAAAGATGTAATGTAAGCTCCTTTTCAAACATGTGGTTTTTCAAAGATAATGAAAATGTCCAAATGTGGACTAAAAGACTCTCTAAAATTCTAAGAAAATCGCAAAAAGATATGGTGATGTAAAGAGACCGGATATGGATTCTACTCGGGGACAAGCACCAATGCTTCATCCTAACAATTCAAACTTGATCAAGTGTGATCCTCTCCACCGTAGTGACCGCAAGGCTAAGAACATCCATTGCTATAGTATATCATACATTTGTTAGTATTGTATGCATAATTTTTCATGAAACTACCTTGCCATGATCACTTACCCATTTAAGCTACCAACATCTGATCCCAAGAATGAAATCCCAAACTACAACTAGTGGTCCCGGTTTGATGGGTGAGATAGCAACAAGATCCTGGACCAATAATGATACAATAAGTGTGAACCTATTCCATGGCATCAAAGATAGGTGAGAATAAACAGACAACAAAAATGCATGGATGCTAATGCCTTAAGCTAAATGTTATGCAAAAATATAAAAGGTGAAGAAGAAGAAGAAAATAAAATCTTTGTTTTTTTGTTTTGTTTTGTTTTGTTTTGCTTTTTTTTTTTTGTTTTTTTTAAATAAATAAAAAAAATATATGAATGAATGAAAATTAGCTTAATACTAAAATGTTATGCAACCTAACTAAAAATGCATGAAAAAGTAAATGATAAGTGAAATGCCCCACCCCAAGCTTAAGAACAAGCATTGTCCTCAATGCTTAAGGAAAGGGCGGAAAGGACCTAAATTGGAGGGTCGAGCGGCGGGAAATGATGGGTTTTGCTCATAAGAACATCCTATGTGCTCATACAAACACTAATCCTTGGATCTAGGTTTCTCTATTGTACATGCAATTCATCCAAGACTATAAACCCTAATTCTAGCATATGATAATCGATATTAACATAATAATGTGTTTAAGATATTACCTTGATTGTTATGTAGCAATAACAATCACAATTCCTTCTTGTAATGACTTTAGAAAGCTTAGAGTCACAAATGTCACTCCTCTAATGGTTCACAAACACCAAGAGCAAGTGGATGAAGAGGAGAAGAGAAGGAGGCTGCCCAAAATCGTCCAAAACCCTAGAGAACCAGTTCACCACGTTTTTGGGGCTTAAGGGTGCTATTTATACAGGCCATTAGGGTTTTAAACTAGGAAACCCTAATCTGACTGCTTAATCCCTAAGCAGCCCATGGATTCCTTTCTTAAAGGCCTTGGACGATTTCTAATGGGTTTCCCCATAGAATTCGTCCAACCTTATATAATAAGTAATCCATAGCCCAATTTCAATTATCATATAATTACAATTTTAGTCCCTTAAGTTTAATTAATCTCTTTTAGCCATAAACTTAATTCTTATTAATTCTTGACTAATATTAATTAAACAATATGATTTCTCCTTTAATATATTGTTCTCATAATATATTAATAAATCATATTTAATCCTTTCTCTCCATAATTCATCCTATCAAGTTGCTTTGGTGAAGGCAACCCAAAAGGACCATGCACCATCGGGTCAAGTGTGATCTTATCAGATACGCGTGTCCTTTAGATAAAGGATCATATATTCCTCCATTCTAGATATCGTATAGATATAATACATGAACTCTAATCATTCTCTCTATACTATTTCTCAACTTCCAATTTATGACGACTGACTACTTGAACAAATCAAATTAGCCCTAGCCCGGCCGAACATTTACGTTTGTCATCACTAAATCATCGAGGGGCCCAAAGATATCGCTTTTATCCTACTTTGGATAAAAGGAACGGATAAACTTTGACTCAATGTTCGCTTTCACTTACTCACCAAATCACACACAACAATATGTTTTATAATACCAAGTTACTGGTGCGTTTACATATCATCAATATGCAACCGACTCACAAGATACAAGTCACACATCTTGGTTTCAAGAATATAAGATGTTATCATCTCACCAATCACTCGTGATAAAATCCATGAAGTGATCCAAGTGAGTGTGGGTTTAATCCAATGCTCAAATCATATTCATAAGCACTCATGAGCGTTGAAGCAAACATTTGCTTATGTCTAATACTATTTTAGACAATCCACACACCAATTCATGATAGTCTTCATTCCTACCTACTTCCAACATATGAATGACTGTGGCCAGTTCGAATAATTTTACTGTTCTAAAGCAATTAAATTATTCAGGAAGTCAAAACATGAAAAGTGAAACACAAGAATAATACTAATCCCATATGGCCTCAAACCTTTGAGTATAAATAAAACACCTTTTATTTATCACCATATCGATTACTCATTATTTTTCGTTTCGGGTAATCAACTTCTTACTTGAATTATTACCACACTTGTCCCATGCTCTTAGTATGCACACAATGTTTACCTATGGTTCTTACTTTTGTGAAATAGATCAAATGAACACATTTCCAATCATACTCATTTCACAACTCCTAATCCTTTCCACAAGTGATAGAATATCAAATTCTTGCCACTTATAGAATATGTTAGATTCTAATATTTTATGCAATTATCCTTTCGTAATGTCACTGCAGTAAAGTCACAATGACTATTGACAACGATATTACAAATTTCTCTATCGGAGATTGTTACAATACCATTCCTTAGATACGATGTCTCTCACTCAAAGTACATTCCTTTGAACATCCTTTTGCATAAGGTTTCTAATGTAGACATAGATTCTCAATATCTAACTCCCAATATGGAAACCTTTCCATAGTTACCATATGAAAATTATTCTTAATAGAATCTTATCTATTCATAATAATGTCGATATACTCCATCAAATACTATACTTCTGACTACTCACAAGCGACCAATCCTCTGCGAACTTTGGATTATCCTTTGATAGTTGTTTAATTATTTTAGTCAAAACGATTCTTGTCCTTTTTCCCTCTAAGTGCGCTAGACACTTGGAAAATTTTAGAATGGTCAAATATTATAGCATTTGCAATCAATCCTATACCCGAAGCGTATGGGACACGATTCATAATGTCTTACATGAAGATTTGATACTTTATTAATCTTATGCCATAATATTTTACGTGCTACGTTCTCACAATTCGAATTATGAAGAGGAATGTCGTAATCATAATCGAAATTTAAGAACACACTATATATCCTTGACTAAATTATTAACATTCCATATTCTAAGCCTTTAGATTTTGAAATGAAGCATAATATTCGCTCCCTTAATTATAGCAAAACAACTATTCAACCCTTACAACTTTGCAAAGTATGACTCTTGTTTTCTATAATTAATATTGATAACTTGCAATACTTGCCTTAATAATCATATAATCATAACATTTATGCTCCCAATATCATGATGATTATTATAAACATAACACTGATGCTCCCACTAGCTCTGATATGTATTCAAAAAATAGCTTAACTTTCAGAAAAACAATACCTATTGAATTTCTTAAGTTCATGTTGCTAATACTTAATGTTTTGATAATCTTTTATCAAGGCTTCTTAATCTCATACACCTTTTTCTAAGATAGCTCATATGTGTCTAAACAATTAAGACTAATTGCCAAATCTCACAATTCGAATCATGGAAATGGATACCGTAACCATAATTGAATTCGTGAATACAATTTTGCAATTGCTATCTTTTTAAAATCTCTCTTAGTGAAAGCCTTTTCTCATAGTCATTTTCATGAGGGAATCTTATGACACTTATATTTTAATGGTGTATGTGTTTGTTCCTATCCATGTGAATTTGTCAAAACCAAAGTTTGCGACAAATCCAAACTCATATGGACCGAACATTCTCAATCTTGATTTCTTGCCTTATGGTAACACGGCTGCCCACCATGTCTTCCAAGTAGTTAAGCAGTTCACCCTTTCATGTCAATGTACTTTTCACTGATTAAGGTCCTTGCCTTTTATGCATTCAAATAAGAACTCATAGAACTCACATGCATAATTAACTCAATTGGAATGGCACAGAAACAAAACAACGTCAGCACGATAGGTTATAAACCTCAAGTCGTGTGCTAGTGATGATCAATAAGGTCTATTTTTATTTGTTCTTGTAACCTTTCAAGAAAATTAAGACTCCCACTAACTCCTTGACATATAAGATTCTCTTGTCAATAAACATTTCCTGACAAATATTCAAGAGTTAGTGTAGTTTTTATCAAAACACTTCAGAAATAGGTCCTAGTTGGTCTTTGTCTTATCCAAGATATCACAACTTTCCTCATTTGATGAATGTTATAAACCTTCTTAATACTTATTACTCAATGTCACAATCTTAACTTTAAGACTTGTTTTTGGAATGAAGTGTGATTGACTTCTTGATTTAACCATTTCATCAATTCTTGATTCCTCTTCTTAGACGTACAATTGTACTAAGACTTACTTAGAGGATCAATTGAGATATCGTTCTTAATCATCAAGACCTATCATAAAGCGTAAAAGGTACTCTCCCTTCTTCTTAGAATGGAGAAACTTTTATCTTTCTGCCTTCTTGATTCTTCTTATTCGTTCTGCTATTGATTTAAACCTTTACAATTAATTCAGAATTACACTTTATCTTATAAGTATAATCATATTTATTAAACCTTTAGTAAATCATGACGAAATTCTTTGTTACTCTTACGGTGGACTTGATCAATACATAACCTTGTGTACTCGATCTCCTAGTCCTTCACTTGACACTTTGTCAACGAATTAGTCTAATTTCCAAATGTGAAAGTTTATTGATACATCATACAATTCTTGTTGTACGATTCCAAATCTCTATCCAATTGAAACTTGGGTGACGAGAAACATTCCCTATTTGGTAAATTCTCGACATTTCCACAAACAATATAATTAAGAATCACATCTATTTGTTGTAAATATATGAACACCAATTTTTTTCATAACGATTTCATTGCAAGGAAATAAATAAAAAAACACATCAAACAAAATTCATTTTATTTATAAAAGCAGTGGAAGACATTTATCCTTACAATGCAAAATCAACTGAAAAACTATGTAAGAAATATTCCTAACAACTCTATCTAAGCTCAAAATCTAATATTCGAATCCATGTCTTCGTGATTAGATTCATCTTGCTATTTCATCAAGGTTCCTCTCTTTTCATCGATCCTGCAAAACATTCAAATGCAATCTTATCACATTATGTATTAAGAATCAACGAATAGGAACTTAATCGAGTTAGATAGTGGATTTTACCTGAAGTACAGCCATACTCTTTGACTCTCCCATCTTCTGGACTCTTCAGGCTCTTTGGGCAGACTTGTATCCAATGCCCTTTCTCTTGGCAGCAAACGCAGGTCGGTTCTCCTAGAACATCCTCAGAAGCATGGTTGGTTGACTTTCCCAACAAATACGCTCCATTGCTTTGCCAAATCATTTCTGATTCGGCAGCAATGAGCATGTAAGTTAGGTCAATGAGGCTTTCGTCATGATCCATCATAAAATACTTTCTTTTGAGCTCATTATATGATTCGGGAAGTGACTGCAGAACCCAGTTCACAACCAACTTATCCGGGAATGACACACCGAACATTCTCAACCTATCAATGTGTGATTTCATTCCTAGAATGTGGGCACACACGGGTTTACCATCTTCAAGTTTCATTTCCAATAGGGCTTTAGTGACATTGAACCTTTCAATTCTTCGATCTTGTGGGTTAGGGAGAACAACGGGAGGAGGAGGAGAAAGTGAAGCATCATTTCTTGTTCCTCGATCGAATCGTGGAATATCATCTTCATGTTGAATGCTTGTTCCACGGGATTTGGGTAGACCATAGTTGTCGAACATTGACATCTACAAAACGGGAGAAAAAAAAATTGAAGTTAGTTGATAGATTGAGTCTTTAATAAATCACCCAAATGAGATATTAAGGCTAGGACCCAACACAATACGCTACAACCTAGAAAAAGGGATGTCGTAATCTAGTTGCAGAATATTTGAAGGTAATTGAATGTTGATTCACTAATTTTCCACCATGAAAACGAAAAAGAAATTTAACTTTTAAATCTATGAAAACTCCTAGATCCTTTGAGATTCATTGAACATTTCAATGTCATGTTTAAATCTCAATATGCCCCTCTAGTTTGCGACTGGGATGCCGAGGATCACAAATTGGGTGTGAATAATCATGCAAACTTACATGGTGCCCTCACATGTTACGGCCACCTATCGATGTATCGATAAACCACACACGCTCCACCGAACTATGACTAACATTAGTCACCCTTTGCTACTTTTTCTTAGATCCATTTAGTATGTCGGTAAACCACACACGATCCATTTAGTATGCCGCGTCTAATTGCTAAGAAAACTCTGATCTTTATCGCGGGTTGGGCCCTGGCCGCGGGTGCTGTTCCACAATCTGACCTTTGCTCTACGCGGGCCGTGCAGGCCTTAAGCCTAAAAGCCAGGCGGGTCGCGGGTATGCTTACACATCAAAAATGATATTTTTCCAAAAAAGTTGATTTTTAAGCCAAAACGATCCCCGTAAGGCCCGGTTTCAAAACTTTAACAAAATTTGGAGTAAAACGGGGAACGATTGGTAATACCTTTCAAAATTTTATTTGAATCCCAAAATAGATGCTTTTACAAATCATTTATTTGAATTTGAAAAACGGTGAAAGCACATTACTTTCCAAAAATTCCCCTCTTTAATGTCTTTGGCGAGACGTCTTCCTAGCTTTCTTCAACACATTGGGACATCCAAATGGATGATTTCAAGGGCATTAGCACTGAAACCTTCATAGAATGGCTTCAACCGGTGCCCATTGACTTTGAAAATTTATCCCGTCTTTTCGCTTTGAATTTCCACCGCCCCATGGTCAAAGGTCTTTATCACAACAAAAGGTCCAATCCATCTTGACCTTAGCTTGCCTGGAAATAACTTCAATCGTGAATGGTATAGTAAGACCCTATGCCCTTGTTCAAAATGCTTCCGGGTGATGGACTTGTCGTGGAAGAGCTTCGTTTTCTCCTTGTAAATCCTTGCGTTTATATAGGAGTCATTTCTCAATTCTTCTAGCTCTTGGAGTTGAAGTTTCCTATGCCTTCCCGCTTCGTCAATGTTGAAATTGCATTGGTTGACTGCCCAAAATGCATGATGCTCTAATTCGACGGGAAGATGACATGGTTTTCTAAAAACCAATCTGAAGGGCGACATTCCTATCGGGGTCTTATAAGCGTTCCGATAGGCCCATAAGGCATTGTCAAGCCTCAAACTCCAATCTTTCATTGTCGGGTTTACTGTTTTCTCTAGAATAGACTTCACTTCACGATTCGAGATCTCCGCTTGACCATTCGTTTGAGGGTGGTAGGCGGTAGAGACACGATGGGTCACGTTGTACTTTTTCAATAAAGCCTCCATCATTTTGTTTCAAAAGTGCGTCCTTCTATCACTAATCAAGGCCCTAGGTACACCAAATCTCACAAACACATTAGATTTTAAAAACTCGATAACCGTTTTGGCATCATCCGATCTTGTGGCTTTGGCCTCAACCCACTTAGAAACATAGTCAACTGCGAGCAAGATGTAAACGTTGCCAAACAAAATGGGAAATGGGCCCATGAAATCAATCCCCCATACGTAAAAAATTTCGCAAACAAGGATTGGATTTTGGGGCATTTAGTTCTTTTGCGAAATGTTTCTCGTCATTTGACACCGTTCACAACTTTTGCAAAACAAGTAACAGTCCTGTGACATGGTTGGCCAGAATAATCCACATTCAAGAACCTTTCTCAGGGTTCGGCTAGGTCCGAAGTGTCCCCCACAAGCAAATTCATGACAGAATTGCAAAATAAATTGATGCTCTTGTTGGGGTACACATCGCCTAATGATTTGATCGGGACAATGTTTCCACAAATAAGGCTCATCCCACACATAGTATTTTGCATCACTTTTGAGCTTGTCTTTTTGAGCACGTGTGAATGTGTCGGGATACCTTTTGTGACCAAAAAGTTAACGATATCGGCATACCAAGGAATAGATTGAGTAAGGGAAAAGAGATGCTCATCCGGAAACTCATCCCGCAACGGGAGAGGAGTTTCATTTGAAGTGATCCGACTTAGATGATCAGCAACGAGGTTCTCGCATCCGCTCTCCGCTCTTGTCCCGGATTTCCAAGTCAAATTCTTGTAACAATAGGATCCACCGGATGAGTCTCGGTTTTGCATCTTTCTTTGTCATCAAGTACTTGAGAGCCGCATGATCCGAATACACTATAACTTTGGTGCCAAGTAGATATTGCTGAAACTTCTCCAAAGCGAACACTATGGCTAATAGCTCCTTCTCCATGGTAAAGTAGTTGCTTTGAGCATTGTCTAGTGTCCTTGATGCATAATAGATCACGTGGGAGGCGTTCCCATTCTTTTGACCCACAACGGCACCTATCGCATAGTTGTTTTCATCACACATGATCTCAAAGAGGAGATCCCAATTTGGTGCTTGCATGATGGGAGCGGATGTAAGCAACTCTTTGAGCTTCTCAAAAGCTTCTTTACACGCCTCAATGAACTCGAAATCAACCTCCTTTTGCAAGAGTTGGCACATCGGTCTTGTTATCTTTGCAAAATCCTTGATGAACCTTCGGTAGAAACCTGCATGGCCCAAAAAAGAACGAACTTCCCGAACACAAGTCGGGTAAGGTAGGCCTTGAATAACATCAATTTTGGCCTTATCTACCTCAATTCCTTTTTTAGACACAATGTGACCCAAAATGAGACCTTGACTCACCAAGAAATGATATTTCTGAAAATTCAAAACTAAGTTTGTTTCAATGCATCTTTTTAAAATTTTTGTGAGATTAGTCAAACATTCTTGAAAAGAGTTGCCATATACCGTGAAATCATCCATAAAAACCTCAATTATTTTTTCAACGTATTCCGAAAAGATACTAACCATACAACGTTGGAAAGTGGCCGGGGCGTTACACAATCCAAATGGCATTCTCCGGTATGCAAAAGTACCAAATGGACATGTAAATGTCGTATTTTTTTGGTCTTCCAGTGCCACCGGGATTTGGTGAAAACTGGAATACCCGTCGAGACAACAATAATGAGATTTCTTGGCCAACCTTTCTAACATTTGGTCAATGAAAGGCAATGGGAAATGATCTTTTTGTGTGCTTTCATTGAGCTTATGATAGTCAATATATACTCTCCACCCGTTTTGCACACGGGTGGGGACATTATACCTTTGTTGTTTTCAACCACCGTGATTCCCGTCTTCTTTGGAACGACTTGCACCGGGCTTACCCACTTGCTATCCGAGATTGGATAGATCATCCCCACATCTAGGAGCTTCAAAATCTCTTTCTTGACCACTTCCACCATTGGCGGATTCAACCTTCTTTGTGCGTCTCGGCTTGGCTTGCATTAATCCTCCATTAAGATCTTGTGCATTCAAGTGGAGGGACTCAATCCTTTAATATCCGCAATCGTCCAACCCATGGCTTCTTTATGATCCTTCAACACCTTGAGGAGATGTTCTTCTTCAAATTCGGTTAAGTGAGTTGAAATGATAACCGGAAGGGTTTCATTCTTTCCCAAGTAGGCATACTTCAAGTGTTGAGGTAAGACCTTCAATTCCAATTCGGGTGGTTAAACAAGGGATGGAGACAACTTTGTATGAGTTAGGGGCAATTCAATTTGCTTGACATCTAATCTTTTAGAGTTCTTCATCTCCATTTTATTTACCAACTTCTCAACTTTCGGATCCAAAGAATAAAGCTTTAATTGCTCGGCTAGCCTCCCACAATCAAATCCTTTGCTTAAGATCATCTCCAACATATCACCGTTAGATAACTCAAACAATTATTCAGTAATTGGCTCGACAACATCAACAAAGTACAAAGATGAAACATCACTAGGATATATCATGGCATCATAAATATTAAAACTTATTGTTTCGCCATCAAAATCCATTGTCAAACTTCGCGCATACACATCAATCTTCGTCCTAGCCGTCTTCAAAAATGGTCTCCCAAGCAAGATTAGAGGCAATTTGGAGGATACTTGCTCATCTAAATCAATCACATAGAAATCCGTCGAGAAGACCAATTGGTTCACTTGCACTAGGACATCTTCCAAAACACCTCTAGGAAAGACACTTGATTTATCCGCAAGAGAGATTATGACACCGGTTTCACGTAAGAGTCCGACATTCAATGATTCATACACCGAACAGGGCATGACATTGATAGAGGCACCAAGATCAAGCATAGCACTACTAAAAGTGACATCTCCAATCTTGCAAGGAACCATGAACATTCCGGGATCTTTGCATTTGGGTGGAAGCTTCCTTTGTAAAACCGCGGATGCGTTTTCATTCATCAAAATTTTCTCATTTCCCTTCAACTTCCTCTTGTTGGTGAAAAGCTCCTTTAAGAATTTTGCATATCTCGGGATTTGTTTGATTGCATCAAGTAAAGGGATGTTTACTTCCACCTTTTGGAAGGTGTCCAAAATCTCTTTCTCCTCCATATTTTTCTTTGAAGTTGCAAGTCGGCAGGGGAACGGTGGTTGAGTGGCTATTGGCGTCACTAGAGGGGTAGTCTTCTTTGGAACTCCGGCTTGTGCATCATTCTTGATTATAGGCTCTTCAATGGGAGTGATCTCTATCTCTTCCTCTTCTTCCCTTGGCTTCTTCTTTGAACTACTTTCTTCGGCTTGTGTGCCACTTCTCAAGGTCACCACATTGACATTTGGTTCTTTCTCGGTTTGAGAAGGAAGTTTACCATGGGATTCCAACTTGCTTATAGATGTAACTATAGCTCCCATTTGTGCTTCAAGGTTGGAGATACTACTCCTTGTCTCTTTTTGGAATTATTGGGTACTAGTGGCTAGGGATTTGACAATATCTTCAAGAGACATTCCGGAGCTACTTGTTTGAGATTAAGGATGTTGTTGATGATGATGTGGAGGGTGCGGTTTGGGTTGATAGTGTGGCTGTTGGTGTTGGTAATGAGGTTGTGGTGGTAGATAGGATGGTCTAACCAATGCATTTTGAGGCAATGGTGTTGGATTGTAGCTCATGTTGGGATTTGGCTTCCAACTTGAAGTATATGCATTTTGGTAACCGGATGGTTTGTTGTGGTAGTTTTGGAACTCTCTCGTGGCATTCACATGCTCCGCATCTTCTTGAAGGATGGGACAGATATATGTAGGATGTCCCATTGCTGCACATATTCCACAAACCATCACTTATGGAGTTTATCCCATGGCTAGCTTTTGGACGACAGAGGTTAGATCTTTGAATTGAGACTCGAGATTTGATGTTCCCACTTCATTGACTTTGTGTTGTGTGTCTCTTTTCATATCTTGGCGAGGGCCAAAATGTTATGAATTTACGGTTATAGTGTTGAAAAGTTGTCTTGTTTGTTGTGGGGTTTTACTAAAGACATCCCCACCACTTGAGGCATCAACTAGTATTCTCTCCATTGGTAACAATCCCTCATAAAAGTGTTGAATGAGGAGTTGTTCTGGAATTTGGTGTTGTGGGCAACTATAGCACAAGTTGTTGAACCTCTCCCAATAATCATGAAAAGTCTCATTTTCACCTTGGCGGATTCCAAAAATCTCATTTCTAAGACTTGAGACTCTTAAAGCGGGATAGAATTTATTAAAAAAAGCTCTTGCCATGTCGGTCCATGAGTTGATCGACCCCAGTTGAAGATAGAATAACCAATTTTTTGCTCTATCGGCCAATGAAAAGGGGAATGCCCTTAGCTTGATTTGGTCATCGGTTGACCCTTGTGGCTTCATGCTAGTGCAAATAATGTGGAACATATTCAAATACTTATGAGGGTCTTCATTCTCCAATCAATGAAAAGTTGGTAGGTGATGGACTAAACTTGACTTCAACTCCAAGCCTCCTTCCAAAACCGGGTAATTGATACCGGTTGGAGTTTGTGTAACATCGGTCTCCATCATTTGCCTCAAAGTTCTATCAGGAATTTCTCCTCCATCCGCCATTGCAATTGGTTCAATAAAGGGTGGGTTTTGTTGTAGAGGTGGTGTTTCGGGAATTTCTTGGCGAGGGTCGGGACTAGAATCGGGTTCTATATCACTTAATGAAGTGGTTTCAACCTTTGGGTCCCCGTGGGGGTTAGAAGTTTGACCACGTTCAACTCGTTTTTCCTTCGCCAAATGCCTTGCTTCTTTTTCGATTTCTGGGTTGTAAATCAGGTCACCTGTACGCTGAGATCTGGGCATAGAGAAACAAATTGATTAAAAATAAACCAATCCACGGCAACAGCGCCAAAAATTTGGTGGTTGTCGAGGCCAACACAAATAATAACCTTAAATATTACACACTAAAATAGTGTATAGCGGTAAATGGATCGAATCCACGGAGATTGGTTCAATGTATAACTCTATGAAAAATCTCTTTGTAAAGATACTTGTAAAATAACAATAAAAATAAAATGGGGGAATTTGGTGTATTGAAATTCTTGAAACAATGTACAATTAACTATGAGTTAAATAGACAATTTCAACAAAAATAAGGATTTGATGTAAAATCAATAAGGGAGAGATGGTTGACTTAATGTTTCCTCACTTTGACTTTTGATGAACATATCATTAGAATCCAATGGTTCAATACTTTGATTTAAATCCTCAATTTGGTTATAATAATCCAAGAAGCTTGAGATTACTTAGACTTTTCTTAGTTGTTAAAATGGTTAGAGAAGCTCTTAACCATTTCCTTAGTCAAAGTCAAAATTTCCATTAAGCATGTAATTAGTGAAAGTCAACTAGCATTAAGAACCAAAAAGTCACCAAATCCAAGAGGGGGCAAATGCTTTCACCACCATGTTGGAGGAGATCTTTTTAAGATTATGTGAAGCAAAAAACAACACAAGAATCATTTATTTCTTGCTAATTTGAGGATCCTTTACTTAATCAAGAAATTAGCCAACTAATCACCACAAACACATTTAAACTCATGAATAAAAACATACTAGTAGTGATAATATGATAAAACACAAAACATTTCCATAAAGATTTAAGAACAAGTTCATGGATTCTTCAACATTTAATAAAAGTTCAAAGGATTCAACAAGAAATCAACCAAGATTTGTTTAGCCAAGCATGACTAAACTCAAAGAAGAAAAGTTAGATGAGATTGTACCAAACATTTTACAATAATCAAGAGGTGAAATCAAGATGTTCTTGAGGTGTTCTTGACCTTCAAAAGCACTCCAAACTCCAGAGAGAACAAGCCAAACTCGGACCTTCAAGATGAGGCTAAAGAGGCACACCCACCTTCCCACTGTAGAGCTCTTAGCAAAATCCCGAAATTGCCCATTGTCAGGAATCCACGTGGGCCGCGGGGAATCTTACGCGGGCCGCGGGCTTTGATGGGTATTTTGGGCTTCTTCAAGTCTTGGGCCCCCACAACTAATCCATTGGCCCAGTTCGAGTCCAATCAGCTTCTAGCCCATTTTTCTTCAATATTTCTTCAATTTGAGCCCAATTTGTCTTTCCACATCACTCAAAACTTCCGCAAACTCCTAAACATCGATCTTCCACACTCAAGAATTTTCCCATGCCTTTCAAATTTAAAGTTCAACACTTCCACACCTTCAAGCAATTGACAAGCCCACTCCATGAATCACCTCCACAGTCATCAAGCACGAAATCCCCATTGCTCTTCAAGTCAAACGCCTCCCAAAAATCCCGCTCTTCTAGTCTCCAAAAAATCTGCAATAATGTTCAAGAAACTAGAAAGTACCCGAAATGGTCATAAAAATAACAAAAAGGAAAATATGCATGGAAATTAACTAATATGTGAATGAAATGTGCTAAAAAAACTATAAAAAGAAGTAAATAAAATGAAGCTATCAGTATAGAAGTTGTATATAATTTAAGATTAGATAGGTCGTCAAATAAATGATCCTACTCCAAAACCCCAACTTAATACGGAATGGTAGTGAAGCGTAGATCACAAATTCTAAGTCTATAAGATCTAAATTATTGAAAACCTTGGGAGTATACATTGTAAGATTATAGACCTATCCATAAGGTTCTTTTTGTTATCATGTAAGTTGTTTATGTAGTGCCTAAAACACTCCTATAGTAATCTAACTCTATGTACTTGATCTAGAATTCTCTTGACTGGTTTTTAGGTAAGTTTTAAGATTGTTGCAACACCACATCGCTCCAAAACACATGTCGGTCACATCTCGAATGAATATAGTTGATCAGGCTATATTGATCCTAACTATGATTACATAACTTTTCAGGTTTAACGGCATTGTTCAACCTTTAGATACTTTAATTTTGTTCTTCTTGTGATACTTGTTCTACATGTATATGCAAGTAGGTATATTTTTATAACTTATTTGTATATTCTTAAAATATATTCTTATCTAGAGCACTTAAGCCCCATTGTATTTATAGTTGTATATCTTTTATCGGTTCATATACTTAGTTCACTATAAACAATGCTCTGATACCAATCTGCCACACCCCAAAACCGGAACATCGGAAACGTTCGGGTTTGGAGAACGTCATGTTTAGTATCGCAAGACATGTATCATAGTAAGCTTGTAATAAACAACCATTTCATTAGAAAGAAAGTGTTTACAATGTGTCTGTTCACAAAACATAGAATACATAAACAAATAACAAAACAATACTTGAAGCTGTTATGCTCCAACTTCTAAGTTCCCAGTACAAGTACCTGTCTAATAGTCTCCTGAGAATACAAGTTATTTGAAAGAGTTTATCAACAGTTAAGTTGGTAAGTTCATAAGATTTTAGTGATGTAAGTATGTTGTGGAAAGTTGTTGTAAAATGTAGTTGAAAAACGTAGTAAATTGTAAGTTTTGTTTAGAAAAGTTCGCCTGTTCCTCTAGAAAGTCCTATGTTTCCAACTTTAATGAAAGATAAGCAAAAATGACTCTACAATCCTTTCTATGAGTACTAAATGGATACAAGTTATATAAGACTCAGAGTAAACAAACAATTGATTGTGCGTATCTGCCCTAAGGCGGAAAACACACATCCCATTGATTGTTTGATCATTGTTGTATATAACCCTGGTGCATTCACTTGCTACTCATGGAGTTAATTGTAATAGTTCCTTTATATTTGATGGAAACATTCTTTAAGAAAACTCTTATTTCTTATTACAAAATGGTGACCACTATGACTACTTGTATAATTACTTTGTTTATACTGGCTATATATAATCTAATCTCGGATAGATAGTTAATTGAGTGAATCTACCCTAAGCCCACAACCAAACAAGGAACAGGAAGTAAAGTGGAAAGCACACATATAACTACCTATTGGGTATTAATGATATATAATAATCATGTCTAAACTAAGGCATTATAGATTTAATCACCTAAGGTCCTTTAAGTTTATATTGGTTTACTCAAATGGATTAAACCCTTTACTGGGAAGTTTCTAGTTTTGAATACCACAAGTTCTGATTTGAAAAGTATGAACTACTAGAAAAACAACCTTTTACAACGCTCATTGCGCATCGTAAAACGCTCAGACGACGCGCAAATGCGCATCAAGAAAGGCCCTGTCATAAAGAGAGACGACGCGCATTTACGACGCTCGGTTATGACACGCAATGCGTATCAAGGAAGGCCCTATCATAAAGGAAGACGACACACATTTGCATGTTGTAACCTTACGACAAGCGTGTTTATGACACGCATTGCGTATCAAAGAAGCCCCTGTCAAGAAAGGCCATGTCATAAATGAAGATGATACACATTTTTGCGTATTATAATTTTAAATGTTCTAAAAAATATATTTATGAATTAATTAATTTTTAAATTAAATTTGCATTTAATGTCTCATAATAGAAATAAAATATCATATAAAAAAATACAATCCATTGCATAAAATTTAGTGCTATACAATTCTATTTCTTACAATATCTAAATTTGCATCTAATCTACTCTGTACACCAAATTCCAACTAAGTAAAGTTGCATCTTGCCTTTCATAATTCTTTAGGAATAATGTTCCAAGCAACTGATTATATGGATAAGCAGTTGTACATTGGCCCATCTCACTCAAGAATGACTTAGCCAAATTCAACTTCAAGTCTTTACTGCATCATTGCAAGACAAAACAAAAAATATATATCAAAAAATGATTTTTTTTAGTTTTATATTATAATTATGCTAGAGTACTAGATACATGAAGAACCATTTGTTAGCTCTAGAACACTTTTTGAATCTGAACCTTGTCTTTCATCACTAACACCAGCACCATGTCTTAACAAATATATGAAGTTTGAAGATGAAGATATACCTTATATGGTTTTGGACGTCCTAATTCCTGCTTAGAAAATCATTTGTTATAAAATAGTATTAGGACTATAAAAACAATATAAGGAAACAGGGATAAATTATGTAATTAGATCATTATAAATTTTTTGACCTTTTAATAAAACCATTTCTCCTGCTTACCTGGTTTTGATATAGGATTAAAATAAATAAAAGCATAAAGTATTTATCGATTTAGCCACTGAACAGTCTCTACAATAATCATAAAATAAATAAAAGTTTAGTTGATATAATGAAAGTGTGTTTTTCTTTTGCTTTTTTTTTGTATTTTAACATTTTCCAAAGCCAAGTAATTAGAGAAATCGTATTCTTAAATGGTCAAAAACAGTATAATGGTTTAATTACTATAAAAAATTAGTTAAGTGGTTAGGTGAACATCATTAAAAGTATGTTTAAAGCTAATAAGATCTTTTGAATCATAAAAAAATACTATTTTTTTAGTAGCTTAAATGTTTTAACTACTTACAGCAATTGTTTCAGCTGTGAGACCATCCTCTTGCCATGGGTTTTTTTATTGTGGTGTCCATGGGTGCAACTCCATCCAAACAAAATACACACTGGAAATAAACAAAAAGAAGTAATAGTTCCCTAATAGCTTAGAAACAGAATCAGGAAAAGTAAACAAACAAAAACCGAAACAACAGCACTCTGTACATCAAAACCTTGCATTAATTCCTGTTAAAGAAAAGTGTAAATAAGTCTTTTAGCCAAATAAGGAAAAGTGTTTTACTATTTTTTACCTCTGAAACAACAGCGCACTCTCTACCCATCTTCTAGTGATTGCAGTAACTCGTAGTTTCGGTTGCCCATCAAAACTCTGGTATCTGTACCAAAATGACCGTTTTACCCTTACATTCTCAAACAAACATATTTAAAGTGGGGAAAAAAGAAAGGTGATTACCTTGTGGTGGTTTGTATATACAACTATGGATTTACATTTCCTGAAGGATCTTTATCGCTTGATGATATATCAAAGAAAACAGTCAAATAAGTGTCTTTATCAAGTTCACGTAGCTTCCATGATGTGGTGTTCCATTGACCTATCACTGTGTTTTCAACAACATGTCCTTTCTGCAACATAAATAGCCAAAAAAAATTATATACAAACCGGTAAAGATTAATGAACAATTTAGTAAATGACTAAATTTCCACCTTATCCAAAGATGTGCATGGTCCTATGATCCTGATAGCTTCATTTTATTTACTTCTTTTTATAGTTTATTTTAGCATATTTCATTCATAATTTAGATAATTTCCATGCATATTTTCCTTTTTGTTATTTTATGACTATTTCGGGTACTCTCGAATCTTGTGAGCATAATTGCAGGTTTTCGGGTCTAGCGGAGCGGGAGTGTTCGGGACGTATAGGAGGCGATGAGATTTGGTAGACAAAAATGACGTTGGGCTTGATGGGTAGTGGAGATGATGCATAGAGTGATCTTGATGATTATTTGAAGACTTGGAGAGAAATAAACTTTAAATTTGCAAGATGTGGGGGAATATTCAAGCGTACGTAAATTATTAATCGGGCGAGTTCACGACCTTTGGAGGACTTAGAGAGGTCAAATTGGGCTTAAAATGAAGAAAAACTTGAAGAAAATGGGCTAGGAGGTGATTGGATTCGACCTGGGCCAAGTGGGCTAAGCTATGGAGGCCCAAAACCTCAAAGATGCTACATCCAGGGACCACCCGCGCAACCCACCCGCGCAAGAGCACGCGGGTCGCGCAACCTCCTGCAGGGGCAGTTTCGGAAATTCTTCTTTTGAGCTATTTGAGGAAGGTTGGTGCCCATCTTTTGCATACTCGTGGACATCTGATTTTTGGAGATTCTCTCTGGAGTTTTGAAGACTTTTGAAGGCCAAGAACCCTTGAAGAACATCATATTTTTACCTCTTGATTCTTGCTTAATGTTTGGTACAATTTTCTCTAACTTTGTTTCTTTGGGTTCAGCCATGCTTGGCTAAGCTAATCTTGGTTGACTTTTGGTTAATCCTTTGAACTTTTGTTGAATGTTGAAGAATCCATGAACATGTTCTTGAATCTTTATGGGAATGTTTTGTGTTTTAACATCTTATCATTACTTGTATGTTTTAGTTCATGAGTTTAAATGTGTTTGTGGTGATTAGTTGGCTAATTTCTTGATTAAGTAAAGGATCCTCAAATTAGCAAGCAACAAATGATTTTTGTGTTGTTTTTGCTTCACACAATCATAAAAACATTTCCTCCAACATGGTGGTGAAAGCATTTGACCCCTCTTGGATTTGGTGACTTTTTGGTTCTTAATGCTATCTGACTTTCACTAATTACATGCTATTTGGAATTAGTGATTTTGACTAAGGAAATTGTTATGAGCTTCTCTAGCCATTTCAACAATTAAGAAAAGTCTAGGTAATCTCAAGCTCCTTGGATTACTATAGCCAAATTAAGGATTTAAATCAAAGTATTGCACCATTGGATTCTAATGATATGTTCATCAAAAGTCAAAGTGAGGAAACTTTAAGTCAACCTTCTCTCCCTTATTGATTTTACATCAAATTCTTATTTTTGTTGCAATTGTCTATTTAAATCATAGTTAATTCTAGTTTGTTTCAAGTATTTCAAAACATCAAAACCCCCATTTTTAATTTATTGTCATATTCCAAGTATTTTACAAAGAGATTTTTCATAGAGTTATCAAATTGAACCAATCTCCGTGGATTCGATCCCTTTACCACTATACAGTATTTTAGTGTGTAATATTTAGGGTTATTATTTGTGTTGGCCTCGACAACCACCAGATCCCTTGAATCTTGATATCCATTAAACATGTAATTTTAAGTGTGCCACTGAAAGTAATATAATCACAATTCACAAATTCATTATACATTTATAGTTATACATCAAATAATATGATGATGAATGATACTATATTCATCTTATGTACTCACTTATGAGCAAGACCAAGAGACTCTTCTCCTTTCTCAAAAACATGTTTGAATGAATCTTTAAAAATCGAATGACCAAAACTTTCAGCTAAAACAACGATTCCACCAGTTCTTTCAATAATCATCTTCATTTCTGCAACTCCAACCTAAGAATATAAAAATGATTCAGTTAAGAACATAATGATGGGATGAATAGCATAGTTAAGAGAATGAATGTTGACCTGGTCAAGGGTAGAAGCAAAAAGATCCAAAACATAACCCTAGCTGACCATTTGCTTTGCAAGTTCTTCATAAAACTTAACTACGTTTGTAAAATACAATGCTGAATCTTTGTCCAGATCTTTATGTGAACGAACAGGATCTGAAAGATCTTCGGAGATAATCAAGAAGATTGAAGGTAGATGGAGGTTTGGTTTAATGGGAAGTAGAAATGATTCAATAGAAAAATCAATATCAAAATGGCTTACTGAATCCAGATTCAAGCTCTCCAAATTTATCAAACCTGCATTTGTAAAAGTTTGTGTGTATGAAATTTTGGAAAATACACATGAATGTTAAGTACATATGAATGATAAGAGATTTCACCTTTTAGGTGTGACAAGACAGCATCTGATATATCATTGAATCCCAAGTTCAGCACTTTTAGAGACTTCAATTCTGTATAAGTAGACGTCTACAGTTATAAATTAATGATTTTGAAGATAAATTAATGAAAAAAAATAAATATAAGGATATAGATCCTTGAAAACTTATCACACCCATCATCAGAGATATTAGATCTGCTTACATTCAGAAAAAGTAGAGCAACAAGATCTACATAAAACAAACGAGTTAAATAAAAAAAGTCAAACATCGAATTGTATAATGAGATTACAAAAAAGAAAATACAATGAGAACCTGAAAGTGAATCTAGGCATGCTGCAGTAATAGGGCAACGTTCTATATTCAGCAATGCAAGCTTGTGTAAACCTGAAAAAAGAAAATTTACTTAGATTTTAATTTACATAAAAAAAATATCTTCCACTAGAAATAATTCAAGTGACCTTTCAAGAATGTGACACCATTATCAGTGACCTTGCTGCTGGAGATTTGTAATTCTTCCAAGTTTCTTAGGTCTGAAACATAAACAACAATGAATCATTAGCATAAATGATACACCATATTTAAATTCATTCAAGTTTATAATAAAGTTTATCTTACAAACCTACCTGAGAGAGGCTTCATATCAGCATCAGTAATGCAATTACAACAGTTCATATTAAGTGTCAAGTTTAAAAGACCTGGAAAAAAACAATAATATTAAGATTCTTTCCTTCAAATTCAATAAAGAATCATTACAAGAGATTACCAGTAATTCATCCAAGCCCAACATCAGAGATATGTTCACAGAAATTAAGGTTTAAAGCCTTAACATTCTTGCATTCTTTAATATGTAACGGACCAGAATTTGATGTTTTCATTAAAAGGAAATGAAAATAAGTCATATAAGTGAACAAGGGTATAAAATTTTAACTAAATAAATTAAAAGAATGGACCTTTTTTGAAAAGAGATATAGAGCACAAGCTGAAGGATCTTGAGATAATACTTCAAGAACTAGTAGATTATAACAAAGAGACTTTCCACTTGATGTCATGGTTGAAATAACAACATTCTTTCCAAAAATGGAAGCCCGAATTGACTCTGCCTAAAATACCATAAGAACAAAATAATAATAATAATAATATAATTTTAACAATAATAATGGATTTTTGGATAATTACAAATGAAGATACCCGGTGGCTATATAACTTTGAGACACCTGAACATTTCAATGCAGATTTTGTTCCTTCAGAAAGATAATCTGGAATCTTTACAAAATTGGCTATCCGAGAATTAATCTCTTCAATATGAGCTATCTGAAATAGTGGATTAAATAATTGGGGTACATAACAAGGGCAGATTTGTAAATTTGTAACGATAAAGAATAAAGATGACACCTGTCCTTGGGAACCAAGGCCTGTCTTCAGATGCTCAACCATTTCTGTGGGAAGCAAAGGATTTGTTTCCTGTAAAGGAAAGCATTAATGGGAAATGAATACAAATAATAGAAACAAGAAATGTAAACAGAATTTCAAGAAAAACTGAAAAATGGAACTCAAAGATGACACCTACTTTACATTATACTTCAGGTGAAAAGGAATCTGAGGGTTCAGACATGCTTCTTTTTGTTCTTTTAGCATCATTTTTAATTTCTTTAGGATTTCCTTCAGTTGCATGTAGCAAAAGATCATTTAAAGATAATGACTTGATTGTCTCTTTACCCTTTTTCCCTGAAGGAAAACATTTTGCATATCAACTAAGTAAAATGTTATGAACTTTTGTTAGAGAGAGAACATGGAATATTTACACATACCATAAATGATTTAACAACTGCACATAAATCTGCTTTGAAGGAACTTTCTCTTTTTTTCAAAGCATTAACTACTCTAGCAGTAGACATCTTTCTCTTACCTAAATAGAAACAAAAGCAGTTAAGTTTGCTGTGAATGAAAATGTAACCACTGTGGACTTGAGATCAAATAAAACCATCATAAAACGATTAGGTATACCTTTAATTTGGTATTTAAGATCTGATTTTCACTTAATGACAACAATGGAATTGTTTGACCTTTTACCCTCAGCATCATTGTCAATAAATTGTATAACCTGCAAAAGAAAAAGAGACATGTTCTGAGTGAACAATGATACAGTTCTAGTAAGTACCTAACTGTTTCTTTTTGCCTTAATAAATGGTATAACCTGCAAAAGAAAAAGAGACATTTCGTGCGTTTCCACCATTTGCCATAGTGTGTAGAGTGTAATCACCCAGGATAGGACTAGTACTATGATTCCAAAGCCCCTGAATCAAACAGATTGTATATTATGAAAGTGGATTTTGTGTGGGGACTTTCATCGTACATGTTGTGTGCATCGTTTAAACCAAAAAAGAATCTTACAGAAAGGACTTGGATTGAAGGAAAAGTGATACCATCCGAGTTGAGATAGGGTGTAAGGAAGACTAAGGACACCGACACCAACCATGTCGGTGAAATTGTGAAAGGCTGAGTACCACCACTTTGCGTTTCTGGAGGATGTCACTGGAAATAAAAAACCATTTGAGTCTTTTGCACTACCAGGCTCTAATTCCATGATTTTAACAAACTGATTCTCGGATTTGACCATGAGGAAATCATTTGAAGCTTAATGATGGTCTCTTACCTATTGTAGCGAAGGAGATGCAGGCAGAGTCTCGTTGACGGGTGGCTCGTAGGTCAGCGATGGTGTCAGAGAGGAGAGATGGGTAGGAGGAGAAGGTGTTGAGGAAAAGATTGTAGAGGAGGGTGGAGGAGCAGAGTTTGTTTCCTAAATGTAGAGAAAGAGAGAGAGAGAGAGAGAGAGAGAGAGAGAGAGAGAGAGAGAAGAGAGACAGAGAGAGATAGAGAGAGAGAGAGAGAGCGTATGAGAGATGAGTGGGAGATGATAGTGGAGTAGAGGTGACTGGCGAAGGATGGTTCAGATTCGGTGTCACGGCGAGCTTCGGATTTGATTTCGTTCTAGACCCAGTCGCATTCGTTTTCTCCGCCGTTAACGGCGGTTTGTGGAGACGATGATGACATCGTGTACTGCGATGTGGCATTCTGATCTTGAACTGACATCTTGAGATGGCGGAAGTGTTTGCATAGGCACTTCGAACTCTTAAAGCTTATGAGGTTCGATGCTGGTGGTGGCGGCTTAGGGCTTGCAAATAGGGGGGAGAGAGAGAGAGAGAGAGAGAGAGAGAGAGAAAGAGAGTAGAAGACGAGCTGCTTAAAGGATTATTAGGGTTTTTTGGCAGAGGATTTTAGAAGGAGAAGAAGGAGATGCATCAGGCGGGGTGTTTAGTTTTTTGGGATTTCATTCCCTTCCTTAAAAAAATATAAAGCGACACATTTACACGACACCCTTTTTTATGAAAGGTGCCCTCCGTGTTTTTAATTTTTTTTGTTGGACACTAATTTTACGGCACGCACAAATGGTTGTCCTCTATCCTTCAAAATTTGCAAAACTAACATTAATTTTTAGGGCACGCACAAACGCGCGTCCTCTATCAGCGACTATCATTGTTTTCACGTCATTAAAAGGCTGTTTTCTAGTAGTGTTGTGAATTGACTTTGTGTCCTATGAATTGACCCATACTTGGTACCCTTATGTTGACTTAATGTATACGAAACATATATATATATATATATATATATATATATATATATATATATATATATAGAATCGAATAGATGATAGACTGGGTGAATCCATTCCAAGCCTACAACCAAACAAAGAACAGGAAGTGAAGCAGAGAGCACCCATTCTATTATCTGTCGGATCCTATTGATATATATATATATATATATATATATATATATATATATATATATATATATATATATATCTGTCGGATCCCAATGTAGCTACCAGCAATTTGTCGGATGGTTAATCCACTTTATATCCGTACACAAATTCATATTCTCCCTCCAGGAGTCTCTGCTTGCCAACTACGACACAGCCGTTGACGACTATGCCAAAGAAGTAGTACCTTACTGATGGGTTTTAGCCATAAGAACTTTCCTATGTGCGCATGCAAAACCCTATTGCTTGGATCTAGGCTTTCTAATAAACATGCTTTTGAATCCAAGATTTCTAATGGCTAATTAGGTTAAACAACAATATTAAAACAGATCTAGAATCATACCTTTGAATTCCTTGTTGATCTTATTTGTCTTGGAGCTTCTAGAGTCACAATTGTCACTCCTCTAATGGCTTACAAACACCAATAGCAAGCAAGATGATTTAGGAGAGAGGAGAGGGGAGGAATTCGACCAGAGGTTCCTTGCTTAAGGTTGTGTGTCGAATTCCCTCATCCATAGGGTCTATTTATACTATTAGACTCCTTAAGGGTTTCACCCTAAACCCTAATTGGATAATCTTCTCTTAAGGCTATCCAAATCCATTCCATAGATAACCCTATGGACGATTTGAGCTATCCTAAAGCTCTTAGAATCCGTCCAAGGTGTATCCTAATGGATTTATAGTCTAAAGTCTAACTATGAAATAATTGACAGTTTATACCCTCTTATTTAATTAATCTCTTTAAGTCACCAAATTAATACCAATTAATTTATGACTTATATTAATCAAATAGCTAAATATTATTCCTTATAATATTTACTCTCTCTTAATAAATCATCCTTCAAGTTGTTATGGTGAAGGCAACCCAAAAGGACCATGCACCACCGAATATAGTTATAGCCTTAGAAACTATTCCAACAGTCTCCCACTTGGATAAGTCTAGTAACTATACAAGTACAATACGGTTTGCAATCGTAGCTCTCAAAGACGCTGTCAACTCTGATCTAATCAATCTTGTCCTTTAGATAAGGGATCGTACAGTCCTCTGTTAGATATCATGCTGACAATCCAATGGAATGGTTAGTCTAGCATTTAGATTTCTCGATCTCCGATTTATTTGACATAGAACTTAATCGAACACATCAATTCAGTTCTGACCGGGCCCGGTACATAAGTCAAATCAAATCATCGAGTGGCCAAGATATCTCTTCTACCCTCTTAGGATAAAATCTATAGATAAACTTCGACTTATATGCATTTACTTATTCATTAACCAACTATACACAACAAGGCGTTTTATAACATCAAGTTACTGATGCGTTTTCGCATTATCAATGCACAATCAATTAAAAAATAATAAACCATATATCTAGGTTTTAAGACCATATGATATTATCGTCTTGCGATCACCTTTTATATCGTATTCCATAAAGTGATTCCAGCAAGCGCGGGTTTATTCCAATGCTCAAAACTAGTTCATAAGCACTCATGAATGTTGCAGCAACCCTTGCTATGTCTAACACCATTTAGACACTCTACACACCGATTCATGACAATCTTCATTCATATCTACTCCCAACATATTAACGATTGTGGATCATTTGAATAATTCGATTATTCCTAATAAACTCAATTATTCTGGAAGTCAAAACATGCAAAGTGAAACAATAGTTAAACAACTAACATGTGACAGTAACTTTACTCATAAATAAAACTCCTTTATTTAATCATCAAATGTTAATTACATTTATCTATTATACGTTTCTAATACTATCTAATCTATGCTAATATCATCCTTCAGCCCAATACTCCTAGCATGCTGCAAGTGCTTAACCCTACTCAGTCCCTTCGTAAGCGGATCTGCTGGGTTATCTTCTGATGATATCCTCTTCACTACGAGTTGTCCTTCTTCTACACGATGTCTAATGAAGTGATATTTTTTGTCGATATGTCGAGATCTACCATGATCCCTCGGTTCCTTGGTCAAGGCAACCGCACCTTCGTTATCACAGAAAATATCCATGGGCTCCTTTATGGCCGGCACAACTCCAAGATCACCGATGAAGTTCTTCAGCCATATTGCCTCCTTCGACGCTTCGCTCGCTGCGATGTACTCTGATTCGCACGTTGAATCAGCTATAGTTTCCTGCTTGGAACTTTTCCACGTCACTGCTCCTCCATTTAGGGTAAATACCCAGCCCGACTGCGAACGGTAGTTGTCCCTGTCGGTCTGAAAGCTGGCATCACTATACCCTCGCACCTTCAAGTCATCACTCCCTCCAAGGACTAAGAACCATTCTTTCGTCCTCCGAAGGTACTTAAGGATGTTCTTCACCGCAATCCAATGTGCTTTGCCAGGGTTCCCTTGATATCTGCTAACCATGCTCAAAGCAAAGGCTACATCAGGGCGAGTACAAGTCATAGCGTACATGATTGAGCCAATTGCGGAAGCGTATGGTACTCGGCTCATTTCTGCTATCTCAGCTTCGGTACTCGGACTTTGAGTCTTACTCAACTTGGCATTTCCTTGTATCGGTAGTTCTCCCTTCTTTGAGTTTTCCATACTAAAATGTTTTAGTACCTTCTCCAAGTAAGTATTCTAACTAAGTCCAATTAGTCTCTTACTTCTTTCTCTTGCTATCCTTATTCCCAAAATGTAAGAAGCCTCTCTGAGGTCCTTCATAGCGAAGCACTTCCCGAGCCAGGACTTAACCTCCTGCAGAGTCGGGATGTCGTTTCCTATGAGTAATATGTCATCGACATATAGAACGAGGAAGCTTACTATACCCCCACTGGCTTTGACATATACACAAGATTCGTCTTCGCTTCGTACAAATCCAAACTCTTTGACTTTCTCATCGAAGCAAAGATTCCATCTGCGAGATGCTTGCTTAAGTCCATAAATGGACTTCTCAAGCTTACACACTCTATTCAGATGCTTCGGATCCACAAACCCCTCTGGCTGAGCCATGTAAACATCCTCAGCCAACTTTCCATTAAGGAAAGCAGTCTTGACATCCATTTGCCAAATCTCATAATCATGAAATGCGGCAATTGCTAGCATCACTCTAATAAATTTAATCTTCGCAACTGGTGAGAAGGTCTCATCATAGTCAACTCCGGGAGTTTGAGTAAAGCCCTTCGCGACCAATCGCGCTTTATATGTGTGTACGTTCCCATCCACGTCGGTCTTCTTCTTGAAGATCCACTTGCACCCTACGGTCTTACGTTCGGGCACGTAATCAACCAAGTTCCAAACTTGGTTATCGTACATGGATTGGATCTCGCTATCCATCGCCTCTTTCCATTTCGTAGACTCCGGGCCTGCCATGGCTTCCTTATAGCTATTAGGTTCATCAAGATTTACTAGTGTACCATCACTAATATACGCGTCCCCTTCGGTAGTAATATGAAAACCATAAAACTGGGGATGAACTCTAACTCTATCGGAACGTCTAAGAGGTAAGGATTCGTCAATCGGTTCAACCGGAGTTTCCTCCTCGGGTTGAATGCCAGCGGTAGAGGTTCCTTCATCTATCGATTCTTGAATCTCTTCAAGTTCGATTTGCCTCCCACTGTCTCCTTGGCTTATGAGTTCTCGCTCTCGGAAAACTCCTCTCCTCGCAACAAAGATAACATTATCTTTCGGTCTATAGAAGAGATATCCAAAGGAAGTTTGCGGGTAGCCGATGAAAATACATCGCTCACTTCGAGGTTCAAGCTTGTCGTGAGTATCTCGTCTTATGAAAGCCTCGCAACCCCAAACCTTGATATGTGCCAACGAGGGAGCTTTCCCTGTCCACATCTCGTGAGGTGTTTTGGCAACCTTCTTAGTAGGGACTCGGTTAAGGATATGGGCGGCAGTCTCTAAGGCATACCCCCAAAAGAAGATAGGTAGTGAAGCACGACTCATCATAGAGCGAACCATATCCAATAAGGTTCAATTACGCCTTTCTGCCACACCATTCAACTGCGGTGTCCTAGGAGGCATCAATTGCGAAACTATTCCACACTCCTTGAGATAATCGTGGAATTCAAGACTTAGGTACTCTCCTCCTCGATTGGATCGAAGCATCTTGATTTTCCTGCCCAATTGATTCTCCACTTCATTCTTGAACTCTTTGAACTTTTCAAAGGTTTCTGACTTTTGCTTGATTAAATAGATAAACCCATATCTACTATAATCATCGGTAAAAGTTACATAGAAGCGGTTCCCATCCTTCGTGGTTGATCTAAAAGGTCCACATACATCGGTATGTATTAGGTCTAATAGCCCCTCACCCCTTTCACAAGTACTCGTGAAGGGTGACTTAGTCATCTTTCCAAGTAAACAAGACTCGCATGTGTCATCTTCCCTAAGGTCGAATGACTCCAACACTCCATCCTTTTGGAGTTGGGCTATGCGTTTCTTGTTAACATGTCCAAGACGACAATGCCACAAGGATGCTTTATCCATACTAGTGGAAGAATCAATATTCAAAACATCATTTCCTAAGTTATCAACAATCATAACAGTTTCATATATTCCATTACATGGTATAGCTTCAAAGTAAAAGACACCATTTAGATAAGCCAAAATAGAACCATTCTCATTATTAAAAGAAAATCTAAATCCTTGTCTATATAAACCATGAAATGAAATGATGTTTCTAGCCATTTCTGGCGAATAGCAACAATTGTTCAAATCAAAAACTAAACTATTCTTAAGCACTAAAGAATACACTCCAATCTTGGTCACAGGCGACGATCTTCTGTTCCCCATGATTAGATTGATCCTTCCTTGCTCCACATCCCTACTTCTTCTTAGTCCCTGCACATTAGAAAAAATGTGATAACCACAACCGGTGTCAAGAACCCAAGAAATAGCATGATTAGAATCGTTAGATTTGATTGCATATATACCTACGAAAGATGGCTTGATCTTTCCTTCCTTGATGGCTTGCAGGTAATCCGGGCAGCTTCTCTTCCAATGTCCTATCTTGTGGCAGTGGTGGCACTCTGCCTCCTTCGGGTTAGAGCAGGGCTTAGAGGGATCAACTTTGGTCCCACTAGAAGAGGAACCATCTCGGGCTTTCACCTTTCGATAGTTATTTGAAGAAGCTTTCCTCTTCTTTCCCTTCCCTTGACCAATAGCCAAGACAGGAGCAGCGGATGGATTGGGAGTTGGTGCAACAGACTTGTCCTTGAAGTTGCTCTCAGTGACCCTCAAGAGACCTTGGAGTTTACTTAGAGTGACCTCCTCTTTGTTCATATGGTAGGTCATCCTAAATTGATTGTACATCGGAGGCAAAGAGCGAAGCACCATGTCGATCGCCAAGTCTTCGCCGAAGTCAACATTTAACTTGCGAAGGCGGTCGACATACCTTTGCATCTTTTGCAAGTGCACGGTAAGAGATTCTCCATGACCCATCTTAGCGGAAATCATGTTAGTGAAGATCTCGTAACGCTCTTGTCTCGCGTTTTGGTGGTACCTCTCCAACAAGTCTTGATGCATCTCGTATGGATACATGTCCTCATAGGACTTTTGGAATTCGGAGTTCATGGTGGCGATCATGATGCAATGTACCTTCGTTGCATCTCGCTCATGAGTTTCAAAGGCGGTGATTTCTTCGGGAGTAGCAACTTCAGGGTTGATTTTCTCGAGCTTCTCGTCGAGGACATACTCTTTATCCTCATAGCGAGCAATGGTGCGAATGTATCTTATCCATTCGCCAAAGTTCGTTCCATCGAAGGTGACCTTTTAGCAAAGGCTCATCAACGTGAAAGAACTAGCAGCAGCGTTGTTTGCGTTTGACATTTATAGAAAGGACAAAGATAGATTAGAACAAGAATCCCTAATTATCACCCAATAAGAAAAATTAGGGCTAGGATCCAAGAATAACATTTACATACTAGAAAAGGGATGCCGTAATCCAATATGCAAATAAATTGAAGGTAAGTGAATGACGATTCACTAATTCTCCATTACAAAACTTAAACTATTAGTCCTAAGTGTTTTTGAAAATTCCTAGATTCAGATGAGATTCATTGAACTATTCAATGGCATGTTTAAATCTCAATATGCCCCTCTTGTTTGTGACTGGGATGCCGAGGATCACAAAGAAGGTGTGAATTACCATGCAAATTCACATGGTGCCTTCATTATAACAATCACCTATTCGATGTGCCGGTAAACCACACACGCTCCATCGAACTATGATGAACAATGAATCACCCTTTGCCACCTTCGCTTAGAACCAATTAGTGTGCCGGTAAACCACACACGCTCGACTAACATCTTAGCAAGGTGCAAAGTGTAATTTCATGGGATTGCATCAATTCACTTTTCCTAAAGTAACTAAGATTGGGAAATTTTAAAAGAAAGTTTAGTTACTTCGTATTTCTTATTATACTTTTAATGAGAGGATGAGGTTGCCCTATCCTACCCGTTCGGCTAACGACCCTCCACCAATCAAGCAAGCGGTGGGTGTGAGTGTACACCCATTAAGCGCCATTTTATAGGCCGCAACCTTATACCCACCTTATAGATCGGCTTCGTGAATGAGGCCTACTAGCGGTAAGACTAGCATTTAGTTATACATATATATATTATTCTTGTAATATCATATAAGTATAGGGTTGCATTTTAAACTTTTCAAAATCTAGGGTTTGAAATTTAAGTTGTCTAAATTAAAACTTTTAATCACAAATATAAATTTCAAAACTTTAGGGTAGGTTTTAAACATTTAAAACATGAAGGATCAAATAATTCCAATTAACAATTAATATTCTAATTATCTTTATTTGATTTATCTTGATTTCTTTGAAGATAATTACCAAAATAATTAATCATTATCATATAAGGAAATTAAATATTTTATTAGATGATAAATATCTTTAATTAGATCAAGATAATAGTCATATTTATCAAAAAATCGGATTTAGATTGATCTAATATGATTAAGGTAAGTTTCCATAAGATAATTATGAAAAAATCCCGAATCTGGCCCTTCCTTACAACCTGGACTCGCCGAGTGCACAAGGGGACTCGCCGAGTCAGGCCTACTCGACGAGTCCACCTTGGAACTCGCCGAGTCAGTGACTCAAAACCCAAAAAATCGAATTTTGCAGGTTTGTTTCAGTTATTCAAGCAACAATTTAAAGAAAACCAATCTAGGCTCTGATACCACTGATGGGTTTTACCCATAAGAACTTTCCTATGTGCGCATGCAAAACCCTATTGCTTGGATCTAGGCTTTCTAATAAACATGCTTTTGAATCCAAGATTTCTAATGGCTAATTAGGTTAAACAACAATATTAAAACAGATCTAGAATCATACCTTTGAATTCCTTGTTGATCTTGTTTGTCTTGGAGCTTCTAGAGTCACAATTGTCACTCCTCTAATGGATTACAAACACCAATAGCAAGCAAGATGATTTAGGAGAGAGGAGAGGGGAGGAATTCAACCAGAGGTTCCTTGCTTAAGGTTGTGTGTCGAATTCCCTCATCCATAGGGTCTATTTATACTATTAGACTCCTTAAGGGTTTCACCCTAAACCCTAATTGGATAATCTTCTCTTAAGGCTATCCAAATCCATTCCATAGATAACCCTATGGACGATTTGAGCTATCCTAAAGCTCTTAGAATCCGTCCAAGGTGTATCCTAATGGATTTATAGTCTAAAGTCTAACTATCAAACAATTGACAGTTTATACCCTCTTATTTAATTAATCTCTTTAAGTCACCAAATTAATACCAATTAATTTATGACTTATATTAATCAAATAGCTAAATATTATTCCTTATAATATTTGCTCTCTCTTAATAAATCATCCTTCAAGTTGTTATGGTGAAGGCAACCCAAAAGGACCATGCACCACCGAATATAGTTATAGCCTTAGACACTATTCCAACACTTACTTCTTGTTGTAGCATTCTAATATGTGTACAGTATGTTCTGTCAGTACAATGTATAGTATGTATGAATTGTATGTACGAGTGTATAGTATCTTCTCTCTGTTTCTCTTATTGTATGTTCTGACTTATGTATGTACTAACTCTTTGTATGCTTCATTGTACTAGAAGTAATGAATAGTATCTTCCTAAACTATACCTATTATAGTTTACTAACATTTTACTTGAACTTGTTATTGAAAAAGACTCGTTTTATATGCTAAGTTATGCTTGTACTTTAAAAATAGAGTTTTGTCAAACTAAAAGTAACATAACTTTAAAAGATTTTTTGAAATGTTTTGATACCTTATAAAAGACATAAGTAATCATTTGAAAGATGTTAATAACAAACATTTTACACAATTTTAATTGTGTTCAACTTGTATCCCCCCCCCCCCCCTTAAAGCATTTAAAATAGTTAAAAGATTCATTACGGGGTATAAACTCACCTGATGTGGGTGATTCAACGAATATGCGCGTAAGGATGAGAAGTTACATGAATTAATTCATGAGACACAATAAGTCCTAAATAACATATATTGGCATCATTATATAGGGTTTAGGGGTAACCAAAGGCAAGGAAACACCTCACGGGACTAGGAAACACTTTGTCCAAGTGTTGGAATCACCTGTGATTCAACAAAGGAGGGTAGAGTGACACCAACATCAGTTTACAACCATGTGTTTATGGACAAAGGGAGTTTACGGCCGTAAACTCATGGTCACTCATGTATATGTGTAAGTTTGAAGGTTAGGGAAGCTTTAGGGACTTTTGCTCTACACTAGTATGAGAAATACCACTTCTAAAGAGGCTTTTGATGAGTTTACAGCCCAAAGGAGTTTACAGCTATAAAATCATGACCATTTATGTTTATGAGAGTAGTTTAAGGTCCTATAACTATCAAGGAAGGGTTCTGGGTCACTAGCTTTGCACCTAGGAGGGTTAATGGCCAAAATGGCACCGTTTAAGTGGTTTACAGCCATGGGAGATGGCTTGGCCATAAACTCCTTTTGTTCTTGTGATCTTGATGTTTTCAAGTCCTTAAGCATGGATACTAACTAGATAAGAAGTATAGGGAAGTGTACTTACAATCTAGAAGCTTGAAATGGTCAGTTTTGGTCAAGAACACTAATATGTGTTCTTGGTGCTCTTGGTGAAACTTGAAGATCTAAGAAAAGAAAGATTTCCATGGATGAACTTATGTAAGGATACTAGATTAAGAGATGTATCAACAAATCTAGGAAGAATGCTTAGTTATGTGAAGATCTTGGAAGGAAATCTTGATGGTAGTTGAGAGGATTTGAAGAAAATCAGCCAAAGAAAGGAAAGAATGAGAAAAATGGCCAAGGACCATATATATACTCTTGAGTTTACGGCTACACGAGTTTACGGCTGTAAACTCATGGTCTTATGGTCGTGAACTCATTTTGAGGAGGTTATGGTTTGATTTGCTACATTGTGGTTCTAGCAGGTACTTTCTAACACTTATTCCTTAAGTGTATTAGGCTCAAAACTCCTAAGAATGACCATTAACTGGGCTAGAACTCATTTCCAATGAGTCTGAGACTCAGTTTAGTTGATTGACTAGGCTTTAAAAGTAAAACGTCTCTGGTTGTCACAGCCGGAAAGGCACATTTGGAGGCCCTTAAGCACATAACAAAGGGGTGTACGGCCACATGGGGTGTGTGCGGCCGGACACTCCTTGATGAACTTGGTTTGGACGATTTCGAATGCTTATATCTAGTAAGTAACAAGCTTAGGGGATGGCACTCACGATATGGAAGCTTTTAGGGGTGTTTTGAGGGTGTTTGAGGATGTTTTGAGGGGTGTACGACCACACCTATGTGTGCGGCCGCACACACCATATGGTTATGAGTTATGGGCCTTTTCTAAGATTAAATCAAGTGTTCTAAACAAGATTCAAGTAAAAGGGAAAGAGTAATTACGTTCTTGAAGATCTAGGCTGAAAATCGGATGCTAGTTAAGAGAGAAATCAAATTCTAGACTTGGAAGGGTGAAAAGGAATGAAAGAAGGCTGAGATCTATACTTATACACATGAGTGTGCTGCCAGGAGAGGGTTATGTGGCCGCACACCCATGTGTGCGGCCGTACACTCCTTATGTTGGAGTGTAAGGCTCAATTTTGGTGCTTTACGTGTACGCGATCCAATCCTTTACTCAATGCTTGAATGTACTGAGCTTTGAACCTTTGAACGGACTCTAAACAAGGATAAATGATAGCATCAATGAGTCTGACACTCAGTTGAGTTGACTGTTGAATTTATAAAGAAAAAAAATTTCGGGTTGTCACATCATCCCCCCGTTAGATGGAATTTCATCCCGAAATTATCTTTCTTACAATACTACTGGTGTTGCGCTCTTCTGATTTGCAGAATACTCACTCGTAGACCTGGCAATTTTGCCCTAGCGTTCATGATTGGACTCATACTCGGTCTATCTATCATTACCTCATGTATACAAGTCGTATATAATTACGATTAGTAAGACGGTCAGATGTGCGACTCTGCCCCAGGTGCACAACCAAACAAGGAACAAAAGATAGGGCGGAAACACACATACTAGATCTGCGTAATCATAATCATATACCACCCTTGCATATACACCGAATAGTGATAGGTGGGCTGTATTTTTCCGTATCCTCTGTTCTCGAACTTGGTCTGATGGACAAGTGGTATTTCATGACGGTCTGCGGACATCTGACGACAAGGCTTCGGAGGACAAAGTACCGTTCGCACGAGTACTTCGGGGTTTTGAATACGAAAGATAAAACTGAGGTTTAGGTTGGACTGTCGATATGAATGACGAAGGTTTCGAGAACTTGACGATCGACGCGATAGAAACATATGAACTTAGTATGGTGAGGATGACGCCAACTCATGAAGAGTGTTCGACAATGTACTCTCTGTAAATGTTCTAGTGCTTTCTGTTTTTCCCCTTTATGTTAACACTCCTATGTATCGTATCGCGATGAGCGAGTGCATACAAAAGAAAGTGTTTTGATAACTAGTGTCGATAGTTTATACTACGATCCTCCTACCACTATGATCGCCTGTCATATACAAGTTATGAATAATTAAGATGAATAAGATAGTCGACTGAGTAACTCTGCCTCAAATCCACAACCAAACAAGGAACAGGAATTAAGGCGGACTCACTCGCTCTCAGTCTGCAACATCTTAGCTATGCACAACCTTGATGTATATGCTAAGCCATCATAGTTTCTCTGAATGGATCCTTTAGTTCTTCTGAATACTAAGACTTGTTTCAATAAGTGAGATATTATAATTATTTTTAAGTGTTTTCCCCAAGTTTTAATCTTCTATATAAATATAAATTAATTTTATTTTAAAGTAATTACTATTTTGAAAACGTATCGCTGCTCGCTGGCGACTACGGGGTTGATTCTCCTGTGGTGATCATCAAAATGCGTCCATCTGCGCCTGATTTCTTCATTATCGGGCAGTCCCTCTGGTAGTGTCCAGTCTCGCCATAGCCATAGCAGGCTTAGTTTTCTTCAACTCTAGAGTTTTGTGAGATCGGCTGAGTTGGTACCCTGCACAAACAGACTGTGTGTCCCTTTCTGTGGCAGTTCAGACACTGCATTTTCCGACATACTCCGGTGTGGTGGTAGTTGCACTTTCTACACTTCGGAAGGGTTCCATCATATCGACTGGCAGGTGCTGGAGCAGCAGGCGTTGGAGCGGCGTACATAGTACTCGTATGTTTCCCTTATCGGGGCTCCTGTGTTGTTCGTTTCTTCTTCCTCGTGTTCCCCGACTTCCGTTTATATTCCTTTCCCTTTGATGGCTCGGGAACTGGGACTTCCATGCTATGGTGGACTCTATGGTCGATGATTGGTTAGGCCAAGCATTTGCAACTATCGAATGTGGCTGGGTTGGAAGACAGCACATCTCCTTGGTTAGGGGCAGTTAGACCCCAGATGTACCTTTCTATCTTCTTACTCTCTGGAGTAACAATCTCAGGGCATAGTGCTGCCAGGTTGCAAAACCTGTCAGTGTATGTCACTATTTCTGAGCCAATCATGGTATACACCCATAGTTCCTATTCCAGCTTTTGAAATTTGCCCCTCGAGCAGTATTCTTCCAGCATCAACTCTTTTATGTGACAACCGTCATATTCGGGTCAATTTGTGACAATCGTCAATCTTGAGTCAAGTCAAGTCATCAAGTCAAGCCGGTCAACTCTATTAAACCTTGTGTATTAGGTCGATGAATCGATAAAGCAAGAACATATGAGTTTTTGATTCGCAATTGGATTGATGATTGAGGGATGATTCATGAAGAAAAACGCGAAGTCAAGGACTATGAAATTGTTGTTTGCAAGAATTTAAAAACTCGATTGTGGAGTTGTTGATGCTCATTTTGCGAAAGTAAAACAATCGAGTGTTCGCATCTATGAATCAATTTGAAGTCAATTGGGTTAATATTCGCATATGGGTTCAACATATGAATTTTTGATTTCGCAAGTTTAGAGTTCAAGAACTAAACTGTGTTCGCATCTGGAATGAAAAATTTTGTGAATCGCATTTGATTAATTAGGTTAAAATGCGAAGGTGATTAATGCGAAGGGATGCGAAGGGTGTAAGAATGAAGATGCGAAGTATTTCACAGTAGAATGCGAATTGGGGAAGAAAACAGAAGATTTCAAATATTGTCCCTGGAGTTTCGCATTTTTGGAAATAAATGCTCAACTTCGCAAATGGGGGTCATAAAATGATGAAATTGCAGAATTTAATGCGAAGGGATGCGAAGGGTGTAAGAATGAAGATGCGAAGTATTTCACAGTAGAATGCGAATTGGGGAAGAAAACAGAAGATTTCAAATATTGTCCCTGGAGTTTCGCATTTTTGGAAATAAATACTCAACTTCGCAAATGGGGGTCATAAAATGATGAAATTGCAGAATTTAATGCGAAGGGATGCGAAGGGTGTAAGAATGAAGATGCGAAGTATTTCACAGTAGAATGCGAATTGGGGAAGAAAACAGAAGATTTCAAATATTGTCCCTGGAGTTTCGCATTTTTAGAAATAAATACTCAACTTCGCAAATGGGGGTCATAAAATGATGAAATTGCAGAATTTAATGCAAAGGGATGCGAAGGGTGTAAGAATGAAGATGCGAAGTATTTCATAGTAGAATGCGAATTGGGGAAGAAAACAGAAGATTTCAAATATTGTCCCTGGAGTTTCGCATTTTTGGAAATAAATACTCAACTTCGCAAATGGGGGTCATAAAATGATGAAATTGCAGAATTTTAAAGAGATACACACACATAGACAACCACACATATATTTAGAAAATTAAACTAAATATGGGATATAGACAATTATAAGACATTGTTCTTGACTTTTGAGTCCAAAGACGTATGATCCGAACTTTAATTGTGAAATCGTCCTTGATTGAGTCAATTTCCTGTATAGGAGTAATATATTCCATTGTGCCCTGCAAGTTAAAAAAAAAAAAAAAAAAAAAAAAAAATCAAAGTCACAATCAACCACCCCACACCCACTCTATGACCAGCCATACCTCCCCACCTTACCTATGTCACTTCAATGTTCCCTTACACTCAAATTTCACTCACTCCCACGTTTTTGAGCTGGAACAATCAACCACACTCCTCATTTTCTCTCATTTCTCTCATTCCACTAAGTAACAAACATCACTTTTTCTCTCAAACTCTTCTACACAAATTTTCGAGATCCAAGGCTGGATTCAAGTGTTCTTCCACACTTAGTAAGTAAAAATTCATCCTCCCTATTATTATTTCACTTCATTCTACTCAAATCTTTGGTTGCTTACACAAACTCCCTAACTATGATGTTAGATTCTCGAAAACCTTCAAGGCATCTCCAAGTGTTCTTGAATTAAACACTTCCATTCTTCAACAATCATCTACTGAAATCACTCAAGGTGAGTTCATACCCCTACATTTTCATGTTTTCTCAAGTTTTCAGGGGGGGAATACAAGTTAAAACACTAAGAACATATCTAAATTTTTCTAACAGCCTTCATCAGAAAAGTTCAACTCCATTCACGGACTGTTTTGGGCATCGTAAACATTTTTGTTTTCAAAACTGTACAAGGTGCAAATAGTTCAAGTTTTTAGCTTTAAAATGGCTACTTGCACATCTCCATACGATTTTTCTACAATTTATGGTGATTTTTACAAAACTGCCTATCATTTCAAACAACAATCCGGACCAGTCTGTGATTATGGACTTTTTCACCCAAGTTAGAGGTCATTATAAATTGTGATAAAAATTATGAGCAAACTAGACACATTTTTCGAACTCTCAGAATTTACGGATCTAGTTTTCGACTTCGTATGATTTTTCTATGATTTTTCCAAAACAGGGCAGAATTGCTAAATTTTGCCAACAGCATGTAAATATCATAACACTTTGTATTATGTTGAGCAAAGTGTATAATCATAAGTTCTAATATTTGAATGTGTTTCCTTGCTAGTTTATCATTATGAACTGAAACTAAAACATTCATATTAAATATTATTCATTCATTTTGGAACACGTGCTATTAAACTATAAAAAGTATAGTCAATAAATTCACAACACTAATACTTTTCCATAAAAGAGTTCATACATAGTACATACATTTTAGATAAACTATAATAGGTATAGTTTATGATACATCACTCTACGCACTCGTACAAGAAGGGTACATTCATACAAGAAAGATTTCTATTCGCACACATTTCACGTAAATTTATTAAGCTATGGTTCAATAAATTCACAACACTAATACTTTTCCATAAAGGAGTTCATACATAGTACATACATTTTAGATAAACTATAATAGGTATAGTTTATGATACATCACTCTACGCACTCGTACAAGAAGGGTACATTCATACAAGAAATATTTATATTCACACACATTTCACGTAAACTTGTTATCCTATATTGTGAGTTTCTCTATTTTTCTCTCTCTCTCTCTCTCTCTCCCCGTACGTCCGAGTGCGGGATATAATTCCTGGTAGTTATAATCAGAATCTCCTTGAGGGAGAACGTGATACTTGTATATAGATCTATATTGGGATTGACACCCCACACCTTGCTGCTAGCTACAGTTGGACCTGCAGGTCTACGGGTGACAAATGTCATTTCATTTTTCGCGACACTGAGAACGTCGTGGCAGGTTCACATAGTCATAGTATGATTATAACGGCTCACATAGGGAACAATCCATAAGTTTACGGGATTTTATTTTTAAAACCTAAATGAGTTTTATGTCGATTTAAAATCACCTTTTATCTCTATGGGTACAAATACAAAGTGCCGGGTCTCTACACAAAGCTATTATGATATTAAAACTACACTTCCTCTAAAATTGTTAGACTTCAACTATAGTCGCTGAGCGTATATGTTGAGTCATATAAGAATTTAGTCTTGATTGGCCTAGAATTGGTGGTACCCGCCTCATCTCCTGTTCCTCGTTGGGTTGTGGACCTAGGGCAGACCCACTATATTCAACGTTTTATCTAAGTTAAGCCTTATATAACTTTATATGTTGGACGATTATAGAGGAACTCTACGGATTACTCTAGGGTTCATTACAGCATCATGTAGGATTATTTCTATTCATACTTAACTAAGAAAATATTGGATTTTCTGGAAATCAAACTAAATCGATTTTACAAGGAAAAACGGTTTCTACTTCAAACAAAACCCTTATGAACTCACCAACCTTTGTGTTGACACTCTTTAAAACTACTTGTATTCTCAGGAAATCAGTGAAACAGGAAAACTTCATCGCTTTGAGGATGGGACGCTAAACCGTCAACAATTTATTTTGTCATCATAATGTAATTGCTTTTGAAACATGTAAACATATACTTTGGTGTAACTTTTGCAATTATATTTATGGTGGTTGTTTTTACTTTGAGCACTATTATACACGTTGTTGTGATACTGTACATGAAGTCCTCCACCCCCAGACGTTTCCGCCATCCTTGGTTTGGGGGTGTGACAGATTGGTATCAGAGCATTGTTTATAGTGAACTAACTATATCGAACCACCTAAGATATACAAACTATAAATGCATTGGGACTAAAGTCTCTGATTTTAAGATTTCAAAACCACTATACCTTTAAGAATAAATAACTTTTGTTAAAAGTATACATGCATGCATACATACTAAGGTCAGCATCATTTTAGGACAAAACAAAAGTAATGATTGTTGGATATCACAGTTAAGCCTGGGGATGTATGATCAGTCTTGGGAATAGCATAGCCTGATCAACTATGCTGGTCCGAGGAGTGATTAGCATATGCCCAAGAATGGTTGTGATGTGGCAACAAGTCTAAAAACTTACCAACACTACCACAATGAAATACCATAAGGGTATTTTGGCATTATTAAAAATTACATCTGCGAGAACTAAATAGATCTTTATCAATAGGTCAATAGTTGCTTAGTGGATACATTAAAATTTTATGTATCCAGGACGTCATAGACTTAGAATCTGTGGATCTTTGCTCTACTTCCTGTTCTCGTTGGATTGGGGATTTAGAGTTAGGGTCGCTTATTCGAAGGTCTATCCTGTCCCGAATACATATAATTAGTATGCACTAAACAATTTGTTGAAGTACCTGATAAAGATCATCGTATAATTAGCCAATTAGTACTTTTGCTTAATTATTTCTTATATCCCCATTTCTCGCGAAGATATCATGGCTGGAGTTCCACCCACACGACGACCCGTACTACCCTAACCACGACAATACCAAATGGCTCGGAGAGGAGCCAGAGAATGATTACCCAACCCCTGTAGATGGTCACCAAGCTGAAGGCTATGCTGATGGTTCTGACTCCGACCCTGAAGTGGAGAACTTAACCCCGATGACTCTTGTTCCGAATCCCAACCCTTGACCGGCTTTCAAGGCCCGATGCCTCCTTGGGTAGAGTGCTTGGAAACCTGGAGCAAAGAACAAGACCAACATATGTCGTTTAATAGAGAACGAAGCTTCTACAACATAAACGAAGGAAACTCAGCAGATAAAATTTTTCCAATCCTAGTCTATAGAGTTGCCCGAAACGAGATTCAGGGTAGAACAACTCTCCATAGTATCGCAGAGGTTGATGCAAATAACGAGAATACATACGATCCGCACCAATCGCCTTGAGCACACTCGTGAAAAATCTAAGAGAGACCACAAAACCCACTAACTCGTGAAGTTCATTCATATGGACTTCCTTTATGAACTATATATAAGGAATTCTTAAATCGAAGAATAACGCAGGAAAAATCAAATTCTATAACAACTGACTTGTCTTTACTAGTAGGAACTTACCATCTGATCAGTTTTCCTTTTTGCAAACTCATTGACCATCATGCCCACCATGACACTATGACAACCACCCTTACCCAAGCAAGAGGAGGGAACAACGAAAGAAAGTTTTGGGACAACAAGAAGGACCAATCAACCCAAGGCCTCGCTAGGAAGCAACAGACCCTTGCTGTTCATGCTGCCACAACCCTCACCACACCAACTCCCATGAAACCATACGCTGGAACACTTCCAAAATGCAACAAGTGTAACTTCCATCACACTAGGGCTTGCCGAAAGATGCATTGCAAAAACTGCGACAGAGAGGGGCACACTGCTCGTTTCTGTAAGGCACCAGCACGACCTATCACCCAGGTACCCGGCTCTAGAGTAAGCCCAACCTGTTACGAGTGTGGAGAAACAGGACACTTTAAAAGGGAATGCCCAAGAACAAGAGATGCTGGTGGTGGCGGGAGGGTGTTTGCAATCACCGAGGGAGAAACCACTCCGGAACTGCCCGCAAATATCAGTACGTGTTTCTAACATCGACATTTAAATCCCGAATTTCTTTATATGATAAATCTAGCATCGATTAAAGCATGCATAGTAGTAATCATGTGACACCGGGCGAGTTATTCCTCGCCATAATCAAATTCTGGTACTACGAAAAGTCATCCCCATCTTTCCTCTAAATTCCTGGATCCCCATTCGAAGTGCAAATTTCGGGACGAAATTCCCTTTAACGGGGGGATGATGTGACAACCGTCATATTCGGGTCAATTTGTGACAATCGTCAATCTTGAGTCAAGTCAAGTCATCAAGTCAAGCCGGTCAACTCTATTAAACCTTGTGTATTAGGTCGATGAATCGATAAAGCAAGAACATATGAGTTTTTGATTCGCAATTGGATTGATGATTGAGGGATGATTCATGAAGAAAAACGCGAAGTCAAGGACTATGAAATTGTTGTTTGCAAGAATTTAAAAACTCGATTGTGGAGTTGTTGATGCTCATTTTGCGAAAGTAAAACAATCGAGTGTTCGCATCTATGAATCAATTTGAAGTCAATTGGGTTAATATTCGCATATGGGTTCAACATATGAATTTTTGATTTCGCAAGTTTAGAGTTCAAGAACTAAACTGTGTTCGCATCTGGAATGAAAAATTTTGTGAATCGCATTTGATTAATTAGGTTAAAATGCGAAGGTGATTAATGCGAAGGGATGCGAAGGGTGTAAGAATGAAGATGCGAAGTATTTCACAGTAGAATGCGAATTGGGGAAGAAAACAGAAGATTTCAAATATTGTCCCTGGAGTTTCGCATTTTTGGAAATAAATACTCAACTTCGCAAATGGGGGTCATAAAATGATGAAATTGCAGAATTTAATGCGAAGGGATGCGAAGGGTGTAAGAATGAAGATGCGAAGTATTTCACAGTAGAATGCGAATTGGGGAAGAAAACAGAAGATTTCAAATATTGTCCCTGGAGTTTCGCATTTTTGGAAATAAATACTCAACTTTGCAAATGGGGGTCATAAAATGATGAAATTGCAGAATTTAATGCGAAGGGATGCGAAGGGTGTAAGAATGAAGATGCGAAGTATTTCACAGTAGAATGCGAATTGGGGAAGAAAACAGAAGATTTCAAATATTGTCCCTGGAGTTTCGCATTTTTAGAAATAAATACTCAACTTCGCAAATGGGGGTCATAAAATGATGAAATTGCAGAATTTAATGCGAAGGGATGCGAAGGGTGTAAGAATGAAGATGCGAAGTATTTCATAGTAGAATGCGAATTGGGGAAGAAAACAGAAGATTTCAAATATTGTCCCTGGAGTTTCGCATTTTTGGAAATAAATACTCAACTTCGCAAATGGGGGTCATAAAATGATGAAATTGCAGAATTTTAAAGAGATACACACACATAGACAACCACACATATATTTAGAAAATTAAACTAAATATGGGATATAGACAATTATAAGACATTGTTCTTGACTTTTGAGTCCAAAGACGTATGATCCGAACTTTAATTGTGAAATCGTCCTTGATTGAGTCAATTTCCTGTATAGGAGTAATATATTCCATTGTGCCCTGCAAGTTAAAAAAAAAAAAAAAAAAAATCAAAGTCACAATCAACCACCCCACACCCACTCTATGACCAGCCATACCTCCCCACCTTACCTATGTCACTTCAATGTTCCCTTACACTCAAATTTCACTCACTCCCACGTTTTTGAGCTGGAACAATCAACCACACTCCTCATTTTCTCTCATTTCTCTCATTCCACTAAGTAACAAACATCACTTTTTCTCTCAAACTCTTCTACACAAATTTTCGAGATCCAAGGCTGGATTCAAGTGTTCTTCCACACTTAGTAAGTAAAAATTCATCCTCCCTATTATTATTTCACTTCATTCTACTCAAATCTTTGGTTGCTTACACAAACTCCCTAACTATGATGTTAGATTCTCGAAAACCTTCAAGGCATCTCCAAGTGTTCTTGAATTAAACACTTCCATTCTTCAACAATCATCTACTGAAATCACTCAAGGTGAGTTCATACCCCTACATTTTCATGTTTTCTCAAGTTTTCAGGGGGGGAATACAAGTTAAAACACTAAGAACATATCTAAATTTTTCTAACAGCCTTCATCAGAAAAGTTCAACTCCATTCACGGACTGATTTGGGCATCTTAAACATTTTTGTTTTCAAAACTGTACAAGGTGCAAATAGTTCAAGTTTTTAGCTTTAAAATGGCTACTTGCACATCTCCATACGATTTTTCTACAATTTATGGTGATTTTTACAAAACTGCCTATCATTTCAAACAACAATCCGGACCAGTCTGTGATTATGGACTTTTTCACCCAAGTTAGAGGTCATTATAAATTGTGATAAAAATTATGAGCAAACTAGACACATTTTTCGAACTCTCAGAATTTACGGATCTAGTTTTCGACTTCGTATGATTTTTCTATGATTTTTCCAAAACATGGCAGAATTGCTAAATTTTGCCAACAGCATGTAAATATCATAACACTTTGTATTATGTTGAGCAAAGTGTATAATCATAAGTTCTAATATTTGAATGTGTTTCCTTGCTAGTTTATCATTATGAACTGAAACTAAAACATTCATATTAAATATTATTCATTCATTTTGGAACACGTGCTATTAAACTATAAAAAGTATAGTCAATAAATTCACAACACTAATACTTTTCCATAAAAGAGTTCATACATAGTACATACATTTTAGATAAACTATAATAGGTATAGTTTATGATACATCACTCTACGCACTCGTACAAGAAGGGTACATTCATACAAGAAAGATTTCTATTCGCACACATTTCACGTAAATTTATTAAGCTATGGTTCAATAAATTCACAACACTAATACTTTTCCATAAAGGAGTTCATACATAGTACATACATTTTAGATAAACTATAATAGGTATAGTTTATGATACATCACTCTACGCACTCGTACAAGAAGGGTACATTCATACAAGAAATATTTATATTCACACACATTTCACGTAAACTTGTTATCCTATATTGTGAGTTTCTCTATTTTTCTCTCTCTCTCTCTCTCTCTCTCCCCGTACGTCCGAGTGCGGGATATAATTCCTGGTAGTTATAATCAGAATCTCCTTGAGGGAGAACGTGATACTTGTATATAGATCTATATTGGGATTGACACCCCACACCTTGCTGCTAGCTACAGTTGGACCTGCAGGTCTACGGGTGACAAATGTCATTTCATTTTTCGCGACACTGAGAACGTCGTGGCAGGTTCACATAGTCATAGTATGATTATAACGGCTCACATAGGGAACAATCCATAAGTTTACGGGATTTTATTTTTAAAACCTAAATGAGTTTTATGTCGATTTAAAATCACCTTTTATCTCTATGGGTACAAATACAAAGTGCCGGGTCTCTACACAAAGCTATTATGATATTAAAACTACACTTCCTCTAAAATTGTTAGACTTCAACTATAGTCGCTGAGCGTATATGTTGAGTCATATAAGAATTTAGTCTTGATTGGCCTAGAATTGGTGGTGCCCGCCTCATCTCCTGTTCCTCGTTGGGTTGTGGACCTAGGGCAGACCCACTATATTCAACGTTTTATCTAAGTTAAGCCTTATATAACTTTATATGTTGGACGATTATAGAGGAACTCTACGGATTACTCTAGGGTTCATTACAGCATCATGTAGGATTATTTCTATTCATACTTAACTAAGAAAATATTGGATTTTCTGGAAATCAAACTAAATCGATTTTACAAGGAAAAACGGTTTCTACTTCAAACAAAACCCTTATGAACTCACCAACCTTTGTGTTGACACTCTTTAAAACTACTTGTATTCTCAGGAAATCAGTGAAACAGGAAAACTTCATCGCTTTGAGGATGGGACGCTAAACCGTCAACAATTTATTTTGTCATCATAATGTAATTGCTTTTGAAACATGTAAACATATACTTTGGTGTAACTTTTGCAATTATATTTATGGTGGTTGTTTTTACTTTGAGCACTATTATACACGTTGTTGTGATACTGTACATGAAGTCCTCCACCCCCAGACGTTTCCGCCATCCTTGGTTTGGGGGTGTGACATTTTAGGTTTTCCCAACCTCTTGAGTTAGCCACTGATAGGGTCAGTGACTTAACATGGCTATTCCACCACGTTAGGGCTAAGTCGGAGAAGGTGCAGACAGCAAACTTGACTTTGCTCCGTTCTGGACAGGAACAGATTTCGAAGACCGAATCTGTTTTCTCAAACCATCACAATAGAGCGATGACTCCTCCATTTCCATTGAAGGATTTGGGTTTGCATCTCATCAAGTCCTTCTACAAACACTCCCGTGGGTGTTCGTGGGTTAAACGCTTTATTGGTAAGTTTCTAGTTTTGCATATCCAAGTTTTGATTTGAAAAGTATGTTTTGTACTAGAAAACTGTACATTGAATTAGTGTCCTCTGACCTGACCCATACCTGGTACCTCTTATGATGACTTGATGTATACGGAACATATATATATAACTAATATCGAATGGATAATAGGTTGGGTGAATCCGCTCTAAAAAATATAGTTTTTTTCTAGAAGAAAATGTAATTTTCTTTTTAAAAAGTTGTAGTTTTTTTATTTAAAAATGCGGTTATTTTAAAAAAATTTATTGTTTTTTATGAAAAAAAAAATGCAGCTTTCTTTAAAAAAAAATTACAGTAAAAAAAATACTATTTTTTTTTCAAATTTTTTTTTTAAAAATTCATGTTTTCTATAAAAAAAAATAAAAAACAAAATCTGCGTTTCAAAATAAAAAAACAAAAAAAAAAAAAAATACTATTTTTAAGAAAATATGAAAATTTGATTTATAATGTAAATTTTTAGACATTTATATTAATATGTTAAATAAAACTGGTAAGATGACGATCATGTCTTTAATAAATTACTTTTGATCCAACGTTCCACTTTTAGTTTTCGGGTTGTCATGAAATTATGAATTTTCAACACAATAAATGGTTCTCATTTCCTCTCACTTTTCCTCCTCCACTTTTTCTAGCTTTAGGCTATTAGGTGTGGGCAATAGTCTTCAATATTATTACATGTTATAAAATGAAGTGGGTGTGGTGTTCCAAATATTATTACATGTTATAACATAGTCTTATGAGGAAAGATATTGAGAGAAAAATATGAAAAAATGATTTGATTGGGTGTTATCTCCCGATCTCGTTACCACATCTTAATAACACAACATCTAATAACATCAAGCGCCGGCAGTGTTACATGCGTTTTTAGCTAATAACAACAGTGAGTGTTGCCCATTCCTATCAGTCTTATAACTTCTTCTAAGCGACTCTGTCAATAAAAGTTTGACATTATATTCTAATAGTCACATAAAACTGAAGTACAATTCAATTCAAACTTCCCCCTTTTCCGTTCATTCATGTAGTCTAAAAGTATCATTCTTTTAAAACAGTATGTTAGAAAACTGAGACAAGATTGTACCCACAAACTCACACCAAACTTCACCACTCAATAAACAACTGGCACCAAACTTCACATGACTTTGGATCTCTGATTATGAAATTTAGCTTTCAGTATTCACACCATGTGCAATAATAAAGAGTACATATAATAAAAGTTGTACTAAATCATAGTAATATTGTCAAATAGTTTATTTGATAATGACCTAACAAACCAAAATTAGCAGGATTAAGGTGTTCATGAAAACAAAAATATAGTTATAAAATAAGATGCTTTTAAACTAAATGTGTAAATTTATTATAGTAAAGTTGTATGTACGTCATTTTAAAAATAATCTTATTTAAAAAAAATATAATACATATGAAAACCAAAACTAATAACACATTGAATTTTTTTTTAATTATCTTAAATACAGATTCAACAGTCAACACTAACAATAAAAGTTTAATCAACTAATTGCATCATAATTTTTGGGTGCTACTATAAATACTCTAGGTAACATAAATTATGAATAAATCCAATAAGGAGAGAAAGACTACATATAGAAATTTCCTAATGTTTACCAATATTATGAAGATTTAAATTTAAATTAAAAATTGACATATCCACCTGTACAAAATTTTATGGTATTCAAAAATCTAGAATCTAGTTTATAAAGATGACCACATCAATAAAAAGTTTACAACCACATACATCAAGTCACCAATTTGAATTTCTCATCGTCACCTTATCCTTATATAAATAACGCCACTAGTTTTAGCCTTTACGACATTAAAACAATCAGAGGCCGCTGATTCAAAATGGGTTCCTTTCCAATCTTAACTATTCTTGAAGACTCGCAAGTATCGCCACCTCCGGCCACAGTAACCAACCGCTCGCTGCCACTTACTTTCTTCGACTTCTTATGGCTAACCGAACCTCCTATTAACGCTGTCTTCTTCTATGACATCCCAATCACTAAATCACACTTCACTGAAACCATCGTCCCCAACCTGAAAAACTCATTATCAATCACCCTTCAACATTTTTTTCCATTCGTTGGCAACTTGATCGTGTTTCCTTCCTCTGATCAAAAACCAGAAATCCGATATCTTGAAGGTGATTACGTCGATGTTACTTTCGCAGAATGTAACCTTGATTTCAACGATCTTACAGGAAACCATCCACGAGAGTGTGACAAGTTTTATCATCTTGTACCTCTTCTCAAACGCACTGTTAAAGTCTCCGACTTCATAACAATTCCGGTGTTCTCCGTTCAAGTTACACTTTTTCCGAACAATGGATTCTCTATTGGCATGACGAATCATCATAGCTTGGGTGATGCTAGCACGCGGTTTTGTTTCTTGAAGGCGTGGACTTCGATAGCTCAATCAGGAACAGATGAGTTGTTTTTAACTCATGGGAGTTTACCCGTTTATGATCGACTTGTTAAATTCCCGAAACTTGATGAAAGTTATCTGAAGAACGCAAAGGTTGAAACTTTTAACGAAGAGTATAAACCTCGATGTCTTTCAGGGAAAACTGATAAAGTTCGAATGACAGTTATCTTGACACGAAGTGTCCTCAATCGGTTGAAGAAATTGGTTTTAACCCAACTGCCTAGTTTAGTATATGTATCATCGTTTACAGTTGCATGTGGTTATATCTGGAGTTGCATAGCAGAATCAAGAAACGATGAGTTTGAACTTTTTGGTTTCACCATCGATTGTAGAGCACGTCTGGATCCACCGATCCCTGCAGCTTATTTTGGAAACTGTGTGACGTTTTGTGGAAACATGGATAAAACGAAGCTGTTAATGGGAAAGGAAGGATTTGTTAATGCTGCTAAATTGCTTGGAGAAAGTTTACATAACACCTTGACTGATAAAGATGGAATCGTGAAAGATTTAGGATCTTTTGAAGATTTCTTGTCTGAACTGAAGCCAACAACAATGATTGGGGTTGCTGGATCACCGAAGCTCAAGTTTTACGATTTGGATTTCGGATGGGGGAAGCCTAAAAAGCATGAAACGATTTCGATAGATTATAATGGATCCATATCCATGGCTGCTTGCAAAGATCAAAGTGAAGATCTGGAGATTGGTGTGTGTCTTTCGGCTACAGAGATGGAGGTTTTTGTTCGTGTCTTTAATGATGGGCTAGAAACGTACATTTAGATTAATCAAATTATCTTTGTTGCTCGTTGTTTTTCCTTGTTGATCTGATGGTTGATAATGGGTATTACCATTAATTCAGATTAATAAAATTATGTCTTTTTTTGTTGTTGTCATAACTCATGATTTTATAAAACACACTTCTTGAATAAAAATATATACATTATATAAATGTTATAATTCATCTGGAAACAATGACATTCTTGTCAATAATTGACTTCTTCCACACACACACACACATATATATATATATATATATATATATATATATATATATATATATATATATATATATATATATATATATATATATATATATATATATATAGTGAAAATGAAATAAAAAATTATTCAATAATCAAAAACGACAACAGCAAACGTATGAGTGCACCTCCGGTTTATGTCCGAATTTCTTAACAAATTTAATATTATCATTGTTTTATCTTTTCAATTTTTTTATATATTTAAAATTGTAATATGAATGTATTTACTAAAATATATATGACAGATCGCTATCATCGTTACAGGCTTACATCAACCATTAAAGAAATTATCTTAATAATTTTGAATATAATATATGCTCTCCAGAAATTGGTTGCAATTTCCTTTTCCACCGTAAAGCCTAAACCCTAGAAACTTGAAGAAGATATAAAACGATACCTTCATAACTCGTCAAGAAAGGAGAAAGTGTAGGTAGGACCAGGGGTTAGAACTAGAGGGCTAGTATCAAAACTTTATTTAAACAAGTTCTACTGGCATATGTTTTTAATGACATATCTTTTTTATGCCCCTGTATTATGTTTTTAGTGGCATAATTTATATGCCACTATAAAATTAATAGATTTAATGACACTTAACAATTTATGTCACTAATATTAGTATTTAATAATGACATAAAATTTAAAATGCCACTAAAACTCTATATTTTGTGTCATATACTCATGTGTTTTTATATACGGTTAAAGTTGTATGGAATGATTTTATTGATTTATTTTGTGGCACTAAAGAAATTAAATATGTGCCACTAAAGAAATTAAATTCATGGTTCTTATTAACCCAACGAAAGTGAATCGGCAATAATAAATTTGGTGTTTCCCCAATTTCTTATACGCATCCCTTTTACTTCGTATGTGTTAGAGAGCGGAGTTTGAAGAATATTTTTCCCCCAATCTCGTCACTCTCTTCTCTCCCATACCTAACACCACCACAAAGCAGCCATCGTCGCTCACTGCTTCCACCTCCGACATCGCATCACCACCGCTGCTATGCCGCACCACTGTGCACCGCAGATTTAAACTTCAGCCAACAAATCTCCCTCTATTCTCCACTCGCCTTCAATTAGGTATTATTTTCTTCATTCTGATCACCGAATTTGGCTCTCTTTATTCTTTTTTAGTTTTTAAATCTAAACAGCACCTTCGAGTGCAATAATTTAAAGGAAGTTGTAAAATCAGATAGTCGTTCATTTAGTCGATTCCTGGTAGAAATTTTTTATAAACCTCTACATTTTAGTAGAAAGTTTTGTAAGTAATTGCACTTTGCATTTGCAATCTTTCTAGTTGAAGATGAATCTCTTGAGTTTTGGAATTCTAGACTTTTGTTTATTAAACATGATAAGGTCGTAATTACCTTCGGATAACTCATCAGCATCAATTTCGCGCAAAAAATAACTAGAATATATCACATATGTGTATGTGTATGCAATAATTCACTCAAGAGTACCTTATAACTATCAAAATTTGTGTTACAGATCTAAATTTACTAGTCAGTCCAATATTGATCGGTCAGAATGATATGGTATTCACATGGTGTCATGTTAAAGGCAACCTTCTTTTTTTTTGCTTAGTTGACCATATGGACATCCCTTTAGCATGGTGCCTGTAAAATTGGTCAACGTTTGATTAAGTGGAGTGACTCCATGAGTCTATGGGACTTATTAAAAAGTTCGTTGCTATTTAGTAACATTAACATTTCCTACTTATATGTTAAAAGGGTTCATTTAATAGTCCTAACTTAATCATTCAAAAGCATGTTTATTTTAGTTGTCATAATGACACTAATGTGCACTACTTTGTACTTGTTGCAGGATGCACTCGAGTGGATGGTAATTTTTTTTAAACACTACTTATAAAAAAATCACAAGAAAAATATCTACCAAGTGCATCTTTTGGAAAAATTGTGTTTGTATCAATTTCTCTATTTGACCATTTTTCTATTAGTAAATCTTTCATTTCTGGATCTAAATCATCTCATACTCTAGGATCAAAAATATTAGAATCGCTTGGTTTGTTTTTCTCAACAAAGTTATTTTTTTTAAAAAAAAAATCATTAGAAATATCAACCGAATGATTGGAAGTACTTGGTGGAATATTCCTAGCATTTTGATTTCTAACCAAAAATTTATTCAAAGACCCTCTTAATTCATTAGCCTCTTCTTGTTTTTTTTTTTTTTCGTTTTTTATTTTGTGCACCGGATGGTTGTTTTCTGGGAATCATATCTAAAACACAGCAAATCTAGTTATAAACACTAAGCAAGGAAAGAAACAACATGAACAAGAACTCACAGCAGCAAAATTTGAGCAAACTTCATAGTTGTCAAATACCAAAACAAAAAAGCCTCCTAAATCCTGATTCACATCAGGAAAACAAGAAAGAAAAACACAAAAAGTTTACAAAATCAAAATTACATTAATTAAAATGAAACAGTAAAATTAAAATAAGAAGAAGACTAGAAGAGTAGTAAAGAACTCACCCAAATCAGAAAGCAACAATAGTATCACGCCATCAACAAATTAGGAGAGCAAGAATAGACCAATCCCACAAACCAGATTATAGCAATCAGGAATAATGGGACTGCAGTAAATGATATTGTACAGTGAATAATACTGACAGCGTAAAAATCAAACTTTAAAACATTTTCATTAGATTTTCATGTCACGACATTGTATTGAAATGATTAAAAAAAACTCAGATTAATATATATGTTTAAAGATGCTTAGTGGATGGATGCCATCACTTGTAAAAGTCAAACATTACTAGTTTACTACATTAGAATCAACGAAATTGAGTCACAAATCATAATGCAATCGTCAATTTCTTGAAACCAAATTAAGAGAAACCCATTTCATTCTTGAAGTTAAAACAAACGATTTTGAACAAAACAAAATCAAGAACTGAAGTAATTAAAAGGTAATAGAAATGTAATTAAAATGTAATAGACTTATAGAAACGTAATAAGAAACAAACAAAAGAATAAAAAAGTCACTGATTTAAGTCTTCTTCTGTTTTCCTCTTGCTTTAGGCAGGAAAAAAATCGAACCCAAATCAAGCACAGTAACTTTGACTCGTTGATAGAACTCGGAGTGATGGAAAAAATCGAGTTTAGTCGACTGAAATTAAGAATGGAACGTTAGCAGAAGACCAGCAGTAATCGATTTACATAAATTAGGATTTGGGAATAAGTTAGAAGAGATAGAGAATAAGATCATCCGTTATACTCACCACATGCAACATATGTGGTGGATCACATTCTCCTACCACTAGCATGAGATACCTACCACTAACACACCACTCCACTTTTTTTTTTTTTTTTTTTTTTTTTTTTTAAATTTAATTCAAAAATACATTAAAATCATTTTTTTACTACTAGTTTTTCCATTAAATTAAAATACCAAATTACATTAAAAAAAACTACATTAATTAAAAAAAACTAACAATAAAAAAAATTACAATACTTAAAATTAAAAAAATTAAAAAAAAACATTAAAAAAAAACTAAAAATTGGAACCATAAATAAAATAAAATACCTCATACGCCTACATCGGGTTCGAACCGACTCTTTCATCGCTTCGAAAAGTTCCAAGTCTTCGCCCTCGAGGGCGTCCGTTTTCATTTTCAAGATTTTCATATCGGTTTTTGTTAGAAGTGTCGCTTGTGCCTCTTGAAATGACGATTATGCTTTAATCATTTTTTGTTCCATCCGAATCATCACCTCGGCCTTCGTTTCTTGAAGTTACACATATCGATCAAATTTATCGCCAAACATATCCACAATACTAGAATTCGAAGATGTTGATGCCGTTTTTTTTGCTTTACTTCTTCCAACGGGCCGACGAAGAGGTTGGTCGTCTTCAAGATCTAGCGGATTGTTGTTGCTGTTGTTGTGTGGTCGGCCGTCTGATTGTTGAGAAGTTGCATCGGGGGTTCTCAAACACTTTGAACCGGAAGATTGCGAAGTACCTTCCGTTTGCTCTTTCCATTTTGGGGCGTCTTTCAATTTTAGCCACGGTTTCATATACGGAAAAACTTTGGGTGTTGGTGTTGTTTTTTCAAATTGGTCCATGGCCGGCTTGAAAACATCAAAATTGTTCGAGCCGCTTTTGCGTATGTTTAGGAGGTTGTTGAAGATTCCTCCAAACTCGGTGCATTTTAGTCGAATATCTCACCATTTCGACGTAATTTGATCGGTATTTCGACTTTTGCTTTCCATTAACTCGTATGTAACGCCTGTGTTTCTGGGCCTGTCATTAATGATGATATAATAGTCTAGGTTAACCTTTGTAACCCGTTTTGAAATAATAGAAGTGTATTATTTGAGTATTATGTGTTTTGTGCTTAATTGCTTAATTATGTGGTTTGATTAATTAAGAATAAAAATAAGTGTCAAAATTTAAGTGTCAAATAAACTTGATATCTTTGGATAATGTTGTTGTAGTTGAAACGAGGTTTCCGAAGATATAAAGAATGCTGAAATCCGAGTTATAACGAAGAAGTTATGACCTGTCGAAGTCTCGCGACAGAACCGACAACGCTGAATGACGTAAAAAGTGAAATTTATGTTAGAGGGATATTTATCCTTAGTGATATAAACGAAAGTTGTAGAGTTCGTTAAATCGAGAGCGTTCATAAAAAGAACGCCAAAATCTGACTTCGTATGAGGAAGTTATGATTTATTGAAGTTTCGACTTAGCGGTATGCAGCCCGAAATACTCGATTTGAGATCGAGCGGTTTTTAGCCGAAGCAATCTAAACGAGAATCGAGGATCTCATTGTTAGTATCAAAGCGATGAAAAGTTAGGCGAGAACGGACGTCGGATGAAGAAGTTATGAATTTATAACGGAATTTTTCTGTCCCGGCCTATTAAAAATAATTAATAAAAATAAAGTCAAAATTAGTGGACAGAGTCTAAACGAAAGTTGTAGAGGGTAGTCTCACCTACGTGTGGATATAAAGAACGTCGAAAACGGAGTTCGTATGAAGAAGAAATAAATTTTCAAAAATTTACTAAATAATTAATATTTAAATTTAATTATAAAATTCGGCCTTATCCGAATGGGAGTCACCAAGCTTATCCAAGGTACGCCCAGCGTACTGCTGTATGCCCAGCGTACAGCGAAGCGTGACGTCCCTCGCACTCGAGTTCTTCGCATGACGAACGCCATGACGATTTCGAACGCGTACGCTACGCGTACATGCGTACGCCCAACGTACGGCGAGGCTCCAGCCTCCTATAAATAGGATGCGAGGGCAGCCGGATCAATTGCTCTTTTTCTCTCTTCTCTCTCCCGTTTTACCTCGATTTGCGTGCTAGAAGTACCCCGAAGACCCGTTAATATTCCCGAGCCCCGAAGCAAGTTTCGAAGCCCCGAAGATCTCGAGAAGTGCGATTCCCGAGCCGAAACTCTATCCGCGAGAAGTTCGATTTTTGTGGAGATCTTCCAGATCTGCTGAGGATTACTACTTCTACAAGCCGTAGTGATGTCCGATCATCTTCTCATTATGTGAGTGTGTAGTTACTTTCTTCTAACGCATAATTACAAAGTATTTTATACGAAATACGTGTTATGTGTATAATTTTGTTGTTATATGTGTGAATGTATATTCACTCTCTTCTATCTCATAGATTTGATTTATTTTCTATGAAATACGTGTTATGTGGGTGTGCCTCATCTGTTATGTGGAATATGTATTGAATGAAAATGCTATACAGGTTTTAAACTATGTATAAAAATATATATTTTTATCTACTAATATGCTGGGTAGAACATGGATAGATAGTTGGTGTGTAATAAACATATGAGAGGCCTCGATGTTGTTGTTGTTGACCTAGTTATTCAGCGAAGTATGGATAACGACCACAGAATCCTTCTAGGCAGTCTTGTGAGACGCTAGCAGGTTCCTAACCTGTAGGTGTTATGAACGATGTGTTCACCAATGTACTCTATCCCCCTCATGGTTGCCTTTAGGATATCTATTATTGAGGAAACCCCTTAGCAGTAATGTCCGTCCTGATGAAAATCCTAGATTAGGTCCCTTGAGATAGATGTTGTTTTAGGGACGTAAAGTGAGGATAATGGGAATGGGTAATCGGGATAGTGATTGGTTGGTGAAATTAAATATAATTTATTTATTGTGGGTTGAGAACCCTATATGCTCACCACACTCCCAAGCCTGACCTACTCAATTTTATTTGTATTACAGGAAGTGGCGCAAGGGCGTAAGATGGATGAATCATCGAATTGTTTTGTTTACAAGTCTGTATATGTATATATTTGTGAATGACTTGTAATGTTATCTTTTATGCTTTATGGTCTGTATCGGAACATGACACCCCGAGTTTTGATTATATAATGAAAATGCATCTCTTGATGAAATGCTTTGATAAATATTATTTTATCATGTTTTGTTTTGGAAACAAATTCCGCAACACTTTTAAATCAAAAGGATTTACTCTGAAATTATTTTAAAAAGCATAAATGAAATCGGTCTTTTATGGCCATGATTTTGGGGATGTCACAGTTGGTATCAGAGCATTAGTTTAAGCGAACTAGGAATTTGTAGGATTTCTAGACTTAAACTTACAATGCTAAGTGGAAATTTGAGATGAGTGTCTGTTGGATTTTAGACACGAGCACTAGTTTACTTTTAGGAAAGTTGCCTAAAATGCTTTTATGTGCTAAATGTAATATGTTGCCATATATGATATTATTTGTTCGGATCTACGGTTTGTTGCCAACCAGATCTGAAGGTTTATGTGTTTAGGATTCTAAGCGTATGTATACGATATTAGAACTAGCATGTAATCGTTTCGGAGTGATAAGGATGATTTGAAATCTATCGTGAATAAAGATCTAAATTTCACCTTATTCGGTGTGTAGATCAAAAATGGTGAGAACAAGGAGTGGCATTGGAAACGCGGATGAAAATAGGAATCAACCGCCAGTGATTGCGCAAATACCTGTTGTAGCAGCAGCACCAGAACCAATAACAATGGTTGGGGTGCAAGCCATGATTCGGGCTATGTTAGCCAAACAAAGGGAGGAGATGCGACAAATGTTGCATAATAATAGGGACGAACCTATCATACCTATTGAGGACCTTGAATTGAATCCCGAGCAATCGAAGGAAGGGAACAATAGTTGCATTGTGAGTCAAGTTGGGACTCAAGAAGAACGAAAAAACAATCCGGAAAGGAGAAACAATAAAGATGGGCAAATGTAGAAGAATTTCTTGGGCGCCAAGCCGCCAAGTCTTTCTGGAAGCCCGAAGCCTGTTGAGATAATGGATTGGATCTCCGAAATGGAGATGGTATTTGAAAATTACGATTGTAGCAACAAACAAAAGACTATCTTTGTAGTTAGACAACTGAAGACTGGAGTATTGAGTTGGTGGAAGTTGTTGGTAGATACTATGCCACAAGGGGAAACCCTAAAAATGTCATGGGAGGAGTTCTTGGAACAACTAAGGGTGCAGTATTATTCAGAGATAGATCTGATTGATCTGAACAATGAGTTCCAAAACTTGATGAAGGGGAGGATGAGCATAGACGACTATGCTACTGCATTCACTGAGAAAATGAATTTATTTCCATACCTAGTGCCAACGGAACTCTCCAAGATTGAGAGGTTTGCTAATGGACTGCCTGCCGACTTTGGTCCGACAGTCAAGATGGCAACTACTCAGAAAACAGTTGTTCGTGCATCTAAGAATGTGGAGGCCCAGCAGAAGGAAAAGGGTATGGAAAGGATAGAAGTTGGTAAGAAGAGGAAGTTCGATGGAACTTCAGGGTCCAATAAGAAAAACAAGTTCTCGAAGTCTGGTTCGAGGGGAAGTGGAGGCGAAGCGAAATGGTGCGACAAATGTAAGAAGAAGCATCATGGAAAATGTGAGGTAGTGGTCAGATGCTACAAGTGTGGAAAGCCAGGTCACTATGCCAACGAATGTACCCTCTCTAAGAAGGTTTGCTATGGTTGTGGTGAGGAGGGACACATGTCGAGGGACTGCCCGAAGAAGAAGGAGGCAGCTAGACCCAACATTCCGCCAAAGCCAAAGGCGAGAGCATTCCAGATGACACTGGAAGCTGCTAAAGATGAAGCTGATGCCGCTTCAGGTACCTTTCTCGTAAACACATTGTTTGCCCAAATTTTATTTGATTCTGGAGCCAATTACTCCTTTAGATCGCATGAATTTGGTAGAAAACTAGCTTTGCCTATTGTTAGACTAGATAATGTTTTATTAGTCGAAGTTGCTAGTGGCAAGTTTGTACCTGCTAGATATCGTATGAAAAACATCTTAATTGGTTTGAATGGGAATAAGTTCCACGAGGAATTATTGCCTATCAAACTTAACGGTTTCGACATCGTTTTGGGAATGGATTGGCTTAGCGCCAATGATGCCGAAATTTTGTGCAAGAAGAAGATAGTGAAGGTAAACCCGCCAGGGAAGGAATCATTTATGGTGTATGGAGATAAACGAAGAGTAAATTCTGGAATCATTTCTCTAATGAAAGCCAGGAAATGTTTGACCAAGGTGTGTACATCATACTTAGCATTAGTGATCGATGCTAAGAAGGAAAAGAAGGTGATGCAGAGTATTCAAGTTGTGTGTGATTATCCAGAAGTATTTCCCGAAGATCTTCCTGGATTACCGCCTGATCGACAAGTGGAATTCCGTATTGACTTGTTAACCGGAACAACGCCAAGTGCAAAAGCACCTTATCGACTAGCACCGACGGAGATGAAGGAGTTGATGATGCAACTTCAGGAGTTATTGGACAAAGGTTTCATTAGACCTAGTTCATCACCCTGGGGAGCTCCAGTGTTATTTGTAAAGAAGAAAGATGGAAGTATGAGAATGTGCATCGATTACCGAGAGCTGAATAAGGAAACAATAAAGAATAGATATCCGTTGCCGAGGATTGATGACCTGTTCGATCAGCTACAAGGTTCAAGTTATTTTTCAAAGATCAACCTAAGGTCAGGATATCATTAGCTGAAAGTAAGAGAGCAGGATATAGAGAAGACTGCATTCAGAACCCGATATGGACACTACGAGTTTTTGGTTATGTCGTTTGGACTAACCAATGCTCCAGCAACATTCATGGATTTAATGAACATAGTTTGTAATCCATTCCTTGATAAATCTGTGATAGTGTTCATAGATGAAATTCTGATTTATTCGAAAAGCCAAGAGGGGCATGGCAGACACTTGCGAGAAGTGTTAGAAGTCTTGAAGAAGGAGAAGTTGTATGCTAAGTCCTCCAAATGTGATTTTTGGACTCGGAAAGTCCAATTATTGGGTCACGTGGTCAACCAAGAATGGATAATGGTTGATCCAGCGAAGATCGAAGTTGTGATGAAGTGATAACTTTTGCATAAGGTGTCTAAGTCCATAACTATTTCTGGTATGTACTTGACCCGACCCGGCATGGTCCATTTGGGTTGCATGACACCATGCAATTGGATAGATTAAATGAGAGAAATAACATTTGGAGATTATTAATATATTATAAGTTCTAATATGTTAATAATATTATTTGATTAGTTTGATCAAAAATTAATTTAGAATTAATTAAGTGATCAAAAGATAACTAATTAAATATATGGGTTGATTATGTAAATCATCCATATCTTGTATAGTGGGCTAAGAGGCTCCATGGATTATCAAGTTGGGTTCCACCCATAGGATGCTCCATGGATGCTCCATGGGAGTTACAAACCCATGGGTCATGGCAATGAAGAGTCATGACACATTAGGTTTTACATGGTTTAACCCTAGATGTGTCAACACTATATAGGAATCCTATTCTCCAGCAAAATCGGCTACACATATGAAACAAGAGGGTTAGGCCGATTTCAAGAAGTGTGTATTGTCTCAAAAGTCGTTCCAAGAGCATTTGGTGTTGTGTGAAGCATTTGAGGCATCACACTTGGGGTGCTAGGCTCACAAGGTTTTAAGGAACATAAGCAACAACAAGGTAAGTTATTCTATCTTTCATTCAAGTTAAAAGTTGTTCCCCATGTATGCTAGATAGGAATATAACCTTGGAATTCAACTTTGCATGATAATTAGACAAACATAGATCCAAGGTTATTAGGGTTGCATGTACACTTAGGATGTGTTAGAATGCTCAAAACGCATCCGTGGTATTAGAGCCAAGGCTTGTTTGTTTGTTATATGTGATAAAAAGTTGAAAAAAGTCGAAAAACTTGTTGTCTGACTGTTGGACTCGTCGAGTTCACTTGTATCTTCAACCTATTCGTCGAGTAGGTTCATGCACTCGGCGAGTAGGGTCGAAAAAGTGCAGATTTTCGATTTTAGTTGCTGGAAATGGATTAGAAACATTACCCTAAACTGTTTTGGTACTTGAAAACTTGTTTTAGATGGTGTAATGTCTTTGCTAATTCATTTACAACAACTAGTTATCAAAATTATAAAGCTTTAAGTGTAATTTTGATTTATGAAAGTGTTCATATTCATGTTCTTGTTCTTATGATGTTTAGATGATCATAGGAATTATTTGTAACCTATGTGGTAGATTAATTCTTAATCATAATGTGTTTTAATGGAGTCCATAACTTGTCCTCAGGTTATGGAAAACCAAAAGTCACTTGAATTAATTCTTCATTTTATTACTTTATTAAACTCATAAGTTACAAGAAATGAAAACTTTTGAAAGTTTACAAAACTTGCCCTCAAGTTTTGGAACAAGTAAACTCTTGTTAAAACTTTAGTTCCAACCCCTAGAATTTTAAAAGTTAAAATTCAACCGTTATACTTATATTATTATAATTTAATAATTATATATATATATATATATATATATATATATATATATATATATATATGTATAAGTACAAAGTCGTCTTACCGCTAGTACGCCTCATTCACGAAGCCGGTCTATAAGGTGGGTATAAGGTTGTTGCCTATAAAATGGCAACTTAATGGGTGTCCACTCTCACCCATCGCTCGCTTGACTGGTGGAGGGTCGTTAGCCGAACGGGTAGGATAAGGACTTACAAATTCTCATTAAAAGTATGATGAATATTATAAAGTAACTAAATGTTTATTAAATTCCCAATCTTAGTTACTTTAGGAAAAATGTGAATAAGGTGCTAATCCATTAAAATTACACTTTACACTTCGTTTAAGTCGTTGGTGGAGTGTGTGTGGTTAACCGGCACACTAACCTGGACTTAACAAGGTAGGTAAAGGGTGACTTAAGGTTTATTATAGTATCGGTGGAGCGTGTGTGGTTTACCGGCACATCGATTGAGTGATAAACTTTAAGGGTACCAAGTGATTTGCATGGTTACTTCACACCTCCTTTTGTGATCCTCGGTATCCCAGTCACAAAACTTGGAGTGCACACTCGAGATTGAAACATGCCTTTGAAAAGTTCATTGAATCTCAAAGAATCCAGGAATTTCTAAGAACCAATCAAAAACCTAATATTCAATATTTCTGTTTTCGTGGTGGAAATTGGTGAATCGTCATTCACCTGCCTTTCATATATGTTATAGCTTGGATTACAGCATACCTCTTCTAAGTTATAATATATTGTGATTAGATCCTAGCCTTAATATTACATTTGGGTGTTTTATTAAGGACTCTGTTAATATCTAAACTAATCTTGTCCTCTTCCTTCAGATGTCTTCAAACAATGCTGCTTTTGGCTATAATCCAAATGGCTCCTTTACCCTTATGAACTTGTGTGGGAAAGTCACTTTTGATGGATCCAACTTCAATGAGTGGATCAAAAACATTAGGATGATTACCCGCTACGAGGACAAAGAATATGTCCTTGACAAGGAGCTTAAGGAGAATGATGAGACCACTGCAACTCCTCAGGAGATCGCTGAGTTTCAAGCACATGAAAGGGATGCTACGGAAGTGCATGCATCTTGATGGCCACGATGACAGCGGAGCTCCAAAAGTCCTATGAGGATTTGTACCCTTATGAAATGCACCAAGATTTGATGGAAAGATACCATCAAAGTGCACGACAAGAGAAGTATGAAATCATCTGTGTCACACCCCGAAAACCAAAGGGGGAAACGTCTCCAGGGTGGACTACCAAGTTGAGTATCAAATCCAATGTACATAGTAAGCAAAGTAAACAACCATGACATTACATATCAAAGTTTACATTTGTTCAAAAGTAAAGTTGTACATTCGTAATACATAGTATATATGAACAAAAGTAGAGACGAGTCTTCTGTACGCTCCGTCTTCTCCAAAAGATTTGCTAGGTACCTGTCTAATGTGGACCTGAGAATACAAGCAGTTTGAAAAATCAGCATAAAGCTGGTGAGTTCATAAGATGTTTGCTTTGTGAAAATGTACGAGTTTCCTTTTGTTTATCGAAAAGTTGTTATCCAAGAAAATCCCATATTTTCTTAAGAGAGAAGGTTAATTGATTATTAGGTTACACGATTCTGGTTATGTTTAACTATGAACCCAGGAAAGTCCCATACTTTCCTAATTGTAAATTACTAGTTGTGAAATATGTAATGTTATTCGGTTTGCTACTTTTTCTAGTTATGTAAGTGTTACCCAGGAAAGCCCCATGCTTTCCTGCATGTTGGTTTCTAATGTGAAAGATGTTAAAGATGTAAAAGAAATACAAGTGATTAGGTAATGTTTTGTTTTCTCCAGGAAAACCCCATGTTTTCCTGACAGTGTGTGTGTGTCCTTACTGGTTACGGATGTTCAGTGTTCTTATTCTTAAACATATTCGTGTACTTATTCATATTAGTATTCGTATTCGTTACTGTATTTGTTTCTTTATTTCTACTCTTATTACTTTTCGTATTCGTATTTGTATTCGTATTCGCAGTCGTATTCGTATTCGTATTCGCAGTCGCATTCCTATTCCTAATCCTACTCCTAATACTATTCGCAGTCGTATTCATATTCGTATTCGTATTCGTATTCATATTCGCAGTCCTATTCGTATTCGTAGTCGTATTCCTATCCCTAGTCCTACTCCTAATACTATTCGCAGTCGTATTCGCATTCGTATTCGCAGTCGTATTCGCATTCGTATTCGTTCTGTTCCTAATCATTGTTTCGTTATCCATTCTATTCCTAGTTATAGATATGTTATTCGTTTTCGTTTTCGTAATTAGTTATCATTGTAAATTAGTAAGTTATTCGTAGATTATTAAACATAGTTTAGATTAGAACATTTCATCGAGATATCTATGATTCGTTTGAAAGCTAAATTCGTAATTCGAACTATTTGATAAACACAGTTATTGATATTAGAACATACAGAATGAAAACGATTAAACTGAAAACAATGAGTTTGAGTACAAGATTTCCTTGTACTTTTGCTTGTATTCCCCCCCTGAAAATAGTGAAAACAGTTGAAAAAGGGTAGGGGTATGAACTCACCGGACGAGAAATGTGGCGAATTCGGATGCTAAGTGTTGGTCCGGGGCTTGTAAACATGCGAGGTTCCTAAGTATAATGTAAAGATACATATTTGTATCTAATTAGGACTTAGATTGATTGTTGGATAGGGACAATTGCTTCAAGTCACGATAACACTCCGATACAAGTGTTTGGAAGGACCCGGATGGCGTTTAAGGACGGGAATTGAAGCGAGGGACTTGGGACTTGAGTTTACTCCCCATGAATAAACTTATACAAGAGTTTTTGGTCCAAAACACCCATTCCCCATGAGTTTACGGCCGTAAACTCATGGTAGGGTGTTTTATGGTGCAAATTTGGGTCATAAAGGGATATGGACACTTGGAAATGCTTGCATTAATTTTTCTTAAGGCTTGGATTGAATTAAAAACATCATTTATAATACATAAGGGAGTTTACGGCCTAGGCATGGGGTCTTTGGCCGTAAACTCTCAATTCTCCAAGATTTAGTGTTTTTAGGGTGTTAAAATCAATCACATGTGATTCTAAAAATTTCCACAAGCCTAGAAATGAGTTTGTATGGGATATATGAGGGATTTATGGAGTTTACGGCCCATGAAACCCCCTTCATGGCCGTAAAATCTAATATATGGTGCTCCAAGTGTTTCAATGTCTAAAACTTGCATGAAAGGACTTCTAAAATTCATCTAGGAGCCTTAGGGGTGTTTAGTTTGCATTCTAACACCAAAGATTTTGGAGTTTACGGCCCAAGAACAAGCCTTCACCGTAAACTCTTAGAAATCCCATGAATGAAGTGTTTTAGGCCCTTAAAGTATTTTTGGTTGATCCCTTGATTTATTCCAAGGCTTTTGGTGGTGTTGGATGGCTTTCTAACACCTTAGAATTGGATTTATGTCAAGTTTTGGGGAGTTTACGGCCCAAGCACTCACCTTGGCCGTAAACTCATCTAAATCCCCCAAAATTCATGTTTCAAGTGTCCAAATGCTAAAACCAAGGTCCTATAATTCATATCTAAGCCATAGAAGTGATTTGGAAGGGTTTAAGGGCATGAAAAACCCCATTAATATGAGTTTACGACCCAAGCTTATGCCTTGGCCGTAAACTCCTTCAAAGTCCTCAAAATCATAGTTTTAAATGTTCTAAGTCCATATCTTGAAGTCCCTTGGCCATATCTAAAGTCCAAAGGAGCTTAGGAAGGAGTTTAAGGGCTAAAAACCCTTCAAAATGGTGTTTACGGCCTAGGCAACCTCTTGGTCCGTAAACTCACATATGATGTCCTATTTCATGATTAAATGTCGAATTTGGAAGCCAAACATGCTATAGATTAAGGCTAGGAAGGTACCTTTAGGATTTGAAGCCTTAAAATTGAGTTTTGGACCCTTAATCTTTGGATTTAGGAGAGAGGTTAGAGAGAGAGTAGAGAGAGAAGGAAAAACTTCAAATGATGGGTTAAACACGTTTATATAGTTCCTAAAACTTGGACGCGGTGGAATTCTACCCGATACCGGCGCTAAACGCGACTTTTGGTCGCACCCGATTGAGTTTCCGTCACCCGACGGGAACATTTTTAAAACTTATGAAATAATGATTTTGGGCTAATAACATAAGTTCCTGAGTGATTTGGACCCTCAATGAATGATAATAAACATAGAATTTTTAGTTAACTAAGTCCAAAGAGAAAACGGAACGAATCCGATAACGGCGACCTTTCGGGTAAAACGGGTTTTGGCGACGGACAACTTCGGGTTGTTACAATCTGTTCCATGATAACAACCATGATGAAGGACGGGGATTCTATCATGAGCCACATGCATAAAATGCAAAGGTATGTGGATCGATTGTTGAAGCTTAATGTGAACTTCCCTGAGGAGCTTGCAATAGATATAATTTTGCGCTCCTTACCATCGTGCTATGATCAATTCTGCATGACATATCACATGAATAAGGAAGAGGTCACACTCAGCAAACTTCAGGGACTTCTCAAGACCGCTGAATCAGATCTTAAGGGGAAGTCGGTTGTTAACACTCCTACTCCAAACTCCACTCCGGTTTTGGCAATCGGGAAAAGTAGAGGGAAGAAGAGAAAGAGTTCTTCGAAGGGTACCAAGGTTAGGACCCTTGATGGCTCTTCTTCAAGTGGAACCAAGAAATGTTTCGTCACTCCTTCTTCTGACCCAAAGGAGGCTGAATGCTTCTATTGCCATGAAAAATCACATTGGAAGCAGAACTACCAAAATACTAGCAAGATGTGAAGGATGGGAAAGTTAAACCCAACCATGCAGGTATTTACACTATCATTTCTAATAACTCACCCCATTCTAAATCTTGGGTCCTAGATACCGGTTGTGGTATTCACATTTGTTGTGACTTGCAGGGACTAAGAAGAAGTGAGAATGTGGAGCAAGGAAGAATAAACTTAATCTTGGGGAATAGGAAAGTTACACCTGTCACCAAGATTGGAGTTTATACTTTATCGCTAAGTAGTGGGTTAAATTTACATTTGAATAAATGTTGTTATTTGCCAGAAATGGCAAGAAATATTATTTCCTTTCATGCATTGTATAAACAAGGTTTCACCTTTTCATTTGATAATGAAGTTGGTTCGATTAATGCTTTCTTTAATAATGTTTTTTACTTTAAAGCATTACCTTGTGATGGGGTGTATGAAGTTGTATCTGTTGTTGATAACTTAGGAAATAATGTTTTGTGTATTGATTCTCTTAATAATAATAACTTGGATAGAGCATCATTATGGCATTGTCGTCTTGGACATATAAGCAAGAAACACATACGCCAACTCCAAAAGGATGGAGTCTTGGAGTCGTTTGAGCTAGATTCAGATGATAGTTGCGAATCATGCTTACTTGGAAAAATGACAAAGTCACCCTTCACAGGCTCGTGTGAGAGGGGTGAAGGTTTGTTAGACCTTGTACACACGGATGTGTGTGGACCATTCAAACATGCCACAAGGGATGCTAATCGTTATTATTTGACTTTTACTGATGATTACAGTAGATATGGATATGTCTACTTAATCAAGCATAAGTGATAGACTTTCGACTATTTTAAGGAATTTAAACAGGAAGTCGATAATCAATTGGGCAGGAACATTAAGATGCTTCGATCTGATCGAGGAGGTGAGTATCTTAGTTCATAGTTCCTCGACTATCTAAGGGAATGTGGGATTGTCTCACAATTGACACCTCCCAGGACACCGCAGCTGAATGGTGTGGCTGAGAGGCGTAATCGAACCTTGTTAGACATGGTTCATTCCATGATGAGTCGAGCTTCGCTACCAATCTCATTCTGGGGGTATGCCTTAGAGACTGCCGCCCATATCCTTAATCTAGTCCCTACAAAGAAAATTGCCAAAACTCCTCACGAGATGTGGACTGGTAAAGTACCCAAACTAGACCACATCAAGATTTGGGGTTGCGAGGCTTTCGTGAGACGCGAGACTCATGATAAGCTGGAACCTCGAAGCGAGAGGTGTATTTTCATCGGCTACCCACAACAATCCTTTGTTTACCTCTTCTACAGACCTAGTGATAATGTGGTCTTTGTAGCAAGAAGAGGAGTCTTTCGAGAAAGAGAGTTTATAAGCCAAGGAGACATTGGGAGGCAAATTGATCTTGAAGAAATTCAAGAGTCAAGTAGTGAAGGAACTTCAAACACTAGCCCTCAACTTGAGGAGGAAACTCCTGTTAAGCCAATTGACGAATCTGTACCTCTGAGGCGTTCCACGAGAGTTAGGAGTGCACCTGAGCATTACTATGGTTTCCATATTAATGCAGAAGGTGAGACACTTATTAGTGATGGGACACTAGTAGGTTAAGATGACCCTAACAGCTACGAGGAAGCCATTGCAAGCCTCGAGTCTGCTAAATGGAAAGAGGCTATGGATAGCGAGATACAGTCCATGTATAACAATCAAGTTTGGAACTTGGTTGAGAATGTACCAGGTCGTAAGACTGTAGGGTGCAAATGGATCTTCAAGAAGAAGACCGACATGGATGGTAACGTACACACTTATAAGGCTCGACTGGTCGCAAAGGGCTTCTCTCAAATTCTTGGAGTGGATTATGATGAGACCTTTTCTCCAGTAGCCAAGATTAAGTCTATTAGGGTTATGTTAGCCATAACTGCATTTCATGACTATGCAATTTGGCAAATAGATGTCAAAACCACTTTCCTTAATGGAAAGTTGGCTGAAGATGTTTACATGAGTCAGCCACAAGGTTTTGTCAGCAACGAGTACCCTAATAGAGTGTGTAAGCTTGAGAAATCCATTTATGGATTAAAGCAAGCACCTCGCAGATGGAATCTTTGCTTTGATGAAAAGGTCAAGGAATTTGGCTTTTCTAGGATGAAGATGAATCTTGTGTTTATGTCAAGGCTAGTGGGAGTATAGTTAGCTTTTTGGTATTATATTTGGGTGACATACTACTCATAGGAAACAACATCCCAACCCTGCAGGAAGTAAAGTCCTAGCTTGGGAAGTGTTTCGCTATGAAGAACCTTGGTGAAGCTGCCTATATTCTAGGGATAAGGATCTTGAGAGATCAGAGTAAAAGACTAATTGGACTTAGTCAGAGTACCTACTTGGATAAGGTGTTGAAGAGATTCAGCACGCAGGACTCCAAGAAAGGAGAGTTACTTATCCAGAGTAACGCCAGATTGAGTAAGACACAAAGCCCTAGCACTGAGGCTGAGATAGCAGAAATGAGTCGAATACCTTATGCTTCGGTTGTAGGATCGATCATGTATGCTATGACGTGTACTCGACCTGATGTAGCCTTTGCCCTGAGCATGGTTAGCAGGTATCAGGGGAACCCTGGCAAGGCACACTGGACTGCGGTAAAGAATATCCTCAAGTACCTACGAAGGGCTAAGGATTCGGTCCTTACCCTCGGTAAGAGTGATGACTTGAGAGTTGTACGGTATAGTGATGCTAGCTTCCAGATTGATAGGGATAATTTCCGCTCTCAGTCGGGCCGGGTCTTTACCCTAAACAGAGTATCAATTTCTTGGAAGAGTTCCAATCAAGATACAGTGGCTGATTTAACTTGTGAATCAGAGTATATTGCAGCAAGCGAGGCGGCAAAGGAGGCTATATGGCTAAAGAACTTCATCGGAGACCTTGGAGTTGTACCAGCTATTAAAGAGCCAATGGAAATTTTCTGTGATAGTGAAAGCGCTGTTGCCTTAGCCAAGGAACCAAGGGATCACGGGAGATCCAGACACATCGACAGAAAATACCATTTTAGTAGACATCGAATAGAAGAAGGACTCCTCGTGGCAAAGAGGATATCATCGGATAAGAACCCAGCAGATCCCCTCACAAAGGGACTGACTCGGGTTAAGCATCTCCAGCATGCTCGGAGCATAGGGCTGAAGGATGATATTAGATTTAGTAGTTAGATAACCTCGAAATTTGTAAAGTGTAATTGACATTAGATGATGAATAAAAGGTGTTTTATTTATGAGTAAAGTGTTGCTATCTCTTGTCAATCGTTTACTATATTTCTTTTGCATGTTTTGACTTCCAGAATAATTTTGTTTGGTATAACATATTATTCAAACCTCCACAGTCGGTCATATGTCGGAAGTACGTATGAATCAAGACTGTCATGATTGGTTGCAGAGGTCTAAGGTGTGGGACAAGGCTACAACAATCATAAGTGCTCATAAGTTCTGAGCATTGGACTCAACCCATACTCACTGGAATCACTTCATGGAATTCTATCTCGATTGATCGTGAGATGGTAATATCATATAAGTCTTCAAACCTAGAGATATGATTTGTTACTTACAAGTTGGTTATGCATTGATTATACTAAAACACATTGGTAACTCGATGTTATAAAACGTGTTTTTGTGTATAATTCAATGAGTGGTAGAACAAACATATGAGTCGAAGTTTATCTGTTCCTTCTTGGATTAGAAGCTGATATTTGGGCCCCTCGATGATTTTGTTTTGACCTATGTACCGGGCCCAGTCAGAACTAAGTTGATGTGTTCAATTAAGTTCTTTGTCAAACAAATCGGAAATCGGGAAACAAACTGTTTGACAATAAGTAAGACATTGTTCCATGTATTTTTCCGGATGATATCTAGAACAGAGGATTATATGATCACTTATCTTAAATGGCGTACCATCATCTTCTCAGTTCCGAGAAACCTTGAAAAGAGCTACGATTTCCGATCGGTTCCTGAATTCATACTTGCAGTGATAGTTATTAGACTTATCCAAGTGGGAGACTGTTGGATAAGGTGTCTAAGTCCATAACTATTTCTGGTATGTACTTGATCCGACCCGGCATGGTCCATTTGGGTTGCATGGCACCATGCAATTGGATAGATTAAATGAGAGAAATAACATTTGGAGATTATTAATATATTATAAGTTCTAATATGTTAATAATATTATTTGATTAGTTTGATCAAGAATTAATTTAGAATTAATTAAGTGATCAAAAGATAAATAATTAAATATATGGGTTGATTATGTAAATCATCCATATCATGTATAGTGGGCTAAGAGGCTCCATGGATTATCAAGTTGGGTTCCACCCATAGGATGCTCCATGGATGCTCCATGGGAGTTACAAACCCATGGGTCATGGAATTGAAGAGTCATGACACATTAGGGTTTACATGGTGTAACCCTAGATGTGTCAACACTATATAAGAATCCTATTCTCCACCAAAATCGGCTACACATATGAAACAAGAGGGCTAGGACGATTTCAAGAAGTGTGTATTCTCTCAAAAGTCGTTCCAAGAGCATTTGGTGTTGTGTGAAGCATTTGAGGCATCACACTTGGGGTGCTAGGCTCACAAGGTTTCAAGGAACATAAGCAACAACAAGGTAAGTTATTCTATCTTTCATTCAAGTTAACAATTGCTCCCCATGTATGCTAGATAGGAATATAACCTTGGAATTCAAATTTGCATGATAGTTAGACAAACATAAATCCAAGGTTATTAGGGTTGCATGTACACTTAGGAAGTGTTAGAATGCTCAAAACCCATCAGGATCAACCGAAAAGTCCGACGGTGATCCGAAGCTTTTTGGGATTAGCCGGATATTACCGAAGTTTTATCCAAGGCTTTTCTTTGATCGCTACTCCATTGACAGCTTTGACCCACAAAGGAGCTATTTATGCTTGGAATGATAAGCATAAAGAAGCATTCGAGAAGCTAAAGAAGAAACTATGCGAGGCACCGATACTTTCTCTACCCGATGGAGTTGAATACTTTGTTGTTTATAGTGATGTGTCTGGGGTTGGATTGGGTTGTGTTTTGACCCAAAGAGAAAAGGTGATAGCATATGCGTCTCGACAGCTGAAAGAGCATGAAAAGATCTACCCGACTCATGATTTGGAGTTGGCAGCGGTAGTTTTCGCTCTGAAAATACAGAGGCATTACCTTTATGGCACGAAGTGCAAACTTTTTACTGATCATAAGAGTCTCCAATATCTCTTTAATCAGAAGGAATTAAATATGAGGCAACGACGCTGGCTAGAATTACTTAAAGACTACGACTGCGAGATACTTTACCACCCCGGTAAGGCTAATGTTGTTGTTGATGCTCTCAGTCGGAAAGTCAACCTTGAAAGGAAAAGGCCAAGAGCGTTGAGAATTGAAGTTGTCTCGACCATTGTGGAAAGTATAAAGAAATCTCAAGAGGAAGCTTTTGAAAAAATGACTGAAAGGAGGAACGTTCGGGCAAAACGTTGGTGTTCGGTGTAAACAGTCATGGACTGAAGGTGTTCCAAGATCGGATTTGGATACCTAAGACAGGAGGAGTCAGAGATCTTCTGATGGAAGAAGCTCACAAAACCATGTACTCGATTCATCCTGGTAGCACTAAAATGTATAGGGACCTAAAACCCTACTACTGGTGGCCGACGATGATGCTTGATGTTGCAAAGTATGTGGCTGAGTGTGTGACTTGTGCAAGAGTAAAGACACAACATCAGAAACCGTACGGGAGTTTAGAACCATTGCATGTGCCTATGGGTAAGTGGGAAGACATTGCTATGGATTTTTTCACTAAACTGCCCAAAACAAAGAATGGTCACGACAAGATTTGGGTGGTCGTTGATCGATTCACTAAGAGTGCACATTTCATAGCAGCCAAGGAGAAATGGTCTATGGAGAAGCTTGTAAATTCTTACGTGAAGGAAATTGTGAGGCTTCACGGTGTTCCGTTAACGATTGTATCGGATCGTGATAGCCGTTTCACCTCGAGGTTTTGGAAAAGTCTACAAGAGGAAATGGGTACCAAGTTGTGTTTAAGTGCAACTTACCATCCGCAGACTGATGGTCAGAGCTAACGAACGATACAAACACTTGAAGATATGCTAAGAGCATGTACCTTGGAATTCCTAGGTAACTGGGATGAACATTTACCTTTGGTAGAATTTTCCTACAATAATAGTTTCCACTCGAGCATTAAGATGGTACCTTACCAAGCTTTGTATGGACAGAAGTGTCGTACGCCGTCTTGTTGGCTTGAGGCTAGGGAAAAGCAGTTTATGGGACCAGAGATGGTTCATCAAACTGCTGAAAAGTTGAAAATAATTAGGGAAAGAATTTTAGCATCTCAGGATCGTCAAATGAGCTATGCTGAGAAAAAGCGAAGACCGATAACTTTTGAAGTTGGGGATTCAGTTTTGCTTAAAGTCTCGTCGTGGAAGGGACTTATAAGGTTTGGTAAAAAGGGAAAATTGAGTCCAAGGTTTATTGGACCGTTTAAGGTTCTTCAGAGGATTAGGAACCAAGCTTACAAGCTCGAACTACCAGAAGAACTGAATGGAATTCATAACACTTTTCATGTGTGTTATTTGAGGAAGTTCACGGGGGAAGTTCCCGACATGATTCCACTTTCGGAGTTCAGAATCAATGAGAACAAAAGGTTGATTGAAGAACCAGAGACAATTGTTGACCGAAAGACTAAGAAGTTGCGACGCAAGATGGTCGAGTTAGTGCTTGTCTGATGGAAACACACGAATGGACCGAATCTCACCTGGGAGACGGAGAGTGACATGATGGGTCGCTATCCGCATTTGTTGTTGATGTGTGATTCCGGGGATGGAATCATTCTAAGGTGGAGAGAATTGTAACGCCTGTGTTTCTGGGTCTGTCATTAATGATGATATAATAGTCTAGGTTAACCTTTGTAACCCGTTTTGAAATAATAGAAGTGTATTATTTGAGTATTATGTGTTTTGTGCATAATTGCTTAATTATGTGGTTTGATTAATTAAGAATAAAAATAAGTGTCAAACTTCAAGTGTAAAATAAACTTGATATCTTTGGATAATGTTGTAGTAGTTGAAACGAGGTTTCCGAAGATATAAAGAATGCCGAAATCCGAGTTATAACGAAGAAGTTATGACCTGTCGAAGTTTCACGACAGAACCGGCAACGCTGAATGACGTAAAAAGTGAAATTTACGTTAGAGCGATATTTTGCCTTATTGATCTAAACGAAAGTCGTAGAGTTCATTAAATTGAGAGAGTGCATAAAAAGAACGCGAATATCTGACTTCGTATGAGGAAGTTATGATTTATTGAAGTTTCGACTTAGCGGTATGCAGCCCGAAATACTCGATTTGAGATCGAGCGGTTTTTAGCCGAAGGAATCTAAACGAGAATCGAAGATCTCGTTGTTAGTATCAAAGCGATGAAAAGTTAGGCGAGAACGGACGTCGGAGGAAGAAGTTATGAATTTATAACGATATTTTTCTGTCCCGGCCTATTAAAAATAATTAATGAAAATAAAGTCAAAATTAGTGGACGGAGTCTAAACGAAACTTGTAGGCATAGTCTCACCTACGTGTGGATATAAAGAACATCGAAAACGGAGTTCGTATGAAGAAGAAATAAATTTTCAAAAATTTACTAAATAATTAATATTTAAATTTAATTATAAAATTCGGCCTTATCCGAAGGGGAGTCACCGAGCTTATCCAAGGTACGCCCAGCGTACAGCGAAGCGTGACGTCCCTCACACTCGAGTTCTTCGGATGACGAACGCCATGACGATTTCGGACGCGTACGCCACGTGTACTGGCGTACGCCCAACATACGGCGAGGCTCCAGCCTCCTATAAATAGGATGCGAGGGCAGCCGGATCAATTGCTCTTTTTCTCTCTTCTCTCTCCCGTTTTACCTCGATTTGCATGCCAGAAGTACCCCGAAGACCCGTTAATATTCCCGAGCCCCGAAGCAAGTTTCGAAGCCCCGAAGATCCCGAGAAGTTCGATTTTTGTGGAGGTCTTCCAGATCAGCTGAGGATTACTACTTCTACAAGCCGTAGTGCTGTCCGATCATCTTCTCATTATGTGAGTGTGTAGTTACTTTCTTCTAACGCATAATTACGAAGTATTTTATACGAAATACGTGTTATGTGTATAATTTTGTTGTTATATGTGTGAATGTATATTCACTCTCTTCTATCTCATAGATCTGATTTATTTTCTATGAAATACGTGTTATGTGGGTGTGCCTCATCTGTTATGTGGAATATGTATTGAATGAAAATCCTATACAGGTTTTAAACTATGTATAAAAATATATATTTTTATCTACTAATATGTTGGGTAGAACATGGATAGATAGTTGGTGTGTAATAAACAGATGAGAGGCCTCGATGTTGTTGTTGTTGACCTAGTTATTCAGCGGAGTATGGATAACGACCACAGAATCCTTCTAGACAGTCTTGTGGAACGTTAGCAGGTTCATAACATGTAGGTGTTGTGAACGATGTGTTCACCGGTGTACTCTATCCCCCTCATGGTTGCCTTTAGGATATCTATTGTTGAGGAAACCCCTTAGCAGTAATGTCCGTCCCGATGAAAATCCTAGATTAGGTCCCTTGAGATAGATGTTGTTTTAGGGACGTAAAGTGAGGATAACGGGAATGGGTAATCGGGATAGTGATTGGTTGGTGAAATTAAATATAATTTATTTATTGTGGGTTGAAAACCCTATATGCTCATCAGGCTCCCAAGCCTGACCCACTCAGTTTTATTTGTATTACAGGAAGTAGCGCAAGGGCGTAAGATGGATGAATCATCGAATTGTTTTGTTTACAAGTCTGTATATGTATATATTTGTTGAATGACTTGTAATGTTATCGTTTATGCTTTATGGTATGTATCGGAACATGACACCCCGAGTTTTGATTATATAATGAAAATGCATCTCTTGATGAAATGCTTTGATAAATATTATTTTATCATGTTTTGTTTTGGGAACAAATTCCGCAACACTTTTAAATCAAAAGGATTTACTCTGAAATTATTTTAAAAAGCATAAATGAAATCAGTCTTTTCTGGCCGTGATTTTGGGGATGTCACATCGTAGAAAATGGCTCGAAGTTTCTCCCAAAAACATCCATAAGGCTGGCTATCTCCTACATTGGATATTCGGAAGCCGCCAACCATGCCTCCGCTAACATTTCTTCTTCTTCTTTCATCCATAGAACCCTTTCTTGGGCGGTAGGCCGGTAGTGGGTCGGTCCGGTTTTTTTCCTTTTTCTTTTTTGGTTGAGGTGGTGGTAAAGGTTGCGTTTCCGCAACAAAATCTGGCAAAAGTGGTGGTTCTGAGCTTAGTGGTTGTGAAATTGGAGGTTGTTGTTGTTGTGATGATTATTGTTGGAGTTGCTGTAGTTGTTGAAATTGTTGGTATTGTTGTGAAATTTGTTGATGTTGGAAATACGGAAAAGGTTGATATTGTTGTTGGAAAAGTGATGTTTGTTGGATAGGGGAACCGGTTTGAAGTAGATTGAGAAAACCGTCTTGAGGTGACTCTATAGTCGGGAATTGGCGAGGTGTTGTATCTAATGCAAAAACGTTAACGGGTTTGCGATTTCTTTAATTTGGAGGGGTATTTTGGTTGGGATCCATGGTTTTTGGTTGTGAATATTTAGTATGTAGATTGTGTATAGAGATAGAGAAGAATGGTGTAAAAAATAAAGAGTAAAAATATTGTATTTATATGTAAATAAATTGTTTAATTTTTTTTAAGAAACTTGCCGTTCAATGGCTAGTGTAACGTTCAAATCGTAAGCTGCAATTGGATTGGTCGTGCGAGTCCGTTGTCCCGAACATGAGTGACCACAAAAACGAGCCACCACGAAACAACAGGGTGGTGTGCACGTCCGTTGTTCGTGGACAGCTCGACCACCAACTTCGTCGTTATAGGTATACCATTTGGCCTAAGAAACGAAGAATGAGGAATAGAAATCGAACCACAAGAAGAATACTTCAACGATTAAGAGCCTCGATCTCCACGATTTTCAAGGGTTCCCGTTACAAATTTGATGTTTGAAGTTCTCAAGAGTCAAGATATTAGTGCTCACGAAGTTGCTTCCCGCTTCCGCCTTCAAACTCCTGCGTTTCTTTTTGGACTGCTGCCACTGGACTTAACTTTTGGGCCAAAGTTCCAATATATATATATATATATATATATATATATATATATATATATATATATATATATATATATATATATATATATATATATATATATATATATATATATATATAGTATAAATTGTTGGATAAATATTATGCCACCTTATATTTGATGCCCTGGGCCTAAGCCCAACTCGCCCATGTATTGGGTCGGGCCTGTTTATTTGTTAATTATAGCCACAATTGGGAATTTTTTTAAAATTACAACACTATAAGTATAACAAACTCAAAGTAGGATGTTATAATAAGCTTGTATGTCTTTCATTTAACTAGCTTAAAAATAAAAACATATTTCCTTCCAAGACTACCAACATACATGATACCTTTTGAACCTGTATTTTCTTGAAAATCGAATGCATTTCTAAGGAGGAAGTTCGATCTGCACACCATATTATGCCTCTGCACATAGGGAAAAAAACTCTTAAACTTTTAGTTTCTTTCATAGCACTTTTAAATCATAAAGATATAGACAAAAGATTCTTTGAAGCAAACATTTATATTTTTTTGTTGCATTAAACACCTTGCAAAGGGTGAAAGCCACCATGAATAAGAAAATTTAAAGTCTTAAGCCTTTGGAAGTTACCTAATGTTGCTTATATCTCGTAAACAAAGTGACCAAATGTTGTTTATATCCGCCTAATAACTTTTAAATCCTAAAAAAAAAAAATTGTTTCTATACATTCTCTAAATCCTAAAACATATTGTTCATATTAAATTTTCATTATTACAACAAATAGATTCATATTTTTTCATGGCCAAACCTGTTTTTAAGAAAAATTGTTGCTTAGATTGTGAATACCATTTGACATTAATCATCTTATAACAATTTTGACAATCTACTTTCAAAAAAGTTTCGAAATCACATAAACCATTTTATTAAATTGAAACCAAAAGAAAAATAAACCCTAAATCAAAATAAATAATCAAGAAGCAAGTTACAAAAACCTCGTTTTATTCTAAAAGCAATAATCAGAAGCAAGTTACAAACCCAAAACGAAAACGTAAGTCGAATTAAAGCAACAAAAAAGTTAATTGAAACAGTGATGTGTCGGCAAGCAAATGATGGCGACAATAAGCAAGTGATGGCGACGACAAGAAGATGATGGTGACAGATGCTTATCTTAGCTATTCTGTAGATATTCTGTAGATAATTATCCGTAGCTATTTTATAGCTATCCGTTAGTATATTAGCGTCTCCCATTCTGTAACTGATTCGAAGCTATTTTGTATCTAATTACCTATTAAATTTTTCCATAGCTATTTTTTGTAGGAAAATCCACTATTTTCTAATAGTGGTATGAAATTATTATTTAATATATAACAATATTGATTTTTTTTTTTTTAAGTTATAAATTTTTTCTTTTTTAACTATATAACTTTGTATACAGGTAACAATTTCAAGTTCTCTAACAATAGAGTTCAACATAATAATAATAATAATAATATTAAAAATCATTCTTCATATTTGTTATGAGTCAATTGTTAAGAATAATGATTAAGTTATATATATATATATATATATATATATATATATATATATATATATATATATATATATATATATATATATATATATATATATATATATATATATATACTCGCTAAAAACAAAGAAAACAACGACCATAAAATAAAGCGGCACATCCAAGGTGAACTAAAATCCATGAGGATGATAAATGTCATGCAAACTCTCCCACGGAGACCCTATAAGGCTATAACTTGTCTTGTTATGGGATACAATCCAGGCAATTGAAGGGTGTTGCATCACATGGCTTCCCATCCCATCTACACTCTTCTTGAACAATCCCAAGTATCGCCACCACCGGACACCCTAAGCGACAGGTCTCTGACTCTGACTTTTTTCGACATCTTGTGGCTCGCCTCCCCTCCGGTTCACCATCTTTTCTTCTATGACCTCCCAACTACAAAACCTCACTTCACTGAGACCATCGTTCCCAAACTTAAAAACTCGTTATCAATCACCCTTCAACATTTTTTTCCTTTCGTTGGTAACTTGATCGTATTTCCATCTCCTGATAAAAAACCAGAAATTCGTTATGTTGAAGGTGATTCTGTCGATGTTACATTCCAAGAATCTAACCTTGATTTTAACGATCTTACAGGAAACCATCCTCGAGACTGTGACAAGTTTTATCACCTTATCCCTCTACTGGGGAAGGGTGTTAAAGTATCTGATTACATAAAGATCCCCATCTTCTCAGTTCAAGTAACGTTTTTTCCATATCATGGTATCTCTATTGGTATGACCAACCACCATAGCCTTGGTGATGCTAGCACTAGGTTTTGTTTCTTGAAGGCGTGGACTTCGATTGCATGTTCTGGAACAGATAAGTCATTCCTAGCTAATGGAACTTTGCCGTTTTATGATAGAGTAGTCAACTACCCAAAACTAGATGAAAGTTTTCTAAAGCGTTCAAAGGTTGAAACTCTTATCGAAGGGTATCAACCTCCTACCCTTTCTGGACCTATTGATAAATCTCGTGCCACTTTCGTTTTGACACGAACTGATATCAACCGGTTGAAGAAAATGGTCTTAACCCAACTGCCAACATTAGTATATGCATCATCTTTTACAGTTGCATGTGCTTATACATGGAGTTGCATAGCAAAGTCACGCAACGATGAGCTAGAACTATTTGGCTTCGCTATCGATTGTAGGGCACGCATGCATCCACCAGTCCCACAGTCTTACTTCGGGAACTGTGTTTGGGGTTGTATAACCATAGCAAAAACTACAGTTTTAACGGGAAAGGATGGATTCGTGACTGCTGCTAAATTGCTTGGAGAAAGTTTACATAAGACCTTGACTGATAAGGATGGAGTCGTGAAAGATATAGGGTCGTTCGATGATTTGTTCTCGGAGGGGATGCCATCAACAATGATGGGGGTTGCTGGAACACCAAAGCTAAAATTTTATGATTTGGATTTCGGATGGGGTAAACCAAAAAAGCATGAAACCATTTCGATCGATTACAATGGGTCAATATCGATTAGCGCCTGCAAAGAATCAAATGAAGATCTAGAGATTGGCGTTTCCCTTTCTGCTTCTGAGATGGATGCTTTTGTTGCTATCTTTGAAGACGGATTAAAAGCCGGCGTTTAATTTGTCATTTTCTTTTGTTCGTATGTTGGTGGTTTATTCTGTTTACACTTCCAATGTAAGATATTCTTCTCTCCTAAGCTATTGTAAACCAATATTAAATGTTAAGAATCTATCTATAAATTATATTACTTGATCCAAATATAATGTATGATTTTATTATGGTAATACATGTTATAATGTATTTCCTATTTTGGAGTTCAATTTAGTTTGGCCACCTGTTAATCTGTCATAGGATAAATTAAGCATACACTAGATTTTGGTGTTCGACTTAGACCGAAGGGTGTGGCTATGGGTCTGCACCATCTCACCTGCGGTCTGCATTGTGCCGTGTGTGTGGTTCGAGCCGAGCTCGGTTAGGTCCTCTCTCTCTCTCTCTCTCTCTCTCTCTCTCTCTCTCTCTCTCTCTCTCTCTCTCTCTCTCTCTCTCTCTCATGTTTGTTTCGGTTTATTTCATTTCAATTATTTTTTAACTAGAATTAAACTTCAACATCCAAAGTTTACCACACTTCAAAGCACTTTTTTTTAATCTCCTTATGTTTTATCTCTCAATATTTAAAGAAAATGTTTTCTTCCGACAATCCATATAACCAAAAAACACAGACAAGAAACACCTTAACACTTATTTTGATCGACCAATTTATTTTGTCCCGTTTACCATTATGGTAGTATGTCGTCGTATCATCAACAACTACATCCACCTCAACACCCACAACCACACGCATAACCACAAATCCAATTCGACACCGAATTTAATCAATTCGATTATGTGTCTCAAACTTGAAGTGTTTTAGGAAGCTAAAAATATTTTTTTTAATAAAATAATTTTATACGAAAAATGGAAGCATTTAAAAATAACTATTTTATTTTTAGACTATTTTAACAGAACCACAAAGAGAATCAAATTACATTAACTAGAAAGATTATAACAAATATGATGTTAAAAAGACAAAATTTTGAAGACATTGATCTCACTTGGTTTTGAGGAGTTGATGAAGATAACAAAAAACAACAAGTTTGATCTTCTCTCTAAGTATCCACCATCAAAATTAATGCACAACTGATTGCTAGCTCCCTTCTTGTATAAGTAACCTCTTAAGCCTTTAAGTGTTTAACAGATTTAAACAATAAATGATAAATCTCTTCTAAGTACAAACACTTGCAACTAGTCTTCAAAAGAAAGCAAGAGAGCGAGAGAAAGAGAACCTATAGTTTTGCTATGCAAAAGAAAGGAGCAACCAACTAATGGAAGCCTTTATCTTATTTATTTACACATATACAAATCCTATAGCCCATACTCCCATTTAATGCTAAGGTGTGACAAGTAAAAGGCTTTTCATGTGTAAGAGAAGACAAACAAGCGAGCATAAACATGCCTTGCATGGGTGTGGCTATAGCTATGCAAGAAAGAGAGAGGAAGGGTAGCTTTCACTCCATCATTGTTCTATACATGTACTAGCTTTGGCTAGTGGACTTTTAAGTGCCCAAAATACATAACTTATTTAATCATATCATGTAATTAAATAGCTATTTTATACTCTCTAAATATTATTTTCATAAAATAATAATTCTTAATATTATTTTCACAAAATAAAACTTTCTCCAAATTAAATTACAAGAGTTGAATATATTTATTAATAATCATATTAATGAGAAATATTCAATATATATCAACTTGATTAAGGTATGAACATGTATGATCATATATTATTAGAAAATATTATTCAATAATGACTCTTGAGCATATAGTTCTAATAATCACTCACTCGCATAAGATCATTATTCATTCACATAAATAGTATAGGGCATCTAGTAATTATCTACTGCCCCTAACAACGTACAAAGAGGTGTCATTTTATCAACAACCAATTCCATGAGCTTAAAGCTACAATTGATGTTTTAGGTAAGTTTATCACTATTCCCTTTGTTTAGACATCATGTTCGATATTGAGAAATGGATAAAAGCACACTCATTTGCCGTCCAACTTAAACTAAAGCGCCTTAGACATCTAGCTCTCAACACATAAGAGGAACAAATCTCTTCTCAACACTAGTACAAAAGTGAGTTATACACATAAAAAACTCCTTATTATAGACATATTAAGTCGGTTTTTTTTTCATTCAACGCGTAATGAATGGTCGTGTAATTAATGATAAGTTATGATGAAGTTTAATTGTGATGATTGATGAATATAACATGTGAAAACTCATTGTTATAGTTGAAACTTGTCATTATATGGTAGGGTGGTTTTGGACATGTACATATTTTATTTTGATAACCGTTATTAATAATACACTTATAATGATGCATTCTTTTCTAATAGAGTGATAAATGTTAACTGATAGTCACCATATATAAATATTATTGTGAAAGTTGTTGACTTTTAGAGATATAAATGTAAGTAAGCTATCAACATAAGTTATCTTAACTAACATGTTTAGTGGTTTATCATTATAATTCTTACATACACCGATAAATAAAATTTAAATCGTCACCCAAAATGATCTATACTCACGTGTTATTACTTTTATTATGATCATTGATAACATTTAGCGACGTTTAATATTATATCTTTCATATTATGAACATTTACTCACTCACAAGGTAATGAACGTTTATTAAACGAACTAGAAACTATTAAACATGTTGGTAATGATAACTTATGCTGGTAAATTAAGTACAATTTTGTCTCCAAAAATCAACAATGACTATGATAATATTTATAAACAGTGACTATAAGTAACATTGAGTGCTTTATATGAAAAACACATCACTATACACACGTCTTATTACTTACAACCACTTACACAGTGACCGTAAAATAGTTATACTAATGTGTTATTTTTTCTTTGAAGATGAATATATAATTAAACCATCGATATAAATTATTGTTACTAACATGTTTAATAAGAATATAAAATATAATGTAATAAAAAACTATTTTTACTAGTAACTAGGAGACCCATGCTCTGCATGGGTTATTAATTTTTTTTATTAACGAAACACAAAAGAATTTAAAAAGGCCCACTTATTTGAATACAATTGCAAAATCTGTAATGGGATTTATATTTTATCATAGGTGGTGTCAAATTTGGCAGACCAATATACACATACCAACACTCAAATTGTATGCAATGGTTGAAAATTACACTGTCATTTGAAAATTTTTATAAGAAAATTATACTGCGAATTTTAAAAGGAATAAATTGACATTTACTGTGAAAACTATGAACCTTTCTATTGGTGTTTTCTTGCATCATTTTTTCAATATGACCAAAGTACCCCTTAGAATCGAAACAATGTATCAAAATCCAAAAAAAAAGCATCTGAACACCCATTAAGGAATTTTATTAAAAAAAAACTTGGGTCAAAAAATATTTCACCACGAAAGCATTCAAGGGGTACTTTGCTTACATGTCAAACAAACCTCGGAAATGCAATGAATAGGCTTCTATCTTGCAAACAAATAGATATTTTGATTCTTCAGTTTCTTTAGATAATTTGTAACACTAACAGTTTCAAATCCTAAGATTAACAATAAGCAACTCACGAATTTTAGGTCGCTTCAATAATGAAGGTGCATCCGAGACAGTGTGTAAAATCAATTAAAGATTCCTATTACAGTTACCATTAAATTTCTTGTGAGACTATGTTTCTGAAGAATCATAAATGACTTTCTGAGCCTGAAGCGCAACCATGAGTGAATTACTTGCTCTGTCACACGCACATACACACACATCAAACTTGCGTATGAATACACATAAGAAAAGCAAGTATTTATTCATTATATTTACAACATCCCACTTTACTCTCTTTCTTTGATGAAATGCTTGCACCTACTAAATGTCACTATATTCTTATATACTCAAACATAACATAGAAAAAATAAATAATTGAGTAATTATGATACTTACATTGATTTAAAAAGCATCCCCCAGAGCATTTAAACCTGATAAATAATCAAGTTAAATAACATTTCAACCAAAAAGTTTCATAATGTTTAAAATGAATATAAGGGTCATTATGAAGCATAGCTTTAGTTAGGCATTTCCCCAAACACCTAATATGCAACTGCAGACACAATCACATGGTATATTGAAAGCAAATGAAAATTTTTACCCACTCTTCTAATTACTGAACAGAACTGGAACCAGACATAGCCTCGATTCCTGCTGGTTGTCGATGCCAACAAAAATAATAACCCTAAATATTACACACTAAAATAGTGTATAGTTGTAAAGGGATCGAATCCACAAAGATTGGTTCAATTTTATAACTCTATGAAAATCTATTTCTAGAAATACTTGAAAACGACAATAAATTAAATATGGGGAGTTTGGTCTTTTGAAATACTTAAAATAAACTAGAATTAAACTAAGATTTAAATAAACAATTTCAATAAAAATAAGATTTTGATGTAAAATCAATAAGAGAATGATGGTTGACTTAAGGTTTCCTCACTTTGACTTTTGATGAACATATCATTAGAATCCAATGGTGTAATACTTGATTTAAATCCTTAATTTGGCTATAGTAATCCAAGAAGCTTGAGATTACCTAGACTTTTCTTAGTTGTTAAAATGTTTAGAGAAGCTCATAACAATCTCCTTAGTCAAAGTCACAATTTCCATTAAGCATGTAATTAGTAAAAGTCAACTAGCATTAAGAACCAAAAAGTCACCAAATCCAAGAGGGATCAACTGCTTTCACCACCATGTTGGAGGAAATGTTTTTATGATTATGTGAAGAAAAAATAACACAAAAATTATTTGTTGCTTGCTAATTTGAGGATCCTTTACTTAATCAAGAAATTAGCTAATTAATCACCACAAACACATTTGAACTCATGAACTAAAACATACAAATAGTGATAAATGTAGAACACAAACATTTCCATAAATATTTAAGAACAAGTTCATGGATTCTTCTATATTCAACAAAAGTTCAAAGGATTCAACAAAAGTCAACCAAGATTTGTTTAGCCAAGCATGGCTAAACTTAAGTAAACAAAGTTAGATAAGATTGTACCAAACATTTGGCAAGAATCAAGAGATGAAAAGAAGATGTTCTTGGCCTTCAAAAGTGCTCTAGACTCCAGAGAGAAAGCCTCCAAATCGGATGTAAAAGATAAGGCTGGAGAAGCACAACAACGTTATCAATATACAGCTCTAAGTAAAATCCCGAAGTTGCCCCCTTAGGAATCCACGCGGGTCGCGGGGAATCTTACGCGAGCTGTGTGACTTCAACGGGATTTTGGGCTTCTTCAAGTCTTGGGCCCTCACAACTAATCCATTGGCCCAATTCGAGTCCAATCTACTTCTAGCCGATTTTCTTCAATATTTCTTCAATTTGAGCCCAATTTGTCTCTCCACATCACTCAAAACTTCTGCAAACTCCTTAACATCGATCTTGCACACTAAAGAATTTTCTTGTGCCCTTTCAAATTTAAAGTGCAACACTTCCACACCTTCAAGTAACTGACAAGCCCACTCCATGAATCACCTCCACAACCATCAAGCACGAAATCCCCATTGCTCTTCAAGTCCAATCGCCTCCCAAAAATCCCGCTCCGCTCTCCGCTAGTCTCCAAAAAATCTGTATTAATGCTCAAGAAACTAGAAAGTACCCGAAATGGTAATAAAAATAACAAAAAAGAAAATATGCATGGAAATTAACTAAAATGCGAATGAAATGTGCTAAAAACTATAAAAAGAAGTAAATAAAATGAAGCTATCAAATCACCCCAAGCTTAAACCTTACTTGTCCTGAAGTAAGACAAGACTAAAATGAACTCGGGATAAACTATCCTAAGGAAAATAAAAAGAATGGATAGAACCGCGGAACCTGATCACCGTTAGTCAACATGGTCAGAATTGATCTTGCTATTACCTCGCGAACTTTTCATCCGATGACAATGGAACCATAAACCACAGCCATGACAACTCCTTTAGGTGAGTAAGGAGGGATAAGCAGTCGCAACCCCACTGGAACATGCATACAATGAAGAACATTTGTAGTAGGGAGAAAGTAGTTGGATGGGCTCGTGTGGAACTCTTCTTTAAGTGTACACTTTGATCTCACGTCTGCCGGTTTCTCTCATGTGTAATTGGGTTTAATCGCTCGGCACCGTTGTAGGAATCAATTCACTTAGTGTTGGCCCAAACCTCCCGTAGTATCCGACTCGATAGTCTCCCTAACATCACCAATTTGCGAAAAACAACTCGATCTATATACAATAAAACAAGCCTATATAAATGAATATCAAATGTCGGGTGACCAAAATGTTGGAAAATTTGTTCAATAATTGAACCGGTCACCCTTCACAGATAGTTGCAGCTAGAAATTTGCCTGCCATTTTTGTTTTTTTGTTTTTTTGTTTTTTTTGATGTTGTACTTGAGGGTAATGTATTAACAATCGAAATTTTTAACAAGAAAACCTTTTGACTTAAAATTAGGTTCCCAAAAGTGTGAAAGTGGAACTGAAAGGATAGTGATATAATTCGAATGGCCTACGTGTGAAAATGACCATGTGTGGATCATAAAGATGTAATGTAAGCTCCTTTTCAAACTTGTGGTTTTTCAAAGATGATGAAAATGTCCAAATGTGGACTAAAAGACTCTCTAAAATTCTAAGAAAATTGCAAAAAGGGTATGGTGATGTAAAGAGACCATATATAGATTCTACTCAGGGACAAGCACCAATGCTTCATCCTAATAGTTCAAACATGATCAAGTGTGATCCTCTCAGCGGTAGTGACCGCAAGGCTAAGAACATCCATTACTATAGTATATCCTACAGTTGTTAGTATTGTATGCATAATTCTTCATGAAACTACCTAGCCATAATCACTTACCCCTTTAAGCTTCCAGCTTCTGATCCCCAAGTATGAAATCCCAAACTGCAGCTAGTACCTGTTCCGTGGGTGAAATAGCAACAAGATCCTAGATCAATAATGATACAATAACTGTGAACCTGTTCCGTGGTTTCCAAGGAGGTAAGAATAAACAGACAACAAAAATGCATGAATGCTAATGCCTTAAGCTACATGTTATAGAGAGGGGAAGAGAGAAAATGGTGTTGGGGATTTAAAGAGTGAAAGAGAAAAGTGAAGAAGATGGAGTGTGGGGAAGAGAAAATCATTCAAACTTTAGGTAAATGGGGTGTTAGTGAGGATGCATGAATTTATGAGGGAGGAGAGAGGATATTAAATTTTCTTTCCATTAATTTTATAAACTTCTCAATTCTTTTATAAAAATTCCTCCAAATTTTATAAAATGTGTATTTTAAGTAAGATTTGTTAAAAACTCTTGAGTTTTTAGCTTGTTGAATAACGTTAAATATCAATGACCTAAATTTTATTTTTCTTGAAACATTTTCATAATTTTAATTATGAGAAGATAATATTATAAGGTTCGCAATTATTTTATCGTGTTTTTACGGTTAAAGTTTATAAATATGAGTTTTTATGGCTTTTAGGGTTTTGGAGTTTAGTAAATCATTGGATATTAAGATAAATTGAATCCTTGAGACTTCAAATTATCTTATGGTATAATAACTCTTTTATAGTTATAAATAATGTTTGTAATTTATTTTATCGGTTTGTTGGCATTCTATGTAGTGATTCTGAGATTCAAGCAAAATTGAGGAATCAAGTATACTAGTCTTAGTCTTCAACTTTGACTTAAGTGTCTATGAGGCTCCAACCTAATGTCTACTACTAGCTCAAGTGCATAATGTGTGTATATGATTCATGAAAAGGTGTTCGAGTCAAAGAGAGACCCAAATATGGATAGTATCTACAGTTAAGTAGTTATAGAATTCACATATCAATGTGAAATCTAACTACACCATCCATTATTTCTATCTATTTCCAAGTTTCTACTAGGTTATAACTTAGCTTCTAGTTACTAAGTCTAATATGTGTTGTGCCTATATGTGCAACTAAGTCTAGTCAAGTCTAGAACCGACTCGAATTTTGATGGTTGTCACATTACAAATGCGGGGAAACCAACCATTTTAAACGCAACTGCCCCAAGAACAACAATCAGAACGCAGGAAGGGTCTTAACCATGGGGAAAGGAGAGGCGATACACGATCCAACAGAGGTAACTGGTACGTTTCCCCTCAACAACTCTTATGCATGCGCTTTATTTGATAGTGGCACGGAACAAAGCTTCGTAAGCCACAAATTCAAGCACTTACTCAATCAAAATCCTCAAAAATTGAATGAAACTTATACGGTCGAGATGGCCAACGGTAAAACAGAATCATCCAACGATGTCTATGTAGGATGCATACTAACATTAAATAATCACTCCTTCCCAATCAGTTTGATGTCGGTTAACATTAGGAGATTTGATGTGATTGTTAGCATGGATTGGTTAAGCCCCCACCATGTTGAAATTATGTGTCACGAGAACGCCGCGCGTCTTCACCTACCCAACAATGAAACCGTAATAGTTTACAGCGATAAACCTGGCTCAAACCTCTGACTCATTTCTTGCATCCAAGCACAAAAGTGTTTGTATAAAAAGAATCATGCCTTTCTTGCTCATGTTGTGGATAAAACGAAGGAGGAGAAAAGCATCAATGATATTCCTGAAGTATGTGACTTTCCCGACATATTTCCTGAGGAATTTCCTGGAATACCTCCTAAGTGCCAGGTTGAGTTCCGAATTGATCGTGTACCTAGAGCCACCCCAATCACCAAATCCCCTTACAGATTAGCTCCTGCCGAGATGCAAGAGTTATCTAGGCAACTGAGTGAGCTTCTCGACAAAGGGGTCATCAGGCCGAGTTTCTCACCTTGGGGAGCTCCGGTTCTATTTGTCAAGAAGAAAGACTGGTCTTTCAGAATGTGCATAGATTATCGAGAATTGAAGAAGCTCACTGTCAAGAATCGATACCCACTTCCCCGAATCGATGATCTATTCGATCAACTCCAAGGATCCAGTTACTTTTCTAAGATAGACCTGAGATCTAGATATATCAGATAAGATTCCGAGAGGAGGATATCCCAAAGACCGATTTTCGAACCCATTATGGACACTTCGAGTTCGTAGTCATGCCTTTTGATTTCACAAATGCACCAGCAGCCTTTATGGATTTGATGAACAGAGTATGTAGGCCATTTCTCGATAACTTCGTGATTGTTTACATTGATGATATACTCATTTACTCTAAGAGCAGTGAAGAGGACAGTCAACATTTACAGAAGATTTTGGGAACATTAAGAGCGGAAAAGCTTTACGCAAAATTCTCAAAATGCGAGTTCTGGATTCGTAGAGTGGAATTTTTGGGTCCAATATTTAGTGAAGAGGGAATACATGTGGAGCCTCCCAAGATCAAAGCTATTGAGGGCTAGGCAACCCCAAGAACCCCAACCGAGATCCGATAATTTTTAAGCCTTGCCAGTTATTACCGAAGATTCATCCAAAATTTCTCCAAAATCACCAAGCCTCTCACCGCTCTCACCCAGAACAGTGCGCTTTTCCTTCGGAATGACAAATAAGAAGTTGCCTTACAAATCTTGAAACAAACCCTCTACAGTGCTCTAGTACCATCCTTGTTAGAGGGAACAGAGGACTTCGTAGTATACTGCGCTGCTTCTAACCAAGCGCTAGGTTGCGTACTTATGCAACAAGGAAAGGTGATAGCGTACGCCTCAAGGCAGCTAAAGACCCACGAAGTAAATTACACCACCCACGACCTCGAGCTGGGAGGTGTGGTCTTTGCCTTAAACATTTGGAGGCACTTCCTATATGGTACCATGTGCACCGTCTTCAACGATCACAAGAGCCTCCAGCATATCCTGAATCAAAAGGATTTGAACATGAGGCAATGAAGGTGGATCGAGTTGCTAAACGACTATGAGTGCGAAATCGAGTACCACCCAAGCAAAGCAAATGTAGTAGCTGATGCCTTAAGTATAAAAGAGTAATCGGGTCGCCGAGTAAAGACATTGACGATGACCATCCATTCCCATCTATCCTCACAAATCAAAGAGACAGAACAAGAAGCCTTGAAGCCGGAAAACATCACCAATGCGGGTTTGCACGGAATGGAAAAGAATCTGATGGTCAAAGAAGATGGAGCCTATATCTTATGGGCCGAATCTAGACATTGAATTTCGGTGGAATTCGGGACATGATAATGAATAAGGCTCACAAAACAAAGTACTCGATCCATCCGGGTTCCGACAAGATGTACCTTGATATCAAGCAACGTTATTGGTGGCCGAATATGAAAGCAAAGATTGCTACTTACGTTGGCAAGTGTCTTACTTGTGCTAAGGTTAAAGTGGAGTATCAAAAACCCTCAGGTTTGCTTCAGCAACCCAAAATATCCGAGTGGAAATAGGAGAGGATAACAATGGATTTTGTAACCAAAATTACCCAAGACGGCAGATAATCTGGATGCTATCTGAGTGATCATTGGCCGATTGACAAAATCCGCCCATTTCCTGCCAATAAAGGAGACGTACATGATGGAAAGACTGACGCGAATATATCTGAAATTAGGTGGTAAGACTTCACGGAGTCCTTATATCTATTATCTAGGATCGGGATAGTAGATTCACCTCTCATTTTTGGCAGTCACTCTAGAAAGCAATGGGAACCCGACTAGATATGAGCACTGCCTACCACCCCCAGACAGATGGTCAAAGCGAGCGAACTATTCAGACTCTAGACTCTAGAGGACATGCTCCGAGCATGTGTAATAGATTTTGGCAAACCTTGGGATACCCACCTGCCTCGAGTTCAATTTTCGTATAACAACAGCTACCACACAAGCATAGGAGTCGCCCCCTTTGAGGCCTTTTATGGACGGAAGTGCAGATCACCCCTTTGTTGGGCCAAGGTGTGTGACACTCAGTTGGCATGAGGGCAATTACCGGATAGCACCCACACAGGACCTGAGATTATCCGGGAAACAACTGAGAAAATCATCCAAATCAGGTCACGACTTCAAGCGTCGCCGGATAGACAGAGAAGTTACGCAGAAAAAACACGAAAGCCGCCGGAGTTCCATGTAGGAGACCACGTGTAACTAAAAGCCTATCCCTGGAAAGGGACGATCCACTTCGGGAAATGAGGAAAGTTAAACCCGCGATACATCAGACCATTCTAGATTCTTGCCCGAATTGGTCCAGTGGCCTATAAGCTGCAGCTACCCTCCGAGCTCAGCAACGTGCACCCTGTGTTTCATGTATCGAATTTGAAAAAAGTGCTTATCAGATGAAACCCTTCTAATCTCACTAGAAGAGATTGAGATAAACGAGAATCTCTTGTTCGTGGATGAACCAATTGAGATCATGGACAGAGAAGTGAAACGTACTAAGCAAAGTCACATTCCAATTGTACAAGTTTTTTGGAGTGCCAAACGCGGGCCTGAATTCACCTGGGAACGTGAAGATGAAATGGTGTAGAAGTATCCCCACCTATCCGCTAAACCTTGAAGGCTATTTCAAAGAATAATTTTGGGACGAAATTCCCTTAAGCGGGGATGATGCGATAACCGACAAGCTTCTGGCCATGTCAAAGTCAAGTCAAGGTTAACAAGTCAATCTGGTCAACTCAACTAGTGTCATATGTTAGGGATTTCTTTATGTTTACTAATGTACAACTATAAATCCTAATGCAAAGTAACACTTGAAAGTCCCAAATGTTCAAAAATTAAAACCCTAATCTGATTTAGAGAAGTAACAACACTATAAAGTACTATTAAGTACCCTTCGGGGGTGTATAGCACTCAAAATAGGATGTAACTAAGTCTAAAGTCCTTACTTATGAAGACAAATATTAATAAGGCTCCCGATAAAGTGTCTCTCAATCTCTCCTACTGTATCTCTCTCTTTCCTAAATCTCTCCAAGTATGTGAAATCTCTCCCAAATCTCTCCTAAATCTCTCTAAGTATGTGAAATCTCTATCCAATCTCTCTATGTAACCCTTCCTTAGTCAAATTTCAGCTCATAATGAGAGAAGTAAAGTTTAAAGGAACGTGCTGAAGGAACTCCTTAATCAGCTTTGGAACCCCCCCTCCTTCGGAATTTTCAGGATGACTCCGGAAGCAAGGAGCTCTGGAAAGACCTAGTACCGGACCATCTCGCAATCTCGGAACATCATGGATTTGGACAATCTCGCATGCCCCGGAAGGGTCGAGTTCGGAAGAAATGACACCGAACGGCAGTGCGAGTCTTGCATTGGAATCCTTAGCCAGCTTCGCACCTCAGACCAGACCTGCCGACTCCACCTCCTGACTCCGGAAACCGAGAAGTGCACTCCTTCAAGATTCAAGCCTCATTCCTTCAAATAAAATTCCCAGATTTCCTTTTGTAAGTATTTTATCTTCTTTGACTAGTGATTCTTCACATTATTCCTAAGAATTTATTATATTTACACATAAATATTTTCCTAGAACATTCTAAAGTTCAAAGGATCTTCCAAGTTTTGGAGCTTGAAAACTCCTTCACATCTCTCCAAGTCACCCAGTAAGCTAACCAAGCTGAGCTTCATACCCCACCTTTTTCAATGTTTTAGTATTTTTGGGAGAGAGTACAAGTCAACTCTTGTTCTAAATTCTTGAATAATTTCATGTGAACATATGTTTGGTATGTGTGTTAAAATATTACTATAATTTTATTATAACTTCCATGAGCATGAAATTTCAACATCTCTGGAAGTATAAAATTATATTTGAATCACCTCATAAAGAATACTTGTTTTCATAAGAGCCTCCCAAGTTTTTGGGTTTGTCCAGCATATCCCCATTATCCATGTCTTCATATCTAGAAACAAAAAGTGGTTTATATAAACCTTGAAATGTTAACAATATTTCTAGAACCTTCAAAAATGACAGCCTTCTGTCCTGGTAAGGACTATTTGCAAACTATTAGGAATTATTTATAAAAATTCATATAAATAATTTCCCCAAGGAAATACACAAATGGAGCCTTTATGATAGAAAAATTCGCATGTCATAAAGCTGTTTTCATAACTTCACCCAAGTCATAGTTTTATATAAATCATAAGTTGGCATTTTCCAACAAATTCAGTCGCACTTAGTATTTTATAATGAAAAATGGATGTTTGTCGACTTCGATAATAATTGGGTCAATTTTGTAAATATTCAAAGTGGATTGATTCCAACAAACGAAACGAACGCAACGAAATATCTAGTTACGACTACGACTATTATGAATTATTAGTAAATAATGGTTTTCACGATATGCTCAAAGATTGGTTAGTATTCTAGTCAGACAAATTTTCACAGTACATATTTTAATACAATAGTGTACCCTTTAAGCCCTGTAAGACTTATAACTGGGGTCTCTTGGAGGGAGAGTGGAAATTTATGTATAGATCTATATGGGGTTGACACCCCGCACCTTCATTGTTCGCTATAGCTAGACCGGCCAGTCTAGGATGACAAATGGCTTGAACAAAACCGACGCTTGAAGTACGTCATAACATGCACTCCGTCATATTAGTATAGTTATAACGACTCACTAGAATTCATCATAAATGTGTTTATATAGAATTCACTTTCAGCTTACAATCAACTATGTTTTGATTACCTCAATGAAACCTTTTCCATACAAGTGTTATACTTTTGTTAAAAGTACTATATTTTTTTTATTTAAATCAAAAAATATAGGATTTTCTAGAGGAGAATGATTTATTATGATATCGAAAACAATGAATTAAGACACACATGCAACTATACTCGATTTGGGCAAGACTCACAACTATTTTGATAAGAAATGATTGGATTTTCTGGATTTCTAAACTACCATCGAAGTTTTATACAAAAATGCTTATAAACTCACCAACATATTTTATGTTGGCACTTTTTCAAATGACTTGTATTCTCAGGAAATCAATAAGCAGGATATGGATCACGGACTAAGGATTATTTTGTTGTGTGTTGTTTGCTTACTAATGTCTCTTTTGTTTAATTCTTTCAGAACATAAACATGATGTAAAACAATGTAAGCTTGTTATATTGATCAATGATGTTTGGGTTTGCTATGTTTCATTTATCTACAATTGTTATGATACATCACAATGACGTCACCCGCCTCCGGTCATTTCCGTCATTTTGGTTCGGGGGTGTGACACATACATAAAATTAGGGACCAAATGTGCAATTTTGAATGAACCAAAGGGACGAAAAACAATAAAATCAAACCACACGGACGATCTGAGTGCAGAAAAACGTTAGGGACCAAATGTGTAATTTTGACCGAACCATAGGGACGATTTTAGTAATTTACTCTAATTAACAATAACAACAACTATAAATAACATTAAACCACATATTATATTTAATTTTATTCATGTGTAAATTACGGGTAGAACTCATTCAAACGGTTGAGATTATAAAGTTATAATAGATGTATATATTATCATATAATTCAAAATAATTAATATATTATATCAATTGAGTATACAAATTATTATATCGAATTTAACAATGTTATTGTTATATTTAAAAAAACATATATTTCTAAAGACTTCAACTATATAGGTGTTTGTGCGTAACGTGTATGCATTTGCCTAGTATTCTTATAGATAAAGTATTATTCCTTTCAACACGTTCATTTGAAAGTCTCATGTATTTTTCCTTTCACCACAGTCATTTGAAACTCACATGAATTTTCAATTTCTTTCTAATAATAATTATAATTTGGTTAATTTGGTTAACTATATATTATAGAAATTAAAACATTAAGCAAATAAATTTTAAAAAATTAATTAACTATAACAACTATAAAGAACATTAAACCATATATTATATTTAATTTTATTCATTTATAACTCTTGAGTATAAATTATTCAAACGATTGAGATTATGAAATTAAAATAAAAGTGTATATTATCATATAATTCAAAATAATCATTATATTTTATCAACTTACTATATAAATTATTATATCAAATTTAACAAAATTATCGTTATATTTAAAAAAATATATATTTGTAAAGATTTCAACTATATAGTTGTTTCTGCGCAACGCACCAGTATTCGCTTAATAAGTTATAAAGCTGATTGCTAATACTCATTGAATTAATATAACTCATATATACGTTTTACTTACCAGTTAAAGTTTACTATTTTTACTTACTAGAAAAAGTTTACTATTTACTTTATTAGAATTGACGATCATATATATATATATATATATATATATATATATATATATATATATATATATATATATATATATATATATATATATATATATATATATATATATATATATATATATATATATATTTCATTATTATGATATGAAAGTAATTAAAATGCTATACATCCCTTAGTTTAGATAGTTTAGAGACAATGATTTTAAAATATAAAGATTTTCACGTTCCATTTTGATAAACAATATAACAACAATCTTATATTATATATTTTTTTTGTTTATATATTTGATATCACTACAAAAAATATGTCATTTAGTGGCACACAAAAAGTACCACTAAAACCCAAAAAAATGTCACTAAAGACTTCTAAGAGAATCTGCAGCACATATAATAAGTGCCACTAGAAACGCTCCTATTAAAACCCTTTAGTGACGCTTTTAGCTTTTGTCGATGCAGTTTTTTAAGCTTTTAGTGACACCTTTTTATTTGTCACAATAGAAGAAACGTTTTTTGTGACACATATTCTATGCTATTTTGTGCCATTGAATGCTCATTCAATTTAAGATTTCAAGCTACTTTTAATTATACATTTTAAGACTTTAGTGGCACTTAATTATTTGTCATAATACAAAAACTACTTTGCGGCACCTTTTACACCCATAAATACTCCATGAGATTTTATAATTTAGGCTATTTATATCTACATATTTTTTTTATCTATAATATAAAATATAGAACAGTTAAGGTGCAGCACATTAAACATAATAAAATTTCCATTGTTTTTTATCAATATTTTTGAACTTTTTGAATCAAATATGTCAAATCAAAAGAAATTTTTTTTGAAACTTAATTGTAGATAAACTTCTTCCCCAAACTTCATACTAGATTGAATAACTCGTGTTATCTCATACTCTATAATCAATACTAGCAATTTCCTATCCAAAAATAAACAAAGACGATTCAAAATATAGTTAAATAATGCATTTAATAAAATAAATAATAAAACCATGTCGATAAGAACAAACCGGAGACAAAAGCAATAGAAAGATAAGCTGCAAAAATAAACTGCATTAGGTATACAAGAGAAAGATAAAACAAATGTCAACGTCCATATTGGGAAAGGAATCTACATACACATGCAAAATATGGAACATGTTTAAAGCTTGTTGGCAACACACAAGACGAAATTATCATGTTATCAAGATTGACCCTCACTATGTTGTAATTTTATTTCGTGTTCTTAATAATCTTAAATCAAGAAATTTATTTTTTATCCTTTAATATTGCAACTATTACCCGTTGTCATTGGATGTGGTTTAGCCTTTTTGGATTAAAGAACAACATAGGCCTAGATGTTATGGTGCAAATATAAGAAAAAATGGCAAAATGGTCTTTTTAGGGGTATGTCAAACCTGTTAGATATGCTCAAACTAACAACAATAGCACAAGGATATTAATATGTCGCTTGACTATTTGAAGCCCTGGTATAATAAAGATTTAAAAGGGTATTATGGTCTTTTCTTGGAATCTAATGGTTCGAAGACTAGGCATACTAAATTACTAATTAATCGATTCCTAATTATGTCAATATTGATTTAATTCCATCACATTTGCTAAAAATGCACCAAATTTCTCATATGATAATTTGTCCCAAAATGAAAGTAAAAAAGAGTGATAGATGATTAGCAGCAACAATAAGAGCGAGTCAAATGGAAAAAAATGAAAATTAGGGTATAAAGGTAATTTCACCTCACGGATTGAGCCTATCCATCCGTAGTTATCTAGTATAGTTTCCTTTATCTAGATAAGTTGTTAGGGTTTTATTATATATATATATATATATATATATATATATATATATATATATATATATATATATATATATATATATATATATATATATATGCATGCATGTATGCGTATATAACAGATTATTCATTCACGTTGATTCTTGTAACCCTAATCATACCTCTACAGATTGTAGTTCTTAATCGAGCTCTTCTGAGGTATTTTGCATTAATCATTCGACATCTTCATCGCAATACTTGTGTTCTTATTTACGTTCTTATTAATATTTTGCTTAGAATCATACAATCATGAAAGAACTTTGTTCTAACAGTAGGCATAACGAAGTTCTAATGGTTTGGTCCCTTTGAAACATTGCATAACCTTTCCTATTTATACAAGAGGAAACAATCTCTTGTTTACTCTCACCATCGATGTGGGATGAATACATTGTAATAAAACATCATTTATTGTTTATAGAACATTATTTAACTTATTTATAATATTATTGTAAAGAAATTGAAAAATCATGGTTGTTTCAAATGAATGTGATGAAAGAAAAAATAATTATTTTATAAGTATACTAGATGTATTCCTGCGCGTTGCGCAGTAAAACAAATATATGATTAAAATATATTGAAATTTATAATTTTATCCATAGTTGTTGGTCATTTTTATATAAACGCCCCTTTAAAATTGGAACATGTGATCTTACAATCTTGGAACCGATCCTGGAATATTTTATGCTGGTTTTTTAATATTCCAAAACTGCTCCTAAAATTGTCAATATTGAGGTTCTATTTTTATATTACGTAATATATGATGGTTTTAAAGCAAAAGAACATCCTAAGTGCTCATGCAAAACCCTAAAGCTTGGATCTAGGCTTCTCTATTGTACATGTAATTAATCCAAGACTTGTAACCTTAGATCAAGCATGTATAATTTGAAATTAACATTATAAGAATAGATCTAAGTGTTTACCTCTTTCAATTGGCTTGAAATCCTTTGAATCTTCTTGATCTTGAGCTTAGAGTCACAATTATAACTCCTCTAATGGTTCACAAACACCACAAGTAAGAATGCTATTATGAGAGAGGAGGAAGAACACTAAAAATCGGCCCTAGGGTTTCACTTGGATACAAGGATCCGAAAATTGCATCCAAGAACCTCTATTTATAGTTTAGGCTGCTAAGGTTTCAGTCTAAACTCTAATGGACAGCTTAGTCACCAAGCAGCCCATGGAACCTTCTAGATTAGGGCCTTTGGAAGAAAATATGATGGATCCCCATCATAATTTCATTCCCCTTAGTCTATTAGGTTTCCCAGCCCAAAACTCAACTATCAAACATTTGACAGTTTATGCCCCTTTATTCAATTAATCTCTTTTAGTCACCAAATTAATTCCTAATTAATTCATGACTAGTATTAATCAAATAATATGATTTCTCCTTTAATATATTATTCTTATAATATATTAATAAATCATAATATCTTCTCTCTCTCTTAAATAACCTAGTTAAATTGCTTTGGTGAAGGCAACCCAAAAGGACCATGCATAACCAGGTCAAGTACATACCAAATATAGTTACGGGCTTAGTAAGTCTAGTAACTATATCTCACATATGACTTTAGGATCCGATTTGCAATCGTAGCTCTTACACATTGTTGTCAATTCTGATCATTAACTTGTTCTTCAGATAAGGGATCGTATAATCCTCTGTTCTAGATATCATGCTTACAATACTTATCGTTCAATGCTTTGTTTCTCAATCTCTGATTCATTCAACATAGAACTTAGTTGAACAAATCAACCTTGTTCTAAATGGGCCCGACACATAAGTCAAACCAAATCATCGAGAGACCAAGATCTCACCTTTATTCTCTTAGAATAAAAGGAACGGATTTACTTTGACTCATATTCATTTACTATTTACTCATTAAATCATGCACAATAATGTGTTTTATAACATCAAGTTACTAATGCATTTACACATCATCAATGCATCGCCAACCAGCAAACAATAACCATATCTCTAAGTTTTAAGACTATAAGATATTATCGCTTTGCGATCACCCAAGGTAAAATACCATGAAGTGATACTAGCAAACGCGGGTTTTTTCCAATGCTCAAATCACAATTCATAAGCACTCATGAACTTTGCAACAAACTATTGCTATGTCCAAAGCCTTTTAGACAATCTATAAATAGATTCATGACAGTCTTCTTTCATATCTACTTCCAACATATGAATGACTGTGGATCGTTTGAATAATCTTATTATTCAGGAAGTCAAAACATGCAAAAATTTAAACAATAGATAAATAACCAACACAAGATAGTAACTTTACTCTTAAATAAAACACATTTATTTATATCAAATGTCAAGTACAAATTATTTATTACATGTTTCCTATCTATCTAATCTAAACTCATATCGTCCTTCCGTCCAATGCTCCTAGCGTGCTACAAGTGCTTAACCCTGCATAGTCCCTTCGTAAGAGGATCTGTTGGGTTATCTTCTGACGATACCCTCTTCACTATGAGGAGTCCCTCTTCTACTCGATGTCTGATAAAATGGTATTTTCTGTTGATATGCCTGGGTCTACCGTGATCCCTTGGTTCCTTGGTTAAGGCAACTACTCCTTCATTATCACAGAAAATTTCCATGTGCTCCTTTATGGATGGCACAACTCCAAGGTCTCCAATGAAGTTCTTCAACCATATTGCCTCTTTTGATGCTTCACTTGCTGCAATATACTCTGATTCACACGTTGAAGCAGCCACAGTCTCCTGCTTGGAACATTTCCAAGTCACCGCTCCTCCATTAAGGGTAAAGACCCAGCCTGGCTGTGAACGCTAATTACCCGATCTGTCTGGAAACTAGTGTCACAATACCCTCGTACCATTAAGTTATCACTCTCACCAAGGACTAGAAACCATTCCTTGGTCCTCCGAATGTACTTAAGAATGTTCTTAACAGCAGTCCAATGCGCTCTACCAGGGTTTCCTTAATATTTGTTGACCATGCTCAAAGCGAAGGCCACATCAGGGCGAGTACAAGTCATAGCGTACATGATCGAGACAACTACGGAAGCGTAAGGTACTCGGTTCATATCATCTATTTCTACCTCTGTACTCGGGATTTGAGTCTTACTCAACTTGGTATTGCTTTGGATTTGCAACTCCTCTTTCTTGGAATTTTCCATACAAAAATGCTTTAGTACCCTATCCAAGTATGTATACTGACTGAGTCCTATCAATCTCTTACTTGTGTTTCTTACTATCCTTATTCCCAAAATATATGCAGCCTCTTCTTCGATGTCGTTCATAGTGAAACACTTCACAATCCAGGACTTGACCGCTTGTAAGGTTGGGACATCGTTTCTTATGAGTAGTATGTTGTCAACATACAATATGAGGAAGCTCACTATACTCCCATTGGCCTTGACATACACACATGACTCATCTTCGCTTTGCAGAAAGACAAACTCTTTGATCTTCTCATCAAAACAAAGATTCCATATTTAAGATGCTTGCTTCAATCCATAAGTGGATTTCTCAAGCTTACACACTCTATTCGGATGCTTCATATTGACAAAACCCTCTGGCTGATTCATGTAAACATCCTCAGCCAACTTTCTATTAAGAAAAATAGTTTTCACGTCAATCTGCCATATTTCATAATCATGAAACTCAGCTATTGCGAGCATCACCCTAATATACTTTATCTTGGCAACTGGTAAGAAGGTCTCATCATAGTCAACTCCAGGAGTTTGAGTAAAGCCCTTGGCAACCAATCCTGCTTTATAAGTGTGCACATTCTCATCCATGTCAGTCTTCTGGCACATTGTCAACCAAATTCCAAACTTGGTTTTCATACATGGACTGAATCTCGTTGTCCATAGCCTCTTTCCACTTAGCAGACTTTGGGCCTTCCATGGCTTCCTTGTAGCTGCTAGGTTCATCCAAATTTACTATTGTACTATCACTAATAAATGTATGCCCTTCAGTAGTAATATGGAATCCATACAATTGGGGTGGAACACTAGCCCTACTGGAACATCTAAGAGGTAAGGACTCGTCAACAGGTTCAACAAGAGTTTCCACCTCAGGTTGAGTGCCAGTGTTAGAAGTTCCTTCATTGCTTTGCTCTTAAATCTCTTCAAGATTAATTTGCCTCCCACTGTCCTCTTGGCTTATAAGTTCTCTTTCTCGGAAAACCCCTCTTCTCGCAACGAAGACAACATTGTCACTCGGTTTGTAGAAGAGATATCCAAAGGACTTCTGTGGATAACCGGTGAAATAACACTTCTCACTACGAGGTTTGAGCTTGTCGTGATTCTCTCGTCATACGAAAGCCTCGCAACTCCAAACCTTGATATGTGCCAACGAGGGAGCTTTCCTATCCACATCTCGTGAGGTGTTTTGGTAACCTTTTTGGTGGGAACTACGTTAAGGATATGGGCGACAGTCTTGTAGGCATACCCCATAAAGCTATTGGGAATGAAGCCCGACTCATCATAGAACGAACCATGTCCAGCAAGGTTCGGTTACATCTCTCAGCCACACCATTTAATTGTCGCGTTCTCGGAGGCGTCAATTGCGAAACAATTCTGCATTCCTTTAGATAGTCGTGAAACATAAGACTTAGGTACTCTCTTCCTCAGTCTGATCGAAGCATCTTGATTTTCCTTCTCAGCTGATTCTCCACTTCATTCTTAAACTCTTTGAACTATTCAAAGGTTTCTGACTTTTTCTTGATTGAGTAGATATATCCATATCTGCTATAATCATCCGTAAAAGTCACGTAGAAGCGGAAAGCATCCCTTGTGGTGGATCTAAAGGGCCCACACACATCGCTGTGCATGAGATCCAATAGACCTTCACCCCTTTCACAAGTTCCAGTAAAGGGTGACTTGGTCATCCTCCCTAGTAAACAAGATTCACACACATCATCGTCCCTAAGGTCGAATGATGCCAACACTCCATCCTCTTGGATTTGGGCTATGCGTTTCGTGTTGACATGGCCAAGGCGACAATGCCACAAGCATGCTATGTCTAGACTATTAGACGAATCAATATTCAACACATCATTTCCTAAGTTGTCTACGACCAACATAGATTCATATATTCCATTACAAGGAAATGCATTGAAATCAAAAACACCCTTCAAATAAACATTAATAGAACCATTACTATTATCAAATGAATATCTGAAACCCTGTATAAATAATCCATGAAAAGAAATGATGTTCTTTTCCATATCTGGCGAATAGCAACAATTGTTTAAATCTAACCCTAACCCATTACTCAACACTAAAGAATAAACTCCAACTTTGGTCACAGGCGATGATCTTCTGTTTCCCATAATCATGTTTATTTTCCTGTGCTCCACCTCCCTACTTATCTTAGGCCCTGCAAATCAGAACAAATGTGAAAACCACATTATGTATGAAGAGCGTATGAAGTAGAAAGTTATGAGTTCTTAGATTTAATAGAATATATACCTGCGAAGGTAGATTTTATCTTCCCATCCTTAATGTCCTGCAGATATTTAAGGCAGCTATGTTTCCAGTGGCCCTTCTTGTGGAAATAGAAGCACTCTGATTCCTTAGGGCCAGAGGAGGGTTTAGCAGGACCTACTTTGGTCCCACTAGAAGATGAACCATCATGGGACTTTCCCTTTTGATGGCTCTTTGAAGGAGCCTTCCTCTTCTTTCCCTTCCCTTGGCTAATTTCCAACACAGGAGCAACTACAGCAGGGGATGGTGCAACAGATTTGTCCTTGAGGTTGCTCTCAGCAGTCCTGAGCAGTCCTTGAATCTTACTCATGGAGACCTCTTCCTTATTCATGTGGTAGGTCATTCTAAACTGGTTGTAGCAGGAAGGCAAGGAGTGGCGGATGATGTCGATAGCCAAATCCTCATCAAAACCATGGTTGCAGAAATTGCTAATCGGCCGCTAATCGGTGGACTAGCGATTAAGGATTAATCAGCTAGGCGAGGATTAATCGAGAGATTAATCGGGAACCATTAATTCTTAAGAAAATTATTAAAAAATTTATAGATCTAACTTTAATTTTCCAAAAGAAGTGATTAATCGGCGATTAGGTCCGATTAGATTCGATTAAGTCCGATTAGGTCCGATTTTGACCTGCATTGACCAAACCCGATTAGGTCCGATTAACTCCGATTAGGTCCGATTAGGCCCGATTAGGTCCGATTAATTCCGACTTTGACCTGCATTGACCAAGCCCGATTATAGTGACCGATTAGCAATAAATCTCATTGGTGGAGGTCCGATTAGCGATTAATCGCCGATTAATCAGCCGATTAGGCCGATTTCTGCAACACTGATCAAAACTAACATTATGTTTGAGAAGATGATCAACATACCTCTCCCTTTTCTGCAAATGAGAGGTTAGGGATTCTCCACTCCCCATCTTAGCAGTGATCATGTTTGTAATGATCTCATAGCGCTATTGTCTCGCGCTTTGGTGGTACCTGTCCAGCAAATCTTGATGCATTTCATACGGATACATTTCCTCATAGGACTTTTGGAGTTCGAGGTTCATGGTGGCCAGCACGATGCGATGAACTTTCGTAGAATCACGCTCGTAGGCCTCAAAGTTTGCCAACTCTTTAGGAGTAGCAACATCTGGGATGATCTTTTCAAGCTTCTCATCAAGGACATATTCTTTGTCCTCGTAGCGAGTGATCATTCGAATGTACCTCATCCAATCGTTGAAATTCGACCCATCAAATGTCTCCTTTTGAGATAGGTTCATCAGTGAGAATGATGCAGAAGCGTTGTTGCTGTTGTTGTTAGCGTACATCTAAAAAGAAAGGAACAAAGTTTGATTAGAAATGAATCCCCAATTAAACACCCAAATGAAAAATTAGGGCTAGGATCCAACAACATTATTCACAACTTAGAAAAGGGATACTGTAATCTAAATACAAATAATATGAAGGTAACTGAATGACGATTCACTAATTTCCACCATAAAAAACGAAGAGAAATTAAGTTTTAAATGTATTTGAAAACTCCTAGATTCCTTTGAGATTCATTGAACTTTTAAATGGCATGTTTAAATCTCGATACGCCCTTCAAGTTTGTGACTGGGATAGAGAGGATCACAAACAAGGTGTGAATAACCATGCGAATCAACATGGTGCACTCAATGTGTCTATCACCTAATTAATGTGTCGGTAAACCACATATGCTCCATTGATCTACGACAAACATCGAGCCACCCTTCGCTACCAATTTCAATCCCAAATTAGTGTGTCGGTTAACCATGCATGCTCCACTAACGTTTGACAAGGGTACAAAGTGTAATTCCATGGAGTAGCATCATTTTCACATTTTACCCTAAAGTAACTAAGATTGGGAATTTATAAAAACATTGTAGTTACTTTGTATCATTCAGTATATTTTTAACGAGGAGAGGATTGCCCTATCCTACCCATTCGGCTAACGACCCTCCACCAATCAAGGAAGCGATGGGTAAAAGCGGATACCCATTAAACGACCATTTTATAGGCCATAACCTTATAAACCCCTTATACATCAGCCTCGTGAATGAGGCCTACTAACGGTAAGACTAGCACTTTAGGTTATATATATATATATATATATATATATATATATATATATATATATATATATATATATATATATATATATATATATATATATATATATATATATATATATACATATATATATTAATTAATCTTGTAATGATATAATAGTATAGAGTTGAATTTTAAACTTGTAAAATTCTAAGGTTTTGAAATTTAAATCATTCAAAATTAAACTTTTAATCATAAAATTTAAATTTCAAAACTTGAGGACAAGTTTTGAACTTTTCAAAACACAAGGGATCAAATAAAAAATAATATGAATTAAACAATTAATTTTATGATTATCTATATTTGACCTAATCCAATTTTAGTTACAAGATAATTACCAAATAATTTAAATAATTGATATTTGTCATATAACGAAACTATTATTCAAAAGATTTGAAATTATCTTTTGTTTTGCTAAGGATAACCATTTAAATACAATAAAATTCGGATTTTATTATTGACAAACGATTTTGGCATTTATCCTTTAGCAAAATAGCATGAAATCCCGAGATATACTCTGTATGACTCCCGAACTCGCCGGGTCAGTTACTGGACTCGCCGACTTGGGTCAACTCGCCGAGTCCAGATACTGACCTGCCGAGTTGAGTCGGCCAGAGGCCAGAAAAACGATTTCCAGAAAAAACACGACAATTACATCACATACAATAGAAACCAATCAAGGCTCTGATACAACTGATGGTTTTAAAGCAAAAGAGCATTTTATGTGCTTATGCAAAACCCTAAAGCTAGGATCTAGGCTTCTTTATCGTACATGTAATTAATCTAGGACTTGTAACCCTAGATCTAGCATGTATAATTCGAAATTAACATTATAAGAACATATCTAACTGTTTACCTATTTTAATTGGCTTGAAATCCTTTCAATCTTCTTGATCTTGAGATTAGAGACACAATTGTAACTCCTCTAATGGTTTACAAACACCACAAGCAAGAAGGCTATTATGAGAAAGGAGGAAGAACACTAAAAATCGGCCCTAGGGATTCACTTGTAGTCAAGCATCCGAAAATTGCATCCTAGGGCATCTATTTATAGTGTAGGCTGCTGGGGTTTCAGTCTAAACCCTAATGGACAGCTTAGTTACCAAACAGCTCATGAAACTTTCTAGATTATGGCCTTTGGACAAAATATGATGGATCCCCACCATAATTTCGTTCCACCTTAGTCCATTAGGTTTCCCAGCCCAAAACCCAACTATCACACATTTGACAGTTTATGCCACTTTATTTAATTAATCTTTTTTAGTCACCAAATTAATTCCTAATTAATTTATGACTAATATTAATCAAATAATATGATTTCTCCTTTAATATATTAATAAACCATAATATCTTCTCTCTCTCTCTCTCTCTCTCTCCTAAATAACCTAGTTAAGTTGCTTTGGTGAAGGCCAACCAAAAGGTCCATGCACAATCGAGTCAAGTTTATACAAAATATAGTTACGGACTTAGACACTAATCCAACAATATATTGATTGATTATTACAACATATGAAAAACCAATTAACCATATAAATTATTAATAACGTAAATACAACGAATTAAAGGAAAAGTTAAAATTATAAATAAAAAAATGTTTATAATTGATGTCAAAATATTCTCTAATAGATTCTAACCAGACTAATAATAATTATAAAACCCAAATGAATTTTAGCCATCATATCTTATTAGAAAACATAAGTTAAATAACAATTAAACGATTTGTATTTTATGTGAGTCTCGTGCTATTATTCTTTTCGTTAGCATAACATAAAATTAGAGGTGCGAATTGCAATGGCTAAATATTAGTTCACTTTAATTACCTTACAGTCAAATCAAAAACATCTTGTTCAAAAAGATCATGAACGATTAAATGATTTATAATCAAATAATAGCTTGTAATGATATATCAACAACTAAATTGGCCTTTTTTATGAAATATAACAAAATCAGGTTTAATAAGCTTTATCAATTACATAATTAGCATCTATAGGACCATTTCCATATAAGCGATTGTGAACATCATCGATTGTGAACATACAACACAATATAAAGACCTATAAAACTAAACACCGACATGCACTCCATTAGATCATCCTAGAAATCACATGTAATGAATTTTTTTAAAAGTCTAGTTATATAATTTGAAGTGGAGTGAACATTAAAACTGCACCATCTTGCAAAATCCACTATAATTTATATACAACATGGACCGTTGGGTTTAGATTTTAGATAGTTAGTTGCATAGCTTCCTTTTGGGACCCTACTGAACATGATTATAACATTCATGGAAAAAAATGCAAAAATTTTTGAACCACCAAAATTTTAAAATCAAGAAGCATGAACTATGCTACTTGTATCCATTCTTTTTTTGTATTGTTGTGAAGAAGTCTTGCTGCTTATGTGAATCTAGAGGTAATGATTAAAGCGTCTTATACAGTATAAATTTATATAATAAGAAAGAATAAAATGAAACAATATTTCTTACCATAAACTTTCATATTTCCTTCTCATCATTATCTTCCTCTTTATTATTATTTATGCTCTCCATTGATAATCTTTTTGTATGGAGTTTCTAATGTACCTCTCAACCACTCACACAACTCCTTAAACTATTCTAATAAAAATCTACGATTGTGAACTATATATATCTCAATGTTAATCAATTGATTTCACAAGAACCATCAAGTATCATAAGTTTACAAAAACTATTGAGTGGTAGTTGTTAATTAGATGCTTATGAAAAGTTATGTAGTTCTAAATAGATATTATGGAATCATTATTATATAGAAATATGAAAAAGACATGGAAGATTCAAATGATTGTGGTGACAGAAAAAATATCTCCTTTATAAGTATAGTATGATATATATATATATATATATATATATATATATATATATATATATATATATATATATATATATATAATCTACTCGTATTTGTGACAGACTAGTTAAGGTATTTAATGATGTGGTTCCATTTAATCAAATTAAAAGGAATTAAAAACGCATTTATTGATGTCCTAGACCAAAACCGTACTATTAACCATATTTATGTTGTGTTGTTGTATGTAAAATTCACCAATAAATGAACCTCACCAAAAAAAAAAAAAAATTTTGTAATGAATGTTTTGAAATTTCCAAGGAATAGTGAAGGTAGGAACTATTTTACCCGTCAATGTATTTTAATTTTAGTTTATAATAATGAAGAGAGAGAGAGAGAGAGTTTATTCCAAACCTTCTATGCCTTTTTATATCTAATCTATTTTTAAATGTTAGAAAAAGTGTTTTATTTTGCTTGTTGCAGCATCAAGCTATCTTTTTCATGCCATGCTCACAACTATATTACTTTTAAAAAAATATTAATATAATATAATACTTATACATTTTATTTTGTTTTTATTCATTGTACCACCATGACAGTACATTTACTTTTTGACATTGAAAAATATTGATTTTAATGATTTTCAAATCAGATTTGTTGTAGTTTAATTTGTACACCACATGGTTCAAAATTGATGTTGGAACATCAATATCATGTTGGCTAAATTAAATATTAGTATAAAGAAATCAGTATTAGTATATAGAAGTCAGGACCGATGATGGGGGATGGGGGACAGGGCCCATTATATACAGGGGCTAATTTTTTTTTATCTATGTTATATGTAATAAGAAGATTTAGGCCAATATGCTTATCACCAGATATCCAGCTCTAGTAGTCCTCTCGAGTTTTCTGTGAGCATGAACAAGATTAAGCGACGCACGTGCAACACAAGTGCACAACAGCAAGGTGCAGCGAGCGTGAGGGAGAACTAGAGAAAGGACGATTGAGTTTCTTGTTTTCATATTTCAGTTTCTGAAATCAGATGGGCAGTAGCGATATTTATCACTTATTCAATTTATCAGTCGATTATTGTACTTTTCTTGTTATTTCTTTTTGTTCCAGTCGATCACTTATTAGAATTCATCAATTCATAAATTACTTATTATAATTAGATATCGAACTTGAATGTGAATGTTATAACTTATCAGATTACATCCATGGGTCCAATTTTTTTACCTATGTTATATGTAATCAGGGCCCATTATATCAGGGGGTGGGGGGGAAGGGACAAGGGAACAGGGCCCATTATATCCAGCGGTCCAATTTTTTTTACCTATGTTATGTGTAATCAGAAGATTTAGGCCCAAATGCTAATCACCATATATCCAAATCCAGTAGTCCTGTTGAGTTTTTTGTAAGCATGAGCGAGATTAAGTGACGAACGTGCAACACAAGTGCACAACAGCAACGCACAACGCGTGTGAGGGAGAACTAGAGAAGGTACAATTGAGTTTTCTTGTTTTCATATTTCAATTTTAGAAACCAGATAGACAGCAATGGTATTTAATGTTTATCCAATTTATCAGTCGGTTATTCTACTTTTCTTGTTTTTTCTTTTTGTTCCAGTCGATCACCTATCAGAATTCCTCAATTCAAAATTTACTTATTATAATTACTTATAAAAAATGAATGTGAAAGTTATCACTTATCAGATTATATATTATCATATTATATATTATTATAGTACCAAATATTAGACGTTAGAATGAATGTCAATAAAGAATACTGAATATTAACAAACTGTAGTTAGTTTTCTACTTTTTTGAATGTTAAACAGATGAACTTGAATAAAATTAATAGATTATCATTTATCCAAAACTGAATGTTGAAATCAGAAATCATATTATGTGAATTGAGAAATCAGAATTTGTTATTGAGAAATCAAAGTATATAACTGTTTATCTGATATTGAAATTAGATTACAAGATTATCATTTATGTTTATCAGTTGATGTAGCTTGAATGTTGAAAGTTGAAAATATTGAACATGTAGTGATGAAGTCTAAACGACCATCTGGATTTCAAAAACGTAAAAAGAGAAACTAGATGCATAAAAGAGAAAGGTTGATGTTGGTGCTGTAGATATGTTTGTCCACAGAAAACCTGTTAAAGGGCACGTTGATGAGCATGTTAAAGAGCACATTCAAGAGCAAGAACAAGTAGAACTAGAAGTAAAAGAGCCAGAAGAGCACTGTTACATGTGACTCGAGCATTTGATGCATTTGAATCATGCTCACTAACCATTTGGAGCACTTGGAACTCAATGGAGCACTTGAGGTTCATGGAGCATGTGACAAAGGAACAGATCTCCTGAGAAAGGAATGGATCATCAGATAAAAGAACGAATCAAGTGCCAAAGGAATGCATCGTATAGAAGGGGGTTTGGAGCATCTGGAAGAGGTTTGGAGCACTTGGGAGTGATATGGAGTGACAAGGGATCCTTGTTGTGCCATATGATAAAGGGATGGGTCAAGAGTGTTGTTTCTGCATCATCATGGTACTCCTCTTGCACCTTTATGTCCACTCATGCTCCATGAGGCTTGTTGTTGCGCCATGCTTCGCCTTGTTGCGACATGCATGACCTTATTGCACCATGTATGTGCATGTTGTTCCATGGTAACATTGTTGCTCAAAGCTTAATGATCTTGCGACACTCTTGATGCCTATTGCACCATCCATACTCCTTGTTGCACCATATAGAGATGTTGTTGCGCCATGGAGACATTGTTGTGCCATGGAGATGTTGTCGCACCATCATTGACCATCTTAGTACATGATGCACCATAATTATTTCTTTGTTGTTCCATGTCGATCCAAGTATGCCTATAAGATCATAATTCTCAAGAATGTTCCAAAAGATGCTACATGGTGGATTGTGATTGGTTGACACCCTTCATGGGCCTATACGCCAATAGTCTTAGCCCATTAGGGTTTTAGGCATGATTCCTCAAGTATAAATAGGGATGCATGCTAGGTCATTTTGTATCTTGAATTATAGAGTGATAGGAGAATCTCTATGTAATTGTTCTGGTAACCTTCATTTGAGAGATCTGAAATAAAAGAATACTCCCCTCCTGCCCGTGGACATAGACCACCTTGACCGAAGCATATATATATATATATATATATATATATATATATATATTGTATCTTGTGTGCTTATTGTTTTTCTAGTTATCCGCTTTACTTCCTAACAAGTGGTATCAGAGCTACAATTTGTATTCATGTGATTGAAGATGTCTACTCATAAGTTTGACTTGGAGAACATGAATGGTTTAAATGACTTCACTTTGTGGAACGTGAAGATGAGGTCTCTTCTATTTCAACAAGGATGTGCAGGAGCACAGGAATGAGGGGAAAAACTACCAATGGATATGGCGACTGATAAGAACGTGAAAATTCTGACAAAGGCACATAATGCCATTTTATTGAGCTTGACAGATGAAGTACTGAGGGAGATCGTGGATCAAACAACTACTTCTAGGCTCTAGGATAAATTTTGTGACAAGTAACAAAACAACTCACTGTCGAACAGTTCGTATCAAACGCAAAGGTTGTACACTCTCAGAACGTCTAAAAGTACTCAAGTGAATGATCATCTAGATAACTTCCATCGCATCATCTTGGATCTCGAAGGGTTGATGTGAAGATTGAATGTGAAGAACATGCACTCATTCTCTTATGTTCTCTTCCGAACTCATATGAGAATTCCGTTGATACCATGATCTATGGTAGGACAATGATCACTATGAAGTATGAAAGATGTGGAGGACTCTCTGATATCCAAGAAACTGAAAAAGAAAAGTTTGGTTGGAGAGGACGTATCCATTTCCGGTTTTTTCGCAGGGAGAGGAAGTACAGAAGAGGGGAAATGGGGAAATAGAGGGATATCACATTCAAAATCGAAGTCTAAAGGTTCATCGAACATAAAATGTTATAACTGTAAGGAGAATGGGCACTTCAAGCAAAAGTGTCCACAGCTGAAGAAGGGGAAGCTCAATAGTGAATCAAGCAACAATAACACTACTGTTATTGTTCAGGAAAGTTCCGATGAAGGGGACAATAGTGATGTATTGACTGTGAGTACATCAACTTCTGCAGATGCTTGGGTCTTGGATTCTTGAGCATCCTATCAAATGACGTATAATCATGACTGGTTTGATTCCTTAAAATAATAGGATGACACAATCAAGATGGGTGATGATTCGGTGAGCAGTATCAAAGGTAGTGGCATGGTGTAAATCAAAATGAACGATGGCACGGTTAGGAACTTAGATTGTTGGTACGTTCCATAATTTCAGAAGAATATAATTTCTTTTGGCACATTGGCTAAGATGGATGAGGTATGTTGGTGAAGGTGATTGGGTCAAAGTGACCAAAGGATCTCTGGTTATAATGAAATGGAAAATGAATCATGGAGGGATCTATATCCTAGAAGGCAGTAAGGTTATGGGAATGGTAGCTATTTCCCAATCCTTGAATGAAGGTAATGACAAGACAAAGTTGTGGCATCGTAGGTTGGGGCTCATGAGTGAGAAGGGCATGTCAGTTCTAAGTAAACAAGCATTGGTTGGTGGAGGGGCTATTGGAAAGATGAAGTTTTGTGAAGCTTGCATCAAGGGAAAGCATCAAAAACTGAAGTTTGGTACCGATCAACACATAACAAAGGAAATCCTAGAGTATGTTCACTCAGATTTGTGATGTCCTACACCAGTGATGTCCCAAGGAGGATGCTTATAATTTGTGACATTCATTGATGATTATTCAAGGAAGGTTTGGTTGTACTTTCCGAAGAGAAAGATGAGGTATTTTGGAAGTTCAAGAAGTGGAAGACCATGGTTGAAAAAAGGACTGGAAAACAGGTTAAGAGTCTGAGGACTGACGATGGGTTGGAGTGTTGCAATGCTCTATTTGAGAATTTCCGCAAGGTAGAAGATATAGTGAGGCACCCAACTGTACGACACACATCACAACAAAATGGAGTGGTATACCAGATGAACCAAAAACTCATGCAGTGTGAAAGTTATACGCGAATAATTTCTAACTTATCCATGGAATTCTGGGCGGAAGCAATTAACACTATTTGCTATCTGGTGAATAAATCACCATCAAGTGCTATTAAGTTGAAGACTCCTCAAGAGGTATGGTCTGAGAAACCCTCTGACTATTCTGATATATGTATATTTGGATTCCTCGCATATGCTAATGTGAATGATGGTAAACATGAACCAAGGGCAATGAACTATATATTTCTAGGATATATGACAGGAGTAAAAGGTTATCAAGTGTGGTGTATAGAAGAAATAAGAACTCTTAAAATCATGAGCAGAGATGTGACCTTTGATGAATCTGCCATGGGTAACAAGGGAGGAGGTGATACAAGTCAAGCAGGAAACAAAGATCATGGTGCTAGCCAGAAGGTTGAGTTTGCAAATCAAACCCAGCCAGAGTTGTGATAAACGATAAAGAGCAAGGCGGCAGTGAACAACCAAGACAAGATGAAACCAAAAAGCAAACCATGGGATCTTCATCCGGTGATGTTGATGTCGAGAAGGATGATGGGTCTGAATCAAAACCAAAGAGTAGGTTAAAGAGGGTCATTCGGCAACCTGATACATATGTGGAATATGTGAATTCAGGTGAAATTGACTCCATTGCTTTCGTTTTAGCAATTGGAGAATACATTGACATTAAGGAGCTTCAATCGTATAATGAGGTTGTGGCGAGTAAAGAAGCAAATGACTGGTTGATGGCCATGAATAAGGAAATGCAATCTTTAGAGAAGAATGAAACGTAGGATCTTGTTCCATTACCAAAGGGATCAAAGTCAGTAGGATGTAATTGGATCTTTAAGAAGAAGGAATGGATACTAGGAGTTGAACCAGCTAGGTTCAAGTAAAGGTTGGTGGTGAAAGGGTTTTCTCAGAAAGAAGGAACTGATTATCATGAGTTGTTCTCACTGGTCATTAAGCACAAGACAATTCAGGTTCTTTTGGCCATAGTGAGTGCACTTGATCTAGACCTTGAACATCTTGATGTGAAAACTACATTTCTTCATGGGAACATAGAAGATAAGATTTAAATGTCCCAGCCATAAGGGTTCCTTGATTCTAAGAAGGATCACGTATGTTTATTGAAGAAATCCATGTATGGTTTGAACAAGTCTCCAAGAAAATGGTACAAGAGATTTGATTCATTCATGATCTCGAATGCCTATACTCGGAACCAGTTTGACAATTGTGTTTACTCAAAGGAATTGTCACAAGATTCCTACATATATATGTTGCTATATGTTAGTGATATGGTCATCGCAACTAAATACATGGATAGAATAAATGACTTGAAGGTGACCCTAAAAAATGAGTTTGAGATGAAGGATTTGGAAGCAACAAAGAAGATATTGGGGATGGAGATTCAAAGGTACCGAAGAGCAAGGTGGTTGTGTATTTCTCAATAGATGTACATTGATAAAAATTATGCACTCTTTCAAATGTGATTAGTCCAAACCAGTTGGAACTCCTTTGGCGGCGCACTTTAAAATTGGTCCAAGCACTATACCCACTACTAATAAAGAAAGGAAGTACATGAGTCGGGTTCCATACTCAAGTGTTGTTGGAAGTCTCATGTATGCTATGGTCTGTACAAGACCTGATTTGGCTCGTACAGTTAGTGTGGTTAGTAGGATTATGAGTAATCCAGGGAAGACTCATTGGGAAGCTGTAAAGTGGACCTTGCAATACTTAAAGGGAACGAAGGATGTTTGCTAGGTGTATGGAGAAAATACAAATAGTGACTTGGTAGGATATGCTGACTCTGATTATGGTGGTGACTTGTTGAAGTGCAGGTCATAGATGTGTTACATATTCACTTTGTTCAGATGTGCCATTAGTTAGAAGTCAACGTTAATAGATACCATTGCCTTGTCTACAATGGAATCAGAGTAAATTTCCATAACGGATGGAATAAGAGAGGAGATATGGTTGCAAGGGATTATTCAGAGTATTGGTCTGAAAGTGGAGAAGCTTGTCTTGTATTATGACATTCAAAGTTCTTTGAGTCTTGCAAAGAACCTTGTGTATCATGAGAAGACAAAGCACATTGATATTTGGATGAATTTCATTCGCGATATTTTGGAAAGAGATAAGTTTTCGATACTAAAGATTGATACCAAGGTTAACCCATCAAAATATGTTGACAAATTCGCTGCCTACGGAAAAGTTCAAGATTTTCTTGGACTTGGTTGATGTTTGCAGGAGGTAGGACCCTTCGGGGATGAATGGAAGGAAGGGAGAGGAAGTTCTTCTTGAAGGTGGAGATTGTTAACTGTGGCTCGAGCATTTAAAGCATTTGTATTATGCTCATTGATCATTTGGAGCACTTGGACCTCAATGAAGCACTTAGGGTTCATGGAGCATGTGACATAGGAACGGATCTCCTGAGAAATGAATAAATCATTTGAAAAAGGAAAAAAATCAAGTGCCAAAGGAACGGATCATACATAACGGGGTTTGGAGCATCTAGAAGAGGTTTGGAGCACTTAGGAATGATATGGAGCAACAAGGGATCCTTGTTGCGCCATATGATAAAGGGATAGGCCAAGACTGTTGTTATTGAGCCATCAGGACACTCCTTTTGTGCCATCATGGCCACTCTTGATCCATGTGGCTTGTCAGTGCCCCAAGCATGGCCTTGTTGCGCCACACATGTGCTTGTTGCTCCATGGTGATGATGTTGCTCGAAGCTTGATGTCCTTGCCCCATTCAAGATGTCTATTGCGCAATCCATACTCCTTGTTGCATCATATAGAGATGATGTTTCCCCATGGAGTAGTTGTTGTGCCATTATGGACCATCTTGGTACATGATGCACCATATTGATTCTTTTATTGTGCCATGTTGATCCAAGTATGCTTAGAGATGATAATGCTCAGGAATGTTCCAGAAGATGTTGCATAGCGAATTGTTATTGGTTGACACCCTTCATGGGCCTATGGGCCAATGGGCTTGGCCCATTAGGGTTTTAGGTATGATCCCTCAAGTACAAATAGGGATGCATGCTCGGTCATTTTGTATCTTGAATTCTAGAGTGATAGGCAAATTTCTGTGTAATTGTACTTGTAACCTGTTTTTGAGAGCTCTAAAATAAAAGAATACTACCCTCCTGCTATTGGACATAGGTCACCTTGACCGAACCACGTAAATATTGAGTCATGTGCGCTTATAGTTTTGCTAGTTATCCGTTTTACTTACTAACAAGCACGTTGAAGAGCTTCTTAATATATGTGATCCAAGAAGGCGGAAAAATGTTAATTATAAGGAGTTTAAACTTTTGGTTGAGAGAGGTCCTAAAAGAGATACTCTTATTATGTATGGTCCTTACGATAAATTTGGTAGATGGTTTTGTGCAGCTTTCTACACAAGAACTTTATATTTGAAAGAGCTCAATAGGTAATTTTGTTTCTGTTGTAAAGTTTTTAGAAAGGGGATTTTGAAAGGTAAATTGAGTGATGAAGGTTATTCAAATTGGCACCATGTTACCACTAGAGTTAAAGAACACGGAATTTCATGGGATCATCTCACAAATAGGAAGACGTGGTTTGATATATGTAAAAAAAATTAAACTTGAATGAAAAGATTAATAAAGTTCAATACGAACAATTCAAGAAAGATCAAGATTACTTGAAACAAGTCATTTTGAGAATAATTGTAGTAGTGAAGTTTCTTACTAAACATAATTTAGCATTTCGTGGAACAAAAAGTTGTTTAAAAAATGTAACTATAAATTGTATTTTTTTTTTGTTCCAGTTCTACCAAATACCTTTTTGTTAATTATTATGACTAACTCCACTTCTTATTTCTTAATTTTATTTGACAGGTAATGGAATTTTGTTAGGTGTCATTGAAATGTTGGAAGAGTTTGACCCAACTATCAAAGAGCATGTGCGGCGGATCACAAGTGACGAGCTTCATGTGCATTATCTTGGGCACACGATCCAAAAGGAACTAATACTTTTGATAGCCCAGGAAATTAAAAAATAACCTATCAAGAAGATAAAGGAAGAAAAGTATTACTCAAGCATACTTGATTGTATTCCTGATTCAAGTCACCAAGAACATATGACTATAATAGTGAGTTACATAAAGTTTTTCATATAATTACGTTACCGTCGAGGAGTCATTCATAGGTTGTTGAATGGTGATGATATCACTGGAAAAGGACTATTTGATATTACACTTGAGGAGTTAAAGTCTCTTGATCTTGAAATTGATGATATACATGGTCAAGGCTATGATAATGAAGTAAACATGAAAAGAAAACTCCAAGGAGTGCAAAAGATATTTTTAGATCTAAATCCTAGAGCATTTTACACTCTGTGTGGTTGCCATTCTCTTAATCTAACATTATGTGATATGGCTAACAAGTGTGTTAAAGGAAAGAACTTTTTAGACTCATTCAACGCATTTATACTATCTTTTCCAATTCTACTAAGAGTTGGGAAATTTTGAAAGATAATGTTCAAGCTTGGAGTCTTAAGTCATTGTGTCAAACTTGTTGGGAAAGTCGGGTTAAGTGTCTAAAGGCTATTAAACTGAAACTTGTTAATGTATGGGAAGCTTTACTTCAAGTTGGAGGAAAATATAATAATATTGCAATTGCAAGTGATGCAACTTCACTAGCAGAAAAAGAATTTGGTGACTTTGAATTTTTTTTATCAACTATTATCTGGTATCAAATATTAAACGAGGTGAATATTGTGTGTGACAACCCAATATTTCGATTCTATGTAATGACTTAAAAAGCCAAGTATTGTAACCACTTTCGAAAATAATGAAATTATCTTTGAAAATAAAATGTACAAATAGTCTCTATTTTGGTTACCTATTATGTTAGATATCATTAAACCGTGAGCGTACATAAAAAGAACGTCCAAATCTGACTTCGTATGAGGAAGTTATGATTTTTCCAAGTTCGGTATAGCGGTAGACAGCTAAAAACTCGAAACAGAGATCGAGCGAATTTTGGCCGGAATGACCTAAATGAGAGTCGAAGGTCTCAACAATGGTATTTTAACGGTAAAAATTCTGGCAAAAACATACATCGGATAAATGAGTTATAGATTTCTAACGAACTTTTCTTACCCTGACCTTTTAAAAATAAATAATAAAAATAATTTAATAATTATAGACGGAGTCTAATCGAATGTTGTAGAGCGTGGTCTCACCTACGCGTGGATATAAAGAACGTCGAAAACGGAGTTCGTATGAAGAGGATATGAATTTTTGAAGTTTACTAAATAATAAAAATATAAAACTAAATCAATATTCGGTATTATCCGAAGGGGGTGTCACCAGCCCAATCCAAGTTACGCCCGGCGTAACAGCATACACCTAGCGTACGCGAGGACTAGTCCTCGGATCGTCCACGTCGCCCCCTATGTGAGGCTATGCCCCATCCCATCTGAGCTCCGAGGCAGTCGAGGATGCGGTCACGCATGACGCACACGTACGCCCAACGTACCGAGGCGGTTCCCAGCCCCTATAAAAGGGATGCGAGAGTTCCGGGGAAATTACTCATTTTCTTTCATCTTTCTTTCATTTTTGCCTCGTTTTCCGTGCACGTAATATCCCGAAGCCCCGGTCTCCATACTCAAGCTCCAAAGGTCGTTTGTGCTCCCGAGATTCCCAAGAATCCCGAGAAAATCCGCTTTCTCAAGTCAAAGTTCAGCTCGGTTTTTATCTCGCCTTCTTCGATCATTCAAGTGAGTTCATACCCGTATAAACTACGCTTTTAAATGTTTTATAAATGCTTTTTATACAATATTAAAGGGGGGAAATGCCAGTAAAACACGCGGTTATTATCATGTGTAACTTAACGATTCACTATATAAACTTTTTTAACTAAGTAATCATATGTGATTCATAAACTACTATGTGAGTATTCTCGCATGAAATATATATTTTCAATAACACCTTGTCTTGTGGAAATAAAACATCTTTATATATATATATATATATATATATATATATATATATATATATATATATATATATATATATATATATATATATATATATATATCTTTCCGCATGTGCATTGATTACCGGGAACTTAACAAGCTTACTATCAAGAACCGATACCCACTACCCCGCACTGACGACTTATTCGACCAACTCCAAGGAGCGAGTTATTTCTCAAAGATCGACTTAAGATCCGGGTATCACCAACTACGAGTCTTGGAAGGAGATGTTCCCAAAACAGCTTTTTGAACTCATTATGGTCACTATGAGTTTGTAGTAATGCCCTTTGGATTAACAAACGCACCGGCGGTGTTCATGGACTTAATGAACATAGTGTGTCGTTCATTCTTGAACAAATTTGTGATCGTGTTCATAGACGATATACTCATTTATTTAAAGAATAAAGAGGATCATAGTCAACACCTCCGACAAGTTTTGGAAACGCTAAGAAAAGAGAAGCTATACGCGAAATTCTCCAAGTGGGAATTTTGGATTCGGAAGGTAGATTTCCTTGGTCACATAGTTAGCAAAGACAGAATACACGTGGACCCTTTCAAAATCAAAGCAATCGAGAACTGGTTAGCTCCAAAAAGCCCAACGGAAATTCGACAATTCTTGGGCCTTGCTGGCTATTACCATAGATTTATACAAAACTTCTCGAAGATTGCTAAACCACTCACCACCCTGACACAGAAGGGTGTGACTTTCATTTGGGAAGGAAAACAAGACGCTGCATTTCAAACGCTTAAGCAAGCACTATGCATCGCACCTATATTGTCCTTACCAGAAGGAACAAAATACTTCGTAGTCTACTGTGATGCATCTAACCAAGGGCTTAGATGCGTACTAAGGCAACGAGGTAAGGTCATCGCTTACACCTCAAGACAACTCAAGACTCACGAAGTCAACTACACTACCCACGATCTTGAACTAGGAGCAGTTGTTTTCGCACTAAAAATCTGGAGGCACTATCTTTATGGCACGAAATGCACGATCTTCACCGATCACAAGAGCCTTCAGCACATCCTTAACCAAAAAGAACTCAACATGAGGTAGAGACGATGGGTTGAACTAGTGAATGACTATGAATGCGAGATTCGCTATAATCCAGGAAAAGCGAATGTAGTAGCTGATGCCCTTAGTCGGAAAGAATACTCAGGTCGCCGAGTGAAATCCTTAACCATGACGATCCATTCGCATCTGTCCACACAAATCAAGGAAGCTCAGAGGGAAGCCGTGAAAATAGATAATGTTGCAGGTGAAGCCCTAAGAGGAATGGACAAAAATCTTGAAATCAAGGGTGACGGAGTCGATTACTTCATGGATCGGATCTGGACACTGAAGTTTGGTGGATTCAGAGACGTAGTCATGAACGACGCTCATAATACTCGATACTCCGTGCATCCAGGTTCGGACAAGATGTATCTAGACCTCAATAAACTATATTGGTGGCCGAACCTAAAAGCAGAGATCGCTACCTATGTGAGCAAATGTCTAACCTACGCTAAGGTCAAGGTAGAGTACCAGAAGCCATCGGGATTGCTGCAACAACCTGAAATACCTTAGTGGAAGTGGAATGATAACGATGGACTTCATAACCAAATTACCCAAGACAGCAAGTGGACTGGACACCATCTAGGTAATCGTTGATAGGTTAACAAAATCCGCACACTTCCTACAAGTAAGAGAAACCGACAAGATGGAGAAGCTAGCTCGAACCTACATCTGAGAGATTGTGCGATTACATGGTGTACCAATATCCCTTATCTCCGACAGAGATAGTAGGTTCACCTCGCGATTTTGGAAATCGTTACAAGAATCTCTAGGAACGAGGCTCGACATGAGTACTGCTTACCATCCACAAACCGACGGTCTAAGTGAGAAAACCATACAAACCTTGGAAGATATGCTAAGAGCTCGTGTAATCGATTTTGGTAAAGCGTGGGATACCCATTTACCACTAGTCAAATTTTCATACAACAATACTTATCACTCCAGTATTAAATTTGCTCCATTTGAAGCCCTCTACGGATGGGAGTGTAGATCACCACTGTGCTGGACTAAAGTAGGTGACACACAACTACCCAAGGGACAAGTACCCGACAACACTCTCACTAACCCGGAAATCATAAGAGAGACAATCGAGAAGATTGTAGAAATTCGGGATTGACTAAAGGCTTCAAGAGACTGACAAAAGAGTTATGCAGACAAAAGACGGAAACCCTTGGAATTTCAAGTAGGGGACCGAGTGCTATTAAAGGTCTCACCCTAGAAGGGGTTAATACGTTTTGGAAGACGTGGTAAACTAAACCCGAGGTATATCGGACCATTCAAGATCCTTTCAAGGATCGGGGCGGTAGCCTACAAACTTCATCTACCGCAGGAACTCAATAACGTACACCCTACCTTCCATGTGCCAAACTTGAAGAAATGTTTGTCCGATGAGACCCTTGTCGTCCCTCTAGACGAAATCGAAATCAACGAGAGTCTCCACTTTATAGAAGAACCAATTGAAATCATGGATAGGGAAATTAATAGAACAAAACAAAGTCGCATACCCATCGTGAAGGCCCGCTGGAATGCAAAGCGAGGACCTGAATACCGTGGGAACGCGAAGATCAGATGAAACACAAGTACCTACATCTTTTTCCCTAATCCACAAGTTTTTTCTTACGTTAAATTTCGGGACGAAATTCCATCTAACAGGGGGATGATGTGACAACCCGATATATCGATTCTATGTAATGACTTAAAAAGCCAAGTATTGTAACCACTTTTGAAAATAATAAAATTATTTTTGAAAATAAAATGTGCAAAAAGTCTCTATTTTTGGTTACCTACTATGTTAGATATCATTAAACCGTGAGCGTACATAAAAAGAACGTCCAAATCTGACTTCGTGTGAGGAAGTTATGATTTTTCCAAGTTCAGTATAGCGGTAGACAGCTAAAAACTCAAAACAGAGATCCAGCGACTTTTGATCGGAATGACCTAAATGAGAGTCGAAGGTCTCAACAATGGTATTTCAACGGTAAAAAGTCTGGCAAAAACAGACATCGGATAAAGGGGTTATGCATTTCTAACGAACTTTTCTTACCCCGACCATTTAAAAATAAATAATAAAAATAATTTAATAATTTGCTGACGGAGTCTAAATGAAAGTTGTAGAGCGTGGTCTCACCTACGCGTGGATATAAAGAACGTCGAAATCGGAGTTCGTATGAAGAAAATATGAATTTTTGAAGTTTACTAAATAATAAAAATATAAAATTAAATCAAAATTCGGTATTATCCGAAGGGGGAGTCACCGGCCCAATCCAAGTTACGCCCGACGTAATAGCGTATGCCCAGCGTATGCGAGGACTAGGCCTCGGATCGTCCACGTCGCCCCCTATGCGAGGCTATGCCCCGTCCCATCCGAGCTCCGAGACAGTCGAGGATGCGGTCACGCATGACGCACGCGTACGCCCAGCGTACCGAGGCAATTCCCAGCCCTTATAAAAGAGATGGGAGGTTTCCGGGAAATTACTCATTTTCTCTCATCTTTCTTGCATTTTTGCCTCATTTTCCGTGCACGTAATATCCCGAAGCCCCGGTTTCCATACTCAGCTCCCAAGGTCGTTTGTGCTCCCGAGATTCCCAAGAATCCCGAAAAAATCCGCTTTCTCGAGTCAAAGTCCTGCTCGATTTTTATCTCGCCTTCTTCGATCTTTCAAGTGAGTTCATACCCCTATAAAATACGCTCCTAAATGTTTTATAAATGCTTTTTATACAATATTAAGGGGGGTGGGGTGGGGGGGGGGGGAGGGGGAATGGCAGTAAAACACTCGGTTATTATCATCTGTAACTTAACGATTCACTATATAAACTTTTTTAACTAAGTAATCATATGTGATTCATAAACTACTACATGAGTATTCTCCTATGAAATATATATTTTCAATAACACCTTGTCTTGTGGAAATAAAACGTGTTTATATATATATATATATATATATATATATATATATATATACACACACACACACACACACACACATACATACATACAAATCAAATGCTCCATTTTACATTAGGTATATGTGAACAATTAAGTCACTTTACGTGTTATACTTTACATAAGGAGTGAGCATTACACTAGGGTTTACTATATGAACGAAACACACTTTGAAAAACTATAATAGGTATAGTTTACGAGGAAATCATGGACATTTACATACTAGGTACACTACATCAAAGAAGATATTTTCATATACAAGAATAAATGGATATTTTCATACGTAAATCTATTTTATACTATATTTTGTGAGACATTTCACGTACTTCCAAGTATGCATTTTAAGTCCTGTATTATATACCATAATCCCTTGTAGGGGGATCGTGATACTTGTGTATAGATCTATACGGGATTGACAATCCCACACCTAAGCTGTTAGCTACAGCTAGGTCGGCAGGCATGGGGTGACAAACATCATAACTTTCCAACGCCTGAAGAACGTTGATATAAGCATCCTGGTCAAATAGCATGGTTATAAGACTCACACGGAGTATTAAAAACACATTGATTTATGGGGTTTTTTCAAATGCCTTAACGATTTGCACATAAAACTACTATTTTAGGCATCAAAACCACTATTGCATTACAGTTTTGGAACAAATCAAACTACCATCTACTATGTAGAAAATATGGGATTTTCTTGGAACATTTAACATAAACAACCCATTTTTATTCTTTTTCATATAAACATTGTCACTAAATACTTATGAACTCACCAGCTTAAATGCTAACGTACTCTTTCAAAACCACTTGTATTTCTCAGGGATTCAGTAATACATGTAAATTGTAGCTTTTGAAGAAGGGACGTTGCAGCGTTAGTTTAATTTCATTTTAAATCATCATATTTCTTTTGAAACATGTACCTTTCAACAATGTAAACTTTTAAATTATATATGTGATGGTTGTATTGTTTTCTTTACTATGTATTCAATTGTTACGATACTACGTGAAATCATCCACCCTCGAACGATTCCGCCGTTCTGGTTTGGGGGGTGACATTGTGAGTAAAACATTACAAGCAAAGGATAAAGGATATGCATCTTGATAATTTTATTACATAAATAAACAGATTAATTAGGTATTTCAAGGATTATAAAGAAACTGATTTTTGAAAAGCACTTGATGAAGCTAAGAAAATTGCTTTTGAATTGAGCATTGATCTAGTATTTCTAAAAAAGTATTTGATTCGAAGGAAAAAAGGTTTGGTGAGTGTTCAATTAGTGAAGAAGTTTCATTTACAACTGAAGAGAATTTCAGAGTCATTTATTTCTTATACATTGTTCATCAAGTTATTTCTTCTCTTGAGACAAGATTTGAACAATTCGAAGAGTATGAAAAAGTATTTATTTTTTTATTTCCACATAATTTGAGGGGAATTAAAGATAAAGATCTTAAGTCATCTTGTCATCGTCATGAAAAAACACTCAAGTTTGAAAAAAGATCAGATACTGATGCTGATGAACTTTATATGGTGTCAAAATTATTTGAGACATTGGAAACTAATGAATTTAGCAACCTAATAGGTGTTTTGAAGTTTTTGAAACAACATGCATTACATATAGAATATTGTTGACTTTTCCAGTAACGGTGGCATCTGTAGAAAGGAGTTTTTCGAAATTAAAGTTTTTGAAATCTTACTTACACTCCACAATGAACGAAAAAAGACTTAGCGGTTAGGAGATGATATCTATCTAGAACGAAATCTTAGATAATATAGAGTACGGAGAGTTGATCAACCAATTTGCTATCAAGAATGCTAGGAGAGCTTCATGGGTCATCGTTTAACTATTACGATATGTAATTACTCATTAAAAAAACTACGATTTTGTTATGTTTATTGCTATAAAGTTTATCGTCGTTTATAAAAATAGTTTATGTAATTTAATTCGTTACATGTTAAGGCCTAAGTACTTTTTTCCGATTCGGCTTGGGCATTTTAATCCTCTAGACTGGCCCTGAGAGAATTTATTATGTTTTGGAACTCAAGGTTTTTTGCATATTCATATTTTTTTTATACATTAAAATTTTTCTAGTAATTCATGAATTAAATTTATAGGACTTGATGAATCCATTCCTAATTGTTAGCATTCATTTTTAACATTAATAAATCAAATATACAAACTTAGTTGTACTATGCTTGAAGATATAAATAACTTGACAATTACAGTTTTCATTTAGCTCTACATGTAAAATATCACAGTATTCTAATAACCATAAATAAGACATTAAAAAGAAACTAATAACCATTACATAGGTTGTGAAGTCAAAATTAAAGAGTATTGTTGCTTTTATGTTTTACTCATTAGTAAAAAGAGAAGCCCCTTATGAACAGTTCTATGTTGTGATTGATGGGTTTTTTAGTTTTTTTTCTTATTGTTCATGGTTATTTCCCACAGTGACATTCTATTCTTTAGAGATAGTGCTTTCCACATGCTTTCATGAGCACACCCACCGTATACGTGTTTTTTTTTGTTTCTTCTTCTATTGTCGACTCATCTCTACTCACAAACTTTGATTGCCGTAGGTTTTCTTTGCCACCAGGGTCATCACCAATCCCGGTTCCTTTATTTCTTCACTGACTTAAACAAAGCTATCATCTTCACATATTCACTTCACCGTCTTCTTCTTCTTCCAATCAATCTACCGTCTACTCCCCCTCTACATCTTCTCTATATCTTGGTAAATATCCTTTCCTTTGTTAGGGCATCACTTTCTTATGCACACAAAAATGGAAAATATCCTTCTATATCTCTCTTCTGGATGAAAACTCTTAAATGTTTACCAGCCGACCATGACCTCATATATTCATCTCTGCTTCGTGCCCTAGCCATCTCCATCGTGCGTCTCAGTTGGAGGAATTGTCTTCTCCATGGTCACTCAGTCGCAGCGTAGTCTCAACTTACGAATGGAACTGCACAAAATCTTCCACCATCTGCCATCTTCTTCTAATGTCTTCTTAGAATCTATCATAACTAAACATATTGGACCATCACCATTACACATTACCACCTTGGGTACCTTAATTTCATTCTTTTAGGTCGGATATAGAGCAACTAAAGAGGTGAACAATGGGAAATTAGAATCATTTCTGATGCGCATCAAAAATCCTCTCACATACACAGGAAAGTTAACATGCGTACTAATTATATTTTCTTCAATATTTGTTTTTATTTAGGTATATCAACTTTCATTCTCTTTTAATAGAGCAAAGCACGATGATGGAATCAGTTACTACATATGGAAAAGTTTTATCCCTGTCTATTTGATTTCATTTCTGGGAAGAGGATTGAACAAAAAATCATTGATTATAATCAATAAGCACAACGATTTGGAGATAATTCCCATTCGACTATCATTTGGATCTACTTTATGAAAGGCATGAACCTAATGTTAATTATATACAAAATTACCAATTATTGAATGATAATAACCTTGCCCTGCATCTTCCCCTTTCCTTTCAGGCCAATTGGAAGCAATAATTTGATTCCTCGTACAAGTTACTTACTAGATGTAGTCGAAAATTCTCAGGTTTGATTTTTTTAAATGTGGCTTGGTTTTTGAAAAGAAAAACATATGTTCAAACCAATATGTAGTTCATATATGTAGATTAAATACCAATTATTGCATTACATTTCTTGAAAATACTATGATAGGTCCTGATTAAGCCTTTGGAAATACGCTCCTTAATGACCCTCCACAGTGACGGTGAAGGCAATAGGTTCTTCCTCCATTCCCTGAAATATTCATCACTTCATATATTTATTATAAGAATAGTTCAAACTAAAATTATGTATTGACCCAGTGTTGTACGTTTGCGATAAAGGGGTTGTAGTTTCGGCTAGTAGTAGTAGTATTCCTTAAAATACATTATAATAAACAAAATGGAAAAAATGAAATAAATAGGAAAATAATAGGAATAAAAAAAATGAAATGATTCCTGATTATAGCATCTTGCTTTCATTTCAATTTCTTCCATACCACCACGTGACTTAACTTTATACTTCTGTTTTTACAAATGTTACATAGGTTAGTATGCATCATATTTAGAAGTTACAAAATGGAAGAAGACTATAGCACTCACATGCAAGGCTTTCTTACAATAATCAATCTATCGCCATATACATAACGTGTCTGAACCTAAAGAGCATCCTCCAAATGTCAATCAGGTATGCATTTTTTAGGATTCTTGATCTAATTTTTTTTTCACATATTTAGATTTATTTCGAATTTGTTTCTGTTTTTGCAGTAGGTGGAGTTAAGGTATATTTGAATTTTATATTTATTTGAATATTTGTATTTTACATTTATTTATATTCATTTACTTCGACTAAACCTGTGACTTATCTCATATAATTAACAATTTTTATGAAGCGACTTGATCATAACAAACTTGACTTTAAATGTGACATGTATGACTTCTAATTTTAAGATTTATTGGAATATTATTACATTTTCATTAGGATTCTTGATTGTGGAAACAATTTGCAGATCTCAAAATGTTAAATATGAATCAAGATGTATTGATTGTATCATTCACTACTAAGGAACCAATGTATATTCTTTTTTCCCATTTTCAATTTATCTTTCTTACTTTTATATATGTCATATGTATGGATTATGTTGCAATCGCTTATTATTCGTGTACAAGAACATGCAAGAGTGTTTTTTTCCAATAACAGGAATTTACTTTTTTTTAGCTTATATGGAGACAATACAAGACCATATCTGGCTTTAGACGTGGAAATTGGATACACAACACGATTAACACGATACGGTTTTTCCCTGGTTTTAGAAATTCGTGTATGACACGTATTTTAAATTCGTGTTTCGTGTCTTATACGTGTAAAACACGAATTTACCTGTTTAGACACATATAAGGCACGATACAAATTTGTGTCGACACGTGACACGTAAAAATACATATATACGCATATATACTTTTAGGTTAAATTTTATATTATTATTATATTAGGGACCAATTTCGTAAAAGTCAATAATTAGTTTATAGCTCTAGCTTAAAAAAAGTCATTAAAAACGTGTTTATTCATGTTTTCGTGTAACACGGCTGAAAAACGTGTCTATTCATGTCACATGAATTTCTTACATGTCGTGTTCGTGTTTGATACCCGAAACACGTTTTATAACTCGTGTCGTGTTCACGTTTAACAAATTTGTGTCGTGTAAATTCTTATTTGAAACGAATACATGACACACATACACGATTGCCATGTCTATCATGCCTATATCACAATTTTTAAATATGCATTCATTAGAAGATTTTTCAACTTGGTCTCAAGATCAATAACTAATTAAATTGGATTTTTTCAAAAAAGAGAGGTTATGGTGGTTTAAGTGCAACCCATTATTTAAAGGAACATATGTATAAGAACCTCATGAAGCATCTAAAGTTGATAATGAACACAAAATGTCCTGTTTATCAATGGGCATAAAAATATTATGCTTTACAAGAGATTGTAGATAAAGATATGGCTATTTGATGGGCATATTCACACATAGAAATTAGTTTACTAGATTTTCTTGAAATCTAGCACCATCAGTTAAGCTTTAGCTCTTTTTGCTGCTTTCTTGATTCTAATTGCATACTCTTTGCTTTAGAAATTCCAATGTTTTCCTTCCTTGTTTGAAAGCACACTAAAAGATCTTTTACTTTGACATGATTCAAGATATATATATATATATATATATATATATATATATATATATATATATATATATATATATATATATATATATATATATATATATATATATATTACAACATAATCTTTTTGTCTTCATAGTGGTCTAGATATAAGAAGTAGTTGCTGAAACCATGATACTTGCATTTTTTTAATTATCCTTGGTGCAACTAAATAGTGAATTTAGGGGAAAAGAATTTAACCACGAATGATATAGCTTTTTTGGTAATTCCTCATGTATTGAGTATTGGAAGTAGTGACATAGAACCTATACTCCCTAAAACACATACTCAAGTGTTTGACATTATGAAGAGTTCGAGAAAAATGATACTGTGGATGAATCCACAAACAATAATATTGAGGTTATAACAAGCAGCTGAAATAAAGTTAACGACGGAATTAACAAAAGTAATGAAGATATAGTAATAGATTGATGATGTAAAAGGACTTGAAGTTTTAAACTACCCCTTAACTGGATTTTTTTTAATCCTAATGACTTGTGTTTATATTTATGCAGATCCATATTTTGAACCATAATTAAATAATTGGAATTTGACATAGTCGAAGGTATGGTTTCATGGGTTCTTTAATCCTATAAGACAATAAATTAAGAGGATAGAATGATAAATGTAGGAAATAGGAACTGAAAAATACTTGGTACTATGTTGATTTAAAGATAGTTGAATCTTTTGATGTAAATTGGGTTGTTTCAGAGTATTAATGCAACCTTCAACTTTATTTCATGTCAAATTCTTTTAGGTAGGTGATGATCGATGACCTTATTTATTTCAGGTATGCCTAGGTCATTGGGTTGAGCTACAAAGCTTACAACACTACATGGATCAATATCAACGCCAACAAGATAAAATAGGTACTACATGCACCCCTAAAATAAAACTATACATACATAACAGTATACATATTTTATGTGTACCTATTATTCAGAGAAGTTGTGTCATGTGTGTATGTGTGGTTCTTGGGTGTGTTTGTTGTGTGTATGTGCAATGTTTGGGTGACTTTGTATGTGTTATGTGTGTGTCATATGATATAGCAACATACTCGCATTTGTTGTTGTTTGTAGGAGTCTAAGTAAGCTCTAGAGGTCATGATTTCACTTCAAGGATGCATACTACCTTGTATGTGGGTTTTTTTTTTTTTTTTTTGTGGTTGTTTTTCCGGAAATACTGTTCTTTCTTATGACTATTGATAAAGTCTTTTTCTAAAACAACACAAAACAAAAAAAAAAAAAAAAAAAAAAAGTTTTTGTCTAACATAGTGCGAAGCACGGGATACTTTTCTAGTTAGCTATGATAAAAGACAGAATATTCTTTTGACATACCAACAACGGACGAATAACTAATAAAGAGATATATGAAATATTTAGGAAGAAAGATAATATCATCATTGAAAATCATACATGCACACACTAAGAAGTTGTTTGTTTTTAAAAAAAAAAATTATTCATACCACTTCTCTTTATGAAATATTTAGGAAGAAAGATAATGTCATCATTGAAAATCATACATGCACACACTAAGAAGTTGTTTGTTTTTAAAAAAAAAATTATTCATACCACTTTTTGTTGCACACGCAGCATATGTGCAACATTTGTCATCTCACAACAGTTTGTTTTTTGTAATGCTTTAGATTACAAAACATTTGAGTGTGTTATGTTCAAACAACACTTGATTTGTCTATTCAAACCTTTTTAGCTTTCATTTTTTCTAAGTGATTTTTTTTAGAAATTTGGTATAACTTGAATTCTTTTCTAAACTTTGATTTTTTTTTAAAAACTTTGATTTATAGATTTGATACAATTTTCTCTTTATAGTTTCCACAATTTTTTTAAAAAAAAATTGTATTTTTTTTAAAAGACTTTGTATTTTTTTTTTAAATTATTTTTACCATTTCTTTTATTAATATCTTAACTTTCCGTTGCATCTGTTTCAAATGTGTGATTCTTTTATGAATTTTTTAGACATTGTTTAAAATATTTTCTAATTTTTTTTATAATTTTTTTAATGTTCTTTAAAATTAGTTTTTTTTTCTTAAAAAAAAAGGCAATAGATTCTTTTATATTTTTTTATATTTTTGTTTTCTACATTTTTTTTAGCTTTCTTTCAATTTTATTAGAGTTATTAAAATTTTAGTGTTGATAACTATTTTGAGTTCGTAAAATCAGTTTATTTCATTTCAATTTATTATAAAAGTTTTTTGATATTTAAAAACAAATAGAGTTTTATTACACACTGCATTTGTTTGGTCCACCTCTACTGCTACAGAGGGTTGCGGATACGATCTACAGACTACATTAATTTTCGTTTTGAAAAAACAAAAAACACCTAAGGCATACAAATAAATGATAGAAGATTAAAAGTTTCTTAGGATAGCGAGTTTAGGTTAATAAAAAAAATCTTAATTTTGCTTCTCTGTGATCAAAGATGACAAGGCACATGATTTTCAATTCAAATTCAGTTAGCTTTTACGCCAGAGATAAGGACGCAACAAACCAACAACATCGAACGAAGAAGAAGCATAAGTCGTTCGTCATGGTATTCAATCATTTGAAGTTTAGAAACAAATAATTGTTCTCTCTCTTTATAATAAAAAGTTAAAATTAAAATAGATCACGTTTTTCTCTCTCTAATATCAAAATTTTGATAGATTGAAGGGTATAAATTGTTCTCAAATTAATTTTTCAGTTGATAAATAAAAATGCTATGTGGAAAAATCATCACTCAAAAAGAAAACCACACACACACACACATATATATATATATATATATATATATATATATATATATATATATATATATATATATATATATATATATATATATACACACACCAGATATGCATAAAGGTCATGCTGAGCACAACCCCCATGAAGGTTTTTTGGAAACTCTAAAAATCTTGCAAGACTTGTTTACTTATTTAGGTAAGAAAATAAAATTACAATGCTATTCTTGATTAAGGAAACAAGATAAATGTTAATTCAGGTAAGGAAATAAAAACACATTTGTTTACAGGCCAGGAAATGACAGGTGATTGCTATACCAGTAAAAACTTAAGTATACTCTGTATATTTGTATATTGAGATCTGAAATCAACACTATGATGCCAATAGTAATAATCACTTTATGTACAACCACTCCAGTTTCAATAATACATGTCATTCACAACATAATCTTTACTGTCACATAGAAAACTAATTGTCATAATATGACTTGAACCCCCCAATGACTTTTTAAAAAATTACTGAAACCAATAAGCATTATATTCACTTGATGCGCCAAGATCTACAAAGAGGTCAAATACCACGTGCTCTCAACTTCATCACACCTGGCATTGTAACTTCAAGAAAATTGAAGAAAATTAGTAAAAAGTGAATGTAACTACTCATAAAGGAAAGTAGAAAACAATAGCAACACACCATGAGTATCATTTCAAGCCATAAATAGAATTGTGAAAAGAAAAAAAATAACATATCAATTAACTTACATACACACTCTCAACCTACAAATATAGAAGGTTCTTCATGCCTAAACTTTGAAAAATATTCTCAACCTACATATATAAAAGAAACTTTATCTTAGTGGCATTTAAATAGAAAAGAGCTAATCAATTTGAGATGTAGAATCAAAACCATGAATCTTAAATATAATGATCTAGGGTGCATGAATGTTGTGGTTTGACTTTAAGAAAAGTGGTTTATTTCTTACCTTTTCTAAACTGAAAACATATAGCCAAATTACTACCAACAAAAAAACAATGCTACTGCCACACAAATTTAAAAACTAAGTTATTCATGACTTCAACTTTATAAACATATTTCAACTTTATTTTTTTAAACTTCCTAGGTAATAGTTGTTCCATTCGAACAAACAATAAATTTAATAATCTAACCATGAATGTCTACAAGTATGGTCAACCTCCAAAACATAATATAGGTTAAAAGTGTCTATTATTGTGTGTTAGCACAAGGTTAAAATAGTTGGTGCAAACAAAACTGACATTATGATGAATACTAATAAAAAATTTAACACCGTATATTCATTAGTTTTTATTACGATGTCATTCTTTCAGTTTTTTCTGTTGAAACCGTTGTAGTTTGAAAGACCCACTTGCATGGTGGTGAGAGAGATGTAAACACCTTTATATAAGGTGGGTTCATACCACTTATAGTGGTGTGCTTGAGAGGTGTAACATTGAGAGTGTTAGTGTGTTTTAATTATGTGGATTTAGATCTAGATCCTTTTTTGTAACACCTTTGATAATCAAATGCATCTCTTAAACAACCAAATCACCATGTTCTTTGTGTGTTCTTTAACTCTGCATGCCAAATCAATACTCATTATAGTTGTAAATATTGTTTTGCCTTTGGATGACATCGTTTTAATTGGGTGGATTTCTCAAAGTAGAAATGAAATCGAGATGTCATAGTAAACAAATTAAATGATTACCAAAATAGGTTCATGATTTGATATCACATGCCTAAATTATAAGAATTAGGGTTCTTAGTTCTTACTTTAGCATGTAATTCGAACCTTAAAAAACATTGGACGAGTTCAAATATCTAGGAATCACATGCAGGGTACATCACTCGTGAAGATACTCTGGTCCTTTGTTTGATCAAGATGAGTAAAAACACCATATATCAATCGTCAAGATTCAACAATTTGATAGGATCCAGGAATATAACGGGTAAATTGGTGATCAAAGACAACCCATATTGAACCAAATTTAGGTTAATTGGTAAAAATTAAAACTTTTATTAAAGATAAGCCAAGTTAATAGAAATATAGTAAAAATATAAGTGCAATTTTTATTTGGTGTTGCCATCTTAAACAACTTCTATGAGAGGGCCCTTACTAATAGGAAAAAGCAAATGATAATCAATATAGGACGAACAATATAGCAACACATTATCTAGTTTTTTGTAAATAAGACACAAAATGATAAAAATTACCATATAATTGGGATTCCAGTCATTCCATCCAATGAACAATTATGCAATAGTTCCAGAATGGTCTATTAAATCCTCATAAAATAACATTGAGAAATAGTTCGAAAAAATTTGAGTTGATTCCTATTTGGTCATTCCTATCTCCTTGTCTCTACAAAAAAGATTAAAAAGTAATTCAAAAATCTATTTCGTTAGATAAAAAAAGGTTAAAATAGTGAAACTTATACTATTGTCATCATCTATATTTTATGGATCAGGTTATATCGGATTTCTACCTCACCAACATCTATTGACTCTTTTGGAAACTTACAAAAGATTACATAATTTCAACATGGCTTTGAAGTTTTAAACCATAGGAAATATAGAATTCTCAACTGAAACATTGGTGTACAGAAATTTCATAGTTATAAATAGCAAAAACAAATCGATAAGTGATGAAAAAATAAAAGATGGTAAAAGGGAAAGGTATGAGGAGCCTTATGTGACATGCTTTCTTTCTCAAACCTCGCTTTTTCAAATCCTACATACAATTTCATATTTTAACACATGAAAAACTAAAAATATTTCCTTGCCTTTCAATTTGTATTTCTAGGAACTTAAACTATAGAACATAGTAGAGTGAATATGGAAAAAGAAATTCCCTAGCATATGAATCCACCAGTTCAGTGAATTTCGATCCTTTGATCTTATACTTAGAGTTGATATCGTCTCCCCAGCACTCATGCGTTGCATGGATTGTCTTTTCGATCTCCACAGAATTTCATGACGATAGAAAAAACCTAAATTGAAAAGAATATTTGTGAGATGAAGGGAGAAAGAATGAGAGACAGAGAGAAAGTTGGATTGCGTGGTCGGAATTCGGAAGCTAAAGTGAAAACACAAATTCCTGTGAATAAATCAAACAAAGTCTTTTATATACAAAAAAGAAAATAAACATGATTAAGAATGGTAACACCTTATAGAGAAATTAAAGAGTAGCCTCCTTACTTGAGAATCATGAGTTCACGACCTTAGACTTCAGGTTAAAGAAGAGACATGAAGACTGGGATATGATCTTGGAGTTGTAACGATAAGAATGAAATCTATCCTTAATCAATGACCATTTGTAGTTGAGAACAAACAAACCTAATCGACAAGGTTTGGAGGAGGCAGCGAAAGAGGAAGAGAAAGAAAGAAGCTCTAAAATAAAAATACAAAAACAATGAACCAAACCTATTTGTTAACATCTAAGGGCTTCTTAGGTAAATGTAGTTGCGAAAGACACCCTATATCCTATGAGTGATCAACAATATGGTGGAAAACCTGTGTCCATAAGGTTTGGAGGAGGCAATTGGAGTACAAGGCTATGGATTGATGACTTTTCAACCCTATGAGAGTGGATGAATATGGAGGCGTCCAAAAGAATGCAAAAGTGAGAAGCATGTTCAAATAAAACGATGTCGTTTTCTTTATCTAAATTGTTGGGTCATGAGATGGGTCAACAAATACCTTAAAGATATGAATCAATTAACAGCCCAAAAACAATAAATTGTGTCGCACAGGCAAAAATAGCTAAAGATCAACCGAAATCCAACCAAAATCCCATAAAAATACTTAAGGGAAAATGACTTATATGGTAACTATGTTTCAAAATTGTTCAAAAAATACCATTCAAGTTTAATGAGTTCAAAAAAGACCATTCAAGTAAAGCATTTGTACAAAAAACACCAATGAAGTATATTCTTTGGTCAAGTTTGGCCCCGTGGTAACTGGTAATTACCGGTAAAAAATAAGTAAAGGAAAAAAAGTAGAAGAAATGACTCAAAGAGGTAACTATGTTTCAAAATTGTTCAAAAAACACCATCGAAGTTTGGCATGTTCAAAAAACACCATCCAAGTAAACTTTTCGTACAAAAAACACCAACAAACTATATGTTTTGTTCAAATATTACCCACTGGTAACTGGCTCTTTCAGGTTAAATGATGACTTTGCTTAACTATTATGACATGGCCTAATAATTATTAACAAAACAATAAATGATATATTCCCCCTTTAAAACTCGATTTAGGGGTTCTTCATTAATAAATGAGTTCTTCTTTTCCTATGATTGCTCTTCTTCTTCTAAAGTGATGATCTCGAATTCAAGTCCAAAACTCTAATTCTTGACTTAAGGCAAAAAGGGCTCCTTTACTCTTGCCTTAATGGGCCTCCCTCCCCCTAAGGCCCAAATCCATAAAAAGCCCCAAAAGGCATCCAAGCCCAACAATAAGGCCTTTAAGGCCCAATATGGCCCAAGAACCCCCAACATGGCCTTAAGCCCAAAAAATGACTTGCTACAATCAGGTGGGTCTGAGGACTAACTTAAACAAGTCCATGCATACACCCAACATATGTTGAAGCCTCTACGCTTTGGATGTTGAGCCAGTACGCCCGATGTACTCCTAGCGTACTCGGCTAGGGTCAAGAACAACAAATCTTCCAAAGGCCATAACTTCTTCATTCTAAGTTCGATTTCATCATTCTTTATATCCACTGGAGCTAATTTAGGCATCAGACAACCATATCGAGGGTCTAAAGAATGACTAAATCAGACTTGGAATGAAGAAGTTATGGCCTTCAGAAGATTGGTGGTTCATGACCCAAGCTGAGTACGTTGGGCATACGCTAGTAGTACATCGGGCATACTGGCTTGAAATCCGGATCACAAAGGCTTCAACATATGTTGGGCATATGCATAGACTTGTTGAAGTTGGGCCTTGGGTCCACCTGATTATAGCAGGTCATTTTTTGGGCTTAAGGCCATGTTAGGGGTTCTTAGGCCTTATAGGCCTTGTAGTTGAGCTTGGATGCCTTTTTGGGCTTTTATTAATTTAAGGATTAGGGGAGGGAGGCCCATTGAGTTAGGGGTAAAGGAGCCCTTTTTGTCTTACATCAAGAATTAGGGTTCTGGACTTGAGTTCGAGATCATCATTGTAGAAGACGAAGAGCAATCATAGGAGATGAAGAACTCATTTGTTCATGAAGAAATTCTAAATCAATTTTTAAATGAGGAATATATCATTTCTTGTTTTGTCAATAATTATTTTGCCATGTCGTAATAGTTAAGCAAATTCATCATTTAACCTGTAAGAGCCAGTTACTGGTCGGTAATATTTGAACAAAACATATAGTTTGTTGGTGTTTTTGTACAAAAAGTTTACTTGGATGGTGTTTTTTGAACATACCAAACTTAGATGGTGTTTTTGAACAATTTTGAAATATAGTTACCTCTTTGAGTTATTTCCTCTAGTTTTTTTCATTTACTTATTTTTATCGGTAATTGCTGGTTACCACAAGGTCAAATTTGAACAAAAAATGTACTTCATTGGTGTTGTTTGTACAAATTCTTTACTTAGATGGTGTTTTTTGGACACACCAAACTTAAATGGTATTTTTTGAACAGTTTTCAAACATAATTACCCATACAAGTCATTTTCCCAATATTTAATTCACAAGCACTCCACCTCATTCTATTTATCACAACTTTAAGAGATGGAGGCTATATATATACTAGTGGGGTACCCGCGCGATGCAGCGGCCTGCGAATGCGATGATGGTTGATAGTTTTCTTTTGCTGATTAATTTCCTTTTATTTTTCGGTCAATAGTCATGTTACATCAATTAGTAATATTCCGAAAACAAGTTATTTTAAAAAGAATCACATAATACATTTACGATCAAAACTAAAAATTTGGTCCTTGTCGATTGTTAAAAAATTTGGATGGGGCTAAAAAGTTTCAAAATTACATGGAAGGTCTAAAATCAAAAGTTTTTTTTTTTTTTTTTTTTTTTTGTGAATTTGTCCCAAAATCAGGAGTTTTCGGTGAATTTGGTCAAATAGGGAGAAAGTGAGTCAAAAAGAGATGAAGTGAGAAAGGGGGTATGATAAAGTGGGGTGGTAAGGTGTCTGTTATTTTCTATCTTTTAATAATTATTTTAAATACTAAAAATAAAAAAAATGTAAAACAAAATAATAATGGCAAAATAGTCCTTTCAACTTTTTGAGGATCAAAACCATAGGAAATTTTGATTTTGGACCATCCATGTAAGTTAGAAACTTTTTGGACCCTACCCAAAGTTTTTTGAATATCACAAGGACTAATTTTACAGTTTTTTCTACATTTACGAGATGTAAGAATTAGTTGTATTTTACTATTTGTAATTGAAAATTTGTAAAGAGAAAAAACTGATCGTCTTCCAATATTAGACCGGAGGGAGTGGGCTGCGGCAGTGGCTGTAGTTGGGTGTCACATAGGACGAAACACCGCCCCTAGGTGTTGTATAGGTGTGGCGGAGACTGCACTATAACACTCTAAGGGTGCACTCCTTTGAACAATATGATTGGTCCATTTTTCTTACCGCTCATTAATTGGTCCCTTTTATTTATTAAAATAAAAAAATATATTAAGTAGGACACCATTCCTTGAGTGTGCTATGGAACCACATTTTTATGGTAATGGGTGGGGTTGCGCTTATGTGGCGATAAATAGAATACAATTTTTGTAACACCACTTCCTCCATTCTTATTTGTCAAATCTATTTGGCATCACATTGAGGGTTTAATTTTTTTGGTATTCATAACCATAATCATATGAATATTATATCTAAACAACTTAAATGCATCTTCTTTAATAGTTGTGTATGTAGTCGTTTCCATACTTTTTTTTTTTTCAATTGTCATATTGTTAAAAAGAAATTTCTAAAGAAATCATTTAATATTAAGTTAACTATGCTATTATTTGTGGTTTAATCTTTATTTTGAATTTAAGGTGTATTATTTTATTTAAACGAATCATATATGAAGTTTTATTCACCTATTTTATAACGCTTGGATATAATTTTATGACTTTTTTTATAACTTTTTGTTTATTTTAATATTATTTATAAACCTTTTAAAGACTTGCATATTAATATATAGTCGATGTATGTTATCTTTTTAGATGAATTATTACATCTTTTTTTCTAAAAATATATTTGAAAACTTAAGTTTTATAAATTACTTTTTATTTTAATTTTCAATAATATTAGTTACTAGTTACTACAGTTTCATATTAGAATGTAGTTTCAAATTCAGTTACTAATAATATTTATAGCAAATTTCGAATATAGTAAAAGAATATTGTATAATTATCATTTTAAACATATATAAAATCTTATCATAAATTTAATATATAATCTGTGGTTAACCATCCTATCAACTCTATCAACTTTTCATGCAATACTCACCGTATTTTCTGAAAACCATAAAATAATATCTATTTAAAAGAGCGTCTTACTAACGACATACTATATTAAAGACATACCATTTTATATTAAAGACATCCTATTTTCAAGAGGGTCTTAGTAAAGCCATATTATCCTACATATTAAAGGCATCCTATTTTACGACACATCTATATAACTTAACTGTTTAATCATTATCTAATAATAATTAATTGACTATCTTTTATTCTTTTACTTAATTATAACATAATTATTTTTATTTTATTATTTATTAATTATATTTTTATTACTAACACTATTAATACTTATTTTAAAATTTTGTTTTAATAAGATAAAAAAAAAACAATAATCTAGAAAATAATCTAAGCCATTTATTTAAGAAATCAATTGTAAAAAGCAATTATAACTAAGTTAAGTAATTATACTTTATTATATAAGAATAATTACACAATTATTGATAAATAAGTAATTTTGTCATCATCAACCCCTTAGAGCATACGGTATGGGCCAAAAACGAGAGGCAACATGCTGATGTGGTATGCCTCAACGGCATCATGACGGGGGAAACACCGCCCCCTACTCGTTGCTTCTCGTCGTGTTACAACTCGTGCTCGTCACCGCCGAGTGAAACGGCGTTTCTTCTCCAATTCTTCTGTGTTTCTTGTTTAATTTTGCCTCACAACGGCGTTGTGAGTTAAGAACACCACCCCTTAAATTTGCCTCACAATTCAACGGCATTGTTTTTTGTTACCCGTACCATATAGTCTTAGAAATATCTTCGCACCCCTCTTGTTTCATTCACACAAATTAAAACATTTATTACTTGAGTTATTTATTATACTGATTAATGTAAATAGAAACTAACAATTGGTATTATATTACAGGTATTGATGATTCAGTAAATGACCATTTATAAAAGTTAAAAAAACACACGATCATTTAAATTAAATTATTTAAATAAATTATATTTAGTAATTGTATTAAAATCTAGTATGCTTAAATTAAGAATCGTTACTTGTAAATAGTTATAAATGATTTGGTAGTTACCAATTTAAATTCAAATTAATAAACCTACAATTATATGAAAAAAAAAGAGAAAAAAAGAAAAGGAGGATAAAAATACTACTACAATAACAAAAACAACAACAAAACAACAACAACAACAATAATAATAATAATAATAATAATAATAATAATAATAATAATAATTTTAAACTTATTTTGTATTAATATAAAAAAACCAGCAATAATATTCTTTGTATAATATAATAATATAAGAATTATTATAAAAAATTGAATTTCAAATAAATTCTCATAAATTTTTCTATCTTTATTTTTAATCGTAAACTCAAAAACTTAATACATTTTATTTTTTATCCATTTGGGTAAACCCATCTTTTTTTATAGCATGATTTTTTTGATTAATTTTGCTTTTTGTTAGACGTAATTTTAGATTTTTTTATTTTATTTTCATAAATCTAATATCATTAATTATAAATTTTTTTTTATTACTGTCTAAAAAATATAAAGCCATAATTTTTTTCCATATCCCTTGATAAAAAAAGTTCCCTCAAAAATGTAATATATAGTTATACTATATTATAAAATATAACATGAATAATTATAAAAGTTGAGAGAGATGTTATTAAAAAAAGGTTTCTTTCATATTAAATAAATTGATGTATAGAAAAAAATAATAATAACCCCGCAGATGACATCCAATCAAACTTAGCATGCAGGTGGCTAGACTAAAATCCTATACTAAATTATACTAAATTGGTGTGTCCAGCTTCCAATCAAAATCAAAATTAGTATGCAGCCAGAATTAAAAACCTATATTATATTGTGTGTCCACTGGGTGTAAATACCTATACCCAAACTGTGTAATGTATTCTCCTATTTTTCTTGTTTTTCCCAAAGTTTGTCATAAACAAATAAATAAAGCTGCCGCATTGATCAATTTATTTGATATTTTTCTCTTGACAAAACCCACCGTGGACCTCCATTTTTGACCTTTCTAGAAACGTAGAACGTGTGTGATGCGTAACTACATGATTTCGTCTTAATAAATCACGTCTACTCATCTGTCGATATCGAAAAATGAAAGAGTCGCTTCAGATGGCTTCTCGTCCGATCATAACTGTGCTACAACAGTCCCATGTATCGCCACCACCAGCCACCATAGGTGACAGGTCGCTGCCCCTAACCTTTTTCGACATCATATGGCTGCCCTATCCTCCAGTTAACCATCTTTACTTCTATGAGTTCCCACTCTCTACAACTCAGTTTATCGAAAAAGTTGTCACCACTCTAAAAAACTCGTTATCTACAACTCTTCAACATTTTTTTCCTTTCGCTGGTAACTTGATCATATATCCAACTTGTACAAGAAACCCCGAAATACGTTACGTAGAAGGTGATGCTGTTGTAGTCACGATTGCAGAGAGTACACTAGATTTCAACGATCTAGTAGGAAATCATCCAAGAGACTGTGATAAGTTTTATCCTCTTGTACCTCTACTTGGACAAGCTACAAAAGTATCTGATTATGTTAAAATCCCGGTGTTCTCCATTCAAGTGACGCTTTTCGCTAACTGTGGTTTCTCTATTGGAATAACCAATCATCATAGCCTTGGAGATGCAAGCACAAGGTTTTGTTTTTTGAAGGCATGGACTTCGATTGCAAGAACTGGTTCAGATGAGTCGTTTCTTGTTAATGGAACTTTGCCATTGTATGATAGAGTGATCAAACATCCGGAGTTAGATGAAATATATGTAAAGCAAGCAAAAGTTGAAACTTTTTGTGATGGGTATGAGCCTCCATGCCTTTGTGGACCGAGTGATAAAGTCCGGGTAACGTTGGTGTTGACAAGAGCCAATATCAATCAAATGAAGAAATGTGTATTAACCTATCATCGCACGTTACAATACGTATCATCTTTTACAGTTGCATGTGCTTATGTATGGAGTTCCTTTGCGAAATTACGCAACGATGGGTTACAAGTATTTGGTTTAGCCATTGATTGTAGGGCACGTCTTGTTCCACCGATTCCTGCTACCTACTTTGGAAACTGTGCAGCTCCATGTTTGGCGATGGCAAAAGCTCATCTTTTAACTGAAAAAGAAGGATTTGTGACTGCTGTGAGATTACTTGGAGAGAGTTTGCATAAGATGTTGAATGATGAGGAGGGTATCATGAAAGATGCCAAGACTTGGTTCAGTTTTTCTTTCGAAGGGAAGCCAACAACGATCACAGGGGTTTCCGGAACACCAAGACTTGAATTTTATGACACGGATTTTGGATGGGGAAAGCCTAAAAAGTATGAAACGATTTCGATAGATTATAGTGAAACGATTTCTATGAACACCACCAAAGAATCGAATCAAGATCTGGAGATTGGTGTGTGCCTTTCGCGTAGTGAGATGGAGGCGTTTATTGGTATCTTTAATGGGGAATTAGTAAATTACATGTAGTATCGATGAATCATCGCATTAGTGAGTAAGGTGAAGTAGCATATGCTTGGCTTTCTCTGTCTCTCTTAATTTCTCTTCCAAGTTTTGACATTGTTCATTTCTTACAAATTATAAATTCCTCTTGATTTTTTGAACTTTCTTATTTCTTTGTTGAGGATTAGGTAAAGTAAAATAACTTTCTTAATTCCTAATTATTTTAAGACGGTAACCCGCAGCGGCCAAAGACCCTATGTCTACTTCTCTTTCTACAAAAACATCATATTAGAGCTATGGATAATAGAAGAGATTTTTGTCAATTTGCTTATTTAAGTCACCATTGTTTTTGTTTTTATCATTTTATTATTATTGTTTGTAGAAATTGTCTATTTCTAGTTAATTGATGATCTGGGAAACCACCATATAATTGAAAAAAAAAAAAAAAAACTATTTTATTATCATGCCAAGAGCTTGTTAACTAACAAACTATTGTTATATATATATATATATATATATATATATATATATATATATATATATATATATATATATTGTTAGCTAACAAACTATTTGAAGAATATTTATTTTCAAAAATTTTCTCTAATAGTTTTTTTCTTCTTTTCAGGAGAATTTTATTTACAAAAACCTTTTAAAAAGTTGCTAAAAGCCTTATTATGGATATTCTTATTACAAGAATTTGGACTATGCATCACGTGAATAGATGCTTCCATGGTTTTGCAGGGCATATAGACACGGGAGCATGGATATGCGTTCCTTGTCATTGATCACCATATAACTTTTTAATTTTAAAACTAAGGCTAAGGTTGATATTAATAAGACACTCCTTAGATACCGTATAATCATTTTTATAAAAAGTCAACTTATAATCAATTTCTTTTAATCATCTTTTTCGGAAAACAATGCAATTTCAACCAATAAAAATACTTCAAACATTAATTAGGTTGTCTAAATGGTAAAATAGGGTGTCTTATTAGCCAACCCCTAAAGGGCTAAACAGCAAACTTAAAATCGTGTATAACAGTGCCCAATGGGGGCACCGTAGTGTACAGTGTACACAACACCGATCTTGTGCTATAGCCATCTTGAAAGGGTAGCTTGCTGCATCTCATTTGTGTTCTTTATGTGTCAACTAATTTTTAACCAATTAAAAAACTAAGTAAATAAAATAATAGTGTGGTAGTGAGGCATGACACCTATAAATTTTGTAAGTGAAAAGAAAAATTGATTTAATGATGGCATGACACTATAAAGTAAATTCTATGGCTTAAGTGAACTCAAAGTTTATATTAAAGGGATAATGATTTGAAAAAGTAACGAATTTTCGATTTTGTTCACATTTAGTCACTAAACTTTTTTTCGTTATCTATTTGTCATTGAAGTATTGAAACTGTTCATATTTTACCCTTATGACCGGCTGTTACCGGTCATAAGGGTAAAATGTGAATAGTTTCAATAGTTTAATGGCAAATAGATAACGAAAAAAAGTTTAGTGACTAAATGTGAACAAAATCGAAAGTTCGTTTCCCTCTAAAAAGTTCAATGGCTAAATGTGAACAAATTTCCTATTGTATTATGTTTTAGGAAATTATTTATTTTTGTTTAATTGTAGCAATATTTGTTGATGAAGAAATCTATGAAATAAAAAAACAAAATGTAACATCCAGATATCCAGGTATCATAATTTAAGTATTTTTCTTTTGAGTTAAGAAGAGAGACTCAATGAGTTGACACCTCAACTCGTCGAGTAAGGTCGCGACTGATGACTCGGATTAATGAATGGACTCGGCGAGTCAGTGAGGCGACTCGACGAGTCCACGTTGTTAGCAGAAATCCTAAATCTTTGGGCCCGAGCCATATTTAAAGGCACTTATGGCCTTCAATTGTGACTACCTTTCCCATAAGTGACAACCCTAGCGAGCTTGAGTGTGTAGAGTGAGAGGAAAAGCTATCTTGAGCTTTTTGGTGTGATTTTGCAAGAAAGGAGAAGAGTTCCAGCAAGAGGGACCTAGGAAGGTTATTGTTTTGAGTTATTCAAGCAAGGAGCTTCATTATGAGGTATGTAACACCCAAAGTTTGGAAAGCCAAGAAAAGAAAGAAAACCCCAATTTTAAGGGGAGACTCGGCGAGTCCGAGCGGGATCCGAGTCGAGTAAGCGACCGACTCGGCGAGTTGGCTAAGGTGACTCGGCGAGTGTGGTCTGAACGAGGAAAACCCTAATCCTGGGAGTTGTATCCTATTTAAAGAGTGCTATGTCCCTCCCTCAGCCCCCATATCACCCTAGAGAACCTGTACACCCTTGATTTCGTGTGAGCTTCCATCATTTGAGAGAAATAGCTTGGAGGAAGGAACTCTGGGAAAGGAACTTGAAGATCAAGAAGGTTGCTTCAAAGGAGGAGGTGTAGATCCGAGATCTACTTTAGTGGTGTCCATCTTGGAGGTAACAAGTTGCTATTTTCCTTCCTTTACACCTAGATCTATGTGTTGTTGTTGGGGCTTTTAGCCATAATGTTATTCTTTCAAGTTAGAAGCCATATCTGAAGTTGCTACTTCAGATCTAAGCATATGATGGTCTTGAAAAGCACAAAGTATCAGCCCTTGAGTGGATCATGGAGCCTCTTTGCCTTAAACCCTAGTTCATGGTGCATTTTGCCTAGATCTCCTTCTCTACACGTAAAGCTTGCAACTTTACGTGAGGAATGGGCTTGGGAAGGGTAGATCTACAGTTTGGAGTCCATGCATGACCCAAAAGCCCTCTGCATGTAAAGGGATTCGAATGGACTCGGCGAGTCGTTTGAGTGGACTCGGTGAGTAGCATGAAGTAGTGAAGCAACTCAATGAGTGGGATGAACAGCTCGTCGAGTCAGATGAAGATTGCCTTGTACTCGGCGAGTCTGTTCTTGGACTCGGCGAGTTAGGTTGCGAAACCCCAAACCCTTCGAGTTGAGACTCGAATCAGTGAGTCAGGTGGAGACTCAGTGAGTTGGACAGGTCAGGACTCAGAAGTCGGTAGACTCGGCAAGTCATGGACAGACTCGGCGAGTCAGTAGGGTGACTCGGCGAGTAGGGTTGACCTGGAAGGTTGACTTTGACCAGGGTTGACTTGGTTATCTTTCGGGGGTCAGTTAGACTCAGTATTGCTTTGATATTGGTAGTTCGGGGAGCAAGGGGAGCAGGAGTTCACTGAGTTGTCGGGCAGCAGCTAGTGAGATCATCAGCAAGTTCAGCTAGTGCAGGTGAGTTTCCCGTTGTGTGAATGGGTCCAAGGCCACAATGCCGACCCATGTAGTTATGAGTAGAAGACCCGGGGGTTAGCCCTAGGCACAATATGCTAGTATGATATTCAGGACGAGGTCCAGTAATAACGGGCGGGTGCCCAAGGATTTGTTTATATGATAGATTATACTTGTTGTCTGTGTAATACATGTATGTGCTTGGTAGGGAGGTGAGTGTGGGCGAGGTCCTATATCTCACCAATAGCAGAGTGTGGATGGGGTTCCATATCTCATCAGTAGCAGAACATGGGCGAGGCCCATGATAGGTGTGGCCTTAGGACAGAACCAATTGCATGTGTTTACTTATGTGATGTGATATGTTTATGTATTATTATTTGTTGGCGGGCGAGGCCCTGTGACAGGCGAGGCCTAAGTAAAACAGATTTGTATCCGAGCGGGGCTCGAAGCCAGGCAGGGCCTGGAGCGGCGGGGCCGTTGTAGCGGGCGGGGCCCGAGGTAGGGGCGAGGCCCAAGATAGCGGGCGTGGCCTAGTATGTGCTGTACGTGGTTATGCATGGTATGTGGTAGGGTGGGGAACTCACTAAGCTTTGTGCTGATGGTTTTCAGTTTTGGTTTCAGGTACTTCCGGTAGCGGAGGGAAGAGCTTGGGGTGATCCCATGGCACACACCATAGTTTAGACAACCTGGGAATGTTTACTCTGATAATGAACATGTGTTTTGAAAACTTATAGTCATATTATGTTTTGGAATGATGACTTTGCTTTAAGTAATGTTTTATTAAAAGAAATTTTTGATCCTAAATTTTGGGTCGTTACAAGGTACAAAAATGAACCCTTTTCCTTCCCTATTGTGTAGATTCCATTTTGGGGTTAGGGCTTAAATCACTTCATCTTTAGGGTTTTGAATGCCTCAAACCCCTCTTGTAAGTTTTTGTTGTAGATCTGGACCCTTCTAGGTCCAAAGAGCCGAGAAGAAGAAGCTTTAGTAGAGTAAACCATGGGATTTGAAGTTAGGAATCTGGACCCTTCTAGGTCCAAAGAGCCGAGAATATGAAGCTTTAGTAGACTAAACCTTGGGGTTTGAAGTTAGCAAGCATTTATGGGATTTTTATGGTATATATAGTTACTTTCATCTTACACATAGATATGAAGTATTTTATATAAATGACGTGCTATCTATGCATATTATCTCAATACTTGTTGTCTATGCTGGATGAAGAATTTTATACATGTTTCAAAAGATTTAAACGGTATATTTATTTTATATCTACAAATAAGTTGCGGATGAAACATGGGTAGATGAAATAGTTGGTGTGTGATGAAATAAAATGATGAGAGATAGGTGATGATAGAAAGGTGATAATAATTAGGTAAATAGATGATGATGAATAGGTGATGTAGGATGAAAGGAGATACCATAACCTTAACCGGAAATGTGGCGATGTAGTCATCTACCAGAGTATAGATGACGACCACAGACTATTCTAGACAACTCAATGGAAACGCCAGCATGCCCATAACCTATAGGTGATGAATTACGAGTTCAGGCGATGTTGTAACTACGTATTCATGCAATGATACTCTAACCCCTTACTATGAATTACGAGTTCAAACGATGTTGTAACTACGTATTCATGGGATGTCACAAATTTCGCATGCTAAACCAATAGTCATAATTCACATCAGTGAGAATGGTTCATTTTTTTGTAAAACCAAAATCAGATTGGAAATTTTGATTTTTTATTTTGGAAAATGTCAAACCATTGGTTTTTTTATTTTGGTTTCGGTTTTTTGTTTTTTTTAAAATATATTTTTAGGTTTTTTTTTTTTTTTTTTTTTTTTTTTTTTTTTTTTTAATTTTTTATTTTTATTTCATAGATTTATTCATCAACAAATGTTGCTACAATTTAACAAAAATAAATAATTTGCTAAAACATAATACAAGAGGAAGATTGTTCACATTTAGTCATTGAACTTTTTAGAGGGAAACGAACTTTCGATTTTGTTCATATTTAGTCACTAAACTTTTTTTCTTTATCTATTTGCCACTAAACTATTGAAATTGTTCATATTTTACCCTTATGACTAGTAACAGCCGATCATAAGGGTAAAATGTGAACAATTTCAATAGTTTAGTGGCAAATAGATAACAAAAAAAAGTTTAGTGACTAAACGTGAAAAAAGTCGAAAGTTCGTTACCCTTTCAAGTCATTATCCCAAACCAAAAATGAAAGTTAACTATTCGTTATGGATTTGTGCATATATATATATATATATATATATATATATATATATATATATATATATATATATATATATATATATATATATACGTATTTGAGATTGAAGGCTATTACGATATTTACAAGTTTGCCAACGTGTCTTTTATGCTTAGATTAAATGAGTAGGTGAGAATGATTCCCCTATTCTCAACATTTTTTGTTTTCTCAGTTGAACCTAGCTCTCTCTCTCTCTCTCTCTCTCTGTATATATATATATATATATATATATATATATATATATATATATATATATATATATATATATATATATATATATATAGAGCTGGGTTCAATTGAGAAAACAAAAAAAGTTGAGAATAGGGGAATCATTCTCAGCCACTCATTTAATCTAAGCATAAAAGACACGTTGGCAAACTTGTAAATATCGTAATAACCTTCAATCTCAAATACGTAACTATAGAGAATTCGATAACTGTTCGTTCATCATCAAAAATTTTCCTCAAACCTTCAATAATCATCCAGATTTCTTCAACTAAACCGGAATTTCTTTGCTGTTCATGAAATTGGAATCGGAGTTCTGGACTCGCAATCACAGTCGACATTGAGGGACTTAGAATCGGTACTCACAGGTTCCCAATCATATTTTCGGAAATCAAAATCAAATTGAGAAATCGATCAGAGATAGGATGTCGCATCTGAAGTCGAAATGGGAAGTATATGATGAGTTGGAATTGATAACTTGATGTTTTTAACATTTTTAAAATAGTTAACTTATTTGCACTCCAACTGTTTGATGAAATGCATAAACTAAATTACCACGTTATATTCACATATGAATATGTTTTCTCACCTGAATCGGTATATGATTATTAAAAACACAAAACAAATATGCAAGTCTGTATGTTATTCATATGTGAATAACATATAAAAATTATATATATTTGTCAAAATACCTTCAATATTCATAAGTGAATATACTTTGTAATATTCATATGTGAATATACTATGTAATATTCATAAGTGAATATATCATCTAATATTCACAAGTGAATATACTCTGTAATATTCACATGTGATATACCATGTAATACTATGTAATATTCACATATGAAATATCATTTAATACTCATAAGTGAATATATCATCTAATATTCACAAGTGAATATACTATGTTAATATTTACAAGTGAATTCATCGTCCAATATTAAAATATGAATATACTATGTTTATTATATGCTATATTTATATATGAATGATACTTAAATTGTACAAAGAAAAATCATACTTTTTATTCATAAGTGAATAACGAATGTAGTGTAATAAAACCTGATGCATTGTTATTCATTTATTAATAACGCTAGTTGAAAATATAAAAAAAAAATACATTTTTTTTTATCTTAAAACTATATCAATATGAATGTCTATTTGTAGACAATAAAAAAAATCATGAATTTTGGTGTATTTAAAATCATTTTTTTGATAAAAATAGCTTATAAAAATAAAAAATAAAAAACCGAAAAAAACTATGATTTTGTATATATATTAAGGTAATGATTACCATAGTTTAAGGAAATATGTTATGTTGGAAAACATATGCGCATTCGTTTCCCATTTCCGCCGGTACGTGGAGCCTTTTGCGGCAAAAATAAATGATTGGCTGAGAATAATTCCCCCATTCTCAACCTTTTTTTTTTTTTTTTTCTCAATTGAACCCTCCCATATATATATATATATATATATATATATATATATATATATATATATATATATATATATATATATATATATATATTCTAATAAAAGAATAGTTTTTTTTTTTTTATCATATGTCATCTAATTAAACCTCATAATTAATATAATACTACTTGTCAGATGATTAATTCTCTATTTCAAGTTTTAAATGTTAAATTTTCCACTTTAATTACATTAAATTAATAATATTTGAATAAAAATTAAACATAAATTAATAAGATGATATAATTTCAAGTATTTATTTAAATCAATGATTATACTTTATTACTTATTTAATAATTTATATAAAATATTTGATTAATAATTTTGAGGTTTTACTATGAAAGTTAAATTAATTTTGTAGCTGTGATTTTCACGGGTTATATATATATATATATATATATATATATATATATATATATATATATATATATATATATATATATATATATATATATATATAAAGTTATTTTTTGTTATATTACTATGCTTTCTTTCTAAGTTTTCTTTTCCTTCATAGATAAGTACTCTCTAATGTTTACTTTATGTTGGAAATGATAACTAAGTGAGTTCATCTTGTAATCTAGAAAAATATAATGATATAATTTGTTGTTCGTTAGCCTTCTATGTTAATGTAATTTTATTTAAATAATATTATGTGTTATAATAATATTATTATAAATATCTTTATTGTTGAGTTTAAAACAAACTTAAAGATCGATTAGATCTATGAAACAGGTAGATAAATGACTAAATAAACAATAAAGAACAAGCTAATGAATCAAAAGGTGTCGAATTATTCAATAAACAATCCTCAGAAGAGCTTTATAAAGAACGTCAACTGTAGAGGATTTTAGGGTTTACAATATTCAATGAGAGTGATGACAGTTACTATACGCATATATGCATGCATATATTTATAATGAAACCCTAACAGTTTTTCTAAGAAAAAGAATGCTAATCTAGTTGAACACGGATTGACAAGCCTAATCCGGTTGTAAAACAAAATGGCCCAAGACGCAACTCTATTATCTTCAACAATCTCCCCCTTTGCGTCTTTGGCACAGAATCTTCATTCTCTTTTAACAGTAGAAGGCTTCTTTACCGTCTCAAAAATCCTCGGTATTATAGCCAAAATGTGATGCCTGAAGGTGATATACCAACGAAGCATATCAGTGAAGTTCTTCTTGTCTGCTGTTGAGTTCTGCTTACATCGGTGAATGATATTTATAATATGCTCCAGACAATCTGTTGAAAACAGATGTTTGTCTACCAAAGCAAACAGAAACTTATGCTTGTCGCCTCTTGTGAACATGACCGTCAGATTGGAAGAATCAATTTGCCCTACCTTCATTTTATGAACGTCTCCTGTCTTGGAAGTAGGCTTGACAGTCGGTTTCTTGTTCATAATCTTCGCTATTTCCTGATCCATAGTGGTGAGCTCATGGATGTAGGAAGCCAACATTCTTTTGAGATGTTTAAGAATCGGTTCATACTCTCTATGATTGGAGAGAAGAATGTTGTATAGCAGAATCCAATCATGCGGATTCAGACTGGGAAGATCTGCCAGAGAAATGAGATGTTCTGTGTTGGTCGTTCCTCTGTTGATTTTGAAATTAACGTTCGCAAATTTCCCAGCCTGTGTCGGTTTCAGTACCTTGACTTTAATTATCTTCTGAGCACTCCATGTCAAGTACTGCGGTTGACCATACTTCAGATAGAAATCTATTAATTCCCTGTCAACCTTCAAGTTTGGATGAGGGACATCGGCAGTGACATCAAAGCAATGAAATGTAAAAGCTTTTCGCGTGATTGGCATGTCAAACTGCGAGTCTTTGGTATTTTCACACTCGAAAGATGCAATCGGTTCCAACCAATATATGGAGGGAAACTCAATCGCTTGATTGATGAGTGTGTATCTGTCCCATTCTGGGAACAGAGTCTTCTTGGCTTGTATATAATCCTCATCCTCCTTGATCTTTCTTTCCTAGCCTCGGCCTCTCGAGCTATTTTAAGAGTTTCATCTAGCTCTTTGTCCCTTTTCTTCCGTTGAAGAGCTTCAGTGATAGTTTCATCTGTATCTGACTCGCTCTCAACAAGGAACTGTTTCCCAGAACCCGAAGCTACATTAAGCTTCGGTTCTATCTTTGATACACCTTCCTCTCCCCCTTGTCGTGGAAGAACAAGCTTCTCCGAGACACCCTTCATTTCGCTCAAGATGTTAATTGCAGGAAGGAGTTTAGCCTGGAGATGCTGTCTGATAGTAAGGGTAAGGAAGGGATCATGAGTGTCAAGAACATTTGTCAACATATTCTTGACATCACCAGTGCAACCTTGAAGAACTGCACGCTGAGTCTTTAGCAAAGAAATTTCTTGTTGTGCCTGGGCCAGTTGTATCTTTTGTAGGTCGATAGTTGCCTGATGCTTGACAAGATCTTCCTTTAGGGTGCTCTCTGCTGCTAGAGAAGCAAAACGTGAATCCAAAGATTTGAGAAAGGAGGTGGATTCAGTTTTGAGGTCAGTACACAGAGCCTCAAACTTGGAGGTTTCACCCTGAAGGGTAGCCGAGAAAGAGTCAACGGACGTCTGAAACTTGGCCGCACTGGAATCAGCATGTGCTTTTAGAGAATCAAGAAAGATCTGAGTTGTGTGAACAACCTTAGAAACTTCCTTTGTGGCTTTGGAGCATGAAGCAGCTGAGTTGTCGATGGCATCAGTTGAACGATCCAGAGCGTCAGTGTACGTCTTGATCGCAGACTCAATGAAGGCTTTTAGCACTACACCCCCGTAGGCTTTATTATCAGCCATTAGACTATCGAGTTTGTCGTGAATTTCTTGAATCTGTTGACTAGTAACAGGGGTATCGGCATCAGTGTCTGTGGGAATCCGGTATGGGCTATAATAAAGAGAGTCGTACTCTTCATCATCACCACCCAAGGTAGCACCGGAGTTGGAGGATGGAGAAGGAGATAGGGGAATGTTGATGACAGGGGTTTCAACCACAGTAGTAGCCCCTGTATCAGATACATTGACTGTTACTGGTGGTTAGGAAGAGGTGATAGTAACTGATTCGGTGATAATTGGTGTGGGGATAGAGGATGAAGGTTGAGTAACAGAGAGTGGACTGATTGGTTCTGTTGTAGTGGGAGGCATGGTTATAGGAACAGAAAGTGGGACCTTCTGTGTTGGTGATTGGGGTGGGACCTTCAGAATAGAAATGAACCGAGCGGTCTGTGTAGTTCGGTTCCAGTAAATCATCAGAGCAGAGAGAGACCGAGCGGTCTGTTTGCTTCGGTTCCTTTAACTTTCCAGAGCAGAGAGAGACCGAGCGGTCTGTTTGCTTCGGTTCTTGATTCTTAGATGGAGATTTGAGGATTTGGGACCGACTCTCCAACCATCATACCCAAGCCTTGTAGAATTTTGTTGAAAGTCGTTTCAGGAAGAGCTTTGGTAAAGACATCGGCCAATTGATCAGTGGTTCTTACAAAGTGTACTTCAACGTTTCCGTCTTCCACGTGATCTTTGATGAAGTGATACCTCAGTGCGATGTGCTTGGTCTTGGAATGTTGCACTGGGTTATGACAGATCCTAATTGCACTTTCAGAGTCACAATATAGTGGGATCTTTTTCATATTGAGTCCATAGTCGCGGAGTTGACTCTGGATCCAAATCACTTAAGAGGTACAGGAAGCAGCGGCAATGTATTCTGCTTCAGCAGTAGACAGAGAGACGCAGATTTGTTTCTTTGACTGCCAGCTAACCAACTTCCCATCGAGGAATTGGCAACCGCCAGTGGTGCTTTTCCTGTCGAGACCACAACCACCAAGGTCTGCATCTGAGTAGGCTTGAATGAAGAAGCCTGAGTTAGAAGGGTACCGCAGACCTAAAGAGGTAGTCCGCTTGAGATAACGAAATATGTTTTTCACTGCAAGCATATGAGGTTCCCTTGGATTTGCCTGAAACCGAGCACAGTAACAAACAGAAAACATTATGTCAGGTCTGCTAGCAGTAAGATACATTAGAGAGCCTATCATTTGACGATAAAGTGTAAGATCAACAGCCGGTTTGTCCAGGGATGGAGTGAGCTTAGTGCCGAATTCCATTGGGACTTTGACCTTTGAATCTCCCATCATTCCAAATTTTGCTAAGAGATTCTTTGTGTAAGCTTCCTGGTTGATAAAGATGCCTTCAGGTCCCTGTCTGATATTTAAACCAAGAAAAAAGTTAATGGGACCCATTGAGCTCATTTCAAATTTAGTCTCCATCCGCTTTCTGAATTTAGCTGTTAAGCTTGGATTCGTGGAGCCAAAGATGATATCATCGACGTAAATTTGAACTATCATAAGGTGGTTACCTTCCTTTTTGCGAAAGAAGGTTGGGTCAACCGAACCTTTCTTGAATTTGGACATCTTTAAAAATTTAGTCAGCATTTCATACCAGGCCCTCGGTGCTTGTTTCAGACCATACACGGCTTTATCCAAAATGTAACAGTGATCGGGATGCTTTTCATTCACGAATCCAGGAGGTTGCTCCACATACACAGTCTCTTCGAGATCTCCATTGAGAAAGGCACACTTGACGTCCATTTGAAAGACCTCAAAGTTTTTGTGAGCAACATAAGCAAGAAATATTCTCACTGATTCCAGCCTAGCTACCGGAGCAAAAGTCTCTTCATAGTCAATGCCTTCCTCCTGACAGTATCCTTTGACGACCAGACGAGCTTTGTTTCTGATAACATTCCCTTCCTTGTCGAGTTTGTTCCGAAAGACCCATTTGAGACCAACAACCGAGGCATGTGGAGGAGTTGAAATAAGACGCCAGACCTTGTTCCTTTCAAATTCATTCAGTTCGTCTTGCATTGCTTGAACCCAATCAGAGTGATCAAGAGCAGTTTTAACTGTCTTTGGTTCAACTTTGGATACGAATGAGTTAAACATGCAGAATTCGACTTTTGAGTACAAGGATGCTTGTTTTGCCTTGAGTTGTGATCGGGTCAGAACTGTTTCTGAGATATCACCGACAACTTGAGAAATAGGATGATTTCTGGTCCATTTGGTGAGAGGAGGGAAGTTTGGATCAAAGGATGGATCCAATTCAGCATTTATCATTTCTTCTGGTTCGGACAGACTGTCGAAGTCAGATGACACATCAGCATGCTCCCCCTCGATATGTGATCTTGCAGGAATGTCTTGTGAATCTTGAGCTATAGGGGTTTCTTGAGGTGATGATCTTTCGGGTGTTGATGAACCTACGGTTGGAGGGGCTCTTTCGGTTGGTGAGACACTCTCGGTTGGTGAAGCACTCTCGGTTGGTGAAGCACTCTCGGTTGGAGGTTGAGACCTTAGCTCCCCATCAACTTGTGAACTTGGCTGGGATGCCGGTGGATCCTCCCCCTCTACTGATGCATTGTGTTGGGGAGGGTCTTGTGAACTCGATTCTTCTTCATTCATTCTTCTTGCAGCATCATCAATAAGTTGCTTCAAGTTATCTACCCTGTTGTCTGCTGCACTGGCTTCAGAAAGAGTGGCCTTCTCTGGTTCATCAAAAAGCTCCATGAATTTCTCAAATAGATTAGCGACCGAGGCTGTGACTTGGCCAGTTTGAGGAAAGATTTCTCCAGCTGTGTCTTCGTTGGCCTGTAGCTTCTTAACATAGCTATCATCAAAAGTCACGTAGTAAGTTTCTTTGATCTTCTTTGAACACTTGTTTAACACTCTGTATGCCTTGGAAGTAAGAGAATAACCCAGAAATATCCCTTCGTCAGCTTTGACATCAAACTTGTTGCGGTGTTCTTTGGAATTGAAAATGAAGCATCTGGAACCGAACACATGGAAAAACTTCACATTTGGCTTCCTGTTGTTGATGATCTCATAAGGAGTGAGAGTGAAGCGTTTGTTAAGATACGACCTGTTCTGTGTAAAACAAGCAGTAGAAATAGCATCAGCCCAAAAATATAAAGGTAAGGAAGCAAAACTTAGCATTGTTCGGGCAGCTTCACATAAGGATCGGTTTCGTCTTTCGACAATTCCGTTCTGTTGAGGTGTGTAGGGAGCTGAGAAGCTGTGACTGATCCCTTTTTCTTCCAGGAATTCTTCAAATTCTTTATTTTTGAATTCCAACCCATTGTCACTTCTGATGTTGCGAACGACCTTCTTCAGCTGTACTTCAATCTGCTTGATGAACACTTTTAGCTTGTGAGTCGCTTCAGATTTAAGCTTCAGAAAGAACACCCATGTAAAACGTGAAAAGTCATCAACAATAACAAGAATATACTTGCTACCACCAATGCTTTCTACAGAAGATGGACCACATAAATCAATATGAAGTAATTCCAGTGGTTCAACGACTTTAGTGTTTATTATGAATGGATGACTTTGATGACTCTGCTTTCCCATTTCACATGCAGCACACAGATGATCTCTGTTATATTTGAGCAATGGGAGACCCCTCACATGACTTCCAGTGACAAGTTTGTTGATATCTTTGAAGTTGAGATGAGAGAGTCTTCTGTGCCACAGCCAGCTTTCGTCAGATGGTGCCTTGGATAACAGACAGATGGCTGGGTTTCCTTTTATTGGTTTGAGATTTAGGGAAACATTTCACCTTTGCGCTCTGATTGGAGAATAACTTTGTTCGTCGTCTTCTCAATAATTTCCGAACCTTCATCATCGAATGAGACTTTGAGATCAGTACCTCCAACAAGCTGAGATACACTAATGAGATTGTGTTGTAATCCCTCTACATATGCAACTTTCCTGATTGAGAAATCACCGTTTGTAATCATCCCGTAGCCTTTAATTGTTCCGAAGGAATTGTTCCCAAATTTGACATTTCCACCATTTGAAAGAGATCTGAATTCCCTTAGTTCTTCCTTCCTCCCTGTCATGTGACGCGAGCAGCCACTATCAATGTACCATTCTTCGTCATATTGCTCGTCACTGATAACCTGCAAAAATTAAGCAGATTTAGGAACCCAGAGCTTTTTGGGTCCTCGTGAGTTGTTTACGGGAATAGTAAGAGAGATGTCAACAACATATGTTCTTTTTATCAGTGTTGTTCATCTTTTCTTTTGATGGTGAAAACTTTGATTTTATTTGGATTTAATGGTTTTGGTATTGATTTTGATTCAGTATCTGAAACCTTCTGTTTTCCTTTTTGATCAGCTGATGACTGAGATTTTTGAGAAGAAACAGAGTGGACTTTAGGACAAGAAGAGACAGAGGATTTTGAAGAGTTAGAAGAGTTAGAATGAGATGACTTAGAACGGTATGACTTCTTGATTGAAGATTCTGGGTGATTCTTTTGCTTTTGATTAACGGAAGGACCAACTTTAGAGTTTTGACCTCTGTTAATTCTCGAACCGAACCTATGCTTTTGGTTGAAATCATTCTCTGAACTGAATCTATACGTTTGGTTGTTGTTGTGCTCTGAGCCAAACCTTTGCTTTCGGTTGTTGTTCTGCTCAGAACCGAACCTCTGCTTTCGGTTGTTGTTCTGCTCACAACTGAACCTCTGCTTTCGGTTATTATTCTGCTCAGAACCGAACCTCTGCGTTCGGTTGTCGTTTCTCTCCGTCGATCCATCAGGATTTTTCGCTGGTTTTAAATTCCTGTCTTGATGCGAGAAATAAGCATTTTGCGATCGCCAAAACTGTTTTCTTTCGGAGAGATTTTTCCTGTATCTCTGATTCCTTTCCCGTTTTTGACTTCTCATCTGCTTCGGTCGATGATGGACGTTAGCTTTATGTTTTTGATTTTCATCGGTTCAACCACTCTGAACCGATGTTGTTTTGCTTGGAGATGTGACTTCCTTTCCAGGAATTTCTTTCTCTTGAGGGACATCTTTTGTTCCACTGGTACTTGCCACGTTGAAGCAATCAGGTTTATTTAAAGGTTCTGGAACGTATCTGCCTTTGCTTTTCCATGAAGTCCTTTCAGACAGACCTACCGTTTCATCAGCATTGTCAATGGGAGCCGACCAGAAGAACTCATCACAGCCATCAACATTGTCTTCGTTCACAATAGCTGTTAGTTCAGCAGTCTGATGTTCGGTTACACCTGTGACTTTGTATACCTGATTCGGAGTGGTCCTAACTTTTTGGTATACAACTGCCTTCTCTACAAGAATCGGGGACTTTTGTTGGGACAACCGATCGAATTCCACAGAATTTTCTGAGATGAGATTTTTGTGGTTCTCGGGTTCATTTTTGACAAATTCTGAGCAATCAACTGTGTCCTCTACAGAAATTTCACTCATGTTATCGTCCTCATTAAGCTCAAATGCATTTTCAACATCAATTTTATTTTCCGAGCTTAAGTTGACATTCAGTGAGTCAAATTTTTGTATAGTTTCGGTTCTAAGCTTCAGTTTATCATTTTCATCCAAAAGATTTTTGAGCATATTCTTGTGGTCCTTGGATTTTATGAAAGATTCAATTTTGTCCAGTCCATATAAATATGTTGGATTAACATCCTCAGACGAAATAATACTCTCACAATTATATGCGTCAGCATCAATTTCATCTTCCTTAAACTCAAGAAATGGTAAAATCATGCGATGAATCTTTTGCCCTATTTCACAATTTAAATGAAGCTGAGTAATATTAGTATAAAGACGTTTGGCAATCAGACAAAAAACATTTCGCTGTGTCAAAAGCTTCAAATTATCTCTTTGCAAATAAATGTTTTCATCTTTTATTTTGATTAACTCTGACTCCTTCAGTTCGATCCACATCCGCCGTTCCTCACTTTTCGAAGACACCCTGCTTAATTGATCAGTTAGGTTAGAGTTGGTGACCCGAGTTTGAGTTAAACTACTATCTAGATGAGAGATTCTTGAATTAACACTTTTTAATTCCTTTTCATATGAGCATTGTGGGACTTTAAATGAGACAAAAACTGATTGTACCTTCTTGATCAGTTCATCAAGTTCGCTGAACTGCTCGCTGAGTGGTTTGGTGGTAAAGCATAGATTCTGCTGTTCTTTGTCATCATTCCCACCATCAGTGTTGTATCCTCTCATCTGAGAAACGTCAGACACCATCAAGCATCTTCCTCCACTGCTCTCTTCTTTTGCTACATAGGCCTTTCCATGTGAAGGCTTCCTCACTTCATCGTCTTCAGAGTCGGTTGACCAAACCTCCACGCCACCGAACTCATCATCAGCTACCGAGCCCTGCACAATTAAAGCATTCATGGAAGGGTTAGCCGCATATTTCTTCTTCCTTAACTCATCAAGGTTTTTCATCAACACAACTTCTTCATCATTTTCTTCGTTCTTTTCTGCCATCTTTTTGAGGACGCAATCTTTTGCATAGTGGTTCTTTCCTCCACAATAATAGCAGCTCACTCCAGAATCTCCTTCAGCCTTCTGTTCCTTCTTTGCTTCTTCAGCTTTCGGTTCATCTTTGACTTTTTCAGTGCTATAGCTTCCTTGCCAGTTTCGGTTCCTATTGGTGGGGAATCTCTTCTTGATGAATCTCTTAGGGTTTGACACCATCATAGCATAGTCTTCAAATGTGAGATCATAATTATCCAAGTTGAGATTTTCGTCCTCTATCACAGCTTTGCTTTTCGACAGGAGTGCTAATGAACCCAGACTTGAAACCACGGTCTTCTCTTGCAGCACGATCTTTTCCTGAGATTTTAGGATGCCCACCAGTTTCGCCAAAGAATAGGATTTGAATTGCTCATGTGCTTTGACCGTGGACACAATTGCTCTCCACTCAGACCTGAGTCCATTTAAAAAAGTAACCTTCTGTTCAATAAGCTTCCTTTCGATGTCATGTTTGATCATCTTGCTAAGAAGATGATTGAAGCGATCAAACGTTTGAGTCACTGTTTCTTCTGTTCCTTTCTTGAACTCACCAAACTCAGACAAGAGTAAGGTTTGAATGGAGTGTTCAAGATCTTCATCTGTAGAGTACAATTCACGTAGCCTGTCCCATATCTCTTTAGCCGTTGTGCATGAACTTACCAGCCTAAAGGTATCGGATTGAAGAGAAAATCTAATCAATCTTAGCGCTTTGATATTGCACTGAAATTTAACTTTCTCATCTTGCGCTACATCTTTAACATCTTTCAGGAGATCATTATACTCCTTTTGAGTTTTAATAATCCTTGAAGTTGCTGAATGAGAAAACGGTCCAGAGATAATTGCTTCCCAGATGAGGTATCCATTATCCTCAGATCCTATGACATAATCTTCAAAGTGATTCGCCCAGACTTCATAATCATGGGTGTACAGGATGGGAATCTTTGTCGTTGATCCAATGCTGTTTGAAATATTAATGGGATTGGATTGTGACTCGTCCATAATTGATCGAATAACTTGTTCAAAGATCAGACTTGTAATATATCGAATTAGGGCAAAGATAATAAATATTGAGTTACGTCAATTATGAGATGACGACTCAATAAATATCAATGAATGCGGAATAACCCTAATCGAAGCTTTTTCACAGAAAATAAGTGTATGGATTACACAGCCTCCTGCTCTGATACCAATTGTTGAGTTTAAAACAAACTTAAAGATCGATTAGATCTATGAAACAGGTAGATAAATGACTAAATAAACAATAAAGAACAAGCTAATGAATCAAAAGGTGTCGAATGATTCAATAAACAATCCTCAGAAGAGCTCGATAAAGAACGTCAACTGTGGAGGATTTTAGGGTTTACAATATTCAATGAGAGTGACGACAGTTACTATACGCATACATGCATGCATATATTTATAATGAAACCCTAACAGTTTTTCTAAGAAAAAGAATGCTAATCTAGCTGAACACGGATTGACAAGCCCAATCCGGTTGTAAAACAAAAGGGCCCAAGACGCAACTCTATTATCTTCAACATTTATAAATATTTGATATATTTCTATCTATATATTTATATATGTAAAAGATTTATGTTACTAGGTACGGAGCCGAATTTTTAAGATAAAATGGCCTATATCATAATAAGATATCATAAGAGTTTGAAAAATTTTAAAAAAAAAATCGTCTAAATAGAAACTAAATCGATTTTTAATAGTGTCATTAACCGTATGTAATTATAGGTCATACAAAATGACTTAATGGTTCTTTGTGTTTAGAATTTACCCTATGATTATTATAAACCATACAATGAACCATAAATTATTAATTCCGAGTTACATGAAATAAATTATATAATAAAAATAAATGTTTCCCTTATAGAAAAATTTACCTTATAAAATTGAGATATTGTTGATATAATAGTGTAGCCATAAACAAATTCTTAACTAAAATATCATAGAGGAATAAAAATAGATATTGAAAATCTTGTTTAATAGTCAACTATAATAACTTTTTATGAACAAATGAGATATTATCCAAATAGATGTAAATAGGGTTTATAATCGGTCGTCAATTAAAGTAAAAGAAATAAGGGTGGAGGACACGAGGATGAGGGATTTAAGGTCAAACGTGAGGCTTACTTTTGGTCAAAATTCTTGTACTCTCCTTGTATTTTGTATAGAGTTGGTAATTGGTCGACCTGGGTTGGGTTCGATTCAACCCATTTATTAATTAGGTTGTAGATTTCAACCCAACCCTACCTTTTTTATTTAAATGGGTAGATATTTCCAACCCAACGTAACCTTTCAGATAAACTGGGCTTAAAAGTTTACTTATGCGCTTATTTTATGTATTGTATACATGAACTTTCAACTGAACCGGACTGTCATCGTGTTTCTTGTAAAATCTTATGTATGAACTTAAAGCTTGTCTAGAAAGGAATAGACCAAGTCAAACTGCATGTGGTCAATTCCTCATGAACGTTGAAGACTCTTGTTAAAGTCGGTCAATCGAAGATTAGGGGAGATCCCAAGAATGTCAGAATTATAGTTAGTATTCTTATGTATATATAAATACTAGCTGATAGATTCACACATATACATTTCCACTACTACTTCTTCTTTGATTCTCTCGAATCTTAAGCCCATTCACACAATTTATAAGATCAGGTAGCACTTGTAATTTTATTTCAATTTAATTTAAGTTCTAAAGCAGGTAATTTCGTCTCCTCCTGAGGTTTTATGTCGGAGATCTAAATGGATTAAAGGCTCTCCTCGTAACACTGGGTGTTCTTACGTTTACTTTATTTATTTGTTGCTGTTTAATTGATAATGACATATTTCTCCATTTTATTTGATTAGTCATATATTTACATTTTTAAAATGACTAAGATATCTTCTGGTATCTTAGTACATTTTTTGGTATCTTAATACATATTGTCCCAAATACACTCTTTAGTGTGTGTATGTGTATATATATATATATATATATATATACACACACACACACATATATATAAGCACAAGAGCCCAGGGAAGAATATTCCTTCTGTTGGACTATATTTTGCGGTTTATGCTTTGTTTTGTATGTCATATATGCTCTTGGTTATGGATTGAAATCAATGATGGGCTTAATGATTTTAGTGGGCTTGTTGCATTTGGGCTTGAGGTTATGTAACATCCGGATTCCCAGGTATGGTCATATGATTATTTATTTGGAGATATGAGGAGTGACTCGACGAGTTGATGCCCAAAATCATCGAGTAGGATAGCGAATGATGACTTGGATTAATGAGTGGACTCGACGAGTCCGTGTTGTTGGCAAAAATCCTAAATCCTTGGGCCTATGCCCTATTTAAGGGTCCTTATTGCCTTCATTTGCGGCCACCCTTCTAGAGAAAAGAACCCTAGCATATTTGAGCGTGTGAAGTGATATATATATATATATATATATATATATATATATATATAGAGAGAGAGAGAGAGAGAGAGAGATCTTGAGCCATTTGTTGTGATTTTGCTAAGGAGTAAAAGTGAATTAGCTAGAAGGACCAAAGGAGGTTGTTGTTCTGAGACTTTCAAGCAAGGAGACTTCACTTTGCGGTAGCAATTCGGCCTTTTTCTTCTTTATTGTGTAGGCTTATTGAATCAAGGGTTTCTATACCCTTTCTTAAGTTGGAATAAAAAGCATGAGAAGTCCTACTGTGAAATAGACCTTAGATATGGACCTTGAGAGCTCTAGAGAGTCCTAATCATCCAGCTTTATGTAGTCCCTTTGGGGTTTTGGATCTTGTTTGTCATATTAAGAGCTAATTCATCAAATAGAGCCATATGAGTGTTTCATGAGCATAAAGATTGGACCTTTATGTGACTTTTGAGTGTTTACAGGTCAGATCTATAAGTTAGAGAAACAGATCTAACCTCATAAGGTTATTTGGAAGTTTCCATGGAGGAAACTCGTCGAGTCCATGAGAGGACTCAATGAGTCGAGTCAGGTTGCCCCGCGATTCAGGATTAGTGGTAACCCGTCGAGTGAAAGGTTAACTTGACGAGTCGAGTAAGGGCTTATGAGGATTCAGAAGATGCGCATGAACTTGCTGAGTCCCACGAGTGCACTCGGAGAGTCTGGTCAAAGTTTGACCGTTGACTGAGTTGACTTTCGTTGACTTTTACGGTTTGGTCAATAATTAGGCTTTTGGGTCTTGGAGGTGTAAAGTGGTCTTTTACCCTTCTGAGGAATTGTAAGGGGGATTAATCTAGCCTTTGAGAGCCATTGTTAAATAGATGAAAATTGTTTACGTGATTAGGCGGAGGCTAGATCAGTATTCGAGATTCGAGATTATCCGAGTTACCCGAGGTGAGTCTTCTCACAATACATTACCTAGAGTGGTATCTATGTGCAGACCGGAGGGTCTTATGTGTTATGTGTATGTGTATGTCTTAGATTTATTTGCATTGTGTTATATGATTGCTATGTGTTATCTAGATCGGACCAGAGGGTCCAACGACTCATGAGGCCAGAGGGTCATCGATCAGACTGGACCGGAGGGTCCAACGAGCTAGACCGTACTGGAGGGTCCAATGAGTTATGAGATTGGAGGGTCCCTCTGGGACACATTGACCAGAGGGTCATACCGAGTTATAGCCTCAAGTGGCTTATGTGTTGTATGTGGTATTTTGGGAACCCACTAAGCATTTATGCTTACCATGTTATGAGATATGTGTTTCAGGTACCAACGAGGATCGCGGGAAGGCGCCAGCATGATCTGTACACACTGATGGAGTATTATGTATTATTTGAGATTTTGAGATGTGTTTTTGCTGTGATAACAATTGATATATTTGGGTTCTAAAATTTCTTATGAGATGTGAAACGCTATAAAAAAATGAATGAAAAATTGTTTTGGAAATTTAGGTCGTTAGAGGTTAATTGGTGTAGCATAAATATGGTCAATGTATAGCTATTCTAGGTTAATGAAATTTTGGGAGTTGGAGAGTATTCATGGTTTAAGAGTGTTTGAATGTACTCAACAATTGATTAATAGAATTGTGTGCATCATTCAAACGTGTTCATTGATTCTTCTAATTGCTTGTTTGTTTCATACAATTGTTTGATTAAGATTCCGCATTAAATCAAACAATAGCATTGATACCTTGAGAAGATTCGACTTGTGGGACTTACAAGTGGTATCAGAGCCTTAAAAATCGTCTTAAGGCTATTTGGTATCAATTGCTTTTTGAAAAACTTATTAGTTTGAAGTGTTTTTGAGTTGTATTGAAAAACCATTAAGATGTTCTCTGTGTTCATCATTTTCTTGGTTTTTCCTCACTGATTTTGGAAGATATTTTGTTGGAAATTGTTTTTTATTGCTTACCAAATTTTGGGATTCACTGGATAAGGAAACTTGATCAAAATGCTTGTTTTTGGCTTAATTTCACCGTTTTCGGCGGCTAAGTTACATTCTCAATGAAAAGACTTGGTTTTTGACTTTCAGGGATTTCAGTCAAGCAATTTGACCTTCAAGGTTCTCGGTCAACAGGGTGTTTCGGTCAGAAAATATGAAATTTTTGTTTTTGGGTCAAATTTTCTTTGGTGAATAATGAGTTCCTCAATCACCAATAAGATAAACGTAGCCTCATATTCTCAATCTTGTGAATACAAAATAAATAAATACCGTGAACATAATGAATTGTTGGTTAGAGTGGTTTTTGATCTTAAAAATAAAATATATGAAATTAAGAAAATAAATAAACTGCTTAAGGAAAAACTAGAAGCTCAAACAACAGATTTAAGCCAGATTAAAGAAGAGTACAACACCAAATGTGTTCACTATCCGTTTGCCAAGGAGAAAATTGCAAATCTAACTACTGAACTTGATGCATTAAAGGCTAAATTTAAGAATGCTAACTTTACATTTAAGAAATTCTATGTGTCAAGTGAGAAGATTGAATCTATGATAGAAAAACATTTAAAGTGGAAAGACAAACAGGGTATGGGCTAGGGTATCATAATGTTCCACCTCCTTTCAATGATAACTATAATCTACCCCTAAACTGTTTTGGTGTTATAAAACTCGTTTTAGATGGTGTAATGTTTGTGCTAATCCATTTTCAATGGCTATTATCAAAATTACAAGTTTTAAGTGTAATTTATGATTCTTAAAAGTGTTAATATTCGTGTTCTTGAACTTATGAAGATTAGATGATCATAGAAATTCTTTGTAACCTACTTGATAGTTTAATTCTTGATCGTAATGAATTTTAATGGAGTCCATAACTTGTCCAAAAGTTATGGAAAACCAAGAGTCACACTTGAATTAAAACCATTAAAAGAACACATGGGTTGTAAAAATGAAGAGTCTTCATTTTTAATACTCCAATTAACTCATAAGTTACAAGAAATGAAAAGTTTTGAAAGTTTACAAAACTTTCCCTCAAGTTCTGGAACAAGTAAAGTCTTGATTAAAACTTTAGTTCCAACCCTTAGAATTTTAAAAGTTAAAATTCAACCCTTATACTTTATAATACTATAAGTTAATAATATATATATATATATATATATATATATATATATATATATATATATATATATATATATATATATGTATGTATAAGATCAAAGTCGTCTTACCGCTAGTACGCCTCATTCACGAAGCCAATCTATAAGGTGGTTATAAGGTTGTTACCTATAAAATGGCAACTTAATGGGTGTCCACTCGCACCCACCACTTGCTTGACTGGTGGAGGGTCGTTAGCCGAACGGGTAGGACAAGCTTATAAATTCTCATTAAAAGTATAATGATAATTATAAATAACTAAATGTTTTATTAAATTCCCAATCTTAGTTACTTTAGGAGCGTGTGTGGTTAACCGGCACACTAACTTGAACTTAACAAGGTAGGTAAAGGGTGACTTAATGTGTTTATCATAGTATTGATGGAGTGTGTGTGGTTAACCGACACACCGATTGAGGGGTAATACATTAAGGTACCAAGTAATTTGCATGGTTACTTCACACCTCATTTTGTGATCCTCGGCATCCCAGTCACAAAACTTGGAGGGCACACTCGAGATTGAAACATGCATTTGAAAAGTTCATTGAATCTCAAAATAATCTAGGAGTTTCTAAGAACCAAATTAAATATTTTTAATATTTCGTCTTTGGTGTAAATTGGTGAATCGTCATTCACCTACCTTTCAAATATGTTATTACTTAGATTACGACATACCACTTCTAAGTATAATATATTGTGATTGGGTCCTAGCCTCAATACTACATTTGGGTGTTTTAATAAGGACTATCACTATTTCTAAACTAAAATTTTCTTCTTTTTCAGATGTCCTCAAACACTGCTGCTTCTGGCTCTAATCATAATGGTTCCTTTTCTCTAATGAACTTATGCGGGAAAGTCACTTTTGATGGATCAAACTTTAATGAATGGATCAGAAACATCCGAATGATTACTTGCTACGAGGACAAGGAATATTACCTTGATAAGGAGCTTAAGGAGATTGATGAGAAAAATGCTACTCCTCAAGAGATCGCTGACTTTAGGGCACATGAAAGGGATACCACCAAGGTGGCATGCATCATGATGGCCACTATGACAGCCAACCTCCAAAAGTGCTACGAGGACTTCTACCCTTTTGAAATGAACCAAGATTTGATGGAAAGATACCATCAAAGTGCAAGACAAGATAGGTATGAAATCATCTCCTCCATGATAACAACCCGAATGAAGGATGCTGAACCCATCACGGGCCACATGCAGAAAATGCAAAGGTTTGTGGACCACTTGCTGAAGCTTAATGTGAACTTCCCCGAGGAGCTAGCAATAGATATCATTTTGCACTACTTACCTTCATGTTATGATCAATTCCGCATGAAATACCACCTGAACAAGGAAGAGGTCACTCTTAGGAAACTTCAAGGACTCTTAAAGACCGCAGAAAGTGGTCTGAAGGGTAAAGTGGTTGTGACTACTCCTACTCCTACCAACTCCGCCTCTATCTTGGCAATCGGGAAAGGACGAGGGAAGAAGAGAAAGAGTTCTTTGAAGGGTACCAAGGCTAGGACCCTTGATGGCTCTTCTTCAACTGGAACCAAGAAATGTTTCTTCACTCCTTCTTCTAACCCAAAAGAGGCTGAATTCTTCTATTGCCATGAAAAGGCACATTGGAAGCAGAACTGCCCAAAGTACCAACAACATGTAAAGGATGGGAAAGTCAAACCCAACCGTGCAGGTATTTACACTATCTTATCTAATAACTCACCCCATTCTAACTCATGGTTCCTTGATACCAGTTATGGTATTCATATATGTTCTGATTTGCAGGCACTAAGAAGAAGTGAGAATGTGAAGCAAGGAAGAATAAACTTGATGATGGGAAACAGGAAAGCTTCACCTGTCACCAAGATTGGAGTTTATACTTTATCGCTAAGTAGTGGGATTAGTTTAGATTTGAATAAATGTTGTTATTTGCCAAAAATGGAAAGAAATATTATTTCCTTTCATGCATTGTATAAACAAGGTTTTACCTTTTGATTTGATAATGCAGTTGGTTCGATTAATGTTTTCTTTAATAATATTCTTCATTTTAAAGCATTACCTTGTGATGGTGTGTATGAAACTGTATCTATGGTTGATAACTTAGGAAATAATGTATTGTGTATTGATTCTCTTAATAATAATATCTTGGATAAAGCATCATTATGGCATTGTTGTCTTGGACATATAAGCAAGAAACGCATAGGCCAACTCCAAAAGGATGGAGTCTTGGAGTCATTTGACCTAAAGTCAGATGATAGTTGCGAATCATGCTTACTTGGAAAAATGACAAAGTCACCCTTCATAGGTTCCTGTGAGAGGGGTGAAGGTTTGTTGGATCTTGTACACACGGATGTGTGTGGACCATTCAAACATGCCACAAGGGATACTAATCGTTATTATTTGACGTTTACTGATGATTACAGTAGATATGGATATGCTTACTTAATCAAGTAGAAGTCAGAGACTTTCAAAAGATTTAAGGAATTTAAACAGGAAGTCGAGAATCAATTGGGCAGGAAAATTAAGATGCTTCAATCCGATCGAGGTGGTGAGTATCATAGTTCAGAGTTCCTAGACTATCTTAGGGAATGTGGGATTGTCTCACAATTGACACCTCCCAGGAGACCGTAGTTGAATGGTGTAACTGAGAGGTGTAATCGAACCTTGTTGGATATGGTTCATTCCATGATGAGTCGAGCTTTGCTACCAATCTCGTTCTGGGGGTATGCCTTAGAGACTGCCGCCCATATCCTTAATCTATTCCCTACAAAGAAAGTTGCCAAAAGTCCTCACGAGATGTGGACTGGTAAAGTACCCAATCTAGATCGCATCAAGATTTGGGGTTGCAAGGCTTTTGTGAGGTGCGGGTCTCATGATAAGCTAGAACCCCGAAGCGAGAAGTGTATTTTCATCAGCTACGCACAAAGATCCTTTGGTTACCTCTTCTACAGACCTAGTGATAATGTGTTATTTTTAGAAAGAAGAGGAGTCTTTCTAGAGAGAGAGAGTTTATAAGCTGAGGAGACAGTGGGAGGAAAATTGACCTTGAAGAACTTCAAGAGTCAAGTGGTGAAGGAACTTCAAACCCTAGCCCTACACTTGAGGAGGCAACTCCTGTTGAGCCAATTGACGAGTCTGTACCTCTAAGGCGTTCCACGAGAGTTAGGAATGCAGCTGAGCATTACTATGGTTTCCATATTACTACAGATGGTGAGACACTAGTAGGTCTGGGTGAACCTAACAGCTACGCAGAAGCCATGGCAGGCCCTGAGTATGCTAAATGGAAAGAGGCTATGGATAGCGAGATACAATCCATGTATGACAATCAAGTTTGAACTTGGTTGAGAATGTACCTGGTCGTAAGACTGTAGGGTGCAAATGGATCTTCAAGAAGAAGACCGATATGGATGGTAATGTACACACATATAAGGCTCGACTGGTGGCAAAGGGCTTCTCTCAAACTCCGGGAGTGGATTATGATGAGAATTTTTCTCCAGTGGCCAAGATTAAGTCTATTAGGGTTATGTTATCCATAGCTGCATTTCATGACTATGAAATATGCGAAATGGATGTCAAAACCGCTTTCCTTAATGGAATGTTGACTGAAGATGTTTACATGACTCAACCAGAAGGTTTTGTCAGTAACGAGTACCCTAATAGATTGTGTAAGCTTGAGAAATCCATTTATGGGTTAAAGCAAGCACCTTGCAGATGGAATCTTTGCTTTGATGAGAAAGTCAAGGAATTTGTCTTTTCTAGGAGTGAAGATGAATCTTGTGTGTATGTCAAGGCTAGTGGGAGTATAGTTAGTCTTCTAGTATTGTATGCGGATGACATATTACTCATAGGAAATGACATCCCAACTATGCAGGAAGTTAAGTCCTGGCTTGGGAAGTGTTTCTCTATGAATGACCTAGGAGAAGCTACCTATACTCTAGGGATAAGGATTTTGAGAGACCGGAGTAAAAGACTAATTGGACTTAGTCAAAGTACCTACTTGGACAAGGTGTTGAAGAGATTCAGCATGCAGAACTCCAAGAAAAGAGAGTTACATATCCAGAGTAACACCAAATTGAGTAAGAAACAAAGCCCTAGTACTGAGGCTGAGATAACAAAAATGAGTCGAGTGCCTTATGCTTCGGCAGTAGGCTCGATCGTGTATGGTATGAATTGTACTCGACCTGATGTGGCATTTTCCTTAAGCATGGTTAGCAGGTATCAGGGGAATCCCGGCAAGGCTCACTGGACTGCGGTAAAAAATATCCTCAAGTACCTACGGAGGACTAAGGACTGGGTCCTTACCCTCGGTGGGAGTGACGACTTGAGAGTTGTAGGGTATTGTGATGCTGGTTTCCAGACAAATAGGGATAATTTCTGCTCTCAGTCGGGCTGGGTCTTCACCCTAAACGGAGGAGCAATCACTTGGAAGAGTTCAAAGCAAGAGACAGTGGCCGATTCCACTTGTGAATCAGAGTATATAGCAGCAAGCGAGGTAACAAAGGTGGTTATATGGCTGAAGAACTTCATAGGAGACCTTGGAGTAGTACCAGCTATAAAGGAGCCCATGGAAATTTTTTGTGATAGTGAAAGTGTTGTTGCATTAGCCAAGGAACCAAGGGATCATGCGAGATCCAAACACATCGACAAAAAATATCATTTTATCAGACATCGCATTGAAGAAGGAATCCTCGTGGCAAAGAGGGTATCATCGGATGAGAACCCAGCAGATCCCCTCACAAAGGGACTGAGTAGGGTTAAGCATCTCCAGTATGCTCGGAGCATAGGGCTGAAGGATGATATAAGTTTTAGTAGTTAGATAAATTATGAAATTTATAAAGTGTAATTAACATTTGATGATGAATAAAAGTTGTGTTTATTTATGAATAAAGTGTTACTATCTTTTGTCAATCGTTTACTATAATTTCTTTTGCATGTTTGGACTTCCAGAATAGTATGTTGTGGTTTCACATATTATTCAAATTTTCCACAGTCAGACATATGTTGGAAGTAGATATGAAGTAATACTGTTATGAAGTTGGTTGTAGGTGTCACGATATAAGACAACACTTCATGAGTGCGCATAAGTTCTGAGTATTGGAATCTACCCACGCTCACTGGAATCACTTCATGGAATTTTATCTCGAGTGATCGTGAGACGGTAACGTCATATAAGTCGTTAAACCTAGAGATATAATTTATTGCCTATGAATTGATTATACATTGATTGTACGAAAACGCATTGGTAACTCGATGTTATAAAATGTGCTTTTGTTTATAATTCAACTAGGAGTAGAAAAAACATATGAGTCGAAGCTTATCTGTTCCTTCTTGGATTAGAAGCTGATATCTGGGCCCTTCGATGATTTTGTTTTGACCTATATACCGGGCCCGGTCAGAACTAAGTTGATGTGTTCAATTAAGTTCTTTGTCAAATAAATCGGGAATCGAGAAACAAACTGTTGGACAATAAGTAAGACATCGTTCCATGTAATTGTCTGGCTGATATCTAGAACAGAGGATTATATGATCACTTATCTTAAATGGCGTATCAACATATTCTCAGTTCCGAGAGACCTTGAAAGAGCTACGATTGCCGATCGGTTCCTGAAGTATTGCAGTTATAGTTATTAGACTTATCCAAGTGGGAGACTGTTGGATAAGGTGTCTAAGTCCATAACTATTTATGGTAAATATGTGACCCTACCCAGAATGGTCCATTTGGGTTGCATGGAACCATGCGATTGGATAAACTTGTTGGATAAGGTGTCTAAGTCCATAACTATTTCTGGTATGTACTTGACCCGACCCGGCATGGTCCATTTGGGTTGCATGGCACCATGCAATTGGATAGACTAAATGAGAGAAATAACACTTGGAGATTATTAATATATTATAAGTTCTAATATATTAATAATATTATTTGATTAGTTTGATCAAGAATTAATTTAGAATTAATTAAGTGATCAAAAGATGACTAATTAAATATATGGGTTGATTATGTAAATCATCCATATCTTGTATAGTGGGCTAAAAGGCTCCATGGACGATCAAGTTGGGTTCCACCCATAGGATGCTCCATGGATGCTCCATGGGAGTTACAAACCCATGGGTCATGGAAATGAAGAGTCATGACACATTAGGGTTTAACCCTAGATGTGTCAACACTATATAAGTAACATGTTCTCCACCCAAAATCGGCTACACTAAGAAATAAGAGGGCTTGGCCGATTTTGAGAAGTGTGTATACTCTCATAAGTTCTTCCAAGAGCATTTGGTGTTGTGTGAAGCATTTGAGGCATCACACTTAGGGTGCTAGGCTCACAAGGTTTCAAGGAACACAAACAACAACAAGGTAAGTTATTCTATCTATACTTAATGATAAAATTGTTCCCCATGTATGCTAGATAGGAATATAACCTTGGAATTCAACTTTGCATGATAATTAGACAAACATAGATCCAAGGTTATTAGGGTTGCATGTACACTTAGGAAGTGTTAGAATGCTCAAAACCCATCAGTGGTATCAGAGCCTAGGCTTGTTTGCTCTTATTTGTGCTTAAAAGTTGAAAACAGAATCGGAAATCTTGCTGTCTGCGAATGGACTCGTCGAGTCTATAGGGGGGACTCGTCGAGTTCATGAGTATCTTCAACCAACTCGGCGAGTCAGTTCATGCACTCGGCGAGTAGGGTCGACTGAGTGCAGAATTTCGATTCAGTTGCTGGAAATGAATTAGAAACATTACCCTAAACTGTTTTGGTAATTGAAAACTTGTTTTTTGGTGGTGTAATGTCTTTGCTAATTCATTTACAACAACTAGTTATCAAAATTACAAAGTTTTAAATGTAATTTTTGATTGTGTTCATATTCATGTTCTTGTTCTTATGATGTTTTAGATGATCATAGAAATTATTTGTAACCTATGTGGTAGATTAATTCTTGATCATAAGTTGTTTTAATGGAGTCCATAACTTATCCTTAAGTTATGGAAAACCAAGAGTCACACTTGAGTTAAAACCATTAAAACAAATACAAGAGTTAGAAAAATGAAGAGTCTTCATTTTATTACTCTATTAAACTCATAAGTTACAAGAAATGAAAAGTTTTGAAAGTTACAAAACTTGCCCTCAAGTTTTGGAACAAGTAAAGTTAAGTTAAAACTTTAAGTTCCAACCCCTAGAATTTTAAAAGTTAAAATTCAACCCTTATACTTATATTATGATGATTTAATAAGTATATATATATATGTATAAGAATAAAGTCATCTTACCGCTAGTACGCCTCATTCACGAAGCCGGTCTATAAGGTGGGTATAAGGTTGTTGCCAATAAAATGGTGACTTAATGGGTGTTTACTCTCACCCACCGCTTGCTTGACTGGTGGAGGGTCGTTAGCCGAACGGGTAAGACAAAGACTTATAAATTCTCATTCAAAGTATGATGAATATAATAAAGTAACTAAATGTTCTATTAAATTCCCAATCTTAGTTACTTTAGGAAAATGTGAATAAGGTGCTAATCCATGAAATTACACTTTACACTTTGTCTAAGTCGTTGGTGGAGCGTGTGTGGTTAACCGGCACACTAACTTGGACTTAACAAGGTAGGTAAAGGGTGACTTAAGGTTTATTATAGTATCGGTGGAGCGTGTGTGGTTTACCGGCACATCGATTGAGTGATAAACTTTAAGGGTACCAAGTGATTTGCATGGTTACTTCACACCTCGTTTTGTGATCCTCGGCATCCCAGTCACAAAACTTGGAGGGCACTCTCGAGATTGAAACATGCCTTTGAAAAGTTCATTGGATCTCAAAGAATCTAGGAATTTCTAAAACCAATAAAAACTAAATATCTAATATTTCGGTTTTCGTGGTGGAAATTGGTGAATCGTCATTCACCTACCTTTCAAATATGGTATAGCTTAGATTACGACATACCTCTTCTAAGTTATATTATATTGTGATTGGATCCTAGCCTTAATATTACATTTGGGTGTTTTATTAAGGACTCTCTTAAATCTAAACTAAACTTGTTCTTCTCTTTCAGATCTCTTCAAATAATGCTTCTGGCTCGAATCCTAATGGCTCCTTTACTCTTATGAGTTTGTGTGGGAAAGTCACCTTTGATGGATCCAACTTCAATAAACGGATCAGAAACATCAGGATGATTACCCGCTACGAGGACAAAGGATATGTCCTTGATAAGGAGATTAAGGAAATTGATGAGTCCACTGCAACTCCACAGGAGATCGCTGACTTTCATACTGATGAAAGAGATGCAACCAAGGTGGCTTGCATCATGTTGGCCACAATGACAGCTGAACTCCAAAAGTCTTATGAAGATTTCTACCCTTATGAAATGCACCAAGATTTGATGCAAAGATACCATCAAAGTGCACGACAAGAGAGGTACGAAGTCATCTGCTCCATGATAACAACCATGATGAAGGACGGAGAGTCCGTCACGAGCCACATGCAGAAAATGCAAAGGTATGTGGATCGTTTGCTGAAGCTCAATGTGAACTTCCCTGAGGAGCTTGCAATAGATATCATTTTGCACTCCTTACCATCGTGCTATGATCAATTCCACATGACATATCACATGAACAAGGAAGAGGTCACCCTCAGCAAACTTCAGGGACTTCTCAAGACCGCAGAAACAGGTCTTAAGGGGAAGTCGGTTGCTATCACTCCTACTCCAGACTCAACTCCGGTCTTGGCAATCAGGCAAAGTCGAGGGAGGAAGAGAAAGAGATCTTCGAAGGGTATCAAGGCTCGGACCCTTGATGGCTCTTCTTCAAGTGGAACCAAGAAAGGTTTCATTACTCCTTCTTCTGACCCAAAAGAGGCTGAATGCTTCTATTGCCATGAAAAAGCTCATTGGAAGCGGAACTGCCCAAAGTACCAGTAGGATGTGAAGGATGGGAAAGTCAAACCCAACCATGCAGGTATTTACACTATCATTTCTAATAACTCACCCCATTCGAAATCTTGGGTCCTTGATACCGGTTGCGGTATTCATATTTGTTGTGACTTGCAGGGACTAGGAAGAAGTGAGAATGTGGAGCAAGGAAGAATAAACTTAATCATGGGGAATAGGAAAGTTACACCTGTCACCAAGATTGGAGTTTATACTTTATCGCTAAGTAGTGGGTTAAATTTAGATTTGAATAAATGTTGTTATTCGCCAGAAATGGCAAGAAATATTATTTCCTTTCATGCATTGTACAAACAAGGTTTCACCTTTTCGTTTGATAATGAAGTTGGTTCGATTAATGCTTTCTTTAATAATGTTCTTTATTTTAAAGCATTACCTTGTGATGGTGTGTATGAAGCTGTATCTGTTGTAGATAACTTAGGAAATAATGTTTTGTGTATTGATTCTACTAATAATAATAACTTGGATAAAACATCATTATGGCATTGTCGTCTTGGACATATAAGCAAGAAACGCATAGGCCAACTCCAAAAGGATGGAGTCTTGGAGTCGTTTGACCTAAAGTCAAATGATAGTTGCGATTCATGCTTACTTGGAAAAATGACAAAGTCACCCTTCACAGGCTCGTGTGAAGGGGGTGAAGGTTTGTTGGACCTTATACACACGGATGTGTGTGGGCCATTCAAACATGCCACAAGGGATGCTAGTCGTTATTATTTGACTTTTACTGATGATTACTGTAGATATGGATATGTCTACTTAATCAAGCATAAGTCAGAGACTTTCGAGAAGTTTAAGGAATTTAAATAGGAAGTCGAGAATCAATTGGGCAGGAACATTAAGATGCTTCGATCCGATCGAGGTGGTGAGTATCTTAGTTCAGAGTTCCTTGACTATCTAAGGGAATGTGGGATTGTCTCACAACTGACACCTCCCAGGACACCGCAGTTGAATGGTGTGGCTGAGAGGCGTAATCGAACCTTGTTGGACATGGTTCGTTCCATGATGAGTCGAGCTTCGCTACCAATCTCATTCTGGGGGTATGCCTTAGAGACTGCCGCCCATATCCTTAATCGAGTCCCTACAAAGAAAGTTGCCAAAACTCCTCACGAGATGTGGACTGGTAAAGTACCTAAACTAGACCACATCAAGATTTGGGGTTGCGAGGCTTTCGTGAGACGCGAGACTCATGATAAGCTCGAACCCCGAAGCGAGAGGTGTATTTTCATCGGCTACCCACACCAATCCTTTGGTTACCTCTTCTACAGACCTAGTGACAATGTGGTCTTTGTAGCAAGAAGAGGAGTCTTTCGAGAAAGAGAGTTTATAAGCCAAGGAGACAGTGGGAGGCAAGTTGATCTTGAAGAAATTCAAGAGTCAAGTGGTGAAGGAACTTCAAACTCTAGCCCTCAACTTGAGGAGGAAACTCCTGTTGAGCCAATTGACGAATCTGTACCTCTGAGGCGTTCCACGAGAGTTAGGAGTGCACCTGAGCATTACTATGGATTCCATATTACTACAGAAGGTGAGACACTTATTAGTGATGAGACACTAGTAAGTCAAGATGACCCTAACAGCTACGAGGAAGCCATGGGAGGCCCCGAGTCTGCTAAATGGAAAGAGGCTATGGATAGCGAGATACAGTCCATGTATGATAATCAAGTTTGGAACTTGGTTGAGAATGTACCAGGTCGAAAGACTGTAGGGTGCAAATGGGTCTTCAAGAAGAAGACCGACATGGATGGTAAAGTACACACTTATAAGGCTAGACTGGTTGCAAAGGGCTTCTCTCAAATTCCTGGAGTGGATTATGATGAGACCTTTTCTCCGGTAGCCAAGATTAAGTCTATTCGGGTTCTGTTAGCCATAGCCGCATTTCATGACTATGAAATTTGGCAAATGGATGTCAAAACCGCTTTCCTTAATGGGAAGTTGGCTGAAGATGTTTACATGAGTCAGCCAGAGGGTTTTGTCAGTAACGAGTACCCTAATAGAGTGTGTAAGCTTGAGAAGTCCATTTATGGATTAAAGCAAGCACCTCGCAGATGGAATCTTTGCTTTGATGAAAAGGTCAAGGAATTTGGCTTTTCTAGGAGTGAAGATGAATCTTGTGTATATGTCAAGGCTAGTGGGAGTATAGTTAGCTTTTTGGTATTGTATATGGATGACATACTAGTCATAGGAAACGACATTCCAACCCTGCAGGAAGTAAAGTCCTGGCTTGGAAAGTGTTTCGCTATGAAGGACCTTGGTGAAGCTGCCTATATTTTAGGGATAAGGATCTTGAGAGATCGGAGTAAAAGACTAATTGGACTTAGTCAAAGTACCTACTTGGAGAAGGTTCTGAAGAGATTCAGAATGCAAGACTCCAAGAAAGGAGAGTTGCCCATCCAGAGTAACGCCAAACTGAGTAAGACACAAAGCCCTAGCACTGAGGCTGAGATAGCAGAAATGAGTCGAGTACCTTATGCTTCGGCTGTAGGTTCGATCATGTATGCTATGACGTGTACTCAACCTGATGTAGCCTTTGCCTTGAGCATGGTTAGCAGGTTTCAGGGGAATCCTGGCAAGGCACACTGGACTGCGGTAAAGAATATTCTCAAGTACTTACGAAGGACTAAGGACTGGGTCCTTACCCTCGGTGGGAGTGATGACTTGAGAGTTGTAGGGTATAGTGATGCTAGCTTCCAGACTGATAGGGATAACTTACGCTCTCAGTCGGGCTGGGTCTTTACCCTAAATGGAGGAGCAATTTCTTGGAAGAGTTCCAAGCAAGAGACAGTGGCAGATTCTACTTGTGAATCAGAGTATATTGCAGCTAGCGAGGTGGCAAAGGAGGCATTATGGCTGAGGAACTTCATTGGAGACCTTGGAGTTGTACCAGCTATTAAAGAGCCAATGGAAATTTTCTGTGATAGTGAAAGTGCTGTTGCCTTAGCCAAGGAACCAAGGGATCACGGGAGATCCAGACACATCGACATAAAATACCATTTCATTAGACATCGGATCGAAGAAGGACTCCTCGTGGCAAAGAGGGTATCATCAGATGAGAACCCAACAGATCCGCTCACGAAGGGACTGACTCGGGTTAAGCATCTCCAGCATGCTCGGAGTATAGGGCTCAAGGATGATATTAGATTTAGTAGTTAGATAACCTCGAAATTTGTAAAGTGTAATTGACATTTGATGATGAATAAAAGTGTTTTATTTATGAGTAAAGTGTTGCTATCTCTTGTCGATCGTTTACTATATTTCTTTTGCATGTTTTGACTTCCAGAATAATTTTGTTTGGTATAACATATTATTCAAACCTCCACAGTCGGTCATATGTCGGAAGTAGGTATGAATCAAGACTGTCATGTTTGGTTGTAGAGGTCTTGGACAAGGCTACAACAATCATGAGTGCTCATAAGTTCTGAGCATTGGACTCAACCCACGCTCACTGGAATCACTTCATGGAATTCTATCTCGAGTGATCGTGAGATGGTAATATCATATAAGTCTTTAAACCTAGAGATATGATTTGTTACTTACAAGTTGGTTATGCATTGATTGTACGGAAAATGCATTGGTAACTCGATGTTATAAATCGCGCTCTTGTGTGTAATTCAATGAGTAGTAGAACAAACATATGAGTCGAAGTTTATCTGTTCCTTCTTGGATTAGAAGCTGATATCTGGGCCGCTCGATGATTTTGTTTTGACCTATGTACCAGGCCCGGTCAGAACAAGATTGATGTGTTCAATGAAGTTCTTTGTCAAACAAATCGGAAATCGGGAAACAAATTGTTGGACAATAAGTAAGACATTGTTCCATGTATTTGTCCGACAGATATCTAGAACAGAGGATTATATGATCACTTATCTTAAATGGCGTACCATCATCTTCTCAGTTTCGAGAAACCTTGAAAAAAGAGCTACGATTGCCGATTGGTTCCTGAAGTCATACTTGCAGTAATAGTTATTAGACTTATCCAAGTGGGAGACTATTGGATAAGGTGTCTAAGTCCATAACTATTTCTGGTATGTACTTGACCCAACCCGGCATGGTCCATTTGGGTTGCATGGCACCATGCAATTGGATAGACTAAATGAGAGAAATAACACTTGGAGATTATTAATATATTATAAGTTCTATTATATTAATAATATTATTTGATTAGTTTGATCAAGAATTAATTTAGAATTAATTAAGTGATCAAAAGATGACTAATTAAATATATGGGTTGATTATGTAAATCATCCATATCTTGTATAGTAGGCTAAAAGGCTCCATGGACTATCAAGTTGGGTTCCACCCATAGGATGCTCCATGGATGCTCCATGGGAGTTACAAACCCATGGGTCAAGGAAATGAAGAGTCATGACACATTAGGGTTTAACCCTAGATGTGTCAACACTATATAAGTAACATGTTCTCCACCCAAAATCGGCTACACTAAGAAATAAGAGGGCTTGGCCGATTTTGAGAAGTGTGTATACTCTTATAAGTTCTTCCAAGAGCATTTGGTGTTGTGTGAAGCATTTGAGGCATCACACTTGGGGTGCTAGGCTCACAAGGTTTCAAGGAACACAAACAACAACAAGGTAAGTTATTCTATCTATACTTAATAATAAAATTGTTCCCCATGTATGCTAGATAGGAATATAACCTTGGAATTCAACTTTGCATGATAATTAGACAAACATAGATCCAAGGTTATTAGGGTTGCATGTACACTTAGGAAGTGTTAGAATGCTCAAAACCCATCAAAACTAAATACGAGAAATAACACATATGGTTTATTAATATATTATAAGTTCTAATATATTAATAATATTATTTAATTAGGTTTGATCAAGAATTAATTTAGAATTAATTGAAGTGATCAAAAGATAACTAATTAGATATATGGGTAGATTAAGTAAATCTTCCATATCTTATATAGTGGGCTAAGAGGCTCCATGGATTATCAAGTTCGGTTCCACCCATAAGATGCTCCATGGAGTTAACCCATGAATCAAGAAATGAAGAGTCACGGAACATTAGGGTTTACCTAATGCCACACACTATATAAGCAATGTAACTCTCCCCAAAATCGGCTACACTAGGAAACAAGAGGGCTTGGCCGATTTTGCATGTGTTAGAGTATCCTCTCAAGTTTATTGTTTGCATTTGGTGTTGTGTGAAGCATTTGAGGCATCACACTTGAGGTGCTAGGCTCACAAGGTTTCAAGGAACACTTTCAACAACAAGGTATGTAGTTCTATTTTTTATACAAAGAAAATTGTACCCCATGTATGCTAGATAGGTTTATAACCTTGGAAAACAACTTTGCATGATTATTAGACAAACATAGATCCAAGGTTATTAGGGTTGCATGTACACTTAGGAAGTGTTAGAATGCTCAAAACCCATCACTTAGATCTGGACCTTTGAGAGGTCCAGAGAGTCCTAATAATCCAACTTTATGAAGTCCTTTTGGGGTTTTGGATATTGGTTGTCATATTAAATGCTAATTCATCAAATAGAGCCATATCAGTGTTGCATGAGCATAAAGACTGGACCTTTACGTGACTTTTGAGTGCTTACAGGTCAGATCTATAAGTTAGAGAAACATATATGATCTCAGAAGGTCATTTGGAAATTTCCGTGGAGGAAATTCGCTGAGCCATGAGAGGACTCGACGAGTCGATTCAGGTTGCCCCACGATTCAGGATCATTTGTAACCCGTCGAGTGAAAGGTTTAATCGAAGAGTCGAGTGAGGCCTTATAAGGATTCAAAAGATCCGCATGAACTTGCTGAGTCCCACGAGTGCACTCAGTGAGTCTGGTCAAAGTTGGACCCTTGATTGAGTTGACTTTCGTTGAGTTTTAGGGTTTGGTGAACAATTAGGCTTTTGGGTCTTAGAGAGGTAAAATGGTCTTTTATCCTTCTGAGTAATTATAAGGGGGATTAATCTAGCCTTTGAGAGCCATTGTTAATTAGATGAAAATTGTTTATGTGATTAGGCGTAGGCTAGATCAGTATTCGAGATTCAAGATTATCCGAGTTACCCGAGGTGAGTCTTCTCATACATTACCTAGAGTGGTATAGATGACGACCACAGACTATTCTAGACAACTCAATGGAAACACCATCAGGCTTATAACCTATAGGTGATGAATTACGAGTTCAGGTGATGTTGTAACTACGTATTCATGCGATGATACTCTAACCCTTTACTATGAATTACGAGTTCAGACGATGTTGTAGCTACGTATTCATGGGATGTCGCAAATTCCGCATGCTAAACCAATGGTCATAATTCACATCAGTGAGAATGGTTCATTTTTTTTATAAAACCAAAATCAGATTGGAAAGTTTGATTTTTTTATTTTGGAAAATGTCAAACCATTGGTTTTTTATTTCGGTTTCGGTTTTTTGTTTTTTTTAAAGATATTTTTTTTGGTTTTTTTTTTATTTCATAGATTTCTTCATCAATAAATGTTGCTACAATTTAACAAAAATAAATAATTTGCTAAAACATAATACAAGAGAAAGTTTGTTCACATTTAGTCATTGAACTTTTTAGAGGGAAACGAACTTTTGATTTTGTTTATATTTAGTCACTAAACTTATTTTCGTTATTTATTTGCCACTAAACTATTGAAACTGTTCATATTTTACCGTTATGACTGGTAACAGCCGGTCATAATTAAGGGTAAAATGTGAATAGTTTCAATAGTTCAATGGCAAATAGATAATGAAAAAAAGTTTAGTGTCTAAATGTGAAAAAAGTCGAAAGTTCGTTACCCTTTCAAGTCATTATCCACATTTTAAAAAATGTCAATTAGTATAATGTGTAACTACTTATAATCATCTTTTTATAAAATTATATAATTTTGACATATAAAAATACCTTAAAAACTATTTAGGATGTCTAAATTATAAAATATATTTTTACGCAACCCTTTTATTTTTATTGGTCAAAACTACTCTGTTTGGTTATATATATATATATATATATATATATATATATATATATATATATATATATATATATATATATATATATATATATATATATATATATATATTATTTTTGCATTTTGCATTCAACTAGTTTTATATTATTTTGTATTGTAATTTTCTTTTAGACACGTTAAAAAATACTATTATATTTATTTATTTAGTTTTTTTGTTTATTTATTATTTATTTATTATTAATGTAATAAAAAATTATATAATAAAAGAAGTGGGTCATCTCATGTTTATTTAGAAGTCACTCAATTAATGTAAAGTGTAAGAGTACTGGGTAGAGGTCCATTAGGGGGCGTTATTGCCAACATGAAGGCGCCTCAACGCCCTTGTAACGCCACCAATATTGCCCCCGACCAACATTAAGCTAAGTCTCGTTAGAGCGAGAATATAGAGCAACAAAAAGAGCAACCAATGAAAATGTGATGTTGAGTTGTTGACTCCCATTTTTATTACCTACAAATACATAGTAATGGGAGGAATAATCAATATCAATGGTCACTTGGTAGCTTCCTAGAACGTCATCCGCTTCACCCCTTGGCCTTTACTAGTAGGATCCCTTGGGTTATTTTTTCAGCCTTTAGGCACCTCGCCTTAATGAGCCCTTCTTCCCCGCAAATGATGCAAAAATTTCCTTTCACTGGGTAGTTTCTAGAGATATGCATCGTCTTCTTGCATCTGTAGCAGATGATACAGTCACTAAAATGCTTCTTATTATTCTGGTCGCACCACTTCCCTTCTTGGTTTCTCCCAAACATGTTGCTTGACTTTGAATACTTCTTTTTCTTCATGTTATGGTTATTTCTTGAGAATCCACTTTCCTTTTCTCACCGACTTCATCCTTGATGATAGTCTTTTTCTTAATCATATTTCCACAGACTTCGCAGCCCTGATAGCTGCCTCAAGATTCGGTGACTACTTAACTGACACAGAATACTCCCATGGCAGTCCTTTGGAGTATCTATCAATCTTAGCCAGTGCATCGGGGACCACTTGCAGTGCAAATTTGATTTTATCCATAAAAGCATTGGTGTATTCTTCAACCATTATGCCTCCCTTTTTCAATGTTAGGAGTTGATTCTCCAACCGCAACATGTCTTCAGCAGAGCAAAATTTGTGCTTAAAGCGGGTAAAAAACTCTTCCCACGACAGTTACAAAGGCTTATTAGGGCTTAGCGTTTCCCCCCAACTAATTGAACCACTATATTGTTGTGCCCTTGAATTGTCTTACAACATAGGTGGTTTGAATCTTTCCATTGCAACCTTATGTGATGAAAGCTAGCTCTATTTCCGAGATCCAGTCCATTACTCCCACTAGATCGTTCTTTTTGTTAAAAGATGATGGCTTACAAGTCAAAAAATATTTATATTTGTAGTGGCCTCTGGGTTCATCATCGCTACAGACCTCTAGTTATTTTGGTATTTGATAACTTTTCAAGTCGTTGTTTCCTTCCTGGACCATTTTTGCATGAGAAGGAATCGGACCATTGTCGACTCGCTCTAATTCTACAAGTGTCCCACCTTTAGCGTTAGCTAGCCCTTATGTCAGGAGATCCCTAAACTAATGTCATTGTTAATCGAGCAGATCTTGCATCACCGCTCGAGCATCTTGAATAGTGAGTTGAGTAGCTCGTACTCCAACGTTCTGATGTAGACCTCCCATATTATTCAAGACTATGTCGCTCCTCGTGATTGTTATACTGTTCTATACACCGAAGTAGATTTTTAGTGTACTAACACGAGAATATAGACAATGAAGGTTTAGACATGTAATACTCCTTATTACTTTGAAAATTTATATGCTAGTTCTAATACCGTAATTAAACGTTTAGAAACTTTAATAAATACAATTTCCTAATTCTAAGTCTGCAATAGACCTTAAATCTAATAATAGCAATTTAGATAGGCAACCTAAGTCATGCTATAATACAAACTATTTAGCACATAAAAAGAAGATTAGACATCTTATCCTAAGTTAAGCTAGTAATTGTGTCAAATAAGGTGTACTTCCTAACATATAACAAACACACATCTCACGATCATTGCTTAATATTCTAAGTTTAAATCTAGAAATTCTCTAAATTTCTAGTTCGCTTAAACTAATTCTTTGATACCAACTGTGACATCGCCAAATTTATGGCACTTTTAAAACTTTTCCTTTATGCGTATTTTAAAAAAAGTGATCTTTATAAATATGAAAACTTTCCCATAAAAGTATTTTCCGAAGAATTTTTTTTTCGTTGATTTTTTAAAAACTTGGGATGTCATAACCGATAAAAAAACATAAGAATAAACATGTGTTACATCAATATCAAAACAACCTACGAACTCCTTTAATCTCTCAGTAGATAATTACAATATCTATCAGTATATTCGTATTACTACCTTGGATGCAAAGAAACTGAGTGAGTCTAGTTAGGAAACCTGGTAAGTATAAAGATATTTCAACCCCATAACATATATATATATATATATATATATATATATATATATATATATATATATATATCTTTTTATTGTAAAAGTAATTGTTATCAAACATTATATAGATGTGTCTTTGACTTAAATATCTATAAACGCTCATACCTAAACATGTTTTCACACCCCTGCACTCGTGGTGGAAACGCCAGATGGCATGATGTTAGGATGTTGGATCACAAATAAGGATTTCACATTAAATTTTGTTTTGGCAACCGTACTCTTCGGTAAACTACAATATGTTTGTTGGATAAGGTGTCTAAGTCCATAACTATATTTGGTATGTGCTTGACCCGATTTAGCATGCTCCATTTGGGTTGCATGGCATCGGAACAATTGGATAGACTTTTGTGAGAAGAAGATATTTATGATTTATTTATATATTATAAGTTCTAATATGTCAATATGAAATCATATTATTTAATTATTATTGATCAAGAATTAGTTTGAAATTAATTTTGTGATCAAAAGAGATTAATTAAGTAAATGGAGATTGATTTGGTAAATCATTCTTTCTTATAGTGGGCTTATGATCCATGATTCTTCATATTGGGCTAAACCTATGTGGTGACCCATGGATACTCCATGGAGGTTAAAACCCATGGATCATGAAGAATATGGAAAGTCATGACTTACATGGTGTAACCCTAATGTGCACACTATATAAAGAAGTCTCATACTTGTAAAATTGGCACTTAAGATACACAAGTGAGGGCTAGCCGATTTTTGCCTAATATATTCTTCTCTCAAGTTATTCCAATTTTTGGTGGTGTTGTATGAAGCATTTGAGGCATCACATTTGGCGTACTAGGCTCACAAAGTCTTAAGGAATAAAAGCTATAAGAAAGGTATGTCATTCTACAAGTTTTTTTTTTATATTACATATACCCCATGATATGCTAGATAGGATGAAAACCTTGAAAAATGAACGTTTACATTTATAATAGAGAAAACATAGATCCAATGTTTTTAGGGTTGCATGTACACCACAAGAGTGTTAAAATGCTCAAAACTCATCAGTGGTATCAGAGCCTAGTCTTGTTTTCAATTATATTTGATGCAACATGCTAAAAAAATTGATTTTCTACTCACTATTCAGTGAACTCACCGAGTCCATGTTAAAATTCATCTAAATCGTCGAGTTTTAATGTTAGAATTGGACTAGGATCATTACCATAAACTGTTTTTAGACTGTTAAACCTGTTTTTGATGTGTTAATGATTGTGCTTATCCAATTTCAAATATAATTGTCAAAGTTTCAAGTTTATATTACGTTCATATGATTTTTGAAAATTGTTGATTTAAATTATGCATGCTTATGAGTTTTGTTAGATCATAGAAATTATTTGAAATGCTTGTTAGCTTAATTGTTGATCTAAATGCCTTTTAATGAAATCCATAACTGTCCTTAAGCTATGGATTCCTAAAGACTTTTCCATTAATACCATTAAAACCCACAAGTTATAGAAATGAAAGGTTTTGACTAGTTTCAAAACAAGCCCTCAAGTTTTGGAATTTGTAAAGTCACTTTAGAAAACTTTAATTCCAAACCCTAGAATTATAAAAGTTTAAAACTGAAACCTTAATCTATTATATTGTTAAAAGTCTAATAATTATATATGTATAACAATAAGTCAGTCTTACCTTTAGTAAGCTTTATTCATGAAGCCGGTCTATAAGGGGGGGGGGGTTGTTTGCTATAAAATGGCAGCTTAATGGGTGTCCACTCTCACCCACTGCTTCCTTGACTGGTGGAGGATCGTTAGCCGAACGGCTAGGATAGGACACTGATCCTCATTAAGTATAATGATGATTACAAAGTAACTACACCTTTTATAAATTCCCAATCTTAGTTACTTTAGGAAAATGTGAAATTGATGCTAAGCCATGAAATTACACTTTGCACCTTGCTAAGTCGTTAGTGGAGCGTGTGTGGTTAACCGACACACTAACTTGGACTAACAAGGGTGGAAAAGGGTGGCTTAAGTTTTATCATGGATTGATGGAGCGTGTGTGGTTAACCAACACATCGATTAGGCGATAAAATTAGGAGTACCAAGTTCATTTACATGGTTATTCACACCTTGTTTGTGATCCTCGGTATCACAGTCACAAACTTGAAGGGCATAATCTAGATTTAAACATGCCATTGAATTGTTCAATGAGTCTCAAAAGATCTAGGAGTTTCAATCCAATTAAAACATAATAATCTATTTCATTTTGCATGGTGAAAATTGGTAAATTGTCATTTACCTACCTTCAAATATTTTGTATCTTGGAATACGGCATCCCTATTCCAAGTTATAAAATATTTTGTTGGGTCCTAGCCTTAATATTTCATTTGGGGGTCTTATTAAGGATTCTTTATCTGATCTAAACTTGTCTTTCTTCCTTTTTAGATGTCTTCCAACAATGTTTCGAGCTCAAACCCTAGTGGCTCCTTCTCTCTCATGAACATTTGTGGGAGAGTCATCTATAATGGAACTAATTTCAATGATTGTATTAGGATCATAAGGATGGTCACTTGTTATGAGGACAACGAATATGTCCTCGACAAGGAGCTTAAGTTGATCGATGAGTCGTCTGTTACTCTGGCAGTGATTGCTGAGTACACTACCCATGAGAAGGATGCCACTAAGGTATCTTGTATCGTGTTGGCTACCATGACAACAAAACTCCCAAAATCATATGAAGATTTCTACCCTTATGAGATGCACCAGGACCTGATGGAAAGATACCATCAGAGTGCTTGGCAGGAAAGGTATGAAATCATCACCTCCATGATATAAACAAAAATGAAGTTTGATGAGGAGTTAGCAATAGCTATCATTCTACACTCCTTAACCTCATGTTATGATCAATTCTAAATGACCTATCATATGAATAAGGAGTAGGTCACACGTAGCAAACTTCAAGGACTTTTGAGGAAGGGTGAAAGTAGTCTCAAAGGTAAGAATGGTGTTCCCACTCCTACTACCGCCCCTGTTCTGGCAATCGGGCAAGCTAAAGGGAAAAAGAGGAAGACCCCTTCGAAGGGTACCAAGGGAAAGTCTCTTGATGCATCCTATTTGAGTGGAACCAAAGGTGGTTCTACCACTCCCTCTTCCAACCCAAACGATGCATAATGATTTTAGTATTAGGAAAAAGGGCACTGGAAGCGAAGCTACGCCAAGTACTTGCAGGATGTTAAGGATGGGAAAGTGAAACGCACCTATGCAGTTATTTACTATATATTTTCTAATAACTCATCACATACTTATTCTTGGGTACACTATGCAGGTTGTGTATTTCACATCTATTCTGATTTGTAGGGCCTAAGTAGAAGTGAGGATTTGGAGCACGGGAAGATAAACTTGATCATGGGGAATTAGAAAGCTTCACCTATCACCAAGATTGGAGTTTATTCTTTATTTCTTAGTAGTGGGTTAATGTTAGATTTGAGTAAATGCTATTACTCGTTTGAAATGGCGATAAATATTATTTACTTTCATGGTTTGTACAAAGAAGGATTTACTTTTTCATTTGATAATGAATGTGGTGGTATTAATGCTTTTTATAATGGTGTTTTTTTAGCTTAAAGAATTACCTTGTGATGGTGTATATGAAACTCTGTCGGTTATAGACAACTTAGGAAATAATGTATTGCATATTGGTTCTTCCACTAGTTTGCATAAGGCATCCTTGTGGCATTGTCGTCTAGGACATGTCAACAAGAAGCGCATAGGCCAACTCTAAAAGGCTGGAGTCTTGGAGTCATTTAACTTAACGTCATATGATAGTTGCAAATCTTGTTTATTTGAAAAAATGACTAAGTCACCCTTCACTGGTATTTGTGCTAGGGGAAGGTTTGTTGGATCTCATACACACCGATGTGTGTGGGCCTTTCAAGACCACCACAAGGGATACTAACCGCTTCTATGTGACTTTTACTGATGATTACAGTAGGTATGACTATGTCTACTTAATCAAGCATAAGTCAAAAACCTTTGAAAAGTTTAAAGAGTTTAAAAAAGAAGTGGAGAATCAGTTGGGCAGGAAGATAAAGATGATCCGATCCGATCGGGGTGGTGAGTATCTTAGTATCGAGTTCCTTGACTATCTTAAGGAATGTGGAATTGTTTCACAATTGACACCTCCTAGGACACCACAACTGAATGGTATGGCTGAGAGTGACAATAGAACCTTGTTAGACATGGTTCATGTCATGATGAGTTGAGCTTCATTACCAATCTCATTCTGGGGGTAGGCCTTAGAGACTGCCGCCCATATCCATAATCTAGTCCCTCCCAAAAAGGTTTCCGAACATCTTACGAGATGTAGACTTGGAATGTTCCCACTTTAGAGCACATAAAGATTTTGGGTTGTGAGGCTTTCGTGAGGCGCGAGACTCACGACAAGCTCGAACCTCTAAGTGAGCGATGTATTTTCATCGGCTACCCACATAAATCCTTTGGTTATGAATTCTATAGACTAAGTGACAATGTTGTCTTCGTGGTGAGGAGAGGATTCTTTCACAAGAGAGAAGTCATAAGCCGATGAAACTGTAGGAGGAAAATTGACCTTGAAGAACTTCAAGAGTCAAGCGGTGAAGGAACCTCAAACACTAGCAATCAACTTGATGAGGAAACTCTTGTTGAGCTGATTGATGAGTCTGTACCTCTGAGGCGTTCCAGAAGAGTTAGGAGCACAACTGATTTTTATTATGGTTTCCATATTACTACAAAAGGTGATGCATCTTTTAGTGATAGTACACTAGTAAACTTAGATGAACCTAACAACTTAAAGGAATCCATGGGAGGCTCTTAGTCCGCCAAATAGAAAGAGGCTATGGGCAGCGAGATTCAGTCCATGTATGAAAATCAAGTTTGGAACTTGGTTGATAATGTACCGAGTTGTAAGACAGTCGGGTGCAAGTGGATCTTCAAGAAGAAGACCGACATGGATAGGAATGTACACACTTATAAAGTGCGGCTGGTTGCGTAGGGATTTACTCACACTCCGGGAGTTGATTATGATGAGTCCTTCTCACCAGTAGCGAAGATTAAGCCATTGTTGCATTTCATGATTATGAAATATGACAAATAGATGTCAAAACCACATTCCTTAATGGAAAGTTAGTTGAGAATGTTTAGATGAGTTAGCTAGAGGGTTTTGTCGATGCAAAGTACCCTAATAGAGTGTTGTTACACCCCGAAAACCTAAGGCGGAAACATTTCCGGGGCGGACTCCACGTTGTGTATCAAATCCAATGCACATAGTAAGCAAAGTAAACAACCATTACATTACATATCAAAGTTTACATTTGTTCAAAAGTAAAGTTGTACATTTGTGATACATAGTATATATGGACAAAAGTAGATACGAGTCTTCTGTACGCTCGGTCTTCTCCAAAAGGATCGCTAGGTACCTGTCTAATGTACACCTGAGAATACAAGCAGTTTGAAAATCAGCATAAAGTTGGTGAGTTCATAAGATGGTTGTTTTGTGAAAATGTACGAGTTTCCTTTGGTTTTCCGAAAAGTTTGTTATCCAAGAAAATCCCATATTTTCTTAAAAGTAATGTTTGATTAATTGTTGGTTACATGGTTCTGGTTATGTTTAACTATGATCCCATAAAAGTCCCATACTTTCCTGATTGTATGTTACCAATTGTGAAAGACGTATTTTGTAAAACGTGGTTATCTTCAATGTTTCCCCAGGAAAATCCTATATTTTCCTAAAAGTAAGTTTAGATATTGAATTTTGTTGTAATGATTGATTACCATTCATACTTATTGTATTAACTAGATATTCTGATATCCTAATGGTGTTTCATTGGAGTGTACCTAGATACATGTCATTGTATTCGTATTCCTATTCTTAGTCATATTCATAGTTATAATTTATATTTGTATTCGTATTATACTAGATTATAGCCCACGTTAAACGCGGGAAATGCATAAAAAAACATATAATCGTTTATAGATATTGTATAATGATTATAAAAAAATATATGATTATTGGTATTATTGAAATATGTAGAAAATACATTGAAAATGATAAATATATATAATCATTGAAATATCTCTTTGTAGACATCATTTTTTGTTTTATTAGTTGAACGATTTTCGTCGTCTTATATAGTTATGATATTTATATATTTATAAGCATTTTAATTAGACGCTCATTGCATAATAATGTTACCTAATTTAAACATATATTGACAATCAATATACCGTTTTTTCTATTGCATTAAATATTAACAACTATTTCATTTATTCAAATAAAGTTATGTAATATAATTTATAAAATGTTAAATGTTATATATATTTAATTTTAGTATATCATCAATGGAAATTCTTTTCTAAATCATGATTGGTTTATTTTAAATTAATTATAAATATAAATGCTAGCTTTTATGTTTGTTCTTATTTATTTTGTATTCGTAAAAATTTTGCATTAGTTTTGGCGCAATTTTGAATAATTTTAGTATATTAATTTTATTTGATATATCTGTCAATTATATGAAATATCAAATAATGACATTTCATTACTATTGTGATAATTTAGTTTATATATTGTATTTTCACTAATCTTAACGGTCTTATTTTTTTCTAATAACCGTAACGCTTTTACTAAATGTAATTTTTACAAATCTCCTAATATCTTATAATTTTAATTTTACTTTACAATTTTTCATAACTATGTTATTTTAAAGATTGACTGCTTGAATAGTGTTTTTTTTTTTTTTTTTTCAGTTTATTGAATTTTATATTTCATTGTACAACATTATCGTTTGTATGTATTCTGAAATTTCACTTTAAAAATGTTTAATGTTTACACCTTGATATTAATTTTTTTAATAAACTCATGTAATAATTATAGAATATATATCTCATTTTAATTAACATTCACTTTCTTTATTATATCAAATTCCTCATTAAACGAATATACTTTTGGAAAATATTAATTATAATAGGGCAGCATTATCTAAAACGTAAATGTTTGATATACTTTTGGAGAAAAAAAAATCAGGATCATTAAAAAAAATTTATATAAAGAAAATACAAATTTAAATTTGTTGAAATTATGGATGAAATTATTGACGAAAATTTATTTTGGAAGGAGTTGTATTTTGTAAGGTATAATAATATTACAAAATTTGAAATATCTATATTTGTTGTGTAAATTAATAAATTTTATTGTCAGTATACGAAGATAAAAAAAGTAGGTTGATATGATATATAAAAACATAATAATTTCAATGATATTTTAAAATCATGCCAAAATTAACCGGATTCTTATGACATAAAAATTAAAAAAAATATCATAATCATCTCTAATATATAAAAGTAACATTTTCGTAATTAATGTCAGTTCCCAGGATAGTTAATTTTTGTTTTGTTAAAGGTACCTAATACGTTTTCATGTTTATTTGAAAAGTTTCAGAAAAGTAGTTAACTGATTTCATGTAATTTGTGACAAAGAAAATCGAAATATATGAATACATACATTTGATATAGGAACAAAAAATGATCGAAAAAAATATAAAAAACGAAAGAAGGTACTGACCTTCTAGCGCACAAGAGCGAATGTTAATAGCAGAGAATGATGATGGAAGTTATAAGCAATATTAACGGTGTTGTAGAAGAATGTTTGAAGAAAAGAAACGATTGAAAATAAATGTGAGTCGCGGATTCAATGATGAATCATATATGTATGTGATAATTTGAATATGATTTTTCGGTATTAATGATTTCCTAATAAAAAAAGGTTTTTATATTAATGGTTTACTAATATAAACGGATTTATATTAATGGTTGATATTAAGGCCTTGATTGAAATGATTTGTTAGTAATATATTTTTAAAATTGATTATATTAAAATCTTCATAACTGAAAATCAAGATGTAAAATATGGAAAACTTTTATTGGAATTAAATACATTCCATTTCAACGAATGCAAGTTATTGATTGATGATTGGAAAACATTTATTGAAATTAAATACATTCCACATGGGGAAGATGATGTCAGCAATTTGATCTAAGGGTGGAAAAAATAATATTGAAATGCAATCAATGGTCCAGATTATTTAAGATGATGTAATAAAGTTTCTCTTTTAATAATATTTAGGATTTGTAGTCCTATTCGTATTCGCATTCGCATTCGTATTCGTATCCGTATTCTTAGTCCTATTCCTAATCCCATTCATATTCTTATTCGTATTCGTATTCGCAGTCATATTCCTATCCCTAATCTTACTCCTGATACTATTCGTATTCGTATTCGCATTCGTATTCGTATTCGTATTCGCAGTCGTATTCCTATCCCTAATCCTACTCCTAATACTATTCGTATTCGTATTCGCATTCGTATTTGTATTCGCATTCGTATTCGTATTCGCAGTCGTATTCGTATCCCTAATCCTACTCCTAATATTATTCGTATTCGTATTTGTATTCGTATTCGCATTCGTATTCGCAGTCGTGTTCGTATCCCTAATCCTACTCCTAATACTATTCGTATTCGTATTCGTATTCATATTCGTATTCGTATTCGTATTCGTATTAGTATTCGTATTCGTATTCGTATTCATATTTGGAGTCGTATTCGTATCCCTAATTCTACTCCTAATACTATTTGTATTCGTATTCGTATTTGTTCTAATTGATGATTAGTATAAATTATTTGCATATTATGAAATATAATTTAGATTGTAACACTTTATCAAGAAATCTATGATTAGTCTGAAAGCTAACTTCGTAATTCGAACTATTTGATAAACACAGTTTTGATATTAGAACATACACAATGAAATCAATTGAACTGAAAACAATAAGTTGGAGTACAAGATTTCCTTGTACTTTTGCTTGTATTCCCTCCTGAAAAACAGTGAAAAACATTTGAAAAAGGGTAGGGGCATGAACTCACCGGTCGAGAAGCGTGTCGGATTGGATGCTAAGTATCAGTTCGGGCTTGATAATGCATAAGGTTCTTATGTAATATGACATGATATACAAATGTATCTAATTAGACTTTAAATCACTAATTAGATATGATTATACACTCCAAGACACGAAAACACTTCAAATCAAGTGTTTGGAGTGAACCGGGTGACATCTAGGGACGTATAAGGCTCGGATATGGAGTTTACTCCTCAAGAGTAAACTCATAAGAGGGTTTACGGTTCTAATGAATCATTCGCCATGAGTTTAAGGCCGTAAACTCATGGTTGGTGTGTTCTTGGATGCCATAAAGTCTTACAATGCACACGAGAAGGTTCTAGGGTTAATTCCATGGCTTAGGAAGTGATCGGGACTTAAAATGGCCTTGGGAATGAGTTTAAGGTCTCAGGAGATGTTCTTGGGGAGTTTATTACCTTAAACTCATGAGTTTACAACCGTAAACTCATGTTTGTCCATGAATTAAGGGCTTTGATGGTTGTAATTCAATCACATGTGATTCCAGGTCCAAAACTAAGCTTTTCAAGGGATTAAAGGCACCTTAACACCCTTTGTTGGGTGTTTACGGCCTAAGGAGGTGGGTTTATGGTCCAAGAATGTTCTTGGGCCGTAAACTCAAGTTTATCCCATTTGATGATGTTTTGGTGCATTTTTAGAAGGGTTCTAAGGATATAAGCACTCATGGAAGTTCATTGAAGGTGTTTAAGGGCATTTTAACACCTTAATAGGAGTTTATGGTTCATGCATGGGGTTTTACGGTCCAAGAAGGTTCTTGGGCAGTAAACTCATGTTTATACATCAAATATCATGATTTTGGGGTCCTTAGTCCATGCATGCAAGTTTCTAAGTCGAATCTAAGCCCTAGAAGTGTTTTGGAAGGGTTTTATGGTACAAAAACCCCATTTTCATGAGTTCACGACCTAGGGATGTTCTAGGACCGTAAACTCATGTTAATGGTCCTAATCCTCATAAAAATCTCGAATTTGAAGGTCTAAGATGCTAATTCATGAGTTAGGGAAGTTACCTTAGTGATTTGGAGCTTGTTTTGGATGATTTTTGGCTAAGTTTCTGATTTTAGAGAGAGAGAGTAGTGAGAGAAAGTTTTTAGAGAGAGAGAGAGTAAAAGCCTCAAAATGATGTCACTCAATCCCTTATATAGGGGTTGTGTTTGTGGCTCGGAGGAATTCTACCCGATACTGTCGTTAGACGGTGCTTTTGGTCGAACTCGATAAATTTGCCGTAATTACGATTTACATGAAATAATAAATTTCCAAACAAATATGGAAAATATTTTTAATGATTATAACACATTCTGACATTTACGAAATCAAAATAAATGTCGCGATAAAATTTATTTAACGCAAAGGTTAACGGAACGAATTTAATACAACGGATTTTTAATGATGTATCGGGTTACGACGACGGAATGAACTTCAGGTTGTCACAAGTGTGTAATCTTGAAAAATCCATTTATGGATTGAAAGAAGCATCTTGTAGATGGAATCTTTGTTTCGATGAGAAAGTCAATGGTTTTGGCTTTCGAGGAGCAAGGATGAGTCCTGCGTATATGTCACGGCTAGTGGGAGTATAGTTAGCTTTTTGGTATTGTATGTGGATGACATACGACTCATAGGAAATGACATCCCAACCTTGAAGGAGGTTAAGTCCTGGCTTGGGAAGTATTTCGCTATGAAGGACCTTGGAGAATCTGCCTATATCCTAGGGATAAGGATATTAATAGACAGGGGTAAGAGGCTAATTGGACTTAGTCAAAGTACCTACTTAGATAAGGTGGTGAATAGGTTTAGCATGCAGGATTCCAAGAAAGGTGACTTACCAATCCAATGTAACGGCAAACTGAATAAGACTCAGAGTCCGAGTACAGAGGCTGAGATAATTGAGATGAGTCGAGTACCATATGATTCCGCTTTAGGCTCGATCATGTATGCTATGACTTGTACTCGCCCTGATGTGGCCTTTTCTTTGAGCATGGTCATAAGATATCAAAGGAATCCTGTCAAGGCTCACTGGACTGTAATGAAGAACATTTTCAACTACCTGTGGAGGACTAAGGACTGGGTCCTTACCCTTGGTGTGAGTGATGACTTTAGACTAGTAGGGTATAGTGATGCCAGTAGGAGAAATAGGGAGAATTTCTGCTCTAAGTCGGGCTGGGTCTTTACCCTAAATAGAGGAGAAATTATTTGGAAAAGTTCCAAGCAGGAGACAGTAGCTGATTCAACTTGCGAATCAGAGTACATAGCAGCAAGCGAGGCGGCGAAGGAGGCAATATGGATGAAGAACTTCATTGGAGACCTTGGAGTTGTACCGGCTATAAAGGAGCCTATGGAGATTTTCTATGATAACGAGAGTGCAGTTACCTTGGCCTAGGAACTACGGGATCATGGTAGATCCAGGCACATCGATAGAAAATACCATTTCCTTAGACATGGTATAGAAGAAGGTCTCCTCATGGTAAAGAGTGTATCATCAGATGAGAACCTAGCAGACCCCCTCACGAAGGGACTGTACATGGTTAAGCATTTACAACATGGCAGGTGCATTGGGTTGAAGGATGATATTAGTTTTAGTAATTAGATAGCTTCCAAAACTTTTAATAGTTGAAATGTAATTGACATTTGATGTTTAAATAAAAGGTGTTTTATTTACTATTATGGTACTCTCTTACGTCAATCATTTACTATTGTTTCATTTTGCATGTTTTACTTCCAGAATAGTTATGTTATGGTATATAATATTATTCGAAGTATCCACAGTTGATCATACTTTGGAAGTAGGTATTGAAATAAAACTGTCATGAATTAGGTTTGTAAATTTGTCTGAATTGTATTAGACATAACAATTGTTGCTGCAACATTCATGAGTGCTCATAAGTTCTGAGTATTGGATTCAACCCACGCTCACTTGTAGCACTTCATGGAATTTATCATGAGTGATCGTGAGATGGTAATATCATATAAGTCTTCAAACCAAGAGATATAAGTTGTTGACTATGAATTGTTTGTGCATTGATAGTACGAAAATGCATCACTAGCTTGATGTTATAAAACGTGATGTTGTGTACAATTTGATGATTAGTTAGTATAAGCATATGAGTTGAAGTTTATCTATTCCTTTTAGCCCTTGGAGGATTAAAAACGATATCTTGGGGCCCTCTATGATTTTACTTTGAATTATGTGTCGGGCCCGATCAGAACTGAATTCGTGTGTTCGATGAAGTTCTTTGTCAAACAAATCGAAAACTGGGAAACAAACTATTGGACAATAAGTACGACGTTGTTCCACGTATTTGTCCCGCTGATATCTTGAACAGAGGATTATATGATCACTTATGTAAAATGGCTCAACTTAGTTTCGCGAGACTATTAAGAGCTACGATTGCTGGTCGGATCCTGAAGTCATACTTGCAACCTTAGTTATTATACTTATCCAAGTGGGAGACTATTGGATAAGGTGTCTAAGTCCATAACTATATTTGGTATGTAGTTGACCGGATTTAGCATGGTCCATTTGGGTTGCATGGCATCGGAACAATTGGATAGACTTTTGTGAGATGAAGATATTTATCATTTATTAATATATTATAAGTTCTAATATATTAATATGAAATCATATTATTTAATTAGTATTGATCAAGAATTAGTTTGGAATTAATTTTGTGATCAAAAGAGACTAATTAAATAAATTGGGATTGATTTGGTAAATCATTCGTTCTTATATAGTGGGCTTATGATCCATGATTCTTCATGTTGGGCTAAACCCATGTGGTGACCCACGGATACTCCATGGGGGTTAAAACCCATGGATCATGAAGAATATGGAAATTCATGAGTTAGATGGTGTAACCCTAATGTGAACACTATATAAAGAAGCCTCATACTTGTAAAATTGGCACTTAAGTTACACAAGTGAGGGCTAGCCGATTTTTGTCTAATATATTCTTCTATCAAGTTATTCCAATTGTTGGTGGTGTTGTGTGAAGCATTTGCTCCATCACATTTGTGGTGCTAGGCTCAAAAAGTCTTAAGGAATCAAAGCTACAATAAAGGTATGTAATTCTACTAGTTTTGTATATTAGATATACCTCTTGATATGCTAGTTAGGATGAAAACCTTGGAAAATGAAAGATATTAGAGAAAACATAGATCCAAGGTTTCTATGGTTGCATGTACACCATAGGACTGTTAGAATTCTCAAAGCCCATCAATATTTCATAATCTTTGCTGAAAGATCTTTGTGTCAACATAATGTTGGTGAGTCCACAAGTTTTGTATACTTGAAAATACTTTGTAAAGTTTTGTTAGGTCATCTCCTTTTGTATTCTCAACTTATGGTAGTAAATTTCTATGTATAAAACTGTTCCTTTATTGTTTAAAGTAGTGGGTTTAGATAGTTCACCAACTAGATCTAAACTTGGATTTATGAATAGAAGGATGTATTGCATTACTTTTACTAATTCTAAAATCCTTTGTTAGCACTTGGTTAATATTATCGTAGTATTCTTTTATCGTGTTATATGTATTACTTCTTTCTTCGAGGTGTTCCTTAAGAATAGTAGATTAAGTTTAATAGGGATAATCTAAACTCGTTCGCTCGAGTTTTAACTATACTATCAGTACTTGTTTCTTTGATAGCTAGTTTTTAGTTTAACAAAGTTATTATGAGTTCCTATAATTGAGCTATGACTGTTGACTTCCCCAAAAAACTACAAAACTTCATCGGATGTTGTAAATGTGTTTTGGAAAGTTATGTCTGCTTCGACATGTAGTCGGGTTGTAACTAGAAACTATAGGTGGAAGTGTCATCCCCTATAAATATATACATATCTTTCCTGATCACTTAATATTTAACAGTTATAGGTGGGGGCTACCTGAAAGTCCTTCAGCATGTTGATGAATCATGTCTCATCTAACTCTTGTCGTGGGGGCCTCCCCTAGTCGGTTGTGTTGTTATTCTTATTATATTTATACGAGTTACTCATTACACACACACACACACACACATATATATATATATATATATATATATATATATATATATATATATATATATTATTTCTGTGTTTTGCAAAGCTGAGTATTTGGGTAGACTTACCACTTAGTACTAAGATTATCTAAAGGGTGGCTATAATAGTGACTACAGTATCAGCATTTCTTGGGAACTAGCCAACATAGTGTTTTTGTATGATATTTTCGAACAATGTGAATCAACGTAACAACTACACATAATATTATTTCCACAAGTTTGGCCAGAGTATCTACTAGGCATAATATCATCCTAACGTTATGTGCATGATTATCTAACTAAACCTATACAATAAGTAATAACGATGTTGAAGTGTGTGAAAGGATTAGCCTGAGCTTGATATTTATAAGGAATTTTTAGGGGGGAGGTTGTACAGTGCATGCTGCACAGTACGCGTGAACCATTCAAGTGTTGACACGTTTCCTCTTCCCCTGGTGTCAGGTCATATTGATCTTGATTAATTGGGGTGTCGGAATGCACGTCGCACACTATGCCTATGTGCACACAAGGTCATTTTGTAAACTATGAAAATTCATAATTGTTGCGTATAAACTTTGGTTTCAACGACTCTTATATATCCGAGTGGGTCTCGACGTACTCTGTGACTTTCCTTTTGGTCATTTTGGACACTTTTGACTTCACTTTTCGAGTAGTTTTGACTATCGTTATGATTTATAAAAAATCATAACTCTCTTCTATGGTTTCCGTGTTAGGCGTTCTTCATCTCATAATTCCTACTTTTAGTAGTAGTACGATTATCCTTTTGGTGATTTTTTCCAAAAGTCAACTGTGACAACCCGATATTTCAACTCTTTGTAATGGCCTAATAGGTCAAGTATTGTAAACATTTTTGAGTTAATAAAATTAACTTTGATAATAAAATGACCAAAAAGTTTCTATATAAATTCTTCTATGTTTAAATCTCATTAAACCATGTTCGTACGTAAAAAGAACGCCCAAATCCGACTTCGTATATTGAAGTTATGATTTTTCCAAGTTCAGCTTAGCAACAGACAGCTAAAAACTCGAAACGGACATCGAGCGACATTTGACCGGAATGACCTAAACGAGAATCGAAGGTCTCGACAATGGTATTTCAACGGTAAAAAGTCTGGCAAAAACCGACGTCAGATAAAGAAGTTATGAATTTTTAAAGAGATTCCTTAATCACGTCATTTTAATAAATAAATAATAAAAATAATTTCGGAATTTGCCAATGGAATCTAAACGAAAGTTGTAGATCGTAGTCTCACCTTCGCGGGGATATAAAGAACGTCGAAAACGGAGTTCGTATGAAGGAGATATGAATTTTTGAAGTTTGATAAATAATTTATATAAAATTTTTATTCAAAATTCGGTATTATCCGAAGAGGAGTCAGCCTAGGGCCGAGGTACGCGCCGCGTACCCTCGTACGCCCCGCGTACTAGAGGGCACGGCCTCGGATCATCCACATCGCCCTATGTGAAGCTACCCGACCCGCCGTCCCATCCGACCCGCTCCATCCGAACTACGTAAGCAGTGACGTCCCGTACGCGCCGCGTACGGGAGTACGCCCCGCGTACGAGGGCCTTCCAACCCCCTATAAAAGGGGTGCGAGGGGTTCCAGAAAAATTGCTCATTCGTGCTCGCACTACCCCGAAGCCCTGGTCATTTTTGCTCAAGTCCCGAGGGTCGATTTTACTCCTGAGATTCCCGAGAATCCCGAGAAAAATCCGTTTCCTGAGATGAAACTCTGCCCGGTTTTCGATCTCGCTATCTTCAAGCTTCCAAGTGAGTTCATACCCCTTTATTCAACCTTTGAAATGCTTTTAAATGTTTTAAATACTTTATGGGGGGGGGGGGATACAAGTTAAACACTTATAGTTATTGCTTCGATCACATGTGATTGCATTAATCACATGTGATTAATAACTAGGAAACCAATGATTGTATCACTGTTCAAACTGTTTTACTTCAAAATGTTTTACAAAATCTTTTACTTATCAAATGCTTTATTGCAAACTTTGTTTTACTACTTATAAATTTGCATGCCCATATATGTATAGATGTATAAATAATGTTTAAAGGGCTTAGGAAAACCACCTGTCCTATTTCCTTTTCCTCGATTTGGATGTGGTCTGGTGGAATTTCGGGTGACCATCCGAGGGTCGTTTCAATATTAGTTATATATCATATATACATGTATTGACATAAAAGTACGTCCATATTCATACTTATCAGCACCTCGTTAGTAAGTTACCATCGGGGTAACACGGGATCATACTACTACAATTTCTAGATCAACGAGTCAGTTCATTTAGGAGTTAATACTTATTACTAAGTGAACATATACAACGATACTAGAACAAGTAACATTATATTACATAAACACAAATACGTTAACAATTGTGATCCACTGTATGGGAGCATGTCTTAATTGACATGACCCGAGTTGTAGCCAGAGTCTCTTGGAGGGAGAGCGTGAGTTTGCGTATAGATCTATACTGGATTGACTATCCTACACCTTGCTGCTAGCTACAGTGGGACCGATAGGTCTGCGGATGCCAAACTTCATACCTTATTTTCGACTATATGTTGTCGATGTTACCAGTCGATAGTATGGTGCAATTTATCACACGATACCTTATTATAAACCCGGTTTAAGGTAGTTAGTACAGCAGTAGTTCATATAAAACAAAACTACAGTACTACAATAATTTACCCATTACATTTTGGTGATAACCTCACTTAAACTTTAATGTACAAACTATATTTTGATAAATGATAGTTACACTTGGGAAATTACACACTTTTACATCAAACGAGCATACAAAACAGTTAAGCCTTGGTAGAGGGCTACTTTAACAGAAAATATAGGTTTTTCTGTGAGATTCAAACTTTTACAAACACTTACATACATTTACAACTCATACTTGCAACAGGTTCAAACGTTTTGATAACAAACCTCGACACTAAAATATTTATGAACTCACCAGCTTAATGCTGATAAACTCTTTCAAAATAACTTGTATTCTCAGGTCATCAGTAGTCAGGTACCGATGCTAGCTTTTGAGAAGATGGAGCGCATTCAAGACTCATCATATTATTTTGATTTAAATTATATTTTTGGTGTCTAAAACTGTACGGAACACGCTTGTATTAAAATTTTATATTTAATGCAATGGATGATGTTGTTTGCTTATTTACATTTACTATGTTGTGATACTTTACATGACGTCCTCCGCCCCAGAACGTTTCCACCATTCTTGGTTTTGGGGTGTGACAGATTGGTATCAGAGCATTGTTTATAGTGAAGCAAGTATATCAACCCATAAAAGATATACTAAACTATAAACCCATTTGGGATTAAAACACTCTGACCAAGAGTCTATACTTTAAATACTAAAATCGTTAATGAAGTATACTAGTCTGCATTCATACTAAAACCAGTGTCACAACGACAAGAACAAGAGTATTACGATTGTTAAATATCACAGGTAAGCTAGGGGATGTATGGTCAGTCCTGGGAATGACATAGTCTGATCAACTATGCTGGTCCGAGGAGTGATTAGCATATGCCCTAGAATAGTTGTGATGTGTTAACAAGTCTAAAAACTTACCAACAATGCCACAAAAGATCAGTGGAACTTAAACTTAAAATACTATAGGTGTATTTTGTGCTATTAACTACATACATACTATATCTTTATACCTCTCTTCTTGCGTAGATTTAAATGGCTGGATTCCATCACGATGACCCGTACATTCCAAATAAAGGCAACATAGGAATGCTCGAAGAAGAGTCTGACAATGAACACCAAATTCCGTTGGATGATCATCAAGCTGAAGGCTTCTCAGATGGATCAGACTCTGAGCCTGAAGTCAACAACCTACTGCTCGTAGGTCAACCCCCGAACAACAACCCTCGACCAGCTTTTCCAGGTCCTACTCCCTTATGGGCAAACAACTTGAATCGTTGGAGTGATGAACAGGGTCAACCCTTACCATACTTTGGGGACCGAAGCTTTTACAACGTCAGCAATGGTGGCTCTGCTGACCGAGCCCTGCCTGTCATTATCCGCAGGATAGCTCGTAATGTCGAGCAAGGTAGAGCAGCCATCGACCGGGTCATGGAGATTGATGCCAACTCAGGTGTCAACACAGTCCGCATCCGCCGTCTTGAAGAAGACATGGAACAGACCCGGAGAAACAATGAAACCCTACAGCAACATCTGGTTGCCTCTCAAGCTGAAGTCATGGAACTCCGAGCTCGTCAAAGTGCTCATGAGCAATACCTTCAAGAGGTGGTCCGTCAAATGAGAGACCTTAGGGTTCTCCCGAGGAATATTCATCGCCGTTAGATGATGTCTAGTACATCATTATATTTAGGGTTAAGGATTAGCCTTTAACATCTATGCTCTAAGTAGCACTCGTCAGTAAAATATTCCTAACTTTCAGTACTCTAATTAGGAATCTAAGAACTGTCAAACTTTTCTATATGGTATGATGTAAGACCTACTGTTAGGTCGATTTTCCTTGAACTTATTACATCAGTAATACCAGTATTATTGAAATCTATCTAAATTGTGGGAAAAATCTATACACTTGTGTTTTCCTACTAATATTTCTTGTTGTGATTTCAAACACTCATTCAACTGTTGGGCTATGGTTAGTTAGTCCATGTATCACTCTCACGTTGCTTACAAAATGATTCTTACCATTTTTCTTACCTTTATAAACTTATAGCTGAAAGATGCCTCCTCGCAAATCTCCCAGGAATAATCCTGCACCACCACCTCCTCCGCCTCCGGTCATCGATACTGCAGCCCTAAATGTTGCCGTAGCTGCAGCAGTGGCAACTGCCATGGCTCAGTATCACTCTTCTGATGCCAGCAGAGGTGGAACCCCTGTGGAATCAACCCCGGTTGAAACCCCTGTGCGCTCGAGAGAGTGCTCTTACAAGGATTTCACCAACTGCAAGCCGAAGTCCTTTCATGGGACCGGCGGAGTCATTGCTCTCTCGCAATGGTTCGAGAAGACTGAAGCGGTCTTCGAAATATGTTCATGCCCTGCTGCGAGGAAAGTGAAATATGCCGCATGCACCTTTGAAGGAAAGGTCCTGACGTGGTGGAACGGCCACGTTAAATCTCTAACTCTCGTCGTAGCCAACGACATAGGCTGGGAAACGATGAAAGACCTCATGATTGAGGAATACTGCCCGAGGGGCGAGATCCAGAAACTAGAGCAGGAGCTTTGGAGCCTGACAATGAAGGGCACCAACATTGTCGCTTACACCGCCAGATTCAGCGAACTGGTGGCCCTCTGCCCTAATATGGTTCCCACTGAAGGGAAAACGATCGAAAGGTACATATGGGGGCTTGTGCCTCCGTATCAGGGGAATGTTCTAGCATCAAACCCCGCTACCTTCGACAGTGCCAAACGATTGGCACAACGACTCATTGACCATGGAGTCAAAACCCCTGCAACCACAACCACGCTAGCCATCCCAGAACTCTCCAAACCCGCTGATACTAAGCGGAAATTCTGGGATGAAAAAAAGAAGCAACAGGCTGCCAAAAAGCAGCAAATTGTGGCAATACATGCCGCAATAACCCCTGCTGCTACTACTACTCCAGTGGGTGGGTATGCTGGAAGTTCGCCCAAGTGCAACAGATGCAACTACCACCATAATGGCCCCTGCCATGAAATGCAGTGCTCTAACTGCCACAGGAGAGGACACACAATCCGTTTCTGTAAATCTCCGGCGAGACCGATCGCCCAAGTCCCCGGCTCTAGCGCGAGCCCGACCTGCTGTGGATGTGGCGAAGCAGGCCACTATAAGAGGGATTGCCCCAAGGCGAAAAATGCTGGCGGAGCAGGGAGGGTACTAGCAATAGGCCACGGAGAGGCAGTTGCTGACCCGACAGTGGTGACTGGTACGTTCCTCCTCGATGACTCTTATACATGCATTCTATTCGATAGTGGAGCGGAGCGAAGCTTTGTAAACCATAAATTTACTCGCATGCTTAATCAACCACCGCACGCACTCAAAGAACTATTCACAGTAGAAATGGCTAATGGAAAACCTGAAAGTACGAGTAGCATATACTTAGGTTGTACCCTAACTCTAGATAACCATTCATTCCCAATCGACCTCATGCCAGTCTCAATAAAAAGTTTCGACGTTATCATTGGCATGGATTGGTTAAGCCTTCATCGCGCCGACATCATGTGCTACGAGAAAGCAGTCCGTTTAAACCTTCCGTCTAACGAAACTCTTATAGTCTACGGCGACAAACCCGGTGCAAGTCTTCGCATCATATCAAGTATTCAAGCACAGAAGTATCTGCGTAAGGAATACCATGCATTCCTTGCTCACGTTGTCGACACGAGCCTCGAAACGAAAGAACTAAAGAACATCCCTGTAGTGAGCGACTTCCCCGACATTTTTCCAGAAGAACTACCCGGGTTACCTCCGCAACGACAGGTCGAGTTCAGAATCGACTTACTCCCAGGAGCTACCCCAGTAGCCAAGTCGCCCTACCGTTTAGCACCGGCTGAGATGCAGGAACTGTCTGGTCAACATAACGAACTGCTCAGCAAGGGCTTCATAAGACTAAGCTTCTCACCTTGGGGAGCACCGGTCTTGTTCGTTAAGAAGAAAGACGGATCATTCCGTATGTGTATTGACTACAGAGAACTCAACAAACTAACGGTCAAGAATCGTTACCCTCTGCCTCGCATAGACGATCTATTTGACCAACTGCAAGGGGCGAACTATTTTTCTAAGATAGATCTGAGATCCGGATATCACCAGTTACGAGTGCTGGAGGAGGATGTGCCGAAGACAGCCTTCCGAAATCGTTACGGACATTATGAGTTTGTGGTGATGCCATTCGGATTGACCAATGCGCCAACAGTCTTCATGGATCTGATGAATAGAGTATGCCGACCTTATTTGGATCAGTTCGTCATCGTTTTCATTGACGACATCCTGATCTACTCCCGAAGTAAGAAAGAGCATGGCGATCACCTGCGACAAATTTTAGAGACGTTACGAAAAGAGAAACTTTATGCGAAGTTCTCGAAATGTGAATTTTGGATCCGAAGAGTCGAATTCTTAGGACACGTGGTAAGCGAAGAGGGAATCCACGTGGACCCAACCAAAATTAAAGCCATTGAGAACTGGTCAGCACCTAAGACGCCGACAGAAATTCGTCAATTTCTAGGTCTTGCTGGCTACTACCGCAGATTCATTCAGAACTCCTCCGGAATAGCAAAACCTCTTACAACCCTGACCTAGAAAGGCGTGGCCTTTGACTGGGAAGAGAAACAAGAAAGAGCATTCCAAACGCTCAAGCGAGCCTTGTGCACCGCGCCAATACTATCTCTCCCCGAAGGGATAGAAGACTTCGTAGTGTATTGCGATGCATCGAACCAAGGGCTCGGGTGTGTTCTGATGCAGCGAGGTAAGGTCATCGCCTACACCTCGAGACAGTTGAAGACACACGAGGTTAACTACACGAACCACGATCTTGAACTAGGAGCAGTGGTGTTTGCTTTGAAGATCTGGAGACATTACTTGTATGGAACGAAAAGCACTATCTTTACCGACCACAAGAGTTTACAAAACATTTTCGATCAAAAGGAGCTCAACATGAGACAACGACGGTGGGTCGAGCTACTCAGTGATTACGAATGCGATATTCGTTATCATCCGGGTAAAGCCAACGTAGTAGCAGACGCCCTAAGTCGGAAGGAATATTTTGGTCGAAAAATCAAGTCATTGTCAATAACCATCCATTCACACTTGTCTAATCAAATTCAGACGGCCCAACTTGAAGCCATGAAACCTGAAAATGTGATGAGTGAATCCCTCAGAGGAATGGACAAGAATTTAGAAGCCAAGGGTGACGGAGCCTTATATTTCATGGATCGGATTTGGACACCGAAACATGGTGGTTTCCGAGACTTGGTCATGATCGAGGCGCACAACACTCAGTATTTCGTCCACCCAGGTTCAGATAAGATGTATCTGGATCTTAAAAAGCTATACTGGTGGCCTAATATGAAAGCAGAGATTGCTACCTTCGTGAGTAAATGCCTTACTTGCGCAAAGGTTAAGGTCGAGTACCAGAAGCCCTCTGGTTTATTGCAACAACCAGAGATCCCAGAATAGAAGTGGGAGCGGATCACTATGGATTTCATAACCAAGTTGCCCAAGACAGCGGGTGGACTTGATACCATATGGGTCATCGTCGATAGATTGACCAAGTCTGCACACTTCCTGCCTATCAAAGAAACCGACAAGATGGAGAAACTTACGAGAACATACATTAGGGAAATCGTACGGCTACATGGTGTACCTATGTCCATTATCTCCGATAGAGATAGTAGGTTTACCTCAAGATTTTGGCGATCACTACAACATTCCCTAGGAACAAGGCTAGACATGAGCACAGCCTACCATCCTCAGACCGACGGATAGAGTGAGAGGACCATCCAAACACTGGAAGATATGTTACGAGCCTGTGTGATTGACTTTGGGAAGGCATGGGATACTCATTTACCCCTTGTCGAGTTTTCCTATAATAACAGTTATCACACGAGCATCAAGGCTGCTCCATTTGAAGCCCTCTACGGCCGAAAGTGCAGATCCCCTCTGTGCTGGGCTGAGGTGGGTGATACCCAACTAGCAAGGGGGAAAGCTTCCGACATTACTCTTACCGGTCCGAAAATCATCCGGGAAACGACAAAGAAGATCGTTCAGATCCGTGAACGATTGAAAGCCTCTAGAGACCGACAGAAGAGCTACGCAGATAAACGAAGGAAACCTTTGGAATTTCAGGTGGGAGACCGAGTCCTTCTCAAAGTTTCACCCTGGAAGGGCTTGATACGCTTCGGCAAGCGTGGGAAGCTTAATCCGAGGTACATAGGGCCTTTCGAAATTCTTGCAAGAGTCGGCCCCGTAGCTTACAAACTCGATCTACCAGGCTCACTTCGTAACGTGCATTCTACATTCCACGTATCTAACTTGAAAAAGTGTCTATCCGACGAGACTCTCGTAATCCCACTTGACGAGATCGAGATCAACGAGATCCTCAATTTTGTGGAAGAACCAGTAGAAATCATGGACCGAGAGGTCAAGCAAACAAAACAAAGTCGCATACCCATCGTGAAGGTTCGCTGGAACGCTAAGCGGGGACCTGAATTCACATGGGAACGCGAAGATCAGATGCAACACAAGTACCCACATCTATTTCCCTAATCCACGAGTGTTCTCTTACTTTGAATTTCGGGACGAAATTCCCTCTAACGGGGGGATGATGTGACAACCCGATATTTCAAATCTTTGTAATGGCCTAATAGGTCAAGTATTGTAAACATTTTTGAGTTAATAAAATTAACTTTGATAATAAAATGTCCAAAAAGTTTCTATTTAAATTCTTCTATGTTTAAATCTCATTAAACCATGTTCATACGTAAAAAGAACGCCCAAATCCGACTTCGTATATTGAAGTTATGATTTTTCCAAGTTCAGCTTAGCAACAGACAGCTAAAAACTCGAAACGGAGATCGAGCGACATTTGGCCGGAATGACCTAAACGAGAATCGAAGGTCTCGACAATGGTATTTCAACGGTAAAAAGTTTGGCAAAAAACGACGTCAGATAAAGAAGTTATGAATTTTTAAAGAGATTCCTTAATCACATCATTTTAATAAATAAATAATAAAAATAATTTCGGAATTTGCCAATGGAATCTAAACGAAAGTTGTAGATCGTAGTCTCACCTTCGCGGGGATATAAAGAACATCGAAAACGGAGTTCGTATGAAGGAGATATGAATTTTTGAAGTTTGATAAATAATTTATATATAATTTTTATTCAAAATTCGGTATTATCCGAAGAGGAGTCAGCCTAGGGCCGAGGTACACGCCGCGTACCCTCGTACGCCCCGCGTACTCGAGGGCACGGCCTCGGATCGTCCACATCGCCCTATGCGAAGCTACCCGACCCGCCGTCCCATCCGACCCGCTCCATCCGAAATACGAAAGCAGTGACGTCCCGTACGCGCCGCGTACGGGAGTACGCCCCGCGTACGAGGGCCTTCCAACCCCCTATAAAAGCGGTGCGATGGGTTCCGGAAAAATTGCTCATTCACTCTCCTTTTTCTTGCGTTTTACCTCGTTTTCCGTGCTCGCACTACCCCGAAGCCCTGGTCATTTTTGCTCAAGTCCCGAGGGTCGATTTTACTCCCGAGATTCCCAAGAATCCCGAGAAAAATCCGTTTCCTGAGACGAAACTCTGCCCGGTTTTCGATCTCGCTATCTTCAAGCTTCCAAGTGAGTTCATACCCCTTTATTTAACCTTTGAAATGCTTTTAAATGTTTTAAATACTTTATGGGGGGGGGGGGATACAAGTTAAACACTTATAGTTATTGCTTCGATCACATGTGATTGCATTAATCACATGTGATTAATAACTAGGAAACCAATGATTTTATCACTGTTCAAACTGTTTTACAAACTCTTTTACTTATCAAATGCTTTATTGTAAACTTTGTTTTACTACTTATAAATTTGCATGCCCATATATGTATAGATGTATAAATAATGTTTAAAGGGCTTAGGAAATCCACCTGTCCTATTTCCTTTTCCTCGATTTGGATGTGGTCTGGTGGAATTTCGGGTGACCATCCGACGGTCATTTCAATATTAGTTATATATCATATATACATGTATTGACATAAAAGTACTTCCATATTCATAGTCATCAGCACCTCGTTAGTAAGTTACCATCAGGGTAACACGGGATCATACTACTACAATTTCTAGATCAACGAGTCAGTTCATTTAGGAGTCAATACTTATTACTAAGTGAACATATACAACGATACTAGAACAAGTAACATTATATTGCATAAACACGAATACGTTAACAATTGTGATCCACTGTATGGGAGCATGTCTTAATTGACATGACCCGAGTTGTAGCCAGAGTCTCTTGGAGGGAGAGCGTGAGTTTGCGTATAGATCTATACTGGATTGACTATCCTACACCTCGCTGCTAGCTACAGTGGGACCGATAGGTCTACGGGTGCCAAACGTCATACCTTATTTTCGACTATGCGTTGTCGATGTTACCAGTCGATAGTATGGTGCAATTTATCACACGATACCTTAATATAAACCCGGTTTAAGGTAGTTAGTACAGCAGTAGTTCATATAAAACAAAATTACAGTACTACAATAACTTACCCATTACATTTTGGTGATAACCTCACTTAAACTTTAATGTACAAACTATATTTTGATAAATGATAGTTACACTTGGGAAATTACACACTTTTACATCAAACGAGCATACAAAACAGTTAAGCCTTGGTAGAGGGCTACTTTAACAGAAAATATAGGTTTTTCTGAGAGATTCAAACTTTTACAAACAATTACATACATTTACAACTCATACTTGCAACATGTTCTAACGTTTTGATAACAAACCTCGACACTAAAATATTTATGAACTCACCAGCTTAATGCTGATAAACTCTTTCAAAATAACTTGTATTCTCAAGTCATCAGTAGTCAGGTACCGATGCTAGCTTTTGGGAAGATGGAGCGCATTCAAGACTCATCATATTATTTGGATTTAAATTATATTTTTGGTGTCTAAAACTGTACAGAACACGCTTGTATTAAAATTTTATATTTAATGCAATGGATGATGTTGTTTGCTTATTTACATTTACTGTGTTGTGATACTTTACATGACGTCCTCCGCCCCAGAACGTTTCTGCCATTCTTGGTTTTGGGGTGTGACATCAACCATTCTCCTTGTAGTTTTCGTTGCTGTAAATTTTTACGTACGCTAGATATTTATTTACTATATAATTCATATCTCACTCATACTGAGTCAAAATTTTGCGAAGTTTATATTTTTGGAATCACGATAACATGTACTCTAAAAATAGTATCACGCTTTCAAAGTGACATGACTTTTCGTGCACTTATTTTTGAGCCTAATTGTTGACGTATTTATGGACAAAGAATTGAATATATATATATATATATATATATATATATATATATATATATATATATATATATATATATATATATATATATATATATATATATGCGTGTGTGTGTATTTGGTGGTTACAAGATTGTCCTTATTACATTTTCATGTTTTATTGTTAACTACTAAAGGCAATTGATGATGAATTTTCGAGGTTGTCACATCCTCCCTCAGTTAAGGGAAATTTGTCCCCGAAATTTCACTCTTAGTACCTGATGTTGAGGCACTAATTAGGAGGAATTTAGTGGATTTTTGAACTTTTGAAACTTCTCCTATGGCATAACTTTATAGACTAACTTTTTCCTCCTAAGGTTTGTTCTTTCAATGAGGCTTGGAACTGCTTTGGTAGTTGCGAGGGCTGGTGGCAGTGTTGATAAGTGTTCTCCAATCTTTCATAGTGGTGTCGAACATGATTAGATTTCCCTTTCTAAATTTAATTTGTTGGGTGCTTGTTGACTAATGTTGCTTCAGGAGGCGGTTGAAAGTTCATTTCTACTTCTAATCCTTCGAATTTGTGAGGTGGACAAAAATCACTTGGGCAAGCCCAATGAATTTTTTCCAAGCCCCTTAAAAGAGGGGAATGGGCTACCTGGTCACCAACCAAAGGGATTTAGGGTTTCCTCCTTAAACCATAGCTTTGGGACTAAGCTACCTCAACTATATATAGGGCCATATGTTGGGTTTTGTGTACTATAACACCCATATGATGCACATACAACCCTAATGCTTTGGATATAAGTTTTCTCCAGTTTTACATGTAACAAAAATTATCCAAAGCATGAAGCCTACAACTAGCATAGAATTTGATATTTCCAACACAAAATCATGTTAGAGGAATACCTCTTAATTGTAACATGTAGAATTTGGCCTTTCAAGAGCTTAATACCTCAAGTGTGATGCCTCAAACAAGTCACAAACACCATGAATAATTTGATGATTATGAGAGAGAGGTCATGAACCTAAAATCGGCTAGGCATTCACCTTAGGAGTCATAGGTTCGATTTTAGGGTTTAAGGAATACATATATAGTGTAGAATTCCAAGAGTCATGCAAACCCTAATTCTTATACTTAGGCTTATGATCCAATAACTCATATGGACTAATTCTTCATGGACTCTCCCATAAAATTAGTCCATCATGGATTAATAGCCCAAACCATATGTATCACTGATTTACATAATCAGTCCCCATTAATTTAATTAGTCTCTTTTGATCACTGAATTAATTCCAACTTTATTCTTGATCAGTATTAATTAAATAATATGATTTCTCAATTAACATATTATATTTATAATATATTAAAAAATCAAAAAATAACCTCTTTCACAAATATCCATCCTATCAGATTGTTCTAGTGAAGACAACACGAAATGGACCATGCTACTCTCGGGCCAAGTACATACCAATTATAGTTATGGGCTTAGACACCTAATAAAACAATCTCCCACTTGGATAAGTGTAATAACTATTATTGCAAGTACGACTCCAAAGATCAACTGGCAATCGTAGCTCTCAAAAGCCGCTTTTGAACTCTGATCTTTTCAATAACGCATCCATTAGATAAGGGATCATATATTCCTGTATTCTATATATCTTATGAACTAAGACATGGATTATAATCATTCTCTTTTATCCCTATCAGGGTAAAAGGAATGGAAAAACTTTGACTTATATGCTTGCTCTATTTTCTCATCAAATCACACACAACAATATGTTTTATAACGCCAAGTTACTTGTACGTTTTCACATCATCAATGTGCAACCAACTTGTAAAATACAACTCATATGTCTCTGTTTCATGAATATAAGATATTATCATCTCACAATCACTTGTGATAAAATTCATGAAGTGATTCAGATGAGCATGGGTTTAATCCAATAGTCAAATCTTATTACAGGAGTACTCATGAATACTGTAGTAATCATTTTTTTTCTATGTTTAACACTTCGACAATCTACAGACGGATTCATGAGGGTCTCGCCTCAGTACCTACTTCCAAAGTATGATCGACTGTGGACGGTTTCAATAATGTTATTATTCGGGAAGTCAAAACATGCGAAGTGAAAAACAAGAATAATCGAACCCAATATGGTCTCAAAACTTTTGAATATTAATAAAACACCTTCTATTTAATCACCATATCGATTACACATTATTCATTGTATAATGTTTTGGCTGATCAACTTAACACTTGAATTAAGTCAATAGTAATCCCATGATCGAAGAATGCACACTATGTTTACCTACGGTCCTTACTTTGTGAAATATATCAAAAGAAGATATTTCCAATGAAACTCATTTCACAATTCCAAATCAATAATGGAAGAAAACCTAATTCCTACCACTATAATGCAAGGATCCTTTTGTAATGACTATGTACACAAGTCACAGAGACTTTGTCGATTACAAAACTTTCCATTGGAAATTGTAACAAGAAAATTCCATAGATACGAAGTCTCATATTCAAAGCACATTTCTTTGAACATCCATCTTGCATAAAAGTTTCTAACTTACTCATATATTATTGATATCCAACTCCCATTATGAAACTTTTCCATAATTGCCATACGACTATCCATTCTAAATAGAATCCTATCTATTAACAATTATTTCAATATAGTGCATTCATTACTATACTTCTAACTATCCTTAAGCAACGGATCCTTAGCGAACCTCACATCATCGACGACAATTGTTTAATAATTTTAGTCATATCCGATTCTAGTACTTTTTCCCTCTCAATGCCCTACGAATTTGGAAAATCAGAACACATGAATATTATAGCATATGAAATCAATCCTATACCCGAAGCATATGGGATACGATCCATAATGTCTTATATAAAGACATGATACTAGACAAGTCTCTTGCTATGACACTTCCAAACATAGAATTACCATGTTGAAACATTCCATATGATACTAGAAAAGTCTCATGCTATGACACTTCCATACATAGAATTCCCATGTTGAAACATTCCAATATGGTAATCATAATCTAAACTTTGTAATGAAAGTTAATAAGTATTGATTTCTAGAAGTCTAGCTAGTTTCTAAGTACCTATCAACGCTAGTGGGAGCCTAAGCGTTATGCTAGTAAGAATATAATTATCATGATAGTATGATTATTATGTGAAGTGTTGCAAGTTAGCAGTACTAGTTATAGGAAACAAACGTTACAAATTCGCAAAATTGCAAAACTTGATAAGTTGTTTTGCTATAATAAGGGAGAGGATACTTATACTTTATTTCGAATCTAGAAGTTTAGATTGAAGTATTAATTAGACTTACTCATGGATATATATATATATATATATATATATATATATATATATATACACACACATACAGGTTTACTCTTGATTTGTTATTGAAATCTTTCAAGATATTTGGGATTCCCACTGACCTCTTGACATATAAGATTCTCTTGTGAAGAACCATTCCTTGAAAAACAAACATCTAAGAGTTAGTGTGGATTCTTCTAAAGAATGACACTTCCTACAATTGGTCTTAGTTGGTCTTTGTTTTAAGGCTAGTACCGAACACAATATTCTATAATTCGGAAGAGTGATGTCGTAATCCAATTGTAAAATATCTGAAGGTAGGTAAATGACGATTACCAATTTCCACCATCAAAAACCAAAAAGTGCATTAGGTTTTAAATGAATTGAAATTCCTAGATTCTTTGAGATTCATTGAACTTTTTCAATGACATGTTTAATCTCGATTATGCCCTTAAAGTTTGTGACTGGGATGCCGATGATCACAAACAAGGTGTGAATAACCATGCAAATTAGCTTGGTACTCTAGAAGTTATTTATCACCTAATAAATGTTTCGGTTAACCACACACGCTCCATTGATCTATGACAAACCACGAGCTACCCATTGGTATCCTCCATTAGTCCCATAATAGTGTGCCGGTTAACCATACACCCACCACTAACCACTATTAAGGTGCAATGTGCAATTTCATGAGTTAGAATCAAATTCATATTTTTTTTCCTAAGTAACTAATATTGGGAATTTATCTAACATTTAGTTACTTAATATTTCATCATACTTTTAATGAGGATTTAAATGTCTTGTCAAATCTGTTCAGCTAACGACCCACCACTAGTCAAGAGTGCGGTGGGTAAGAGTGGATACCCATTCAATCCCCATTTTATAATCTATTTCCTTAAACACCCTTATAGACTAGCTTCGTGAATGAGGCCTACTAACAGTAAGACTAAACTTTTACTTATACATATATAATATATTAAACTTTTGATGTTATATAGTGTAAGGGTGTATTTTACACATTTAAAATACTTTGTGGTTTAATCTATTAATAAATTTTACTCTTAATTTAATTAACTTCAAACCATATGATTATGTATTTATTAATTCTATTTTAATTAAACAGTTTAATCAATTTAATAAAGTTCATACGGTGTAATTGAACTATTTAAAGCAACAAGGTTATAAAAATTCAAAATTCAAAATTATTTAATTAAGTTTTAAGTTTTAAGTTATGAAACCAAGAGTTGCACCTTTTTGAAACCTTTCAATTACTAGATGTCTTAGAATTCAATATTTCAAATTAAAACATTTTAATTAAACTTTTCAAATTCCAAAACATAATTCAAAACTCTTGAATTCCAAACTTGATGACAAGTTTTAAAACTCCATAAAAAAAACTTTTGAGTTCCAAAACTTGATGACAAGTTTTGTAACTCCTAACAACATTTAGATGAAATTTTAAAACCAATAAAATAATCATAATTTTATCTTTTACAAATTTGACATAATGCAACTCTTATAGCAAGATAACTTCAAATCAATATATTACAAACAATTAGTGTATCATATAATTTCAAGATTTAACAATTTATCTTTTAATTGGATGCAATAATCATTACCATACTAGAAAAAACAGATTTTATGATACAAAACAGTTTAAGGTAATGATCCAAATCCAATTCTAGCCAAAAAACACAAAAAACTACAAACACGCTATCCGACTCGTCGAGCCAACTTATGGACTCGTCGAGTTCATCATGAACTCGTCGAGTCCCTCTTTCATAGTGTAATTTTTTTGACTTTTTCAGGTTCTAAAGAATTAAGCAAGCATCAATATAAAGGAAAACTACCCATGGCTCTGATACCACTATTAGATTTTGTGTACTATAACACTCCTATGGTGTGCATACAACCCTAATGCTTTGGATCTATGTTTTTTTCTAGTTATACATGCAACAAAAATTATCCAAAGCATGAAGCCTACAAGTAGAATACAATTTGATATTTGCAACATAAAAATCAAGTTAGATGAATACCTCTTAATTGTAGCTTGTAGAATTTGGCATTTCAAGAGCTTACTACCTCAAGTGTGATGCCTCAAACAAGTTACAAACACCATGAACAATTGGATGACTATGAAAGAGAGGTCATGAACCTAAAATAGGCTAGGCATTCACTTTAGGAGTCGTAGTTCCGATTTTAGGATTTAGGGAATACATATATAGTGTAGAATTCCAAGAGTCATATGCAAACCCTAATTCATACACTTAGGCTTATGATCCAATAGCTCATATGGACTAACTCTTCATGTAGTCTCACATAAACTTAGTCCATCATGGATCAATAACCCAAACCATATGTATCACTGATTTACATAATTTGTCCCTGTTAATTTAATTAGTGTCTTTTGATCATTGAATTAATTCCAGATTAATACTTGATCAATACTAATTAAATAATATGATTTCTCAATTAATATGTTATACTTTTAATATATTAATAAATCATAAATAACCTCTTTAACATATATCAATCCTATCCGATTCTTCTGGTGAAGGCAACCCGAAATGGACCATGCTACTCTCGGGTAAAGTACATACCAATTATAGTTATGGGCTCAGACACCTAATCCAACACCATAACCCTCTTAATTTCAACACTCCTTCCCCTAAGAAGATTTGGCCGAAAATCCTACACCTCTCCTCTCCATAATCTTTAGTTGCTTATCTTAGGTGTGAACCATCAGAGGCACGACACTTGTGGTGCTTGTTGCCAAAAGGTTTGAAGTAGGATTCAAGGTTGTTTGCAATAACAATCTTCAAGGTAGGTATTTATCCTTAGGAATTAGTTTTTTATAAGAAAATTATCATAGATAGATAGTTCCTAGTATGTTGCTTATATGTGAAACATATAGATGCTTATTATGTTACATGTTCCCTAATCATTTAATTATTAAATGTTTTTATGCTTAGTGCATTGATTTTATAACCTCCATGATTTTATAACCTACAATGACAGGTTTTGCGACCTGGCAACACTATGCCCTGATATGGTTACTCTAGAGAGTAAGAAGATAGAATGGTACATCTAGGGTCTAACTTCCCCTACTCAAGGAGATGTACTGTCTTCTAACGCAACCACATTCGATAGTGCCAAACGCTTGGCCCAACGACTCATCGACCATGGAGTCCGCCATGGTGTGGAAGTCCTAGTCCCCGAGCCATCAAAGGGAAAGGACTACAAACAGAAGTCAGGGAACAAGAGGAAGAAGAAGTGAACAACACAGGAAACCCCGCAAGAACAACAAGCAAGTACCATGTACGCCGCTACAACACCTGCTGCTCCAGCACCTACCAGTCGATATGTTGGAACCGTTCCGGAGTGTGGAAAATGCAACTACCACCACACCGGAGTATGTCGGGAAATGCAGTGTCTGAACTGCCATAGAAAAGGACACAGTCCATTTCTGCAGGGCATCGTCTCAACCGATCTCCCAAGTCGCCGGAGTTAAAGAAATTCAAGCCTGCTATGGTTTTGGTGAGACTGGACACTACCAGAAGGACTGCCCGATAAGGAAGAACTTAGGCGCAGATGGATGCATTCTGATGATCACCGCAGGAGAATCAACCCCAGAGTCGCCTTCTAGTAGCGGTACGTTTTCGACTTAGTAATTACTTTAAAATAAAATAAAATTATACTAATAATTATGATTAAAACTTGAGGAAAACACTTAAAAGTAAATATAATAACTCACATATCTAAATAGATCACAGTATTCAAGAGAACTAAAAGATCCGTTTAGAGAAGCTATGATGGCTTAGCATGTACATCAGAGTTGTGCATGAGTGAGATGTCGTAGACTTAGAGTGAGTGATTCTGCCTTAATTCCATTTCCTTGCTTGGTTGTGGATTTGAGGCAGAGTTACTCAGTTGATCGTCTTATTCATCTTAATTATTCATAACTTGTATATGGCGGGCGATTGTAGTGGTACCAAGGAGGATCATGATATAAAGTATCATCACCGGTTATCAAAGCACTTTCATTGCATGAACTCGCACGTAGTGGTACGATACGAAGGAGTGTTAACATCAAAGGGGAACAGAAAGAACTAGAGCATTTACAAAGCGTACATTGTCGAACACACTAAGGGCAGATTGTGGAACACACTAGGGATACATCATCGTATACCAGACCTTTCTTTCTGACTGGCCAAAACTTTGTTCAGTAAACAGTCCGTTACTATCATTCGTCATGAATTGGCATGGTCCTCACCATACTAAGTTCGTATGTTTCTATCACCTCGACCGTCAAGTTCTCTAAACCTTTGTCATTGGTATCGACGGTCCAACCTAAACCTCAGTTTTATCTTTCATATTCTAAACCCTGAAGTACTCGTGCAAAGGGTACTTTGTCCTCCGAAACCTTATCGTCAGATGTCCGCAGACCGTCACGAAATACCACTCGTCCAGCAGACCAAGTTCGAACACAAAGGCTATTGATGAATACAACCCACCTATCACTATTCAGTGTATACGTAGTGGTGGTATATGATTTTGATTACGCATATCTAGTTTGTGTGTTTCCGCACTATCTCCTATTCCTTGTATGGTTGTGGACCTGGGGCAAAGTCGCACATCCGACCGTCTTACTAATCTTAATTTTATACAACTTGTATACACGAAGTAATGATAGTTGGACCAAGTACGAATCCTATCATGAACACTAGGGCAAATTTGCCAAGTCTATGAGTGAGTATTCTGCAAATCAAAGGAGCGCAACCCCAGTAGCACTGTAAGAAAGCTAATTCCGGGACGAAATTCCATCTAACGGGGGGATGATGTGACTGCTTGAAATTTTTTTCTTTGAAAGCTTAGTCAGTTAATTCAACTCAATGACAGACTCACTCCTGCTAATATTATCGCATTGTTTAGATCCTGTTTGAGTGTTCTGAGCCCAATACACTAAACTAATGAGTGCTAGAAAATACCAGCTAGAACCTCTGAACAATGATCAAGCCTAAATCACCAACACCATGAGTTCACGGCCACCACATTCGAGTTTACGGTCGTAAACTCCATGTGGGCTGTAAAGTCACCCTATATAATCAAGTGTTGGCAATTTCTTTCATTTCTTTCTTTCCTTGGCCGATTTTCTCTCATTCTCTCTCAACTGTCATCCAACTTTTACCTTAGATCTTCAAAAGTGTAACTGTTCTATCCCTTGATTAGTTGATACATCTTATTAACTAGCTTCATACATTGATTTCATCCATGAAAATCATGTTTGTTTAGATCTTCAAGAAACACCAAGAACACACACTAGTGTTCTTGGCCAAGATCGACCATTTCAAGCCTCTACGTCGTAAGTACTCTTCCCTACACTTGATAACTAGTTAGGAGTCATGCTTAGAGCCTTGAAATCATCACCAAACCCATCATGTAGAGAGCTTACGGCCCAAGAGTAAACACCCTTGGCCGTAAACTCTAAGAATGGTGATGTTTTGGACCTTAAACACATCTAGACTCTTGTTTAACCTTAGAACACTTGAACCCTTAAGACCCCTTACCTTTAAGACCCTAAAAGTGACCAATTATAGAGTTTAGGGCCAAGTGTAAACTCCTTTGGGCCGTAAATTCCTCAACACTCTCCAATGACTAGGTCTTTCTCATCCTCTAGTAGAGCAAAAGTCCCTCAAGCTTCCCTAGCCTTCAAAACAACACCTATGCATGTTTGACCATGACTTTATGGCCGTAAACTCCCTTTATCCGTAAACCCATGGTAGTAAACTCATGTTAGAGTCCTTCCACACTCCTTAGTCCAATCAGATGTGATTCAACACTTCATTCCAAGTGTTTCCTAGTCCCGTGAGGTGTTTCCTTGCCTTTGGTTACCTCTAAACCCTATATTTATGTCAATATATGTCATTTAGGAATTGTTAAGTCTCGGGATATCATTCGAGGAGCTTCTCATCCTTACACGCATACCTGTTTGATTCACCCACATCAAGTGAGTTCATGACCCGTAATGAATCTTATAAATTGTTTTAAATGCTTGTAAGTGGGGGAGGGTAGGATACAAGTTGAACACAATTTATAATTTTGTAATTGTTTGTTCAACATCTTTTAATGGATTACATATTTCTTTTTATAAGTAATCAAAACATTTCAAAAGCTCTTTTAAAGTTATGTTACTTTTTAGTTTAACAAAAATCCGTTTTAAAGTACAAGCATAACTTAGTAAGTAAAATGAGTCTTTTCAACAACAGTTCAAGTTAAACACTAGTAAACTATAATGGGTATAGCTTAGAGAGTTAGTTCATACTAGATACATTACATGATAATATAAGAGAGCACACAATAAAGAGAAACAGGTAGGAAGACACATTACACGATAACAGAAAGAACATACAAAGATACTATATAGAACAAACATAGTAAGGTGCCATAACATGTGACAAATACAGGATCTAATTATACCAATGAATCAGTTACGCATTGTTCTAAACAAAAGGTGATAGTTATATTAGGTATACATGATCACATAACTTTAATGTGGATATTACGGCCTAACAATTCGTTGCGGAAGCCAGTCTTGATTCTCGGAATCTCTTGTTGCGGTGAACGTATAGTATGGGAATTACTTATCACATTATGACCTTAATAAAGCAAATATGTTTTATGGTGATTAGTACATTCTATTGGTCAACTTATAAGATAACTTAGTACTTATATTTTTCCATTACTTTCATAAAGTGACAGTTCCACTTGAAAGTTAATGCAAACTATTTTTGAGTCAAGATAGCTATACACTAGGGAAAACTTACATTTTTACAAGCGGCAAACAAGAACAGTCGGGTCTAGTACATTTAGTATAAAGGGACCATAATGCTAACCTTATGATTCCTTAATGTATACATCAAGAGATATATTAATAATATCTAATATGTAATAGGATATATGCTTTCTACTTCATTTCCTATTCTTTGTTTGGTTGTGGGATTAGAGCGGATTCACCCAACCTATTATCCATTCGATATTAGTTATATATATGTTCCATATACATTAAGTCATCATAAGGGGTACCAAGTATGGGTCAGGTCATAGGACACTAATTCAATGCACAGTTTTCTTGTACAAAAATACTTTTCAAATCAGAACTTTGGGTATACAAAACTAGAAACTTACCAATAAAGGGTTTAATCCATTTTATTAAACCATAATTTTAAAGGACCTTAGGTAGTTAACTCTACAATACCTTAGTTTATACATGGAAGGTTATATATTATTAATATCCAATAGGTAGTTAGATGTGTGCCTTCCGCCTTATTCCCTGTTCCTTGTTTAGTTTTGGGCTTAGGGCAGGTTCACACAATTAACTACCTGTTCAATATTAGATTATATATAACTAGTATAAACTAAGTGATTATAGACGGAACCACTGTGGTTACTATTTTATTATAAGAAATAACAGTTTTCTTAAAGAATCCTTTCATAAATTATAAAGGAACTATTACAATTAACTCCCTAAGTACCAATGGAATACACCATGGTTATATACAATAAGGATCTAACAACCAATGAGATGTGTGTCATCCGCTTCATTCCCTGTTACTCTGATTTTTATATAACTTGTATCCATTTAGTACAAATAGAAAGGATTGTAGAGTCATTTTTACTTATCTTTTATCAAAGTAGGAAATATGGGATTTTCTGGAGGAACAGGCGAACTTTTCTAAACATAACTGACACTTTACATAACTTACAACTTACTACATTTTTCAACTACATTTCACAACAACTTTCTACAACGTACTTACATCACTCAAATTTTATGAACTCGCCAACTTAATTTCTGATAAACTCTTTCAAATAACTTGTATTCACGGGAAACTAGTAAACAGGTACTCATGCTGGGAATTCAAAAGATGGAGCAGTATAGCTCCAAGTCTTGTTTTGTTATTTGCTTATATACTTTATGTTTTGTGAACACACACATTGTAAACACTTTCTTTCTAATGAAATGGTTGTTCATTACTTTTCTTACTATGTTGCATGTCTGTGATACTAAACATGACGTCCTCCACCCCCGAACGTTTCCGCCGTTCCGGTTTTGGGGTTTGACAGATTGGTATCAGAGCACTATTGATAGTGAACTAAGTATATCAAACGATAAAAGATATACAACTATAAATACAATGTGGCTTAAGTGCTCTGGATAATAATATATTTTAAATATAACAATAGGTTATAAAAACATACCTACTTGCTTATACATGTATACTTACTAGAACAAGTATCACAAGAAGAACAGAACATAAGTATTTAAATGTTGAATACTAAGGTCAAACATGGGCAGTTATGTATGTTGGATAAGGTGTCTAAGTCCATAACTTATTTGGTATATACTTGACCCGACCCGACATGGTCCATTTGGGTTGCACTTCACCCAAACTATTTATGGATAATTTTATGAGAATTGTATACTTATGATTTATTAATATATTATAAGTTATAATATATTAATATAAAGTCATGTTATTTAATTAGTTTTAATCTTCAATTTATTGTGAATTAATTTAGTGATTAAAAGAAAAACTAATTAAATCATGGGCTATTACAATTATATGGTGTGGGCTAATACTCATTTGTTAATGGAATAAGCTTATACGGAAGTCCATGGATGATCCATGGAGCTTTGACCCGTGGATCCTTGGAAGAGGAAAAGACATGGGTTATTAGGGTTCCACTCTAACCATGCACACTATATAAACAAGCTTATGTTGCATGAAAAACCACCCTAGTGTGTGTTTAATAGTGGTGGCCGATTTCTAAGAGTTAGTATACTCTCTCATATAGTTTCCAAGTTTGTGGTGATTTGTGATTTCCATTTGAGGCATTCACATTATTGGTGCTTGGATCTCGAACTCCAAGGAATCAATAATCAACAAAAGGTATGGAATTCATCTAGTTCTTTTATGTTTAAAAGTACCCCATGCCATGCTAGATAGGTTATAAACCTTTGAAAAAATAATATTTTTCATGTATCTTAGACAAACATAGATCCAAGGTTTATTAGAGTTGCATGTACACTTAGGAAGTGTTAGAATGCTCAAAACCCAACAATGTAATCTTATTTGGGATCAATATAGGCTGATCAACTATATTCATTTGAGATGCGACTGACATGTGCTTGGGAGTGATACAGTGTTGCAACAGTGGTAAAACGTACCTAACTATATACAAAGGATCTCTAGATCAAAACATGAAAGTTAGAATACTATAGGAGTATTCTATGATACTATAACACGATAACAAGTTTGAAACATAATAAGTACATTACATTAAAATACTATAGGAGTATTTTAGGAACTGTATAAATAACTTATGTGATAACTTAAAAGACCTTTAAGGATAAGTTGAATAGTTTTTGGAGTTTCAAATGTATGAGGATCAAAGAAAAATGATTGATTTTTAAAATACTAGGCAAATATCCGCACTTTGCACGGAATACAACAATATATTCGAAATCTTTACAATATATATATATATATATATATATATATATATATATATATATATATATATATATATATATATATATATATAACACCCGTTTATTTATTAAATAAATAAATTAAATAACGAGCGATTAGTAGCCTTAAAATAAATAATTATATGGCAAGGTGTTGGGTTCCGGGAACCAAAGGCTACAATGTTAGAAGGCAGGTACTAAAAATGTTAACATAGCTGAAATTTGAGCATTGGACCTTAATTCAAAAGAAATTTTCAAACAAGGGGTGGTTTTGTAAATTTTTGATTATTTTTGTACATATTTTTGAAGGTAGGGCTATATGGTAACTTTCGGGACTTTATTGAAGAGATCTTGGAGGCTAAGGGACTAACTTCTGAATTATTGGGACTTTATTGAGAACAAATTTGTAGAGGAGGGCCAGAATTGTAATTATTGGAGCTGATTTGAAAAGATCCCAAGGGCGAGGGACGGAACTTTTCAAAACAGGAAAAGGTTTGATTGAAGTGGGATATAAACCTGATAATTGCTTCTTCCGTGTTACATTACCTTAACCCTAATAGACTATCCAGCCGCTACCCTTCTACCTTAATCTTCATCCACCACCACCTCCATTTTGACGTCGAAAACCACCAAGCCACAAAAACCACCGCCACTTTGCATTCGGAGCGCCGCCATGCGTCATCACCTCTGTCTCTGTTTGGCTGCTGGTGAAGACGAGAATGCCTTAGGCCCTCATCGTATTCGTGGGTCGCCGTATCCAGATGCGCGTCTTCTTCTGGTCATGTTGTCCGTCATCGCTAATGTCGCCGACGTCAAGAAACAACTACCAATGAACCATTGCTGCCGCCAACTGTTGGCGCTACTGTGGATGCCATTCTCGCTATTCTTCTCTTCACATACGCTATCGGTTGGTGGCTGTCGGACCCTTGCCGCATTGCTGTTGTCGCCGCTTCACGCCATGTTGTTGTCGTGCGCCACCGGAAGGGGTGACTGGATGCTTGAAAATGAAGCATGTGTGGGTGTGTTTCCGTTATTAGGTTATTTGCATGTATGGTGTTGTTTGGTCGAGGAATCGAGAAATCCACCACCACCGTAAGGTGGTGGCTGCCATCATCTGCCGTTACCGGCCACCACAAGGTGGCTGTGTGTGTGCTACTATTAGTGTGTGTGGGGGGTGTATTATCAAGTCGTGCATTGTAATGCTACCAAAATAATAAAAGAAACCCTAACCACCACCGTATGGTGGTGGCTGCCGCCACTGGCCGCCATGTCGGGTGGCGGTGTGCTTTGCCTCGTTGTGTTGATTCGCTTCGGGTGTTTGAAACCCGAATGGGCCCAATGAGGCTTAATAGGCTTAAGGACTTGATTATGGGCCTATTGGGCTAATATGGGTTGGAATCCGTAATTAGGGTTTGGAAAACCCTAATGCAGTGAAACCCTAATTTGGGGAATTAATCGGGACACACGAGAATTATTTGATAACTTGAAATATTAAATAATAATCATTGGCCAAAATTAATCTAAGCAATATTGGACTTAATGGATTAAGTCCTTACTAGATTAACTCCTTAATGGGTTAAGTAGGAAACATAACAATAATCATCATTTTATGTGAAACCCTAATTTCACTTGGGCCTCAAGTTGGGCCCTCCTATTCGGATTTGATGATTGGGATAGAAATGGGTCATCTAATAACAAGGAAATGGGCTAAAATAATGTAATGGGCCTAGGGTAAGATCCATGTATGGAGTTTGGGCCTAATTTGGAAAATTGGGCCATAGATGAGCCATAGTGTGGGCCTTAATGATTATATGATATTAGGCCTTAAAATGAGACAATGTATATGCCTGGGCCCAATTTGGAAATTTGGGCCATGTGTTGGGCTTGAATTCCTAAGTGAATATGGTCCTATGGATTGGGCCTTGGGCTTGAATAAGCCAAGCTTGGGGTAATGTAGTAATTACCCAAATATTGTACTTATGGTTATATGTTGGGACCCAATTATTAATTGGGTGATGTTTTGATATTGATAGATCGGGATTCTGTCATCCAGCAGCTGGGGTTGTGTCTTCGGGACTTCAGCAATGTGAGGTGAGTTTCCTTCCAGTAGGGGTGGGTCTAAGGTCATAATGTCGACCCATCAACAAGGGTAGTTGGAAGATAATTGTCTTTGTGATAATTATCTTGGTATGTTTATATGATATGCTCATGAGATATTCTTATGTAATATGCTTATGAGATATGCTTATGTGATAAGCTTATATGATATGACATGTGTGTTAGTGGTAGTAGCACGGAATAGGTTTTCCCTGACTCGATCGTTGGGACCGAAGGGTAGATCAGTACCCTAGATATGCCTAAGTGTATGATTATATCCTGAAAGATACCGATGGCGGATACCTGTTGAAAGATATCGATGGCAGTTACCGGTTGAAAGATACCGATGGTAGTTACAGGTTGAAAGATACTGAAGGGGTATACAGAACCCATGCAAGGCTTATCTGTCTGTTTATGATATGTTAGTATGTAATCAGCATGTTTATGATGTTAGTATGTGATCAGTATGTTTATGATATATTGTTATGTGATAGTGGTAGGGGTGAAATAGTCTCGGTTACCGGTTGAAAGATACCTATGGTTGTTACCGGTTGAAAGATATCGTTGGTATTATGTGGTATGTAGTATGGTGGGGGAACTCACTAAGCTTCGTGCTCACGGTTTACAGTTTTGGTTTCAGGTGCTTTGATTTCAAAGGAAAAGAGCCGACTTGATCGCAGCGCATCACACTATGATTTCCGCACATGAGATCCTTGGGATTACACTCTGATATGGTTTGATGATATTATGTTTTATTACTGACACTTTGGTTTTGACATGAGACATTATTATTGATGGTTTTATTACATTTGGGTTTATATTAACTTATTTAAAAATGAATATTTTGACCTGTATTTTTGGGATGTTACAAGTTGGTATCAGAGCCTTGGTTTGAGGGATTCGGGCACACTCTTGGGTGTGTCTGGACTAAAACTAAGGCTTGGCATGAAAATTTTCAAAAGCAAATCATTTTTATAAAAAGAATTTGAAAAGAATTTGGATGGAGAAAAGAACAAGGTGTGTGATGCCTACAATCAGCTGAGCTCAAGTAAGTTTTCCCCAAGATACCCATACATGTTATGTTATGATATGATATGATGATGAGAACTGCGTGCAAGATTATGGCTAAGGATCTAGGAAGATTCCTAATATGCCTGCTATATGTGCTTGTTTAGCTGCATCATAGTAATGATCAGTTAGTGATAGGATAGCCTGTTTAGGTTAGGCCTGACTGTGTGAGCCTTAGAATCGAATGCTAGTATAGATCCCTGCCAAGAGGATAGACCGATCTGATTGAAATCTGTTGGTTAGATTTTCCATTGTCTGAATGCTTCTTGCTTTGTCCTTTGAGGAATCTTAGTAATGTGAGCTAGATACTAAGTGAATAAGCTATGTCGCGAGTGGCTATATTCATGAGGTAGGTAGTTGACATTAGTGGGAAATCCATTAGCAGCGGAGGATTGGGTGAGTATGGGAACCTAGGAAAGCCTTGAATATGTTCAGTTGGTTAGTTGTGAGGTTCAATAAGACTTGGGTGTACCAGTTGAGGATGTGACTTGGAGGATTCGGGAGGATAGCTGAGGAAAGTATGGATAGGTGTGGAAGGTAGTATTGGGCCCGTACTACTAAAAGCACAGGATCCATACTCGAATCAGTGAGAGTCTTGGAGAATCTGAAAAGCTTCGCGGAGAAGTTTGTGACCCGGTTGGGAACAAAGGATGTTCCAATTGTTGCAGCTTAGCCATTGTCAAGTGAGCGAGTGAGCATGACTAGGTGTCAGACCCTGAAGGATATGATTTCCAAGAGTTGCAGATGCGAGATCGATTTGGACCACCCTGAGAAGAAACGCTCGTACCAGGTACATATCGTAGAGGATCCCGAGAAGAGACCCATGACTTCTGATCATTGGGAGAAAAACCAGTTGGGTCGGAGTCAGTGCAACACGTACGAGAAAGTGCACAAGCGAGTTTGTCGCTCCAAGGGTTTAGGCTGCTACAGATGTGGCAGGGTTGATCATGTTAGCTGGAGGTGATTAGGATTCCTCCAGATGTTGCGGGTATGTCATTTTTTAGTACTACTAGGTGGATGTTGGGATTACGTATCGCTTTGGAACTATGAGTGAGGTTGGATAAGTCAGATCTCGGGTCGGTTTTCTGTTAGTGTTTGGGATATTAAGGATCATATATGCCATCCTGCATGCCAAAAGGTCATTGATGAATCCATAGAGGGACGCATCTTTCCGAGTGGATTCCGCGTGTACCGTTATCATTCCGAATCCTTTTCGGGATCTATGCAACAGTATTGGTAAGCTCAAATTGTCGGCAGTGGACTATTAGGTAGTAAGAAGGATTGGGAATCCTTCAACTCTAATGTGCAGTGAAGACTTAGTCGAATCTAAGTGGGGGAGATACTTTTTGTAAAGTTCCCCAAATGTGAGTTCTGGTTGCGCGAGGTGCAATCTCTTGGACACCTTGTCAACCAGAAGGGTATTCTAGTTGATCCGACTAAGATAGAGGCCATGATGCAGTAGGAGATTCTGAGCTCTCTAACTGAGATTCGGAGTTTCCTTGGTCTAGCAGTTTATTACCAGAGAGTTATATTGGACTTCTCTGAGATTTTAGTTCTTTTGGCTCGACTGACCAAGAAATCGGTGGCCTTTCACTGGGGGGCTGAGCAGAAGGCAACCTTCGAGACTCTCAGATAGCGGTTGTGCGAGGCACCGATTTTCACCTTGCTAGAGGGTGTAGATGATTTCGTGGGTTATTGTGACGCTTTGATCACGTACATGGGGGCGGTACTGATACAGTGGGGTTATGTGATAGCAGGTTTCGGGAACCAAGTTGGAGTTTCGTTTAGGACTCAAGTTCAGTGGTGTGTTAGGTCGAGTGCATGTTCGACCAGATTTGGAAAGTGTTGTAAGACTATGGGGGTAGCCGTAGCATTCACTAGTGGTTAGTTAGTATGCGAAGTGTTGTAAGACTACGGGGGTAGCCATAGCATTCACTAGTGGTCAGTTAGTGTGGGAAGTGTTGTAAGACCGCGGGGGTAGCCGTAGCATTCACTAGCGTTCAGATAGTGCTAGAGTGTTGTAAGACTATGGGTGTAGCCGTAGGATCCACTAGATTGGTAGATAGCATGAACACGTTCATAGATCGTGAAAAGGACTGTAGTACCCACCAGTTTGCGTACAACATTGAGGATATGGAAATCCACGGGTTGGATTTCGGAATTTCCTAGAAGGATTAGATTAGGTTGAGCCAGTGCAAAGACTTAGGAGTACCACTACAGTTATGCGATCAAGGAAGCAATTGATCGTGTATAATTGCTTCTGATATAAGGCCACCATCGATTAGGTGGCAATCACTTTTAGCCTTGGATTTGATGATGATAGGATTCGACGCATGGACCCGATCGGTTAGATCAGAAGGATGTTTTAGACACATTATCATGATAACTATTGGCAACTAGTTCCAGAGAAGGATCTTGTTCAGAAGTCGTGGGAGGAGACTAAGTGGGAGTCCTTTGGATCCGTAGCCAGTTGGAACTTGGTATTTCAGATGATTGGTGAACGAATAGAGACCAGGTATGGCTCATTAGATTTTGGAAAGCTTCCATGTGGCAGCATACTGCTTCAGGAAGTTCAATGTTCAGGCAGTTTCAGCGTCTGGGCAGCATTAGTATTTGTGTTCTAGGTTGCAAGTTCGGACGGAATACTAGATTGCTTGGGTTATGCTAAATGACAGGGATAATTGGGTATGCGATTTTAGTTTTCTAGTGGGATCCTCAGGTTATTAGAAGTTAAGTAGTCAGTTCAGGTTTAAACAGATTGGATTCACGGATAATGATTCAATATGAGAGGGCTGTCAGGGCATCAGGCCATCTCGAGACAACATATTTTAGGGCTTTGCGAAGATTGGTCACTGTTACGCTAGGAAGGCCAGGGTGTGGCCAACATGGTGACCATATTACTTGAGTGGTTTGGTGCATAAGAAATGGTAAGAAATGATTTCTAGGACGAAATCTAATTTAAGTTGGGGAGAGTTGTAACATGTCACACCCCGAAAACCAATGCAGAATCATTTCCGGGGCGGACTCCATGTTGAGTATCAAATCCAATGCACATAGTAAGTAAAGTAAACAACCATTACATTACATATAGAAATTTACATTTGTTTCAAAAGTAAAGTTGTACAATTATGATACATAGTATATATATATATATATGAACAATAGTAAGACGAGTCTTCTACGAACTCCGTCTTCACCAAAATGGATCATCGGGTACCTGTCTAACGTGGACCTGATAATACAAGCAATTTGAAAATCAACATAAAGCTAGTGAGTTCATAAGCGGTTTTGTTTTGTGAAAATATACGAGTTTCCTTTCTGGTTTCTCAAAATGTTACGACCCAAGAAAATCCCATATTTTCTTAAAAGTAATGTTTGGTTAACTGTTAGGTTACACTGTTTTGGTTATGTTCAACTGTGATCCAAGGAAAATCCCATATTTTCCTAATGTGAAAGATGTATACTGAAAACCTGGTTATCCTTGTAAAGTGAGTGTTAGTTCACCAATCTCAAATGTAATGTAAAAGATGTACTTTGAAAATGTATTAGTTTTAACACGTTTATAAAACTAACATATACCAAGTAAACTAGTTACTAAACCCATTATTACTATTATGTAAATCTCTTTTATCCAAATTGTGAGTTCCATAACCATACTAAAGACTAATTATGACAATAAGTAGTCCATTGCACTCTATGACTTTCGTCACCCTTTAACCTTTTGGTTCGGCTGTAGCTAGTAGCCGGGTGTGGGGTAGTCAGCCCCGTATAGATCTATACACTCAATTCGCCGTCCCTATATAAGAGATTCTGGTTACGGAGGCGGTCCTCCACTCGCGTATCCCTGTGGAGTGTTCACCGAGGACGTGTCTCCAATTATAGGATTAACAAATTTACTAGTAATAATACTGAAAGATCAAATGACTATCCTCCACTTGTGTATCTGTGTGCAGTGTTACCGAGGACAAAACCATGTTCAAATGTTATGCTTTTAACTATTATAATGTGGGAAAACATTTGCGAAAATATAAATACAACAATTTATAATGTATTTCACAAATAACATGATAATGTGTTCTGTAGGTTCAAACTGTTGTTTGTTACGACTGTCAGTGCTAAAAGCATATATAATATGAAACACAATGTATGTAAAACAAGTTTTGAGTACAGGTATGACTTGTACTTTGCTTGTATTCCCCCCTGAAAACAGTGAAAACATTGAAAATGGGTAGGGGTATGAACTCACTAGACGAGAAAACGCGACGGTTTGGATGCTATGTGACGGTTCGGGGCTTCATAACGTGCGAGGCTCCTATGTAATATGGAATGGTATAAAAATGTATCTAATTAGATTTTAAATTACTAATTAGACATGATAATACACTCCAATGAGCGAAAACACATCAAAACATGTGTTTGGAGTGACCCAGGTGACATCTACGGACGTGTGGGACTTGGGAATTGAGTTTACTGTTCAAGAGTAAACTTCTTATGGAGTTTACAACCTTATACACCACACACACATGAGTTCACGGCCGTAAACTCATGTTTGGGGGGTTTTATGGTGCTAGATGGCTTGAATACACATGGGAAATATTGGAATGGATTTATCTAAGGCCTTGGGATGGATTATATTCACTTAAGAACCATTTATGGGAGTTCACGGCAGTAAAAGTGGAGTTTACGGTCATAAACTCCCCCATGCTCAATCCTTTATTCATTTTGTGAGGCTAGGACAATCACATGTGATTCCAATTATATTTCCAAGCCTTGGTATGAGTTTTGGGCACCATTTAACATGAAATAATGAGTTTACGGGCCTAGAACTATTTCTTGGGGGGCTATGTCCGTAAACTCCTAAGTGGGAGGATTTAATCATGTTTAAGGTCCCCAAACTAATTTTGGTTGGTTCTAGGATTTATTCTAAGGCTAATGGTGTGTTTACATGGCTTTTTACCACTTGAAAATGAGTTTACTCTCCATGAATGATGAGTTTATGGCCCAAGCATGTTCTTGGGTAGTAAACTCATGTTTACTCCTCAAAAACCATGTTTAGGGTGTTCAATGTCCAAATTGGTAAGCCATATAGTCGTATCTAAGTCCCAAAGTTGGTTTGGAGGGGTTTAAAGGCATAAAACCCCTTTTATTATGTGTTTAAGTCCCAAGCATGCTCCTTGGCCGTAAACACATGTTTGAGGTCCAAAATCAAAGTTTAAACACGAATTTGACGTCCTAAGAGGTTAAACAACAAGTTAGGGATGTTACCTCAAAGATTTGGAGCCTTAAATCGATGTTTTGGACCTTGAATCTTTGGTTGAGGAGAGAGGTTAGAGATAGAGTAGTGAGACAGAGAAAAAGCCTAAATGGAAGCTTAAACCTCTTTAAATAGTGTTCGGGATTTTGACACGGCGGAATTCTACCAGATGCCGGCGTTATACGGTGCTTTGGGTCGCACCCGATTGAGTTAGCGTAACCCGATATGGTCGATTCTAAAATGTTTCCGATTACTAATATGAAGTGATAATGTGAGTTCTAAACATTGTTTAGACACTCATTAAGTCATAATAGAAGTCCCACAATTATGACCTAATTAAATGACGTAACGGAAATGAATCGAAAACGACGAACATATTAACGAAAAGCGGTTACAATTGATGAAACGAACTTGGGTTGTCACATTATCCCCCCATTAGAGGGAATTTCGTCCCGAAATTCAGAATTAATATACAAATCATGGATTAGGAAAGAGGTGTGGATACTTCTGTTTCATTGAGTCTTCTCGCTCCCAAGTGAACTCTGGTCCACGCTTGGCGTTCCAGCGAACCTTCACTATCGGGATGCAACTTTGTTTCGTGCGTTTGACCTCTCGATCCATGATTTCCATTGGTTCCTCCATGAAGTTCGAGTTTTCGTTGATCTCGATCTCGTCTACAGTAATCACTAGGGTTTTATCGGATAGGCACTTTTTGAGATTTAAGACATCGAAGACGGGACGAACGTTACTGAGTTCGTGAGGTAATTGAAGTTTATATGCTACCGGACCGATCCTGGCGAGGATCTCGAAGGGTCCAATGTACCTCGGGTTAAGTTTCCCACACTTTCCAAAGCATACCATGCCTTTCCAGGGCGAGAACTTTAACAGGACACGGTCTCCAACCTGGAAATCCTGAGGTTTTCGTCGGTTATCAGCGTAACTCTTTTGGTGACCTCATGAAGCTTTCAATCTTTCCTGAATTTGGATGATCTTCTTGGTGGTTTCACTGATGATTTTAGGACCAGTGAGATCATTGTCAGGGAATCAACTCTTGGCTAGCTGTGTGTCCCCTACCTCGGCCCAGCACAGAGGGGATCTGCACTTGTGACTGTAGAGGACTTCGAACGGGGCAGCCTTGATGCTGGTATGGTAACTGTTGTTGTACCAGAATTCAATCAATGGCAAATGTGTGTCCCACGATTTTCCGAAATCGATGACACATGCCCTAAGCATGTCTTCCAGGGTTTTGATGGTCCTCTCACTCTGTCCGTCGGTTTGAGGGTGATAAGTCGTGCTCATGTCTAGTTTGGTTCCAAGAGACTTCTGAAGAGACTGCCAAAACCTTGAGGTAAACCTGCTATCTCGATCAGAGATAGTGGACGCAGGTACACCGTGCAGTCGAACCACCTCTTGGATATAGATCCGCGCAAGTCTTTCCATTTTGCACGATTCTTTGATCGGGATGAAGTGAGCGGATTTGGTCAAACGATTGACAATTAACCAAATTGTATCGTACCCACTCGGACACTTGGGTAACTTGGTGATGAAGTCCATGGTAATCATCTCCCATTTCCATTCGGGTATCTCGGGTTGTTGGAGCAGACCTGAGGGTTTCTAGTACTCGACTTTCACTTTGGCGCAAGTCAGACACTTGCCTACCAACGTAGCGATCTCGGCTTTCATGTTCGGCCACCAATATTGCTTCTTGAGGTTTAGGTACATCTTGTCCAAACTTGGGTGAACGGAGTATTTGGTTTTGTGTGCTTCCTCCATGACAATCTGCTTGAATCCTCCAGACTTTGGAATCCAGATTCTGTCCATGAAATAGTAGACTCCATCACCTCTGATCTCAAGTTTCTTATCCATTCCCCTCAAGGTTTCACTTGATCTATTCTCGGGTTAAGGGCTTCTAACTGGGCATCTCAAATTTGCATGGATAAATGGGAATGGATAGTCATCGTCAGGGTTTTCACTTTTCGACTTGAACTTTCCTTTCGGCTATGGGCATCTGCTACCACATTGGCCTTGCCGGGATGGTAGCGAATCTCGCACTCATAATCGATGAGTAACTCTGACCATCACCGTTGCCTCGTGTTTAGGTATTTTTTATTGAGGATTGCATGCTTTTATGGTCAGTGAAGATCGTACACTTGGTTTCATAGAGATAATGTCTCCAAATATTCAGTGCAAAGACTACGGCTCCTAACTCCAATTCATGCGTGGTATAGTTGACCTAATGTGGTTTCAATTGTCTTGAGGCATAAGCAATCACTTTTCCTCTTTACATAAGCACACAGCCTAAGCCCTGATTAGATGCATCACAATAGACAACGAAGTCTTCTGTCCCTTCGGGTAGGGACAGAACAGGTGCGCTACACAAGGCTTGCTTTAACGTCTGGAACGTTGTTTCTTGTTTTTCATTCCGACAAAAGGGTACACCTTTCTGTGTTAGAGTGGTTAGGGGTTTGGCGATTTTGGAAAAATTCTGGATGAATCTCCAATAATAGCCGACGAGACCCAAGAATTGATGGATTTCTGTGGGTGTCTTCGGTGCCGACCAATTCTCTATCGCTTTAATCTTGGAAGGATCCACATGAATACCCTCCTCGCTTACCACGTGACCGAGGAAAGTTACCTTCCATATCCAGAATTCACACTTGGAAAATTTTGCGTACAGCTTCTCGGATCTAAGGGTCTCCAACACTAACCTCAAGTGTTACTTGTGGTCTTCTTCGCTCCTAGAGTAGATGAGGATGTCGTTAATGAACACGATGACGAACTTGTCTAAGAAGGGATGACACACCCGGTTCATCAGGTCCATGAACACAGCCGGTGCATTGGTTAGACCGGAGGGCATGACTACGAACTCGTAGTGTCCATACCGACTCCTGAACGTTGTCTTGGAAACATCTCTCTCATGAACTCGTAGCTGATGGTACCCTGAACGAAGGTCTACCTTTGAGAAGTAGCTGGCTCCCTGAAGTTGATCGAAGAGGTCATCTATTCGCGGAAGAGGATATCAGTTTTTGATGGTCAACTTGTTCAGATCGCGGTAGTCGATACACATCCGGAAGTATCCATCTTTCTTATTTACAAATAAAACTGCAGCTCCCCAGGGTGAGGAACTCGGTCTGATGAACCCTTTGCTGAGTAACTCGTTGAGTTAGCTGGATAAATCCTGCATTTCTGTTGGAGCTAGGCGATATGGAGACTTGGATACAGGGGTAGCTCCAGGATTAGGTCAATGCTAATTTCGACCTGACGTTCGGGAGGAATTCCTGGAAGCTCTTCTGGAAAGACATCAGGAAAATTACAGACTTCGGGGATGCTTCCAAGGTCTTTAATTTCCTTTATCTCGTTAATGACATGGGCTAGGAATGCTTGACATTCCTTTCGCAAGAGTTTCTGAGCTTTGATGCAGGAAATGAGAGTTTGACCCGAAGGAAGGTTGAGATGGATGGCTTTTTCGTAGCAAAGGATATCAGCATGATTGGGACTCAACCAATCCATGCCAATGATAACATCAAAGCTCTTAATGGAGACTGGCATAAGATCAATGGGAAATGAATGATCGTTCAGGGTACGAGTACAACCTATGAATATGTCGCTAGAGTTTTCTTTCTCACTGTTAGCCATCTCAACGGTAAACGTTTTGGTTAATGGTTAGGGGTTAGGTTTTAGTTTATGTTGGAACGAATGACTAACAAAAACTTCTTTCAGCACCTGAATCGCAAAGAATACTAGCGTAAGAGTTGTCGACAAGGAACGTAACCGAAACAATAGTGGGATCGGCGACTGCCTCCTCCCGTCCCATGGCTAGGACTCTCCTGGTGTTATCAACTGTCACCTTCTTGGGGAATTTCCTCTTGAAATGCCCAACATCTCTCCATAATTGTAGCAGGCTTGACCAACACCTGCTCCAGAAGATTAGTTGGTTGACTGGGCTGGTGCCTTACAGAATCGGATCGTGTGCCCCTTTTTCCCACAATTGGTTTATGTTAGGTCATGGCAGGGGCCAGGGTTATGGTGATACTTGCACTTTTCACACTGGGGAAGGTTACCAGCATACCTACTGGTAGGGGTCTGAGCTGTAGATCCCACAACAGAAGCAGCAACAACGGGGGTAGTAGCAGCATGGAATGCTACAGTCTATTGTTTCTTTGAGAATCCTTGGGAAGGTTGTCCTTTCTTATTTTTCCAAAACTTTCTCTTTTCACCACTAGTCTTGGTCGTTTCAGGAGTGGCGGTTGTTTCCTCAACTTCATCACTGTGATCAATCAGGATCTGGGCTAAACTTTTGGCACTATCATAAGTATTCGGCCGTGCAGATAAGACGTGACCCTTGGTTGGCTGGGTCAGCCCCCAAATAAATCTTTCTATTTTTTTACTCTTCGGGGTAACCATTCCCGGACAGAGTAGTGCCAGATTGTCAAACCTCGAGATGTATGCAGCAATATCGGAACCCTTCATCTTCAGGTTCCAGAGCTCGTGCTCTAACTTCTGAATTTCGCCTCGAGGGCAGCACTCAGACAAAAGGAGTTCTTTCATGGCTTCCCAACATATAGCATTGGCTACAGGTACGGTCAGGGATTTGACTCGGCCATTCCACCAAGTCAGGGCTTTGTCACTGAAGGTACAGGCTGTGAACTTTACTTTATCGGACTCCGAACAAGCACAGATTTCGAATATGGATTCGATTTTGTCGAACCATCGAGTGAGGGAAATGACACCTCCATTGCCATCAAAAGAAGTGGGTTTTGCGCTAATGAAATCTTTATAAGAACCCCCTTTTTGATGTCCTTGACTATCTTCTAGGTTTTGGGGTTCTGGATCACCTCCTAAATTTCTGGAGTTCATTTGTGACACGGCGGCTGTCACTGCAACTGTAATAGCCGTTTAAAGCGTTGCGAGGTCAATTTGAGGAGAAGGTGGTGGCGGAGGGTTGTTGGTCTTTGAGCTGGGTCTTTTTCTTGGAGTCATCTTGATCTAATAAGATCAGGAAAGAGATGATGATAAGTCCTCCAAATTGAATCGATAGATATGACAGTTATATATCCCGAAAAAGCGATAAAGCATGAAAGAGTTATCAAAATAGATAATTTTATCGCTAAGGAATGATTGGGGAACATCACTTGAATGAGGATTTCTACTAAGGATTGGCTCAAGAAATACTCCCATAGTATTCATTGTTCATTACGACTCTGGTTTGATGTTTGGGATATTAGGGTAAGTTTTAGGCATACCGCATACCACAGTCACTCCCAAGCACATGTTGGTCGTGTCTCGAATGAATATAGTTGGCCAAGCTATATTGATCCTAGAGATGACTACATAACTGCCCAGGTTTAACCGCAACATACAATACCCATTTACTTATGTTTTGTTCTACTTGTAGTTACGGATCTTGACGGTTAGGTGTATTTGTATACTTTTGAAAATACTTATACCATGAAGTATACTCTTAGTTTAGAGCACTTAGGCCCCTTAGTGTTTATAGTTTTATACCATGTAAGGTTTTGTATACTTCATTCACTATAAACAAGGTCTCTAATACTAATCTATCCCACCCCAAAAACCAAGGCGGAATCATTTCCGGGGCGGACTCCACGTTGAGTATCAAATCCAATGCACATAGTAAGTAAAGTAAACAACCATTACATTACATATAGAAATTGACATTTGTTTCAAAAGTAAAGTTGTACAATTGTGATACATAGTATATATATGAACAAATGTAAGACGAGTCTTCTACGCACTCCGTCTTCGCCAAAATGGTCATCGGGTATAAGCAGTTTGAAAATCAGCATAAAGCTGGTGAGTTCATAAGCGGTTTTGTTTTGTGAAAATGTACGAGTTTCCTTTCTGGTTTCTGAAAATGTTACGACCCAAGAAAATCCCATATTTTGTTAAAAGTAATGTTTGGTTAACTGTTAGGTTACACTGTTCTGGTTATGTTCAACTGTGATCCAAGGAAAATCCCATATTTTCCTAATGTGAAAGATGTATACTGAAAACCAGGTTATCCTTGTAAAGTGTGTGTTAGTTCACCAATCCCAAATGTAATGTAAAAGATGTACTTTGAAAATGTATTAGTTTTAACACGTTTATAAAACTAACATATACCAAGTAAACTAGTTACTAAACCCATTATTACTATTATGTAAATCTCTTTTATCCAAATTGCGAGTTCCATAACCATACTAAAGACTAATTATGGCAATAAGTAGTCCATTGCACTCTATGACTTTCGTCACCCTTGAACCTTTTGGTTCGGTTGTAGCTAGTAGCCGGGTGTGGGGTAGTCAGCCCCGTATAGATCTATACACTCAATTCGCCGTCCCTATATAAGAGGTTTTGATTACGGGGGCGGTCCTCCACTCACGTATCCCTGTGGAGTGTTCACCGAGGACGTGTCTCCAATTATAGGATTAACAAATTTACTAGTAATAATACTGAAAGATCAAATGACTATCCTCCACTTGTGTATCTGTGTGCAGTGTTACCGAGGACAAAACCATGTTCAAATGTTATGCTTTTAACTGTTATAATATGGGAAAACATTTGCGAAAATATAAATACAACAATTTATAATGTATTTCACAAATAACATGATAATGTGTTCTGTAGGTTCAAACTGTTGTTTGTTACGACTGTCAGTGCTAAAAGCATATATAATATGAAACACAATGTATGTAAAACAAGTTTTGAGTACAAGTATCACTTGTACTTTGCTTGTATTCCCCCTGAAAACAGTGAAAACATTGAAAATGGGTAGGGGTATGAACTCACCAGATGAGAAAACGCGACGGTTTGGATGCTATGTGACGGTTCGGGGCTTCATAACGTGCGAGGCTCCTATGTAATATGGAATGGTATAAAAATGTATCTAATTAGATTTTAAATTACTAATTAGACATGATAATACACTCCAATGAGCGAAAACACTTCAAAACAAGTGTTTGGAGTGACCCGGGTGACATCTACGGACGTGTGGAACTTGGGAATTGAGTTTACTCTTTAAGAGTAAACTTCTTATGGCGTTTACAGCCTTATACACCACACAAACATGAGTTCACGGCCGTGAACTCATGTTTGGGGGTTTATGGTGCTGGATGGATTGAATACACATGGGAAATGTTGGAATGGATTTATCTAAGGCCTTGGGATGGATTGTATTCACTTAATACCATTTATGGGAGTTCACAGCAGTAAACATGGAGTTTACGGCCGTAAAGTCCCCCATGCTCAATCCTTAATTCATTTTGTGAGGCTACGACAATCACATGTGATTGCAACTATTTTTCCAAGCCTTGTTATGAGTTTTGGGCACCATTTAACATGAAATAATGAGTTTACGGCCCTGGAACTATTTCCTCGGGAGAAATGGCCGTAAACTCCTAAATGGGAGGATTTAATCATGTTTAAGGTCCCCAAACTAATTTCGGTTGGTTCTAGGATTTATTCCAAGGCTAATGGTGTGTTTACATGGCTCTTTACCACTTGAAAATGAGTTTACTCTCCATGAATGATGAGTTTACGGCCCAAGCATGTTCTTGGGTAGTAAACTCATGGTTACTCCTCAAAATCCATGTTTAGGGTGTTCTAAGTTCGAATTGGTAAGCCATATAGTCGTATCTAAGTCCCAAAGTTCGTTTGGAGGGGTTTAAAGACATAAAAACCCTTTTATCATGTGTTTACGGCCCAAGCATGCTCCTTGGCCATAAACACATGTTTGAGGTCCAAAATCCAAGTTTAAACACGAATTTGAAGGCCTAAGAGGTTAAACAACAAGTTAGGGATGTTACCTCAAAGATTTGGAGCTTTAAATCGATGTTTTGGACCTTGAATCTTTGGTTGAGGAGAGAGGTTAGAGAGAGAGTAGTGAGAGAGAGCAAAAGCTTCAAATGGAATCTTAAACCTCTTTATATAGTGTCCGGGATTTGGACACGGCGGAATTCTACCCGATATCGGCGTTTTACGGTGCTTTTGGTCGCACCCGATTGAGTTAGCGCAACCCGATATGGTCGATTGTAAAATGTTTCCGATTACTAATATGAAGTCATAATGTGAGTTCTAAACATGTTTAGACACTCATTAAGTCATAATAGAAGTCCCACAATTATGACCTAATTAAATGATGTAACGGAAACGAATCGAAAACGACGAATATATTAGCGAAAACTGGTTACAATTGATGAAATGAACTTCGGGTTGTCACATAACACCCATTTATTCATTAAATAAATAAATAAAATAATGAACGATTAGCAGCTCTAAAATAAATAATTATATGGCAAGGTGTTGGGTTCCGGGAACCAAAGGCTACAATGTTAGAAGGCAGGGACTAAAAATGTTAACATGGATGAAGTTTGAGCATTGGACTATAAATAAAAAGAAATTATCAAACAAGGGGTGGTTTTGTAATTCTGGATTAGTTTTGTATATATTTTTTAAGGCAAGGCTATATGGTAACTTCTGGGACTTCATTGAAGGGATGTTGGAGGCTAAGGACTAACTTGTGAATTATTGGGACTTAATTGAGAACAAATTTGTAGAGGAGGGTCAGAATTCTATTTATAGGATTTGCTTGAAAAGATCCCAAGGGGATGGGACCGAACTTGTAAAAACGGGCAAAGGTTTGATTGAAGCAGGATTTAAACCCGATATTTGCTTCTTCCCTGTTACATTACCCTAACCCTAACAAACTATACAACTGCTACCCTCTCTACTTTAATATCCATCCGCCTCCACCTCCATTTTGACGTCGGAAACCACCAAGCCACAACAACCACTGCCACTTCGCATTAAGGGCGCCGCCATCCGTCGTGACGTCTGTCAACGTTTGGCTGCTGGTGAAGCCGAGAACCCCTTGGGCCCTCGTCGTAGTCATGAGTCACCTTGTCTAGATGTGCCTCTTCTTCTGGTCATGTTGTCCACCATTGTTAACATCGCCGAAGTCAAGCAACAACTGCCAATGAACCATTGTTGTCGCCGGCTGTTGGCACGACTGTCAGAGCATTGCCACATTGTTGTTGTCACCGCTTCACGGCATATCGCTGTCATGCATCACCGGAAAGGGTGGTTGGATGCTTGAAAACGAAGCATAGGTTGGTGTGTTTCTGTTATTGGGTTATTTGCATGTATGGTGTTGTTTGGTTGAGGAATCGGGAAATCCACCACCACCGTAAGGTGGTGGCGAGAACCCCTTGGGCCCTCGTCGTAGTCATGAGTCACCTTGTCTAGATGTGCCTCTTCTTCTGGTCATGTTGTCCACCATTGTTAACATCGCCGAAGTCAAGCAACAACTGCCAATGAACCATTGTTGTCGCCGGCTGTTGGCACGACTGTCAGAGCATTGCCACATTGTTGTTGTCACCGCTTCACGGCATATCGCTGTCATGCATCACCGGAAAGGGTGGTTGGATGCTTGAAAACGAAGCATAGGTTGGTGTGTTTCTGTTATTGGGTTATTTGCATGTATGGTGTTGTTTGGTTGAGGAATCGGGAAATCCACCACCACCGTAAGGTGGTGGCTGCCATCATCTGCCACCGCCGGCCACCAAGGTGGCTATGTGTGCGCTATTATTAATGTGTGTTTAGGTGTATTATTGAGTTGTACATTGTAATGGTGCCAAAAATAATAAAAGAAGCCCTAACCTCCACCGTATGGTGGTGGCTGTCGCCTGCTGCCACCACCGGTCGCCGTGTCGGGTAGTGGTGTGCTTTGCCTCGTTGTGTTGATTCGTTTGGGGTGTTTGAAACCCTAATGGGCCCAATGAGGCTTAATGGTCTTAAGGAATTAATTGTGAGCCTATTGGGCTAATATGGGTTGCAAATCCTAATTAGGGTTTGGAAAATCCTAATGCAATAAAATCCTAATTTAGGGAATTAATCGGAACACACGAGAATTATTTGATAACTTGAAATGTTAAATACAAATCATTGGCAAAAATTAATCTAAGCGATATTAGAGTTAATGGATTAAGTCCTTAGTGGGTTAAGTTCTTAATGGGTTAAGTAGGAAACTTAACCCTAATCATCATTTTATGTGAAACCCTAATTTCACTTGGGCCTCAAGTTGGGCCCTCCTATTGGGCTTTGATGATTGGGATAATAATGGGCCATCGAAGAACAAGGAAATGGGCTAAAATAATTTAATGGGCCTAGGGTAAGACCCATGTAAAGGGTTTAGGCCTAATTTGGAAACATATGCCATAGATGGGCCATAGTTTGGGCCTTAATGATTATATTATGTTGGGCCTTAGAATAAGACCATGTATATGCCTGGGCACAATTTGGAAAATTGGGTCATGTCTTGGGCTTTGATTCCTATTTGACTTCGGGCCTATGGATTGGGCCTTGGGCTTGAATAAGCCAAGCTTGAGGTAATGTAGTAATTATCCAAATAATGTACTTATTGTTATATGTTGGGACCCAATTATTATTTGGGTGATGTTTTGATATTGATAGATCGGGATTCTGTCATCCAACAGCTGGCATTGTGTCTTCGGGACTTCAGCAGTGTGAGGTGAGTTACCTTCTAGTAGGAGTGGGTCTAAGGCCACAATGTCGACCCACCAATAGGGGTAGTAGGCAGATAATTTTCTTTGTGATAATTATCTTGATATGTTTATGTGATATGCTCATGAGATATGCTTATGTGATATGCTTATAAGATATGCTTATGTGATATGCTATGTGTGTTAGTGCTACTAGCAGGGAATAATTTTCCCTGACTCGGTCGGTAGGACCGATGGGAAGGTCAGTACCTTAGATATGCCTAACTATATGATTATATCATGTTATAGTATGGTAGTAGTAGGGGTTAAATAGTCCCCGATTATCGGTTGAAAGATACCGATGGTGGATACCGATTGAAAGATATCGATGACAGTTAGCGGTTGAATGATACCGATGATAGTTACCTGTTGAAAGATACCGAAGGGGTATACAGAACCCATGCAAGGCTTATTTGTCTATTTATGATATGTTAGTATGTAGTCAGCATGTTTATGATGTTAGTATGTGATCAGTATGTTTATGATATATTGTTATGTGATAGTGGTAGGGGTGAAATAGTCCCCGGTTACTGGTTGAAAGATACCGACGGTATTATATGGTATGTGGTATCATGGGGGAACTCAATATGCTTCATGCTTACGGTTTACAATTTTGGTTTCAGGTGCTTTTGTTTTCAAAGGAAAGGAGCCGACTTGATCGCAACGCATCACACTATGATTTCCGCAAATGAGATCATTGGAATTAAACTTTGATATGGTTTTATCATATTATGTTTTACTATTGATACATTGGTTTTGACATGTGACATTATTTTTGATGGTTTTATTACATATGGTTTTGTTTTAACTTATTTAAAAATGAAAAATTTGACCTGTATTTTTGGGATGTAATAATATATATATATATATATATATATATATATATATATATATATATATATATATATCAATGTCATTGTTCTTAGCTCTTATATATAAATCTTGTAATAAGTTGGTACAAACATTGTTTGTTTTGAATTATATGATAATGTTAACATCATTTAAAATTCTATAATGCTAATTGTCTTAGTGGTTTCTACATGTAGGTTACTCATGAATAAAATAAAATATAATGTATGTTTTAATAATATATATATTTGTTGTTATGACTAATTAATTTAAAATTTTTATTCGCTTAAGATTTTAATTTCTATCATTGTAATTATTTTAAACATCAAACATTGTTTTTGTTTTTGAAAGTAACAATGTAATTTTTATATATAATATTCATTTTAATTACTGTTGTTGTAAGTTATCATAAAATAATATATTTAGAAAATCTTAGTTATTTTAATTTCATTTTAGAAATTTAACTTTTGTAAAATTTATTTCATGAATATAATTAATTTCTTTGATTGTAATTATTTAAAATATCAAACATTGTTTTCGTTTTTAAAGATAACATTATAATTTTATATATAATATTACTTTTAATTATTCTTCCTGTAATTTATTTTTAAGTTACTTATTTGAAAAATTCTTAATGATTAGAAAAAAAGACTTTCATGGTTTTTTTTGTTTAATTTAGGATTACAATTTAGGTTTAACACCATAATTTTTAACTTTTAACTATCTATAACATCGTTTCTCAATTGATGTTTTATTTTTAACTAAAATTTTGATTTAAGTTAACCGTTTAACATTATATTGAAATTAATAATTTAATTATTTTGCATAAAATTATAAATTATACAGAAGTTAATACTTTAAAATGACAATTGTTCACATACGACAACATATTTAAAGTAGAACTTAACTATAATATATTAAAAAGTTAAAGTCAGGAATTTTATAAATGGAAGTAAAATATGATATTTTTAAATATTGCAGTTTAGTTAATTTATGTCGGTTATAAGGGTAAAATATGAACAGTTTCAATAGTTCAGTGACAAATAGATAATGAAAAAAAGTTTACTAACTAAATGTGAACAAGGTTGAAAGTTCGTTTCTCTCTAAAAAAAACAATGACTAAATATGAACAAACTTCTTCTTTTATTATGTTTTACCTATTATTTATTTTTGTTAAATTTTTGCAATATTTGTTGATGATGAAATCTATTAAATAATAAACAAAACCCCAAAAAAATACATAAAAAAACCGAAAAACCAAAACCGAAATAAAAAATCAATGGTTTGGTATTTTCCAAAATAAAAAAAATCAAAACTTTCAATCTGATTTTGGTTTAACAAAATAATGAACCATTCTCACTCATAGCTATTAAGAAATTGTGTTTCATGGTCAGAAATTACGATGTATTTTGAAAAAAAAAATCCTTATTTTTTTAAATGGGTATTAAATATGAATTGTTTTCTTCTAAAGCATTTTAAAACTATGAGCGACTTTTTTGAAAGAAAAAAAATAACATCGTTTTAATTGTTGAATATATAGCTATTTTTTCTAAAAAATATATTGCTGTAAAGGTAATATGGATTGGATAATTTAGGCGCAACACTTCAAAAAACATGTTAACGGTTTTACTAAACTCTATATGTCTAGTTAAATAATCATAAATTTGAATAAGTATTCAAACAGTTTAAGAAAATACAATCTCAAATATAAATCAATTGTCCTGGTAAATTAAAATGTATAAATTCTAAATAACTTGACTTTCATTTTCGATATCATTTTTAACAGTAATATACTAATATGATGTATGTCAATAAATGAAGTATAATAATACATATAATTTATCAATGTATGTATGTATTTTTTTTTATATAAACAATGTATACGGTTTAATGTATGTCAGTTTATATGTTGCATAGTTTTATAACACAAAATTCATACATATAATATTAGGATAATTTTTATACATATAATATTCTATAGCTTTATAACATAAAACTAATACATATAATGTTGGTTTCGTTTTTCGTTTTTTATACCTTTTTCGGGGTTTTGTTGTTTTTTTATAGATTTCTTCATCAACAAATATTGTTAAAATTTAATAAACATACATAATTTGCTAAATCATAATACTGGAGGAAAGTTTGTTCACATTCAGTTATTAAACTTTTTATATAGGGAAACAAACTTTCAACTTTGTTCATATTTAGTCACTAAACCTTTTTTCATTCTCTATTTGCTATTGAACTATTGAAAATGTGCACATTTTACCCTTATGACCGGTTATTACTAGTCATAAGCGTAAAATGTGAAAAAAAAATCAGTGATTAAATCTAAACAAAATCGAAAGTTTGTAATCATTTCAAGACATTATCCTTTTACTCTAATTACATAATCATTTTATATTGGATATTTTTATTCCTTATATAATTTTACCATTATTTTTGTTTTTATAATTTATTAATTATTTTTTTTTATATAATTAAAAAATCTTTTAACTATTCGATGTTTTTTTTATTGATATTTTGTTCGAATACATTATTTAATGTTTTGTTTAAATAATTTTTACTCTCTTTTATTTTATTTATTTACAAGTTTTTTACGTTTAGTTTGAATAGCGTTTTCTAACTTTAACGTTTTGGATAAAGCATTTTATTTATATAAAAAGAAAAAAAAATTAGTTTTTAATCAGATCACTACAAGAAAAATTGCATTTAGCGGTGAAAAAAATCGCCGCTAAAAGTTCTAAATGTCGCCGTTAACGGTATAGTGGTGACACGTCGCTGGTAATAAGTCGTCGCTACTGCTCTGTCGTTATTGATCAATTTGTTACCGCTAAAGAGAATTCTCGCCGATAATGCTTATGTCACTGGTAAAAACATTTTTCATTTTTTTAATATTTTTTTAATAAACGATTTTGGTCGTTGGTAATAGTTTCGCCGGTAATTACATAACAACATCCAATTAAATATCAAAATTAAGAATGTCTCCAGTAATAGTGTCGTCGGTAATTAAATAAAACAACAAAGAGTTTTACAATTCTAACAAGTAGCAAAGCGTGACAACAAATGTAATATACAAATAAAGCTCCTCCCTATATATGATCATCTCCGTTTTCATCGTTTCCTCCTTGATTATTGTATGATTGAAAAAACGAATAAAGTTCCTCCCTACATGTCGGGTCGTTGAATATTGCCAGAAGATTTTCCAACTACATAATAAATAACAACTATATAAGCTTATAAGTTAAATTATCAAACATAAACAAAAGCTAGCAAAGTACATTGTTATTTTTAAACTAAGACAAAAAGCCAAAGTATATTGCTATTTCTTGCACTTGGGACAAAAACCCAATTACCAAAGCTTTTAGAAAATAATCACCACAAAACAAAAATTACCAAAGCAACATGCATTTTATTAAGCCAAAGTAGATTGTTATTTTTAAACTAACACAAAAAACCAAAGTCTATTGCTATTTTTTGCATTTGATACAAAACCCAATTACCAAAGTTTTTAGCAAAAGTAATCAACACAAAACCAAAATTACCAAATCAACATGCATTTCATGATGCCAAACTAGATTGCTATTTTTAAACTAAGATTAAAAATAAAAAAAAATAAAAAAAATAAAAAAAATAAAAAAAAAAAAAACAAAACCAAACTACATTGCTATTTCTTGCACTTAGGACAAAAACCCAATTACCAAAGTTTTTATCAAATAATCACCACAAAACAAAAATTACCAAGTCAACTTTTATGATGACAAAGTATATTGCTATTTTTAAATTAAGACAAAAAGCTAAAGTATATTGTTATTTCTTGCACTTGGGACAACAATCCAATTACCAAAGCTTTTAGTAAATAATCACAAAAAAAAACCAAAATTACCAAATCAACATGCATTTTATGATGCCAAAGTAGATTGTTATTTCTAAACTAAGACAAAAACCGAAAGTACATTGGTATTTCTTGCACTTGGGACAAAAACCTAATTACCAAAGCTTTTAGCAAATAATCACCACAAAATCAAAATTACCAAATCAACATGCATTTTATGATGACAAAGTACATTGCTATTTTTAAACTAAAACAAAAAGGCAAAGTACATTGCTATTTCTTTCACTTGGGACAAAACCCAATTACCAAAGCTTTAGCAAATAATCACCACACAACAAAAATTACCAAATCAACATGCATTTTATGATGCTAAAGTAGATTGCTATTTTTAAACTAAGACAAAAAACCAAAGTACATTGTTATTTCTTGCACTTGGGACAAAATGCTAATTACAAAAGCTTTTAGCAAATAATCACCAAAAAAACCTAAGTAAATTGTTTTACCTATGATGGTTGTGATGGTTGTGGTGGTGGTTGCGATGGCTGTGAAATCGGTGGCAGAACATAAGGTTTATGGTTGATCCTTCTGATATGGCCATGTCGCTCTCCTAATACTTTCTCAAAAGCAGCTCTTTCTTGACCGAGTGTTAACTCACTTTCACATTGGGTTTGTTCTAACAGCTCTTCGACTAACCGATTATGTAATTCCTAAATGTGAGTAACAAGTAAGTATAAATAAACACTTACTTATATGATAAAATTATAATTAAATACTTACATATTATTGTTCTGTTTCCATAGTAACAGATACACCATCCCTATCCGTATGAGCCTTGCGAAATGTTTCCACTCTCTTAAGGTTCTTTTTAACATTAAAAATTAGATTATATTTTAAATAAGTAATTACATGTATCGTATGTTACCTTCTTATAGCAAGTATTGTTATACGAGCTCGACCCCCCCCCCCCCCCGATTGACATTTGACTGCATTTGACGGACTTTTTTGTGCCTATCTGAAGCAATTATGTGTTTGTCCATTTGAAAATAATGAACTGCTTTCTTCCAGTTATCAGCATCCAGACACTCTGGAGGGTTGGCTAATGCTCTTGGGATATCATGATACCCACCATCTTCAAAAAAATATTATGTTGCGTCAGCTTTATGGTCTCGATAACCTTTTAACAAAGCTGCTTGAAAACTCGTTGTCAACATATTAGCTTCTACATCCTAATACATCTGATCCAAATCCAACTTTGTCTACAAAAAAAAAAGTTAACCAAGTAAAAACGTGTCATAATTTACTATATCAAATATTTTTAAATAAATAATTACCCCTAAATGTTGTACTACGGTGCCCTTTATTGCAGGAGAAACTTTTTTCTAAGTCCATTTATCAAAAGGGACCATCTGTCACGTTGTTTTTCCAACTTCTCGTGAAAACATATCTTTCGGCTCTCCTACATAATCATATGTTATATCCCTATCATAATCCATGGTAGTCGATTTTCCCTTATTATGTAAGAGCGCTCTTTTAAGGTTTATATTTTTGGCTTTGCCTCAAACTTTCCTATGTACACGTTTCGGAACTACAAATATAATTAAAAATTATTAGAAACAGTATTTAATTTATATAACTGAATATAAATAGTAAATAAAAATCCATAATAAGGCTTACAGTCTTGCTCATGATGACCAATACCTTTATAACCTGGGAAAGGTGGGTCCTCAGCTCCATCACCCCAGTGTCCAGGGCCCATAACAACAGCGATAGTATACAAAAAAAAAGCCATATTGACATCATTTCCTAAAAAATTATAATAAATACAGATACAATTTTTATTAAAAATACACATTACATAGAAATAAACATTTACATAGGAGTAATCATTTCTATTTAAACTAGGAATCCAAATAAAGTTCATATTACAAACACGTATTACATAAGAACTATTCTAATTAGAATCTTCCTCATATCCTTCAGTGTCTTCTTCGGTATCATAATCAAAATCGGTATCATCGTAATCAATCTAGCAATCAGAAACATCATTGACTCTACCTATTGGTGGAGTAACTTTAGTCGCACTTTCTACATCAACAATGACTCTAAGAATGTTTTCAAAGTACACGCTTAAATTGATAAAAAGTGGAGCATCAAATGAAGAGATATTTTGAAATACGTCGACATTGTCTACATTTTCGTGTGAACCATTGTTAACATTGTGGATAGATTCATTGTAAACAAGTTGGACACGTTCATCGTTCGATGGTAGATCCCAAATACTTCGATGATTAACATGCTTGACAACACACTGATGATTATTGTTTGGCTCTCTGATGTAGAACACTTGTTTGGGTTGTGAAGCATATATGAATTAATCATCTTTGTATACTTCGCATAGTGTGTCGATACTGATGAAATTATCACTAGATATAACTCATGTTCGAGTATCAAACCACTTGCAATGAAATAGTATAGTTGAATTATCATGTGTATACCTTAACTTTATAATCTATTCTAACTGGCCATCATATTTCTCGGATTTCTCAGTCACCACGAAAACCCCAGATGTTTGTGTTGTGCGTTGTGGATCATGACTAAGTACAATAAACCTAACACCGTTGACTATGCATGCGGTGTAAGAATAAACATTCATTTGCGGACCCATTGAAAGAGCCGATAACTCTTTGTGGAATTCTGGAGAGTTTTCTATTTTCATTTGATGAACCTAGCAAATATAAAGTTATATGTATTTTGTATTCTTGAGATCAATGAAACAAATTTGTTTATTAATTTATGTTACCTTTTCACGAAACCAATTATGAAATTGTATCTTTTCATCACTTTGGGGATGTTCGGATTTGAATTTCCTACTTTGATGACCAAAATATATAGATTTAAAAAGATAAAAAAAAATTGTAACAACCCGATGTCCGAGAATGAGATATTAGGGATTTCATGCAATTAAAGAAGTCAACTTGATGAGTTGGAGGATCCAAATCGTCGTGTAGAGTTTTAGTTAGCTCGCACGATTTATGAGGTCTACTCGACGAGTCAGAGGACCCCAACTCGACGGGTAGGAGCTGGAAGATGAAACCCTAATTTTCAGCGTTTTGCACCCTATTTAAAGGGTCATTAGCCTCCCTCAGCCTCTTACTTACCTTCCCTCTTGAGCTCAGAAAACCCTAATCTCGCCAACTCTCCATTTTTGTGTGTAAAGAAGATTTGAAGGTGGATTTTGTGACGAAGGCTTGAAGTCTAAGGAACTTTGAGCAAAGAAGAGCTTGTGGATCTGAATCTACTTCGTCTTGGCATCATTTTGAAGGTAACAAGTCATTACCTTGACTTATCCTTAGCTAGATCTCTTCATGTAAAAGGTTTAGGGCCATTTTCTAGTTGGTTGTTGGTTATTTCGGGTATTAGGCATTATCTGAAGTTGTAACTCCAGATTTTGACTCTTCTAAGTCCCTATGGTCATAAATTCATCAAATTTGGCAAGTTTTGGCGCTTCTCTTTGGGTTAAACCTCTCCCTTAGCTTGGTTTTGGCATTTAGGACCATGCATGTATGTAAAGTTTTCAACTTTACATGGAAACGATACCCTATGATGTTACATTTGTAATTTGAAAATTTGGGGTAGCTAAAAATCATCTGAATGAGAAAAGGACTGAAGGGGGTCGATGAGTTGCAAGGTCAACTAGACGAGTCGGATGAAGATTGGTTGTTGTGGATTTCTGCATGGACTTAGCAAGTCAATGAGACTACTTGACAAGTCAGTTACGATTTTCACGACATTTGGACACGTATGGACTCGATGAGTTGTCTATCAACTCAGCGACTCAACTAGGGTTTTCAATATTTCTCAAGTTCCGGAAGGACTAAACGAGTCAGTGAGCTGCACTCGACGATTTAGGTCAACATTGACTGTTGACTTTTGGGTGTATTTTAGTAATTTGGGAATTTATGGAAGTGGATTATTTGTGGATGTAGGTGTTAGAGTTGGAGCTGTATATAGAGGAGTTTGATATTATCATTCCAAGCTACTAGTGAGGTGAGTTGTCCTCACAATACTAACATGGTCAAACGCACCAAGGACGACCCATTTCAGATTTGTATCCGGTTTTATTGCATGATATGCTTATTGATTTACATCCTGGTAGTTAGGATGGTGATATGCTTAGTGACCTGGTTAGGTCGGTATCTTGGTATATAGGATAACACTATGTTAGTGACCGGTTAGATAAGTATCCTGGTTATATGATATTGCTATGATTAGTTATCTGTTAGATCGGTTAGGCAATTATATACATTCTAGCATATGATATGTATGTAAACGTGATTGTTTGATTGGGGTTGGGTTAAGGCGTACCTGATGTGTGTGGAGGACAACATACCTGGGTGGATCGGATAGACTGCAGATCCGGGAGGTCATATTTGTCGGTCTGAAGGCCCGGCGAGCAGTCCGGATAGGCTGAAAGACCTGACAGGTGGTCCAGACGTGCCGAAGGCTCAGAGATCAGTCCAGATAGACTGATGGCCTACGAGGCCGTCCAGTCAGGCTGATGGCTCATCATGCATGTTGTTTTTTTATATGATATTGATATGGTTTGTATTATGTTGGTATCTTGGGGGAACTGACTAAGCTTCGGGCTTACAGTTTTGGATTATGTTTCAGGCACTTCAGATGATTGCGGGAAGGCGAAGGCGAAGGCGTGATCGTGCACCTCCTCACATTTTTATGATCTGGATTTATGGGATACTTTGGTGTTTAAACTATTTTGAAAACACTTTGTAACAACTTAATGGTTTTTTAATGATTTAAAAATTTTCAAATTGGCTCCATATTATGGGTGTTACAAGTTGGTATAAGATCCTTGGTTTGAGTGAATCGAAGGAAACACTCGTGTGTTTCCAGTCTCAAACTAAGGACAATATTTTAAAATGATTTTTCAAATGGCTTTTGAAATACTAAGGAAGAATGCAAGTGTACAATCAGCCAGAGCTCGCGAATAGACCCCAAAATACCTTACGGATTATTTGATTTTGTGCTATGTTAGAATAGCATGCTAGTACTAGGCTAGGGATCTTCAGGATTTTCCTGATTAAATGATGCCTGATAACCTAGGGTTTTTCCTTAAATGAAATTGACATCATTACTGTAGTTGCTTAGTGTATGCATCACGACCGTGTATAATTAAGATCTTATACCTTGCGAATGTTTGGTTTGGCCTTATTTGGTGTTCTTGTCTAATTAAGGCCTTAGGGTAGGATCAGGTATTCGAAAGTCCATAGGGTCCATCATTATGTATACCTAGCATACACGAGTGTTGCAGGGTTGGTGGAAGTTTCATGGATGGGTGGGTTGTTCGAGGCCGGTAGGCTAGTTATAAGATATTTAGCATTCCTCTTGGAGTAAGGCTTGAGCACTCACCACGTTTATGTATATTGTTAGGGCATTATGGTGATACTTGGTACAAAAATAGGTAGGTGTGGAAGGTAGTATTGACCCATACGCGTATCGACTAAGTGACAACCCCTGGGGTTTAGTTGGGAGTTGGCTCCCCATTATTTATGTGGATTATCTGCTATCCTTCTGGTGTATTTTCAGTATGGTGGTTACAAGATGCTTCGTGACTGGATCCGGATCAAGATCAGGAGATGGCAGGCAGAAGGGTCCGGCAGTGCCCAAGGCCATTGGTAAGATGAGGTCGGATGAGCTACACGCTAGGATTCGAGAGATCCTGCATGATGAGGTCGCTGCTCTATTCCGGGCACAGCTACCAGACATGTTTGGAACTATTAAGATCGCTATGGTTAAGTACTTCAATGAGTGCTATGCAACCATTGTTGAGACGGTTGTTCTAGTAGCTACAACAGTTGTATCGACGGTAGGGGAAGGAGCCAGTCAGGCTTTTCAGTACCAGGACATCGATAACACAATGCCCCGAACTTTTGACGGGATCCAAGACCTAATTATAGCCATGAGGTGGTTGTATGACATGAAGGGGTATTTCGTCACATGCTCATGTCCTACTAACTCCAAGGTCAGATGTGCCCTGAACCTGCTGAGGTCCGGGGCAAAGGATTGGTGGAGGTTGAGGACTAGGCTTACACTGAAGATCAGAGAGCTGCTATTACTTGGGAGCAGTTCAAGGATATGTTCCGCGCTCACTGCATTCTACGGGTCGAGCGGGAGCAGTTATCTCAGAAGTTCTTAGAGTTGAAACATGATGGTGAGACGGTGACGGATATCACCCGTATATTCATAGAAAGGGAGATGTTTTGCTCGGATTTTGCTTCTGAGCAGGCTTGGATGAGATGTTATTTGAGCATGCTCAAGACTCACATCTGTCAGTTTGTTGCTACCCAGCATTGTGATACACTGCTGGAGCTACAGGAGGCTGTTATGCAGCGTGAGCTTGAGATCGAGTTACAGTTACGGGAGTAGACGCAGGCCTCTACGCAGTCACAGCCAACGCCAAAGTGGTCTAAGACTGCTGATTCCAGGACAGGAGGACAGTATCGTCATACTTGTGCAAGTGTAGGAAGGGTCACTCGGGGGTTTGTAGATCTGGTAGTATACACCGCAGATACAGCAAAGAGGGGCACTTTGCGAGGGATTGCTTCTAGCTAGCCCCGGTTTAAGATACGAGGATTTGTTACCACTACCATCAGGTTGGTCATGTGAAGACCAACTATCCATAGCTCACTGCAAGGCTGGTGTAGGCTCCAGGCTAGCCATATAAAGGATTAATGACAAGGTTCAAGGTAGAGCAGAGCCTCTGAGGGCTAAGGGACGTGCCTTCCAATTTACAGCAGAGGAGGCCAGCGTAGCACTAGATGTGGTTGCTGGTATGTTTCTAAATTTTATCTTACTATTTATGATTATATGGTTAACTTTCCATTACCTTCTGCATAAGACGTTAGGACATAGGAGTATCAAGTCAATTTAGTATTGAAGGGTTGTAGATGGTCAGGATCCATGGATACATTGAGGATGATAAGATAGGATAGAGAATCACCATTCCAGGGCCAGTACTTGTGGTTTGGAGATTTAGAAGCATTCAGCTGGGATTCAAGTTTCTCTTGAGGTTCGGTTGCTCCATGTCGGGAGGGTTATTCTATGTAGGTTATCCATTCTAGGGCTAATCATTCCATGGTTATGTATGATAATACCTATTAGGGATGGATACTTGTGTTTTGGTTTCGCCACCAGTAGGTAGTAGTTAGTGTCCCAAGTGGGGGAGAATTGGGAATTCTCAGATGGAGCATCATCCATTAAGTTTTTTGTTTAGTTGTCAGGTCTCGACAGTACTTTCAGCACGGGTGTGCGGGTTATTTATCATATGTGGTGGATACATTGGTCAGGGATCAGACAACGGTTTCCCGAGAGGGTGGGCGATCAGCATGAGGACTAGAGTTAGGTCAGGATTATAGTCTGCAGATTGTATCAAGAGTTCGAAACCCCATGTGAGGGAGAGTTGGCTATATGGGAGTAGGTACTAGGATAAGTCCAGGGTTATGCTCAACAGACTTAGGGCAGTCCGGATAAACTAAAGGCCGACCAGGCATACCAGTCAGGACCAAGGCCCGGATAACAGTCTAGATAGGTTGAAGGCCTAGAGAGGCGGTCCAAACATGTTGAAGATTCTAAGAGTTGTCCGGATAGGCTGAAGGTCCAGTAAGGTGGTCCATTCATGTTGAAGACTCTATATGTATTTTATTATATCTATGCTTTAGTAATGAGTGCACTGTTTTGAGATAATAACACGTGGAACTGTAGTTAGTTGTGCTTACTGGTTATAACCTATGAAGTGCCCTTAGGGACTATCGGTGGTCATGTCGGAGAGTCTAAATACTCTTGGGCAAAAAAAATTCTATAAGGAAATCGTGTATGGTAGGACTTAAGTATTGTGATGCTTGTTTGGTGTTGCGTGGGAAGTCGATTTGGTCCCCTCAAGGTAGTGAAAGGAGGAGAGTGTCTCCAGGACTCATGGTAATGGACAAGCAATATAATACTTAGAAGGTCGGTATGAGATCAGGAGCATTTCAGCAATGGACTGAGGACCTGGTAGGGCAATCCAATCATGGGTTGTAGGCCAAATAACAAGGATTGTTCATTTAAGCCCTTTATGATACTCTCAGTGTGACGCGTTGATACAGATAGAAAGACCCATTAATTAGTTGGTTTAAACGGGGAGTGATCAAGGGATGTTGGAGTGCCAGTCGGGTGTCAGATTGAATTAGTGAAATGTCTGCCCCGTATTCTTGTGTGTTCGCAAGTTGTTATTAGGGATCGAATGTGATGTAGAAGTTCTTGGTTGATCATCTTCTTTTGTCGCTCCAGAGATTGGGAATGGCATGGCAAAGACTCAAAGGTTATATTAAGGTTTTGGCATATCATATGGATTCGGATTGTGAAAGGTTCACTATCGACCTATTTGATGGTCTTCTCTGCATAACTTGTGGTAGTTTTAGTCAGAAAACTTGAGGGGGGGGGGGGTTCATGGATGGCCATTTCAAGATGGCTTATAGTGGAAACTTATGTAAGGGGTCGCAAGTGTATCCATTTGAGGCATGCACTTTGGAGGTCGGTGAGGTAAATGGTGGGAAAACTTTTTCTTTTAGGGTGGATTGCAAGTGATAGGTAAAAGGTATGATATCATCCATGAGAATTGAGGGTTGCTAGGTTAGAGCATCCCTGTCTGTCAGGTTCTTAGAATTGGGATTGATCTTGCTCCTGATTATCTATGGAAACACATTGTGTTGGGAGGGTTGAGGCGGTCATGGTCGATACAGTAGTCCAAGATACCCGGTACGAGCCGACTGTAAGTCGTAGGCACGGAGACTTAAGAGGAGTAGTAGTGTTGCGGCAGTAGGCCAAGATACCCGGTGCAAACCGACTATAAGTTGTAGGCACGAAGGCCAGGAGGAGAGGTAGGGTTGAGGCGGTTGGTCGATAAACCCTGAGGATTTCAATCTGGTGGTTGATCAGATTCGACATATTGATATTCCAGCCCGAGGCTGATCGGGATAGTCATAGGTGTTTATGGTTATGCATTAGGAGTTGAATATTATTGTATATAGATTCGAGAGCTGAAGGAAGCGTTATCCATTCAACACAATAAGGGTTCATCTCCTAGTTTGCCTCCCATAGTCCATGTTATCTATGAAAATTCAGTTATCGAATGAGTTCCCATGAAAGAATATATAATCTCTTCTCCAGCAGAGAATTATCGGCAACCATGTACGTTCCATGACTATGTTCTGGGAAGGACTCCACGTTTTTAGGGTGTGATCCGTTTCAGGAAGGAGGGAATTTAGGTTTCCGGTATATCGTTCCGTTTCGGGTTTGACAAGGTTAGCACGACAGCGTATCGATTGGGTCTCCCAGATGAGCTCAGTTAGATTCATAGCACGTCCTACATATTGCAAAAATGGAAGTGCGTCTTAGGCAAGGATGTCGTGACATCATTGAGTGATCTTCAAGATGATGAATACCTGAACTACATCGAGAGGCCGATGGCCGTCATGGAATGAGAGGTAAACGTTCTGCGTAGCAAGGAGTCACTTTTGGTAAAGATACAAGTGGCAGCATCAGAAGGGATCTGAGTGGGTTTGGGAGCTGGAGGCTAGAATGCAAGAGCATTGTCCGGATTTATCCATTACAGTAGGCTTTAAGGACGAAGCCTAGTTTAAGTAGGGGGATTTATAACATCACGATTTTCGAGAATTAGATTTTAGGGATTTCATTCAATTAAAGAAGTCTACTCAATGAGTTGGAGGCCCTAACTCGACGAGTAGGAGCTGGAAGATGAAACGATAATTTCTAGGGTTTTTCACCATATGTAAATGGTCCTCAGCCTCCCTTACCTTCCCTCTTGAGCTTAGAAAACCCTAATCTCTCCTACTCTCTTTTTTTGTGTGTAAATAAACTTTGGAGGTGGATTTTGTGAAGAAGGCTTGAAGTTTAAGGAAGTTGGAGCAAAAAGAAGCTTGTGGATCTAACTCTACTTCGTCTTGGCATAATTTTGAAGGTAACAAGTCGTTACCTTGACTTAACTTTAACTAGATCTCTTCATCATTTTCTAGTTGGTTGTGGGTTATTTTGGGTATTGGGCATGATCTGAAGTTGTAACTTTAGATCTGGACTCCTCTAAGTCCTTATAGTTATAAAGTAATCAGATTTGGCAAGTTTTGGCCCTTCTCTTTGGGTTAAACCTCTCCCTTAGCTTGGTTTTGGCATTTACGACCATGCATGTATGTAAAGTTTCCAACTTTACGTGGAAACCATGCCCTAGAGGGTTAGATCTACATTTTGCAGCTTTGGGGTAGCTTAAAATCGTCTAAAGGAGAAATTGACTGAAGGGACTCGATAAGTTGCATGGTCAACTTGACAAGTCAGATGAAGATGTGTTGTTATGGATTTCTGCATTGACTCGACGAGTCAGTGAGACGACTTAACGAGTTAGTTAGGATTTTCCCGACATTTGGACACACATGGACTCGACGAGTTGTTTGGGCACTCGGCGAGTTAACTAGGGTTTTCATGATTTCTCAAGTTCTGGAAGTACTCGATGAGTCAGTGAGCTGCACTCGACGAGTTAGGTCAACATGGACTATTGACCTTGACTGTTGACTTTGACTTTGACCAAGGGTTGACCAGTTTGACTTCTAGGGGTATTTTAGTAATTCGGGAATTTATGGAAGTGGATCATTAGTGGATGTAGGTTTTGGAGCTGGAATTGTATTTAGAACAATTTGACATTATCATTCTGAGCTACTTGTGAGGTGAGTTATCCTCACTATACTAACAGGGTTGAACACACCAATGCCGGCCCTTTTCGGATTTGTATCCGGGTTTAATGCATGATATGCTTATTTATTTACATCATGGTAGTTAGGATGGTGATATGCTTAGTGACCTGGTTAGGTCGGTATCCTAGTAAATAGGACAATGCTATGTTAGTGACCGGTTAGGTCGGTATCCTAGTTATAGGATGTTGTTATGGTTAGTGATTTGTTATATCGGTTTGATTGTTATATACATGCTAGCGTATGATATTTATGTGCACATGATTGTTTGATTAGGGTTGGGATCAGGCGGACCTGCTTTGTGCTGAAGGCCAACATACCCTTGGTGGACCAGATATACTGCAGACCCGAGAGGGCATATTAGTCAGGCCAAAGGCCCGACGAGCGGTCCAAATATGTTGAAGGCCATAAGAGGCGGTCCAGACGTGCTGAAGGAATGGAGAGTGGTCTAGATAGACTGATGGTCTGTAAGGCAGTCCAGTCATGCTGATGGCTCATTATGCATGTTATTTGATTATATGATATTGATATGGTTTGTATGGTGTTGGTATCTTGGGGGAACTCACTAAGCTTTGGGCTTACAGTTTTGGATTTTGCTACAGATACTTCAGATGATCGCGAGAAGCCGATGTCGTGATCGTGCACCTCCTCACATTTTTATGATCTGGATTTCTGAGATACTTTGATGTTTAAACTATTTTGAAAACACTTTGTAATAACTTAATGGTTTTTGAATGATGTAGAAAGTTTTAAATTGTCTTGATTTTATGAGTATTACAAATTTATAGATGAAAGTTAGAGATAAGAATAGTTACTTGATATATTGTGTGACTTCTTCACATATATTCAATACAAACCATTCCAAGTTACACATTTCCATTAAATTAAGAGTTTTGATTTGAGTTGTGCTGGTCGGTTGACATTTAGACTCAAACATCCAAAACTTTATTTTTTCACTAACAACATCTTCATTTCTTTCTGGACAATTGAATTGATTCTTTACATCTCGAAGGTACATCGAACAAAATGATAAAGCTTCTTCAGCAACATAACCCTTAGCTATAGAACGTTCCGGCCTCGCCTTGTTTCTAACATAATTTTTTAGTTTTTCCATATACCTTTCGAAGGGATACATCCATCTTATACATATCGGGCCTTCGGCAATCACTTCATCAGGTAAAAGTAAATGAACCGTAATGTCAAAAAACGTTGGAGGATAAATTAATTCTAACCTGCACAAGATTGTAACAATGTCTAATTTTGGTTTCCTCATATCCTCCACCTTCAGTGTTATGGAACAAAGTTGCTTGAAAAACATACAAAGGTCTACAATAGGTGTATAAGTGTCTTTTTCTAACAACCATCTAACACCAATCGGTTTCAAACGTTTCATAAGAATGTGATGGTAATGCGCTTTCAACCCAATAATGTTAGTAATGGTATTGTTCACTTTCTTACTGGTGTTAGAAGCAAACCCATCCGACAGTTTCACATCTTTTATAAATTGACAAAAGAGTTGTCGACTAGATTTCGTGAAATAGTATCTTGCATGGGGTCTACTAAAATTGTCACCATTTTTTGCAACCATTCACTTCTCCGAATGTTTAGAATTCCCATGTCCTCTCGTGCATTTGACGTGTCCTTAATTTTATCGTTCATTAGAAGCGTACCTAACAAACTCTCACCCACATTTTTCTGGACATGCATGAGATATATTTTGTGTTTCAACTGTAGAGAAGACCAATACTCGAGTTCGAAGAAAATGCTTCGTTTCGACCAGTTCAACTCGTCATCTTGCACTTTGGCTCCCCACCTCCATGCTCAGGATGTTTACCCAGTTTATGAGTTAGTAGACGACCCAGTTGCTCTTGTATGACGTCATTAGTAAAGTGTCTTGGAGTGGGTTTTGTCTCTTCAATCATGTTAAAGTCCAACCTCTTTCTTAACAGATCATTAGCATCCAGGAAACGACGATGCCGATATATACGACTTTATTTATTACGCGGAACGGAAGGAGTGTCTTCATTGCAAGTAGCACATGCTCTATACCCATGCCCACTCCAAGCTGATAGAGTACTATGAGCTGGCCAATCGTCTATTATCCACAACAACATAACTCTCATCGTGAAGAATGTGTTTATCGCCTCATCTTTAATACGTACGCCTAAGTTCCAGAAATGTTTAAGCTCTTCCATCAACGACCTAAAGAAAACATTCATATCCTTACCATGAGCTTTCGGGCCAGGAATTAACAAAGTCAACATGAATGATGACTCTTTCATACCAAGCTAGGGTGGTAGATTGTATGTGGTGACTATGACCAGCCATGTGCTATGTAGATTACACATGTTTCCATATGGATTAAAACCGTCATATGAAAGACCTAGGCGTGCATTACAAGGTTTACTCGAGAAGTCGGGGTATTTTTTATCAAAATCTTTCCAATGTTTCCCATCAATAGGATGACACATCACACCATCTTCTGAACATCCGGTACTATGCCGAATCATATTTTTGGCAGTGTGCCTTGAACAATATAAATGTCGTAATCTAGCGGTCAAAGGAAAGTACTGTAACATCTTATGAGCTACCTTCTTACCCTTGGTGTTTTTATCGATCAATCGACTCTCTTTAAAAATAAGACAAACTTGGAATGAATTGTGTTATTTCCAAAAGAGAAACCAATCGTTTTGCACACATGTATCGAATCATACCCTAGACCAATAGACTTCAGTTTCTTTTTGGCTAGATAATGTAAAAGGGGAACCTTGTTGTCTTTAGGAAATGCTGATTGAAACAACTCTAGGAGTTGATAAAATGAACTATCAGTCCATTTGTTGTTCACCTTGATATGCATTAACTTTGCTAGAAACTCAAGGGAAGAAAAGGTGCAACCCGGATACAATTTAGTTTCCACTTCTTCTAACAATTGTGCAAAATCATCATCCACACCGCTACCCCTTGTATTCGAGGTTCCTTCATCGAGGTCGATATCATTTTCTCTCGACTCCCACAACACATCATCGATTAAATCGGCCATTTCATTACTTGGCAAGATGATTGGAGGAATAAAAGATTCACCATGATAGATCCAAGTTCTATACGACTTACTGAAACCATTTATAAGTATATGGCATTTCACTATAGTCGGGTACTTGATGTGACGATTATCACATTTTTGGCACGCACATCTAATTTTACCATTACTATCAAGGTGTGACTTGGACTTATGGATAAAAGCTTTGAGTCCTGTTGGAACTCAGGATAGTTTCGATGTGGATTACTAGTCCAACTTTTATCAATGGACATGATGTTGCTAAAACAAAATTTTGGGTTTAGAGTTTAGCATACATAATTAACATTGTTTTTTTACAATCCACATTGTTTATCTTTACAATTATAGCATTGTACTTTAAAAAATTATATGTGACTCACAAAAGTACATATTACAGTTTAAAAAAAAAATTGAAAAAAATTAAAATTAAATTTTTTATTTATGCACTTTTTTAATTAATAATTACTTGTAATTTATATAGGAAAAAGTTGTAAGTATTAAATAAAATGGTCAAAGATCCAACGAATCAATTTTTTCCACACGTTTGTTTTATTTATAGTAGATGTAAAAACATTTCTTACTATTGTATCTTTTTATATATTTTTTTATTTATAATATTTTTTTCAATTATGGCATTGTACTTTAAATAATTAAATTATGTTGTTGTGTTGTTTATTTTACCATCAAGATTAAAAAATATAATTTTTTTTTATTTATAGCATTGTATAAATATGTTGCAAATAAAAAAAATTAAATACTACAAAAGACATGAAAATATAACAATTTCTAACTTTTGTTTTAGGGAATGAAATTTGAATAAATTCGTTTAGTTGTACTTAATCATAAGAAACTTTATCTTTGAGAGCTAATATAGTAAATATGAAATTATGGAAATATAACATTATAAGTTAAGTTGAAGATTTGCAAAATAAGGAATCAAACTTGCCAAATAAATTTAAGAATGTCATTGACTTCTCTTTCAAAAAAATAAGAAACAAAAAAAAATAATAAGTATGACATTGACTTTGTAGGTTTTGAGCTAGACAGTTAAGAAATTAACTTTCTAGTATTCTATATAAGTTTTCGAACTTATTGGTTAATATATTAGTTTTGGAACTTATTGGTTAAGTTGGGGTTAATATGAGAAAATAACTAGAAACTTTCTAGTATTTGTATATAAAATTTTAAACAATTTGTATAACTTTTTTTTTGTTTTTTTTTCAATTATAACAATGATTTATTTATTTATTTATTTTTTCAATTATAGCATCCTACTAATACCAAAACCACATACTTTCACAAATATATATATATATATATATATATATATATATATATATATATATATATATATATATATATATATAAAATAACATCCTACTTATACCAAATACATAAATTTCAATTCATATACCACATATAAAACAAACAAACATACATTCATATACACACATACACACATAATAACATCCTATTTGTACCAAATACACATAATTTCACCTATATAGATAATAACATCATACTTCTACCAAATACTCATATACCACATATACATCAAGCACACATACATTGACATATATACACCAAATTTAGATACAATCACATACAAATATCAAATATAGACATATATGGTAATTTTCACATAATTGATATAGCTACACATATTTTGCTATTAAACACAAATTTCACAATAAATAGAAGTAAATAGAACTTGTGGTGGTGGAAATCAATGAAAATGGTCTAGTCGTGGCGGTAGTCACGGGTGGGGGTTAGGAACACAATCAATAAAACTGAAATTGACAATTGTTTGCAATTAACCACTACAATAAACTTAAAATTGATCTTACAAGAGAAACCGGACCGGGAATTGACCTAGATATACTTCTCAGTCGTCGGAAAAAGCCCAGTGTCGCCGGAAAAATGGTCCTCACCGGAAAATACTCTCTCCGCCGGTATCTTTTTCTGTGGCCGATTTCACACACCGAAAACTGAGTAATGTCTCTGGTATCACTCACGAATCGACGAAATAGTATGTAGAAGAGAAACAACAACGAATGGATTCAACCGAAGAGCAAAAGGAAAAAAGCATCAATTTTTTTGGGGTTAACTGCGTTGACCATTAGTGGCGACACCTTTACCGACGACTTATGGGGCTTTAGCGACGACTTCTATCAATAGCGGCGACTATCTGGAGGGAGTTATTGCCGTGTCATTTTTCTATCTTTAGCGGCGACAATTATAGGTCTTTAGCAGCGACAAAAGTCGCCGATTTTGCTTTTATACGTTCCACGAGCACCTAAGTTGTTGGATTACAACCACGATCAGACGATTTGTGTTTACCAGAATGTCAAAGCGCAGATCGATATCATTCAGCCTTTAGCGGCGACACCAATAACAGCGATACTGACATTTAGCGGCGACTTTTTAATATGTCACCACTAAAGCTCAGTGTCGCCGCTAAAAGCTGTATTTCTAGTAGTGGATATATATCTTTTTTTTTTTTTTTTTTTTTTTTTTTTTTTTTTTTTTAAATATGTAACTTGTTTGTGCATCTTTATAACCTGGTGGCTCACATTGATTTCTTTCACGTTGGTTCATGGCTTTACGACGAGATTTTTAAGATTGTGTTAGGTGGCCAACGTAGTTAACGATACTATGATTGAATATAGTTTCTTAATCCCTAAATGAATTTCATTATTTTTTAATTACTGCCTCATGCTAGGAATAATTATATTCAGATTATTTACTAGTATATTACAAAATATATTTTAATTGAAACTTAAGATCCATGTGTGTAGAATATTAAATATCTAGTACCACCCTTCGTTGGTTAAATAACATAGCTAAATAATTATGAAGATCTCATTATATTAAAATGTAATACAACTCATCGTGTCATTGACTTATATAGATATCTAGCCATATATTTAACAAATTTTAACCATCAAATACTCCAAGATTGAGCAAAATTATAAACACAGAATGCCACTGGAACAAAATTATAGAAACAAATCATGCAAATATCATTTATTAAACCAAGTCACAAAAGAAATAGGAAAGAAAGAACAAAAGCATACCAAATAATATGGTCAAATCTAAATGTAATTTTCTAATCCAGCATTAAAGATGGGAATAAAAGCATCCATCTCAATAGCTGGAAGGCTAACACCAATCTCCAGATCATCACTGGATTCTTTACTGGCGTTCATAGAAAATGATCCACTATAATCATTCGAAATTGTTTCATGTTTTTTCGGCTTTCCCCATCCAAAATCGGTGTCATAAAACTGAAGTCTTGGTGTTCCAGATACCCCGATAATTGTTGTTGGCATTTCTTCAAAGGAAAAGTCGAACCAAGTCTTCGCATCTTTCATGATTCCATCCTTATCATTCAACATTTCATACAACTTCTCTCCAAGTAATTTAGCAGCAGTCACAAATCCTTCTTTTTCAGTTAAAAGATTTGTTTTTGCCATCTTCATACATGGTACGAGACAGTTGCCAAAGTAGGCAGAAGGAATCTCCGGAACCAAACGTGCTCTACAATCAATGACGAATCCAAATAATTCTAACTCATCATTTCGTAATTTGGCAATGGAACTCCAGATATAAGCACATACAACTATAAAAGATGATACGTGGGGCAATGTCGGTAGTTGGGTTGATACCCATTTCTTCATTTGATTCACGATGGATCTTGTCAGCATAAAAGTGGCCCGAACTTTATCACTTGGTCCAGAAAGGCATGGAGGTTTATAGTCTTCACCAAAAGTTTCAACTTTTGCTTGCTTTAGATAGATTTCATCTAAGGCCGGATGTTTGATCACTCTATCATAGAAGGGCAATGTTCCATTTGATAGAAATGACTCACCTGAACCAGATCTTGCAATCGAAGTCCACGCATTTAGAAAACACATCCGAGTGCTTGCATCTCCAAGGCAATGATGATTTGTCATTCCTATCGAGACACCACAATTAGGGAAAAGAGTCACCTGAATGGAGAACACTGGGATTGTAGTATAATCAAACACTTTTACAGCGTGTCCAAGTTGAGGTATAAGTGGATAAAACTTCTCACAATCTCGAGGATGATTTCCCACTAGATCTTTGAAATCTAGAGAACTCTCTGCAATCATGATGTTCACAGCGTCACCTTCTTGGTGACGGATTTCCGGGTTGTTGGTACAAGAAGGGTATATGATCAAGTTTCCCGCAAAAGGATAAAAATGTTGAAGACTTGTGGATAACGAGGTTTTTAGAGTGGGGACAACTGTTTCGACAAACTGTGCTTTAGAGAGTGGGAACTCATAGAAGAAAAGAAAGTGAACAGGTGGCTGCGGCAGCCATGCAATGTCGAAAAAAGACAGGGGCAAAGACCTGTCCCCTACGGTGGCTGGTGGTGGGGATACGTGGGCCTGTTCTAGAACAATCAAAACTGGAAGAGAAGCCATCACAAGTGTCAAGTAAGTCTCTTCGAAGCGTTCACTATCCTTAAATAAGTAGGCGTCACAAAAACATGGGATACACATCATGACATCAATCACGTATTTTGGAAGAAAGGAAGAAAATATTAAATGATTAGGTTTAAAACTGTAAAAACCACACGGTTGATAAAAAGAAAATCAGATTTTATAATTCGAAATCGTAATCACTAATCAAATATTTGTAAAAAAAGAATTATTACTTTTCAAAATAGAAGTAATTTGGTTAGAAAGACTAATCAAATATTTGTAAAAAAAATTATAACTTTTCAAAATAGAAGTAATTTGGTTAGTAAGTTTATAATATTGTTTTAAAATAAATATATAATCTATTATGAATATCAAATTTAGTTTTGTAATGTTAGATATTTAAAAAATGATGAGTAATATACGTTTGAGTATAGTGTAAAAAAAGACAATAAATCATGGGAATGAGAATAAATTATTGAAATAACATTGATATATTGATATATGACAACTTAAACATTACAGTGATATAATAAAGATATATGAACACAAAACTGAAAATAATAATCTTGTACAATAAAATATACAGTGTAATGCAATGTAGTTTCTTTTGGCTAAGACTAATAATAAAATAATGATACTGTACAATGAAATATACAATGTAGTAGAACGAAAGTAAAGAAAAATATAAGAAACATACATGAACACAAAATTAAAAAAATAAATTACTAATGGGACAAAGCGAATAACCACTAAAATAAACAATATAAATTTTATATACAGGTATAGAAAAATAAATTTAGCAAGAAACATATACATCACAGAAATACACACAAATACAACATGTAATATTTATATATTTAATATAGATTGATATTATATAAAATAATTATAAAAATATCTCCCTATAACAATTACAAAAAATTATTTGGTTTGTGTTTTAAGTTATGCTATATTTCTCTATTAAATTATATAAAAAAGATATAGAAAATAGAGAAAACACATTCATTTACCAAGACATAAATTCTTATTTGATTTATCAACCAACTATAAAATATATAAAAAAGAAAAAAAAAATATTGATGGGTTTTAGATTTGGTTATTTTAAATAGGAAAATAAGTAAATAAAAAAGAAAACAAGAAATTAAAACATGCTTGCCTCATGTTCGATTGGAAGCATGGAATTAGAACATAAAATAAAAAATAGGTGCAACATATACATACTCATACTCAGCGGAATAAAGTCTATCGCTCTTGGATATGGAAAACCTTCTTACCTTTCTCCTCTACTTGGCAATGGAATCTTCAGATCAAATGATCATTTTTGGGTCCATCAAAGAAAAATTAACGTCATCATGCTCCTTATTTTTTCCTACTCAACCTTTACTTGCACAAGTTATCGATTACCTGATACATGTTACATGTTTATCTGTTGATATTTTTTGTGTTGATTGGCTAGGGGATGGTGGGGCTAATCTCACTCTATTGTTTTGATGATGATCTGAGGGCTGTTTTTGCATATGTGATTCAAAGGGCTTGTTTTGGAAGCTCTTATACAAAAGGCAAAGAGATTTTCTCCAAGCTTAGAACCCTTCAGAAAACCATCTCATCTAAAGGCATGGTCTTTGGCATTCCTACTTATGTGTAAGCTACAAAGACAATAAAATGTATATCAAGTTATTATATGATACAGACTGAGGAAATATGTAAAGAGTGAAGAAAAAGAGAAATATTCATTAATATGAGAGAGAAAAATGTCAAGAGACACCATTGTTAAAGAAATATATTCTTTAAATGATCCTGGAAGATGCCATGGATAATTTTGTCAGCAAGGACGAAAGCAAACCGCTGCATCAGAAGGAAATAAGCCATGTAAGCTTCTCACTTTTTCATGATTTATTTGTATTAGGAAAAGATCATCAACCTTATGTATACAACAGAAAATGACAGCTTTTCCCTTTTTGGCAGAAATGTTTAAAACGATATTCGTGTAGGAACAAAAAAGTGTTTTTATTATTCTTTGAAAGTGAATTGCTATAATATATATATATATATATATATATATATATATATATATATATATATATATATATATATATATATATATATATATATATATATATATATATATATATATATATATATCCTTTTTTGACTTAGGTGTTAATATATTTTTATTGGTAATTTTTCATATCTTTTTTGAACACATATCATTTACAAAAACAATACCATTTATGCATTTTACTTTTAAAACAATGTCGAATTTCTAATTTTAATTCCTATTTGCAGGTCTAACTAAAAATGTTTTCATGAAAAGCATATTCAAATAAGATGAAGAAAAGATTATCTGAATCAGAACGGATTAACCAGGTGTGTTTTATCTCGACAGCTGTCATAATTATTTTTATGCTCCTGGTCTTATACATTATAGATTGTAATTATGAAGCAGATAAAGAAGAAGATGTATACCTGATTGAGTATGCAGTCCACAAAAAATATTGATGAGAAACAGAAAGCAAACGTCAATGATGAAATCAATTATGAATGCGGACGAAAAAATAACATGTAAAAGGTAAAGGACATTGTAGTCTTCTTAACCTGATGATGAAATTTGATCTATGAAATTGTGTTGAAACAGAAACATAAAAACGAATGAAAAGACGTATATATAATCGATATTAAATATTTTATTTTTATTTTAATGAAATTTAATCATTTCCTTGATTTAATGGCATTGATAATTTATGTTAATCAAACAATAGATACGGTAGATCATTAGATTGACATGTATAAATTTAAAAAAAAAAATTTCTAGAATTGTAGTGTAACACTCTAAAAATTACAAACAATTTAAACTTTTAAAAAACAACCCGGTTTCATAAAGTTATTACAAAAATGTTTTCAATACAATTATTATCAGAGTCTTCCCAGAACCACATCATAAAACATGATAATGAGGAGCGGTACGATCACGTCCTTGCCTTGCCACGGTCTCCTGAAGAACCTGAAAAACATTGAACCACAACTGTAAGCCCGGAAACTTCGTGAAATACCCCCAAAATACCAACCGCATATACCATACACGCGCAACATGCCATAACATAACAAAACACAGAACAACCATGCACGTTGGGTCTACTGTTTGACTGGTACGCCCTACCGAGCCTTCAGTCCACCTGGTCCACCCTCTGAGTCTATCCATATCCATCGAGTCTGTAGTGTGGTTGGTCCGCCCGCACTGGGCCTTCAACCCACCTGGTCCACTCCAGGAGTCTACAGTACGACTGGTCCGTCCACACCGGGCCTTCAGTCGGCCTGGTCCACTCTCCAAGCCTCGACACATCTGGTCCACCCTTGCAGGGCCTACAGCCTATCCGGACCGCTTGCTGGGCCTTCGGGATAACCGGTCCGCCCTGGGTATCTTGGCCTACAGCACAAAGCAGGACCCGCCTCAACCCAACCCCAGTCCAACAACCATGTGCACATAACCATACAATCATATAACAAATCACATCCAATCAAACCGATCTAGCAGATCACATATCATAACATACTCTAAGCAGGATATCGACCTAACAGGTCACTAGCATAGCATCAACCTATATACCAGGATACCGACCTTAACCAGGTCTCTAACATATACCATCCTAACTACCAGGATGCAAATATAGCAGAGCAACAACATAACAACGATACTCGGATTACAATCCGATAAAGGGCCGCCTTGGTGCCTTATACCCTGTTGATATAGTGAGGATAACTCACCTCACAACTGCCTAATAAAAAGATAAGACTGAGATGCTATGACGACTGACACGATCTCCACCACTGGCCAACACCAACACTGAACTCAAAAAAAGAGCCAACAATTACTAAAATGCCCCTGAAAGTCAACTGACCTATCCTTGGTCAAATTCAAAGTCAACCTCCTGACTGACTCTACTCGCCGAGTCCCCAAGCTCAGAATTTCCCCCAATCCGTGACCCAACTCGCCGAGTCACCCCGAGACTCACCGAGTCCAACAACTCTGACTCCCCTCGCACTCAACTCACTGAGTCCTCCCCTGACTCATCGATTCACGGCTCAACCAGAAGAAGGTTAGGACCTCACAACCAGACTCGCCGAGTCTGTCACACCCCAAAACCACGAACGGCGGAAACGTTCTGGGGTGGAGGACGCCATGTAAACAATGAAAAGTAGTAAACAAGCAACAACGTCATCCATTGCATTAATAATATAATTTTAATACAAGTGTGTTCTGTCAAATTATAATAGACACTAAAGTATAAATCAAAATGAAAAATGAGTCTTGAATGAGCACCATCTTCTCTAAACCTTACACCGGTACCTATCTATGGTTGACCTGAGGATACAAGTTATTTTGAAAGCGAGTATCAGCTTTAAAGCTGGTGAGATCATAAGCATTTCAGTGTCTTAATTTGTATGTAAGTACTTGTATGTATTTGGAATGTAAGTAATTGTACGAATGAACTGTATGTATTTGTATGTAATGAACTGTAAGTATTTGTATGTAAATGAACATCCTAGAAAACCCTATGTTTCCTACTAACTATATCCTTCTACTAAGGCATCTAGTATCCATGTGCGTGTCTCTTGTAAGAGTGTGTCTTTTCCCAAATCTGACTATCATTAACCACAAATATAGTTTCTACATTACCGTGCATCGTGTGAAGGTTCACGAAGTGAATGTAATGGGAAAATGAAATAGTACTATGGTGTAGTATCAAATAACTACAACCGTACTAAGTACCTTAAGTCTATTGACAACTTCAAATTACTGTAGTATTTTTAATAAGTGACTACCGATGTACTAACTACCTTAAAACAAAAAGGTATTCAATATAACATGTGATCGACTTGTATCCTGCTACCGACTCTAGTAAAACGATGATGTAAGACGTCGTAAGAAATGACATTTGGCACCTATAGACTTGCAAGTCCCACTGTAGCGAGCAACAAGGTGTAGGATAGTCAATCCAATATAGATCTATATGCAAACTCATATGCTCCCCGATTAAGGAGATTCGGGATACAAGAGCGGTCATGGCAGGAAGTGCCATGACCCGCCTAATGGTTCACATAACTGTGTAAATGTATATGTAATGAATGTGCTAACTGAAAGTGAAATGTTTCTCTGTCTAGCCTGTATGTACTGAAATGTTCTGCCTATGCTAGCTGTAATCTATGTTCTCTCTATCTAGCATGTATAGTAATGTACTGTGTGTGCTAGCTGTAATGTATGTTCTTTCTATCTAGCATGTATAGTAATGTACTGTGTGTACTAGCTATAATGTATGTTCTCTCTCTCTATCTAGCATGTATAGTAGTGTACTGTGTGTACTAGCTGTAATGTATGATCTCTCTCTATCTAGCAAGTATTGACTCATGAATGAACTGACTCATTGTATGATATCGTGTACTAGTAATAGTTCTAGTATTTTCCTGAACTACCCCTATGGTAGCTTACTAGTAATGTAACTGGTACGTATGAACATGGATGTATACCCTTGCTACCCACGGGTATTGAATGAACTAGAAGAACCTTTATGACTATATATGTACACATGATATATAAATAATATTTAAACGACCTTCGGACGGGTACCCGATATCCCACCAGACCACATCTCAAGCACGAAAAGGAAATAGGGTGGATAGCCTTCCTAAGACTTTTAAACATGTCTTATATAACTATACATATATAGGCATGCAATTTATATTATAAAAGCATAAAATAAGTTTTGTAAAACCTTTTGAACAGGATTACTATCTAAGAAAAGATCGACTTGATGTCAATCTATAAAACAATTTGGAGGTATTTATCTAACAAAATAGTTTTAAATACAAAGAAACATTTGTTTGAAACACAATTGTAAATGAGTTTGAATTGAAACATACAGTGTATAATCAACAATTAAATCAGGAGTTTTAAACATATAAAACGTATATGAAAATCCTTTGAATAACAACTATTTGGTAAAACAGCTAATGTGTAGTAAATCATTTGAATGATGCTTATTAATCACATGTGATTTGATATAATAACTAGCATGATTCTACTTGTATCTCCCCCCCCCCATAAAACATTTAAAAAACATTTAAAACATTGATTAAGGGGTATGAACTCACCGGTTGTGGGTGATACGGATGAACTGAAGAGGTAGGACTGCTAGGTGTCAAGTGAAGACTTTAGACACGCACACACAATGGTCCTAATTACATATGAAGAAATATGTATATAAACAGTTAGTGATTATAACACTAATTAAACATGTATAAACATCCTAATGCGAGGAAAACACTTTGGTCAAGCGCTAGTAGGCTAATGGGTTGCAACAAAGGAGTGCAAGACCTCATACGGAAAGACCATGTGTGTTGGAGTTTACGACCCAGGGGAGTAAACTCCTAGCCGTAAACTCTCCATTGGGGCTGTAAATGAAGCTCAAAGCTATTACAACTTAAGTGGTGAAGTGCTTCTAGGCTTAAACAAGTGTTAGGGCTTCCTTTTAACTCCTTTGAGGAGTTCACGGCCCATGGACCAAATCCTATGGAGATTACGGTCGTAATCTCCCTTGGGAGGGTGTTTGTGGTGTTTTCAAGTCCCTAATTTAAGTAGGAACTAAATTATCCGAGTGTACAAGGCTTTAGAAGAGTTTATAGCACCATTTGGCACTATTGTTTGGATTCACGGCCCTGGAACTTCTTGGGTTGTGAACACCTTACTCTTGGTGTTCTAATGGTGTTTTCTAGTCCTAAACTCATTAGGGTACATGTCTAAATTCAAGCCTAAGCCTCGGGAAGTATTTGTGGCATCAAAACAACACTAACTTGAGTTTTCAGCCCATGTACCATTTGGTCATGTGTTTGCGGCCGTGAACACCTATGGGTGTTGGTATTTTGATTGTTTTGGGTCCTAGACACATCAAGGTAATGTGCTATGCTAGTCTCGTGGTTCAATGAAGGCACTTAGGGCATTTTGGCACCTAAAAATGGAGTTCACGGCCCAAGAACTTCCTTGTCCTTGAACTCACTTTCATCCCTTGATTCTTAATATTTTGGATGTCTAAACCAGTTATGAGTAGTCTCAAGGTTCATTTCCAAGGTTTGGAGGGTTATTGGGCACACTTTGGCCCTTAGAAAAGATTTTACTCTCCAAGTGTTCTTGGACGGTAAACTCTCAAATCTTGGGGTTTTGATCCGATTTTAATGTTATTAGGCACAATCTAAGCTATATATTACAACTAGATAGAAGTACTCACGATTTGGGATGAAAACCCGAAGATCCGTGAGAGAAAAAATGGCTTTTCTCTAGTTGGAAATGTGACTAATGAATAAATATGGCTCAGATTTCTATATATAGTCCTGGAATTTTTGGTAGAAAATATTTTATTCCCGAAATGAACTCTAATATCATAGAGTTTTAGAATAACAGTGTTGCACAAAAACCTAGTGCATCCACTCTCCTGATATCTCCTTAAGTGTAAATCCTGAAAAACCGTCAAACTTATACCCAAAAGTCTGGAACGTAACTGTAACTATTCTAACTTCTATTGACTTGATATGGTTTGTACAGAATCGAAATTTCAGGTTGTCACATCATCCCCCTGTTAAAGGGAATTTCGTCCCGAAATTAGAATTTAGGTAAGGAAGTAGGTATGAATGATCGAGTCATGAGGTGGGAACTTCCTAATCGATCGGTTCTTGCGCTCCTATGTGAAATCGGGTCCTCGGTTTGTATCCCAACGAACCATCACTATAGGGAGGCGACGCTACTTTGTCCGCTTGACCACTCGGTTGAGGGTCACTACGGTTCTTGTACGAAGGTGAGGATCTCGTTAATCTCGATCTCGTTTAGTGGGCTTACGAGAGTCCTAATGGAAAGGTATGGTTTCAAGATCGAGACGCAAAGGGTAAAATGTACGTTACTGAGTTTGCGGAGTAGATCTAGTGTGTGAGATACAGGACCAATTCTGGTAAGAATCTCGGAGGTCATGACTATCTTGGATTTAGCTTTCCACGCTTTACGAAGCGCATTAAGCCATTCCTAGAGTGAGTTCTCCTAAAGTATTTGGTCACTCACTTGGAATCCCCAAGGTTTCTTTTTCTTGTTTAACTTCTCACCCAAGGGCGACCCCTTGTTGGGTCAGAGTCGTAAAGGTTTCTGTAATTTGTGAGGAATTCTGAATGAACTATGATAGTAGGTCGGTAAGACCTAGAATTTGGCGAATGTCTATCGGCATCTCTGGTGCCGACAAATTCTCAACGGTTTTGACAAATTGAAAAAGTACTAAAGAATTCCCACATCACTAACAGTGTGTCATAACTAACAGTGTGTCATAGGAACCTTACTCTTCAATTTCAAAACTTGTGCTTAGAGAACTTCGCGAAAGTTCTTATGAAGGTAATGTTTCCATGGGTTCCTTCTTACTACGAGGGTAGATAAGTACGTTATTACAAGGAGAATGAGGAACTGATCCAAGTAAGGATGGCATACCCTATTCATTAAGCCCATGAATATTATGGGCGTATTGGTCCTATCCGATGGGTATCAATACAGACTCAAAGTGTCCGCATCGATTTCGAAAGGTAGTCTTCGAGACATCCTTCACTATCACTCGAAACTACTGATATTCGGATCTCGATCCATTTCTTGAAAGGTAACTCGTTCCTTGTGTTTTCTCAACCAATTCATCTATGCGAGGCAGAGATAACGATTTCTAATGGAAATCTTGACGGAGTCCTCGATAGCCGAGGTACATATGGTGCAATCTGTCGATCTCTGGAGCAATAAGACCGGAGTTCTCCAGGGTGAGAAGCCTAGTCTTCCAATTCTATTTCTGTGTAGTTTGCTAAGTTGTCCAGACTGTTCTTATATCTATGTAGGTGTTTAGACTAAAGGGAAATCAGTTTACAGAAGTCGTACTGGGTTCTAAGTTTGTTCACATGAGGATGCGATTTACTCGTAGTCTTGGGTAGTTCTCCGTCCTGAAGTTCATTTTAGAATCCTTACATGGTTCAACGATCACAATCTCGTGTATACCAGTCATATATAATTAAGATTGAAAAGATATTCGAATAACTGATTCTTCTTTAAGCTCACATCCTTACAAGGAAAAAGAAGTTAAAGCGGAATTATCAATTCTAAACCTGTAGAACCTTGATTATATATCGCCCCTATGTATACATTCTTCAACGACAACTCGACCGTATGAATCCTTGGATTGAACTTGAGGTACTGTACGATTGGTAGTTTGGGGATTTCTTCGGAAGGGAAAAGAACTATGGGGTACTCTATGCATGAGTACTTCGGTGTTCTGAAATGACGGCTTCGCTAAAAGACGTTTATTGAGAAAGAGATGTACATATGAAGCTAGTATTGGGAGGATCGAATTTACTCGATCCCTATGATAAAGTCGGAATCATACGGAAACTAAAGACATTAGATTTGAACATAAGGCGTTACAGACAAACACCACAGTGCAAGCATCAACAGAGTTACTATACTTTAGACTTAGTATAAGACCATTGCTGCGAATGAGGTATACTACAAAAGACAAGTATACGCAGCACGAGCATCCCTATACCGACATGATCTCGCAAAAATAAGACTCTAGTTGCACTAGTTTTAAACATGTTTTAGAACATACAAAATACTGACGATTGGAAGGGAACCTATACTATAGTAGGGTCCTTAACTTCCTCTTTCCATTCTGAGGTCAAACTCCTCCGGATTCGTCGTTGTTCTTCTCTGATGGGCATTCCTTCTCGAGGTGTCCCATTACACCACATAGATGGCATATTCGAGAAGTTTCGACATTTGTGGTTGAAGTAATGTGTTGGATCGGAGTATTGCAGTAACGGATGGTATGTCCCTTTTTGTTGCAGTTTAAGCACTACATTTCCCAACAGAGTCCATGGTGGTGGTAATTGCATTTGATGCATTTTGGGAGTTTTCCAGCATAAGGTCTTACTGGGTTAACTAGGATACCAGAAAGAATGGTAGTGGAAGGTGTAGACGTCGTGGCTATGATGGTTGTCACTTGTTGTTGTCTTTTGCTTGTCCCTTGGTGTGATTTTCCCTTGACTCCATACCTGAACTTTCGTTCGTTATTCTTGGGCTTACGATTCGGAGTGTTGCGGTAGTTCGTTGCTCCTGGGTGTACTTGGTTGTCTCTTGGATTGGAATCGTTGATACTCATTCCGCTAACATTTGCATTGTTAGCGTTAAGGCGGGTCAGAATAGCTACCACGATAGTTCAGACTGCGACTAGAAAGGTAGCTGCATCAATATAAAGGGTAGGGGTTTCGTTGTTCGGGTGATTATTTCTAGATGGAGGCATGATTCTCCAATACGAAAGATAAGGATTTTGTGAGCAATTCTGGTTGACCCTAGATGTACTTCGATTGTTCAAGTAAATAGTAAGACTATGTTCTCAAAAGTTTGACCTATATCCCTATTATGCAGTCCTAGTACTGAGTGGAAGTGTGTTTATGAAGGGTTGACCTACATCCCTATGATGCAGTCCTAGTAATGAGTGGAAGTAAGCTCGAACACTGGTCTCAAGACGTTTGTCGTTCAAGCTGAGGTATCGTTGGTTGGTGAATAGCATGACCCAACCACTAAAAGAGACTTGGAGATGTCTTCGGAGCTAAATTGCTATAGTCCAATGACTTGACTAAAGCATGTTTCAGGTATACTCACATGAAGTATGATGAGAGTATTTTGAATAAAGAAAATGACACAGAAGTTAGCCAGCTGTCAATATCTTTAATATTCATGACGTAAAAGTTCAGGAAAATGACCTTGTAAAAGGTCTTACATTATATCCAGAGAAGATACTCCTTGACAGCATAAAGACTTAACCAAAAGTACTTACAGTACAAGATAGTTTCATAGAAAATGCCACATCGGGCATAGACAGAAAAACGATTCCTTTTTAACAAGGAAAAATAAAGTAAAGCATCTATTACTGGCGACGGTCATCCCTCTGGTGAACTCTCAGTTCAGCCAGTTGACGTTCCATATCAAGCAGGTATCTTTCGTATACCCTCTGACGTACTCGGAGCTCTATGACTTCGGCTCGGTTTTCAGCTAGTGCTTGCAGAAGGGTTTCGTGGTCTCTCTCAGATCTCTCACGAGTATGTTCAAGGCTGTTGGTGCGAAGGATATGCATCCCTCCATTGGTGTCAACTTTCTCGATACGACGTAGAGTTGTCTTGCCCTGAATTTCGTTTCGGGCAACTCTACGGATCAGGATTGGTAGAACTCTATCTGCTGTGCTCCCTTCATTTACGTTGTAGAAGCTTCGGTCTCCATTAAACGGCATAGGTTGATCTTGATATTTGCTCCATTCTTCCAAACATTCGACCCATGGAGGCGTCGGGCCATGAAAAGCCGGACGAGGGTTAGGAATTTGAACGGGAGCTTCCTGGGGTAGGTTCTCAACCTCGGGTTCAGAGTTAGCACCATCCAAAAGGTCTCCATCATGGTGATCATTCAAAGGAATCGGATGATCATGCTCTGGTTCTTCTCCAAACCATCTAGCAATGACTTCATTCGGAAGGTACTGGTTGCCGTGGGGATGGAGTCCAGCCATGTTATCTACGCGATAATTGGGTTAAGAATATAATTATTAGATGAATTATCTAGATAATTATTTAGAAAATCTTCATTAGTTACATCACTATTTGTGAAGTGCATACCAGTTATATGTAATAGAAACAGGATACGCCTTCGAATAAGTAACCTTAATTCCAAATTCACACAGAATAGGGGTAAAGTAAAATTTTCACAAATTCTAAGTCTATAACATCCTAATTACATACAACCTTAGTGTATCAACTTAGCAACTATCAACTTAGTAATGAAGATCCCGTTTTAGTTCTCATGTGTAAAGTACTTATAGTAACACCAAATACTCCTATAGTATTTTAAGTTTAATGTTATGTTCTACTGTTCTCATTGTGGTATTGTTGGTAAGATTTTAGACTTGTTGCAACCACACAACTACACTTAGGCTCATGCTAGTCAACCCTCGGATAATATAGGTGATCAGGCTATATCTTCCCAGTTTTGACTACATGTCTCTAAGTCCACCTGTGTTGCCTAACAATCGTAATTCTTTTGTACTGTCCTAGTAACACTGATTTTAGTTTGAATGCAGCACGTATACTTATTTAAATATTTTATTATTTAAAGTATAAACTCTTGGTCAGAGTATTTTAATCCCATTGTATTTATAGTATGTATATATTTTATGGGTTCATATACTTAATTCACTATAAACAATGCTCAGATACCAATCTGTCACACCCCAAAACCATGAATGGCGGAAACGTTCTGGGACGGAGGACGTCATGTACAGTATCACAACAATAAAAAGTAGTAAACAAGCAACAACATCATCCATTGCATTAATAATATAATTTTAATACAAGTGTGTTCTGTCAAATTATAATAGACACTAACGTATAAATAAAAATGAAAGATGAGTCTTGAACGAGCACCATCTTCTCTAAACCTTGCACTGGTACCTGTCTATGGTTTCCCTAAGGATACAACTTATTTTGAAACCGAGTATCAGCTTTAAAGCTGGTGAGATCATAAGCATTTTAGAGTCTTAATTTGTATGTAAGTACTTGTATGTATTTGGATTGTAAGTATTTGTACGAATGAACTGTAAGTATTTCTATGTAATGAACTGTAAGTATTTGTATGTAAATGAACATCCTATAAAACCCTATGTTTCCTACTAATTGTATCCTCCTACCAAGGCATCTAGTATCCATGTGTGTGTCTCTTGTAAGAGTGTGTATTTTCCCAAATCTAACTATCATTAACCACAAATATAGTTTCTACATTACCATATATTGTGTGAAGGTTCACGAAGTGAATGTAATGGGAAAATGAAATAGCACTATGGTGTAGTATCAAATAACTACAACCGTACTAACTACCTTAAGTCTATTAAAATCTTGAAAGTACTGTAGTATTTGTAATAAGTGACTACCGCTGTACTAACTACCTTAAAACAAAAAGGTATTCAATATAACATGTGATCGACCTGTATCCTGCTACCGACTCTAGTAAAACGACGATGCAAGACGCCGTAAGAAATGATATTTGGCACCCGTAGACTTGCAAGTCCCACTGTAGCGAGCAACAAGGTGTAGGATAGTCAATCCAGTATAGATCTGTACGTAAACTCATACGCTCCCCAATTAAGGAGATTCGGGATACAAGAGCGGTCATGGTAGGAAGTGCCATGACCCGCCCAATGGTTCACACAACTGCATAAATGTATATGTAATGAATGTGCTAACTGAAAGTGAAATCTTTCTCTGTCTAGCCTATATGTACTGAAATGTTCTACCTGTGCTAGCTTTAATGTATGTTCTCTCTATTTAGCATGTATAGTAATGTACTGTATGTGCTAGCTGTAATGTATGTTCTCTCTATCTAGCATGTATAGTAATGTACTATGTGTACTAGCTATAATGTATGTTCTCTCTCTATCTAGCATGTATAGTAGTGTACTGTGTGTACTAGCTGTAATGTATGCTCTCTCTCTCTCTCTCTCTCTCTCTCTCTATCTATCTAGCAAGTATTGACTCATGAATGAACTGACTCATTGTATGATATCGTGTACTAGTAATAGTTCTGATATTTTCCTGAACTACCCCTATGGTAGCTTACTAGTAATGTAACTGGTACGTATGAACATGGATGCATACCCTTGCTACCCAAGGTTATTGAATGAACTAGAAGAACCTTTATGACTATATATGTACACATGATATATAATTAATATTTAAACGACCTTCGGACGGGTACCCGATATCCCACCAGACAACATCCCAAGCACGAAAAGGAAATATGGTGGATAGCCTTCCTAAGTCTTTTTAACATTTCTTATATAACTATACATATATAGGCATGCAATTTATATTATAAAAACATAAAATACGTATTGTAAAACCTTTTGCACAGGATTACCATCTAAGAAAAGATCGACTTGATGTCAATCTATAAAACGGTTTGGAGGTATTTATCTAACAAAATAGTTTTAAATACAAAGAAACATTTGTTTGAAACACAATTGTAAATGAGTTTGAATTGAAACATACAGTGTATAATGAACAATTAAATCAGGAATTTTAAACATATAAAACGTATATGAAAATCCTTTGAATAACAACTGTTTGGTAAAACAGCTAATGTGTAGTAAATCATTTGAATGATGCTTATTAATCAGATGTGATTTGATATAATAACTAGCATGATTCTACTTGTATCCCCCCCCCATAAAACATTTAAAACATGGATTAAGGGGTATGAACTCACCTGTTGTGGGTGATACGGATGAACTGAAGAGGTAGGACTACTAGGTGTCAAGTGAAGACTTTAGACACACATAATGGTCCTAATTACATATGAAGAGATATGTATATAAACAATTAGTGATTATAACACTAATTAAACATGTATAAACATCCTAATGCAAGGAAAACACGTTGGTCAAGTGCTAGGAGACTAATAGGTTGCAACAAAGGAGTGCAAGACCTCATACGGAAGTTTATGGTCTAAAGACCATGTGTGTTGGAGTTTACGGCCTAGGGGAGTAAACTCCTAGCCGTAAACTCTCCATTGGGGCTCTAAATGAAGCTCAAAGCTATTACAACTTAAGTGGTGAAGTGCTTCTAGGCTTAAACAAGTGTTAGGGCTACCTTTTAACTCCTTTGAGGAGTTCACAGCCCACGGACCAAATCCCATGGAGATTACGGCCGTAATCTCCCTTGGGAGGGTGTTTGTGGTGTTTTCAAGTACCTAATTTAACTAGGTACTAAACTATGCTAGTGTATACGGCTTTAAAAGAGTTTATAGCACCATTTGGCACTATTTTTTCGAGTTCACGGCCCTAGAACTTCTTGGGCCATGAACAACTTACTCTTGGTGTTCTAATGGTGTTTTATAGTCCTAAACTCATTAGGGTACATGTCTAAATTCAAGCCTAAGCGTTAGGAAGTGTTTGTGGCATCAAAACACCCCTAACTCGAGTCGGACCATGTACCATCTGGTCATGTGTTTGCGGCCGTGAACACCTATGGGTGTTGGTATTTTGATTGTTTTGGGTCCTAGACACATCAAGGTAATGTGCTATGCTAGTCTCTTGGTTCAATGAAGGCATTTAGGGCATTTTGGCACCAAAAAATGGAGTTCACCGCCCAAGAACTTCCTTGGCCATGAACTCACTTTCAACCCTTGATTCTTAATGTTTTGGATGTCTAAACCAGTTATGAGTAGTCTCAAGGTTCATTTCCAAGGTTTGGAGGGTCATTGAGCACACTTTGGCCCTTATAAAAGAGTTTACTCTCCAAGTGTTCTTGGACGGTAAACTCTCAAATCTTGGGGTTTTGATCTGATTTTAATGTTATTAGGCACCATCTAAGCTATATATTACAACTAGATAGCAGTACTCACGAATTGGGATGAAAACCCGAAGATCCGTGAGAAGGAAAATGGATTTTCTCTAGTTGGAAATGTGACTAATGAATAAATATGGCTCAGATTTCTATATATAGTCCTGGGATTTTTGGCAGAAAATATTTTATTCCCGAAATGAACTCTAATATCATAGAGTTTTAGAAAAACAGTGTTGAACAAAACCCTAGTGCATCCACTCTCCTGATATCTCCTTAAGTGTAAATCCTGAAAAACCGTCAAACTTATACCCAAAAGTCTGGAACTTAACTGTAACTGTTCTAACTTCTATTGACTTGATATGGTTTGTACATAATGGAAATTTCCAGTTGTCACAGAGTCCAAGAATAGACTCGTCGATTCCAAGGCTTTCTTCAACCAACTCGCCGAGTTGTTCTTCCAACTCGTCGAGTTCCTGCCCATCTTCAAGCGACTCGCCGACTACACCCTTGTGACTCGCCGAGTACCCCTAGATCTTAATCCATACAGAAGCTTTCCAGGCCATACAGATGATCCAAACCATAGATCTACCCTTCTACAACCCATCCATCACGTAAAGTGGCAAACTTTACGTGAATCCAAAGAGATATAAGCATATTATACTCTAGGGTTAGGGTTTGGGACAAGATGGCTTCACCAATCACTCAAGAACAGGGACTTTAATGCACTCTAGACCTTCTCCATTCCAGATCTGAGGTAGCAACCCTAGATCTAACCTCCAAACTCGAAATATCACAAGTTATTCTTTCCAAATACTCCAAAATGATGAATCTAGATGAATAACAACCCAAGCGGCGAAATAATACTTCAAAAGGAAGCTCCACCAGAAGATAAATCAGAATCCTAGCAAAGCCCCTTACTCCAAGCCTCTTAACTCTCCAAGATCTCTTCCAAAATCTCTTCTCCAAGGTTAAAAAGCTCTTAAACCACTCACAAACGCGCCTTAGGGTTTTTTGGACTTCAAGAGAGGGTAAAGAGGCTGGGGAGAGGGTATAATGTCCTTTAAATAGGGATCATCCTCCGAAATTAGGGTTTTCTCCACACAACACCAACTCGCCGAGTCCATCTGCCGACTCACCGAGTTGGCCACATAACACGCGACCAAAATCACGACCCTACTCGCCGAGTCCACTCATGGGCTCGCCGAGTTGCTCTTTCACATTTACACTTTGAACCCTGAACTTGCACTCCTAAACTCGGGATGTTACAATTCTCCCCCCACTTAAATTAGGCTTCGTCCTCGAAGCCTGCGGCAACACAACTCTATAACTACTCTCGCAATGCGCCTCCTAGCATTAACCAGACTAGGTTCCACAAAACACACCATCGAAACCCACAACCCAACTTTCCCTCTTGTGGTGTCCTGAGCACCGCTTCAAGCTGGCCACCGGCCTTATCCTTTGATAACCACACTTATTAACCGAGTACCACTCCATGATACTTCACTCACTCCAAATCACAACAATCACTTGGCTCATACGAGCTAGGAATAACCCTAAACCACCGGAATCCAGATCTGAGTCCAACTTTATCCACTCCATGCTGACAGGATGACACGTCCCTCAATCTCAGAGCAACTCCCATGAGTTCTCTTCCACAATCTCATACCCATGTTGAACTGGCTCTAGCATCCTCGGGTTTGGGAAACCCGATACACTGACAAAACCTCCAAACATCCCCCAGGATGAATTTCCAGCACATACACAATTCCTTGATCAAAATCAAACTCGAAATCCAAGATTCCATCCCCGCATCCCTTCCGAGCCTCTTGGCCCTATACCCCATAATTCCTTCCGTGACCTCAGCAGACATCCAACCCGGATGTGGTTTGATGTGTGTAAAACCAACTAGTTTTAATCCTACTTTAATTATCAAATAACACACAAAAGGCAGTGAACCTATCAATTGTGGTATAGCTAAATAAGCAGGGTATCGAACATAGGGAATGGCAAATTAAATTAAAAACTAATTCTAACTAAGTTGATTAAGAAAATAGGGGTTTTCCTCTAGTTTTACAAGACTAGAAACTTACTAACTATAGCTAATTAGAGACTAGAAAATGACAATTTAACTAGATTCAATAATGGGAAAGGAACTTTTGTTTAGTTCAACTCGGTTAACTTTATGGTTGATTTCAAGGTAATAGTGCAATGGATTAATTCTTTCGTTGGTTATCGATTCAAGTGATTAGGTTTATGTTCACTACCCTAATCCTTAGCAAATAAACTAATTCAAACAGTGGCCAATTGCTTAATTTAATTATATTTACTAGATTACTTATTCGGGTTAAGTTAGACTTGCAATAGCTAATTAATTTATTATTCTTAAGTAACCTCTTGTTTGATGGTCATCTTACAAGCTTGCACATGAATTTACTCAATTTCCTTATTAATCCTAGTTTCATATTCATTAATTCTAGACATATGGTATAGTGGTCACATATCATATGAGGTTGATAATCAATATATGTTCATGCTAATTAATTATCTTCCTATTAACAGAAAATTTATTATCATTCATACACAAGGTTCTTTAGCAAGCTAAAATAACAATAATTCACCAACTTAGAATTAATCCTATCAATCAATCAAACCATATTGTCAACTTTGTATTCCCAAACAGAAGTCTAAAGAATTTAGTTCATAACTAAGGTAAATAACAGCAAACAAATAAGTTCAAGTTGCTTAATCATGTTGACAAAACAAAAGAAATAAGTAGAATGATGAAATTATGCCTTAATTACTCCCGGAATTGGATTCTAGCTTCCTTGGTCGACTTCTAGGGTTCTTCTGGCTTCTTATTCGCAGCTAAGCACTTCTGAAACTTCCCAGAATTCTCCCCTCTCGATTTGTGGAGTTATCTTTATATATGCGTTCCGACTCATCGAGTCATATGGTGACTCGTCGAGTCCCTCTCACATTCTCCGTATTGCGATAACTATCTTGACTTCCGAATCATTATCCTTCTGATTCCGCGACCGGACTCATCGAGTCCAGGCTCGACTCGACGAGTAGAAGCCTTTTTATGGGTTTTTTCTTTCTTCATTCCACTCTTAAGCTCCTAACCGCTTCTCTTGCTTCCTTTCGCTTCCGAGCTTCATCTTTGGACTGAAAAACATAATTTAACACTTTTAAGTACCTTTTGTCCATAATATGCAATAATTTAGCTAATATATGAATAAAAAACTATACTTAATACACACTAAATATGCACATATCAAAATACCCCACACTTGTCTTTTGCTTGCCCTCAAGCAAAACTGAATTTTAACACATTAGAATCACATATAATAACTCCAATCTAACCCAGCCATTATGCGAAGACCGCAACGCATGCATTTGTGTCTAAAATTTTTCCTAAAGAACCCCCCATATTCCAAATACTCACAATCCTCATAAACATTCACCCACTCACCCCGAACTATGCTCATTTTATGCAACCCTCCGAATCCATCCTCAGAAAACCTCTTTACCCTGAAGGTATTTTTAATTGAGCAACCCAAGCATACATATTCTAGAATTACAACTTTTCGATACCACTATGGAATTCTTTGAATTCTTAACTTTCTTGATAATTTGATCTTTGATATCTTTGAATTCACCAACTTGTATTGACTTTTGGTATCTTCAACTTTTTGGATTTCTTGGAATTTTGATCTTTAGATCTTCACTTCATTTGCTCCAAAATTCTTACAATTTTTCTTGTAATTCTCTCTCTTTTTTTTTACATGTATACCTCACTTTTTTTTTCACTCAACCTACATGCTTAAGCAGGGGCGCTCAATCTCAACCTTTATTGGCTAATGATAAAAACTTTCCTGGATACATTTCAGGTTTAGGCTGCTAAACATATTGCATCCCTCAAGCTGAGCAAGGTCGTGTTTTTGTCTCATGATTTCACTGAAATAAGGGAGCCACAAATGCACTAGAACGTATATAGGCTCAACTAAACATTTGGGTCTTCATGCAATTATCAACACAATTCTAACATGGAATCCTAATTTACTTTACCAAAATTTTCTAAATTAAATCCTAAATAATACTTTTGGTATGCAAATTTTTTTAATTTAACTATTATGTAACTATTATGTAACCAACCCCCTACCCCACACTTATATGATGCAATGCCCTCATTGCATATGATGCATAAAAACATAAAAGGAAAGAGGGAATTGGAACAAACTCCCCTGGGATAGCAGTGGATAGGTTGATCACTCTCATGTAAGCTCCAAATTCTCGTGTGGGCCGCTCCAAATATGCGAAAATCGGTGTAAGATCTTCAAGAATGGATATGGAAAAATAAGGACGCAAGTGGTATAAGTATCAGCATCAAATCAGCAGTCTTTCGGCATAGAAATTGAACGACTCGCCGAGTCTTATGGTGGACTCGTCGAGTAGCAGCGCGCCTTCTCAGAATTTATGGAAATACAAGGCGACTCGTCGAGTCAGCTTAGTGCACTAAGCTTCTAGGAAAGTTTTGCAATTGTTTTAGCCTCTAAAAACTTCTTTAACTCTTCCTCACATTCAGACTCAATTGCTCATACCCCTAGGACCGGACTCGACACTTTGATGTTAAAAACCCGCTTCCTTGACTCGCTCTCACTCGCGAAAACATCCATGCGTTATATCTCTAAACCATCCTAAGCAAGCAATCATAATTCAATCCTGAAAAATAACTAAAGCAAACAACCATTAAACATAATAAAATCTCAAAGCATACACACCAAATAAAAATAAAACAAAACAAAAAAGATTAAAATTGTTTGATTAAAAACACAAAGATATAAAAATCAATCTTCATCCTCCTCATCATCATTGGCGGCTCCACTTCCCCCGGCTCCACTTCGCCGCGCACCAATCCTCTCATCCCAAGATGGAATGAATGGGTAATTTCCACCATCAATATGTGGTATATTGAAGTGGTCAAAAAGTCGTATGTGGGATTGGTTGCTAAAGTTCAGCCCCCTCGCCATTTGATCATGTATCCGCCTCATCTCTACATTGTACCAATCCATTGGTACGTCTTCATTCTCGACCGGAATCACTGGCGGCTCGTCCTCCACATCCCGTTCTCTTCTTGATCTTACACTCCTTCCCGGTGCTTCGGGACCAACAACGGGGTCATCATTTGGAATGGCATAATGGCCACCACCATAGTCTTCAGTTATCCGTGCTCTTCGGAAAAGAATGGGATTAAACGGGGGTGTCGGGATCAATGTCATGAAGTTCCAGGCACCGCGGTTCATCAACCCGAATGAATTAGCCAATCGGGTGACAAACATTCCACCATTGATACGGGAGGTTTTGCGATCTTTGACCGCACCCTCCGAAAGGTATGAAGCTATACACCAAGGGATGTTGCAAAAGACGCTGGGTGTAATTATGCTCCATAAGTAGAAAACGTCAAGGTGGGAGACCTTGTCATCGTCTTTCCTTTGGTTGATGGTGGAGGAAATAAGGCGGTGAATGAGGCGGTGAGTTGGGGATCGGATGCTCCCTTCTTGTGCAGACTTTGGGATGTAAAATTTATTTCCTATGGTATTCCACAAACCCGTGCTTGTAACTCCATCGGGGAACACCATGTGAGTATTTGCCAAAAAGACCCGAAAGATGTTTGTTGACACCAAGGGTTGATCATAGATCCCTAGTCGGCAGGCAAGGTCCACCACCGAGCATTGACGATACTCGCCCCCAAGACAAAAAGTAAAGCTTGTCGGGTGATACACATCCACTCCCCCGGTAAAAGATACCGTGGAGAAAAACTCCAAGAAAAGCTCTAAATAGACCGGCTCTTGTATGCGGAAGACCCGGCTCCACCCATCACAGATCATTGTCTCGCCTTCATGTTGGAACTCCTTCAAAAGGTAAGGAGCTAATTCTTCTTCATATCTAACACTTTGCAGCCACTCCCAATCAATTCTGTTTGACACATAGACCTCCTTCTTCTTAATGTCGGAGAGCTTCTTCTTCCACTTCCTCATTGTTGAAGCGGATTCAATTTGCGGGAAGTTTAGCCATGGAAACTCCCCTTGGCTACCACTTGAAGATTGTCCCCTTCTGAACATGATTTCTGCAAAGCATATAAACAAAACCCAGAAAACACAGAATATAATTAAAAATTGGATTGCATCTGTAAATCGACTGGACTCGTCGAGTCCATGCCCGAATCAGCGAGTCGCGCAACCTGCACGAGTCGGTCGATGGGTCTCATAAAATTGGACCATTAAACCTGTAAATTCTTTCAAGGGTTTTGTCTCAACACTTAGTATTGATGTATTAAGGCCAAAATAAGCATTCAAAACAACTTAATTCATGAGAAATCAAAACCCTAGAAATTTAGAACTTCTCAAAAATGGGTTTTTCATGCAATTTCTACCTTGGATTGCCTTATAATCATGCTCTTAACATAAAATAGGAAGAAATTTGATACCTTTTTGGATTGTGCTTGAGAATTTTGGAAGAACTTGAAGAACTTGATGAATGCTTGAGAGAGAAATTGCAAAAAGCGGCCCGTCGACGAGTGTAGATGTGAAACTGATTCTTTAGGGTTAAAACCCTACTTACCCAATGTAAAATTAATTTTGAAATTATTTTTTTTTTCTGTAAATAAGACCGACTCGTCGAGTCGTGGTCAGACTCGGCGAGTCTGGTCGCGAAGTCAAATGCTTTTCTGAAATCCATGTAGACTCGTCGAGTCATGGTCAGACTCGGGGTGTCATTTAAAAATTTGTATAATTTTCAAAATTTTTCTGTTTATTATGAATCATTTCACCCCACACTTAGGCTAAGTATAGTTTTTTATTCATATATTAGCTAAATTATTGCATATTATGGACAAAAGGTACTTAAAAGTGTTAAATTACGTTTTTCAGTCCAAAGATGAAGCTCGGAAGAGAAAGGAAGCAAGAGAAGCGGTTAGGAGCTCAAGAGTGGAATGAAGAAAGAAAACACCCATAAAAAGGCTTCTACTCGTCGAGTCGAGCCTGGACTCGACGAGTCCGGTCACGGAATCAGAAGGATAATGATTCGGAAGTCAAGATCGTTATCGCAATACGGAGAATGTGAGAGGGACTCGATGAGTCACCGTATGACTCGATGAGTCGGAACGCATATATAAAGATAACTCCACAAATCGAGAGGGGAGAATTCTGGGAAGTTTCAGAAGTACTTAGCTGTGAATAAGAAGCCAGAAGAACCCTAGAAGTCGACCAAGGAAGCTAGAATCCAATTCCAGGACTAATTAAGGCATAATTTCATCATTCTACTTATTTCTTTTGTTTTCTCAACATGATTAAGCAACTTGAACTTATTTGTTTGCTTTTATTTACCTTAGTTATGAACTAAATTCTTTAGACTTCTGTTTGGGAATACAAAGTTGACAATATGGTTTGATTGATTGATAGGATTAATTCTAAGTTGGTGAATTATTGTTATTTTAGCTTGCTAAAGAACCTTGTGTATGAATGATAATAAATTTTCTGTTAATAGGAAGATAATTAATTAGCATGAACATATATTGATTATCAACCTCATATGATATGTGACCACTATACCATATGTCTAGAATTAATGAATATGAAACTAGGATTAATAAGGAAATTGAGTAAATTCATGTGCAAGCTTGTAAGATGACCATCAAACAAGAGGTTAATTAAGAATAATAAATTAATTAGCTATTGCAAGTCTAACTTAACCCGAATAAGTAATCTAGTAAATATAATTAAATTAAGCAATTGGCCAATGTTTGAATTAGTTTATTTGCTAAGGATTAGGGTAGTGAACATAAACCTAATCACTTGAATCGGTAACCAACGAAAAATTAATCCATTACACTATTACCTTGAAATCAACCATAAAGTTAACCGAGTTGAACTAAACAGAAGTTCCTTTCCCATTATTGAATCTACTTAAATTGTCATTTTCTAGTCTTTAATTAGTTATAGTTAGTAAGTTTCTAGTCTTGTAAAACTAGAGAAAAACCCCTATTTGCTTAATCAACTTAGATAGAATTAGTTTTTAATTTAATTTGCCGTTCCCTGTGTTCGATACCCTGTTTATTTAGCTATACCACAATTGATAGGTTCACTGCCTTTTGTGTGTTATTTGATAATTAAAGTAGGATTAAAACTAGTTGGTTTTACACACATCAAGTTTTTGGCGCTGTTGCCGGGGAGCGGTTCTAAAATTAGTATTAAAATTCTAGTTCAATCGATCCTTTGTGTAAGATTCATCTTACACAAAGTTAATTTCTGTTTAATTTTTGTTTAAGTTTTTAGAGCAAAAAAAAAATAAAAATAAAAAAAATAAAAATAAAAAAATAAAAAAATAAAAAAAAAAAACCCTGATTTTAACTTGAACTCGCCGAGTGCATTCGCCCCGACTCGGCGAGTACAACGCTGAATCAGATTTAAATTTTTGTTCTTTTTTATGCGTTTTGTTTTTTTGTTTTGTTTGCAGTTGGTTCATGACCCGAGGATCTGCTACACCTCTGGTTCCTCCTCTTGAAGATCCGGAAACCGCATTAAGAAGAAACAAGGGCAAAACCGTTGGAGAAACCGCTTCTTCAAAGAACTCACCACTCAAACACCTCAAATCTGTTTTTAGCAAGAAAAGGAGCAGCAAATCAGGAGCATCCAGTGCATCATTCACAATCGAAGACCCGATCCCAAAAGACACCGACTACGAGACCGAGGAAGAAAGCGAGCACACATCCGAGTTTGAAGACGATTTAGCCACTGCTTAGGCTAATATAGACGAAATCCCCATGGGGGAATGGAAAAAGAGGATGCGTGATGACACTGGCCCGGGCCTTGTGCAACCCGCAATTCCCGCTACCGCTACGTTTGAACTCAAGGGCCATATTCTCGCTCAACTCAAGGAGATACCTTTTCACGGGAGAGATCATGAAGACGCCTATAAGCACTTGGATGAAGTAAATGATGTGGCGGATTACTTCAATGTACCTAATGTGCCCCACGAGATCCAGCTACTACGCATGCTTCCTATCACATTTAAAGGAGCTGCAAAGGATTGGTTGAAATCACTCCCTCCCGGATCGGTTACCACATGGGCCAAGATGAAAGAAGAGTTCATAGATCATTTTTGCCCACCTTCCAAGATAGCCAAGCTAAAGAAAGCCATTGCCAACTTCGAGCAACAACCTGGAGAATCTCTTTATGAAGCTTGGGAAAGATACAAGAGCCTACTTAGAAATTACCCCCACCATGATCTTAATAGCCAACAAGAGGTCTCTATCTTTTATGATGGAGTCAATGTCATTACAAGGCAACTACTCGATTCACAAGGCCCGCTCACCCGAAAGCCACCTCCGGATATAAAGTAGTTAATTGAAGAATTCTCCAGGCACTCTAGAGAATACCACAACCCGAGGAATGAAGTGAGTCGTGGAGTAGTAAACTCGGTGAACAATGGCATGGCGGCGGTAATAGCTAAACTCGATAGCCTAGACCGAAGAATGACGAAAATGGATCAAACGATCCATGCTATTAGAGTTCGATGCGAAAATTGTGGCGGCCCCCATCTTACCAAGGATTGTGATCGAGACGAGAATGGAAATAAAAAGGCTCAAGTATTCTATTCCAGTGGCGATAGATACGATGAAGACTGGAGGAAACCGAAAAAGGAATGGCTCCCATACGAAGAGTATAAAAAGGCTAAGGAGGAAAAATACAAACAGAGGGAGAGGGGATATTATCAAAAGGAAGAGCCGGTGACGGAAAAGAAGGCGAATTTAGAAGATATACTTACAAGATTCATAACCGCGTCCGAGAAAAGACATAATAATCATGATGTGGCAATGCAAGAAACCAGAAACATGTTGAGGAATCAGCAAGCTTCCATTCTCAACATTGAGAAACAGCTGGGACAACTTGCACATCAAGTGAACGAAATAAGACCGGGCCAACTTCCGAGCGACACCGAGCCCAATCCAAGAAATGAGAACGTGAGCGCAATAACTTCCAGAAGTGAAGAAAAATGCACAAAAGCATAAAGGATCTCCATGAAGAAGGTAGACAAGGTAGAAGAACCGGGGCCAGCTAAACCCGACCCGACTCGCCGAGTCACTCCTGTGGACTCAACGAGTCCATGCGAAAAAGAGAAACCCATCAATTCTTTGAAACCTTATAAGCCTCCACTACCATACCCAACCAAAGCCATGCCTGCAGAAAAAGTTGAAGCATACAGAACCTTCATGAATCATGTTAACGCTCTACAAGTTAATGTGCCATTCGTGGAAACAATACTTCAAACGCCTAAATACTTCAACTTGCTTAAGGGCCTTTTTGCTGCTAGGAAGGATTTGACTGAAGTTGCAGAAGTCTTGATGAGTGAACTACCTAAAAAGAAGGGTGATCCCGTGCCAATTTGGTAATGAGATCTTCACACGAGCATTGGCTGACTCGGGGGCAAGCATCAATATGATGCCTTTGTCATTCTATAAGAAGATGAATCTACCAGAACCAAAACCGGTGCATATGAAGATCCATTTGGCGGACAAGACAATAATCCATCCAAAAGGCGTTTGTGAAGATCTCCTTATAAAAGTTGACAAGTTCATATTCCCAGTAGACTTCGTGGTTGTTGATATGGAAGAAGACCCCGAAATTCCAATTATTTTAGGAAGATCCTTCTTAAACACCGCGTGTGCCTTAATTGATATAAGTGAGTCTACATTGACATTGAGAGTGGGTGATGAGGCTGTGAAGTTTAAAGCTATTCCAGAAATCAAGAAAGAAGAGAAAAAGATTGAAGAAGTCTCAATGATCCAATTGGATGATGAGATATTAGAAAAAGAGCTTGCACATTTGATGAAGGAAGATCCAAGCAAGTTTGTGATACACTCTGAAGAATAAGGAGATGTTAAAAAGGACTTGGAAGAATTGGAAAAGCAACTGGAAGGAGCCCACTCAGAAGAAACCCAAGATTCGATGGAATTCGTACCGACTCGCCGAGTCACTCTAGTGGACTCGACGAGTCCAGTCGATCTGGGCAAACACTTGTCCGACTTAGATCTGCTTGCTACTAGTTCTTCACATACCTTAGATTTCAGCAATATACAGGAGTTTTTAGAAGAACAAACAGCAGAAAAGGGAAAGGAAAGGAGAGTTCAATACGCTAATGTTGCATGTCTTGATACGGTCAAATTCGAGGAAGGGTTAAGCACGGGAAAGGATGCAGGAATAAAGGAAAGGAAGGAGGAATCTGATCACCAATTCACCACTAAACCTAGAGCACGGACCATCATGGAATGTGAAGTTATTAAATTTAAAGAAAAGGAGGTTCAAGAGACGGTGAAAAAGAAGAGGGTGAAGAAGAAAAAGAGGAAAAGGGAAGCCCAAGTAGCTGAAGATGAAGCAATGAAAAGAAAAAGAGATGAATTAAAAAGGGCTTACAAGAAAAAGATCCATGCTTAGAAGACCAAGTACAAATCACAAAAAGTTAGGCGTGCATTCCCGATGCTCGAAGATGACAAAACGTAGGTGGGAAGGAGTCTACCTCATGACTCCTCAAAAAGAAGCGCTTGGCGGGAGGCAACCAGTTATATAGAGTTTGCTTTCTTTTACTTTTTTAGTTTTCTTTTTATTTTTCTTTTTATTTCCCTTCGTTTTTATTCTTAATCTTCCAAATCATCGGGCATGTCTTCTTGAGAGTGTGCCTAGCCTAAGTGTGGGGTGAAATGATTCATAATAAACAGATCATATCATGGTTCCATACCACCTCCGCACACACCGTGCAATAACCATAATTGGAACACCCCCATCATAACTCCGCACTACTGCTTTGACTTCCGTGAACTTACATTCCCTCTCGGAGCTACATTCCTTTGATGGGTTTTGGTCATAAGAACATCCTATGTGCTCATACAAACCCTGATGCTCGGATCTAGGTTTCTCTATTGTACATGCAAGTTATCCAAGGCTATAAACCCTAGATCTAGCATATGATAATCAATATAACATATAATTAGGGTTTAGATATTACCTTGATTGTTATGTAGCAATAACAATCACAATTCCTTCTTGTAATGACTTTAGAAAGCTTAGAGTCACAAATTTCGCTCCTCTAATGGTTCACAAACACCAAGAGCAAGAGGATGAAGAGGAGAGAGGATGGAAGCTGCCCAAAAACGTGTGAAACCCTGGAAGGATGCTTATCCATGTTTTTGGGTCATAAGGGATCTATATATATATATATATATATATATATATATATATATATATATATATATATATATATATATATATATATATAGGAGGCTATTAGGGTTATCTAACAAGAAAACCCTAAATTGTATGCTTAAGCCCTAAGCAACCCATGGACTTCATTCCTTAAGGCCTTGGACGATTTCCTCATGGGCTTTCGCATAGAATTCGTCCACTCCTTAATATAAGGCAATCCATAGCCCAAATTGCAATTATCTTATAATTACAATTCCAGTCCCTTAAGTTTAATTAATCTCTTTTAGTCACAAAACTAATTACCAATTAATTCTTTACTAATATTAATGTAAACAATATGATTTCTCCTTTAATATACTATTCTCATAATATATTAATAAATCATATTTAATCCTTTCTCTCAATAATTCATCCTATCAAGTTGCTTTGGTGAAGGCAACCCAAAAGGACCATGCACCATCGGGTCAAGTACATACCAAAATAGTTATGGACTTAGACACTAATCCAACAGTCTTCCACTTGGATAAGTCTAATAACTATTATGTGTATGACTTCAGATCTTGATCTGCAATCGTAGCTTTCCAAAGCCGCTGTCAACTCTGATCCTATCAGATACGCGTGTCCTTTAGATAAGGCATCATATATTCCTCCATTCTATATATCGTATGAGATATGATTTCAAATCATTCTCTTTGTACGATTTCTCGACTTCCGATTTATGACGACTGACTAATTGAACAAATCAAATTAGCCCTAGCCCGGCTGAGCATTTACGTTTGTCATCACTAAACCATCGAGGGGCCCAAAGATATCGCTTTTATCCTATTTGGGATAAAAGAAATGGATAAACTTTGATTCAATGCTCGCTTGCACTCACTTACCGAATCACACACAACAATATGTTTTATGACACCAAGTTACTAGTGCGTTTACATATTATCAATGTGCAACCGATTTGCAAGATACAACACACACATCTCGGTATCAAGAATATAAGATGTTATCGTCTCACCAATCACTCGTGATACAATCCATGGAGTGATCCAAGTGAGCGTGGGTTTGATCCAATGCTCAAATTCATATTCATAAGCACTCATGAACGTTACAGAAAAACATTTGCTTATGTCTAACACTCTTTAGACAATCCACACACCAATTCATGACAGTCTTCATTCATACCTACTTCCAACGTATGAACGACTGTGGCCCGTTCGAATAATTTGACGGTTCTTAACCAATTAAATTATTCACGAAGTTAAAACATGCAAAGTGAAACACAAGAATAATACTAATCCCATATGGCCTTAAACCTTTGAGTATAAATAAAACACCTTTTATTTATCACCATATCGATTACTCATTATTTGTCATTTCGGGTAATCAACTTCTTACTTGAATTATTACACTTGTCCCATGCTCTTTCGCATGCACACAATGTTTACCTATGGTTCTTAATTTGTGAAATAGATCAAATTGAACAAATTTCCAATCATTCTCATTTTACAACTCCAAATCCTTTTTTCATAAGTGAAAGAATATCAAATTCTTGCTACTTATAGAATATGCTAGATTCTAACATTTTATATAATGATCATTTCGTAATGTCACTACACCAAAGTCACAAAGACTATTGCCAATGAAATTACAAATTCTTTTATCGGAGATTGTTACAAGCCAACTCCTTAGATATGATGTCTCTCATTCAAAGTACATTCCTTTGAACATCCTTTTGCATAAAAGTTTCTAATCTACTCATAGATTGTCAATATTTAATTCCCAACATGGACACGTTTCCATATTTTCCATATGACAACTCATTCTTAATAGAATCTTATCTATTTGTAATAATGTCGACATGGTCCATCCAATATGGAAACATTTCCATATTTTCCAAATGACAACTCATTCTTAATATAATCTTTTCTATTCATAATAATGTCGATATGGTCCATCCAATACCATGCTTCCAACTACTCACAAGCAACCAATCCTCGTCGAACTTTAGATTGTCCTTTGATAGTTGTTTAATTATATTAGTCAAAACCGATTCTAGTCCCTTTTCCCTCTAAATGCGCTAGACATTTGGAAAATTTTAGAATGGTCAAATATTAAAGCATTTGCAATCGATCCTATACCCGAAGCGTATGGGACACGATGCATAATGTTTTATTTGCTATGTTCTCAAAATTCGAATTGTGAAGAGGAATGCCGTAATCATAATCGAAATTTTAAGAACACAGTATGTACCTTTGACTGAAGTTATCAACATTTCTCAACCTAAGCCTTTAGATTTGAAATGAAGCATAATATTCTCTCCCTTAATTATAGCAAAACAACTTTACAACCCTTACGACTTTGTAAGGTATAACTCTTATTTTCTATAATTAATATTGCAAACTTGCAATAATTTTCATAATAATCATACAATCATAACATTTATGCTCCCACTGTCATGATGATTATTATAAACATAACACTTATGCTCCCACTAGCTTCGACATGTATTCATAAACATCTAAACTTTCAGAAAAACAATACCTATTGAATTTCTTAAGTCCATGTTTCTAATACTTAATGCTTTGATAATCTTTTATCAAGGCTTCTTGAACTTATACACCTTTTTCCTTAGATAGTTCATATGTGTGTCTAAACAATTAAGACTAATTGCCAAACCTCACAATTCAAATTATGGAAAGGGATACCGTAACCATAATCGAATTCGAGAATGCAATTTTACAATTACTATCTTCTTAAAATCTTTCTTAGTGAAAGCATTTCCTCACAATCATTTTCATGAAGGAGGAAATCTTATAACACTTAGATTTAAACAATGTATGTGTTTCTATCCATGTGAATTTGTTAAAACCAAAGTTTACGACAAATTCAAACTCATATGGACCGAACTTCCTTAATCTTGCTTTCTTGCCTTATGGTAGCACAGCTGCCCACCATGTCTTCCAAGTAGTTAAGTAGCTTACCCTTTCCTATTAATGTACCTTTCATTGATTAAGGTGCCTTGCCTTTTATGCATTCAAAATGAGAACTCATAGAACTCACATGCATAATTAACTCAATTGGAACAGCACAGAACCAAAATAATGTCAACACGATAGGTTGTAAACCTCAACTCGTGTGCTAGTGATGATCGATAAGGTTTATTTGATTTTTTCTTGAAACCTTTCAAGACCATTAAGACTCCCACTGACTCCTTGACATATAAGATTCTCTTGTCAATAACCATTTCTTGACAAACAAATATTCAAGAGTTAGTGTAGCTTTTATCAAAACACTTCATAAATTGGTCATAGTTGGTCTTTGTCTTATCCAAGACATCACAACTTTCCACATTTGATGAATGTTATAAACTTTCTTAATACTTTTTCACTCAATGTCACAATCTTAACTTTAAGACTTGTTATTGGACCAAAGTATGATTGACTTTTTGATTTAACCATTTCTTTAATTCTTGATTCCTCTTCTTAAACATACAATTGTACTAAGACTCACTTAGAGGATCAATTGAGATATGATTCTTAATCATTAAGACCTATCATAAAGTATAAAAGCTACTCTCCCTTCTTCTTAGAATAGAGAAACTTTTATCTTTCTGCCTACATGATTCTTATTATTCGTTTTGCTATTGATTTAAACCTTTTTAATCAATTCCGAATTACACTTAATCTTATAAGTATAATCATATTTACTAAACTTTTAGTAAACCATGACAAATATCTTGTTACTCTTATGGTGGACTTTGACCAACACACAACTTTGTGTACTCGATCTCCTAGTCGTTCACTTGACACTTTGTCAATGGATTAGTTTAATTTCCAAATATGAAATTTCTCATTCTTCGTGCAACCAAGTTGCATGATTCCAAATCTCTGTCCAATTGAAACTTGGGCGATGAGAAACTCTCCCTATTTGGTAAATTCTCAACTTTTCCATAAACACCATAAATAAGAATCATATCCATTTGTTGTAGAAATATGCAAACACCAATTTTCATAACGATTTCATTGCAAGGAAATAAACAAATAAATAAATAAGTCAAACGAAAATTTATTTTATTTATAAAAGCAGCGGGAAACATTTGTCCTTACAATGCAAAATCCATTGAAAACTATGTATTTCAAAAGGAAAATTTCTAACAACTCTATCATAACTATCTAAGCCTAAAATCTAATCTTCAAGTCCATGCGATCAAGATCCATTCCTTGTGATTAGATTGATCTTGCTTTTTCACCAAGCTTCCTTTCTTTTCACCGATACTGCAAAACATTCAAATGCAATCTTATCACATCATGTATTAAGAATCAATGAATAGGAACTTAACGGAGTTAGATAGTGGATTTTACCTGAAGCGCAACCACACTCTTTGACTCTCCCATCTTCTGGACTCTTCAGGCTCTTTGGGTAGACTTGTATCCAACGCCCTTTCTTTTAGCAGCAAACGTAGGTCGGTCCTAGAACGTCCTCGGAAGCATGGTCGGCTGACTTTCCCAACAAATACGCTCCATTGCTTCGCCAAATCATTTCTGATTCAGCAGCAATGAGCATGTAAGTTAGGTCAATGAGGTTGTCGTCATGATCCATCATATAACACTTTCTTTTGAACTCATTATATGATTCAGGAAGTGACTGCAAAACCCAATTCACAACCAACTCATCCGGGAATGACACACCCAACATTATCAAACTATCAATGTGTGGTTTCATTCCTAGAACATGGGCACACACGGGTTTACCATCTTCATGTTTCATTTCCAATAGGGCTTTAATGATATTGAACCTTTCAATTCTTCGATCTTGTGTGTTAAGGAGAACAATTGGAGGAGGTGGAGGAAGTGAAGCATGATTTCTTGCTCCTCGATCAAATCGTGGAATACCATCTTCATGTGGAATGCTTGTTCCACGGAATTTGGGAAGACCATAGTTGTCGAAATTTGACATCTACAACACGGGAGAAAACGAATTCAACTGAGTTGATTGATTGAGTCCTTAGTAAATCACCCAAATGAGATACTAAGGCTAGGACCCAACACAATATTCTACAACTCGGGAGAGGGATGCTGTAACCCAAATTGCAGAACATTTGAAGGTAAGTGAATGACGATTCACTAATTTCCACCATGAAAAAACGAAAAAGAAATTTAAGTTTTAAATCTATGAAAACTCCTAGATCCTTTGAGACTCATTGAACATTTCAATGGCATTTTTAAATCTCGATGTGCCCCTCTTGTTTGTGATTGGGATGCCGAGGATCACAAAGAGGGTGTGGATAACCATGCAAATTTACATGGTGCCCTCACATGTTACAATCACCTATTCTGTCACAACTAGAAATTTTGTGTCATGTAATCTCTACACTCAAGTATAATGAAGAATCAAAAACTTAAAGAGCATGTATGATGCTTACTCTATGACATCTAATTTTCAAACAAATACACCATACAAGTGCTACAAATGGTCAACAAGCAATTGGAAACCCTAGAAGTTCTGGTTAGGTCCATTTTGGACTAGGACTTCCTTATTGGACTCATTGGGCCAATAAGCCTCCAATTTGACTATCATGGGATTAGAACCTTCAAATGGGCTCTAATTGGACCCACATCCATTTATTTCAACATTTTGGGCCATATTGGGCCTAGAATGAAATAAATTAAAAGCTATGAACCATGATTAACCTAAACTAGCCCAACAAAGTGTAAAAATCATATTATATTTTTTTGGGACTAAAAATCATCCAACTTAATTTCTATATGGGCTTAGGGACAATAAAGCCCAAAAACCTTTTTCCTTTCCAAATTCTCGGCCCAAGGCCCAAATCCAAGAAGAAAGGGGGTTGACTTCTTCATGCCACCTCACTTATGTCCCACATATTTCCATGCATGGACCAACATGCATATATGTATGTCAAGTCAACCCTTTCTTTCCTCTTTCTTCTTGTCTCAGCTGATTCCATCACACACACACACATTTTCATCACCTTTCACATATCAACACTCTCCAAAAACACCTCCACTCTCTTCACTAAAGTTCGAAGATTCAAGGGCATTGAAGGAGGTTTTCCACAAAAAAATCACCATCCAAGGTAAGGTTATACTTAAAACTATGACCTAGATTCTTTGATCTATCAAACATCTCCTCTTAACTCATAAGAAATCACGATCTTGCATCCTAGAACCACCTTAAGGCCGAGATCTTCATCAAAGTGTGCTAAGGCCGAAAATCCCCTCATTTTTCTTCCATCTTTTCTCCAAAACCGAAACCACACCCAAGGTGAGCTTCACACCCCCTTATTTTCGGTTTTTATAAATTTTGTGGGGGGGGGGGGGGAGGAATACAAGCAAATGTGTAGATCTTTCATTATGTGTATGCCTTGTATGATTTCTATGTTTATTTACATACTTTTATGTGTTTATGGTGTTGAAACTAGTCAAAAGGACCCAAAAATAGAGATCTGCATTATGATGCATGAAACAAGTGCTAAAACATATCATTATACATAAGTCACTATTAGAAAAATAACCAAGTAGTTTAGATGAACCTCTTGGGCTAAAAATCACATTTTTGGACTAAAAATGCTAAAAATATGAAATTTAAGGGCTCAAAATGTAAAAATACAAATTCTGAAGGTTGATATGTTTCAAAACAGATTCATAAAGGGATTTTCCAAAAATGTACACTTTGGAATGATTGAAATGTAAACTTTTAAGCTTAATGGGCTAAAAATGAACTTTTCGGCCCAATAAGGCCCAATATGCGAAAATTTGAAAGTTGAGGGGTTGAAAATGCATTTTTCTGTAAAAGAGGGGACTACTAGTGCCCCAAGTCCATTTCAAAGGTTAAAAATGCTTTTTTAAATTTAAAAGGAACCAAGGATGCAAAGATTTTTCTATTTTGGGCCGAAAGTGTAAAATTTGTGAAATTGAGGGTTCCAGCCGAAAAAGTTTCATTTTGAGGGACTAAAACTGTTTTTCAATAAGCTTTGGGCTGAAAAATACTTTTCTACAAGTTTTGATACTAAAGTGTCAAGAAAAATGGCTTAAGGACTAAAATATAAATTATTATATATAAGGGGTCCAAAAGTGTAAATTCATCCAAAAAGAAGGATCCGAAAAATGTAAAAGACTAATGTCTTAAACAATAAACCCGACACGATGAAATACTAGTACCTCGATTATCGGCGAAATACAATTCACCATCAACACCAAAAATCGTTATCAAACGAATTGACTCGGTCTCGAATCAATAAGAAACCCGAAACTACTAACGCGATGATACTTCAATACACACATGGAAATCTCGGAAACTCAATACACACGCGGGAATACACCAGACGTCAATACACCGTCCTTAGACCCAAAAGTTTCAAATCATGCTTGTTGGGCCTAGCTAGCCCAATCACACGATCTTTAGGCCCGAAGGAAATTTTGCTTACATGTAGTTGGGTCTAATACGACTTAATTCCGTGTAAAAGGACTTTCAAGGGCAAACGTGCTGCTGGTCCCCAAGGGTCCTTCGGTACTGCTAGCAAAGTCGAGAATTCACCAATGCGAGTCGGGCTAAGGGTCCTTTGCATTCACGATAGTCTTGAACGACGTAGGGAAATATCGGGGCTTCGCACCCTCTTTTTCCCCTCGGTAGTGGGACTACATGAGTTCGGGTGGTTGGGTTAAGTGAATAGTTTGAGCGACACCTAAGGGATCATTTGTACCATTGTCAACTGGTCGTTTTCATTAATGGACATTACAACAATTCACAATCCACAATTAATCCAACATCTTCGGAGCTCAACGAATACACCTGTCGCAACGAAATTACAAAACATAAACTAATTAAAGCAAAGTGATAGGAAAACGTCGGGTTTTCCTAGGTTTTTCAATTAATACACCTACAAACTAGATACCGAGTTTTACAAATCGTACTCTTACATGTATGGAAACAAACAAGCATACTTACGGATCTTCACACCTTTTACAATATACTAGTTTCAGAAAATATCGGATTTTCTGGTGGTTTTCAAAACAATACAAAACATTGGATTTCAAACATTACTTATGAACTCACCAACATTTCATATGTTGACGTTTTTCAAAATACTTGTATTCTCAGGTAACAGATAAAGTGTACTCTATGACGTTTTGCTGTTATTTAATTAGTATCGAACAATTTACTTTTGGGCATGTAATATTATGGAACAATGTAATGAATGTAAACACTATCAGTTGTAATATTCCAATGCTTGGCGATGAATGATGTTATGTTTCATGTATATTCATTGTGATGGTATTCAATTGAGTCACAACAGCCCCCGGACGTTTCCGCCGTCTGCTTCGGGGGTGTGACAGGTTGGTATCAGAGCTCTGTTTATAGTGAACTAGCATATCTAACCATACATTGATATGCAACTATAAACCAAAAGAGGGACTAACATAACTCTGAACAAAACAAGTAAAATACAACAATAAAACACCTTTGCTTGCATTAGGAACAAGGAACATAACACTGAACCAAACAAGATAATGCTAGTATCTCGGTTAAATCAGGACTGTTTTTAGTGGTACGACGGAGTGGATGTAGCCTGATCAACTACATTCCCTCCAAAGTATAACTAACACACGTTCTGAGAAGATCGTGATAGCTAGGGAACCTAAAACTATACCCCTTATCAACAAAAAGAGAGCGTCTGTTTAGCGTAAATCATAGTCATGAGAGTGACGATAGTTTATACTTTCCCCCAGTCGTCATGCAGGAAGATCAGCAGTGTATCCAGTTCCATCAAGTCCTAGTGGCTCACGGGATGCTTGAGGATGAACCAGAAGGGAATCTGTAGGAAGCACACGACGTCGGACATGACGAATACATAGACACCAACTACGAGTTTGGAGAGACCGACGATGACGTCGAGGAAGGGCAAGACCGGGACAAGGATCACGTCACGTCGTGTGTGGGTGAGGCGCCACCAGACCACCCCGCCCCACCAATGAACCCCCCAAGGGAGAACCGTTCCCCCGAAGCTGAGATCGCCTCATTGCAACAACATTTGTACGATATGGAGGCCCGGGCAGTGCGAGCTGAGCATGAGAGGGATGAATTTATTGGAGACATGACGGAGATAGCTCAGTTGCTGGCACAACATTTCGGCATATGACCCCGCAACTACGTAGGGTGCAGCTCATCGCGACTAGGGATAGACTTGTCTTAGTAGGTCATTAGGAACTATGCTATGTACCTCAACTCTATGTTTAAGTGACTACACTACTCATAAAGCCGTTATGCTGTCGAACTAGTGTCACTCATGTATGCTCTTACGAGCAAATTTTCATGTATCAAATGCGGATAATATTAGTAAATTTTATGTGCTTTGCTATGATATTACAAATTGCTATGTGTTAAGAATCTATGATTGTATGCTAAATGGTAAGAGTGTTTAAGTTCGCATCATACACCTAGTCAGTAGGGTCGCAACCTTCCAGAAACCCCCAAACACTCAAAGTCTTTCCGTTTCATGACAGAAAGATGCCTCGCCGAGCTACTCGCAGGAACCCCGAACCAATCCCACCCGAAGTTGACTCCACTGCATTCCAGGCGGCCGTGTCTGCTGCGGTCACCACAGCTATGGCACAACTTCACCGAGGGAACAACGGAGAAGGCAACGGGAAAGGGTTCGGGAGTTCGAAAAACGGGATGAATCAAGGAACCACCAAAACATGTACCTACAAGGACTTCACAAACGCCAAACCACAAACTTTTAACGGCACTGGAGGAGTGATCACTCTGAAGCGATGGATCGAGAAGGTGGAATCGGTATTCGAGATATGTGATTGTCCTGAGGAGATGAAAGTGAAGTTCACAGCTTGCACTCTGGTCGACCAAGTGCTCACTTGGTGGAACAGACACGTGGAAGCCATGACACTCCCTGTAGCCAACTCTATGCTGTGGTCGGAAATGAAGGAAATGTTGATGGCTGAATACTATCCACGCAGTGAGATTCAGAAAATGGAGCAGGAGCTGTGGAACCTCACTGTGCAGAATGCGAATATCAATGCCTACATATCGAGATTTAGTGAACTATCTCTGTTGTGCCCGGGTATGATCACCTCGGAAAGAAAGAAGATTGATCGATTCATTTGGGGACTAACATCACCAATCCATGGAAACGTGATAGCTGCAAATCCTGAAACATTCGACAGTGCTAAAGATTGGCGAAGAAGTTGTATGACCAAAACAACAAAAAGGGTGAGAAGCCAGCGGAGATTGAGGGCAAAAAGGAAGGTGATGGCAAGAAAGGGAAGAACAACAAGGGGAAGGGGCGTTAGGGCCCCGAGACCTCTAAGAAGTAGCAGACAGTGATAGTTAATGCTGCCACCGCACCAGTTCCAGCCACACCACATGCTCCAGCCTCAGCGGCTTCAAATGCTCCCAGACCTTATTCCGGTAATCTTCCCAAGTGCAACAAGTGCGGTTTCCATCACAATGGAGAATTCAAGGACTTACAGTGCACCAGTTGTAATCGAAGAGGACACACGTCGAGGAACTGTAGGACTTACCCTCCCTAGAACCAACAATAGGGAAACAGCAACAACAACAACAACAACAACACCCGCAACAACAACAACATCACTACCGGCGGCAATAATGCAGGGCCTAGCCACACCTGCTTCCGGTGTGGGAGGACTGGGCATTTCCGTCGAGACTACCCTAACAACAACAATCCCGGAAATGGAGGAACAGGAAGGATGCTGACCATGCGTCAGGGAGAAGCAATTCAGGACCCCGCAGTTGTGACCGGTACGTTTCTCCTAAACCACACCTATGCATGCATCCTGTTTGACACCGGAGCGGAACGAAGTTTCGTAAGTAATAAGTTTAAGCATTTATTAAAACAACAACCCTGGAAGCTCAATGACACCTTTACGATGGAAATGGCCAATGGGAAGACCGAATCCACCGGGGAAATCTACATCGGATGTACCCTAACCCTAAATCAATACGTCTTTCGAATAGACTTGATGCCCGTATCAATTAGGAGTTTCGATGTGATTATTGGCATGGACTGGTTAAGCCCCCACCATGCTGAAATTATGTGTCACGAGAAGGCCGTTCGCCTTCGCCTTCCTAATCATGAAACCCTAGTACTTTACGGAGACAAACCTAGCATGAACCTCCGCCTCGTCTCGTGCATCAAGGCACAAAAACATCTACGAAAGAACAATTTGGCGTTCCTAGCTCACATAGTGGATAAAACCAAGGAAGAGGTTAACGTTCAAGACATTCCCATAGCATGTGAGTTCCCAGATGTGTTTCCTGAAGATCTTCCAGGAGTACCCCCGGAAAGACAAGTGGAGTTCCGAATTGACCTCGTTCCAGGAGAAACTCCTCTCGCTAAATCACCCTATCGGCTAGCTCCTGCTGAAATGCAGGAATTTTCTAGCCAACTCAGCGAACTCTTGGATAAGGGACTCATCCGCCCTAGTTACTCGCCATGGGGAGCTCCATTCCTCTTTGTCAAAAAGAAGGACGGATCTTTTAGAATGTGCATCGATTACAGAGAATTAAACAAACTCAATGTTAAAAATCGCTACCCACTCTCGTGAATCGATGATCTATTTGACCAGCTCCAAGGAGCTAGTTATTTTTCCAAGATAGATCTACGGTCCGGATACCACCAACTCAAAGTCCGAGAAGAGGATATTCCGAAAACCGCTTTCCGAACTCGCTACGGACATTATGAATTTGTTGTAATGCCCTTCGGTCTAATAAATGCCCCTGTCGCATTTATGGACCTAATGAACCGAATCTGTCGACCATTCCTCGACAACTTTGTCATTGTTTTCATCGATGACATCCTCGTCTATTCTCGAAGCAAGGAAGAGCATGGCCAACATCTCCGACAAGTCCTAGAAACTCTGCGATCGGAAAAGCTATATGCAAAACTCTCCAAGTGTGAGTTCTGGCTCCGGAGTGTGAACTTCTTAGGGCATGTAGTCAGCCAAGATAGAATCCATTTGAATCCATCTAAAGTCAAAGCTGTTGAAGAATGGGCAATCCCGACAACACCTACAGAAATCCGTCAGTTCTTGGGTCTAGCAGGCTACTATAGGAGATTCATTCAAAACTTCTCTAAGATTGCCAAGCCACTTACCTCGCTTACACAAAAGGGCATACCATTTAGATGGACGGACAAACAAGAGGTCGCATTCCGAACCCTGAAACAAGCTCTTTGTAGTGTCCCGGTACTATCGCTACCGGAGGGAATGGAAGATTTCGTGGTCTACTGTCACTCGTCAAATCAGGGCTTAGGTTGCGTTCTCATGCAGCGTGGAAGGGTGATAGCTTACACATCTCGCCAACTAAAGATGCACGAAGTAAATTATACGACCCATGACCTGGAATTGGGAGCCGTGGTCTTCGCCCTGAAAATTTGGAGGCACTACCTGTATGGTACGAAGTGCACCATCTTCACAGACCACAAGAGTCTCCAGCACATCTTGAACCAGAAAGAGTTGAACATGAGACAACGAAGATGGGTTGAATTGTTAAACGATTACGAGTGTGAAATCAAGTACCACCCGGGCAAGGCCAACATGGTAGCCGACGCATTAAGTCGGAAGGAGTACTCAAATCGTCGTACGAAAACTCTCTCTATAACCATTCAATCTCACCTAGTCACCCAAATTGCGGTAGCCCAGTCGGAGGCCATGAAAGCGGAAAATAGGGAAAGCGAAGCGTTGCGCGGAATGGAGAAGAACCTAGAGGCAAAGGAGAATGGAGTATACTATTTCATGAACCGTATTTGGGTCCCTAAACTTGGAGGATTTAGGGAGTTAGTTATGAAGGAAGCTCACAAGACGCGATACTCCATTCATCCTAGCTCAGACAAGATGTATTTGGATATTAAACAACACTATTGGTGGCCTAACATGAAGGCGGAAATTGCTACCTATGTTAGTAAGTGCCTTACGTGTGCCAAGGTAAAGGTGGAATACCAGAAGCCCTCAGGGTTATTACAGCAACCGGTAATTCCTGAGTGGAAATGGGAGGGGATTTCTATGGATTTTGTGACCAAGCTACCCAAAACGTCGGATGGACTAGACACCATATGGGTAATAATCGACCGACTGACGAAATCTGCCCATTTCCTGCCAATAAAAGAATCCTACAAGATGGAGAGATTGACACGTTTATACATTCGAGAAATCGTGAGACTCCACGGAGTGCCAGTATCTATTATCTCGGATAGGGACGATAGGTTCACTTCACGTTTTTGGAAATCACTCCATAAGGCATTGGGAACTCATCTCGACATGAGCACCGCTTATCATCCACAAACGGATGGTCAAAGCGAACGAACCATTCAAATGCTGTAAGACATGCTCTGCGCATGCGTAATAGACTTTGGGAAGTCTTGGGATACCCACTTACCTTTAGTCGAATTCTCGTATAACAATAGTTATCATTCGAGCATCAAGGTGGCTCCTTTCGAAGCACTGTACGGGCATAAGTGTAGATCACCGTTATGTTGGGCTGAGGTGGGTTATACCCAACTAGCAAAAACACATACGTCGGACAAAGCACTAACGGGACCGGAGATCATTCGTGAAACCACGGAAAAGATCGTCCAAATCAGAGCTCGATTACAAGCATCGCGCGACCGACAAAAGAGCTACACCGATAAACGGCGAAGGCACTTAGAATTTCAGGTCGGTGATCGAGTACTGTTGAAAGTTTTGCCCTGGAAAGGGGTTATTCGTTTCGGAAAACGGGGAAAACTGAACCCACGATACGTTGGACCTTTCGAGATCGTCGCTCGAATAGGCCCAGTGGCGTATAAGCTGCAGCTACCCGCAGAGCTAAACAATGTTCACCCCGTGTTCCATGTCTCTAATCTAAAGAAGTGTCTATCGGATGAAACACTCGTCATTCCCCTTGACGAAATCGAAATCAACGAGAATCTCCTGTTCGTGGAAGAACCGATTGAAATCATGGACAGGGAGGTGAAGCGTACTAAGCAAACCCGCATCCCGATCGTGAAGGTACGGTGGAACGCAAAGACTAGGCCAGAATTCACATGGTAGCGCGAAAAACAAATGAAGCAAAAGTACCCTCACCTATTCTAGCATTCTCAAATCTAGCCTTCAAACAGAATTTCGGGACGAAATTCCCTCTAACGGGGGGATGATGTCACAACTAGAAATTTTGTGTCATGTAATCTCTACACTCAAGTATAATGAAGAATCAAAAACTTAAAGAGCATGTATGATGCTTACTCTATGACATCTAATTTTCAAACAAATACACCATACAAGTGCTACAAATGGTCAACAAGCAATTGGAAACCCTAGAAGTTCTGGTTAGGTCCATTTTGGACTAGGACTTCCTTATTGGACTCATTGGGCCAATAAGCCTCCAATTTGACTATCATGGGATTAGAACCTTCAAATGGGCTCTAATTGGACCCACATCCATTTATTTCAACATTTTGGGCCATATTGGGCCTAGAATGAAATAAATTAAAAACTATGAACCATGATTAACCTAAACTAGCCCAACAAAGTGTAAAAATCATATTATATTTATTTGGGACTAAAAATCATCCAACTTAACTTCTATATGGGCTTAGGGACAATAAAGCCCAAAAACCTTTTTCCTTACCAAATTCTCGGCCCAAGGCCCAAATCCAAGAAGAAAGGGGGGTGACTTCTTCATGCCACCTCACTTATGTCCCACATATTTCCATGCATGGACCAACATGCATCTATGTATGTCAACTCAACCCTTTCTCTCCTCTTTCTTCTTGTCTCTTCTGATTCCAACACACACACACACATTTTCATCACCTTTCACATATCAACACTCTCCAAAAACACCTCCACTCTCTTCACTAAATTTTGAAGATTCAAGGGCATTGAAGGAGGTTTTCCACAAAAAAATCACCATCCAAGGTAAGGTTATACTTAAAACTATGACCTAGATTCTTTGATCTATCAAACATCTCGTCTTAACTCATAAGAAATCACGATCTTGCATCCTAGAACCACCTCAAGGCCGAGATCTTCATCAAAGTGTGCTAAGGCCGAAAATCACCTCATTTTTCTTCCATCTTTTCTCCAAAACCGACACCACACCCAAGGTGAGCTTCATACCCCCTTATTTTCGGTTTTTATAAGTTTTGTGGGGGGGGGGAATACAAGCAAATGTGTAGATCTATCATTATGTGTATGCCTTGTATGTTTTCTATGTTTATTTACATACTTTTATGTGTTTATGGTGTTGAAACTAGTCAAAAGGACCCAAAAATAGAGATTTGCATTATGATGCATGAAACAAGTGCTAAAACATATCATTATACATAAGTCACTATTAGAAAAATAACCAAGTAGTTTAGATGAACCTCTTGGGCTAAAAATCACATTTTTGGACTAAAAATGCTAAAAATATGAAATTTAAGGGCTCAAAATGTAAAAATACAAATTCTGAAGGTTGATATGTGTCAAAACAGATTCATAAAGGGATTTTCCAAAAATGTACACTTTGTAATGATTGAAATGTAAACTTTTAAGCTTAATGGGCTAAAAATGAACTTTTCAGCCCAATAAGGCCCAATATGCGAAAATTTGAAAGTTAAGGGGTTGAAAATGCATTATTCTGTAAGACAGGGCACTACTAGTGCCCCAAGTCCATTTCAAAGGTTAAAAATGCTTTTTTAAATTTAAAAGGAACTAAGAATGCAAAGATTTTTCTATTTTGGCCGAAAGTGTAAAATTTGCGAAATTGAGGGTTCCAGCCGAAAAAGTTTCATTTTGAGGGACTAAAACTGTTTTTCAATAAGCTTTGGGCTGAAAAATACTTTTCTACAAGTTTTGATACTAAAGTGTCAAGAAAAATGGCTTAAGGACTAAAATATAAATTATTATATATAAGGGGTCCAAAAGTGTAAATTCATCCAAAAAGAAGGGTCTGAAAAATGTAAAAGACTAATGTCTTAAACAATAAACCCGACACGATGAAATACTAGTACCTCGATTATCGGAGAAACACAATTCACCATCAACACCAAAATCGTTATCAAACGAATTGATTCGGTCTCGAATCAATAACAAACCCGAAACTACTAATGCGATGATACTTCAATACACACATGAAAATCTCAGAAACTCAATACACATGCGGGAATACACTAGACGTCGATACACCATCCTTGGACCCAAAAGTTTCAAATCATGCTTGTTGGGCCTAGCTAGCCCAATGACATGATCTTTAGGCCCGAAGGAAATTTTGCTTACATGTAGTTGGGTCTAATACGACTTAATTCCGTGTAAAAGGACTTTCAATGGCAAACGTGCTGCTGGTCCCCAAGGGTCCTTCGGTACTGCTAGCAAAGTCGAGAATTCACCAATGCGAGTCGGGCTAAGGGTCCTTCACATTCACGATAGTCTTGAACGACGTAGGGAAATACCGGGGCTTCGCACCCTCTTTTTCCCCTCGGTTGTGGGGCTACATGAGTCCGGGTGGTTGGGTTAAGTGAATAGTGCGAGCGATGTGACATCCCCAAAATCACGGCCAAAAAAGACCGATTTTGTTTATGCTTTATAATAATCAGAGTACTTCATTTTATAAAAAGGTTGCGGAATTTGTTCCCAGAAAAACACGATAAATACGTTATTAAAACATTTTCGAAGAAACGTATTTTTATTTATCTTAAAACGTTTGGGATGTCATCGTTAATACAGAAACATAAGCATAAACAGAACTTACATTTATTTACACTAGTGATCTACATCTCTTTAAATCTCTTAGTGTAAAGTGACTTCATATCAACACCTGTGATATACATAAACTGAGTGCGTCAGGTTGGGAAACCTGGTGAGTACATAGGGTTTTCAACCCACAATAATATAATTCTTATGTTTAATCATCAAACAATTAACCCCATTACCCATCCCCGTTATCTTCTTTACTCTTAAGGATTTAACCTAAGAGTCGTCTATCCTGCATTTGTTTATTCCGAAGTCCCTTACTTCCAGGGTTATAGGACTGGCACTAAATCCATAGCTGCCGATGTTAGTTCGTAAAGCACTAATTCCATAGCTGCTATATCCTACTCATCGGGTACTAAATCCATAGCTACCAGCGTTCAACAGGTACTAAGTCCATAGCTACCAATTCTTACAGGTACTAAATCCATAGCTACCAGCGTCTAACTAATAGGTACTAAGTCCATAGCTACCAATTTCTAACAGGTACTAAATCCATAGCTACCAACGTCTGACATGTACTAAGTCCATAGCTACCGGTGTTTGTCCCATAGGCACTAAGTCTATAGCTGCCAATGTATACTCACATCATCTTCTATCTCTCATCATCTATCTACCCATCATCATACCCCACATATTTGTATATATAAAATACGTATACAGTTTAAATCCTTTAAAACATGTATAAAACGTTCATCCAACATAGACAGCAAGTATTCAGATAATATGCATACATAGCACGTAGTTTATATTAAATACTTCATATCTATGTGTAAGATGAAAGGGACTATGCACTCACCTGATTAGGTGGTGATTCCGAACTCAGACAGCACTTCGTTATCTCAAAACAATTTTCCTCGACAAAACCTAGTATCAATACCAGTAGGGTTTAGTTTTTAACGTTAACCACGACTAATTAATAGTCTAGCTATTATTACTATTATATAAGCGTTAAATAACTCTCAATATAACTCATAATAATAGCCCAAATAATTATTTTAAGGTCCTAATAATGTTACTATAATTAAATAAAAGCTATATTAAATATAGTATAGGCATAACTCACTTACAATGGGTTTTTATTAAAAACCGGGCTTCGTTGGAGCAGCGTTTCCGAGCCGAAAGCTTTTCTTCTCGGAGCCGTCGGGCGCTCCGGGGCTTTCTTCTCGTGATAGGGAGGTTCCGTAGACTTGGGAGGGGTTTAGGGAGGCTAGAGAGAAGTTAGAGAGAGAAAGAGAGGCTTATGGTGTGAAGAAAATATGAGGAGTTCACCCTTGTATTTATAGGAGTTTTATCGTAAAGTAGCCTCTAAGCTTCGTCCGTAACTTTTGCATACGAGCTCCGTTTTTGTCTGTCTTTTTACCGTTGAGATCCTATTAATGAGATCTTCAACTTTCGTTTAGACCTCGTTAGCTAATTCTCATTCTATCTCGGATTTACAAAATTGTATCGAATTCGTCGCGCTCGAAAAGTAGGGACTAAGCTTCGTCCATAACTTTCGCATACGAGCTCCATTTTTGTCTGTCTTTTTACCGTTGAGTTCCTATTAATTAGATCTTCAACTATCATTTAGACCTCGTTGGCTAATTCTCAATCTATTTCGGATTTACAAAACTGTATCGAATTCAACGCGCTCGAAAAGTAGCGACTAAGCTTCGTCTATATCTATCTCATACTATCTCCGTTTTCGACGTTCTTTATATCCATACGTAGGTAAAAATAATATCTACAACTTTCATTTTGGCTCCGTCAGCTAATTCTCGACCGATCATAAATTTAACAGTATGAGGCGTTTAGACTGTTAAATGACCGCGAAGAATTCGTAACTCTTTCATACGAACTCCGTTTTCGTCCATCCTTTTACTGTTGAGTTCCTATTATTGAGATCTTTAACTCTCATTTAGGTCGCGTAAGCCAAAAACCGCTCGAAGTAAAATTCGAGTTTCGGGTTGTACACTACTAAGCTGAAACTTTGAAAAATCATAACTTCCTCATACCAAGTCAGATTTGGGCGTTCTTTTTATGGATTTTCTCATTAGATTTGGGCGTTCTTTTTATGGATTTTCTCATTTTAACATACTCTACGACTTTGGTTTAGATAACTAAGGCTAAAAAGTCTTCTATCATAAATTCACTTTTTACGCTTCCCGGTGTCGTGCCGGTTTTGCCGTAAAACTTCGACGGGCCATAACTTCTTCGTTATAACTCAAATTTCGGCGTTCTTTATATGTACGGAAACCTTGTGACATATACTATAACTTGGTTAAAATTATTTATTCTAAATAATCTTTTGCCAAAAAGTCGTTTTCGACACATATTGCCTCTAAATTGACTTGCCCGGATCTACGGGCGTTACAATTATCTCCCCCTTAGGATGATTACGTCCCGGAATCATCAACGAAACAGGGCTCGTATAATGACTCCATACGTCATCTCTTCATCCTAGGTAATAATTATAACTTCTATATTCCTTCAAGTCTATCTCTTAGACTCATTGACTGTAAGCAGTACTCGATCGTGCACCTGCTCTCTACCTCAGGCTAGACTTCAAATTATGACCTATCATCATGTGATGCACGTTTAGACTTAGGTCTCTTAGAGTTAAATTCTAAAATAGACTATGCCTTCCTTCATGTTCTAATGTGATATAATCACACTTTAACATGTAGCGTTTCTGGCTACCAACTTCTTTAACAACGAACGTGATACTTCTATTGATCGCTTTGATTTCAATTGTTTGGTTTTTCTCGGACGCTACATCGAACTTGGTTCCCTGAACCACGCAACATACTCATCGTAGTCGGACTCAATTCGGTACGACCACTAGGGTCGGAAATTAACAATCTTTTTAGTCATTATCGAAACGATGGTAATGACATACTTGAAAAAAAAACAGAATCAGTTACTAGCTTCTTGGTAATCCTTGTGACTTTCCCTGATCCAAGTGTGAGTCATGTGCTTCCGGTAGTATAGGCCTCTACTACCATTCACACCTACTCATACTCGTCCCAAGTATCGTCTCGCAGTTTCCCAAGTCACCATGCAGCAAATCACACAACAATTTCACACACCATATAACAAAACGAAGATTTCATTATTTCTCGAAACCATTACATAGGTGTTCAAGTTCACCCTAGACTATGCCTCTACTAGACTACATCGTACGAAACTATGGCTACTGCATAATCCGATCTTCGGGTAAGAAGTCCTCATTCTTGATTCCTTGCATGGTTCTCTGCCTCGTCAAGGATCATGTGAAATGCCCTCGGCCTTGGTGGCATTTCTGGTCTTGCTGCTTTATTTTTCCTTGGGCAGTCTCTGGACATATGCCCCTTGCCTCCACATCCGTAACATACTTTGTCATTATGCGTGCAGTCTTTGGAATAGTGACCAGTCCTCCCACACTTGTAACAAGTCACTTCTTCGTTGCACTTTCCACCATGCTTCTTCTTGCATCTATCACACCATTTTGCTTCACCTCCATCTGCTCCTCCAAGCTTTGAGAATTTGCTTTCCTTGTTCGGCCTCGAAGATCCTTCAAACTTCCGCTTCTCTCCTACCTTATCTTTTTCTAGACCTTTTTCTCTTATCTGGGCCTCTACGTTCTTAGCTGCCCTAACAGCTGCTTTCAAAGTAGTTGCCATTTTGACCATTGGGCCAAAGTCAATGGGCAGTCCGTTAGCAAACCTATCAATCTTGGAGAGTTCAGTAGGCACCAAGTAGGGGAATAGCTTCATCCTTTCGGTGAATGCGGTGGCATACTCGTCAATACTCATCTTCCCTTTCTTCAGGTTCTGAAACTCGTTGTTTAGGTCTATCAGATCTACCTCCGAGCAGTACTGCATTTTCAACTACTCCAAAAACTCTTCCCACGACATCCTTAAGGCTTCTCCTTGTGGCATCGTATCTGCCAATAGCTTCCACCAGCTCAAGACTCCAGCTTTCAGTTGTCTTATTGCGAAGACAGTCTTCTGTTTCTCATTACAGCTGCAGCTCTCAAACACCATCTCCATCTCAGAGATCCAATCCATAATCTCAACCGGCTTCGGGCTTCCTGAGAGACTTGGGGGTTTCGCACCCAAGAAATTCTTGTATATCCGCCCATCCTTGTTGTTTCTCCCTTCAGGGCCATCCCTTTGCTCACCTTGAGTCCCTACTTGACTCACTTGGCGGCTGTAGTTCCCTTCCTCTGATTGCTTGGGAACTGGCTCTGTCGGTTCAACATGTACGGTAGGTTCATCCCTATTCAACATTTGTCTCATTTCTTCCCTTTGTTCAGCCAACATAGCCCGAATCATGGCTTGAACTCCAGCCATGGTGACTGGATCAGGCACAACTTCTTCTACAACAGGTATTTGCTGAACCACTGGGGGTTGGTTCCTGTTCCCATTTGCGTTTACGTTTCCGCTACGGGTTCTTGCCATCTTGATCTATACACCGAATAAGGTGAATCTAGATCTTAATTTAGGATTGACGTCTTAAATCATCCTTATCACCCCGAAACGTTTATATGATAGTTCTAATATCGTAGTTAAACGCTTAGAATCCTAAACATATAAGGCTTCCAGATCCGGTCGGCAACAGACCATAGATCCGAACAAATAACAACATATCATGCACAAAGCATTTAGCACATAAAAGCAATTTAGGCATCATTCCTAAAATAAGCTAGTGCTCACACCTGACAATCATCGCTTAGCATTCTAAGTTTAAGTCTAGAAATAAATCCATATTCCTAGTTCGCTTAAACTAATGCTCTGATACCAACTGTGACATCCCCAAAATCACGGCCAAAAAAGACCGATTTTGTTTATGCTTTATAAAAATCAGAGTACTTCATTTTATAAAAAGGTTGCGGAATTTGTTCCCAGAAAAACACGATAAATACGTTATTAAAACATTTTCGAAGAAACGTATTTTTATTCATCTTAAAACGTTTGGGATGTCATCGTTAATACAGAAACATAAGCATAAACAGAACTTACATTTATTTACACTAGTGATCTACATCTCTTTAAATCTCTCAGTGTAAAGTGACTTCATATCAACACCTGTGATATACATAAACTGAGTGGGTCAGGTTGGGAAACCTGGTGAGTACATAGGGTTTTCAACCCACAATAATATAATTGTTATGTTTAATCATCAAACAATTAACCCCATTACCCATCCCCGTTATCTTCTTTACTCTTAAGGATTTAACCTAAGAGTCTTCTATCATGCATTTGTTTATTCTGAAGTCCCTTACTTCCAGGGTTATAGGACTGGCACTAAATCCATAACTGCCGATGTTAGTTCTTAAAGCACTAATTCCACAGCTGCTATATCCTTCTCATCGAGGACTAAATCCATAGCTACCAGCGTTCAACAGGTACTAATTCCATAGCTACCAATTCCTACAGGTAGTAAATCCATAGCTACCAGCGTCTAACTAATAGGTACTAAGTCTATAGCTACCAATTTCTAACAGGTACTAAATCCATAGCTACCAACGTCTGACATGTACTAAGTCCATAGCTACCGGTGTTTGTCCCATAGGCACTAAGTCTATAGCTGCCAATGTATACTCACATCATCTTCTATCTCTCATCATCTATCTACCCATCATCATACCCCACATATTCGTATATATAAAATACGTATACAGTTTAAATCCTTTAAAACATGTATAAAACGTTCATCCAACATAGACAGCAAGTATTCAGATAATATGCACACATAGCACGTAGTTTATATTAAATACTTCATATCTATGTGTAAGATGAAAGGGACTATGCACTCACCTGATTAGGTGGTGATTCCGAACTCAGACAACACTTCGTTATCTCAAAACAATTTTCCTCGACAAAACCTAGTATCAATACCACTAGGGTTTAGTTTTTAACGTTAACCACGACTAATTAATAGTCTAGCTATTATTACTATTATATAAGCGTTAAATAACTCTCAATATAACTCATAATAATAGCCCAAATAATTATTTTAAGGTCCTAATAATGTTACTATAATTAAATAAAAGCTATATTAAATATAGTATAGGCATAACTCACTTACAATGGGTTTTTATTAAAAACTGGGCTTCGTTGGAGCAGCGTTTCCGAGCCGAAAGCTTTTCTTCTCGGAGCCGTCGGGCGCTCCGGGGCTTTCTTCTCGTGATAGGGAGGTTCTGTAGACTTGGGAGGGGTTTAGGGAGGCTAGAGAGAAGTTAGAGAGAGAAAGAGAGGCTTATGGTGTGAAGAAAATATGAGGAGTTCACCCTTGTATTTATAGGAGTTTTATCGTAAAGTAGCCTCTAAGCTTCGTCCGTAACTTTTGCATACGAGCTCCGTTTTTGTCTGTCTTTTTACCGTTGAGATCCTATTAATGAGATCTTCAACTTTCGTTTAGACCTCGTTAGCTAATTCTCATTCTATCTCGGATTTACAAAATTGTATCGAATTCGCCGCGCTCGAAAAGTAGGGACTAAGCTTCGTCCATAACTTTCGCATACGAGCTCCATTTTTGTCTGTCTTTTTACCGTTGAGTTCCTATTAATTAGATCTTCAACTATCATTTAGACCTCGTTGGCTAATTCTCAATCTATTTCGGATTTACAAAACTGTATCGAATTCAACGCGCTCGAAAAGTAGCGACTAAGCTTCGTCTATATCTATCTCATACTATCTCCGTTTTCGACGTTCTTTATATCCATACGTAGGTAAAAATAATATCTACAACTTTCATTTTGGCTCCGTCAGCTAATTCTCGACCGATCATAAATTTAACAGTATGAGGCGTTTAGACTGTTAAATGACCGCGAAGAATTCGTAACTCTTTCATACGAACTCCGTTTTCGTCCATCTTTTTACTGTTGAGTTCCTATTATTGAGATATTTAACTCTCATTTAGGTCGCGTAAGCCAAAAACCGCTCGAACTAAAATTCGAGTTTCGGGCTGTACACTACTAAGCTGAAACTTTGAAAAATCATAACTTCCTCATACGAAGTCAGATTTGGGCGTTCTTTTTACGGATTTTCTCATTTTAACATACTCTACGACTTTGGTTTAGATAACTAAGGCTAAAAAGTCTTCTATCGTAAATTCACTTTTTACGCTTCCCGGTGCCGTGCCGGTTTTGCCGTAAAACTTCGACGAGCAATAACTTCTTCGTTATAACTCAGATTTCGGCGTTCATTATATGTACGGAAACCTTGTGACATATACTATAACTTGGTTAAAATTATTTATTCTAAATAATCTTTTGCCGAAAAGTCGTTTTCGACCCATATTGCCTCTAAATTGACTTGCCCGGATCTACGGGCGTTACAAGCGACACCTAACGGATCATTTGTACGGGTGTCAACTGGTCGTTTTCATTAATGTACATTACAACAATTCACAATCCACAATTAATCCAACGTCTCCGTAGCTCAACGAGTACACCTGTCGCAACGAAATTACAAAACATAAACTAATTAAAGCAAAGTGATAGGAAAACATCAGGTTTTCCTAGGTTTTTCAATTAATACACCTACAACCTACATACCGAGTTTTACAAATCGTACTCTTACATTTATGGAAACAAACAAGCATACTTACGGATCTTCACACCTTTTACACTATACTAGTTTAAGAAAATATCGGATTTTCTGGTGGTTTTCAAAACAATACAAAACATTGGATTTCAAACATTACTTATGAACTCACCAACATTTCATATGTTAACGTTTTTCAAAATACTTGTATTCTCAGGTAACAGATAAAGTGAAGGAAGAATTGTACTCTATGACGTTTTGCTGTTATTTAATTAGTATCGAACAATTTACTTTTGGACATGTAATATTATGGAACAATGTAATGAATGTAAACACTATCAGTTGTAATATTCCAATGCTTGGTGATGAATGATGTTATGTTTCATGTATATTCATTGTGATGGTATTCAATTGAGTCACAACAGCCCCCGGACGTTTCCGCCGTCTGGTTCGGGGGTGTGACATATTCGATGTGCCGATAAACCACACATGCTCCACCGAACTATGACAAACATTGAGTCACCCTTTGCTACCTTTGCTTAGAATCATTTAGTGTGTCGGTAAACCACACACGCTCCACTAACGTCTTCGCAAGGGCACAAAGTGTAATTTCATGGAATTGCATTAATTCACTTTGCCTAAGTAACTAAGATTGGGAATTTGAAAAACATTTAGTTACTTTTGTACTTCATCATACTTATAATGGAAGGTTTCGTCGTATCCTACCCGTTCGGCTAACGACCCTCCACTAGTCAAGAGTACGGTGGGTAAGAGTGGATACCCATTCAATCGCCATATTATAGGCAATTTCCTTAAACACCCCTTATAGACCAGCTTCGTGAATGAGGCCTACTAACGGTAAGACTGACTTTTACTGATACATATATATAATGTTAGACTTTTAATGTTATATATAGTATAGGGTGTATTTTACACTTTTAAAATACTAGGTGGTCAAATTTAACAATTATACTTTTAATTCAATTAAATTGTAAACCTAAACTTTTATGGATTTATTAAACCTCTTTTAATTATAAACCTTAATTAATTAATAAAACCACAAGGGTGTGATTTGAACTTTTCAAAACATTACTAGGGTTTTAGAATTTAACATTCCTAATTAAACCTTTTAATCAACTTTTAAATTCCAAAACTTGAGGGCAAGTTTTGAAACATTTCAAAACATTAGGGTTAGAATTTAAATATACATCATAATTAAACTTTTAATCAAAATTTAAATTCCAAAACTTGAGGGAAACTTTTGAAACCTTTTTCAAAACATGAGGGTTTTAACTATTTAAATTTCAAAACAACAAAACTTTTGAGTTCAAATTTAAACTATAAAACCTAAAGGGGAAAATATGAAACTTTTCATAACACAAGGATCAAATAACAAATAATCTAAATTAACATTTAATTACAAAATTATCCATATATGATTTATTTAATGATTTATTGCAAAACAATTTACCAATTTAATCAAAATAATTAATCAATTTCACATAAGGAAACAAATACTTTATTAATTGATAAATATCTTCAATTAGATCAAGAATATACTCAAATATATCAAAAAAAACGGATTTATATTGATCTAATATGATAAGGCAAGTATCCTCAAGCAAAAACAGCAAGAAATCCCGTTTTTCCCTCTTTCTGACAGACTGACTCGTCGAGTCAGGCATGGACTCGTCGAGTCAGCATGGACTCGGCGAGTTCATCTATAGACTCGGCGAGTTCAGCCCCAGAATCCCAAAATTTTGATTTTTAAGCTTGGGCAAACAAACAAATCATCAATACAATAGAAACCAATCATGGCTTTGATACCACTGATGGGTTTTGGTCATAAGAACATCCTATGTGCTCACACAAACCCTAATGCTCGGATCTAGGTTTCTCTATTGTACATGAAAGTTATCTAAGACTATAAACCCTAGATCTAGCATATGATAATCAATATAACATATCATTAGGGTTTAGATATTACCTTGATTGTTATGTAGCAATAACAATCACAATTCCTTCTTGTAATGACTTTAGAAAGCTTAGAGTCACAAATGTCACTCCCCTAATGGTTCACAAACACCAAGAGCAATAGGATGAAGAGGAGAGAGGATGGAGGCTGCCCAAAAATGTGTGAAACCCTAGAAGGATGCTTAGCCACGTTTTTGGGTCATAAGGGATCTATATATATAAGAGGCTATTAGGGTTATCTAACAAGGAAACCCTAAATTGGATGCTTAACCCTAAGCAACCCATGGACTTCATTCCTTAAGGCCTTGGACGATTTCCTCATGGGCTTTCCCATAGAATTCGTCCACTCCTTAATACAAGGAAATCCATAGCCCAAATTGCAATTATCTTATAATTACAATTCCAATCCCTTAAGTTTAATTAATCTCTTTTAGTCACAAAACTAATTACCAATTAATTCTTGACTAATATTAATTTAAACAATATGATTTCTCCTTTAATATATTATTCTCGTAATATATTAATAAATCATATTTAATCCTTTCTCTCCATATTTCATCCTATCAAGTTGCTTTGGTCAAGGCAACCCAAAAGTACCATGCACCATCGGGTTAAGTACATACCAAAATAGTTATGGACTTAGACACTAATCCAACATCCTTTCCCTTTCCTTACCAAGGAGATCCACTTGGGTGCCTTGACACTACCACAAGTGCCACAATGCTTGCTCATTACTGCACCATTCCCTTATAGCATATCCTCCATCTCATGCACCACACATGCTCTGTATCCGCTCGCAGGGACTCTTGAGTCCATGCACTACCCTCCACTAATCACGATTAATACCCGGGGCCAGACCTTCTGATGCTATCACATCGCGACATACTCAAACCATTCCATCATACCGATCTATCAACACATACAGAGTCTTCAGCAAGACTGGACCGCCTTACCAGGCCTTCAGCACATCTGGACCACTCTCAGAACCTTCAGCAGGTCTGGACCGCCCTCCAGGGCCTTCAGCCTGACTGGACCGTTCTCTGAGCCTTCAGCCTTATTGGTACGCCCACCGTCCTTCAGTCTATCCGGACCGCTCAACTAGCATTTATCATCTCTCATTATCCCTCCAGGAAAACTCTCCAACGCATACTGTTCTAGCCCTCTAGGGTTTCCGAACTCTGTCTCCATCCTACATACTCAATCCCGGCCCGATCCCAGGCCTTCCATAATCAATCACCCTGGGTCTGCATCGCGCCCCATCTGTCTGACACTTGCTCATACCAGCCTACACTGGGCTGACATAACCACTGTTGAATCCCAACAGCTAAACACCCTCTCATGCTTACCAATCTTCTGGAGAATTTTCCAATTTCCCCCCACTTAGAGCACTGACTATCAACCACTGGTCACCATCACCGACCTCCCTCGACACCCTACACAACACAAAACCTTACATGCAAACTGATTCCCACTAGAACGACCAACCTTCCTAAAATTACATAACAACACTTATCATCTCAGACTCGAAAGAAACCCGACCTTCAGCTAACCACTCCTCAGACTACAGATGCTACTTGACATTCAGACCAAAAGCCAGATTTCCCACTACTAATCCTCATGAAAGATAACCAACGGAATTCCCAACACCACACCCATAACCCTACCACAACCCTCAAAGAACAACAAAAACAATAGCAAAAATCACACAACGAGACTAGCAGATAAACAAGACTCCATAATAATCACAAAATAACAAGACATCAATAAAGAAACATACCCGCAGCTGCATCCGGTACTGCCCTGACCTCCTCTGCTGTAAACTGAAAAGCACGACCCTGAGCCCTTAGGGGCTCTGCTCCACCCTGACCTCCACTCGCAATCCTCAAAGTGGCCGGTGCTGGAGCCTGCACTGGTCCTGCAGCAAACTGTGGACAGTTAACTCTCAAGTGTCCAACCTGATGGAAATGATAACAAATCCTTAAATCCCGAACCAGGGCTGTCTGTCAACAATCCCTCATATAGTTCCCCATCCTTTCCACACTTGCAACAAGCACCACCGGACCTACATACTCCGGTGTGACCCTTCCCACACTTTCCACAAGTGCGGCTGCTGTGATCTCCCAATCCAGAATCAACGGTCTTGCATCGTTTCGGCACCGGCTGCGACGGTGTCGGGGCCTGCCTCTTCTCTCTCAACTGCAACTCAATCTCGAACTCACACCGCCTGGCGGCCTCCTGCAACTCTAATAAGGTCTCGCACCTCTGCATAGACACGAACTGCCTGATATCCCTCTTGAGCATACTTAGATATCGGGACATCTGAGCATGCTCCGAAGCGAACTCAGGGCAAAACATCGCCCTGTCAGTGAACATCCTGGTGATCTCCGTCACCGACTCCAAATCCTGCTTCAGCTCCAGGAACTCCTGAGCCAACCACTCTTTCTTTCTCTCTCTCTCTCACGGAACATAACGAGTGTTAAATATCTCCCGAAACTGGTCCCAAGAAACCACAACCCTCTGCGCATCCGAATATGACCCCGTGGTAAATCTCCACCAATCCTTCGCCCCAAGCCTCAACAGGTTCAGAGCACACCTCACCCTCTGATCAGCAGGGCATGAACACATGAAGAAAAACCCCTATACGTCTGACAACCATCTCATAGAAACAACCGAGTCCTGAACTCCATCAAAGGTAGGGAGCTTCGTATTATCGAAGTCCCGATACTGAAAACCTCTATCGGCTCCTCCCCCTGCTGCTGCTACAGCCGCTGTACCTGCCGCGACAGCCGTCTCTGTGAGAGCCACATATCGCTCATCAAAATACTCAACCATGGCGGTCTTGATCGACCTAAACAGTTCCGACATCTCAGCCCGGAACAATGCAGCAACCTCGTCATGCAGGATCTTACGAATCCTAGCATCCAACTTGTCTGTGCTCATCTGACCAATAACCTCGGGCGATACTGACCCACCCTGACCACCCTCTCCTGCTCCCGATCCTGACCCAGATCCGCTCCCAGCATGCCTCGTAACAACTATACTGGAAAACACCGCAAGATCTCAGATACTTTCCACTATCCCGGGAACCAACCCCCAACCCAACCCTAGAGGTTGTGGCTTATTTGATATGCGTATGGGTCCTATGCTTTCAGTAGTACGGGCCCATACTACCTTCAACACCTACCCATATTTATATCAATTATCACCACAACACCCTAGTGAAGAACATACATAACAAGAACTCAACCCTCACTCTTAGGAGAACACTGGAAATCTCCCACAGAGGAAACCCTAGGCTAGCAGGCATCATAAATCAGGCAACATTATCATGAAATCCTGAAGATCCCTAGCCTAGTACTAGCATGATGTTCTATCATAACTCAAAAAAAACCAAATATCATGTATGATATTTTGGGGTTACTTTCTATCTCCAGCTGATCGTAGCTCTGCGTCCTCCTTTACTCATTTTGAAAACCATTTTAAATTCTCCTTTTGAAAACTCCCTTGACTTGATACTGGATTCACATGAATGTTCCTCTAATTCACTCAAACCAAGGCTCTGACACCAACTTGTCACACTCTAAAAATTTCAAACAATTTAAACTTTTCAAAAACAACCCGGTTTCATAAAGTTATTACAAAAAGGTTTTCAATACAATTATTATCAGCGTCTTCCCAGAACCACATCATAAAACATAATCATGAGGAGCGGTACGATCACGCCCTTGCCTTGCCACGGTCTCCTGAAGAACCTGAAAAACATTAAACCATAACTGTAAGCCCGAAAGCTTAGTGAAATACCCCCACAATACCAACCACATATACCATACACGCACAACATGCCATAACATAACAAAACACAAAACAACCATGCATTTTGGATCTACTCTGTGACTGGTCCGCCCTACCGGACCTTTAGTCCACCTGGTCCACCCTCCGAGTCTATCTATATCCATCGAGTCTGCATTGTCGTTGGTCCGCCCGCACTGGGCCTTCAACCCACCTGGTCCACTCCCTAAGTCTACAGTATGACTGGTCCGCCCACACCGGGCCTTCAGTCGGCCTGGTCCACTCTCCGAGCCTCGACACGTCTGGTCCGCCCTAGCGGGGCCTACAGCCTATCCGGACCGCTCGCTGGGCCTTTAGGATAACTGGTCCGCCCTGGGTATGTTGGCCTACAGCACAAAGCAGGACCCGCCTCAACCCAACCCCAGTCCAACAACCATGCGCACATAACCGTACAATCATATAACAATTCACATCCAATCAAACCGATTTAGTAGATCACATATCATAACATACTCTAAACAGGATACCGACCTAATAGGTCACTAGCATAGCAGCATCCTATATACAAGGATACCGACCTTAACCAGGTCTCTAACATATATCATCCTAACTACCAGGATGCAAACATAGGAGAGCAACAACATAACAACGATACCTGGATTACAATCCGATAAAGGGCCAGCCTTTGTGCCTTAGACCCTGTTGATATAGTGAGCATAACTCACCTAGCAACTACCGACTGAAAAGATAAGATTGAGATGCTCCGACCACTAACACGATCTCCACCACTGGCCAACACCAACACTGAACTCAAAATAAGAGCCAACAATTACTAAAATGCCCCTGAAAGTCAACTGGTCAATCCTTGGTCAAAGTCAAAGTCAACCTCCTCTCTGACTCTACTTGCGAGTCAACCCAATGACTCGTCAAGTCCCCAAGCTTAGAATTTCCCCCAATCCATGACCTAACTCACCGAGTCACCCCGAGACTCACCGAGTCCAACAACTCTGAGTCCCCTCGCACTCAACTTACAGAGTCCTCCCCTGACTCATCGATTCATGGCTCAACCAGAAGAAGGTTAGGACCTCACAACCAAACTCACCGAGTCCAAGAACAGACTCGTCGAGTCCAAGGCTATCTTAAACCAACTCGCCGAGTTGTTCTACCAACTCCTCGAGTTCCTGCCCATCTTCAAGCAACTTGCCGAGTACACCCTTGTGACTCGCCGAGTACCCCTAGATCTTAATCCATATAGAAGCTTTCCAGGCCATGCAGATGATTCAAACCATAGATCTACCCTTCTACAACCCATCCATCACGTAAAGTGGCAAACTTTACGTGAATCCAAAGAGATCTAAGCATATTACACTCTAGGGTTAGGGTTTGGGACAAGATGGCTTCACCAATCACTCAAGAACAGGGACTTTAATGCACTCTAGACCTTCTTCATTCCAGATCTGAGGTCGCAACCCCAGATCTAACCTCCAAACTCGAAATATCACAAGTTATACTTTCCAAATACTCCAAAATGATGAATCTAGATGAATAACAACCCAAGCAACGAAATAATACCTCAAAAGGAAGCTCCAACAGAAGAGAAATCTGAATCCTAGCAAAGCCCCTTGCTCTAAGCCTCTTAACTCTCCAAGATCTCTTCTAAAATCTCTTCTCCAAGGCTCAAAAGCTCTTAAACCACTCACAAACGCGCCTTAGGGTTTTCTGGACTTCAAAAAAGGGTAAAGAGGCTGGGGAGAGGGTATAATGTCCTTTAAATAAGGCTCATCCTCTGAAATTAGGGTTTTCTCCACACAGCACCAACTTGCTGAGTCCAGCCGCCGACTCGCCGAGTTGGCCACTTAACATGCGACCAAAATCGCGACCCTACTCGCCGAGTTGCTCTTTCACATTTACACTTTGAACCCTGAACTTGCACTCCCGAACTCGGGATGTTACATGTAGCAGATAGATATGGTATAATTGAGAAAAACTGAAAGTTGACATTTGAAATATGCAGAAAAACAAGGGCATTATTATATTTTGAAATTAATGGCAAAGTTGGAATTTCAATTAGAAGATTTAAGCGGTAAAAATGAAGGTGGAGGAGCTATAAGAATGCCACGTGCTAGGTTTTGTACTATTTTATTAGAAGAGGGATTGATGAATGGAAGCAATTATTGATTTAAGTCAAAATTACATAAATAGTCTTTGTAATAACAAAAATCACAGTTTTGACTTTTGAGTCTATTAATTTAATTTGGATCGGTTCTCTTCTATTTTACCTCTATTTTTATGATTTATTTGCTTTTCCAAATGGGAGAATTTCATATATGTCTCTCTTAAACTTCAAAATATGATATTTGCCCAATTTAATTTTTCAATATCATATTTACCCTTTATAAACCTTCAAAGTATCATATTTTCCCAAATCTTTTTTTATAATGTTTTTAATATTTTATAATCATTTTTATACTTTAGAATTATTATAATAATTAAGAAATTTAACCATATTATCCTTACGTCTATGATAATAGAATGTAAACTTTTCAATTGTTGGAACGTCGGCCTCTTAACAAGCAAAAAAGATTTATCTTCAACCATTTCTATGAAATGTATATTTTGATTGTTTAGTTTTTGTTGTTGTTGATTATAATCATGTTGTAGATGGAGGATATTTTAGATATTAAAATTTATATTTTGATATTTAAAAAATGCATATACGGTATTTTGATATTTAAGAATGACATATATGATATTTTGATGTTTAAAAAAGATATATATGATATTTTTAAATTTTATGAAGGATAATATGATATTTAGAAATTTTATAAAGGATAATATTATATTAAAAATTAAGTTTGATAATATGATATTTTAATATTTAATATATATATATATATATATATATATATATATATATATATATATATATATATATATATATATATATATATATATATATATATATATATATGTGAAATTCTATCACAAATATTAGTAAAATTAGGCTATTCATACCGCTTTATAGTCGAGCATTACACATAATCATAAAACATTTTTTCCCTTAAATAACCTTAATAGTTACATAATCACTTTATATTTTTTGTGATAATTATAAACTAATTCCATGGTAATTCATTACAATCATTTCATTCTTTTTTATGTTAAATGTGTGTTTGGTTTTTTTTTTCTTTTTATAATTTTACAGATATTATTGCCTTTATAAGTTATTTATTTTTATTGTTGTTTATGATTTAAAAAATCTTTAAAGTGTTCGACGTTTTGTTCAGATACATTATTTAATGTTTTGCTAGAATAATTTTTAGAGTCTTTTGCTTTATTAGTTTACATGTTTTTGATGATTAGTTCGAATGACATTTTCTGTTTGTAATGTTTTGGATGAAGATTTTTTTTTTAAAACTAGTTGTTAATCAGGTAAATATCTTGATTTTTTAAAACATGTTATTGTTTGTTTGTGCACCTTTATAACATTGTGGTTCATCTCGTTTACTTTTACGGTGGTTTAATGTTTTCCGACAAGATTTCGGGATGGTGTTAGATGGCCGAAAAGGGTAGAAAAAATTCACCATTTTTTAATTAGTGCGTCAAGCTAGGAATAATTATATTAGATTATCACAATATATTACAAAATATAATTTAATTGAAACTCATGATCCATGTATGTCAAATATTAAATATCTGGTACCATTTAAATAATTATCAAGATCTCATTATATTAAAATGTAATAAAATTAGTCAATTACCCAATCGTGTCATATATATATATATATATATATATATATATATATATATATATATATATATATATATATATATATATATATATATATATATATATATATATATATAAAAGTTCATTTGGAACCATTTTAATTTTGTAAGACCGTGAAATCAAATCTAAAAATAATTTTAAAATAAAAAATAAATAGAAAAATCCAAAAATTCTTTATATATATATATATATATATATATATATATAGGTTTAAGTTCATTTGGAACCATTCTAATTTTGTGAGACCGTGAAATCAAATCTAAAGATAATTTTAAAATGAAAAACAAATGGAAAAATCCAAAAATTCTTTTTTCAAATATTATTTTCGGAACTTAAATTAACTAAAAAAATAATAAAAAAAATGTTGTTTTTTTTTAAAAACACATGAAATATTCTAATATAATATTACACTGACATATTCTAAAAAATAATTCTAAAATGCGAAATAAATGGAAAAATCTAAAAATTCTTTTTCTAAGTATTATTTTCGGAACATAAATTAACTAAAAAAAAATTAAAAAAAATCTCGTTTTTTTTTTTAAAATAATTGAAATATTATAATAGAATATTACACAGTACATATTTAAAAAAAAAAAAAATTTAAAATGCACAATCAATTGAAAAATCAAAATATATTTTTTTAAATATTATTTTCGGAACTTGAATTAAATAAAAAATAATAATTAAAAAAATAAAAAAATACGTCTCACGTTCTCACAAAATTAGACCGTCTCACATTAACCTAACCTTATATATATATATATATATATATATATATATATATATATATATATATATATATATATATATATATATATATATATATATATATATTATTGGAACATGCATTCTGCACGATGATATTTTAAAATAATTTATTTAAACTAAATTATAGTAAACTTTATTGGAACATGCATGGTGCAGATGATATTTAAAATAATTTCTGTAAACTGTATTTTATAATATATATGTTTGATATCACCAAGTTTTAATATCTTACAAGCAAGATTATCTAAATATTAAAACATCTTTTTATATAGAATCCCAAGCTTCTATATAATTAAAAAATAAATAAAAAGTCACTATTTCTAGATAATTAAAAAAATAAATAAAAAGTCACTATCCGAACAAAACTAAACAATACAAATAATAATTTAAGTATGTAATACGTATGATACCTTTTCAATTATAAAACTACGTCTTCAAAACGTAGGAAGTTTATATTATTTACTAGTTTATAAAACGTGGAAATCACAGTTATAAAATTTATTAAACTTTTATAGTAAACTTAAAATTATTAATCAATTCTTTTAAATAAATTATTTTAAATACATTACTAATTAAGAGATTTTTTGAGTTATATAGAATTACAATCATTGATTTAAATAAATATGTGAAATATATCAATTTATAATTTGTATTAATTTTTATTTTATTGTTACTATTATAACTTAATTAGGGTGATTAATTCAAATTTTGAAATTTGAAAAGGAGAATCATTATGTTGACAAGTGGCATGCATTAATTAGAAGGAATAATAGAATGACACATGAAAAAAACTGAATAAAATATGCATTAATTAAGAAGCTAATAAGATGACACATGTCAAATAAAGAATAATAAATTATTCTTTTATTAAAATAGGGAGATATCCTCCGAGCTGATTTCTCATTTCAGTTTTCTTGCAATTTACTTTTCAAAACTATCACGTGTGTGTGTGTGTGTGTGTGTATATATATATATATATATATTAGAACAAAGTTCTTTTAGGATCGTATGATTATAAGCAAGATATAAAATAAAAACATAATAAGAACACAAGTATTGCGCTGAATATGTCGAATGATTAATGCAATAACTCTTCAGAAGAGCTCGATAAAGAACTTCAATCTTTAGAGGCGTTTAGGGTTACAAGAATCAACGTAATGAAAACTTCTCAATATACGCATACATGCATGCATATATATACTATAACCCTACCAATTAATTTAGATAACTACGTATCTAATCTAGATAGACACGGATGGACATGCCCAATTCGGATACAAAATACTTAGCCCAAGACGCAACACAAATATACTAAACAATCTCCCCCTTTGCGTCCTTGGAGCAGAAACTTCATTCCTTCTTAACAACAGAAGGCTTCTTTACTGTTTTAAACACCTTCGGTATAATGGCCAGAATATGATGTCGAAACGTAATATACCACCGAAGCATGTCTGTGAAATTCTTCTTGTCAGCCACCGAGTTCTGCTTGCATCGATGTATGAATTTATGATATGCTCCAAGCAATCTGTTGAAAACAGATGCTTATCGACCAAAGCGAACAGAAACTTGTGTCTATCACCTTTAGTGAACATAACGATCAAATTTGTTAAATCAATTTGCCCCAATTTCATTTTGTTCACGTCACTAGGCTTAGACATCGGCTTCACAGTCGGCTTTCTGTTCATAACCTTAGCTATCTCCTGATCCATGGTTGCTAGCTCATGAATATAGGAGGCCAACATTCTTTTAATATGTTCAAGAATCGGCTCATACTCCCTGGGATTAGAGAGCAGAATGTTGTATAGCAGAATCCAGTCGTCTGGATTAAGGTTGGGAAGATCTGCCAGAGAGATAAAAGACTCTGTGTTTGCTGAACCACGGTTGATCTTGAAATTGACATTGACAAATCTCTCTGTAGATAAAGGTTTCAGTAGCTTGACTTTAGTAATTTTCTGTGCGCTCCAAGTCAAGTACTGCGGTTGACCATTCTTCAAATAAAAATCTATCAGCTCCCTGTCAACCTTAGGATGTGGATATGGAACCTCAACAGTTGCCTCAAAGCAATGGAATGTGAATGATTTTCTGGTTATGGGCATGTCAAACTGCGAGTCTCTAGAGTTTTCACAGTCAAACGAAGCAACTGGTTCCAACCAATAGACAGATGGAAACTCAATCGCTTGATTGATAAGTGTATCTCTGTTCCATTCCGGAAAAAGAGCCTTCTTGCACTGCAAGGCCTATTCAACTTCCTTCTTCATCTTCTTCTCCCTTTCTTCAGCCTCTCTGGCCACTTTCATAGTTTCATCCAACTCTCTGTCTCTCTTTTTCCTCTTGAGAGCATCTGCAATAGTCTCTTCTTCTGTATCACTACCAGCTTCAATAAGAATCTCTTTCTGTTTTTACTTCATCTTAGAAACCGAAGATAAATTAACCTTCAGTTCTGTTTTTACCTATTGTGCACTACCCTCTCCCCCTTGTTTTAGAGGTATAAACCCCTCCGAAACACCCTTCGTCTCATTAAGTATTGCAATGGCAGGGAGGAGTTTGGGCTGAAGATGTTTGCGAATTGTCAAGGTTAGGATTGGATCATGAGCTTCCAGCAAGTTGGTCAGCATATCCTTAACATCGCCTAAACAACTTTTGTACACCGCCCTTTGAGTGTTTAACAGAGATATTTCCTTCTCTGCCTGGGCTAGCTGCACGTTCTGTATATCAATAGTGGCCTGTTGTTGGACTAGATCCTCCTTCACGGCACTCTCAATTGCCAGATTTGCAGTTAGAGCATCAAACCGAGAGTCCACGGATTGTAAAAAGGAGGTGGTTTATGTTTTTAGCTTAGTACGAACAGCTTCAAATTTGTCAGTTTCTTGGTGAAGAGACTTTGAGAAGGAATCCATGGATGCTTGGTATTTTGCTGCATTGGTGTCAGCATGAGATTTTAAAGAGTCAAGGAAAATCTGAGTTGTATGAACAACCTCAGAAACTTCCTTGGTGGCCGTCTTACAAGTAGAACAGACTCCTTTACAACCGCTGTAGATTTATCAATGGCATCAGTGTACTGTTGAAGATCCGTCTCCAAAAATGCTTTAATAACTACACCACCATATGCTTTACTATTAGCAAGCTAAAATATCCAACTTGTCATGAATGTCTTGGATCTGATGACTTGTGACAGGAGCATCAGCTGTATCTTCTAATGGAATTCGATAAGGGCTATAGGAAATAGAATCAAAATCCTCATCATCTCCCCCAAGAGTGGCAGCAAAATCAGAGGATTGGGTTGGTGAAGGTGGTAAGTTGATAACTGGAGGTTCGGTCACAGTAGTAGCCCCTGTATTAGATACATTGACTTCTACTGTGGGTTTGGGAATGGTAGTTGTGGTAGATTCGGTTACAAGTGGAGATAGGAACAGAAACAATCGGTGATGAAGGTGGCATAGTGGTTGTTTAAGTGATAACTGGTGGAGTAACAACAGGAGCAGAAAGTTTAACTGTCTGTTCCAGTGATGGAGGTGGAGCTGGAATTGTGGTTTGTTATGGAGATTCTGGTGGAGTAGGGGAGCATGGAGGAGTGGGCTCTCTGGGCGAGTCATGATGTACTTCCTCTTCCTCAGTTTGTTCAGAAACGGGCTCTATTCTTGGAGAAGAGCGTTCTCTTGGCCTACAAGCCATCTTCTTTATCTTTTTCTTTTTCGGTTTAGAAGAGTCCCCTTCATCAGATTTTCATTTAGAGGACTTGTCCTTTGGTTCCTCAGGTTCGTCTTTCTTTATAGGTTTCTTTCCTCAGATGACCGGCTTCTCCAAAGCGTCTAATGTAGCTTGATGCTCAGGAGTTAGAACCCTCGGTCCAATAGGAGGTAGTTTCCTATAATCTGCCAGGACGTTGCTCTGTTCTGAAACGCATCTGTACATTGTTTCAGGAATCATTCCATAGTGAAGAAACTTACGTGCATCTGAAAGAATAATTTTCTTCGTATGGAAGGTAGCAATTGTAACAAGAAGAGCATCCTTCATGATTGGAATCTCCAACGAATCGATAGCCTTCTTGGTAATCAAAGTCCAAAAGCGGCCACAAGAGATTTCTGAATGTCGTGTCGTAGTGCTTAGACTCTGCACCACTTGAGACCAGATGATTGAGCCGTAATCGAGATTGATCCCATTGTAGAGGCCATAAAAAAGAGTAAGAAAACACTTGCTGGTAGTGTCGGAACCACCACTACGTTCGGCCAAACCCTTAATCAATAGGGTTAATAAACCATTCCATTGGGATGGTAAACATGATTTCTTCACCTTTGTAATCGTTGTAAGCACATCCGTGTACCCCATTTCATACATCATGGAGAACAGTTGTGATGTCGTGATGAAATCTGGTGAGATAATGGAGGAATCGACTGCAAGGCCCAAAAGTGAACAAAACTTCACTTTTAAAATTGAATATTTCTTGTTGTGGATGGTGAAGTAGATGCGATCCTTGTTCTTGTCATACGTCGCCGAAGAATAAACTTGTGATAATAGCGACATCGGAACGGCTTCAACTTGGGTTAGGGCTAAAACTAGGGGGGAATATTTCAAGCATTCCACAACCTGTAACATGTATGGATCATATAAGGACGGACTAAGTTCAATGATCATGTTTTGGTTGGGTTTGATGGTGAGCAAAGAAGATGATGCGGTCTGATCATGTGCTGATGAAGAAGTTGCCATTGATGAATGAAGAAGAAGATGAACAGTGTTTACTTGTTGTTTACGTTGAGAGAATTGAGACTGGTAAATGACAAATAAAACTTTCACCCCTTTATATACCATTTCCTGGAGAAAGAAAATCATGATGATGAGGTTGCTAAAACGTCGCCTGAAAATGTGCGATGTGTGACAGTATGGTTACTCTCAGGACAACGTCAGCACGCATGGGTTTAGAAACGGATCAAATTCACGTGCCTAAATCTTATCTTTATTTGGCGTTTGAAATTCCATATAGCTCCTTGTTTGGTTACGATGGATAACCAAAACTCATACCAAACAGTACCTAGAATGTTGGAAAATAAAATTTTCGTGCATAAGTGTGACAAAGAGAAAGGAATAAATCAAATGTGTATAGGATGTGAGTGATGTCTGTGAGACATAAAGCAGAGGATTCCGAGCAAGAATCACTTCCTTCAAAGTCAAGATAGACTTGAAGTGCTTGTGTAGTTTCCTGAAAAATACGATCAACTGTTTGTTAATAAACATTGAAAGGCTTCTTTTAATAATAGGTTTAGGTTAGCTTGTGTTCAACCGAACTTCGAGTTTTGACATAAAACCGATCGTTGGAAGAAGTACTTGTGAGACCGATGTGGTCTATTGAATAGGTAGGTAGGATATCTTATTTTAGTGACTATATTGGAATCAGAAATCTCAAAAAAAAAAAATAAACTGGATCTTTTTGGGAAGAAATTCCTTGGTTGTAGATAATTTCATAAAGATCTCACAAAAATAAAAAGAGATTTCCTTTGGTAACCAGTAAAATCTTGAATGTATAATTCACCGTCAATTCATTTTTGGTGTTGGATTTTGGGTTTCACTCACACATGGTATATGTATCTAAGATCATAAACACAGATGTTGTGTAACCATAAACATCAGTGGTAAAGACCGAGAGTCTCCAGGGTTACGTTGGTGAACCGAAAGTAGATAGAGAATGTAAAGAGGTGGCTTAAGGACTGAATGTACCTTCTGCTAGATAATCCTGACAGAGAAGAGAAACTCTTAACTCATATGAGAAGAGTAAGGTAGATGTAGACCGAGTAGCATAAATTAGCCTGATTTGGAAGAAACGATAGGTATAGATCGAATCATTAAGGCCTACCCAAGATCGTAGACGCTTAAGACGACATGCAGCAGCATGCTTCTAGGGACCGTTAACTAGTTCATGTTGAAATCATACCTGCCTTAATAAAAACAGAAAGATAAAAAAAATTTGGATTTTTGAAATTTTCTGAAAAAAGAATAAAAACAGAAAGATAAAATATTTTTGGATTTTTGAAATTTTCTAAAAAAGAATAAAAACAGAAAGATAAAATATTTAAAGTTCAAAGCAAACAAAAGATATGCACAAAATATACAACCGAAACCTTATCTGAGAGAAGCGAAATAGATCGAACTTTTGGTTCATTTTTGTTCCAGAAAATTACGGAGCAAAGATAGACAGAGCGGTCTGTCCATTTCTGTTCCCTAAAATTCGAGAGCCGAAATAGACCAAGCGGTCTGTCCATTTCGGTTGTCTAATTTTTAATGAGAGATTTGAAGATTTTGTTAAAGGTTGCTTCGGGTAAGGCTTTAGTGAAGATGTCAGCCAGTTGATCAGTAGATCGAACAAAGTGAACTTCCATGTTTCCGTCTTCTACATGATCCTTGATGAAATGATACCTAAGTGCAATGTGCTTAGTTTTTGAGTGTTGCACTGGATTATGACAAATCCTTATTGCACTTTCAGAGTCGCAGTAGAGAGGAATCCTTTTCATACTTAACCCATAGTCTCTTAATTGACTTTGAATCCAAACCACTTGTGAGGTACAAGATGCAGCAGCGATGTATTCAGCTTCGGCTACGGATAATGAAACACAGGTTTGTTTCTTGGATTGCCAACTCACAAGTTTTCTGTCAAGAAATTGGCATCCACCTGTAGTACTTTTTCTATCCAGTCCACATCCTCCTAGATCAACATCAGAAAAGGCTTGAATAAAGAATCCTGATTTAGCAGGATACCAGAGACCGAGAGATGAAGTTTTCTTCAGATCTCGAAAATTATTCTTCACAGCAAGCATGTGAGGTTCTCTTGGATTGGCTTGAAACCTGGCACAGTAACAAACAGAAAACATAATATCTGGTCTACTAGCTGTTAGATACATAAGAGACCCTATCATTTGTCGATAAAGTGTTATGTCTGATGGGTTTTGAGCATTCTAACACTTCCTAAGTGTACATGCAACCCTAATAACCTTGGATCTATGTTTGTCTAATTATCATGCAAAGTTGAATTCCAAGGTTATATTCCTATCTAGCATACATGGGGAACAATTTAAACATAAAGTATAGATAGAATAACTTACCTTGTTGTTGTTTGTGTTCCTTGAAACCTTGTGAGCCTAGCACCCCAAGTGTGATGCCTCAAATGCTTCACACAACACCAAATTCTCTTGGAAGAACTTATGAGAGAACACACACTTCTCAAAATCGGCCAAGCCCTCTTGTTTCCTAGTGTAGTCGATTTTAGGTGGAGAACATGTTACTTATATAGTGTTGACACATCTAGGGTTAAACCCTAATGTGTCATGACTCTTCATTTCCATGACCCATGGGTTTGTAACTCCCATGGAGCATCCATGGAGCATCCTATGGGTGGAACCCAACTTGATAGTCCATGGAGCCTTTTAGCCCACTATACAAGATATGGATGATTTACATAATCAACCCATATATTTAATTAGTTATCTTTTGATCACATAATTAATTCTAAATTAATTCTTGATCAAACTAATCAAATAATATTATTAATATATTAGAACTTATAATATATTAATAATCTCCAAGTGTTATTTCTCTCATTTAGTCTATCCAATTGCATGATGCCATGCAACCCAAATGGACCATGCCGGGTCGGGTCAAGTACATACCAGAAATAGTTATGGACTTAGACACCTTATCCAACAGTCTCCCACTTGGATAAGTCTAATAACTATTAATGCAAGTATGACTTCAGGAACCGATCGACAATCGTAGCTCTTTACAAGGTTTCTCGAAACTGAGAAGATGATGGTACGCCATTTAAGATAAGTGATCATATAATCCTCTGTTCTAGATATCAGTCGGACAAATACATGGAACAATGTCTTACTTATTGTCCAACAATTTGTTTCCCGATTTCTGATTTGTTTGACAAAGAACTTCATTGAACACATCAATTTTAGTTCTGACCGGGCCCGGTACATATGTCAAAACAAAATCATCGAGGGGCCCAGATATCAGCTTCTAATCCAAGAAGGAACAAATAAACTTCGACTCATATGTTTGTTCTACTACTCATTGAATTACACACAAGAGCGCGATTTATAACATCGAGTTACCAATGCATTTTTCGTACAATCAATGCATAACCAAATTGTAAGTAACAAATCATATCTCTAGGTTTAAAGACTTATATGATATTACCGTCTCACGATCACTCGAGATAGAATTCCATGAAGTGATTCCAGTGAGCGTGGGTTGAGTCCAATGCTCAGAACTTATGAGCACTCATGATTGTTGTAGCCTTGTCCAAAACCTCTACAACCAAACATGACAGTCTTGATTCATATCTACTTCCGACATATGACCGACTGTGGAGGTTTGAATAATATGTTATACCAAACAAAATTATTCTGGAAGTCAAAACATGCAAAAGAAATATAGTAAACGATCGACAAGAGATAGTAACACTTTACTCATAAATAAAACACTTTTATTCATCATCAGATGTCAATTACACTTTACAAATTTCGAGGTTATCTAACTACTAAATCTAATATCATCCTTCAGCCCTATGCTCCGAGCATGCTGGAGATGCTTAACCCGAGTCAGTCCCTTCGTGAGGGGATCTGTCGGATTCTCATCTGATGATACCCTCTTTGCCACGAGGAGTCCTTCTTCGATCCGATGTCTGATGAAATGGTATTTTCTGTCGATGTGTCTGGATCTCCCGTGATCCCTTGGTTCCTTGGCTAAGGCAACAACACTTTCACTATCACAGAAAATTTCCATTGGCTCTTTAATAGCTGGTACAACTCCAAGGTCTCCAATGAAGTTCCTCAGCCATAACTCCTCCTTTGCCGCCTCGCTAGCTGCAATATACTCTGATTCACAAGTAGAATCCGCCACTGTCTCTTGCTTGGAACTCTTCCAAGAAATTGCTCCTCCATTTAGGGTAAAGACCCAGCCCGACTGAGAGCGGAAGTTATCCCTATCAGTCTGGAAGCTAGCATCACTATACCCTACAACTCTCAAGTCATCACTCCCACCGAGGGTAAGGACCCAGTCCTTAGTCCTTCGTAGGTACTTGAGAATATTCTTTACCGCAGTCCAGTGTGCCTTGCCAGGGTTCCCCTGAAACCTGCTAACCATGCTCAGGGCAAAAGCTACATCAGGTCGAGTACACGTCATAGCATACATGATCGATCCTACAGCCGAAGCATAAGGTACTCGACTCATTTGTGCTATCTCAGCCTCAGTGCTAGGGCTTTGTGTCTTACTCAGTTTGGCGTTACTCTGGATGGGCAACTCTCCTTTCTTGGAGTCTTGCATTCTGAATCTCTTCAGCACCTTCTCCAAGTAGGTACTTTGACTAAGTCCAATTAGTCTTTTACTCCGATCTCTCAAGATCCTTATCCCTAAAATATAGGCAGCTTCACCAAGGTCCTTCATAGCGAAACACTTTCCAAGCTAGGACTTTACTTCCTGCAGGGTTGGAATGTCGTTTCCTATGAGTAGTATGTGATCCACATACAATACCAAAAAGCTAACTATACTCCCACTAGCCTTGACATACACACAAGATTCATCTTCACTCCTAGAAAAGCCAAATTCCTTAACCTTTTCATAAAAGCAAAGATTCCATCTGTGAGGTGCTTGCTTTAATCCATAAATGGATTTCTCAAGCTTACACACTCTATTGGGGTACTTGTTGATGACAAAACCCTCTGGCTGACTCATGTAAACATCTTCAGCCAACTTTCCATTAAGGAAAGCGGTTTTGACATCCATTTGCCAAATTTCATAGTCATGAAATGCGGCTATGGCTAACAGAACCCGAATAGACTTAATCTTGGCTACCGGAGAAAAGGTCTCATCATAATCCACTCCAGGAATTTGAGAGAAGCCCTTTGCAACTAGTCTAGCCTTATAAGTGTGTACTTTACCATCCATGTCGGTCTTCTTCTTGAAGACCCATTTGCACCCTACAGTCTTTCGACCTGGTACATTTTCAACCAAGTTCCAAACTTGATTGTCATACATGGATTGTATCTCGCTATCCATAGCCTCTTTCCATTTAGCAGACTCGGGGCCTGCCATGGCTTCCTCGTAGCTGTTAGGGTCATCTTGACTTACTAGTGTTCCATCACTAATAAGTGTCTCACCTTCTGCAGTAATATGGAAACCATAGTAATGCTCAGGTGCATTCCTAACTCTCGTGGAACGCCTCAGAGGTACAGATTCCTCAATTGGCTCAACAGGAGTTTCCTCCTCAGGTTGAGGGCTAGAGTTTGAAGTTCCTTCACCACTTGACTCTTGAATTTCTTCAAGATCAATTTGCCTCCCACTGTCTCCTTGGCTTATAAACTCTCTTTCTCGAAAGACTCCTCTTCTTGCTACAAAGACCACATTGTCACTAGGTCTGTAGAAGAGGTAACCAAAGGATTGCTGTGGGTAGCCGATGAAAATACACCTCTCGCTTCGGGGTTCGAGCTTATCATGAGTCTCGCGTCTCACGAAAGCCTCGCAACCCCAAATCTTAATGTGGTCTAGTTTAGGTACTTTACCAGTCCACATCTCGTGAGGAGTTTTGGCAACTTTCTTTGTAGGGACTAGATTAAGGATATGGGCGACAGTCTCTAAGGCATACCCCCAGAATGAGATTGGTAGCGAAGCTCGACTCATCATGGAACGAACCATGTACAACAAGGTTCGATTACGCCTCTCAGCCACACCATTCAACTGTGGTGTCCTGGGAGGTGTCAATTGTGAGACAATTCCACATTCCCTTAGATAGTCGAGGAACTCTGAACTAAGATACTCACCACCCCGATCGGATCGAAGCATCTTAATGTTCCTGCCCAATTGATTCTCGACTTCCTGTTTAAATTCCTTAAACTTCTCGAAAGTCTCTGACTTATGCTTGATTAAGTAGACATATCCATATCTACTGTAATCATCAGTAAAAGTCAAATAATAACGATTAGCATCCCTTGTGGCATGTTTGAATGGTCCACACACATCCGAGTGTATAAGGTCCAACAAACCTTCACCCCTTTCACACGAGCCTGTGAAGGGTGACTTTGTTATTTTTCCAAGTAAGCATGATTCGCAACTATCATTTGACTTTAGGTCAAACGACTCCAAGACTCCATCCTTTTGGAGTTGGCCTATGCGTTTCTTGCTTATATGTCCAAGACGACAATGCCATAATGATGATTTATCCAAGTTATTATTATTAGTAGAATCAATACACAAAACATTATTTCCTAAGTTATCTACAACAGATACAGCTTCATACACACCATCACAAGGTAATGCTTTAAAATAAAGTACATTATTAAAGAAAGCATTAATCGAAGCAACTTCATTATCAAACGAAAAGGTGAAACCTTGTTTGTACAATGCATGAAAGGAAATAATATTTCTTGCCATTTCTGGCGAATAACAACATTTATTCAAATCTAAATTTAACCCACTACTTAGTGATAAAGTATAAACTCCAATCTTGGTGACAGGTGTAACTTTCCTATTTCCCATGATTAAGTTTATTCTTCCTTGCTCCACATTCTCACTTCTTCCTAGTCCCTGCAAGTCACAACAAATATCAATACCACAACCGGTATCAAGGACCCAAGATTTCGAATGGGGTGAGTTATTAGAAATGATAGTGTAAATACCTGCATGGTTGGGTTTGACTTTCCCTTCCTTCACATCCTGCTGGTACTTTGGGCAGTTCCGCTTCCAATGAGCTTTTTCATGGCAATAGAAGCATTCAGCCTCTTTTGGGTCAGAAGAAGGAGTAATGAAACCTTTCTTGGTTCCACTAGAAGAAGAGCCATCAAGGGTCCGAGCCTTGGTACCCTTCGAAGATCTCTTTCTCTTCCTCCCTCGACTTTGCCCGATTGCCAAGACCGGAGTTGAGTCTGGAGTAGGAGTGATAGCAACCGACTTCCCCTTAAGACCTGTTTCTACGGTCTTGAGAAGTCCCTGAAGTTTGCTGAGGGTGACCTCTTCCTTGTTCATGTGATATGTCATGCGGAATTGATCATAGCACGATGGTAAGGAGTGTAAAATGATATCTATTGCAAGCTCCTCAGGGAAGTTCACATTAAGCTTCAGCAAACGATCCACATACCTTTGCATTTTCTGCATGTGGCTCGTGACGGAATCTCCGTCCTTCATCATGGTTGTTATCATGGAGCAGATGACTTTGTACCTCTCTTGTCGTGCACTTTGATGGTATCTTTCCATCAAATCTTGGTGCATTTCATAAGGGTAGAAATCCTCATAAGACTTTTGGAGTTCAGCTGTCATTGTGGCCAACATGATGCAAGCCACCTTGGTTGCATCTCTTTCATGAGTATGAAAGTCAGCGATCTCCTGGGGAGTTGCAGTGGACTCATCAATTTCCTTAAGCTCCTTGTCAAGGACATATTCTTTGTCCTCGTAGCGGGTAATCATCCTGATGTTTCTGATCCATTTATTGAAGTTGGATCCATCAAAGGTGACTTTCCCACACAGACTCATAAGAGTAAAGGAGCCATTAGGATTCGAGCCAGAAACATTATTTGAAGACATCTGAAAAAGAAGAACAAGTTTAGTATAGATTTAAGAGAATCCTTAATAAAACCCCCAAATGTAATATTAAGGCTAGGATCCAATCACAACATAATATAACTTAGAAGAGGTACGCCGTAATCTAAGCTATACCATATTTGAAAGGTAGGTGAATGACGATTCACCAATTTCCACCACGAAAACCGAAATATTAGATATTTAGTTTTTATTGGTTTTAGAAATTCCTAGATTCTTTGAGATTCAATGAACTTTTCAAAGGCATGTTTCAATCTCGAGAGTGCCCCCCAAGTTTTGTGACTGGGATACCGAGGATCACAAAACGAGGTGTGAAGTAACCATGCAAATCACTTGGTACCCTTAAAGTTTATCACTCAATCGATGTGCCGGTAAACCACACACGCTCCACCGATACTATAATAAACCTTAAGTCACCCTTTACCTACCTTGTTAAGTCCAAGTTAGTGTGCCGGTTAACCACACACGCTCCACCAACGACTTAGACAAAGTGTAAAGTATAATTTCATGGATTAGCACCTTATTCACATTTTCCTAAAGTAACTAAGATTGGGAATTTAATAAAACATTTAGTTACTTTATTATATTCATCATACTTTGAATGAGAATTTATAAGTCCTTGTCTTACCCGTTCGGCTAACGACCCTCCACCAGTCAAGCAAGCGGTGGGTGAGAGTAAACACCCATTAAGTCACCATTTTATAGGCAACAACCTTATACCCACCTTATAGACCGGCTTCGTGAATGAGGCGTACTAGCGGTAAGACGACTTTATTCTTATACATATATATATATATATATATATATATATATATATATATATATATATATATATATATATATAATTATTAAATCATCATAATATAAGTATAAGGGTTGAATTTTAACTTTTAAAATTCTAGGGGTTGGAACTTAAAGTTTTAACTTAACTTTACTTGTTCCAAAACTTGAGGGCAAGTTTTGTAACTTTCAAAACTTTTCATTTCTTGTAACTTATGAGTTTAATAGAGTAATAAAATGAAGACTCTTCATTTTTCTAACTCTTGTATTTGTTTTAATGGTTTTAACTCAAGTGTGACTCTTGGTTTTCCATAACTTAAGGATAAGTTATGGACTCCATTAAAACACATTATGATCAAGAATTAATCTACCACATAGGTTACAAATAATTCCTATGATCATCTAAAACATCATAAGAACAAGAACATGAATATGAACACAATCAAAAATTACATTTAAAACTTTGTAATTTTGATAACTAGTTGTTTGTAAATGAATTAGCAAAGACATTACACCACCAAAAACAAGTTTTCAATTACCAAAACAGTTTAGGGTAATGTTTCTAATTCATTTCCAGCAACTAAATCGAAATTCTGCAATCAGTCGACCCTACTCGCCGAGTGCATGAACTCACTCGCCGAGTTGGTTGAAGATACTCATGAACTCGACGAGTCCCCCCTATAGACTCGACGAGTCCATTCGCAGACAGCAAGATTTCCGATTCTTTTTTTCAACTTTTAAGCACAAATAAGAGCAAACAAGCCTAGGCTCTGATACCACTGATGGGTTTTGAGCATTCTAACACTTCCTAAGTGTACATGCAACCCTAATAACCTTGGATCTATGTTTGTCTAATTATCATGCAAAGTTGAATTCCAAGGTTATATTCCTATCTAGCATACATGGGGAACAATTTAAACATAAAGTATAGATAGAATAACTTACCTTGTTGTTGTTTGTGTTCCTTGAAACCTTGTGAGCCTAGCACCCCAAGTGTGATGCCTCAAATGCTTCACACAACACGAAATGCTCTTGGAAGAACTTATGAGAGAACACACACTTCTCAAAATCAGCCAAGCCCTCTTGTTTCCTAGTGTAGTCGATTTTAGGTGGAGAATATGTTACTTATATAGTGTTGACACATCTAGGGTTAAACCCTAATGTGTCATGACTCTTCATTTCCATGACCCATGGGTTTGTAACTCCCATGGAGCATCCTATGGGTGAAACCCAACTTGATAGTCCATGAAGCCTTTTAGCCCACTATACAAGATATGGATGATTTACATAATCAACCCATATATTTAATTAGTTATCTTTTGATCACATAATTAATTCTAAACTAATTCTTGATCAAACTAATCAAATAATATTATTAATATATTAGAACTTATAATATATTAATAATCTCCAAGTGTTATTTCTCTCATTTAGTCTATCCAATTGCATGATGCCATGCAACCCAAATGGACCATGCCGGGTCGGGTCAAGTACATACCAGAAATAGTTATGGACTTAGACACCTTATCCAACAATGTCCACAACAGGTTTCTCCAGAGATGGGGTTAGCTTAGTGTCGAATGCCATAGGAACCTTCACTTTTGAATCACCCTTCATTCCAAATTTCGTTAGTAAGTTGTTGGTGTATGCCTCCTGGTTTATAAAAATACCTTCTGGTCCCTGTCTAATATCCAAACCAAGGAAAAAGTTAATTGGACCCATTGCGCTCATTTCAAATTTAGTCTCCATCAACTTCCTGAATTCAGCTGTTAAGCTAGGATTCGTGGAGCCGAAGATGATATCATCAACATAAATCTGAACAATCATCAAATGTTCGCCTTCCTTCTTACGAAATAAGGTTGGGTCAACCGAACCTTGTTTAAATTTTGACATTTTTAAGAAGCGATTTAGTGTTTCATACCAGACTCTCGGTGCTTGTTTTTGCCCATAGACAGCTTTATCCAGCACATAGCAGTGATCAGGGTATTTTTGATTCACAAAACCAGGCGGTTGTTTAACATAGACGGTTTCTTCTAATTCTCCATTCAAGAAAGCACATTTGACATCCATTTGGAAAACTTCAAAGTTCTTGTGAGCAGCATATGCAAGAAACATTCTAACAGATTCCAACCTTGCTACTGGAGCAAATGTTTCTTCATAATCTATCCCCTCTTCTTGACAATAACCTTTTACTACCAACCGAGCCTTGTTACGAATGACATTCCCCTCCTTGTCTAGCTTATTTCTAAACAACCATTTTAGGCCGACAACAGAGGCATCTTTCGGTGTGGGAATCAACCTCCAAACTCTATTGCGTTCGAACTCATTGAGCTCATCCTGCATTGCTTGAACCCAATCAGAATGATCAAGTGCAACATTTACACTTTTCGGCTCTATCTTGGAGATAAACGAATTAAACATACAAAATTCCATTTTAGAGAATAATGCAGTTTGTTTCGCCTTCAGTTGAGACCGAGTAAGAAAACTTTCGGAAGTTTCACCAATAACTTGCTCTTTGGGATGGTCCTTTGTCCATTTTACTAATGGAGGATAGCTTGGATCATATTCTGGATGCAATTCAGCTTCTAGTTCTATTTCAACATTTGACGGATCACCTTCGCCTTCGCCTTCGTCAGTAGAACTATCACTTACTTTTTCCTTCTCCCCCTCGACTGGCGAAGTGAAGTCTCTGTCATCATCAGAGTTTATATTGCTTGTTGAATTGGGTGTCTCCCCCTCGATTGGATTTTCACTTGTGATTTTTGGATCGGTTGTATCTTTATCATCTGTACTTTTAGATGTTGGGGATGAACTTGGATTCTCCCCCTCAATAAAAACTTCAGTTGTCTTTGGAGTGGTTGATCTCTCCCCCTGGAATGTTGAAGCTTTACTTGGAGAGCCTTTGGATGACTTAGGACATGGTGGTTAGCTTTACATCTCTTTAGTGGCTTCGTCTATGACCTTCTTGAGATTATCTACTTTGTTTTCTACTGCTGTTGCCTCCGAATGAATTGCTTTTTCTGGTTCATCGAACAGTCGAATGTATTCCTCAAACAGGTTAGATATTGGAACCGAGACCTGTCCATATTTTGGGAATATGTCTCCTGAAGCATTGTCAGTCCTTTGAACCTTCTTCATATAATTTTCATCAAAAGTGACATAATAAGTTTCTTCAATTTTTTTGGAACTCTTATTCAACACCCTATATGCTTTTGATGACAGAGAGTAACCCAGAAATATGCCTTTATCAGCTTTAACATCAAACTTATTTCGGTTCTCTTTAGAGTTAAAAATAAAGCATTGTGAACCGAAAATATGGAAAAATTTGACATTCGGTTTCCTATTATTTAAGATCTCATAAGGAGTTATGGAGAATCTCTTGTTGAGCAAAGACCGATTCTAACTATAACAAGCAGCAGCGATGGCATCAGCCCAGAAGTATAAAGGTAGAGAAGCATAACTGAGCATGGTTTTGGCTGCTTCACATAGAGAACGGTTTCTTCTTTCAACAATCCCATTCTGCTGTGGTGTATAGGGGGCAAAAAATTGTGAGTTATCCCCTTATCAGCCAGAAAGTATTCAAAGTCCTTGTTCTTGAATTCTAGTCCATTGTCACTTCTTATGTTTCTGACTATCTTCCTTAATTGCACTTCCACTTGCTTGATGAACACCTTCAACTTGGGAGTTGCATCTGATTTCTGTTTAAGAAAGAAAACCCATGTGAAGCGGGAAAAGTCATCTACAATAACAAGAATGTACTTACTTCCACCAATACTCTCTATAGCAGAAGGTCCACACAAATCAATGTGTAACAGTTGAAGTGCTTCCACTATCTTAGTATTGATGCGTGTTGGGTGGCTTTTTCGGCTTTGCTTACCCATTTCACATGCTGCGCATAAATGCTCCTTATCGAACTTGAGAAGAGGAAGGCCTCGAACATGATCCCCAATCACCAATTTGTTGATATCTTTGAAATTTAGGTGTGATAGACGTCGATGCCACAACCAGCTTTCATCAGTGTTAGCCTTTGACAGAAGACAAATAGCTGGTGTCCCTCGTATTGGATTAATATTTAAAGGGTACATCTCACCCTTCCACGCAGATTTCAGCAGAACCTTCTTGGATTGTTTTTCAATTATCTCAGACCCCTCATCATCGAATGATACCTTCAAACCTGTGCCCACAACTAATTGCGATACACTGATGAGATTGTGCTGCAATCCCTCTACATAAGCCATCTTTTTGATTGAGAAATCTCCATTAGTTATCATGTCGTATTCTTTGATTGTTCCAACGTAATTATTTCCAAACTTCACAGACCCACCATCTCTCAGGGAGCAAAACTCCCTTAGCTCCTCCTTCCTTCCTGCCATGTGACGCGAGCAGCCACTGTCTATATACCATTCTTCGTTAAACTGCTCGTCACTGATTACCTGCAAATTCAAGCAGATTTAGGAACCCAAAGTTTCTTGGGTCCTGGTGAGTTTTTCACAGAGAAAGGAATTACAATAGAAGCATCAACCAAATAAGTTCGTTTAATTAGAGTTGGTTGATCTTTTCTTTTAATGGTATACACCTTGATTTTTGATTTATCTTCTTTAAATTTTAGTGTATCATTTGGTGTTGTTTTTGATGGTTTAGTGTTTTTCGTTTGATTCCTAGGTTTAGTAGAGGATTTCTTATTTTCCTTCTCCGAATCTGATAACAACTTTCCTTTTCCTTTGATGCCCTTTAAAGAATTTGTTTAATCTTGAGACTTGGAGGATCCATAACTAGGATTGGAATCGAATATGGTTTTAGGACCGAATCTGGGTCGAGGACCAAAAGTGGGTCGAGGACCGAAAGTGGGTTCAGGACCGAGACTAGACTTTCGGTTCTGGGATTTGGAATAATAGGAATTTGGACTAAAGTTTTCCTTCATCTTTTCATTTCCCTTGTCCATGGATTCTTTCCTGGGAATCTCATAGTTGGGATTTTGAGAATTCCAATGCCTTTTACGTTCATTCAAATTCTTGGCGTATCGTTGATTTCTCAGGCATTTCTGTTCAACTAGCTCCTTGTGAGATTTGTGAACATTGAAGCTTGCCTTTTGTTTCTCTTTCTGGTGGGTTGCAGGTGACTTAGTTTGAACTTTTGGTGCTTCCTCTCTCTTTAGCAGAACTTTCGGTTCTTCCCTCTTGATAGGAACATCAGGTTCAACCATCGGTTCTTTAGGAACGTCTTTGGTTCCACTTGTGCTTGGAATATCGAAACTGGAGGGTTTGTTGAGGGGTTCTGGTATGTATCTACCCTTGACTCTCCATGTGGTTTTCTCAGATAGTCCCACAGTTTCGTCCGCGTTACCAATAGGAGCAGACCAGAAATAATCTTCGCAACCTACAGCGTTATCTTCGTCAACAATTGTTCTTAATTCTAGCGTCTGCCTGTGAGTGACTCCAGTCGTAGCATAAACCTGATTTGGCATGGTCTGGACCTTTTGATAGACCAAGGCTTTTTCCTTGAGTTTTGGTTTCTAGTCTTTTGACAGACGAGCAACCTCAACCAAATTTTCTGATATTAGAGGTTTTTCATTCTCGGTTTCATTTTTCATAAACTTAGAACAATCAACCTCATCTTCTACTGAGATTTCACTCATCTCACTTTCCGCATCAAATTCAGACGAATTATCTAAGTTTATTTTATTATCCTTAACAGTTTCAGCATTTGACAAGTCGAATGTTTGTATAGTTTCAGTTTTAATCTTTAGCCTATCATTTTCATCTAAGATATCTTTTAACATACTTTTAAGTTCCTTAGAATCGATGAAACCTTCTATTTTATCCAAACCTAGCCTATACGACATTGATGTTTCTTCAGAGGACACTTCTGATTCACATTCTACTATAACTTCATCTTCTTTAAATTCAAGAAAGGGCAAAATCATTGTATGAATTTTCTTACCAATTTCACAATTTAAATGTAATTAAACAATATTAGTATAAAGATGCTTAGCAATCAAACGAAAAACATTTCTTTGTTTTAATAACTTTAAATTGTCTCTTTGCAAATAAATACTCTCATCCCTAGCCCTAACTAACTCTGCTTCCTTCAGCTCAATCCAGATTCTCCTCGCCTCACTTTTTGAAGACACCCTACCGAGTTGGTCAGTTAGGTTAGAATTTGCTAAGCGAGTTTGCATGAGGCTACTACTTAGGTTAGAGAATTTAGGGTTTAATTCATTTAATTCTTCTTGATAATCAGTTTTTGCAATTTTAAGAGACTCAAGAATAGAATGTACCTTTTTGATCAATCGATCGCAGTCGTTGATCTTCTCACTCACTGGCTTGGCCGCAAAACACTTATTTTCAGTCAGGTTCAGCTCCGAAATTGCACTCTTGGTTGATGGACCAGCAGTGACGATAAAACATTTTCCACCCGAATCTTCATTCTTTGCCACATACGCCTTTCCATGAGTGGGACTTCTAACCTCTTCGTCTTCAGAGTCAGTTGACCATACTTCTACGCCACCGAACTCATCTTCCTCAGCATTCTCCTGTACGATTAAGGAATTCATTGAGCTGTTGGACGCCTTTTTCTTTTTTGACTTCTTCAAATTTGCACATATAATACGCTTCGTCATCTTCACCCTCTCTCTTCTCAGCCATCTTTCTCAAGATGCAATCTTTGGCAAAATGGTTTTTGCCGTGACAATAGTTTCAGTCATATCCAGAGTCTCCTGCAAGCTTCTTCTCCTTTTTCTCTTCATCCTTTTGAGAGGAGACTTTCGATTCATCCTTCATCTTCTCAGAAATGTAACTTCCCTGCCAGTTTTGGTTCTTGTTGGCGGGAAATTTTCTCCTTGCGAATTTCTTTGGATTTGTGATCATCAAGGCATATTCCTCACTTGTAAGCTCGCACTCTGACATGTTTGACTCTTCTTCTTCTTTTTTAGCAATACTTTTTCCTTTAGAAACAAAAGCCAACGATCCCATACCAGAGACCACTTTCGCTTCCTTAGTTACAACACTTTCATGGGACTTTAGTATCCCTACTAGTTTCACCAGCGAGTACGATTTGAACTGTTCATGTGCCTTCACAGTGGAAACCACAACCATCCATTCTGGTCTCAGCCCGTTCATGAACGTTACTTTCTGCTTGATCAGCTTCCTCTCTATCCCATGCTTGATCATCTTACTTAAGAGATGATTGAACCGATCAAAGGTCTCTACAAGCTTCTCTTCAGGTTTCTGTTCGAAAACTCCAAATTTTGATAGTAACAGAGTTTGAATGGGGTGTTCCAGATCTTGATCAATTGATTAAAGTTCCTTCAGCCTATCCCAGATCTCTTTAGCAGTTGTTCATGAACCTACAAGCTGAAAGGTGTCATATTGCAGGGCGAATCTTATCATTCGCGTGGCTTTTACATTACACAAGATCTTTTCCTTCTCATCCTGTGGCATCTTTTGAACATCTGTCACCAACTTGTTGTAATCTTTTTGCGTCTTAACAGTTGTGTTTGTCTCCGAATGTACAAACGGTCCAAGAGTGATAACTTCCCATATGAGATAGCCATTCTCTTCCGAACCAACCACATAATCTTCAAAGTGATGAGCCCATACTTCGTAGTCTTGAGTATAGCGTATGGGAACTCTGGTTGTTGATCCGATGCTGTTTGAGATGTTAATTGGGTTTGTATGTGAATCTTCTTGAGACATGGTGAGCTGATCAGAATCAAACCTGTAAACTTGAGATTAGGGTTTTATCAAAAATAGAGTTATCGTTGATATGAAGACGACGGCTTCTATTTATACGATAAAAGCGAAAACCCTAAAGAATTATGTATACAGAAGGAATGTGTACTGATCACACAGTCTCCTGCTCTAATACGAATTGTTAGAACAAAGTTCTTTTAGGATCGTATGATTCTAAGCAAGATATAAAATAAGAACGTAATAAGAACACAAGTATTGCGCTGAATATGTCGAATGATTAATGCAATAACACCTCAGAAGAGCTCGATAAAGAACTTCAATCTTTAAAGGCGTTTAGGGTTACAAGAATCAACGTAATGAAAACTTCTCAATATACGCATACATGCATGCATATATATATATATATATATATATATATATATATATATATATATATATATATATATATATATATATATATATATATATATATATTATAACCCTAACAATTAATCTAGATAACTACGTAACTAATCTAGATAGACACGGATGGACAGGCCCAATCCGGATACAAAATACTTAGCCCAAGACGCAACACAAATATACTCAACAGTATATATATATATATATATATATATATATATATATATATATATATATATATATATATATATAGTTCAGGTTCATTTGAGATCATTCTAATTTTGTGAGACTGTGAGACCAAATCTAAAAATAATTTTAAAATGCAAAACAAATGGAGAAATCCAAAAATTCTTTTAAATATTATTTTCGGAACTTGAATTAACAAAAAAAATAAAAAAAGAATAAATAAAATATATAAAATCCCATTTTTTTTAAAAATACGTGAAATATTCTAATAGAATATTACACTGTACATATTCTAAAACATAATTTTAAAAAGAAAAAATAAATGGAAAAATATAAAAATTTCTTTTGTTAAATATGATTTTCGGAACTTGAGTTAACTAAAAAAAATCTCGTTTTTTTTAGAAAAACACGTGAAATATTCTAATAGAATATTACACTGTACATATTTTAAAAAATAATTTTAAAATGCAAAATAAATGAAAAAAGTCAAAAAATTCTTTTTTTAAATGTTATTTTCGGAACTTGAATTAACTAAAAAAATTAAAATAAAAAAATAAAAAAATGCGTTTCACGATCTCACAAAATTAGGTCGTCTCACATGAACCTAACTCTCTTTCTCTCTCTCTGTATGTATATATATATATATATATATATATATATATATATATATATATATATATATATATATATATGCAAAATTGCAAAAATGGTCCCTGTATGCAAAATTTTGGGGTTTTAGTCCAAACCCCGAGTTTTTTGGATTCATGGTCCTTTTAGAGTGGTTTGTATGTGAAAATAGTCCCTCCGAAAATTGAAATGACCATAATACCCTTGGGGTATTTATTTTTTATTTTCCTTTTCTTTTTTAGTTTAATATTTATTTATTTATTTTAACAATTAAAAAAAATAAAGGTCTCTCTTTCTCTCTCTCTCTCAACTCACACGCACATATTAAAGAGGATATGAACCCATCTCCATCTAACATAAAATCAACATCAGTAATCATCATCTTTGAAGCCAACCATTTACACCTCCTGTTCATCACAAAAACATCATGCGACCACCATCTTCTCACAAAATTGCTAAAGGCCCAAAAAAAAATTCTCCACTACTTAACTGTTTAATGCTCAAGGAAAGATTGGGAGCCAAGAATGCAATCAAAAACTGCTATTGGAAGTTTATCCACCACCATTTACACCTCTTGTTAAGAGATTGTCGGCCACCACCACATCTTACTTCTCATTTCTTTCTGTTTTGAATTGGGTAAAAAAAACCCAAATCGTGTTCTTCCAGAAATGTGAGGAGAAAGCCTAAATCGGTGTTGTTTAGTTTAACTTTAACCGTCACCCAATTACAGCCCTACCGACATTCACTTCGGCCACAGCATCTCCCTTCTCCCTTCTCTATGTTTTGATGTCGGTTTTTGCATGTGATTTTGGCTTTTTCCAGTTGGGGGAAAATGCATAGAAGGTTTGATAGAGAAAGAGGTTGAAACAATGGAAAGAGTAGTGGCGTTAATGGATAAGCCGTTAGAGAAGGGGATAAGAAGAGAGATGGCGGTGGAGGCGATGAGGAAGGGGTTTTCAAGTTTTGGGTTTCGAAAGCTCCGAGTTTTTATCGAGTTAACGGTGATTCGTCTTCTGTTTATGATTACATTCGAATCCCAATCTTGAACCCATATTTTTCTAAGGATTATGAGTTTGTGAACTTACATCTTCATTTTTATATAAAGTTTGGGAATATTAGGATTCCTGTAACTACAATTCTGCTTGCTGTTGTAGTATATGTTCAACAAAAGTTTAGTTATATGAAGCTTGTGTATGTTCTTGATTTTGGAAAGTTTAACTTTTGCTATGGCGGACAGTGGTAGATGAGTGGTTGCCACTAATGGTGGCGGTGGCTAAAATAACATTCGATGCTAATAGACGAGAGAGAGAAAGAGAAAGAGAGAGAGAGAGACAGAGAGGCCCTATATTATTTTTGTAATTCTTAAAATAAATAAATAAATATTAAATTTAAAAAAAATAAGGAAAAATGAAAAATGAAAAATAAATACCTCAAGGGTATTATAGTCATTTCAATTTTTGGAGGGACTATTTTCACATATAAACCACTCCAAAAGGACCATGAATCCAAAAAAATTTGAGGTTTGGACTAAAACCCAAAAAATTTGCATACCATAATGACCATTTTTTCAATTTTGTCATATATATATATATATATATATATATATATATATATATATATATATATATATATATATATATATATATATATATATATATATATATATAGGAAAAGTGAATATACCCTTAAGTGTATATAAGCTTATGTACCCAAACTCACTATGCTACATCGTTTTGTGTTAAATATTTAAATTGTAATTGTCTAATTGTTCTTATAATTCAACTTATAACTTGATTACTTTTAAGATTTTTATAAATTTCCCATTTATCTTCCTCTTACATACTTTTCATTTTCAACTATAATATATATAGCCTAGAAGGTGTTCGGCAAAAAGATATGATATAAAAGGGAGATAATAGTGATATTTTGAAAATCTTCAAAGTAAATCAAGTTATGGGTTTAATTTTAAGAACATTATAATGAATATATCTAACATAACTACTAATTATGGTGGGTTTGGGTACCTAAGCTTATATACCCTTCAGGGTATATTCACTTTTCCCTATATATATATATATATATATATATATATATATATATATATATATATATATATATATATATATATATATATATATATATATATATATATATATATATATAGGGTTAGGTTATTTTGTTTTTGCTAAGTATTGTGTCCTTGTGTAAAAGATTCTAGGCCAATCATTTGTGGTAAATTAAGAAAGTGAATTTCTTTTTAAATTAAATAGAAAAAAAAATCAAATTAATAGGCTTTCATTAATTGACCGGTCAAAGAAGAGGAGAATGGTACATTGGGTCGTCATTTAATTAGGAAACCGTGGGTAACTATGGAAGTGATCATCCGATAATCCCAAATATCTCGCATACTCAGAATATCAAAAACCCAATTCATTTGGAGGTTGAAAAACATTCTGATTTCTTGTAATAAATATTCAAAATCGGAAGATCCTTTGAAGGTTTTTCATATAAATATTGACAATTAACCCTATAATACGGAATTGACATTTGGGGGCTTCTGTGAACGGTATTCTATAATAATGAGGAGTACATGATCCAATTCATTCAAGTTAGTTCAAGAACACAATAGAAACGACCTTGAATCTTGAAGATGACGAAATGGTTTCGTTGCTGAACATGAAGGTAACAATTTTTTGTGATATTTTATGTTTATTGTTCATTAAAGTATGCACTAAAATTATAATAATATGATACAATGAAATTACTGTCTATGTTATTCTGCCCGAATGTTGTTTTCATATGAACCTGAAGATGGTTGTTATTCTCCTAGAATTAATTTTGTTGTTTTATTAGTTAAAAAATTTATATTTTAATGGAATCAAAGTTTCTAGATGATTAATGACTTAAACTGAAACATTCATAATTCTTGGATATAGATTAAATTTACATGTATAAAATTCTAGAAGAATAGAATGTTGTATATAAGTTTGCATATCGATATAAAGAGTGGATTATATGTCTTGAATTTAAATGTATATGATTCTGGTAGAATTCTAATTTGTATGTAATATAATATGATAGAGTTTAAAGAGGGTGTAGATGATTCTAGTAGAATGCTAGTTTAAATGTATATGATTCTAGTAGAATATTCTAGTAGAATACGATTATATGTATGAATATAAGTATTTCAATATGCAGTGGGTTATGTTTCAAAATGAAATTTATGATGTGTTTTTAGTTTATTTTATGTTCGGTTAGAATTGCAGTTATTTTAATATATTTTTGTAATGTCTTTTTTTGTATTATGTTTGAATGAGAATTTTGTGTGTATGACGATTGTGTTATTTAAATAAAATTTTATTCTGTTAGATTATAAGGAATATATTATATTTTAAAACATTAATATCTAATATTTTGTACTAAAGATTATACTATTTATTGTGTGGTATAGCAGAACAAATTAATATAGGCAGAAGAACAACATGTGAAACGAGAAAGAAGGTCAAAGAAAAAGCTTGATAAATCAGTTGAATGAAAGAAAATTCCTAAACCTTTGAATGAACTACTTTTGGAAAGAGATAAGGTCGAAGAGGAAATATAATAGAGTTCCAATTGTAAAAAATTTAAAGAATAAGGGAATTGATGAATCTGTCAAAGAGGAACAAGAAGATAATGTTAGAAAAACAAATGAGGAATATCCACCTGGTTTAAGATACCTTCCAACCAGAATGAAATATGATAACATCACTACAGCTGTTATGGGGATGTCGCTAGAACAAAAACAAGCAATCTTGAGAATGGGTTTTGGATCAATTCTTCAAGTGAATATTACAAGTTATCCGAGCCAAGTAAGCTAATATCTTTTAGATGTGTATGATGCCGATAGTAAAAGACTTGTCCTACAAAACTATCTTATTGAGATAACAGAACAAACAATGCATGATATGATGAGGTTGCTAATTTGTGGAGAAGACATCAGTGAGTTGCCATTGTGTGATAAGGGAAATCAAATTCTGGAAGAATGGAGGGGACAATATAGTTGTGATAAGTTCAATGGTGAGGAGTATTTAAGAAGGATTCAGGCAACAACAAAGGATAGTTTGATGTTTAGGCTTTATTTTTTGACCCTTTTTGTTACCAACTTCATAGAGTCAATGTTGATGGGAACAAATCAAATAAAAGTGGTAAGGAAGTTGGTGTTTGTAGAAGACTTTTCAAAGTTAAATTGGTGTAAATATATGTTGGATTGTTTGGGATCAAGAAAAAAAACTATGGAAAAGGGATGAAAAATGAAGCTATTACTAGTCCTATTACACTCCTGATTGTACGTTTGAAATAGTGTTATATGAAAATATAGATTTGGTATTTATTTATTATTGATGTATTGATTAATTTAATGTTTTTTTTTTTTTCAGTTGGTGTGCATGTATAACATGAAGTATTCTATCGAGATAGATAAAATGCTTCCTTTTATTTTGCATATTAATGGTGGTAATTTATTAGAGATTTAATGCTTGGAAATCAGTTTGGGAGGGTTTGGGAGGCAATTTCGGGATGAGCATGATGATGTCGATATGAGGGATGAAACATGAGACGAAGAACAACAAATGCTCAACTTTAAGAGGGATTTTGAAGATGAGGAGGTAATATTATGTTTCTTTTTGGATAATTATTTAATTTGTAATTACTATAATTAATATTTGAATGTATATTTTGGTAAAATATACATTACATATTCTGGAATACTACTAATTTGTCTATATATTTATCATATTAAAGTTGGTGAAATATTCTTATAATGTAATTAATAATTAATTATATGTATTGCAGACATACACTGCTGTTATAGAGCATAATTATGGGGTAATTCTAATAGAGAAAAGTACTATGGGGATTGTGTTGAAGGATGGTTTGGAAAAATGCCCTAATAGTGTGGTGCTGAATTAGTGGATGGAGAAAATGAATGAGCTTTTCAAAGAAGTGCATGAAGGGGCAAGTAACAAAAAAAAATACATGAGCCTGAGTGTTGTAATGAGCTAAATATGAATGATGTAGGTGATGTCGGTGAAGGAAATAGTTCACCTGTTAGAGGATTGATAGTTACTGAAGTTAATGTAGAAAAAGAATTCAATTATAGTAGAACTGTTGATACAAATTCTTTAACAATGACTCAGTTTCATCGACTTCTAGGGGTGAATGAGTAAATGATTAAATTGTTGGATGAAACTGAGTTACAGGTGTATAGAAGGAAAAAGCTAATGTCAGGAATCAATCGGGATAATGTGGTTTGAAGAAATATAGGAGAAGTTGTTGATAATGCTGTAGAAGATGATGATAATGACAAAAGGAAAAAACGTATCCCTAAAAAGGCAAAAATATTTCATTCGCCCTATATTGAAAGAATTTTTAAGGTTAGGAAAAAAATGACTAAGGATGAAACAGGGATATGCAATTCAGTTTTTGCATCTAATAGAGATTATGGGTTCGTATATATATGAGTCACTTATTATATTCTTAGAATATAAATTTGAATGCATTTAGATTGATTTTTATATAATTTTTGTCATAGGGATGAGATTTGGGACATTGGAATAGGTCATTTGCAACACCAGGGTTTTGCATATCAATTCAATCAAGAAATATTTTTGCATTCTAAAGAATTTATTGTTGGGTTGCGTTTTTAAATAAAATGGAGAACTACAAGGATGAATCATCGATTTCAAGATTTTTCTTCGATAAAACTATTTTCATATTAATTTAGTTTGTAAAGTAATTTTAAATTCAAATTTATTTTTGTAGAATTAGTATTGTTGTTGATGTGGGTTTTTACAGATAGAAGATATATTAAATGAACTAAAGTCGGAAGATCTGAAATGTAGGCTTTTTGCTACTCTATTATGAATCTACACTAAGAAATTTGATGTCAAGCCAAGTTTTAGAGATGTTGCGCTTGTAAGTTTGTTTAGTAAATGTAATATTTGTTGCATCAATTAATATTAAATTAACTTTTTTTAATGTGTACAAGGTTTTCTTCCTAATAGTTCATGATGGGAAGTATTACTTACTCATCTTTGATCTGAGATCAAGTTTATACTACATAGTAGATCATGTGACGAGAACATAAACTTTGGAAAGAAAGTATGGCATGATACCAAACATGGTGGTAAGATAATCAATAAAATTCTGATCACTATGTTTTCATTCTAAAGAATCTTATAAGACTATGTTTGATGTATTTGTTGTATTTAATGATAGAAAAAACTGTTTTGCAACTACTTGACATCACAACATCATCTAATGGAAAAAGCCTTAACTTTTAAGGTAGGACGGGTGATAAACATATCTTGGCAAGTAGAAAAAGTTGGAACATAATGTGGAGTATACCTCATGAGGCATATGGAAAGTTACATGGGGGAAAATGAAGGGTGTTGGGAGTGTGGTCTTACAGGTAAAATGTCTGGTGATGTGAGTGCTATAATTAAGTTAAGGACGAAATGCATGGCAAGATTGTTGACATCTGAGCTCAATAAGCTTAAGACTATGATAGTTAAAGATTTTGAAGCGTTTCATAAGCTAGATATTTTGGAACAAGATATGATTCTTCAAGAGTCAGCTGAAAATAGGAAGAAAAAAAGAAAAGCAAAGGGTTGTAGGTAAGAATTTGAAGTGGTAGTTTGGTTTTTTTAAGATAAATATTGACATGACATGAGCTGAACTTTTTTTTTGTGGTTGTTCAAACACGATTCTGCGTTATGTTAGATGTTTGAAAAAGTACTTTGTCTTTCAAAAGTTATGAAGTATTGTTATCAGTATTTAAGCTTATATCTTATAATGGAATATTAATTTTGATATAAAGGTTGTGTTGATGCATTGTTTAAATTCTGGGATGATGATGTTGTGCATTGTGAAAATCAATTCAGGTAGAATTGGAAGTAGTTTAATAATAAGTTTTTGTTGGGTTGTTTATGAATAAAATTTAGTATTAAATTATGAAGATATTTTAAATATAATTGAAGGTTGTTGTTAATAATGTATGTGTTGATGTATTTTTTGTAATAATGTTGTTAATATAATTCAAGTTTGTTGTTAATAATGTTATGTGATTGGAATGTTTTTTACAGTTTTTTTGATGCTGATATAATATAGTAAATTTTATGATTATGGTAGAATATGTTATAGGTTTTGATCAATTGTAAACATTTCAAATGACACTCATTTCACAATTCAAAATCCTTATCGTAAGTTTATGAATGCCAAGTCCTTTCCACTTACTCTAATCTGTTAGATTCTAAGTTTATATCCATTTATTCTTTTGTAATGACTATGTACACAAGTCACAAAGACTTTTCTAATTACAAAACATCCATTGGAGATTATTACATGAAAATTCCATAGATACAAAGTCTCTTTTCAAATCACATTCCCTTGAACATCCTTCTTGCATAAAAGTTTCTAACTTAATCATATAGTCTTGATATCCAACTCCCATTATGGAAACTTTTCCATAATTGCCATATGATTATCCATTCTTAATAGAGTCATGTCTATTCAGAATCACATCAATGTGGTCCATTCATTACTATACTTCCAACTGTCCTTAAGCAACCAATCCTTAGCGAACCTCAGATCGTCCTTGATAGTTGTTTAATTACTTTAGTCATATTCGATTCTAGTCGTTTTTCCCTCTTAATGCCCTATTAATATGGAAAATTAGAACAGAAGAATATTATAGCACATGCAATCGATCCTATATCCAAAGCATATGGGACACGATTCATAATGTCTTACATAAAGACCTAATACTTTACCAATCTCTTGCTATAAGATTTCCATATATATAATTCCGTTATGTCGAATCTTTTCAAGATAAAATTGATATATGTCCTTGACTAAAATTTGAATCTAAACTTTTAGAATTGAGGTGAAGTATAAGTTCTACTCCTTTAATTATAGCAAAACAACTTTTCAAACCCTGCAACTTTGCGAATTGAAACCTTTGTTCTCTATAATTAACATATCTAACTCGCAATACTTACCATAACAATTATGCTCCCACTAGCATAATAATTATTATCATACTAGCATAATGCTTATGCTCCCACTAGCATTGACATGTACCTATAAATAATTTGGACCTCTAGAAATCAATACCTTATTGACTTTCTCACCATAGTTCAGATTTCTTATACGAGGTGCTTCGATAAGCTTTTATGTAAGCTCATACACCTTTTATTAGAAATTTTGTATGTGTGTCTAAACTATTCAGAACTTACAACAATAAGTTCAGAATCTTCAAACTATTTTTCATTTCTCACAATTCAAACTATGAAGAGAGATGACATAATCATAATCGAATTTGAGAATGCAATTAACACAATTGTTATCTTCTCAAAATCTACTTAGTGAAAGTGTTTCCTCACTATTATTTTCATGAATTGTAGAGAAACCTTATGGCACTTAGATTTTTATGGTGTATATGTTCCTATCCATGTGAATCTTTCATTTCTAACCATTGTCATAAGACAAGGTCTGTGAAAAAATCAAACTCATATGGAATGAACTTGTACAATGTTAATTTCTTGCCACCTGGAAGCTCAAGGGCCTACCATGTCTTCCAAGTTGCTCAACAGATCACTCTTAGTGAACAATGAACTTTCACCGACCAAGTTGCTTTGCCCTATGAAAAAAATTAAGAACTCATATAACTAACATTCATAGTCAACTTTAACTGGAATGAGCACAGAAACAAGAATACGATAGGGTATAAACCTTAAGTCCTTTGCTAGTGATTAATAACAGGTTAATTCTTGATTAAATCTTGTAACTTTTCAATATCTTTAAGACTCCCATTGACCTCTTGACATATAAGACTCTCTTTGTCAATAAGCATTACTTGAAAAAAAAAATATTCAAGAGTTAGTGCGGTTTCTTATCAAGCAAACACTTTTTGGCAATCGGTCTTAGTTGATCTTTGTTTTAACCAAAACATCACAACTTAACAATTTCAAATGTACTAGAGTAAGAACCATTTTACTCTACATTTGATAAGTGTTATAAACCTTTCTTATGATTGTAACACTTAATGTACAACTTGGAGTATGACTCTAAGACTTGTTCTTGGATTGAAGTGTGATTCATCTTCTTGATTTAACCATTTCAACAATTCTTGATTCCTCTTCTTAGCCATACAAATGCACTAAGGTGTCGTTAGAGGATCAATTGTGATATGGTTCCGTAATCACTAAGATGGTAATAAAACACGATACACAAGTGCTCTCCCTTCTTTTCATATTAGAGAAACTTTTATCTTTCCGCCTAATTTGATTCTTCTTATTCGTTCTGCTATACATTGAAACTTTTTCAATGATTCAGAATTACACTTAATCATGTAAGTCATATTTACTAAAATTTTAGTAAATTATGACGAATAGTCTTATCATTCTTTGTGGTGTACCTGACCAGTGCACAACCAAGTGTACCCGATCCCTTAGTCCTTCACTTAGTCACATATACATGTGAACAAGGAATTAGTCTTAATTTCCCAAAGATGAAGGTTCTCATACATCACACAATACAAGTTGCATGATTCCAAGTTTCTGTCTAACTAAAACTTGGGTGATGAGAATCTTTCCTTATTTGGTAAATTTTGACACCACCACAAACGGAAGAATCAAATCTATATTTCTAAAATTAGAAACATACAAACATCAATTTTCACAAATTTCATTGAAAGGATATATAAAACAAGATTAATTACAAAAAAAATTCTTTATTTATAACATGCGGAAAAAGTTTTCCTTACAATGCAATTTCAAATGAAAAGTATGTTACTAAATATTTTTAAGCAATGTATTATAACTCCTACGGTCAGCTCAAAAATCTGATCATCAAACCATGCGATCGAAATCCATTTCTTCGCGATCAGACTCAACATGCTTTTCCTTTAAGATTCCTTTGATCCTACAAAACATCAAAATGTAACTTTACATCATGTAAAAAGAATCAATAAATGGGAACTTAATAGAGTTAGATAATCAGCTTAGATGAAGTAGAACCATACAATTTGAATATATCATCTCTTAGATCTCTCAGGTAGTGAGGGCAGCTCCACTTCCAATGTCCCTTTCCTTGGAAATAGAAACAAACAGACTCTCCTGGAATGGTACATGGGACAATAACAGACTTAGACTTTCCCTTTCCCTTAGAAAGAGCAATCTTTTCTGGACTTCCAATGTTTCCATTGTCAATATTCATTGAGGTTTGGGAAGTAGATATTCCAATAAAATTTGCATTCCCAATGCGCCAAATCGTTGCTAATTCTGCAACAATTAGCAAATATGTAATATTGATAAGGGACATGTCATGGTCTATCATGTAGTAATCTTGAATGAACTCACCATATGACTTAGGAAGTGATTAAATAAACAAGTCAACAACCAACTTCCTTCACACAATGACTCCTAACATTCCTAGCCTTTTAATGTGTGACTTCATCTCCAAGACATGTGCACACACAGACCTTCCATCTTGGTGTTTTCTTGCCAATAGGGCTTGAGTGACCTTGAGCTTTTTAAGTTGATGAACATGTGGGTTAGGGAGAACAACTAGAGGAGTTGGAGGAAGTGAAGTATGATATTGTGGAGTATAATCTTCATGTGGAAAACTTTTTCCATAAGATTCGGGAAGACAATAATTGTCTGACGTAGATATCTATATTGGGAGAAATTCAAGTTAGTTGATTTATGTCCTTAATATAACACCCAAAATGAAATACTAAGGCTAGGACCCAAAACAATATTCTACAATTCGGAAGAGGGATGTTGTAATCTAATTGTAATATATTTGAAGGTAGGTAAATGACAATTTACCAATTTCTACCGTGAAAAAAGAAAAAGAATTTTAGATTTTAAATGAATTGAAATTCCAAGATTCTTTGAGATTCATTGAAATTTTTAATGAAATGTTTAAATCTTGATTATACCCTTCAAGTTTGTGATTGGGATGTCGAGGATTATAAACAAGGTGTGAATAACCATGCAAATTAGCTTGGTACTCTTAATGTTACAAATCACCCAATCAATGTGTCGGTTAACCACAAACACTCCATTGATCCATGATTAATGATACACCCGCGAACCAGACAGCGGAAACATCCGGGGGTGGGTAACTTCATCTTCTAATATCATCATAGTCTAGATAAACTCAGTTGAAATGTATCACTTCAGGTACTTTGGTTTAGATTGGATTTCACCAGAAAATATTAGTCAGGTACCAAGTGCGATGGATATTTATTCGTTATTCATCGATTCCTAAATTGACTAGTTTCCGGGTTTAGACAAGTAATCCTTTGATTTGTGAAACTGTTAATTGTAATGATCAATTGAACTAACTAACCTAAAAATTATTTTCCAGTTTGTGTTAAGAGAGACATGAATTATTAGTATCAAAGACCAAGAAGCTACTATACATGAATGGTTATCACATATATTCTTACACATTAAAATTAAAGATTTTTCTATTTAACCCTAGTCGTAGAAATTTATAATTCATAAAACCATATAATTCAAGCACAATGATAATTTTTCATCTAAACCTAACAATACTCAATGATAAATAGAAGGTGTGAAACATTAACAAATAATAAATTAAATCTGAATAAATAATACAAATAGCAAATTAATCCAGAATCTCAATGATTCATCTAGCCTAATACAAAGTAATAGGGTTTTGAAGCCCTATATTAGAAATAAATCACATATAGAACCACATGGAGTGTTAATCATGGTCAGAAAATCAAATTGAATTATTCATGTCATGAATGAGCTCTCGAACCCTTCAGATCTTTGCTCCATATTAGCTTCACAGCCCTCTGGCCACCTTCTACACCCTCGAAATGGTAGCTTTGAGTTTTCCTGTCACCTATGTCGTAATCGAATGAAATATATATATATATATATATATATATATATATATATATATATATATATATATATATATATAGGGTTAATTTCTAGCTTTATTTATACATTTATACATCTCAACAACATGAAAAAGGCTTGCCACATTGTGAAAACTACAATTCTTAACCTACACGACTTCATAGACCGACACACGTTTTTATTTTGTGATTTTTTTAATCTACCACGTCGTAGGAATGGCTTTTCTACGACACACGAATTGGAATCTAAATTTGGTACGAATATGAAAGTCTTTTGAAATTTTGTTTAGTTTTTAGAAGCTTTTGACCGTCCTCAGTCATAGTTTCGAGTCGTTAGATATGGCTAAAATACTTATGAGAGTCAATCTAATCAACATCATTTATTTTTCTATTTTTTCAGCTGCGTTCTCCTCATTTTCTATCCAATCTACCATTTTTAATTGTAATTGAACATTTCAACTGCATAGTACGTATCATATATCTTATAATGTAACATTTTTACTCAAATATATTAGGATAATATCCTAAAATATATAGTTAAGTAAGGTCATATCCGTATCAAAATACATACTTGTTGGTGAAGAAACACAAAACTTGATTTACCTTGAGCAAAATTTAAAATTCTAAATGTTGTGCTCACCCTCTCCTCAGAATCAACACCAAAAATTACACTCATTTACTATGATTTACTCAAATATCATTCTAGAATTTTAGTGAACAAAAGAGCTATGAACTTACTAATATTAGCGAACAAAAGACATAAGACCTTGTGAAACGATAAAATTTCGAAAAGAGCAAGCGGGGTTTCTAATTTTTTGGCATAATTTTTCTTTCTCGCTAACAACAAAAGAGGAAGGTAGAATATTTTTTTGGGAACGATTCGGATTATAGAATTGGTACAATTAGTTTAGTCAGATTTTTTATTTTAAAAAACTAAATTAAATATAACAAACGATATAATGTATAATACATTTAGTGGTACCTTTTATTTTATTATGCCACTGAAACTATAAAAATTATCATCATTTAGTTTTTTAAAATAAAATCATTAATGACAATAAATGAATAAATTTATATATTGGTGTTTTGGTCCAAAACACCTTTTATTGTATGATAGGTTGTGGTGTCCGGCATAAAACCTTGGCAATGGACAATGATCACATGCATTGATATGTTTTATTAATTCAAACTAAAATTACAAAGATGATGAAGGCAATATGAGTACAAGTGTAATGGTAGAGCTAACTGTCTGTGTAGTGTGTTATTTACCAGTGTTATTTCTAGTCTAAGTTAATTCACAAGTGGTCCGAGATTACCAGGATCCTCATTAAATAAGTATTTGTACATAGTTTGACTTAGTATGCCTGAGTATAAGCTTTGTTGAAATAACTTTCCATTGAGAATGGGTGTTATGTTGACTAGTTTTATGTTGAAATGACTTTCCATTGAGAATGAGTGTTATGTTGACTAGTTTTGTGCATGTGGGAAAGATAAAGAAGAATATAGTCGATACAAGTGTTAGGAAATATTAGTGGCAATACTCAGGATCCTGGGATATGTTTAAGAATCCTGAGGTTTCAGAAATATTTAAGGAGCCTGAATATCATTCAAGGATCTTGCCCCTAACAATTGTTCCCAAATTATACAAGCGAAATATATATGTTAGCTTTTTAAATATTTTAGAGGTATAATTTTTAAAAGAGACATAGAAATTTGAATTGCAAACCCTAACCGGATAGTTTTTATCCATTCCCTAAGCATCATTGCCTAATCAAATCATATTTTCTCTCTTCTACTACATAGGTTAATTGGTGTTTATTGCTTCATGAACTCACATTGTCAAAAAGTTCAATAATAAACAAGAATCAATGGTTTACTTCACGATAAAGGTTATAAAACTACATTACATGAACTTGAAATAGAGGTTTGAAGATTATGTCGATGGTGGTATCTTCTGAGCTATACATCAGTTTGTGAAAACCTAGAAGTTGTAGGAGGAATATAATGGTCATGAGTAATTTCATACGAAGGAAGATGTAAGAAATGGAAAAACGAAAATAGTAGCATCCATCTTTAGAGCGGATGAAGGTCTCGCCGTAGGTTTCACCATGGAGGTGAGTTTCTAAAAACCGAGAAACACGAAATTCATTCATAGGTTTCATCGGAGACCTTATCTATTCTAACTCATCCATGTTCATCGCTGATCTTAACTAGATCGAGGGAAAAATCAAACCACCTAATAGAATTCATCTACTCCGGCCATTCCTTGTTCCCCTTCAGATCCGATGATCACCACCAATGCTCCGACTTTAGAACCACATATCAGTATTCTCTGTATTTTCTAAGAAAACAATTGTCCATTAGAAATAATCATCCACAGTCAAATCTCTTCACGTAATCTCTTTTCATCCCTTCTCCTCCAGAATGATTCATACCAATACTATTAAAAAACCCTACCTTTTTTTTCCACCACAGTTTGTTCTCTATCATTCAGACCAACGTGAGCGTGTCTTCATCTTCTTAGTTTGGTGTAGTGGTGTTTAATTTTGGAAGAGGATGAACAAAGAGTGCTCTCTCGATTTTATTTCATTGCTCCAAGTTTGTAACTTTTTTGTAGATTGATACACTAATTTCATACTAAAATCGAAGACAAGTGGGTCTTTTAATATATATGACAGTGGTTTTTCATCTTATTTTGTAGATGTTTAATTTCCATTGGCTTATATAACATATTTATTGAATCGATGATTTATCCTGAATGTGTGTATACTGCTTTTGGTGGTTTCCGGTGTAGGTGGTTTCTGATGATGTCGGTCGTGGTTTCTAGCAAAATCATCTGCAATGTTCAAAGAATCGGCCTCCACACTTCATCGATTTCATCTAGAAAATCATCTTCCATCGATTTCATTCTTTGCATATCATCTTGATCTACCCCAAGCTTTTTGTGATTTAGGTTTTAATTTCATCATCTGGAAAGTTTTGTTCATCGATTTAGGTTAGGTTTTGCATTTTTAATTTTTTTTTCCAAATTTGGTTTTGGATTTTGGATTTTCCACTCAGTCTCACACAAGTCATGATAGTTCTTCATGACTCAGGATTTTCTTCACTCCTCTTACCGAATCGGAAAATATATTCGTAACGGACTTTGATGCTAATATTGAAGATCTTATATATATATATATATATATATATATATATATATAGGCTTAGGTTATTTTATTCAAAGTAATTATTGTCTTATTGTATGTATAAATGTGGGCCAATCAAATTTACTTATTTTAAAAATAATTAATATATATTACTAAATTAAATGTAATTGAAAAATAACATTTTAAATAATTACAAGGGTAATTTAGTCAATTAATATAGATTTAATAAAAGAAAATTGCATTTTTTAAGGGGTCATAGATTCTATTAATTTTAAAATTCCGGTTTTACGAATTATAAGTTTTTTAATTCGGACATTCTGAGAGAATATGTTTAGGAGTATATTCAAAAATAAAAATATTCTTCAACCATAAATAATAAAAATATTCTTGAACCTATTTCTTGATCATGACTTAAAAAACATTTTGTAGAATAACAAATTCTTCAACAATCATTTGAAGAATAAAAAAAATGCATTATTATTCTAGAATAACGGGTTACAATTGTTAAAAATTACATTTATTGCAAAAGAATAAAACTAAAAAAAAACTGTCAAAACGGGAAAAAAAACATCAAAATCTAACGACACTAATACAATCTAAAAAGACTAATGTTGCTTCGAATCACTTTCAATTTTTGTGGTTCGTTGTTCAAGCATCAACTTAAATGATTCCAACAGAATTGAAATTCGTGATTTCATTCCAAAAGAATTGAAATTCGTGATTCCATTCGAAAAGAATTGGAATTCGTGATTCCATTCGAAAAGAATTGGAATTCGTGATTCTATTCCAATAGAATTGGAATCATTTGAAGAATAAAAAAATGCATTATTATTCTAGAATAACGGGTTACAATTGTTAAGAATTACATTTATTGCAAAAGAATAAAACTAAAAAAAAAAACTGTCAAAACGGGAAAAAAAAACATCAAAATCTAACTACACTAATACAATCTAAAAGACTAATGTTGCTCCGAATCACTTTCAATTTTTGTGGTCCGTTGTTCAAGCATCAACTTAAATGATTCCAACCGAATTGAAATTCGTGATTCCATTCCAAAAGAATTGGAATTCGTGATTCTATTCCAATAGAATTGGAATCTCACCAATATCATCCATTGAATCATCTACATAAACAAATTGATTTTTATCATATAAGAAGAAGTAAATTTGATATGAAAATAGTGACAAACTACCTTCACTATTGTGGACTCGTGCCAAGATTGATGCACCACAGAAAAATGAAAATGCAATATTAAACTTCCGTCCAATAAGAGACCATGGTTTTCCCAAGTATTAAATTATAAATTAATAATTTGGGAAAGATTATATATAACTTGACCAACAAAAGTGAGCATTTTTAATAATGATCTTACAGAATGGAAAACACACCTCAACTGGATGGAAACCAAGATTATCAATAGGATGGAAAACAAGATTATCAATCCGTAAATCACCATGGACAAAACCTATTGTGTTCCCAGAAGAATCTTCAAAACGAATATTCTCACGCAACCAACCAATAGAAGCAATGTACTGGTTTGCCCACCTTTCTACTTGGTATATACATTATTTACAAAAAATCATAATCTCTTGGTATATTTGAATAAAAAGAAATAAAAATTCAAGACACATGTTGTTTACAGTAGTTGTTTCGTCTACCATAATATTCAAGACCAATAGCATCAACATCAGTAGAATGAAGAGAAGCTAAGCTTTAGCAGTAGCATGCTATAAAGCTTTCTTGCAATTGGGTGTTATGCCCTAATATAAAAGGAATGGATCAACTAAATATGTATGTGAAGCAATTAGAAAAACAAATAAAAAACGGGATTATAATAACACAAATTCGTCTTCAACTCATGGAATTATATGTAAGAATTCAACTTTATAGAAGTGAAAAGAGTACTATTTGAGCCAGTTTTAGTGGGAATGTTACAAAATTACCTTCTCGATCTTTGGCAGCTTCAGGATCATATAAAGCCATTTTAGGGTTCCCGGGGGCCACTTTAATGCCCCTGCTACCTTCGCCCTCGTCAATTTCATCTTCGGTGTCATCACCTTCGTTCTTTTCCACCAAAAATTGAGGATTATTCAACACAACTTGTTTCAATTCCCTTAGTCTTTCATCTTTGTACTCCTTCATACTTTCATATGCTATCGATATAGGTTTCAACCCATCTTTCCTCTTCTGTAATCTGCTCCCAAATTCCAATTCATGTGCCATTCATTCAAAATGAAATTTAGCTTGAATCCCCCAAAACCTCCAAAAGGGTTAATAAAATCGCCGTTCAACAGGAGGATTTGGTGCAGGAGATGGTGGAGCAGCTAGACGGAGAAGAAGGAGAACTTTTTTCCGCCGAGACGAGGATTATGCTGATGGGTGGGATAAGAGGACTATGGGTTTTGTAGTTGGAGAGATGGGACTGACTGATTTGGGGAAGGATAAGGGTTATTGAAGAGAAAACATGGCATTCATTTGAAGAGGATGAATAACACGTATCAGTTTCAAGATCAACTGTAAAAAAATTAAGGGTGTGAGGCCGATTTATGAAGGGGATAAATTTTGGGTTAGAAAAAGTCAGTTAGATCTAAACTTGGAGAAATTAGGTTAAAAGTCAATACCATGATTATAGGGATTATTTTTGGAAGTTATTAATCATATTACTAAATTTACCTTATTTATTTATTTAATTTTTTAATTTTGATGGGCCCACATTTATGCATACAATTACACAATAATTACTTTAAATAATTGAACATCTCTCTCTCTCTCTCTCTCTCTATATATATATATATATATATATATATATATATATATATATATATATACATATATAGTCGTTTATCTGCGCAAAGCGGCGATGGCGAATAAATTTCAAGCAGTGTTTAATTAACTTCGGTGAATAGTTTTCTTGCGGCTATAAGATCGAACCATAAAACTCATAAACACATAATCTAGTTATTTTAATTTTGTACTATTACGTAAATTTTATTTTTATATAGATCTGTTTTTATAATATTACACACGATTACATTATAAATTAATAACTTACACTTGCATATTTTACTTTAAATATTTACTCTCGATGCCTGCAACCGGTAAAACCAATCAACAATTCTAGTTCATGTTCAATCATCATAACTCTCATCTCCCAGATGTGTTTTTTTAAAGCTTTATTATTTTTATTTTATAATTTGGTAGTTTTGAATACATTTATCCATCAAATTAATTTGGTAGTTTTGATTCTACCACACAAACAAGTGTCAAAGAAGGAATTGACGACATGATTTTGATTATGAAATTGCAAAATGATAACGAAATTATAATAAATTAAAGTTAGAATCACATTAGTAGGAAGAAATAGAATTAACAAGTCATTATAGTCGAGGCAACAAAATTACACCACGCATTCTTGTACTTAAGCACAATTAAGACGAATCATTTCATTGTCTTATACATATAGTTGAAAAACTTAACATGAGACAACCCCTTTAGGCGTTATCCCAAATCCAATATTTCACCTAACTCATCAAGCAATTAAGTCTCTATTTCTTGTAATCAACCTTCCACATTTACACTCCTTATTTTCTATGTCAAGTGAATAGACTATAACACTAAAATACTCAAATAAGAGTCTGAATATCCTTCTACTAAGTAAGTAGATGAACTTTAATTCCATTTCACAATTTTGCTCATTTTAGATTATACTTGGAATCCAACCCAAATCCAATATTTCACCTAAGTCATCAAACAATTAAGTCTCTATTTCTTGTAATCAACCTTCCACATTCACACTCCTTATTTTCTATGTCAAGTGAATAGACTATAACACTAAAATACTCAAATAAGAGTCTGAATATCCTTCTACTAAGTAAGGAGATGAACTTTAATTCCATTTCACAATTTTGCTCATTTCAGATTATACTCGGAATCCAACCCAATAAACTCCAAGGATCTCTAAACACTATTGTACCTTCACCATATTATACAATGGTTCAACAGCTTTTGCCAATGGACTCCATCCAAGCATTGATTGGAGGTATAAAAGATTACCAAGTGTAGATTTTCAACTTTGTCATTCCCACTTCCTACTAACCTATACAATCAAACATTACAAAAATCAAATACTATAATTACTGAACATGGAAATAAGAAAGCATGACACTAATCTTAGTAAAATGAATGTATAGGAGATTTAGGTGTAACCAAACCACAAAGCTCCACAAATCAAGAAATTCCATTATTTTTGATAGTTTATCCAAAATAACTTCATGTTTTTATACAGAAAGTCCTCTTGCAACTGATTTCAAAGCATAAGTTAGCACACATCCAATCAATGATACTTTACAACAGTATCTGCACAAAATTACTTATTACAGATGTGATTCTCATGTACCTCACACAAAACGGATAAACAAGAGGTTATAAGAGACATACATCTCCCAAAGAAGTATGAAACCACAACCAATTATGAAGCAACCCACTGGACCACTTTGAGCACTTATAGATGTAACAGACCAGTTAAATGATCAATAAGCAAAGATGTACAAACCAGCCAAAGATCTTCCTAAACCTACTGAAGTGCATTGAACTTTATCCCAGTAACCAGAAAAGGCAATGTACTTAACTCTACTACCAAAGGCATCCTCCAAACATGACTTACAGACATGCAACATCAGTGTCAACTTTTATTGCCTCAACAGTCTTTGTTCATCACATACTGAAAAATAAATCTAACCATGGCGGCACATGTATACATTTTAGAGATTTAAGAGAATTCAAACAAAAAATAGAGATAATAAACTCCCTTATATATCATGATAGCATCAGATTTGTGCAAAATCCAAAGCAACAATAAATAAAAGCCCTACCACCACAACATATTTTGAGCTACCAATTAGTATGATAGAGGTATTAAAGACCAGAAGATGCCATAATCCCTATTAATTAGGAAATAAAAGTAGAACAATGCAAAGAACTTAAAAAAATATGATATTAGTTTGTAGAAAAATAAAGTTAGAATAATTTCTCACCTCCTGAGGACCACATACATATAAAAGAAGAATAAACCGATGCGTTGATTTTGGATTCGTATAGTAGAACATACAAAAAAAAACTAATAAAAACAACCTATCAAAGAGTAGATCTATATATGATTCGATAGAAGCACGACACAGATCAGAACAACAACAATAAGCCATTTTCAAAATGGAATGAAAGAGGAATATCAGATCTGAAAAAGGACCAAGAAAGACCTCTTTCACTTTTTTCTTTTCTTTTTCTCGGGTATTTAGGTCTACACAAACAAACTACATACAATAAAAAGCAGTTGTTAAGACAAACCACCAGAATAAATTATGAACTTTTAAACAAAACTTTTAATATCGTATACCATTTGCGATAATGGTTTCTGCCGAAACGGTTTGATGAAATCATTGATTTTATGATCGATGGTGGCTAATGCTAGTGACTGTTGTCAGGAAGGTTCCACGATGGTGGATGTGGAGGGATGGTAGTGGTGATGAGATACTGAAACCGAAAGGGGAAGCTAGTGAAGAAAGAGCATACTGTTATAGTTCTAATGATCAATGGTGTAGATCTGACATAGATTTAAGCATACTGAATACACATAAAGGTATGTTTCGGCATCAATGAAATGATTTAAACTTCAAATTGATCAATGATTACATAGTCATCAAGACTCTTTTCACTAAAACCAGATTAGGGAATGTGAAACATACCGGGACGGAAATCAACTTGGCCTCATTGTGACCCATCATCTTAAAAATTAAGTTTCGATCATATATATATTCAGGTTTTAGGTTACGAAGGGCTTGATTATATGAGACGATGGTGACCAATTTAGGGTTTTCATGTGGTGGTAGGAGCCATCAACAGAGGGGTAACGTTGGATGGTGGCGAGGGTGGTTCTAGTCGAGGGGAATGATACAAATGAGTTATATGATGTAAAAATTTCATTTCTAGCTTACCTTTGGCATGATTTTTAAGAGAGAATAGTGAGGGGATGTCGAAAGAGAAAGAAAGATAGGGGCATTTAAGGATATTTTTTTTAGCACGAGATGGAGAGGGAGAAGCAATGTTGTTGGTTATTAATCTTACAGATAGATGTGGGATGATTAGTGGATCGATATGCGGTATTGACGCCCGATGAAAAGAAACTACAGTGATGCTTAAGGTTTTTTGAATGAGAAATGAATAAGAAGAATGATATCGATGCTTGGAGTGGGAAGTAAGATGACTTGGTATTGGGTAATGGTGATATGCTATTTGGGGAGAGAGGGAGGGGGGGGGAGAGAGAGAGAGAGAGAGAGAGAGAGAGAGAGAGAGAGAGAGAGAGAGAGAGAGAGAGAGAGAGAGAGAGAGAGAGACTAACTTAGAGGAGGGATTGTAGGGAGGGTCAGATATTTACCGTGATATCACGATTGAATGTATACTTAATAAATGGTTTAAACAATTGAAAATTATAATATTATTTTATTGGTGATTACTTATACAATTAGCTAAATAATTTGCACGTCTTCAAAAAATATTATTATTATATTCAATCTATTTTTAGAAATAGTGAGACTTCTTTTATAAGATAGTAAAGTGTAACATACCAACTATCAGGTATTATTATTATTCCATTTAAATTTCATGTTTTAAGGTCAACTCGACGAGTTGATATTGTCTCTCGTCGAGTAGTAGCAGGACAGGACGTGTCATTTAATGAGTGACTCGGTGAGTCGGGTTAGGGACTCGATGAGTAGGAGCTGGCATAGGAAACCCTAAATTTCAGGGTTTTTCACCTTATATATTGGACCATTAGCGGCTCCCGCTGTCCTCTATCAACCCTTGAGAGCCAGAAACCCTAATGTCCATGAGTGTGAGCTTGGAGAGTGTTTTAGAGCTTTGGGAAGTGATTTTTATGAACCAAACTTGTAGATCAAGAGGCTAGCATCAAGGATTTAGTGTTGATCCAGAGTCTACTTCACCTTGGGCACGTTTTGGAGGTAACAAGCTATTACCTTGACCTCATTTCTTCTAGAATTTTTCTTATGTGAAGTTTAGGGCTTTCTTTAGCTATTTATGAAGGGATTATGGTATGGGAGCTTGATCTAAAGTTGAAACTTCAGATCTGAACCTCTTTTAAGACCTAAGTTCATAAATTTCTTAATAGGGTCATGAAGGAACCCTTGTTTATGAGTAAAGTACCATTTCAAGCTTAGATGTGGAATTTGAGTCAGGCAAATACATAAAGGTAGCAACTTTACGTTGCTAATGAACTCTAGGGACCTAGATCTACTGATTGGAGCAAAAGGATAGTTCAGAATCGCTAGATCATGAGAGTATGCGTATGGACTCGCGCAAGTCTGGGAGATGACTTGGCGAGTCGGGTAGGATTTTGTCGAAATTAGTCCCGTATGGACTCGGTGAGGTCTGGGAGATGACCCGGCGAGTCATATTGGATTTCCAAGCATTGGGTCGCGTATCGGCTCGGTGAGTCTGCTAGAGACTCGGCGAGTTGAGAAATTATGGAATCAGGAGGAACTCGAGGCAGAGAGAGTTGTATTCAGCATATAGGTCAACATAGTTTGTCGACCATTAACCAATGACTTGACTTGACTATGGGATGTCTTATACCTCCCAAGGGCATTTTGGTAATTTGAGTAACTATTGAGTGGACCACTTATGGGTACTGGCGAGGTGGTTGGAGCTATATCTGGAGGTGTGGACGGTATCATTTCGAGCTACTAGCAAGGTGAGTTATCCTCACTATATCAACAGTGTCTAAGGCACCTAGGTCGGCCCTTTTTGTTATTATCTTGGTTGTAGTATGTTGTAGATGGTTATGATATGTTAGACTGGTATCAACATAGACAATATGTTGTTATGCTCTTATGATCCGTTAGGATTGGTATGATAGTGACTTGGCTTGGTCGGTGCTCTGGTTTTGATAGATTGCTATGATTGATGTTCTGTGAGATAGTCATATCTGATATCTGTATATGCCCGTATATGTTAGTTATGTGCACATGGTTATTTGCTTGATGTTTGGGTTGAGGCGGTCCTGTTTGTGCTGAAGGACAACATACCTTACGAGCAACCTGGATAAACTGTAGGCGTGTATGGCTGTCTAGTTATACTGAAGGCTCGGGATAGATCCAGATAGACTGTAGGCCCTGCAGGGCGGTCCAGTCAAGTTGAAGGCCCAATATGCACGTTTTTTACTACTTTTTATTGATATGGTATTATCGGTGTGGTATCGGTATTTTGCGGGTAGCTCACTAAGCTCTCGGGCTTACAATTTCAGTTTATTTTTTCAGGTACTTCCAGAGATCATGCCAAGGCGAAGGCTTGACCGTACCGCTCCTCAACCATATGATTATATTTTTGGGACTCTATGATGAATAATAATTTTGAAAACATTTTGTAAAAATACTATTTGATTTCATGGTTAAAAAAGTTTATATTTTGCTTAAATTTTATTTTTGGATGTTACAACTTGGTATCAGAGCCTTTGTTTGAGTGAATTGGAAGAACACTCGTGTGAATCCAGTCTCAAATCAAGGAAAATTTTAGAAGAAATTTTAAAGTGGTTTTCAAAATAAAGGATGGAGGATGCGGACTGTACGATCAGCCGGAGCCATTAAGTAGACCCCAAAATACCATACAGTTACTTGATATTATGATCTGTTAGAACAACATGCTAGTGCTAGGCTAGGGATCTTCAAGAGTTGCATGATAGACTTGCTTGATTATATTATGCTTACTACCCTAGAGTTTCTTTTATATGGAATTGACATCATTACTGTAGTTGTTTAGTGTATGCATCACGGTTGTGCATAATCAAGATCTTATAGCCTGAGAACGTTTGATTCGACCTTAGGGTAGGATTGGATATTCGAAAGTCTATCAGGTCCAGCATTATGTGTGGCTTGCATACGCTAATGCTGCAGGGTTGGTGGATGTTTCATGGATGGATGGGTCATGAGAAGTCGTGAGGCCGGTTGTGAGATAGTTTCACAATCCTATGGGATTGAGGGTTGAACACTTTCTATGTCGATGACTATTGTTACGGCGTTCTGGTGATACTTGAGAAAAATATGGGTAGGTGGGGAAGGTAGTATGGGCCCGTAGTACTGAAAGCACATGACCCATACGTGCAACAAGAAAGTCACAACCCCTAGTGTTTGTGGATCAGGATCAGGGGGCGGAGGCCCGAATATACCCATAGCACCTAAGCCTATGGTGCAAATAGGGACAGAGGAGTTGGATGCCAGGATTCAGGAGATCCTGCATGATGAGATTGATGTTGCATTTTGAGCGCAACTACCAAAGATGTTTGGATCGATGAAGACCGTTATGGTCGAGTACTTTGATGAGCGTTATGCAGCCTTAGTAGAGACGACTGTCGCTGTAGCCATATCAGTTGTAACAGCGGCATGGGTGGAGAAGGAGCCAGCCGAGATTTCCAGTACCGGGAGTTCAATAACACTAAGCGCCCGACGTTTGATATTACATAGGATGTGATCAGGGATATGAGGTGGTTATCTGACGTGGGGGGTTGTTTCTTCACGTGCTCGTGTCCTACTGACCAGAAGGTCAGGTGTGCCCTGAACCTGCTGAGGCTTGGGGCCAAGGACTGGTGGAGACTAACGACTGGGTCGTACATCGATGATTAGACAGTTGCTATTTCTTGGAAGAAGTTAAGGGATATGTTATGCACCCGCTACGTTCCACGCGTGGAGCGGGAGCAACTTTCTCAGGAGTTTTTCACTTTGAGGCAGGATGGAGAGTCGATGATTGAGATCACCCGTATGTTCACAGAGAGAGCTATGTTTTGCCCGGAGTTTGCTTCTGAGCAGTCTCAGATCACCCGTTATCTGAGTATGCTCAAGACTGATATCCATCAGTTTGTTGCTACGCAACGTTCTGATACTCTTCTGGATCTTCAGGAAGCCGCGAGACAGCGTGAGTTGGAGATAGATTTGCAGCTGAAGGAGCAGCATCAGCTTCCGGCACAGTCTCAACAGACACCTAAGCATTCTAAGACAGCTGCTACTAGGACTGGAGGTCAGCAGAGCCGCACTTGTGGAAAGTGTGACAGGGTCATTCTGGAGTTTGTCGAGCAGGTGGTGGGTACGACAAATATGGCATGGAGGGGCACTATACCAGGGACTGTCGCAAGTCCGCCCCTCCAGCAGATATGAGGATATGTTATCAATGTCATCAGGTTGGTCATGTGAAGACCAACTATCCGCAGCTCATCGCCAAGTAGGCACGGGTTCCCGCACTAGCTACGTTGAGGATTGCGGATGGGAAGCCAATCAAGACGGAGCCTCCAAAGGCTTAGGGGCGTGCCTTCCAGCTGACGGCTGAGGAGGCCATGGCAGCACTAGATGTGGTTGCTGGTACGTTTTTAGTAAACTCTTTGCCTGTATTGGTTTTATTTGACTCGGGGCGAGTCTGTCGTTTGTATCTCAGACTTTCAGTAGGGGGTTCAGTGTGTCAGTAGATAAGCTTGAATTTCCGTTGTGAGTTTCTATCGCCAATAAACATGGGGTTTCTGTTTCCTCAGTCTATCGGGGATGTGAGTTGGAGATTTTCGGGGTGTCCTTCCCGATAGATTTGATTCCTATTCCTATGGCGGAAGTATGTGTTATCGTGGGGATGGATTGGATCAGTCGATTTGGCGCCATGATCGATTGTGAGAGACAGCGAATAGTAGTTCGATCCCTAAGTGGGGGAGAACTGCTAGTATACGGTGAGGGCACCAGGGTAGGATCGGGGTTTTGTTTGGCAGCTGGGCTCGAAAGTATATGCAGCACTGGTGTGTCGGTTATTTAGCGCGTGTGGTGGATACGCGGGTCAAGGACCAAACTTCGGTTTCAGAGGTCCCTGTGGTTTAAGAGTTTGTTGACGTGTTTCTAGAGGAGTTACCTGGAGTGCCTCCGGAGAGGCAGGTGGAGTTCAGGATTAATCTAGTGTCGCGTGCAGCCCCTATCGCTAAGGTGCCGTACCGTTTGGCATAACCAGAGATGTAGGAGTTGTCATCTCAGTTGCAAAAGTTGTTGGGTAAGCAGTTTATTCGTCTGAGTAGCTCTCCATGGGGAGCACTGATCCTTTTTGTCAGGAAGAAGGACGGTTCACACTGGATGTGCTATAATTATACGTAGTTGAACAAGTTAATGGTGAAAAATTGTTATCCACTCCCAAGGATCGGTGATTTTTTCGATCAGTTGCAGGGTGCATCTTGGTTTTCCAAGATCGATTTGAAATCCAGATATCACCAGGTCAGGGTGAGAGACGAAGACGTGGAGAAGACTGCGTTTCAGACTCGTTATGGTCATTATGAGTTCGTGGTGATGTCATTTGGGCTCATGGATCTGATTAATCGGGTCTGCAAACTGATGCTTGATCGCTCGATTATTGTGTTCATAGGCGACATCTTGGTGTATTCCAAGAACTGAGAGCAGCATGAAGAGCACCTCAGAGAGCTATTGGGAATTTTGAGGCGAGAACGACTTTATGCCAAGTTCTCGAAGTGTGAGTTTTGGTTGCGAGAGGTCCATTTCGTTGGGTACCTCATTAACCAGGAGGGGATTTTGGTTGATCCGGCCAAAAGTTGAGGCGGTTATGCAGTGCGAGATTCCTAAATTTACCTCAGACATCAAGAGCTTCTTGGGTTTAGTAGGGTACTATCATGGATTCATTCGAGATTTCTCCAAGATTGCAGTACCCCTCACTTGTCTAATGAGGAAGGGGTGGACTTTTGGTGGAGCCCTGAGCAGCAGAGGGCGTTTAAGACCCTTCGGAAGTGTTTATGCGAGGTGCTAGTTTTGACACTCCCTGAGGGAGTTGAGGATTTTGTAGTATTCTGTGATGCATCCATCATAGGTTTGGGGCAATCCTCATGTAGAGAGGATGAGTGATAGCCTATGCATCACGGCAACTAAAGCTGCATGAGACGAGATACCCTATGCATGATCTGGAGTTGGGAGTTATGGTTTTCGCTCTCAAGATTTGGAGGCATTACCTATATAGGGTCCGTTGTACCAAATACACAGATCACAAGAGTTTGAGGCACATCATGGATCAGTCTAACCTGAATATGAGGCAGCACAGGTGGCTTGATGTAGTCAATGAGTATGACGACAAGATCCTTTACCACCTCAGTAAAACGAATGTGGTTGCGGACGCTTTGAAACGCAAGTCAGCTAGGTCTTCTACCTGAACAAGGTGCATGAAGATAGTGGTGGATTCCCCGCTTGTGAGCTTGATTAGAGTTGCCCAGGTTGAGGGCATGCATCCAGAGAACTGGAAGTTGGAAAGGGTCAAGGACGAGAGCGCCCAGTTTGTTCAGGATAGTCGTGGATTATTGACCTGATACGGTCGGGTTTGGGTTCCGGTGACTAGTGGGGTCAGGAAAACAGTAATGGAGGAGGCTCATAAGTCTCACTTCTCTATACACTCGGGGGCCACCAAGATGTATCGTGATCTGAGTTTGAGTTATTGGTGGCCATGTATGAAGCGAGAAATCAATTGGTATGTCGAGAGGTGCTTGAACTGTAGGATGGTCAAGGCCGAGCATCAGAATTCATATGGTACGCTACATCCTCTAGAAATTCCCATATGGAAATGGGAGAAAATCATGATGGACTTCATTACGAAGCTGCCAAGGACGATGAAGGGGCTCGATGTTATATGGGTCATCGTGGATCGATTGACCAAGAGTACCCATTTCTTGGCTATTCGGGAGAGTTCGTCGGCTGAGAAATTGGTCGATGTATATGTCTGCGAAATTGTCTCTCGCAATGGAGTTCCGGTCTCCATCGTTTTCAACCGGGATGTCAGGTTTACCACCCGTTTCTAGCAGATGTTTCATGAGGAACTGGGTACGCGGCTTCACTTTAGTACAGGATTTCATCCTCAGATTGACGGTCAAAGCAAGCGCACCATTCAGACTCTCGAGGATATGTTGAGGGCGCGTGCTATTGACTTCGGAGGGATTTGGGATTCCCATTTGCCTCTTGCAGATTTTGCTTACAATAACACCTATCATTCAAGTAATGGTGCCCCACCTTTTGAGCTATATTATGGTCGGAAATGTAGTACCCCGGTGAGTTTGGGAGAGGTTGGACACAGAGTGAGTCGCCGGATGGAGGTAGTTTTGCAGACTACCGATAAGATTCAGCAGATCAGCCAGCGACTTCAGACCGCCAAAGTCGACAAAAGAGTTACGCTGATAAACGCCGATCAGATTTGGAGTTTCAGGTTGATGAAATGGTACTCTTGAAGGTCTCACTCTGGAAGGGCGTGATTCGCTTCAGAAAAAGCAGAAGTTGGGTCCCCGCTATATTATGTCATCACCCGGAGTTATTCACTGCAGCAGACTTCGAGGACGAAGTCTAAGTTAAGTGGGGGAGAGTTATAACATCCCAACTATCATCTATCATTATTATTCAATTTAAATTTCATGTTTTAAGTTCTACACGACGAGTTGACGCTGTGACTCGTAGAGTAGCAGCGGGTCATGATGCATCATTTAATGAGTGACTCGGTGAGTCGGCTTAGGGACTCGATGAGTAGGAGCTGGTAGTGGAAACCCTAAACTTCAGCGTTTTTTCACCCTATATATTGGACCATTAGCGCCTCCCGCTGTCCTCTATCACTACTTGAGAGCTAGAAACCCTAATTTCCATGAGTGTGAGCTTGGAGAGTGTTTTGGAGCTTTGGGAAGTGATTTTTATGAACGAAACTTGTAGATCAAGAGGCTAGGATCAAGGATTTCATGTTGATCCGGAATCTACTTCAGCTTGGGCATGTTTTGGAGGTAACAAGTTGTTACCTTGACCTCTTTTCTTCTATAATTTCATAGGTGAAGTCTAGGGCTTTCTTTAACTATTTATGAAGGGATTATGGTATGGGAGGTAGATCTGAAGTTGAAACTTTAGATCTGAACCTCTTTTGAGCCCTAAGTTCATAAAGTTCATAATAGGGACATGAAGGAACCCTTGTTTATGAGTAAAGTCCCATTTCAAGCTTAGATGTGGATTTTGAGCCATGAAAAAACGTAAAGGTAGCAGCTTTACATTGCTAATGCACTCTAGGGACCTAGATCTACTGAATGGAGCAAAGGGATAGTTTAGAATCGTTGTATCATGAGAGTATGCATATGGAATTGGCGATTCGGGTAAGGTCTTGTCCAAATTAGTCCCGTATGGACTCGGCAAGGTCTGAGAGATGACCCGGCAAGTTAGATTGGATTTCTAAGCACTGGTCGTGTATCGACTTAGTGAGTCTGCTAGAGACTCGACGAGTCGAGTCGAGAAATTATGGAATCAGGAGGACCTCGAGGTAGAGAGAGTTATATTCAGCAAATAGGTCAACATGGACTGTTGACCATTGACTAATGACTTGACTTGACTATGGGATGCCTTGTACCTCCCAAGGGTATTTTTGTAATTTGAGTGATTATTGAGTGGACCACTTATGCGTATAGGCGAGGTGGTTGGAGCTATATCTGGAGGTGTGTACAGTATCATTGCGAGCTACTAGCAAGGTGAGTTATCCTCACTATATCAATAGGGTCTAAGGCACCAAGGTTGGCCCTTTTTGTTGGTATCTTGGTTGTAGTATGCTGCAGGTGGTTATGATCTGTTAGACTGGTATCAGGATAGACAGTATCTTGTTATATGCCCTTATGATCTGTTAGGATTAGTATGATAGTGACCCGGCTAGGTCGGTGCTCTGGTTATGAGAGATTGCTATGATCGATGATCTATGAGATAGTCATATTTTATATTTGTATATGTGAGTATATGTTAGTTATGTGCACATGGTTATTTGCTTGATGTTTGGGTTGAGGCAGTCCTGCTTTGTGCTAAAAGCCAACATACCCTACGAGCCGCTCGGATATACTGTAGGCTCGTATGGCGATCCAGTCATACCAAAGGCTCGAGATAGATCCAGATAGACTGTAGTCCCTTCAGGGTGGTCAAGTCTGGCCGAAGGTCCAGTATGCATGTTGTTGATTACCATTTATTGATATGGTATTATCGGTATGATATTGGTATTTTGGGGGTAGCTCACCAAGCTCTCAGGCTTACAGTTTCAGTACTTCCGGGAATCATGACAAGGCGAAGGCTTGAACGTACCGCTCCTC